>NC_091080.1:27467500-28717500 GCF_032405125.1 Capricornis sumatraensis
TACTTCAAGCATATATTCTGCAAATATTCTGAAGTTCATCTAGCTTAACTTTTGGCTAATTGATGCTATTTTGATGAACATTAAAACTGTTGTATAGTTTATGTAATTAAAGCAAAAACTATCACCTGTGTGAGAGGAGTTGCAGGTGGGAAGAATTAATCTGCTAAGTAAAATGCTTGCTTAGTAGTAGAATATAAACCTTTCATTACAGTTTGCTCTCATATCTATGATTCAGCGACTTGGAAATTTTGTGAGAAAATTTTAAAGGAATGTAGAATATCCTGATCTCTACATGGTTTCTTTTCATTCTTCTAGACCTTTATAAGTGGATGCACATTTATCCAGGTATTAGCTATTGAAGCAAAGGGAGGATTGCATATGTTCCAAATTATCCCTTGAAAAATTCTTTGTCTCCCTGGCAAAGAGGTTGAAGGTTTGATATTGGAAGAAGAAATTGAAGAAGAATTTTACCAGCATTTTTTACAGCTTAGGGAGCACATCTTGGGGAAGTAACACTTTAAAGTCATTGCCCTTTAAAGAATTTAACTGAGGACACAGCATCTTTTGGCCTCCTAAACTGGTATTTCTATTTCTTGAAAATTTATTCCCTTGATTGAGTGGGTTTTGTTGAATTCACGTAAGTTTAAGGTTCCTATGTTGCAACTCTACTATAGATACTCTAAAAGACTTAGTAGGGTAATTATATGCAATGCTAAAAACTATGATTTATTTAACCTATAAAATTGTATTTTAAACAAGCATAGGAAAGTCTACAAATTAGAAATGAAATCAAGTTGAAGATCTATAAAATATGATATTTTATTTCACACTTGATTGATTGATTAAAGTTCCAACTTTCTGAAAGAATATAGCATTTCTGCTTTCAAAAGCAGTCAGTGGGAAGATTAATAGGAGCACATAAAAGATACTTAAATAAAATTGACTGTAATTTATACAAACCAAATACTTAAAAGAATCAAGAGTTATACTTCAGCCAAAATGTTGTTCCATATTTCTGTATTTTTAAGGCCTGGCTTTATCAAGAGTAGTGAAGCTAAGAATATTCTCAATATTTTTCTAAGTTCTCTTTGCCACAAAATGATTCTGGGCTGCATAATTCCTCTATGATATGATTGTTGACAGGCCTTCTGTGGGTACAACAATCACTCCTACTGAAATCTGTCTACATTTTTGAGTAAGAAAAACTTTCAAAATAATCCCTATAGTATTATAATTACTTGGTTTTTCTGAGAAAATTTTAAAATAAAGACTGAGAAAATAAAGACAAAATATTATTTGCTATACTTTTACTATATATGTACTATATTTTAGTTAATATATTTTCTAAATTTGATACACCAGGATTAGCAAGGTTATTACTAAAGTAGAGAAAATCCTAAGTGGGATATTATTTTCTCATCAGTTACTCCTCAAAAAATAAGTACTCAAATCTAAGAGGGAAATACTCATTCTAAATATGTTACTTTATTTTTCTGCCTCAGTGGAGGAAATAATTGTAGTATCAGTTCAGTTCAGTCACTCAATCATGTCCAACTCTTTGCGACCCCATGAATCGCAGCACGCCAGACCTCCCTGTCCATCACCAACTCCCGGAGTTCACTCAAACTCATGTCCATCTAGTCAGTGATGCCATCCAGCCATCTCATCCTCTGTCGTCCCCTTCTCCTCCTGCCCCCAATCCCTCCCAGCATCAGAGTCTTTTCCAATGAGTCAACTCTTCACATGAGGTGGCCAAAGTATTGGAGTTTCAGCTTCAGCATCATTTCTTCCAAAGAAATCCCAGGATTGATCTCCTTCAGAATGGACTGGTTGGATCTCCTTGCAGTCCAAGGGACCCTCAAGGGCCTTCTCCAACACCACACTTCAAAAGCATCAATTCTTCCATGCTCAGCCTTCTTCACAGTCCAACTCTCACATCCATACATGACCACTGGAAAAACCATAGCCTTGACTAGACGGACCTTAGTCGGCAAAGTAATGTCTCTGCTTTTCAATATGCTGTCTAGGTTGGTCATAACTTTCCTTCCAAGGAGTAAGTGTCTTTTTTTTTTCTAATTTTTTATTTTTGCTTTATTTTACTTTACAATACTGTATTGGTTTTGCCATACATTGACATGAATCCACCATGGGTGTACATGAATTCCCAATTCTGAACCCCGCTCCCACCTCCCACCCCATATGATATGGAGTAAATGTCTTTTAATTTCATGGCTGCAATCACCATCTGCAGTGATTTTGGAGCCCCAAAAAACAAAGTCTGACACTGTTTCCACTGTTTCCCCATTTATTTCCCATGAAGTGATGGGACCAGATGCCATGATCTTCATTTTCTGAATGTTGAGCTTTAAGCCACATTTTTCACTTTCATCAAGATGCTTTTTAGTTCCTCTTCACTTTCTGCCATAAGGGTGGTGTCACCTGCATATCTGAGGTTATTGATATTTCTCCCGGCAATCTTGATTCCAGCTTGTGCTTCTTCCAGCCCAGCATTTCTCATGATGTACTCTGCATATAATAGCATAGGTGTATTCAAAGCATTTTTCCTTGTATATGTAATACATTTCAGAAGGTTGGGGTCATTCTGAAATGACTTTGAAAATCAATTCTCACAGGGTGCTCAGGGCTGGTACACTGGGATGACCCTGAGGGATGGGATGGGGAGGGAAGTGGGTGGGGGCTTCAAGACGGGGAACACATGTACACTCATGGCTGATTCACTGAGTATTGACCAGCATTAGGTATAATGTGTGAAAAATTCTCCAAGGCTTGGAAAAGAAGTACCTAAAGTGATTACAGGTCACAATATTCAGTGTTCACACAGGGCTGAGAATAGTATTTATATCCTATAGCTAGACTGGGAAAACCTCATTATAAAAGGTTTTACCTCAGTAGTGAGAAATATTTACCCCTAGACTGAGGACAGCTCCATCCTGAGTAACAAATCTTAAAAGCAAGAGCTGAAAGAGTCAGAAAGATTCCAAGTAGCTGAACTGCATCCATTAGCAAAGCTAAAGATGTTCAAAGTACAATGTTTTGTTTTCCATTTATAGGAATATGAAAACATTCTTTAAGCATCAAGGTAAAATTCACAACATACGACATCCAATCAAAGATTGGCAGGTATCCAAACAAGAAAGTAAAATGCAATCCCTAATGAGGAGAAAAATGAGTTAATCAAAAATGAACAGAATATTTTTAAGATACCCAAGACAAATTTCTAGAAGTAAAGATTACAATGTAGGAGAAGAAAAATAACATTGGAAAGGATTCATAACCGATTACACACTGTAGAAGAAAAGATCAGTGAACTTGAAGACTTGGCAACAGGAACTACCCAAAATGAGAGAGAGAAAAGTTTTTTAAATAAACCATCAGGAAGCTGTGAAATTATTAATACTCCAAACAACCTAATATATTAGTAGCTAAAGTCTCTTGGAAGGGAGCGACAAACAATATTTGAAAATTAGCAGATAAATATTTCCTAATTTATTAATAACTGTAAAGCCACATATCTAAGGAATTCGATAAATTCCAATCTCAAGAAACATTAAGAAAACTAAAGCATGGCACAGCAGAAGCACGTTGCTCAAAAACAGCAATAAACAAAAATCTTAGAAGCAACCAGAGAAAAAAGACACGCTACCTACAGGAAAAAACAAAAGGAACCCAGAAGATCTCTTTTAAGAAAGAAAGCAAGCAAAATAAGAGTAGAGTAACATCTTTAAAATACTGAGTAAACAACTATCAATCTGCAATGCTATCCCCAGAATTAATGAAACATACCCAACAACAGAGCAATGGACAAAAACCGCATGATTATCTCAACAGATGCAAAAAAAAAAAAAAAATGTTGACAAAATGCAGTGCCCGTTCATACAACTCTCAACAAGCTAGCTATTGGAATTTGAGAAGGAAACTTCCCCAACTTGATAAAAAGGAGTCTGCAAGTAACCTATAACCAACATCAAACTTAACAGTGAAAGACTGAGTGCTTCACCTCTAAGATAAGGAAAAGACAAGGATATCTAGTCTTAACATTTGCCCTATACATTGAAGTGCTCCTGTGTTGGGTGCATATATATTTCCAATGTTATATCTTCTACTTGGATTGATCCCTTGATTATTATGTACTGTCCTTCTTTATCTCTTGTAATAGTCTTTCTTTTAAAGTCTATTTTCTCTGAAGAGTATTGGTAATCCAGCTTTCTTTTGATTTCCATTTGCATGGAATCCCTTTCTCCATCGCCTCACTTTCAGTCTATACGCGTCTCTAGATCTGAAGTGGGTCTCCTGTGGACAAGGTATAAAAGGGTCTTATTTCTGTATCTATTCAGCTAGTCTATGTTTTTTGGCTGGAGTATTTAATCCATTTACATTTAAGGTAATTATTGATATGTGTGTTGTTATTGCCATTTTGTCATTTGGGACTTGTTTTTGTAGGTTATTTTTAAACCAATTATCCCTGAATTTAAAAAGTAAAGACTATTTTGTATGTCACTAAGGTTTGTTTTCCAAGTTGAAATTTACTTTGAGCAAGCAAAGCACATTCTTTCAAAATAATCTCCTTAGATACAGAAATAAACCTCTAATTATCCCTTTTGTTTAGGGATAACACAGGTAGCATGCTTGAAATGTATCATCCTTGGAAACAATGTTCAAATATATGCTCATTCTTAAAGTAATTATTTTTGCTTCGGCAGTCTTTACTAGGAGTACAACAAGAAAAGTACTTAACAAGATCAGTGATATGACTTACTCTCAATTAGCTGAAACTGTCATACATGACTCAACAAAATTCCACGTAGTTTGATTAGACTACTGATCCAGAAGCACAGTAAAAGTGAAAACTGCAGTGTGAAATTTGCCAAATGTACTCCCCTGAAGGACCAACTGGCGCCTCCAGGAGAAAGGAGCTGCTTTCACTCAATGGAACTGTACTAGATTATTCTGGAAGGATGTCAGAAAGTCCTAGACCACATTGCCAAAATGAATAAATAAACAATATATAATCCACCTGTATGAGCAAACTTAGGAAAAACATCCCTTTTTATAATTCAAATAAAAGCCTATCCCAATAGCACTGACAGCATCCAGCATTCTGGCCATGTGTGTCCAGAGGCTTCATGTATTTATCTGTCCCAGGAGAGAGAGGGTGGTCTGGAAGGAAGAACCTGAAACAGTGGAGGAAACCTTAGCCTTGAAGTCAGAGAACTTACATAAGGTATAAAAACTTAGGAAGATCACATATTCCACTGAAGCCTCGATTTTCTCATCTGCAAAATGGGAAGAATGGTATTTGTCCTGCATATAACATAAGAAAGTTTTCAACTGAAACAACTGAAATGGAGTGTGTAGACATGCGAAAAGTAAGACAACAGAAAGATCTTTGTTTGTTTAACCTCATTATTATTCGTTGTTAAATAGCTGTCTTCCCTAAAATGTAATTTTTTTAAGGAATAGAGTACTATTTCTGATTTGTTCAGGCTGTACACCCAGGCCTGGAAAAGTGCATGGAATAATACTTATGACATCTTACACTCGCACAGCACTATGTCCTAGGCTAACATGCATTATTATAATTCCTACCAACTACACCTTGAGGTAGATAATATTATTAATACCATTCAGGAGAAAACTGAGGCACCAAGAGTTCAAGAACAGGCGAATAAGTATGTATTTGAAGCACCTACAATGTGGCAAGCACAGAGGCAGACCCAGGGGATGTCAAGAGTGGCACGTTACCTACTTTGGAGAAGATTTTAGGCTGGTAGTCTCTAGTGGATTTAAAAAGCAAGTATTTGGGGATCTTCCTCAGCAAAGGGGCTATGGCTTTTCTAGTCATAGTTCCCAGCACAGGAGAAATGGAGTCTGGGTTCAAAAAAGGACTTGTTGAAGCAGAAGGACCGACACCTAACAACATGAAATCTGGGGGCAAACTGGAGGAAAAGATGGATAGAAAAAAGTGAAAACGGATGGCAGAAAGGGAAAGAGGTGAGGTGGTAAAGAGGATATACCAGAGGTTTATTTTAGATGAGGGGAGGCATACATGGAGAGAGGAGACTCAACTCCTTCCCTCCATGGAAATGAGGTCTGCCAACCCCAAGAGCCAATGGCGTTTTGCCAAAAGTTTTCACTTTCATCTCAGGTTCAAAGGATTTATTAACAAAATAAGCCACTCATTATACACAAATAAATAATGCATTTATTTCTTAGAGAATTATCTAGCTTACTTTCAACATACTAACATTAAAAGAAAAGAGAAATAGAAAGAGCAGAGAATGCATCATCATATTGGGTTTCAAGCAACACCCAGACTCAAACAGAGCTGGGAAGTCTCCTGTCACAGAACATCTGGAGTCCTAATTGGCAAAGGGCCCCAGGCAGCATGTACACTCCATGAGTGAGACTTCAAAGACTGCAATTCCGAGTTCCCGCTTATAATCCCAGGAGGCAAATGGATAGCATCATCAGTCTGTGAGCCAATTGCAGCTCTGGTTTCATGTTAATGCTGTTTTGTTCTGTAAATCTTGGAATGTTGTTACATCCTGAGAGTGGTTGCCCAGACCTCCTCCAGGGACTCAACAATCTCAAGATTCCTCCCCCATCTTATCTCAGTCAGTCATTTCAGTTGCTCAGTCACGTCCAACTCTTTGCGACCCCATGAATCACAGCATGCCAGGCCTCCCTGTCCATCACCAACTCCCGGAGTTCACTCAAACTCACGTCCATCGAGTCAGTGATGCCATCCAACCATCTCATCCTCTATCATCCCCTTTTCCTCCTGCCCCCAGTCCATCCCAGCATCACAGTCTTTTCCAATGAGTCAACTCTTCGCATGAGGTGGCCAAAGTAGTGGAGTTTCAGCTTTAGCATCAATCCTTCCAAAGAACACCCAGGACTGATCTTTAGAATGGACTGTTTCAATCTTCTTGCAGTCCATGGGACTCTCAAGAGTCTTCTCCAACACCACAGTTCAAAAGCACCAATTCTTCGGTGCTCAGCTTTCTTCACAGTCCAACTTTCACATCCATACATGACTACTGGAAAAACCATAGCCTTGACTAGACGGACCTTTGTTAGCAAAGTAATGCTACCTAGGTTGGTCATAACTTTCCTTCCAAGGAGTAAGCGTCTTTTCATTTCATGGCTGCAATCACCATCTGCAGTGATTTGGGAGCCCCCCAAAATAAAGTCTGATACTGTTTCCACTGTTTCCCCATCTATTTCCCATGAAGTGATGGGACCAGATGCCATGATCTTCGTTTTCTGAATGTTGAGATTTAAGCCAACTTTTTCACTCTCCTCTTTCACTTTCATCAATATGCTTTTTAGTTCCTCTTCACTTTCTGCCATAAGGGTGGTGTCATCTGCATATCTGAGGTTATTGATATTTCTCCTGGCAATCTTGATTCCAGCTTGTGTTTCTTCCAGTCCAGCGTTTCTCATGATGTACTCTGCATAGAAGTTAAATAAGCAGGGTGACAATATACAGCCCTGACGTACTCCTTTTCCTATTTGGAACCAGTCTGTTGTTCCATGACCAGTTCTAACTGTTGCTTCCTGGCCTGCATATAGGTTCCTCAAGAGGCAGGTCAGGTGGTCTAGTATTCCCATCTCTTGCAGAATTTTCCACAGTTTATTGTGATCCACACAGTCAAAGGCTTTGGCATAGTCAATAAAGCAGAAATAGATGTTTTTTTGGAACTCTTTTGCTTTTTCCATAATCCAGCAGATGTTGGCAAATTGATCTCTAGTTCCTCTGCCTTTCCTAAAACCAGCTTGAACACCTGGAAGTTCACGGTTCACATACTATTAAAGCCTGGCTTGAAGAATTTGGAGCATTACTTTACTAGCATGTGAGATGAGTACAATTGTGTGGTAGTTGGAGCATTCTTTGGCATTGCCTTTCTTTGGGATTGGAATGAAAACTGACCTTTTCCAGTCCTGTGGCCACTGCTGAGTTTTCCAAATTTGCTGGTATATTGCGTGCAGCACTTTCATAGCATCATCTTTCAGGATTTGAAACAGCCCAACTGGAATTCCATCACCTCCACTAGCTTTGTTTGTAGTAATGCTTTCTAAGGCCCACTTGACTTCACATTCCAGGATGTCTGGCTCTAGGTGGGTGATCACACCATTGTGATTATCTTGGTCATGAAGATCTTTTTTGTACAGTTCTTCTGTGTATTCTTGCCACCTCTTAATATCTTCTGCTTCTGTTAGGTCCATACCATTTCTGTCCTTTATTGAGCCCATCTTTGCATGAAATGTTCCCTTGGTATCTCTAATTTTCTTGAAGAGATCTCTAGTCTTTCCCATTCTGTTGTTTTCCTTTTTTTCTTTGCATTGATCGCTGAGGAAGGCTTTCTTATCTCTCCTTGCTATTCTTTGGAACTCTGCATTCAGATGCTTATATCTTTCCTTTTCTCCTTTGCTTTTCGCTTCTCTTCTATTCACAGCTATTTGTAAGGCCTCCCCAGACAGCCATTTTGCTTTTTTGCATTTCTTTTCCATGGGGATGGTCTTGATCCCTGTCTCCTGTACAATGTCACGAACCTCCATCCATAGATCATCAGGCACTCTGTCTATCAGATCTAGTCCCTTAAATCTATTTCTCACTTCCACTGTATAATCAGAAGGGATTTGATTTAGGTCATACCTGAATGGTCTAGTGGTTTTCCCTACTTTCTTCAATTTCAGTCTGAATTTGGCAATAAGGAGTTCATGATCTGAGCCACAGTCAGCTCCCGGTCTTGTTTTTGCTGACTGTATGGTGCTGCAAATCTTGCACTCACAGCAGGCAGTCACTCATGGTCACTCCCAGTCAGAGCAGCGTCCTGGCAGGTTAGAAGCAAGGTCAGAGGCCTGCACTGCTTTGTCTCTGAAGCTTAAAACAAGACTACTTAATTTCCCTAACAAATGGGCTACTAGGACTGGAGAGAAGTGTGCCCTTGATACTCAGGAACTAGGATGAGATAAATGATGCTTTGGAGTTCAGGGAAGGTGTTCAGATTTTTTCAGGACTGCTCCAAAGAGAGGGGGTCATTAGGAGTGACAAAAAAGAATTTTCCACACACAAGTACACACACAGACACATACATATACACACACACGTACACAACATGCCAGGAAGAGCAGTATGATTTCGGTGACGGAAAAGTGATGAGGGAACTGATGTAACTTTATGTTTAATGATGTCTAGACTCTAACCGTCTTTGTATGTAGTCTGCTTACTGAGCACCAAATAGTTTGTGATTTCCCCTTGGCCAAAATTCCAGAAGCCTATACAATGAAGCACTGAGGTGCAGCTTGCTGCAGAGGTGCCAGTAGTAGGAACAAGGGCAATAAATGGTGGATTGCTATAGGCCCGGGCTATTTTCTCCTGGGGCTGAGGAGCCAGGGTGTAACTGCTGTGGTAAATGTTAGGGATTTAACTAAATGAGTCAAGAGAAAGAGGAGACTTTATATTTCTTGTAGCCATGGGGAGTCAATGGTGGGGAAATGACAGAATCCATGTTTTGGTTTTGTTTCATTTTTTAGAAAGAACACAACATAGAAGACACATTTCCAGATCGATGCAGTTCAGTTCTAAAAGATTTTTTACAGGTTTTCTTTTAATCCTTTTCTATTTTCTCTAATTCCACAGAGAATTGGTGCCAATTCCAAATCCATGTGCTCAGAGTTATTCCCAAAGGTGTGTTATATAAGTGCCAATGATAAAGTCCAAAGACTGTAATGATCTCAGGCATTTGAAGTTACTGAGAGATGCTTAATAGAAACATCAAGAAATAAGTTGCATCTCCTGCAGCTCACAAGCAATACATCCTCATTATGGAGGAGGGAAAAAACCTAACACCTGCATGATCAGCAGGAAAGAAGAAATCACAAACTGCACTTAGCTGAGACAGAGCAAGAGATTATCCTGCATATTAACCCTAGAATTCACACACTGAAGATGCTCATCTGAGCTTGATGATGTGATAATAAATTAGAGCTGTCTTCACTATTTTTTATTTTCTTCTCTGTAAGACAATTTCCTTTCTGGAAGGAAAGAGCCTGCACACACAAAACAATCACTCTTCAGAAATCACCAGTGTCTTTCTCATCACTGCTAAATCCAATCAATTTTTCCTTATCCTCACTTTAACGGAGCTCACTGAACACAGCTGGCCATATTCTCCTCAAAGTGATCCTTTCATAGGCACCCTCCCCATTCTCCTTCTCCAACATTTTGATAAGTTATTATTATTATCACCACTTATAAAGACCTCTCTTCCCATACCTTATCATCTTGTCTTCAGCCCTTCATATTCTTAATCTAAACTCTTCATGACCAAAACTACAGTGTGGTTGTTACCAGAACACCATGAACACAAGTCCCCATGCCTTGGCTTATGGGTCCTATTTTGCTGGAAACACCCTTTCTTCCCCACTCTTTTCTGTCTGTAGAAACCTCTTCCTTCAATGCCCAGGTCATTTGTTACCTCCCTGGTGAAGTGTTCTGCAAATGACTCTCAGTTAGCATTTCTTGTATAACACACCACTCCAAAGTTCAGTGGCTTAAAACAACAATCATGCATTTATCTCATAATTTTATGGGCTGCCAATTTAAGCTGGGCTCAAATCTTCTGGTCCATGTGGTCTTAGCTGGGTTTCCCTGCATGTCTGTGCTTAGCTGTCAGTGGGGACATGAAGGGGATCCTTAGCCAGAGAGCTTGCCTCTGCTCCATGCTGTGTCTCATGCCCCAGGAAGCTCTCTCCTGGGCTTGTTCACATGGTGGCAACAAGGGTTTCAAAAACAAGAGCGGAGTGCATGATGCCACAGAACTGATACATTGTCATGGCTGATGCGTCCTACTGGCCAAAGCAAGTCACAAGATCAGCCCAAGTTCAAGGGGTGGGAAAGGAGACTCCACTTCTACAAGGGAGACTTACAAGGTCATGGACCCAGGGAGGGGATACATTTTGAACCACTTTTGCAACATACCACATCTACTTCTACAAAAGGGGGACTAATAATATGCTGTGTTCTCACTGCAATATTGTTCAGACTCCAAGCATAGCATTATCTTAGTATACACGTGTACCTGCTAAGTCACTTCAGTCTTGTCCAACTCTTTGGAACCCTGTGGACTGTAGCCCACCAGGCTCCTCTGTCCATGAGATTCTCCAGGCAAGAATACTGGAGCGGGTTGTCATGCCCTCCTCCAGGGGATCTTCCTGACTAAGGGATCAAACCTGGGTCTCCTGTGGCTCCTGAATTGCTGAGCCACTGGGGAAGTCCAATTGTATACATACATTTCCCTATAGTTGAAGCCCCTGCTTGAAAGCAGGAGTCATGTTTTACTTCATATATTCACAGTTCCTAGCACAAGGTCTGATGTCTAATAAATGCTCAATGCACTAAATGTTGATTGAGAAGGGATGATTTTATTTATACAAAAGTAGCTTCTATAATTAACTAAAATTGTTTTGCAGCATTAGTGCTGACCAGTTTCTGATCAAAGCTAAAAATCAGTCTCCAAGTTTTACATCTTAATTTCATGTTCTAGGATTCCTTGAAGTTTATTGTCTTTGTCTTGACAGTAGTGTTTCTCATATGTGAAAACTTCTGGACCTCTAATACAGGAAAAATATTCTAGTAGAAAATAATGCTGGGATGTGAATTAGTGGTATTATGTTAGTCAATATGTAAAAGCATAAAATTGGGTAGAATTCTTTTAGCTCTTAAACTATTAAAAAGCCAAAACCAATTACACATAAAACTACAAAACTAATACAATTCCAATGAACGTTAATTTAACACAACACACAATCTTATTTTGTTAAAAATAGTTCACAGCTCTCAACAAGAATGGGGATTTATCTGTCATGGTCCAGCTTCATTTGAGTTTGTGTGCCTATAATTGATATCATAGAGGCATGCACTTTTGTCTATAAATTTTGGTGTATCGAAAGCTTATTTTCTCCATTATTTCAGTGACTCAATTTAATTTTTCTTTTTAGCTGTCATCTGCTAGGGCTTCCCAGGTGGCTCAGATGGAAAAGAATCTGTCTGCAAGGCAGAAGACCCAGGTTTGATCTCTGGGTCAGAAAGATCCTCTGGAGAAGAGAATGGCAACCCATTCCAGTATTCTTGCCTGGAGAATTCCGAGGACAGAGGAGCCTGGAGGGCTACAGTCCATGAGATTGCAAAGAGTAGGACATGACTGAGCAACTAATGCTTTCACTTTCAGGACAGTAGAAACTTAATCTCAGAGTCAATTTAGGGTTTGCCTTGCTTTACCCCAAGTTCACATCAAGGCATGTGTATGGTAGGAGAGAGTGTGATCGACCAGTGAAAGTGACTATCTCATCTTCAAATCCTCTGTCCACAGTTGTGTTTGTGGAGAAATCCGTTGTCAGCACATGCAGGTCATTATGAAGTGTGCCCTCTTTTCTGTACACCAAGTTCCTTCCATCATCCAGACCCCTCTACCATGTCTATGCCTGGCTAAGGCACAGGAAGCACCATTTAACTGACAACAACCCTATCTTCCTCGACATTCTCCTCAGCCATAAATCTTGGTGGGTATTGCCGCATCCAATAGACTCAAAACCTAGAAGCAAAGTTTAGATTGCCTTCTACTCCTGGGTCCTCCATATATAAAGGTTTCCCATCTCCAACATGTTCTGTTTACAGATCAGGATTTAGGATAAAGCACGGTAGGATACCTCTAGCATCTCTGCTCTAAACAGTGTAGACAAACAGAATTGGGGGATGTTTTCTAAATATTCCTGAGTCACAGAGTCATTTGACTTCAGCTTCAGCTGAACTGACGTCACTTCAGCTCTCCATGGCGTCACTTGGTTCTCTCTTGGTGTGAACATTTCACTTCCAGATTTCATCTGCTTGTTATTCTCTCTGTTCACAGAGGGTAGGACACAATTGAGCGACTGAACTGAACTGTTACTCTCTCTACACCACAGTAAACTCAGGCACTGAAGTGAACAGAAATATCTGCCATATTTCTACCCAATAATGTGGCATACAAATAATCCAGATTATCTGTTTGTTGATTTGGAGGGGTGGTTAGTTTGATACACCATAATAAAAACATATCTGGAAAGTCTTGCTGAGAATTCTCAGATACCCAAGAATGCATCCTTAGGGCTCAGGGACCTGGGAACCCCAGTTTGAAAAACACTGCATTACAACAAATCTCTCTTCTTTTCGATCTATTTTCATGATGTGTGCTATGTGCTCAGTAGTGTCTGACCCTTTGAGACCCCACAGACTATAGCGCTCCAGGCTCCTCTGTCCATGGGATTCTCCAGGCAAGAATACAGGAGTGGATTGCCATTCCCTTCTCTAGGGGATCTTCCCAAGCCAGGATCGAGCCTGGGTCTCCGGTATTGCAGGTGGATTCTTTACCATCTAAGTCACCAAGGAAGCCATATTTTCATGATAAGTCTTAACAAATGGTTTTGGATTGATTACCTTTCAGTTTTACTTTCAGATGACATTATATGGAATATCACAACCAGTAAGATTCCTCCAAATAGCAATGACCTATAGCTTTTTTCTGAGAAAGACCACTCGTGGGTCCCCCAGACCTGTCTGGTGCTCCTGCTTCTTCTCCTTGCCTCTGTCCAGGAAGCTTAATATTTGACTCCTTTTTCCATGTAGTGCAAATTCTAAGTCACTCTAGTCTTCTATCTTCTTTCTAAAATTGTTCCTTAGTTTTTTCAATCCATTTTTTACCTTCTGTCTATCAGCTGCATTTTTTTAGCTCAACTATTTCTTTCCAGCAATTCAAAATTTTGGTTGAATTGTCTGGAAACACATGGTCAGTATACATCAAGGTGAACTTGAGATCAGCACCTTCTGGTGTATATAAGGGAAAGTAGTGCTTTTGGATAAATAAGTAACTTTAATTAAGACTTTGAGAAAAAGCTGAAAAGGTTAGCTAAGTGTCCTTAATCTAATTCTTTTCATTAACTAGTTAAAGTCTATTCTCCAGAGTTCTGATATGGTATGTAACACACTCTGGGAGTAAAAGAGATTTTTTTTCCTTACCTATGCACTCTGAGCACCAAAACCTTGACTAGAGTTATTTGATGGATTCTGCTCTTCCAGAACCAATTGTTATCAATGTTAAAACGTGAGTGTTCTTTAACTTGATTGTTCATAATGATAAAATACTTACTGACCTCCTACTATGGAATGAGATCAATTTATCCATTTATTTTCAACCAACATTTATCAAGCACCAAGCACATGCTTGATAATTATTCCTAAGTATTAAGGCAATGAAGCTTCAAATATTGACCAAGGTGCCCAGGGAGTATAGCAAACTAGTAGAGAAGGCAAGAGAGGTGGATGGATTCATTAATTTACTGAACACATACACATGCACCCATCACAGGGTATTTATTAACACCAGTCGGTATTCAAAACACTTTAAAATATCAAATCAAAAAAGATTCCTAAAAATTTTGTAAGGTAGTTACCATTATTTCTACTTTACCTTGGAAGAAGCTGAAAAGATGAAGGGGTTTATCCAGGGTCACTGGAGGAGGAGGTGGCATCTGAACCCAGAAAATCTAGTTCCACAGAATTCGCTAACCATGCTGCCTCCAAAATCAACATTCCAAAAGTATTGATCACAGAAAGAGTTTTATGGGACAAGTCATTTTAAGAAATACTTAATACCCTCTTCTCTCTCTAGGAAATTCTTAACACATTAGTATATTAAGAAGTCCTAATCATGAGGAGTCCTTCTCAATCATGGAGAAGATGGAGAGATGGAGAAGCTCTATACAGTCACCAAAAACAAGACCAGGAGCTGACTGTGGCTCAGATTATGAACTCCTTATTGCCAAATTCAGACTGAAATTGGAGAAAGTGGGGAAAACCACTAGACCATTCATGTATGACCTAAATCAAATCCCTATGATTATACAGTGGAAGTGAGAAATAGATTTAAGGGACTAGATCTGATAGAGTGCCTCATGAACTATGGAGAAGGTTCATGACATTGTACAGGAAATAGGGATCAAGACCATCCCCAAGAAAAAGAAATGCAAAAAGGCAAAATGGCTGTCAGAGGAGTGCTTACAAGTAGCTGTGAAAAGAAAAGAAGTGAAAAGCAAAGGAGAAAAGGAAAGATATACTCATTTGAATGCAGAGTTACAAAGAATAGCAAGGAGAGATAAGAAAGCCTTCCTCAGCGATCAATGCAAAGAAATAAAGAAAAACAATAGAATGGGAAAGACTAGAGATCTCTTCAAGAAAATTTGAGATACCAAGGGACAATTTCATGCAAAGATGGGCTCAATAAAGGACAGAAATTGTAGGGACCTAACAGAAGCAGAAGATATTAAAAAGATGTGGCAAGAATACACAAAAGAACCATACAAAAAAGATCTTCACAACCCAGATAATCACAATGGTGTGATCACTCACCTAGAGACAGACATTCTGGAATGTGAAGTCAGGTAGGCCTTAGGAAGCCTTAGAAATATCAATAACCTCAGATATGCAGATGACACCACCCTTATGACAGAAAGTGAAGAAGAATTAAAGAGCCTCTTGATGAAAGTGAAAGTGGAGAGTGAAAAAGTTGGCTTAAAGCTCAACTTTCAGAAAACGAAGATCATGGCATCTGGTCCCATCACTTCATGGCTATAGATGGGGAAACAGTGTCAGACTTTATTTTTTGTGGCTCCAAAATCACAGCAGATGGTGACTGCAGCCATGAAATTAAAAGACGCTTACTCCTTGGAAGGAAAGTTATGACCAATCTTGACAGCATATTAAAAAGCAAAGACATTACTTTGTCAACAAAGGTCTGTCTAGTCAAGGCTATTGTTTTTCTAGTAGTCTATATGGATGTGACTAGCTTTCTGTTCGTATGGTTTCAGTGTGTCTGCCCTCTGATGCCCTCTTGCAACACCTACCATCTTACTTGGGTTTCCCTTACCTTAGGCGTGGGGTATCTCTTCACGGCTGCTTCAGCAAAACGTAGCCGCTGCTCCTTACCTTGGATGAGGGGTATCTCTTCACCACCACCCTTCCTGACCTTCAATTTGGGATGGCTCCTCTAGGCCCTCCTTCGCCCTCGCAGCCACCGCTCCTTGGACATGGGGTTGCTCCTCCCGGCCGCCGCCCCTGGCCTTGAATGTGGGGTTGCTCCTCCCAGTCATGTATGGATGTGAGAGTTGGACTGTGGAGAAGGCTGAGCACCGAAGAATTGATGCTTTTGAACTGTGGTGTTGGAGAAGACTCTTGAGAGTCCCTTGGACTGCAAGGAGATCCAACCAGTTCATCCTAAAGGAGATCCGTCCTGGGTGTTCATTGGAAGGACTGATGTTGAAGCTGAAACTCCAATACTTTAGCCACCTGATGCGAAGCGCTGACTCATTTGAGAAGACCCTGATGCTGGGAAAGATTGAGGGCAGGAGAAGGGGACGACGGAGGATGAGATGGTTGGATGGCATCACCGACTCAATGGACATGAGTTTGGGGATCTCTGGGAGTTGGTGATGGACAGGGAGTCCTGGCGTGCTGCAGTTCATGGGGTCACAAAGAGTCGGACACAACTGAGTGACAGAACTGAACTGAAACCTCAATCAGTCTGTTTAGCTTTGATTAAAACAGATATCCAATTGTTTTTATAAAGATCTCACAAAATGGAAGGTAATAATCATTACTGATATTTTTTAAGTGCCTTCTGTGTTTTAGCAGAAAAGCACTATAGCACACCAGTTGAGGGGAAAATCTCTACATCCAGAATGCCTTGGTTCCAACCCCTAACACACTCTAGATGGTTAGGTTATGTCTTGCTAAAACATAAACCCTCAAGTCTCAGTGATTTGACTCAGCAAGAAATTTACTTGTACAATATCTGTGAGACCCAAGTTGACCATGTTGGTGTGTCATCTCCCTATCCATCCCCCCTCTCACACACACGTGTGATCACATTCCAGTAGGGATCTGGACTGGTACTTTCTGTTAAAGGCATCAAATATTCCACCCACGACCCAAAGCTTCAAATACCACACCAAACATCAATGAAGGCATTTTGTTCATTCTTAGGAAAAACCAGGTTGGTTTCTTTGTACCTGTTCGAAACTGAACAGCCACATCTTTGTCCTTGTCACTGCTTGGTACAACTGAAAATTCCCTAAACTCAGCATGCTTAGAAACTAAGAACTCTAAACATGAGAACTCTAAACGTTTATTGGGTACTTGGAACCAGGCTGGTTCAGCTAGATCATAAATGCTTCTAACTGGCATTCACTCTCCCTTATATTGATTTTTCCTCATAGAGTAAAATGGCACCCTAAAGTATATGAAATAAATTACATCATTACCCTGGTAAGCAAGGGAGAGACACAGAGAAATCTTTTTCAATCTAAGCCTTGCACTTGAATAAGCACTGATCAGGCGCATTTTTGCATCTAACAAAAATCCATGCCCAATGTATATGTTTGCATCAACATCTCTGATTTAAACTCAGATCTCCTAGAGATGAGAACCTTATCCAATTTGCTCTTATAGGCAAAGCACAACTCTAAGAAGAAAGAAAGAATTTGATAAACACTTGATTCAGAACCAACAAATAAGCATGACTGGACACCTATAATGTGAATATTTTCCTGGATAAAGATTAGGCTACATCATCTAGTGCATAAGTAATCTGATTTACTTATGTGAAAATTCTACAAATGAAGAAAAATGTTGCGTATGGTCTCACATTTAATGAAGTGCTATTATTATTAGAAAGAAAAAGAAAGAATATATGAGAGGAGGCTATCCCAAATAATCCAAGGCTGTCTACTACTCTGGTACTTAACATACAGTGTCTAAACTCATCTGGAGATTAGTTTTGAAAAAGTAATGTTTCATGAAGGGATTAAATAGGATTGATGAAGGATACGAAGGAATCCAATTCAATAAACATTAATTGACACTTAAGCCAGTTAGTAAGAAACATATAAAAATAGGCAAACAGACTCTAACCCTAAGCAGTTTATAACTGAGCAAGAGAGAGCAGACATAGATGCAAGGCAGATTATCACGTCACTGAGGGTCTTTCCAGTTTGGGCATCAGCTTTTCCTGTGTAGACTTGGTGAGTGGGACTTACTGCTGCTTGGACAATTTCCCAACATTCAGAACACAGATCAGGAAAGCTCTGAGTGAGAGACTCGAGTTTATTAAAGATTTTTGCAGAAACCGTTTTGATGGCAGATTCACAGATGACACTTAAACCACACTGTTCTTGTGCCCAGATCCACAGAGCTGAGTTACATATCAGTGATTTGATGAGTTATTCCTTCCCCCAGTGTCTGTCTAAGCTGATCAAAGGATCCCAGTACCAGGTGATCACCCAAAATGGTCAGCACAAAATCCATCCTCTCCTACCCTCTGACCTGTAGGTCCCGAGAGTGAACCAGCACAATACTGGAGTTGATGGGCTTCGCTGCATCCTTACCAGAACTGAACAAATGCCTGCTTCCCTTGCCCAGCAAGGACCAGAGGGGAAGTATATGCAATATGCCTGTAAGTTCAGCAAAGGGAAACAACAGAAATTATCTCATGACTCAGATGGCATTTGAGAAGGTGCTTAGAAGCTGGTGGGATTTGAGCAAAGGAAAGTTGAAGGAGGGCTTTGCTAGGTCAAGAGCAAAGTCAGTGCAGGAGAAGGAATGGAAAAACATTAGCCGGGCATTGTGAAGAAGCTAGTCTAAATAAACACAGGGGGGAAAATCGGAAGGAAAAATAAAACTGGAAATGTTGACACAAGCCCCATTCTACAGGGTTTCAATTCTCAGTTTGAGGGCTTTCCATCCAATTTTGTGTGAAAATATGAATCTCCATCCATAAACTTCTGTGTGCAGGCAGGATAACTTCCTTTATTTCAGTCACTCAACTTCATTTCTGTTTTGCAAGCCACTCTGCTGGGCTGGCAGGATATTTGGATCTCATTTTTCAGTGTTTTTCCCCTTTTACTCCCTGAAAGAGGAGGCTAGGGAAATAATGATGGCATTTCCGAAGAAGGAAAATCAGGAAGCAGAAGAGCTTATTTACAGGAGAAAACAAATTCCATCTTGACCATACCCAGCTTAAGATGTCAATATGAACACTAGATGAGGATTAACTGGAAGTGCTCAGGAATTCAGAATCAAGGCTCAAGAGGGAGGTCACACAAGGTGCCTCAATCCCTTTAAGGAACAAAGTCTATGTGAGTTAACTATCTAATTTAATTCAAATAAATTATGACAGTCTAGAACCACAGAAAAGAATCTGCAGTTATAGACGATTATTTGTATATGGTGACTCCAAAAGCATGTAAATATAGAAGATGGAAGTAAACAGGAGAAATGAGAGTCAGGAGTTTGAGAGATGAAAGGAAAGAGGATGGTCATTTGTGCCAGAGCTTCAGAACCTTCAAAGCCAAGAATCAGTGAAGAATCAAAGAATGTGAAGATGTCAGGGTCACTGGAGGCTTTCCTGAGCTGACTTCAGCCAGACAGTATGGTGTGGAGAGACGTATTGCAAAAGAACATAGCATAGGTTTGTCAGGCTCTGGGCAGGAATGAGAGGAGTTATTCTTTACTCTGCTTCTACCAGCTGAGAGAACCGGACCAGCTGTTTAACCCCTTTGGTTTTAATGATCTCACCTATAAATCAAGAGGATTAGACTGGCTCAGTGGTCCTTCACAGGGACAGCACTGCCCCCCAGGGGACAGGCAGACCACCTGTGGGAGAATTTTGATTTTCACAAGGATTGTGCAATCCACTCCACTATTCTTGCCTGGAAAATCCCATGGACAGAAGAGTCTGGAAGGCTACAGTTCTTGGGGTTGTAAAGAGTCAGACACGACTTAGCAACTGAGGACACACTGGTATTTAGCAAGTGTGGACAGGGACGTTAGTTATCCGGCAATGCTTAGTAGTCTGGGGAAACCACTAATTGTCCTGCCTGTTGCATAACTTTCTAAGGTCCCTCTGACATTGAGGTAGATGAAAAGTCTTAATAAAATTAATTAAGCCTAGAACCTAACTCTGTTTTACATATGAAAGCAAAATACCTTTTGCACAGTTTTAATAGGTACTTGTCCTACTAAACAGGACAAGTAAAATGAAATAGTTTCTATTCCACTATCTACCTGTACCTCGATGCTTGCATTTTTCCTTCTGCTTATACAGAATAGCTCCTGATTGTCTTTTAACCTTAAACATATTCACTATGAAACATATATATATATATAATATGTTATCATAAATTACTTTCATCTTATTTCTCACTTATACTTAAGGTACACTTAGTTATGTGTATAAAATTGATTTATAAGTTTTATTTTAGGATAATAGAGGTATATCTGGAGAAGGAAATGGCAACCCACTCCAGTGTTCTTGCCTGGAGAATCCCAGGGACTAAGGAGACTGATGGGCTGCCGGCTATGAGGTCGCACAGAGTTGGACACAACTGAAGCGACTTAGCAGCAGTAGCAATATATTATAAAATATTTGTTGTAAAAGTACTCTTGGGAGACCTCCCTGACAATCCAGTGGTTAAGACTCCACACTTCCAATGCAGGGGCCACAGGTTCGATCCCTGGTCAGGGAGGTAAAATCCCACATGTCACATAGCGTTGCCAAAGGAAAAAAAAGGGCTCTTGGATCTGAAAGGTTGATAGCCACTAGACTGGATGCTCTGAGGTTTCTCTCTCCTGTAAAATTCCACAGCTCATCGTTTGTCCACATTATCTTTCATGAGAGCAAACAACAGGAGAAAAGTAGAAAATTTTACTTGTTGCAACACTCTCTGCTGTACTTAATTTGAATATACACTTGACTGTACTTTTACACAATGATGATGATGTAAGTGTTGGCCTCTCCTTTTACAAATAGCCACCCAACACTTAACTAACTTAAGTAAGCTGTCTAAAACTAATGGAAACTGAGGTGAGCCACATTTGCATTTTCTACCAATTTTCTGCCAGTACAAAGACACAGGCAGGGTATCTCAATTACGCTGACTTTCAACGATCTCTGAAGACAACTCTCATATTAATAGTTCTCTGAACCTCATGTCCAGCTTACTTTGCCTCTGTGAGCTTCTACATCCTGCTCCCTTTAAACGGCTATTCATCTGTTTTGCCACAAAAAGAGATAAATGAAACTATTTTGCGAGGAAAACAAATGCTTTTGATAGAGTCAAAATGGCATGTCAAATACAGAGAGCTGAAATAACTTACTTGGTTACTATCTATGGTTCTCAAAGAAAATAGTCACCATGGGGAGTTATATGTGATTCTGCAGTCTAAGAACAATTTAAGTCATTTGTTTCACTTCTGAAAAATACAAAAAAAAAAAAAAAACCAGAAATAATGCATATGTTAAAGATTGAAATTTTTACTCTCCCTGTATTTTGCAAAATGAAAACTTCTTTAATTTTCAATAACTAGAATCAAGTTTTTATTTTTCCCTTCTTCATTTTCAACTGATAGCCAAGTGAAGTCTGTCAAATCAGTATTCTCTTAATTATTTGAGGGTTTTTTTTTTTTAATATTTATTTTGCTGCACCAGCTCTTAGCACGTGGCATCTGAGATCTTCATTGTGGCATGTGAACTGTTGGTTGCAACATGTGGGACCTAGTTTCCCAATCAGGGATGGAACTTGGGCTCCCTGCATTGGGATCTCAGAGTCTTAACCACTGGACCACCAGGAAAGTCCGTCAAACTTAGTTTCTTTTAGGATTGTCTCCACCTTTTGCCTTGAAAGGTGTAGCACTGGTAAGGAGGGGCTCTGCTCTTCTGTCTTGGTCTGTTCTATGATGGCCTTTATTGAAGCCTCTGGCATTTCCTAACGTTGGTGTCAGTTGAAAAATCATTTCCCATCATAACTGCACTACCTATACTCCTTTCTGCAGATGCAAAGCCCTGTCATGGCCCCATGGCCACTCCTGGGTCCTGCTCTTAACATCTCAATCAAGCCACTCTTTACCAGCAAGGAAACTATTCACACATTTCACTGGAGTCAGAGAGGATTCAGAGGGGGTACATTCTGACCTATCTGTCCAAGGTGATGTGTTTAGCTATCTCTGGTTTGATGGGCTGTCATGACTCAAGGATGCTTCTGTGGGAACAAGCGTGTTGCAGATCAAAAGACAAAAATTTAAAAAAAATAAGGTAGCATTCATCTCCTTCACTCTTGGACCTTCCAACGTAAAGGAGAATAGGGCTCTTTTACCTCCTTCCCCTGCCCCGAACTTGGCCCATGGAAATGAAAGATGAGGCCCACAGCTCCCCACATTCAGGATATCTCCCTTTCTCTCTTTCTCTCTCTTTTTCCCCACTGTCTCTAGTCTCTCCCACCTCTGAACTCCAGAAGTAACTATTTAATTTTGGGCTGGCAAATGAGAAAAAATAATTTTCATTCACTATCTTTCTCAGATTCTTCCGAAGTGACTTGAGGTTTTGGGGATTTTTAACATCTTTCTTTACTTAATGATATTAAAGTGAAATGAACTCCCTAACAGATTGGTAAGAGAAGTTTACCAAAACCAAACTTTTCATATTAGGTTTTGTGAAATCTAAACAGTAATTCTATTCCTGTGACTCTGGCTTGAAACAATCATAAAACTAAAGCTGTTTTTATAAAAAATTTTAAGTACTATGCCATCTATAGTAATATCCCAAAATGAAAACCTTCCATGTCCAAAAATATGGAAATAAAAAATTACTTTTCTGTGATTCAGTAATATGCAACCCTTAGAGACTGTGATGAACAAGGAGGTTAGCAATGCAGAGAAACACTTGTATAGAAAATTTTAAAGTAAGTGTAGGCCACCTAATCTATGACATAGGAGGCAAGAATATAGAGTGTAGAAAAGACAGTCTTCTTCAACAAGTGATGCTGGGAAAACTGGACAGCTACATATAAAAGAATGAAATTAGAACACTCCCTAAGACTATGCACAAAAATAAACTTAGAACAGATTAAAGACCTAAATGTAAGGCCAGACACTATAAAACTCTTAGAGGAAAACATAGGCAGAACACTGTCTGACATTAATCACAGCAAGATCATATTTTATTCACCTCCTAGAGTAATGAGACTAAAAATAAAAATAAACAAATGGGACCTGATTAAATTTAAAACCTTTTACATAGCAAAGGAAACCATAAACAAAATGAAAGGACAACCCACAGAATGGGAAAAAATATTTGCAAATGAACCAACCAACAAGGAATTAATCTTCAAAATATACAAACACTTCATGCAGTACAATAATTTAAAAAAAAACAATCAAAATATGGGCAGAAGATCAATAGGCATTTCTCCAAAGAAGACATACAGGTGGCCAATAGGCACATTTAAAGATGCTCAACAACATTAATTATTCAGTTCAGTTCAGTTCAGTCGCTCAGTAGTGTCCAACACTTTGTGACCCCATGAATCCCAGCATGCCAGGCTTCCCTGTCCATCACCAACTCCCGGAATTCACTCAGATTCATGTCCATCCAGTCAGTGATGCCATCCAGCCATCTCATCCTCTGTCGTCCACTTCTCCTCCTGCCCCCAATCCCTCCCAGCATCAGAGTCTTTTCCAATAAGTCAACTCTTCGCATGAGGTGGCCAAAGTACTGGAGCTTCAGCTTTAGCATCATTCCTTCCAAAGAACACCCAGGGCTGATCTCCTTCAGAATGGACTGGTTGGATCTCCTTGCAGTCCAAGGGACTCTCAAGAGTCTTCTCCAACACCACAGTTCAAAAGCATCAATTCTTCCGCGCTCAGCCTTCTTCACAGTCCAACTCTCACATCCATACGTGACCACTGGAAAAACCACAGCCTTGACTAGACAGACCTTAGTCGGCAAAGTAATGTCTCTGCTTTTGAATATGCTATCTAGATAAATGCAAATCAAAACTACAATGAGGTATCACCTCACACTGGTCAGGATGGCCAGTACCAAAAAATCTACAAACGATAAATGTTGAACAGGGTGTAGAGAAAAGGGAACCCTCTCACGCTATTGATGAGAATGTAAATTGATGCAGCTGCTATGGAGAACAGTATGGAGGTTCCTTATAAAACTAAAAATAGAGCTTCCATATGAGCCAGTAATCGTACTCCTGAGCGTATGCCCAGAGAGAACCAGAATTCTCACTCTAATATTAATTGCAGCACACTATTTGTAACAGCCAGGACATGGAAGCAACATAAATGCCCACTGACAGGGGAATGGATGAAGAACATGTACGTGCATTCCGTGGATTATTACTCAGCCATGAAAAAGAACAGAATAATGCCATTTGCAGCAACAGGGATGAAACTAGAGACTGTCATACTGAGTGAAGTAAGTCAGACAGAGAAAGACAAATACCATATGATATCACTTATATGTGGAATCAAAAAATGGTAGAAGTGAACTTATTTACAAAACAGAAATAGAGTTACAAACGTAGAAAACAGACTTATGGCTATGGGCGGGCAGTGGAGGAAGAGACTAACTGGGAGACTGAGATTGACATATACACACTGTATACAGAAAATAGATAACTAATAACGATCTACTGTGCGGCACAGGGAGCTCGACTCAGTACTCTGTAACGACTTCCATGAGAACAGAATCTAAGAGTGGCTATATGCGTGTGTATAACTGATAACACTTTGCTGTACACAGGAAACTAACATGACACTGCAAGTCAATAATACTCCAATAAAAAAATTTAAAGTAAGCGTAAGATACAGACCAGATTTCAAAGACTGTAAAAGAATGCAAAATATCTCATTGTGATAATTTTTTATCCTGATTTACATGTCAAGATGATATTATTTAGAGTAACTTGGATTAAGTAAAATATATTTTTTAAATTAATTTTACCTATTTCTTTTAACTTTTTAATGAGACTACAAGAAGATTTTAAATTATACATGTTTATCATAGGATATTGAATATAGTTCTCTGTGCTATACAGTAGGACCTTGTCTTTTATCCATTCTATATGTAAAAGCCTGAAAATATCCTACCCTATGATATCCTCTGCTAGCCTGAAAATATCCTATGATAAACCATAATGGAAAAAGAATATTTAAGAAACAAGAATGAATATATATGTATAAGTGAATCACTTTACTGTATGGCAGTAATTAACACAGCATTGTAAATAAACAATACTTCAATAAGAAATTAAATAAATTTTTAAAAAATAAAAAAATAATTTTAAAAAATAAAATAGCATATTGGCTCAAATTACGTTTCTATAGGATAGTGCTGCTGTAGAGACTGACACAGAAGGATCAGTGAATGCTATTGTAGTCCAGTGATGTATACTTAGGTACCTACAGTAACCAGCCCCCAGAAATCCACTTTCATCGGATACTTCCAACGCTCTCAAAGTTGCTGTCTTTTCTAATAGTTTTGTCTGCTCTTCTAAGCACACACAGAGAAGGCAATGGCACCCCACTCCAGTACTTTTGCCTGGAAAATCCCATGGACGAAGGAGCCTGGTAGGCTGCAATCCACGGGGTTGCTAGGAGTCGGTCACGACTGAGCGACTTCACTTTCACTTTTCACTTTCATGCATTGGAGAAGGAAATGGCAACCCACTCCAGTGTTCTTGCCTGGAGAATCCCAGGGACAAGGGAGCCTGGTGGGCTGCCCTCTCTGGGGTCGCACAGAGTCGGACACAACTGAAGCGATTTAGCAGCAGCAGCAGCTAAGCACACAGGGTGAAGGCTTCTGATAGACATGAGCTCTCTTGACCTCATTACTTGAGCATTTGATGGCACCCATCATCTCTCCAGGAATGGAAACCTGGATTTGTTTCTAGGAACCAGGCAGCAGCTACATCAAAGAGTGAGTTGTGCCTGAATCCATGAGGAGTGGGCAGAGAAATAGGAAATACTGTTAAATGCTAACATTACATGTGGATGGTCTCTGAACAAAAACTAATACATGATTATAAAGCCTATTTACCTGATTCACTGTTTATTAGTCCCTGGTAGTGTTTAGTTCAGAGGATCCTCAAAGCAAATGTCATTAACCCTAAAAGTCTGTTTAGAAGACAATCCTGCCCTTCTACCTGAATGAGGTCACTGGCCGGAGACACAGCCTGTACCTTTAAAGGGCTCCTGCTGGGAGAGAAGGGCTCCTGAGGACAGAGCTGCACAGGGAGGCACCACCTGACTCCTGGACCCAGGTGCTGCTGACTCAGGGGGACTCAGCCCCAGACTCAAACCATTTAGACAGATAAGTGACAACAATGGTGTATTATTCAACCAATGCTGTTAGCAGGGGCTTTCAGTAACTGATTTCTTGCTGCTGTTGTTTTTCTTAACGGGAATTGTGCAAGTCAGCAAAACACAGAAAATAAATGTTCCTCTCTGGGCTTGACAGACCAAATACACCCTGATTAAGAGCATATCAGTTCTCCAGGCTGTCATCTACCGACCAGCAAGCAATTCCCCTGTGTTCCTTTATCAAGAAGTGCACGTTTCTGCATTTCATCTCTTCTAAGGATTGCTATTATTCATCTAAAGATAACTCACAGATTATTTTTGGTTTATTTTCAGAAACCATGAGCTCATTTAATTCACAATGAAGGAAGAGTTTATAACTGTGTGATGGGAACACGGAATTTCTCAAAACTCTGTCTTGGGTAAATGACAACCTCACCATGTGCATTTGCCCTTCAGGTTTCTCAACAGCTGTGTCTCTAACTAGATTGCATGCGTGCATGCTAAGTCACTTCATTCATGTCCAACTCTGAACACATGTTAAACCGTGTTGCAACCCCATGGGCTATAGCCTGCCAAGTTCCCCTGTCCATGGGATTCTCCAGGTGAGAATGCTGGAGTGGGTTGCCATCCCCTTCACCAGGGGATTTCTCCTCAAACTGCCTGCAGGGAGAAAGACCTCAAGGTTTTGGGAGCTCTGCTGAGCTTGACCCTCAATGCTCCTGACTTGGTTTAGCCGCTTGTCACTTTTTATTGCATCTCCTTTCTTCTGATCAGCTTTGCAGGTTTGCCCCAATCACAGCAATAAAGATGCTGTGGGTCAGGGCCCCCAGTTCCCTGTCCTAATGTCCCTTTTTGGAGAAGGCAATGGCACCCCACACCAGTACTCTTGCCTGGAAAACCCCATGGACAGAGGAGCCTGGTAGGCTGCAGTCCATGGGATCACTAAGAGTCTGACACGACTGAGCGACTTCACTTTCACTTTTCACTTTCATGCATTGGAGAAGGAAATGGCAACCCACTTCAATGTTTTTGCCTGGAGAATCCCAGGGACAAGGGAGCCTGGTGGGCTGCCGTCTACGGGGTCACACAGAGTCAGACACAACTGAAGTGACTTAGCAGCAGCAATGTCCCTTCTATTTCTCACCCAGCTCCCACCAACCCTTGCATTTTTGTCAGTTGCTTTTCTGTTCTTGCCTCATCCGAGCCAGAGCTGTGCATGAAGGCCATGAGGGTGTTGCAGGCATTAGGACTGAATGAAAAAGTGCTCTGTATTTCCATGACAGGAAAATGATAGACAGAAGATTCTCAGGTGGTTAAAGGACCCACCCTTTGATGCTGCTGTGAATGTAAGCTTCATTTTATTGCACCAGCAGCTGCTCATAAAACTGCTACTGACAATGAAAAGAGGCTTAAAGAAGAAACAGGATCAAACACTCCCCAGTCAGTAGCTTCCCCAGGGTGACTTTTTGACAACTGTGACTGTGCAGGCTTCAGTGCAACAAAGCTTTTTTCCTCCAGTCGTGAGGAGTTCTCTGGCTATACATGAACAAGTCATTACAGCAATTCATTGCTGTTAGAGGGTCCAGAGAAAGAAATGCCTCTGGCTTAGGGCTTTTTCTCCATGTGAACCCCTCATGTAGACCCTTGAAATCATGGTGACCCTCTACGAAGTCTGTTCTATGCTTTAAATTTAAAGGAAACACCTTTCAGACACTTTGCCCATACAAAACAAATGGTTCCTCTGTCTTGTCCCCAGGCTTTATTTATAGGCAACACTCCACTCTGAGTTTCCTGAGGCTCCATGTCAACAATCTATGATGTCTATTTGGCTTTTAAGGAAGGCTTTTTGTCTTTGAATTTCTTATACCAAAAATTTCTTCTTCAGTGGTGACAACCATTAGGGTTAATTTCCATCTCACTGAGCTAGCTCTGTCTTTCCCATAGACACAGGGATTTAGCCAGCCTTCTGTCTGTTCTTAAGCATTTATTTAATGCCTGCCTTACCTCCACCACCTTCCACATTCAACTCTTGTGCATCCATCTTTCCCACACCTGCCCCTTTTTCTCTAGTCAACAAGTACATACAAATATTTATTTCAAGTATTTGCAGAGGAAGCAAATAGGTAAGAATACATAAGAAGGTATATGCCAGGGCATGGGGCTATTTATTAATAGCTCATATTTAAATTTTAATACCAATTTTAATTTGTTAGCTAAACCTTTTACCAATTGCTCATTTTAGAGTGTTTCCTCAGTAACAGAGACCTAAGAACTCAAACCAAAAGCAAAAGACAGAGAGACATAATAATAATACTAACGGTAAGCTTTGAAGCCTATTGCTTTTTGCCACTCAGCCCATTTATATAAAGAAGAAGCTTGATTTCATGCACATTTTAAAACTAATGACAGGAAATTTGTGTTTCAGACTAATCAATAAATATTTGTTGACTACCGGAATGAATGTGCATGCCTGCTCAGTCATGTCCAGCTCTTTGCGACCCCATGGATTGTAACCTTCCAGACTTCTCTGTGCATGGAATTTTCCAAGCAAGAATATTGGACTGAGTTGCCATTTCCTACTCCAGGGGAAGTAGGAAATTGGGGAAGTTGCCATTCCCAACCCAGGGACCAAAGCCATGTCTCCTGTGTCTCCTGCATTAGCAGGCAGATTCTTTATAAACCCTAATATTCAACAATTTTCTCCCATTCCTGAAAGATGTTAAGTATAGTTTATGCTGTCAAATGATGGATCAGAAGAGGAAGAGAACAAGAAAGCAGTGAGCATCTGAAGGTGGGATTTAAAGGAGCCAAGGAAACACAGAACTAGAACCAGGCTAGAAGGTGAGCCCTGAAGAAAGAGCCACATTTTCATAATTTTGACTAGTAGGTAGGGGGGCGTTTCTAAAGGGTAGTTGAGTACCTTTTCGATGGTCTGCAATTGCAAAACAGAATCCCAAAGGACTCAAGAACCCATCATAGGGCCAGAGAATATGATCACTGATACAATTATAGGGCATTTTATAACCCCTTTTATTGAATAATACAGTATCCACATAGCTACCTGAAAGGGCTTCCCAGGTGGCACAGTGGTAAAGAATCATCTGCCAAGCAGGAGACATGTGTTCAATCCTTGGGTCATAAGGATTCCCCCAGAGGAGAAAATTGCAATCCACTCCAGTATTCTTGCCTGGAAAATCCCACGGACAGAGATTTACAGTCCATAGGGTCACAAAGAATCAGACACAACTGAGTGTCTTAGCATACATGTCTTTGTGACTTCAAAGTCCAAGATCTTATCACTAAACCATGCTTCCCCCAGTATTCTTGCCTGGAAAATCCCATGGATAAAGGACCCTGGCAGACTGTAGTCCTTGGGGTCACAAAGAGTCAGACATGACTTATTGACTAAACTACAACAAAAATAACTGGACCATCAGAAATATTTAGGAGCTTTTCTTCAAAAACACAGACATCTGAGCCCTACTTTGTGACATTTAGTTCAGTTAGTTTAGGGCTGGGATCTATAAATCCCGATCTGGCCCAGGTTAGTTATATGATGAGCCTGGAACATCTTGCTTTGCAAGAAATTAAGCAAGTGTTGCCAGAACACCACACGCACACAATGGAAGCATGTAGAAAAGACATAGGGGCCCATCTGGTCGGCTTGAAGGAGCCCCTACTGGCCAAAACTGGGAAGATTTGAGCAACAAAATAAGTAAAACAGCTACAGATTATAATCTGTTGAATAAAATAGAAATCAATGAGTGCGTTCTTTTAATGAAGTTAGATGATAGATAGATCAATAGATAGATCACTTATAGATACATGGAAACACACATGGAGACATATGTAGGCACATAGGTAGAATGGAATATTAGGTTACTCCCTACAGAAGAAAACCAGCTGATAGATGTGGAAAATCAACAATGGTTGCCAAACCTAAGAAGGGACACTGGATTAAGAGTACAATATGTGCATGAGCATAAATTAGTTACCCATAAATTTCTTATTTGCAAGAGGAAAAATAATAACTATCCAATGGAAAAATTAGGCAAAACCTTTGCTTGGTGATCAAAATTAACATCACCCAGGAGAGGTAGATGGGTATTAAGTACCTTTGCCCTGAGAAATACATATGTCACTTTTGGAGTATTCTGGCAAGGGATACATACCCTGATCTTTATTTTCAAAGGCGTCAATACGAAAATAGACAGAGGCTGAAATATTCCAGATGGAAAGAGATTAACAAGACATGGAAATTAAATGCAGCCCATAATCCTGGACTGGATCTTGTAATGAAGAGAAAATTATACCATAAAATGCATTATTAAGACAACTGACGAATTGGACTATAAGACTAGATTGGATTATAGCCTAGGTTAAAAATAGTAAATCAATGTTGAATCCTTAGGACTTGATAACTATACAATGATAATTTTAAAAAATATCCTTGTCTCAGGAGAGAGGACAAAAATTTGGAAAGTGTTAAAAATTAGCAAGTCCTGACAGGGAAATATAGGAGTTTATATTAATTTTGCAACTTTTGTGTCGATTTAAGTTTATTTTGAAATAAAAAGGTTTTTCGTTTAACTCCCCAGGCAATTTTGAAACAGCACATCATGACTGGCATTTGATGACCACTGATGCAACAGTGTGGGCTTCCCAGGTGGTGCTAGTAGTAAAGAACCTGCCTGCCCATGCAGGAGATGTAAAAAACGTGGGTTCGATCCCTGGGGGTTGGGAAGATCCCCTGGAGGAGAGCATGGCAACCCACTCCAGGATTCTTGCCTGGAGAATCCCATGAAGAGAGGAGTCTGGTGGGCTACAGCCTATAGGGTCACAAAGAGTCGGACATGGCTGAAGGTACTTGGCATGCAGGATACAACGATGTGAATGTCACCTTAAGAAAACTATTGGGATGCTTTCTCATCTACTGTCATATTATTTTTTAATAGCCCTTGAATGAAAAATCAATATATTATCTGGAGCTATCATCCAAGTAAACAACCAGGTGGAAACGATCACAGGTATTAAATTAGGAGAGGACACTGACATGCATTTATACTTACGTTTCTGCATAAACTTTCATGTAATCAGTTACTTGTCTCAACACTTTCAGACTTTTCTAAGATAATTGCATGTGCAGTAATGATGGATGCACTATGATCATAACATTAATGATTGCATAAAAGAAACCTCAAAATTCCACAGCTACTCGGGTCTTTTTGCTTCTTCCTTCCTATCTCCTCCTCACTAATGATAAGACATTAAAACAAAAGCTCTTTGGAAAATATGCCTAATTGAATCATAGGATTTCCAATTTAGTAACTATATTTTTGAGTACTAGCAATGTGCCAGAAGTTTTATCAAATGTTTTCATGCTATATCAGGAAAGAATAGGTTATGCTGCTGTAACTAACACCATCAAAGATCTTAGTTACTTATAACGGTGAAGATTTATGATTTGCTCATAAATTCCAGGTACACTGCAGATCAACAATAGGGTTCTGCTCACAGTAGTTATTCAGGGAGCAAATTAACAGAGTAGCCACTATCTTGAACACTTGATCATCTTGCTAGAGAGAAAGGGGCCTCCAGAGGGTTATGTAGCAGCCCCAAAATGGCACCCACAGCTTCCATCCACAATTCATTGACCAGAATAAGTCATACAGTACCATCCCTCCAACAAGGAGCTAGCAATGTTACCGCGACCTGGGAGATGGGAGGATGCCCCCTCCAACAGTGCTACTGACTATAAAATAAGCATCAGATCACTTATCTTTATCACTGACCAATAATTCAGTCAAATACTGACTTTCCTTATGCTCATTTAAAGGTGAGAAATCAAGGTTTATAGAAATTTAGAAAACCTGGCACAGTTACCAAAAAAAAAAGTACGTGTTCGTCGCTTAGTCTTGTCCAACTCTTTGGGACCCAGTGGATTATGGCCCACCAGGCTCCTCTGTCCAAGGGATTCTCCAGGCAAGAACACTGCAGTGGGTAGCTATTCCTTTCTCCAGGGGATCTTCTTGTTCCAGGGATTGAACTCAGGTCTTCTGCATTGCAAGCAGACTCTTTACTGTCTGAGCCACCAAGGAACCCCACACATAAAAGAAGAGGCAGGATGTGACCCCAGATCTTGTGTGATTCTGAGTCCGTGTTCATCCCTACTGCCTAGCTGCTCAATCTTACCTCAGGCTTTTCTGTAGTTATAAAGAAGCTTTGCTCAGAAGTATGTGGACTAACCTGGCAACAGAGGGACAGCCCTACCTATGAGCAAAATACTCTTTAACTTCAGCTGACGGGAGTGGTCCAAATCATTCCCACCCTCCATCTTGACAACGTTTTCCTTCAGTCTTCCAGCTGGTTACTATCAATCATCCTCAGTTCTTCCAGAGCCAACACTTTTCTCTCCATCTACAAGGTCTCTTTGCTTTAGCTACTCTCTCGGATAAGAACATCTGGGCCTGACTGGCAGCCTTCTTCCCCAAACCCTGACCGCACTTCTTTTCAGATATGTGGGTACAACTAAACTGGTTAGGACTCCATTGTGCTCAGAACCTACTTACAGCTTGGAACTCTGTGATCCAGGCTTCATCATCTCCTGGACAATTTTGCCAAAGTAGCCCATTGTCATATTTGTCATCTGTCATGGAGTACTCAGTGAGCTGCTCTGCATAAGCATGGCCAAGCATAGCATCAGAGGGGTCAGAAACATACTTCACCCAACCCAGCTGTGGGACTGCAAAGTCACATGGCAAAGAGTGTGCAAACATATCTATTTCTATGCATGTGTGTATGCTCAATCAGTCATGTCCAGCTCTTTGTGACCCCATGGACTCTAGCCTGCCAGGCTTCTCTGTCCATGAAATTTTCCAGGCAAGAATATTGGCATGGGTTACTTCAGGGATCTTCCAACACAGGGATCAAACCCATGTCTCCTGTGTCTGCTACATTGGGGTAGATTCTTTACCACTGTGCCACCTGGGAAACCAGTATATTTATATAAGAGTGAGTACTGAATCAAGAACAGAAATCCAGACTTAGACTCCCAAGAAACAGGAGCTGAAGTAGCTGATGGATAGATGCTTTACCCTTCCTTATTCCCATCCCTCTACCCCAAGAACAGTTCCCAGGCCACACGGTTCCCTATGGACTCTCCAACAACAGGATAAAGCATTCATGTTTTTTGCAGGACTGTCTCTCCAGCACAAAAATGCACCATCTTATTTTTGCTTTTGCTCTTTCCCAGCCTCATTTTTTCTCTGTTGCAGTCTTAGAACTGGACTCTTTAATAAAACATTAGCTTGTATAAATAGTTTGCCTCAGTCTCTCTTTTCTAGGGAATTGGACTGATGATAGTAGGATTATGAGATACACATCCCTAAAGTGTTTATACCACAATGGTGAGATGGATACACACACACACACTCACACACACACACATATATATATTCAAAGATGCACACTTATGGCTTGGAATCACCCTCGTGCTTCATCTTAACCAACCCCAAATCCAGGTGAAAGTCAATATTTCAAACTATGATCACAGTATAAACCTTTGCACATCTCCCCTGAGCACCTGAACATTCTTTCCTTTCTGTTTATGATGCCTTTGTTCCACTTGCAGAAAAACGTATTTATCCTTCCAAGCTCTGTTGCTCACTAACTCCTGCTGCTGCTGCTAAGTTGCTTCAGTCATGTCCGACTCTGTGCAACCCCATAGACAGGAGCCCACTAGGCTCCCCCGTCCCTGGGATTCTCCAAGCAAGAACACTGGAGTGGGTTGCCATTTCCTTCTCCAATGCATGAAAGTGAAAAGTGAAAGTGAAGTTGCTCAGTCGTGTCCGACTCTTAGCGACCCCATGGACTGCAGCCTACCAGGCTCCTCCATCCATGGGATTTTCCAGGCAAGAGTACTGGAGTGGGGTGCCATTGCCTTCTCCATGCTCACTAACTACGTCCCTATGAAACCCTACTGGACAGACTACTACCCACAATCAAATGCTCTATCTTACTATTTGTCATATGATTCATTTTTACAGGCTTTATTAACAATGGAAATAGAGGTTGGTTTTTCTTAAATTAACACATGCCTATATTATGCTAAAACCAAGTAACTATCTTGCAATGAAAAGGCTACTTTTGAAATACTGTTATGCTAAATCCTACTCACAGAAGATGGTACAGCCTCAGAAGGTTTCCCAAGGAAAAGATTAATGAAAACATCAATTGCTTCCAGAGTTGATAATTGCTGCTTCAAAGACCATTTTACTCAAATACTAAATTATAACAAAAAAGCCTTTAGGAAAAAATGAAGGGAACTCAGCTCAGTATTCTATGCTAACCTAAATAGGAAAAAAATTTGAAAAAGAATGGATATCATTCTTGTATGGGTATCATTTAATCACCTTGCTATATACCTGCAACTAACACATCATCATTAATCAACTATATGCCAATATTAAGTAAAAATTTTAAAAAGAAAATATTACACAATAATCTTTAGGACACTTTACATCTCAGAGCAACAAATGCATTCTTAGCATAATAAAAGTGATTTGATTCATTTTGGTTTGCATCCATATTTCAGCACTTTGTAGCTTCAAAAAGAAAATTAAAAAGGTGGAAATTTGCTGAGAAGTGAAACCAGCCAATTCAGGGATCTGCTGGTCATGCTGGGTTCTTTCTGAGTTTCCAGGGGAAACATAAGAGGAAGAAGCATCAAAATTAAGGCAGGCACTTAATTCAAGGTAAGTTTTGTTCTATATTTGTCAGATTCCAAACTAACACTCAGATGAGTAACAAGAGGATGATTGAACCCAAGCTCTGTTTAAAGCATATTTTTTTCAGTTTGAAAAAGCAAAAATAAATACAGAAAAAAAATACAATTCATTCAGAGGAAATGTGTATGCTAAAAGTGTCTCTGTGTCCTTTCTGCAAATATAATCACCAAGGCCTGTGAGAGCTGTCAGGGCTGAGCAATCCTAATAAATGACTGCTTTTTTCCCTAAATCAAAATTTGAGCTAAAAACCCTTCAGTTGGTGACAGCATCTGGGTCCATGAGTCCATTTAGAACCTTTTGCTCTGTTTATAAAAAATTCTGTTTACGAGTCTTGAAACAGGAAGTGTCTTTGACTGTTATGGTTCACATTCTATTTTAATACTGAAAAATTGGTTCTCACAAATTGTTCTCGGAAGCCCAATTATTCATTGTCCCTGTCCATCTAGTATGTGCGTGTGTATATAGATAGATAGATAGATGGATAGATAGCTATAGATAATGGCTTTGTCATTTTCTAGATGCCAGCTAACTGTGCCATCTCCCTCTCCTTTTCAAGTTCTTCAGTGTCAGATATCTCAAGGGACTTTTACTCCCAAATCCATTGTGGTTACTGTCTTGCAGCACTGACATTGAGACCTGCCCTTTTTATGGGGGTTGCAGGGTGCTCTCAGGGTTTACTCGGGTGACCTACCTCAGTTCAGGGCAAACCATCATTATTAGACCACACAAAGTCTCAAGTTGTTATGATTATTATTTCTGCTGTCATTCCCATTGACCCTAAATACCCTCTCTCTCCATTTTAGTGTGTCTTTGCAATCCATCTATCACGACTTTATTTTCAAACATATTGTCCTGGGAAAACATCAATTATTAATTTTGTGGGGAATTTTTTAATTTTTCAAAACGATCCAGTGCCATAACCTTTGTTTTTTTTTAAACCTATATGAAATCTATCCATGTTGGTAAATGTAAATCTAATCTAATTTATTGCATCTGTTGGGCAGTTTCTCTCTGCTGTGAAAAAAGATCTCTCATTGTCTTTTCTTCTAGTGATATCTCTTCAACTTTTGCTATCACAAACAATGGGGAAATGAAAACCTCACAGATGTCTCTTCTACAATCACAGAAACATTTCTTTGCAATATTTCCTCAGAGGTAGGAGCGCAGGGTCATATTGTATCACATATTTAATTTTGTTAAGTATAGCTATATTCTTCCACCAGTTGGCAGTGCACCCAGCAGACCACGATGGTTTCTCTTTTCTCATATTCCCATCAGCATTTGGTCATCCACTTAACTCATTTTTGTAATCTAGTGGATTCAAAGTGGTATCTGCATTGTTAACTGAATTTGACCTCACTGATAAAATGAAGCTCTGTCATACCCTTCATGTTTTCTGTTTCCCCTCCTGAAAATTCTTATTTGATGCTTTTGTCTTTTTTTACCTTTCTCTGCTTTTATTTTTCTAGTTGTAAGTACTTTGTTCATTATAGATGTTGCAAAAATCTTCTTACAGTGAATCATAACGCTGCTGACTTTGTCTGCAGTGTTTTTCATTAAACAGAGTTCCTTTATCAGTTCAGTTCAGTCTCTCAGTCATGTCTGACTCTTTGCGATGCCATGAATCGCAGCACGTCAGGCCTCCCTGTCCATCACCAACTCCCGGAGTTCACTCAGACTCACGTCTATCGAGTCCGTGATGCCATCCAGCCATCTCATCCTCTGTCGTCCCCTTCTCCTCCTGCCCCCAATCCCTCCCAGCATCAGAGGCTTTTCCAATGAGTCAACTCTTCGCATGAGTTCCTTTATACACATTGACAAATTCATCTCCCTCCTTTAATTCAAATTTTATGTTACTTACACTGTTAACTTTGAGTTTCAGAGCACTTTCTATTTTTCTTATACATCTTTCAAACTCTTTTTTTCGCTTTATAGATTTTCTTTCCATATTTCAGTTTTAATTACTTTGCAGTTTATCTTTATGCATGGGATAATGTTGTGAGGAAGGAATTCAACCTTTTATTCATACATTGCTTCACCTTTAATAAAACAATTTACTATTTATCCTTCCTCATGAATTTGTGATGCATTTCTATCTTGTAGCAAGTTCCCGTTTTACTTTGATCGCCATCTACTGTACAGCATTGGTCCTTTTGACTGCTCCCACACAGTACATGCTATTTTAATTAGAATAGCTTTGAAATGTGTCTTAATCTAATAAAGTCAACCTCCATTATCTTTCTCTGAATTATCATAACTACTAATATATTTAGTATTCATACAGCTTCAAAGTAAGTTTGCTTATTTGCCCAAAAAACATTGAGATTTTCCATGTTGTTGTTCAGTCACTAAGTCATGTCCAACTCTTTGCAACCCCATGGACTACAGTGCGCCAGGCTTCCCTGTCCTTCAACTATCTTCCTGAGTTTGCTGAAATTCATGTTCATTGAGTTGGTGATGCTATCTAACCATCTCATCCTCTGCCACCCCCTTCTCCTTTTGTCTTCCATCTTTCCCAGCATCAGGGTCTTTTCCAAAGAGTCAGCTCTTTACATCAGGTGGCCAAAGTATTGGAACTTCAGCTTCAGCATCAGATTGGAATAGCATTAAAAAATGGTTAAATCATGGGTCTGTAAACTTTTTATGTAAAAGCCAGGTAACATATATTTTAGTTTTTGCAGACCATACATTATGTGTTGCAACTACTCAATTCTGCTATTGCAGAAGGGAAACAGCCTAAGATATATGTAAACAAAGAATGTGGCTGGGTTCCAATAAAACTTTATTTACAAGAGCTAGTGGACTGGATGTGATCTCCAGGTTTAGTTTGTTAATGCCTCGTATAGATTAATTTAAGGAGAATTAAAGTCAGACACAACTGAACAACTGGACTGAACTGAATATCTTTACAATGTTAATTATTGTAAATAACCTGCTTACTAATGCAGGAGACATAAGAGACATGGGTTCAATCCCTGAGTCAGGAAAATCCCCTGGAGGGGTGCATGGCAACCCACTCCAGTATTCATGCCTGGAGAATCCCATAGACAGAGGAGCCTGGCAGGCTACAGTACAGAGGGCAGCTGCATGTGAAGCAATGAAGTTAGAACACACCTTACACTATGCACAAAAATAAAAACTCAAAAATGGCTAAAAGATATAAGCATACAGTGTAACACCATAAAACTCCTAGACAGATCATAGGCAAAAGATTCTCTGACATAATGCATACCAATATTTTCTTAGCTCTGTGTCCCAAGGCAATAGAAATAAAAACAAAAATAAACAAGTGGGATCTAATCAAATTTACAGGTTTTTGTACAGCAAAGGAAACCATAAACAAAATGCAAAGACAATCTACAGACTAGGAGAAAATATTTGCCAACAATGCGACCAACAAGGACTTAATTTCCAAAATACACAAACAGCTGATACAACTCAACAAAACCCAAACAACCCAATTCAAAAAATGGGCAGAAGGCCTAAATAGACATTTCTCCAAAGAAGACATACAGATGGCCAATAGGCCCATGAAAAGATGTTCAACATCACTAATTGTTAAATGAATGCAAATCAAAACTACAATGAGATACACCACATCATACCAGTCAGAATGGCTAACACTAAAAAGTCTACAAATAACAAGTGCTAGAGAGAGGGTGTGGAGAAAAGGGAACCTTCCTACACTGTTGGTGAGAATGTAAATTGGTGCAACCACTTTGGAAAACAGTATTGAGGTTCCTCAGAAAGCTAAAAATAGAATTACCATACGATCCAACAATCCCACTCCTGGGCATATATCCAGACAAAACTCTAATTCAAAAAGATACATGCACTCCCAACATTCATAGCAACACTATTCACAATAGCCAAGACATGGAGACAACTTAAATGTCCATCAAAAGATGAATGGGTAAACAAGATGGGCTACATGTATACAGTGGACTACTACTCAGCCATAAAAAAGAATGAAATAACGCCACTTGCAGCAACATGGATGGACCTAGAGATTACACTAAGTTAAATAAGTCAGAAGGACAAATACCATGCAATATCACCTTATATGTGGACTCAAAAATATGGCACAAATGAACCTATCTACAAAACAGAAATAGACTCACAGACAGAAAACAGACTTGTGGTTACCAAGGGGGAGAGGGGTGGGAGAGGAATGGGGTTAGTAGATGCAAACTATTATACATAAAACGGATAAACAACAAGACCCTACTGTATAGCACAGGGAACTACATTCAAACTCCTGAGATAAACCACAATGGGAAAGAATATAAAAAGGAATGTAGGTGTATAATTGAGTCACCTTGCTGTACCGCAGAAATTAACACAACACTGTAAAAATACTTCAATAAAAAGCTAAATTTTCAAAAATTGTCTCCCTAAAGGACTTCTGAATTCTTTATCATTCTTTGTAATTTCTAGGATATTATTGTTGTTATTGTAAATGGCATCTTAGTTTCCAGAACAACTTTTACTCAGTTATTGTTGGTTTAGGTAAATATAACTAATGTGGTATATGGATATTATAACTAAGAATCCTTTTGAAATTTCTTATTAGTTGCATGAACCTTTCTTTGATTCTTTTGGGTTTGATATGTTAATTAAGATATGATCTGTATGTAATAATTTTATCTACTCCCTTCTAAATCTTGTAGCATTTTAGAATTTTTGAATTTAGTTATAAGAACCTCTAGTTCCACACTGAACTGCAGCAGCAAGAACAGACACACTTGGAAGTTTTTTGTTGTTGTTGTTTTTTTACTGAACTCAGAGGTAAAAATCTGAATTTTATAATGAAGCACCATTTGTACTTTGAGATTTGTGTCAATATCCACTTTTCAGTTAAGGTAGTTTCCTTCTACTCTTACTTATCTGCAAGCTTTCATAGTAAATGTGTGTAGAAAATTAGCAAGCAAATTATTTGCACCAACTTTTTTTTCCTTTAGTTCATTAATGTGGTGAGTTATGTGGATATATTTTTCTGATATTCAATCATCCTCACGTTCCTGGGAAAAAAACCAACATGATCATGATACCTTAATTTTAAATAGAGTATCTGATTTAGAAAGAGAGTATTTTTATGTTTGTGCACATCTTTTATTTCTTGCCACCTTAACTGGCAGTGAGCAGTCATAAACCCCAGATAGACAAGGATTTGCTTTCTCCAATATTACATGCAATGCTGCTAAGTCGCTTCAGTCGTGTCCACTCTGTGCGACCCCATAGACGGCAGCCCACCATGCTCCCCCATCCCTGGGATTCTCCAGGCAAAAACCCTGAAGTGGGTTGCCATTTCCTTCTCTAATGATTTTGCGATGGACAATTGCATGTGATTACATGCAATGGTCACTCTTAAATCATTATAGCTGTGAAACATTTTAAAAGAAAGTTTTACATCTGTTCTTAAGTGATAGTAACCTAAAATTATCTTTTCTTAAACTAGCTTTTAGTATTATGTTGTACTAGTCTCATAAAATGACGTAAGCATTTTCCTTTTTTCTATTTTCTAGAGTAATCTATATAGGGATTACTGTTTCGTTGAAATTTGTAGAATAAATCAGAGAAACTCTTTGGACCCAGAAATAACTGGGGGGAGAATATTTCATAGAAAATGGAAGATTTAATTATCATTTAATTTCTGGAATCATAATTTACTATAGCTTTTTATTTCTTCTTTTGACAACTCTGATACATTATGAAATTAAGATATTTATTCTTAGTTTTCCAATTCTATGGCACATTTTTCTTCAAAATATTCTTTACTTTTTTAATAAAACCATTTCAAAATCTTCAACTATAGTACCCTTCTTTTCATTATTGCATTGCGTTTTGTAATTAGTCTTAGCAGAGATCATAATAGTCTTTTAAACAAATCAGTTTTGTGTCAAGTTTTCCTATTTTTTTGTTATTGTTATTCTTAAATTTATTAATTTCTGCCTTTACCATTGTTATTTCTTTCCTTCTTGTTGATTTATATTTACTGTCATTCTCTTACTAGCTTCTTGTTTATGTGTTTTCTTTCTTGCTGTCTAAGAACACAATCAAAATTTCAGATAGTCATTAGCTCTGTTCCACAAATTTTGACATGTACCACTTTGTTATCTAGCTTTAAGCATTTCATAATTTTTTATTTCATATGGGAATTACTTAGCAATATTTTCAAATCATGTTCAGGCAGATTTTCTTAAGCTCCTCTTTTTTTCTGAATTTCTGCCTGTGCTATGTTGTGCTCAGAGTACATTATATGTATAATGCCAATTTTTGTGCCACTTCCGCTCAGTCACTGAGTCATGTCCAACTCTTTTACAACCCTTTGGACTGTAGCCCGCCAAGCTCCTCTGTACATGGGATTTCCTAGGCAAGAATTCTGGAGTAGGTTGATGCCAATGCTTTGTAATTTATTGGGATTTCCTTTGTGGCCTAGAACATATTTTTTTTAATACAGTATATGGCTTTCAATGAGATAGCTGCATCACCAATGCAATGAACATGAACTTGGGCAAACTCTGGGAGATGGTGAGGGACAGGGAGGCCTGGCATGTTACAGTCTACAGGGTCACAAACAGTCGGACTGGACAACTGAACGACAGCAACATGGCACTCAAAGTTCTTCCCGGGTGGCACTAGTGGTAAAGAACCAGCCTGCGATGCAGGAGGCGCAGGTTGATCCCTGAGTCAGGAAGATCCCCTGGAGGAGGGAATGGCAACTCACTCCATTATTCTCACCTGAAGAATCTCATGGACAGAGGAGCCTGGCGGTCTATGGTAGCTGGAGACGCAAAGAGTTGAACACAACTGAAGCAACTTAGCACACATGCATACACACATAGCTCTCAAAAACAATGTGTATTTAATAGTTATATATTTCTACTTACAAAATTTCAATTATAAAATTCTATGAGTCTCTTAGGTCAAATCTTCTACTTTATTTTTGGCTTGCTTGTTCTTTCAATTTTCAAAACAGATGCATTTTTTTTTAATCTCTCACTAACATTATTAATACTTGTTTTGCTCTGTCTGCTTTACTCTATAATTGGACGCTTTATATATTTAAAGGCTCTATCATTAACGGAATATGTGTTCAGGATTGCTATAACTTATTTGCATTTTGTTAGCATTACTATCCTTTTTGTCTTCCTATGTCATTTTCACCTTCTGTTAATTTTTTTTTTCAGATCTATAGAATCCCTGGGCTTCCCTGATGGCTTTGTGAGAAAGAATCAACCTGCCAATGCAGGAGACATGAGTTTGATCCCTGATTCGGAAAGACCCCACATGCTGCAGGGCAACTAAGCTCCTGTGCTGTAACTATTGAGCCTGTGCTCTAGAGCCTGAGAGGCGCAACTACCGAGCCCAGCAAGCTGCAACTGCTGAAACCTGCACACCCTAAGCCCCTGCTCCACAAAGAGAAAAGCTACAGCAATGAGAAGCCTTAGCACATCAGCGAGAGAGTAGCAACTAGAGTGGCCCAAATTCATGGCAGCTAGAGAAAAGCGGAGAAGGCAATGGCACCCCACTCCAGTACTCTTGCCTGGAAAATCCCATGGATGGAGGAGCCTGGTGGGCTGCAGTCCATGGGGTCGCCAAGAGTCGGACACGACTGAGCGACTTCACTTTCATGCATTGGAGAAGGAAATGGCAACCCACTCCAGTGTTCCTGCCTGGAGAATCCCAGGGACGGGGGAGCCTGGTGGGCTGCCGTCTATGGGGCACAGAGTCGGACATGACTGACGTGACTTAGCAGCAGAGAAAAGCCAGCACAGCAGTAAAGACTCAGCACAGCCAAAAATAAATAACAAAATTTTTTCTAAAAATCTATAGAATCTGTTATGATGCCAATTCTGTAATTACTGATCATTTCACAATCAGTTGGTCTGGTGGCTTACAAATTTTATCAACCTTCTCAAAGAATGAACTTTTAGTTTCACCAACCTTCTCTTTAGTGCTTCTGCTTTTAATTAATTTACTTCTCTGCCTTTTTTTTTTTTTCTTTTTGTTCCCTGCTTACTTTGTGCTTCATTTGGACTTTTTTTTTTCTAGTTTCTTATCATTTGTCAACTTTTCACTCTGTGACCTCTAAGAAGAATGATGACAGTGACTGGCATCCATTAAGTTAACTCCCTTTCAAATACTGTGCAACTGCTTGGAATCTGGGCATTCTGTTTTTTCTCTTCTCTACCTCACCTGCTGCAAAGAAATTTTTGCATGCGTGTGTGCTCAGTCATGTCCAATTCTTTGAAACCTCATGGACGGCAGCCTACCAGGCTCCTCTGTCCATGGAAATTTCCAGCCAAGAGTCTGGAGTGGATTGCTATTCCTACTCCAGGGGACATTCCCAACCCAGGCATCGAACCACATCCCCCGTGTTAGCAGGTGGATTCTTTACCACTGTACCACTTGGGAAGACATCTTACTTTAGTCGGTGATTACACAGGTTTTGCTTGGGTTTGTTTTGCTTTCATTTGACCGTTTCCTAACTAGTCTAAGAAACATGACAGGAAAGACATTTTACCACCTTTTACCCCAAGAGCTCCTATTAATGAGCTTTGATCTGCAAAGGTGTTCAATAATGTTTATTAAATGAATTTGGCCTACGGTGGCTCAAGTCAGTTTTTGGAGGTGCCGCAAGCCGGTATGCCGACAGGCTAGCACCAAAGTGTTTCAATGAAGCCAACTGAGGTTAATGATGTCAACCACAGCCATGTCTAGAGAAATCTGAGGTTCTCAAAGAATCAATAGTCGTGAAAAACACCTGTTAAAGGAAGTTAAAAACCTACATATTATCATTTCTTCTGAATTGTGATGGGGGAAATTTTATGCTAGAGCAGCATGTGGACGACTGAATTTTTGGAGGTGAGTACAATGCTCTCTGTTCTTATGGATGGTGATTTCAGACTGCAGCAAATAATGTAACACTAAAAAGCACACTAGGCTTTAAGTCCCTTCTCTTCCTAAACAATAAGAGGCCCACCTGTCAGATGTCTATCACCCAACATGTCCTCCTGATTTTCACTTGAGCTTATTTGTTATCTGAAAGATGCAACTGGAGGTGACGCCCAATTATTTCCTTTAAGCCATCACTGTCATTCCATGCCTGAGTCATCCCTATTTTAAAAGTCTTACAATTGTGTGTGGAGTACAGATTTCAAGTGACCTTGAACAAGCACGTTGATCGTAAGGAATTACTGTTTACGAAGCAAAAATTGAGTCATCCTCCAGTTCTCCATGAACTCATGTAAGTTTTGTAACTTCATCATTTCACTGTTTTCTCAATTATGAAATGGAAGCATTAGTAAGAGCCTCCCATTGTCTACCTGTACCAGCAAACCCCAACTGGAAAAAAATCATGTGTGAAACTTTTTTTTTTTTTTTTAATTTCTCTAGAGCTGGCAGTCTGGACTGCCCTGATTGAGTAGACTGGGTAATAGATAAGCAAATGCTTACCCTGGAAATAAAGCATCGATCTGGGGGTTGTATGCCAACAAGAAGAAGCAGCTGCCTGGAAATGTACGTTTTGACAAAGTGGGAGTCTGCGTGGCAAGAGTAAGGAAGCAGATTTTTAGGAAAATTACATAATCGGAAAAGAGAACAAACCCTTTGAGCTAATTCTGGCCTGAGCAAATTACCTTGGGAAAATAAAGATTATTATAACAAAATCATGTTAGAACAAATTTGAGTCATTTTGAAAGTAGGGTTTCATGGCTGAAAGAAGAAACAGCTGGCATGAAATAGCCCCAAAGAATTTCTCCCCATGTTATTTACTTCTAGTAACCTTGGCAAGGAGTTTCCTTTATTCATGTAGTAAATGCATGTGGGTGTGCATGAAGTGTGTGAGTATGCCTGTGTGTGCATATGTGTGTATGTGTTCCTGTATATGTATTAATGCTAAGCATGGTGCCAGGCCTCAGATACCATGGTGAATGAGAAAGGTGCAGTCTTTGTCCTCCTAGGTTAGCATCCAATAGGAATTTTAAGCCAGAGAGAGACACTAAATTTTGAGATTCTTTGAAGGCCAGGACTCATGATATCAAATGCATCCATATCTAGGACACTGCTTTAAAAATCCTAAGTGTTACAACAAACCCGTGAATGTAACAAAAGAAGCAGACTCACAGATAGAGGGAACACACGGCTGGTTGCTAGTGGGGAGAGGAAAGAACCTCTAAGGAGTAGAAGGTACGAACCATTAGGTATAAAATAAGCTACAAGGGTATATGGTGTACAATATGGGGATATAGCCAATATTTTATGATAATGGTAAATGGAGTGTAACCTTTGAAAATTGTGAATCACTATATTGGACACCTATAACTTATATAATATTGTACAGCAACTAGACTTCAATTAAAAAATCCTAAATGTCCAATTGTGTGTTAGATTCTGTCATGTCCGACTCTTTGCAACCCCATGGACTGCAGCCCGCCAGGCTCCTCTGTCCATGGAATTCTCCAGGCAAGAATACAGGGGTAGGTTGCTATTCCCTTCTCCAGGAAATGCCCAATTAATAACTGCTTGATAATTTTTAAATGTCAATTTTTTTAAAGCACTATAAAAGTTGTGACTTGTGCCAAAATGAATTGTTCAACATAAACATATTTATGTCTGGTTTAGCAGATAGATAGATGGATAGATGCATGCACACGTACTTTGAGCATCATCACTGTTCTCAGATGCAGTCAACAGACTCAACTCTAGCTAGTTAGATCAGATAGGCATTTATTATAGATTATTGGGTGACATACCACACCTCCAGGAGGGCCATGAGTCAAGAATAGATGCTACACAGCCAGAAAGAACTGCAAATGGGAGAAATACCCTACCTACTGTAGAACGTTATAAGGAAAACCTCATTCCTGCCACCATGTGGCTAAGACTCCACGCTCCCAATGCAGGGGGCCTGGGTTCAATCCCTGGTCAGGGAACTAGATCCCACATGTCACAACTAAAACCCAGCAGAACCAAATAGATAAATTCCTTTAAAATTTTTAAAGACTTTTAAAGATAGAACCCTGACTGCAAGGAAAAGTGGAAATTGTAGCTGTAAGAGTAACGTGCAAGCCAATCCATCATGAAATTTCCTCCATGACCAAGACGTTTGTCATACCTAGCTGATCAGCTGGAACTATATTCCTAGAAGAGGTCCTTAAATACATGTATAGGTAAGGTCGTGATTGCTGGTGTGAGTGGAGTTGAGGGAGATAAATCCCTTTCCTTACTCCTACTCTTCATCATCTAGGTGCTAGTGGCAAGCAAACAGTAACTCTACAGATCTGGAGAATCTCGGGTTTTGAACGTCACCTGAGTTGGCTTTCCTCATAGGAAAATACAGTCTGCCTGATCCACTTCATAGAGCTGCTGAGAAGATAACACATGGGCATGTTCTCTAGTTGTCTCATTGGTATCATGCCCACATGTGGTTCCTTCTCATAGACTCTGTTTCACCTGAGATCTAAGGCAGACATCAGCCTGATCAGACTCCTCCCTTTCCTGGACACTGCCTCAACTGAATTGGTCACCAAGATCTGTCTGGTTTTAAGAATTTTTTTTTTTTTTGATGTGGGCCCTTTTTAAAGTCTTTATTGAATTTGTTACAATTTTGTTTCTGTTTTACATTTTGGTTTTTTGCCGAGAGGCATGTGGAATCTTAACTCCTCGATCAGGGATTGAACCCACACCCCCTGCATTGGAAGGTGAAAGTCCTAACCACTGGACTGCCAGGGAAGGCCCACAAGATCTGTTTAATCCACTTCAAAAAACGTGCTCAAATCTGGGCTCTTCCTGCCATTTCCACTGTTGAGTCAGTTCTGATTTTCATCCTGTCTCCTCTAGGTTGGTAGCCTCCCAACTTCCCACTTGTCCATCCTAATAAGCAAATCAGGTCACACCACTCTCCGAAGTAGTGTTTGGCTACTTTCATTGTAACTGCACCCAACTTCATACTGTGAAAACAGGCTATCTGAGCAAAAAATACCCTTTCTAAAGAGGGGGGTGACTAATGCCAACAGAGAATGACAGTCACTTTTTTGAAGCAATCAGTGTTAGAAGTTTCAGAAGATGGAAAAATAAAAATTAAATGATGTTCCAATGATCACTACTAAAGATGGAGCAATATTAAAACAAGAATTTGGGGGCTTCCAATGCAGGGGCATGGGTTCAATCCCTGCTCAGGGAATTAAGGTTCCACAGGTCGTGCGGCACAGCCAAAAAGAAAAATAGACAATGGGGATGGTTGTGCAACTTTATGAATATAATAAAAGCCACTTAGTTGTTAAAAAAGAAATGTTCTCTTCATCAAGGATGCTTTGTAAACCTCTTTCACCTAAGTCCTCTATGTCTGCTTCTTCTCGTCATGAAGCACACAACTCTTGCCCATTTTTCTGCTTTATATCTTTTTTCTGCCAACTTCATTCCATGCCTCCACTGGTTAGTCTTCACACCTATGATTTTGTACCAAAGAAATTGTATATTGCACCAAATGATACATCTCAGCCACATTCTTGATGGTATCCAACCCACTTCAGATGTCTTTGCTTTGAGAAGCGCTATCTATATCTACTACCTAATTTGGAACCTCCTTTCTAAGTTTTCATCACATTTACCTCAAAATAGTTCTCTGACAAGAAGCCGAACAAAATATCTCTAATAAAGCAAACAGTGTGTGACACTGCTTAAAGTTAAAAATTTAGGTTTTAATTTTAAATTTAGATTTAAACTTAGTTTTAAATTTTTAAGTTTTAAAGTTAAAATTCTAAGTTATTACTTTATTTTTTCATCCAGGTAGCTTCCAACGAGAACACAGTCTGCTAAACAAGTTATTTGGGATCACACAGAGATTAGCATTCTAGCATAACATCTCTAACACCTAATTAGTTTTAACAAATACCTCACTCACAGAAATCACAGGAAATCAGAAACTGCCTATTAGGCTGCTAAGTATGAAAGGTGCTTGATCAAGAAGGGGGAGAAAATCTTTCCAAGAGATAATTGGGAGAAGCGTATTTAATGTTTCCAACTTTCTATATTGAGATTTTTCTGTTGATTTATGTGAGTTTGGAAAAATACATGTCCTTCCATCCACCAAAAATACACTCAGTCTCTCGCTATTTCAGTTTCCTTTGGAAGCGCCTCCTCTGCTCAGTGTCAATACAGGTTCTCAGCGCTCTCACCTACCTGTCTCTTGTCCCTCTGCAAGCATTCTCTTAGTGGAATCTCATCCCTTTTCATGGTTTTACGTATCATTCATATGACGACTAGCACCACATTTATATCTCTAGCCCAGAGTTTTCTTCTGAGCCCCATCTATGAGCATGTAGACAGCCTCTCGACAAGTCTACTTGGTTGGCCCCAAACCAACTTGTGTGCTCACTCGCTTCAGTAATGTCCAACTGTTTGCAACCGCATGGACCATAACCCCCGAGGCTCCTCTGTCCATGGGATTTCCCAGGCAAGAACGCTGGAGTGGGTTGCCATTCCCTCCTCCAGGGGATCTTCCTGGCCCAGGGATTGAACCCAGGTCTCCTACATTGCAGGCAGATATTTATCACTGAGCCACAAGGGGAAGTCCAATTTACACTCACTCTAAAGTGGAGCCTTGATTTTTGCCTTCAAAAGCACCCCTTCTTCTAACTGCCTAATCTCAGAAAATAGCAACAGCATTCATTTAACAGCTTCAAGTCCAGAAACCTGCAAGTCACATGACATCACCTCTCCTTCACACTCCACACCCCATCCTTCACCAAGCCTCAGCAGTACCGTCTACAACTTAACTCATTTTCTTGTTGTTCCCCATGTCTGCTGCCAGCCCTCTGTACCAAGCCATCAGCATATCTTGCCTGCACTACCTCCATAGGCTGCCATGTACAGTCTTGTTCACTCTTTATTCTGAGCAGCAAGCACAGTGACCTTCGTAGGACCCATACTGGCCTTCCTTACTACTGTGTTAAAAGTATTTAAGTAGCAGGAGAGGTTGTATTTTCCATGATAACATGCTTCACACATGCTCTCGGGACCACATGTGATTGGGACTTGGGACTCTCCCCATCTAAGAGACGGACTAAAACTGCCTTCACCCTTGAATCTAGGACAGACTCAATTAATGGAATGCAGTGGAAATGACATTATATGACTTCTGGGCCTAGGTCAAAAAGGGCCAGGTAGCTTCCATCTGTTTTCCTTGAGATTCTTCCTTTGGAGAAAGTCAGCTATAAAACCTTAAAGAACTGGAATTCCAATTTCCTGCCTTGTTATTTGGGGAATTTTGAATTTCTTTTTTTTTTTTTTTTTGGTTTTAAGAAGTAACCTAAAATTTTGTATGTTGTTTGTTCAGTTGCCCAGTCATGTCCACCTCTTTGCAACCCCATTCCTGTAACACTAAATAAAATGATACTACCTTTAAAAAAAGGTAGACCTCCATTTCAGAAGTCATATAAGGCACTCCAGTCGACAGCCTCAGCTGAACTCTCATCACCAACTGCCAAACATCTTGACCATCCAGCCCAGCTGAGACTTCAGCTGATGGTCACTGACCCCAGGCAACATTTGAACAAAACTAAATATGAGAATCTGAGCAAGAACTGCCCAGCTGAGTCCCTTATGAATTATTGGCCCACAAAATTTGAGTAAAAATTAAATGGCCATTCTTATCACACTAAATTTGGGGGTTACTCATTTATACAGCAATAGTGACTGGATTAGCTCCCACCTGTCCTCAGGATAACATCCAACATTCTTTCTGAAACTGACAGTTCCTGCATGATTCAGATCCTGGCTAGTCCTGCAGTCTCTTCTTGAGCCTTGCTAACCAAGCATCAAACACTCTGACCCTTGCTTATTCCTCATCAGAAACTCTACTGAGACCATCTTCTCCTTGCCTGAAATGCACTCTTTACCTGTCTAACATCAATTCACCCCATGGATCTTAACTGTCATTTCTTCAAGAACGCTTATATGATACTAAAAGGGGGTGTTTGCATGCTAAGTCTCTACAGTTGTGTCCAACTCTTTGCCACTGTAGTCCACCAGGCTCCTCTGGCCATGGGATTCCCCAGGCAAGAATATTGGAGTAGGTTGCCACGTCTACTGTTGTTGTTTTTAAATGGAAGAAACTTGAGCAAACTGATCCACTGCTGGGAAGGAGACGGTGGAGAGGGAGAGGGGAGGGAGAAGATGATCAGTGGAGAAAGGTGGGCTACAGGGATTCATCCCTATCTCAGACGTGGAAGAGAAGGAAGAAAGGACAGGTAACACGCAGGTACCTCCTGCATTCTCTTTGAGCCTGCTCCACCAGCTAAGGCTGATGAGGGGGTCTTCATCAAGTGTCCCATGCCTTCTGGTTATCCTTGGGATCAGCCAATGGGAAGTCCTGGCAGGGGACTGGTGGGAGCGGGAAGAGAGAAGTAGAAATATTTAGTCTGCCTGGTCCCTCCTTATGGGGTTGCTTTTGGTTGGCTGCTCCCTTCACTGTGCAATCCGTGGTCACGGCTCCTCTCAAAGTGGCCTTCATCACACCGGCTCCACTGAGATTCTAAGAGTCTCTCATCTTCCTCTGCCTGCTGTCCTCTCTTGTTACCAGCACCAGGGGACACACTGTTCCCTGGGGCTCGCTACATCCCCCCAAAGTCTTTGTAAAGCGTCTGCTTATTAAACCATCCTCAAATTATCCTAATTTAAGTGTGACATCTGCTTCCTGCTGAGCTCTTGTCAGATACTGGGAGGAATGCTGATGAGTAAGTAGGTGGAAAGGGCAAGAAAACATTTAGCAGGTAACAAACAACATCTGATTCTATTTTAGTTAAAATACATAGAAAACTGGAAGATACATCACTAAAACAATAAACCAAGGACTAACACGAAAGTACTGAGCAACTGTCATCTGTGTAAATACAGAGAGAACGCTTAGAGAGAGAAACATAGTTCTCTTCCTTTAAACAATGGAATCTTTTTCTCTTTTTCCCACTTAAAGCTCTAACTAAGCCGAGTCAAGTTCATGAGAGATTATGGAGAACGAAGCAGATGAGTCATTTCATCTCTTTTCAGTTACCCACACGGGGTAAACTTAGAACATCACTCTGCAGTACACATTACAGTGGTCTTGGGAAATTAGAATACCTTAAGGGTTGTTTTTCTTTTCTCAAAGTTTTTCAGAATCCAAAAATAAGACAATAACATTTTTTGAATAAGTGCCTGAATCAAGACAGATGAACTTTGCCTGAGATCCACTGGGCCTGTGTCAATTTAGGAAATAACACTGGCTCCTGAAAGAGGAATAAGCATAAATGAGAAATTCTGGCCCCAATGGATTTGCTACCATCATCAGCAACATCCTAGGCTATTTTTAAGACTTTTTATATTACCATCAACATCATACACTTTGACTGCTGGAGATAAATGCTAAGAACATTCATAGAGCATTTACTTTGTGCCAGGCAGTGTTCTAAGAAATTATATAAATCAAATTATGCTATCCTCTTGACAATTGTGTGATGGAAGACATTATTACTCTTACTTTCAGAATAGAATAGTGTTAGTCTCTCAGTCATGTATACCTCTTGGCGATTGCATGGAATGGAGCCTGCTAGGCTCCCTCTGAATTCTCCAGAGAAGAATCCTGGAGTGGGTTGCCATTCCCTTCTCCAGGGGATCTTCCCAACCCAGGGATCAAACCCAGGTCTCCCAAATTGCAGGTGGATTCTTTACCATCTGAGACAGTGGGAAGTCTTATTTTCAGATAAGGAAATGAAGACATAGAGAGGTTAGGTAAATTGTCAAAGTCATACACTTAACAGCTGTATAACAAAGAAACCCAAGACCCACAGGACCACTGGGAACAACTTATAACTGGAAATCTGAAGAGATGGGCTTTTGATTTTTTTTTTATTCTTTCCTTTTTAGCTGCTAAGGAAAGTTCTTCAACCTATAAAGTACACTCAAGTCTCAATCTACATAGAATGTTTTTCCCTAACTCTTGGATTCAGATACTGGAATTTGAAGTCAGATCTGAATGACAGCAATATCTATGCTTTACTGTCTCTCACAATCAAAGAACCACTTTCTAAAGTCATAATTTCCACATAAATCTTCTCATAGACCACATGCTAAGTTGTTTCAATCATTTGCAACACTATGGACTGTACCCGGCCAGTCTCCTCTGTCCAGGGGAATTCTCCAAGCAAGAACACTGGAGTGGGTTGACATGCCCTCCTTCAGGGGATCTTCCCAACCCAGAGATCCAACCCAAGTTCCTCATGTCTCCTGCACTGGCAAGTGTGTCCTTTACCACTAGCACCAGCTGGGAAGCCCAGAGACCTTCACGTAAAAACATATGTACTTTTAGTCTCTGTGGAATAAGAAAACATTTGTACCTTCAGGCTGATGAACCTCTTACAGTAATTCCATGGTTTTCATAACTTTCAAAACAAAATACAAGAAAAATGCTCAAAAGTAGCCCTTTATCTTTCTCTGAAGTGTTCTAAATCATTTTCTTAAACTAAATTATGATCATCAGAGAAATTATAGAAAATGGTTCTGGTACTTGTGCCTTGACAGATTAATGGAAATCACTTTGGTATATATCAGTACAACATTAGAGAACATTATTTTGTCTATTTACTTATGCTCTATCTAGACTCAGTTAAGGAAAAGATGACTTCTAAAGACACATAGCGTGGCCAAGAGGAGCTACACCATGTCCAAGGCCAGGGGTGGCGGCTGGGAGGAGCAACCCCACGTCCAAGGAGCAGTGGCTGCGTGGGCACAGGAGGGCCTAGAGGAGCTATTCCATGTTCAAGGTCAGGAAGGGCAGCAGTGAGGAGATACCCCTCGTCCAAGATAAGGAGCAGTGGCTGCGCTTTGCTGGAGCAGCCGTGAAGAGATACCCCACGCCCAAGGTAAGAGAAACCCAAGTAAGAGGGTAGGTGATGCAAGAGGGCATCAGAGGGCAGACACACTGAAACCATACTCACAGAAAACTAGTCAATCTAATCACACTAGGACCACAGCCTTGTCTAACTCAATGAAACCAAGCCATGCCCTGTGGGGCCACCCAAGACAGGTGGGACTTGGTGGAGAGGTGTGACAGAATGTGGTCCCCTGGAGAAGGGAATTGCAAACCACTTCAGTATTTTTGCCATGAGAACCCCATGAACAGTATGAAAAGGCAAAATGATAGGACACTGAAAGAGGAACTCCCCAGATCAGTAGGTGTTCAATATGCTACTGGAGATCAGTGGAGATATAACTCCAGAAAGAATGAAGGGATGGAGCCAAAGCAAAAAAAGTACCCAGTTGTGGGTGTGACTGGTGATAGAAGCAAGGTCCAGTGCTGTAAAGAGCAACATTGCACAGGAACCTGAATGTCAGGTCCATGAATCAAGGCAAATTGGGAGTGGTCAAATAGGAGATGGCAAGAGTGAATATCGACATTCAGGAATCAGCAAATAAAATGGACTGGAATGGGTGAATTTAACTCAGATGACCATTATATCTACTAAAGGCAGGCAGGAATCGCTTAGAAGAAATGGAGTAGCCGTCTGGTCAATAAAACAGTCCAAAATGCAGTACTTGGATGCAATCTCAAAAATGACAGAATGATCTCTGTTCATTTCCAAGCCAAACCATTCAATATCAAAGTAATCCAAGTCTATGCCCCAACCAGTAATGCTGAAGAAGCTGAAGTTGAAATGTTCTATGAAGACCTACAGATCTTTTAGAACTAGCACCCAAAAAAGATGTTCTTTTCATTATAGGGGACTGGAATGCAAAAGTAGGAAGTCAAGAAACACCTGGAGTAACAGGCAAATTTGGCGTTGGAATACGGAATGAAGCAGGGCAAAGACTAATGGAGTTTTACCAAGAAAATGCACTGGTCATAGCAAACACCCTCTTCCAACAACACAAGAGAAGACTCTACACATGGACATCACCAGATGGTCAACACCGAAATCAGATTGATCATATTCTTTGCAGCCAAAATGGAGAAGTTCTACACAGTCAGCAAAAACAAGACCAGGAGATGACTGTGGCTCAGATCATGAAACCTTATTGCCAAATTCAGACTTAAATTGAAGAAAGTAAGGAAAACCACTAGACCATTCAGGTATGACCTAAATCAAATCCCTTATGATTATACAGTGGAAGTGAGAAATAAATTTAAGGGACTAGATCTGAGAGATAGATTGTCTGATGAATTATGGATGGAGGTTCATGACATTGTACAGAAGACAGGGATCAAGACCATCCCCATGGAAAAGAAATGCAAAAAAGCAAAATGGCTGTCTGGGGAGGCCTTACAAATAGCTGTGAATAGAAGAGAAGCGAAAAGCAAAGGAGAAAAGGAAAGATATAAGCATCTGAATGCAGAGTTCCAAAGAATAGCAAGGAGAGATAAGAAAGCCTTCTTCAGCGATCAATGCAAAGAGATAGAGGAAAACAACAGAATGGGAAAGACTAGAGATCTCTTCAAGAAATTAGAGATACCAAGGGAACATTTCATGCAAAGATGGGCTCGATAAAGGACAGAAATGGTATGGACCTAACAGAAGCAGAAGATATTAAGAAGAGGTGGCAAGAATACACAGAAGAACTGTACAAGAAAGATCTTCATGATCCAGATAATCACAATGGTGTGATCACTCACCTAGAGCCAGACATCCTGGAATGTGAAGTCAAGTGGGCCTTAGAAAGCATCACTACGAACAAAGCTAGTGGAGGTGATAGAATTCCAGTGGAGCTATTTCAAATCCTGAAAGATGATGCTATGAAAGTGCTGCACTCAATATGCCAGCAAATTTGGAAAACTCAGCAGTGGCCACAGGACTGGAAAAGGTCAGTTTTCATTCCAATCCCAAAGAAAGGCAATGCCAAAGAATGCTCAAACTACCACACAATTGCACTCATCTCGCACACTAGTAAAGTAATGCTCAAAATTCTCCAAGCCAGGCTTCAGCAATACATGAACTGTGAACATTCAGATGTTCAAGCTGGATTTAGAAAAGACAGAGAAACCACAGATCATATTGCCAATGTACGCTGGATCATCGAAAAAGCAAGAGAGTTCCATAAAAATATCTATTTCTGCCTTATTGACTATGCCAAAGCCTTTGACTGTGTGGATCACAATAAACTGTGGAAAATTCTTCAAGAGATGGGAATACCAGACCACCTGACCTGCCTCCTGAGAAATCTGTATGCAGGTCAGAAAGCAACAGTTACAACTGGACATGGAACAACAGACTGGTTCCAAATAGGAAAATGAGTACCCCAGGGCTGTATATTATCACCCTGCTTATTTAACTTATATGCAGAGTACATCATGAGAAACTCTGGGCTGGAAGAAGCACAAACTGGAATCAAGATTGCTGGGAGAAATATCAATAACCTCAGATATACAGATGATACCACCCTTATGGCAGAAAGTGAAGAGGAGCTAAAAATCCTCTTGATGAAAGTGAGAGAGGAAAGTGAAAAAGTTGGCTTAAAGCTCAACATTCAGAAAATGAAGATCATGGCATCTGGTCCCATCACTTCATGGCAAATAGATGGGGAAACAGTGGAAACAGTGTCAGGCTTTATTGTTTTGGGCTCCAGAATCACTGCAGATGATGATTGCAGCCATGAAATGAAAAGATGCCTACTCCTTGAAAGAAAAGTTATGACCAACCTAGACAGCATATTCAAAAGCAGAGACATTACTTTGCCAATAAAGGTCCATCTAGTCAAGGTAATGGTTTTTCCTAGTGGTTATGTATGGATGTGAGAGTTGGACTGTGAAGAAAGCTGAGCGCTGAAGAATTGATGCTTTTGAACTGTGGTGTTGGAGAAGACTCTTGAGAGTCCCTTGGACTGCAAGGAGATCCAACCAGTCCATTCTGAAGAAGATCAGCCCTGGGATGTCTTGGAAGAAATGATGCTAAAGCTGAAACTCCAGTACTTTGGCCACCTCAAGTGAAGAGTTGACTCATTGCAAAAGACTCTGATGCTGGGAGGGATTGGGGGCAGGAGGAGAAGGGGACAACAGAGGATGAGATGGCTGGATGGCATCACTGACTCGATGGACGTGAGTCTAAATGAACTCCGGGAGTTGGTAATGGACAGGAGGCCTGGTATGCTGCAATTCATGGGGTCGCAAAATCAGACACGACTCACCGACTGAACTGAACTGAACTGAACTGAACTGAAAGACACACAAAGGATTGTATGGTAAAACTTAACCATAAACAAAAATTGAAGTACATGCTGTACACAAATGTCCACAGAAGTGCTGTACCATCTTCATAAATGGCTCATGAACACCATGCTGAGAATCTTGGTATTTCAGTTCAGTTCAGTTCAGTCTGTTTGGAACCAGTCTGTTGTTTATGTCCAGTTCTAACTGTTGCTTCCTGATCTGCATATAGGTTTCTCAAGAGGCAGGTCAAGTGGTCTGGTATTCCCATCCTTTCAGAATTTTCCACAGTTTATTGTGATCCACACAGTCAAAGGCTTTGGCATAGTCAATAAAGCAGAAATAATATTTTTCCAGAACTCTCTTGCTTTTTTGATGATCCAGTGTATGTTGGCAATTTGATCTGTGGTTCCTGTGTCTTTTCTAAATCCATCTTGAACATCTGGAAGTTCACGGTTCAAGTATTGCTGAAGCCTGGCTTGGTAAATTTGGAGCATTACTTTACTAGCATGTGAGATGAGTGCAATTGTGTGGTAGTTTGAGCATTTTTTGGCATTGCCTTTCTTTGGGATTGGAATGAAAACTGACCTTTTCCAGTCCTGTGGCCACTGCTGAGTTTTCCAAATTTGCTGGCATATTGAGTGCAGCACTTTCATAGCATCATCTTTCAGGATTTGAAATAGCTCCACTGGAATTCCATCACCTCCACTAGCTTTGTTCGTAGTGATGCTTCCTAAGGCCCACTTGACTTCACATTCCAAGATGTCTGGCTCTAGGTGAGTGATCACACCATTGTGATTATCTGGGTTATGAAGATCTTTTTTGTACAGTTCTTCTGTGTATTCTTGCCACTTCTTCTTAATATCTTCTGCTTCTGTTAGGTCCATGCCATTTCTGTCCTTTATCGAGCCCAACTTTGCATGAAATATTCCCTTGGTATCTCTAGTTTTCTTGAAGAGATCTCTAGTCTTTCCCATTCTGTTGTTTGCCTCTATTTCTTTGCATTGATCGCTGAGGAAGGCTTTATCTCTCCTTGCTATTCTTTGGAACTCTGCATTCAGATGCTTGTATCTTTCCTTTTCTCCTTTGCTTTTTACTTCTCTTCTTTTCACAGCTATTTGTAAGGCCTGACCATTTTGCATTTCTTTTCCATGGGGACGGTCTTGATCCCTGTCTACTGTACAATGTCACGAACCTCATTCCATAGATCATCAGGCACTCTGTCTATCAGATCTAGTCCCTTAAATTTATTTCTCACTTCCACTGTATAATCAGAAGGGATTTCATTTAGGTCATAAATCAAAATTATTTAGGTCTTGGTATTTAGGTGACCTCAAATCACTGGGAGGACTTCCAAGGTATCTCAGTGGTAATGAATCTGCCTTCCAGTGCTGGAGACATGGGTTCAATACCTGCATCGGGAAGATCCCCTGAGGAAGGAAATGGCAACCCATTCCAGTTTTCTTGTATGGGAAACCCCATGAACAGAGGAGACTGGTGGTCTATAGCCCATGGGGTTGCAAAAGAGAGGGACATGACACAGTGAGTAAACAACAATAAAAATCATTGGCAAGATTTTTTTCTTTCATTTGGCTGCATAAAGTTCCTGGTTTTGCTGCATAACTCTTGTCCAGCATGTTTCTTTCATCAATGTTTTGATTTTAAGTGTGATACATACTACTGCACTGGTACATTCTTTCTCTAATCTCATTTTTTTTAATTGTTTCATTTCCCATTTCAAAGCTAACACATGCTGACCACATCATAATAGATGAAAAATAAGGCAAATTTCCCTTTGGCCCACCATCTAGGGATAACCAGTATTAATAACTTCCTAACAGGAAATTATATTCAATATACTGTAATAACCTATAATGGAGAAGAATCTGAAAAAGAATATATAGGTCTAACTGAATCACTTTGCTGTTACCTGAAACTAACACATTGTATATAAACAAATATTTTTAAAATAACTTCCTACATTTCTTTCTAGTCTTTTTGCTCTGTATAGATTTTTATGGTATATAGAAAACCAATGCACAATGATATTTTAAAATGTCTAATTTTCAGCATATAAAAGTAACATATATAATTGTAGAAGATTTGCAAAATACAGAAAAAAATATGAATTGTATAATTAGACTCTCTCAGAGATAACTACAGCTAGTCAACACTTCCACATTATAATTTTTATGTGTATATATTTTTACGTGGAGCAATGATACATTTGAGTATAATCAGCTATGAAACTACTTCAGTTGTTACTATTGACTGAAGGGTAATTGGCTGGATCTTCTGGGATATAGGTATAGAAGGTTTTGGTGACGGTAGAAATTAAATCTTTGCTTCAACAAGACATTGCAAAATATGGTGATGTTTGCACCAGCAGTGAGCTTGGGGTTCTCCTACAGTCTTTCTTGGTAAGGTGGGAAGAAATTCCTTGGTGCCCTTGAACAAATTTTCCACTTCCTTGTGTCTTTCCCTTGGTTCAGAGACCAAACTAAAATGACAGGATTAAAAATGTTCTCCTTTATCCTGGCACTGTAACCAAGGAGGAATTTATCAGGATGGAGGGGTAAGTGGAGTATATTTTTGTAGCATGAAAGCAAAATAAAAAGTCAGAAGTGTTTTTTAATTTAAAAAAAATTAAAACCTCTAAGATAGTTCTAGGAATGAGGGGGAGGACTAAGTTCTCCTAAACCAATTTAGGTCTCATCTTATTCTAATTAGATGGCTGTCAGTACTCTATGAAAATCGGGTTCGTCAGGGTGGCCCCCTCTTGCCTCCTTTAGAAGTAAACATTGAGGGAAGAGATTGTGCAAATGAATGCAGGCTTGGCTCTTGCACTTATGTATCTGTGTTGCAAAATTCCTTAATGATAGGAAGGGAAGGATTTAAAGGGAGACATTGGCAATTAGTTAGTTCCCCCTTTGATTTACATGGGGCCAGCAGTGGGTTTGATTGAGCTCCTTGAAATAATTACTGAGTACTGGGAAAGACCACCCCCTGCCACCAACACACGGCGTATCACCTCGCATGCTTCCTCACTGCTGCCAATATGACTCACCGCTTCTCCTGCGCCAGCTCGTTCTTTTCCTCTTACATAGTCATTAAAAAGTAAAGAGTGAAAACCCTTCATCTCCCCTCAGGGCAGAGCGGGAGAAAGAAACTCAGACATCATCAGAACCTACTGTCCACGGCTGATTATGTCCCCAGGGAAAGACCTCACTTCTAATCAGTGCTGAAATCGGGGGCTATTTCCCTTTTACAGGGAAAAACAAAATCATCTTTCTCTGGAGTTCTCGGAGATTCACTATAGATTCCAGGAAAGGAATAAAAGAAATTGTCTTAAAGGCAAAAACACAGGGAAGTGAAGCCTTCACCAAAGACAGCATATTTGAGGTAAATGCTAGTCCTTGGAAAGGTCACATTGAGATGCTCCCCTCAAGATGATGATGTTATGAGAGTAGCCATGATCGGTCAATCAGACCATGTGCAGCTCTGTCATTACTAACTGCGTGACCCTGGTAACTCACTTGAGCTTTCAGGGCCTCCAATTTCTTATTTATCATTGGGGTATATTAATGATACCCCATTGAGGTGAATGATAATGATTCACCTTGGTACACTGAATTGTTCAAGTGTTAGTCACTCAGTTGTGTCGGACTCTTTGTGACCCCATGGACTGTAGCCCACCAGGCTCCTCTGTCAATGGGATTATCCAGGCAAGAATACTGGAGTGGGTTGCCATTCCCTTCTCCAGGGGATCTTCCCAACCAAGAGACTGAAGTGGGGTCTCCTGCATTGCAGGCAGACTCTTTGTCAAGTGAGCCACCAGGGAAGCCAGCCATTTGAATTGTTCAAATGAGAATAAATTTGAAATGTCTTCACACTCTTATTGTCAGGGTGTACCACTGAACAACACAGAAAACAAGTAGGCAAATCGACAGACTGCTGCGAAGTGGGGATAGGGAGAGGAATCCTCTCGGTGAATTGGGTGATCGGAGGAAAAAAGTGGCAAATAGACCAGAACTTGAAACAGGAGAAAGTGCCAGTTGTGAGTAAAAGCTGTGGGAGATTCCAGGCAGACTGTGCAGAGGTCCTCTGGTCAATAAAACAGCTCAGTGATAGAAAAAATGAAGCAAGACCAGTGGCTCTGGAACATTAAAAAATGAAAGCATAGCATGAAATGGGGATGGAGAGAGATTCTGGAAGCTTCTTTTCTACCTTTCACTTATGTTCTGGGATAGAAAGATTTGGATGTGACAGCTCGAACAGAACTGAAGAAAAGTAACACAACAACTCAGGTTCGACAATTAGCAAAGACACATCCAGAGACTTATGGCCTAAAATTTGGCCTGACCACCCCCAAAAAAATTTCAAATCCCTATCTATATTACACCTACAACATTGCAACATTCTTCTACTAATAAAATATAAGAAGATAAGAAATCAAGAGTATGGCATGATGGCCACTGTTATTGCTGCAGATGGTGACTGCAGCCATGAAATTAAAGACTCTGGCTTCTTGGAAGAAAAGCTATGACCAACCTAGACAGCATATTAAAAAGCAGAGACATCACTTTACCAACCAAGCTCCATATAGTCAAAGCTATGTTTTTCCAGTAGTCAGTAGTCAAGATGACCATTGGAGACCATCATTTGGTATGGAGGTCACTTAACTAGACCTCCCAAATAGGCCCATCTCCAGTATGGAAATGTGGATCCCTGAGATTACTCTGAAAGGGACTCTAGGCAATGGCATACAGCCCAAGTCTTTAGTCTCAAATCAAGAGTTAACCTAACAGATTTGGGCTCCATCTGCAATTTTTCCACTCTAACCATTCTCTGCCACAGGTTAACTGGCCTGAGCAGTGAGTCCAGTCAGTTGCAAAAGTTCTTAATGCATTGCTTACAGCCACCCGCTTCAGGAAATTGTTTAAAAAATGATGGCTGCCCAATTTATACAGGAGAAACATTTGTCTCTGTGGGGTACTGACACAGACTCTATCTTCTTTACTCTCTATAGTCTCATCCTGAATGGTCACACCCAAGCCAGGAATGGTTAGATAACTCCCAAATCTATCCTCTAGCTTCACCCTCTCTCATACACATGAAAACTCTTTGCTAACCATCTCCTGGGTAACCCCATTAGTCTATCCCACTGGCAAATTTAAGATATCCAGAGCAGAATAACCACTTCTCCCCAAGTCCATAAAGGCACTACCATCCACCAAACTGATTAAACAACAGAGTTTTTTTTTTAATTAAAATTATTTTTCTTTAATTAGCAACCTTGGCAGGGTGGGAATGGGGGATGGTCACATTTGAACTTCTAGGCAATGGCAGAAACCCCAAACCAGAGGGTTTTTACATGTCACCCTGGAGCAGAGTTTAAACCAGGTCAGACCCACTCCAGTTCTGGCCACAGGCTTCTCAAAACACCTGGTCCCAGCTTCACTGGTTACAAACTGACTCTGCTTCTCCCTTTTCCACATTCAATCAACCATCAGTCCCTATAGCTTCTTTTTTTTAACTCTATACTACAGCATTTTTTTTTAATTGGGATATTTTCTTTGTCCCAGGCCTCCAAAGTGGCTCAGTCGGTAAAGAATTTGCCTGAAATGCAGACCTGGGTTCAATCCCTGGGTTGGGAAGATCCTCTGGAGAAGGAAATGGCAACCCACTCCAGTATTCTTGCCTGGAGAATACCATGGACAAAGGAGCCTGGGGGGCTTACAGGCCATGAGATCTCAGGGTTGGACACAACTGAGTGCCTAACACCTTCACTTTCTTTGTCCCTATAGCTTCTACTGCCTTAATACCTCTTGAGTTTTATCCCTCCCACCCAGCTTTCATTATCACCTGCCTGAGTCTTCCAGCTCCACATCTGGCCCACCCGAATTTATCCTCCACAAAAATATCTTAATGGTCTTTATCAAAGGCAAACCTAGACATGTTAGTTTTTTGCTTATCCCTTATCCCCTGGCTTTCAAAACAGTAGTCGAATGCTCCAGCTTAGGATACAGGCCCTTCACACTCTGACTCCTTCCTGCCTCACTGGCTTGCCTTCTCGATCCCTCACACAGGCCCTCCACTCCAGCCCAAAGAAGCCACTTTGAACTTCCCTACACAAATACATTGTAGTGATCTCCATTTCTTTTTCTAGTTCTTCATTAACTCCTTTCCACACTTTAGCACTGGGGTCAAGCCTTTCATCCCCTTCTGTATGGTTTAGCTGTGCAATATGGTTTAGCTGGGCTTTCTCCACGCCCCCAAAGTGCCCTGTTCCTGTTTATACCTGACACTCACCACACTGGGCTACACTTACTGCTTTATCTGTTCGTCTCACTAAACTGCCATTAAGATCCCTCAGGAGAAGGAGCATCTAATTCGGTTCCCCAGCACCTAGTACCACACACTGTACAAACACATAAGCAGAATATTCACCTAGTAGGATATTAACTGTAAGCTACAATATAAGTGATCAGGAAACTATAAAACAAATGAGAAAAGAATGAATTTGGGTTTCATCAGAGTGTTCTCCATATACATGCCTTTGAATGGAAGGGTATCCCATCAAATGAAACTATCAGGAAAGCATATTTAGAATATGAGTCTTCTTTTTTCTACCCTTGTAGTCATTTTCCAATGTAAAATATCCCCTCCAACCCTGCCTCAGAAAACAACTATCTGATGCTGGTAAATACAGGGAAAATCATAGCAGAGAAAAATAACTCAGATGATTTGAAGACCACAAATCTACAGGAAATTCTGAAATTCAAAATGCTCTAAAAATAAAAGATTTTTTAGAAAGTCATTTGGCAGCAAAGCTGACCTGACCTGAACTCAACTGATGCAAAACCTGAACCCAAGAGCAATTTAAAGCCATTATTTATCACATCCTCAGAACTACAATACAACATTTTTTGTCAATGATCCCTTCTCCAGTTTCACCCTAAAATCTAATTTTGAAAAAGCAACTTTGTGATTTGGTCCTCAAGTTTCTCGTTCCGTACCCTCACAATACTTTGTATGTGTATGCTAAGTCTCTTCAGTCATTTCCAACTGTGCGACCCCATGGACTGTAGCCCACCAGGCTCCTCTGTCCATGGGATTCTCCAGACAAGAATAATGGAGGGTGTTGCCATACTCTCCTCCAGGGGGTCTTCCCAACCCAGGGACTGAACCCACATCTCTTACGTCTCCTGCACTGGCAGGCAGGTTCTATACCGCATGGGAAGCCCCACAATACTTTAAGGCTTCTTGATTTTCTGTTCTTCCATTCCATTCTTATCACTGGTCAGAACTCTGTGTCCACTTTCAAGCTAATATAAAAGAAGACCTTTCATTACCAAATAAGTTCTATTTAATACATTATTGAAATAGACAAAAAAAAAAATAGAAATGAGATCGTCTACTGTCTTTGGGTGTTGAAATCATGACAGCCACTGCTCACTCCAAAAAGACGTCTCAATCACTTTACACTTTTAATTAAAAAAAAAAAAAAACTTCAAATTTCTTACTCTCTCAATTAACTTCTTAAAACAACATTTTCCAGATCCAAACTAAGTCTTTATGCAGGGACTTCAACTTTATATCAGGAAAAAACTCCAAATATCTTTTAAAATTAAAATACAAAGATTAAGCAATAAAGGGAATATAGGAGGATTTTCTTACAACTTCAGAATAAGGAAGACCTTTGCAGCTATTGTGCCTTATGAAATTTAAAAACAGTTTTTAAACAACTAACAAATTTGACTGTATAAAAGTTGAAACTTTCTGCAAAGCAAACCACCAAAAGCAAAATCAAAAAAACAAACAAACAAAAAATAGCCTGGGAGAAATTTATATATTAATTTCATTAATACATAATGAATTTCTAAAAACCATGAAAAATAAATAGAAAAAGCAAGACATATGAAAAACTAATTCACAGGAAAGGAAATACAAATAGCTCTTAAATATAGGAAATATATGACCACATTAATAAGAAAAATGCAAATTAAAATATGTGGCATTATTTTTAACATCGCATTGGTAACATTTTAAAATTTTGGAGATAGGCTTGCTGCAAAGCAGTGAAGACAACCTGAATTCTTGTATGCTGCTGATGAGAATTCAAACTGCAACCTCACATGGAGTCAGTTTGGCAGTATATATTGAAATTATAACTGCACATATCACTTAATGCAACAATTTTACTTTTAGGAATTTATCACGCAGATTTATTAGCAGACTGTAAAAATGATACATGTAATAGCTGTCTATTGCAGCACTGTTTTGAATGGAAAATATCAGAAATTACCTTAATTTCCAGCAATATGGAGTTATCTGTCTATTCTCATACATTCATTTAGTGGCTATACTGCACAGCTACTTTTTTTTTTTTTAAGAACAAGGAAGTTCTTTGTGTACTGATACGGAAAGATATCCAAGATACATGAAGAAAAAGAAAAGTACTGGACACAATTGCATCTGATAGAATTTTTTTTTAATGTTTCAGATACTATTTCTAAAATGTCTCTCCCATAAAATCTAATTTTGAACATCAATCTCTTCTTGAACTAAACTTTTAGGGGAAAGGAGATTTATGATAATACAATATAGGTAAAAGAAATATATTTTCCAAATAAACTGCTCAAAGAAATTCCCCTTCAAATTGAATATATTTTCATTCACTCCTTTACATTCTAGATCACATTGGCTCTGTAACTCTAAGTTACTCCCCAGATCCATTGAAGAGCCTTTCCACACATTCAGTATTAGGGCACGCAGTCATTCAGTAATACTATTCTAAGCACCAACAAAGGACAGATGATTTAAATCTGTGCAGTTGCCTAATTTGAAAAATGATTCATTTGCATAGGTATTAATTACAGCAATTAATTAATTACATGAATAATAAATATAATTGATGAATTATATCCATTCAACCCATAAGTTTGGAGGCATTTTGTACTGTAAAGAGCTTCTCCTACCTTCTGGCAAAAGTCTCTTACCCTTTACTGACTTGTCTTCTACCGTTACTTGTTTCGCAACTGTTGGCATTCCCAAGGATCTTCTCTTTATAATGGCCCAGGTTGCCTCATTTACTTAAAAGTTTCACTTTCTATAATAATGAGACTGACTTCCATCCACTCCATCTAGGTAACCCTGATCCCTCAAGCACATGTCCAAAACTGAGCTCTTCTTTCTGTCCCAAAACATTATTTCTTCTCCTGAATCAGAGAAGATTCAGAAGATTCTCCTTTCTTCCTTACCCCCAGTATCCAGTGTGTGTGTGTGTGTGTGCGCACATGCACACGTGCACTCAGTTATGTCTGACTCTTTGTGACCCTATAGCCTATAGCCTGCCAGGCTCCTCTGTCCATGGGATTTTTCCTCACCTTCCTTACAGCACACATACCAGTATCTGCTTGTTTCTCCACTAAGCTGCCTGTGTGGTAAGATTTGAAGAAGTGGGGCCAGCTTCCTTATCTCTTCATCCCCACACTTATAAACATCTAGTACACGAGCCCTCAATAAATTGACTGAATTGAGTTGAGTTTAAAGATAATGTCTACCCTACGGTTGGTTTTAAAGCTCCCCTGGCACGGGAAGTTAAAGAAGAAATGTTTGAAAGATTAGATATTGACAATGGCTTCCCCGGTGTCTCAGATGATAAAGAATCCGCCTGCAATGCAGGAGATCCAGGGTGGATACCTAGGTCAGGAAGATCCCCTGGAGAAGGGAATGGCAACCCACTCCAGTATTGTGGCCTGGAAAATCCCATGGACAGAGGAGCCTGGTGGGATACAGTCCGTGGAGTAGCAAAGAATCAGACACAACTGAGCAACACACGCAACACCCTTTAACATATCGACCAGGTTTCTATTCATCCCATTTCCCATTGCACTCTTGTCTCCACTGGCTGGTGACCCCAGTCCAAGTGCTCCCCTTCTCCAGTCCTGAGAAAACAAATACCTTTGGGAATCAATTTCCAAATCATCTTTCCTCCATGCTGAACTTTAAGAAACACTTCAGGTGTTTAGCTCCTTACCTAGATTGTATCCTGAAAAGGTGGGCTCCCGAATTATCACATCCATTGTCACAGGACCTTAAATTGGACTCTCTTATTATCCCAGAAAAGGAGGACAAGCTGGATTCTTGTCTCGTTCCTATTTTTCTTCTCTGTGACCTTTCTGTCTTCCTGAAAAGATTGCCCTAAGTGTCTGGCCCCCCTTTGTCATCATTTTGTAGCTGTCTAATTAGTAAACATAGTCATAACCCTGGCACCTGCTTCAAGTCAAACTGATTTCTGTTTATTAACTATCTCAAGAATTCCCCATTTCTTCCTTCAGTTCTCTTTTGCCTCTTCCTTCTGACTCCCTCTGAATCTCTCTCTCTTTCTCTCTCTCTCACATACGCACACACACAGAGAATTCATAGACACAATCTCCATTATTTGTCTTTCTCAACAATTACTAACGTTCACAAAGCACACATTTACATTTAAGATGGCGCCAGACTCTCAAGACAGATGCACTTTCAGTTCCAAACACACTTTTGGGAGACAGATTTTTTCTACCAAGAGAAATGCCTGAGAAGAAAACACTCTGTAAACTAATTGGAAAGAAAAAAATTCCAAGCCAAAGGAAGAGAAAACTTTATTTCCTCCTTGGCACGCCCAGAATGCATACTTTAAAATGCAACGTGTGTGCAGAAATGACAGAAGCAAAAGATTTCGATTCACAGAGGGATGAAATATCTATAGTTTAGTAAAAACCAGTAGAATAATTGCAGAGCAAAGAGAAATAATAAGGAGATACAGAGGGACATTGATATGCAAAGCAGTTTCAGAACTGGCTTGCCTCTGTTCTCATAAACAAGAGCTCAGTTAGGTATATGGTCAATATATACTACATAGGACTCAATAGCTAACTCTTTATCATTTTAAAGTATCTTTTTCCTTATCCTAAGGATCACTAACATAGCATTATACCATACAGTTCCTATCCAAGTTATCACAAGATTATATGCCAAATGATACATTTTTGTTACTCTTATTATGTTTTATTTCAATCTCCTGAACTCCAAGGTATTTTTCTTTGCATTCATTTCCGAAAGGTAAAACCGAAAGTCACTCAGTCATGTCCAACTCTTTGTGACCCCATGGATTATACAGCCCATGGAATTCTCCAGGCCAGAATACTGGAGTGGGTAGCCTTTTCCTTCTCCAGGGGATCTTCCCAACCCAGGAATCAAATCGGGGTCTCCTGCATTGCAGGCAGATTCTTTACCAACTGAGCTATGAGGGAAGCCCATATTTCAAACCCAATTCCTACTATAAATTTTATCTATATTATCTATACACACACATTAGCAAACATAATTTTACACCAAGAGAACTCATTCAGTTCTAAACTGGTGGGAATGAATATGTGCATATGTGTGAAGAGACAGGAAAGTGAAAGTGTTAGCCACTCAGGCGTGTCCGACTCTTTGTGATCCCATGGACTGTAGCCGGCCAGGCCCCTCTGTCCATGGAATTCTCTGGACTGGGTGTGGGTGGCCTTTCCCTTCTCCAGGGGATTGTCCCTACCCAGGGATCAAACTCAGGTCTCCTGCATTGCAGGCGGATTCTTTACCATCTGCCACGGGCAAGCCCTAAGAGGCATTAAAAATCTGAGTTTGCCCATCACATGCCTGCCTTCCACTGTGAGAAGAACTCAGCCTAGAGATGACCCCAGAAAGAGAAGAGATTACAAGCCAAGCAAAGACCAGCAGAACCATGCCCAACCCTTAGATTTATAAGCAATGAAGAAATATTTGCTGTCAGAAGCCACTAAATCTTGGAGTTGTTCATCATGTAACATCACATAACATTTTGTATTAGTAAACAGCTGACTAATATGGTATAGAATTTTCCAAGTAACTGATCAATAAGCTGAGAAGTCACTTAGCATATTCTCAATAGTGGAACTGTGTGTCAAGATGAAAGTGTTGCTGTGTACTTGTCTATGGCACATTCTTATCTCTGATATCATTGTCATTAATTTATTATCATTGGTGAGGAGCAAGGCTTAAGTGCAAGAGGCCTGTCAGTATGAACAAAGCTTTCCTCTCAGGTCCAGGCAAGCATGGACAAAGGCAGTCATTGTTCACAAAGGCAGGGCCTCTAGCACTTAACCCAATGCTTTGCAAAGAGTAGGTCTGATTACTCCTCCTCCTATGGGGAGAGAAGCCAGAAGTGTTCATCAATTGGTATTCATTACAACCGTTACCGATTTTTGTCCTTTATCCTTTATCAATGAAGATTGTGAGGAATACTTCACAAAAGAAGAAATAAAAATGGCCAGTAAATGTGTGAGAGAATACTCAGCTTCCAACAAATAAATGAATGCAAATTAAAACAAGGTACTATTTTTACCTTTGAAATTGATAATAATTGAGAGATGATAATTTAGAAATTGTCCTACTCTGTTTTGATAAATGTGCAGTGACATGAGCAGTCTCATTACCTTCTTCAAATGCTATAAATTGGTAAGACTTCCTGAAGAGCAATTTGGCAATATAGATCAATGGTTTTAGAAAATATCACAAACTTCACCCAATAATTCGACTTCGAGGAATTAGATACGAAAGAGGTAATCAGAAAAATGGGCAATGATGAATGTACAAGAACTGTCCCCCTAGGTTTGTCTATGATAGAAACAATTGGGAAGCACCCAGAAGAATGGCTAAATACATGATGGCATACTTATTTAATAAAACCTTTGTTTTGGGAGGCTCCAAAATCACTGCAGATGGTGACTGCAGCCATGAAATTAAAAGATGCTTATTCCTTGGAAGAAAAGCTATGACCAACCTAGACAGCATATTGAAAAGCAGAAACATTACTTTGTCAACAAAGGTCCATCTAGTCAAAGCTATTGTTTGTTCCAGTGGTTAGCTACGGATGTGAGAGTTGGACTATAAAGAAAGTTGAGCACTGAAGAATTGATGTTTTTGAACTGTGGTGCTGGAGAACTCTTGAGAGTCCCTTGGACTGCAAGGAGGTCTAACCAGTCTATCCTAAAGGAGATCAGTCCTGAATAGTCATTGGAAAGACTGATGCTGAAGCTGAAACTCCAATAATTTGGCCATCTCATGCGAAAAACTGACTCATTGGAAAAGACTCTGATGCTGGGCAAGATTGAAGATAGGAGAAGAAGGGGACAACAGGGAATGAGATGGTTGGATGGCATCACTAACTAGATAGACATGAATTTGAATGAGCTCCAGGAATTACTGATGGACTGGGAGGCCTGGCATGCTGCAGTCCATGGGGTAGTAGAGTTGGACACAACTGAGTGGCTGAACTGAACTCACCAATTTTTGCCATTAGGATTTCATCTTTTAAAAGAAAATGATTTTTAAAGTATCTAGATCAATAATGTTAAATACAGTACAAATATTTTTGTTGCTTGTTCTTTTGCCTTTTAATTTTATTTATGGTATTTGTAGATGATTATATTGATCTCTTTCTCCTTTATATTTTAGAAGTTTGTTACCATGTCAACATGATTTTGTGCATTTGTTTTGTTTTTAAAACTTTTTATTTTGTATTGGGGTATATACGATTAACAATGTTGTGATAGTTTCAGGTGAACAGCGAATGTATTTCTTAGGCTGAGTCCCTTTACTGTATTCAAGCTTTTTGTCTCTGCCTGTCCCTAATTGACTGTGACTCCCTAAAGAGGAGAGGCCACACTTTAGTCATTTTTATATTTCCCATGATACACTGCCGCTGCTAAGTCACTTCAGTCGTATCCAACTCTTTGTGACCCTATGGACTGTAGCTCACCAGGCTCCTCTGTCCATGGGATTCTCCAGGCAAGAATACTGAAGTGGGTTGCTGTTTTCTTCTTCAGAGGATCTTCCTGACCCAGGGACTGAACCCGGGTCTCCCTTAGTGCAGGCAGATTCTTTACCATCTGAGCCACCAGGGAAGACTTTTTCCCATGATACATAGCACCCATCAAAAATCAGAATTCAAGAGCTGTGTGGAACTGAATTTCTATGTGTCTTGCTCAAAGTTATTCTTTGTTGATCAATGAAAAATAACTAAAAGCAGATAACTTAAGCGCTAAATGAAAGGAAAATTGGTAAGTAGAGTTTCATTTTAGGCAAAACTTAAGAAATTGTCCATTTCTCTTAATGATAGAAAACCAAATGTCCCGTGTCCAGAGACCTGAGACTTTAGACCCATAGGCACTGGGTTTATGGCCAGAGAAGCTCTAATTTTTGGAAGTACCTGTTGAGATTTGTCTTTGATGAGTTACTCCACAACACTATAAATATTGCAGATAAAAATCATAGTTTATATATTAAGGAAAATGCAAATGGTGGTATATCTAGTTTAACAAAGCAGATTAATCTCCTGGGAGAATTGAACGTAACACACTCTAAAGTGTATTTTTAAATTTCCTCCTATATTTTCTGACCCACAGCCTGTCACTTTTACATAAATATTAGCACAAGGCTATTTTCTGAGAGTCAAACTTTAAAACAAAAGTAACCATGCATCCATTCGGAGATGAAAAGTCATGTAGTCCCTCATGATAAAAAGTGTGTTTCTGTCCTAAAAGAAAATCATTGCAGTAATTGAAAATCCCTGAAGTCAATGGAAAGTGTTTCTTTCTAAGAACTGGTTCAACTTCATAGAAATAAAAGGTACTGAGGTCAGAGTGAGCAGATTCTGTGATTTAAAACATCAACTACAAATTGGCACTTGCCATGGGCACTTGCCATCTACCTCTACAAGGATTAAATCAGGTGCTGCTGCAGCTGCTGACTTTCAGAACCCCCTGAAAGGAGTTCAGGGTGGAGAACAGAAGTGAGGCACTCTGTGCCCTGGGAAAAACTGGCAGAACAGGTCTTCAGATAACTAGATATTTTCAGGAGCTGATTTTATGAGCCCAATTCTTGTATCCTTTCATATCTAAAAAATGCACTAAAATCCTTCATGGTGAGGTCTGCTCTTCATGACTGGCAATTACCTTTGTGAAACTAGCAGAAACCTGCAAAAAATATGTGCTTGAACTGTACTCCTTCTTCACCAAAATCACACATGTGCTGACTGACCTTCCCCCCACCTCTTTGGAGCAGTTTCTCAGAACTATCAAGATGCTGTCTCCTGGACTACAAGCCTCATTTTGCCCCAGATAAAACTTAACTCACAATTCTCAAGTTTTGCATTTTTTTAATGTCAACAAAAACATATATCTAAGCAGGAAATGTGCTAGACTTGGGAAACACCCAGCAAGGAGTTGTCTGCATGCTGGTAGGCCCCTATTCTCCAATCAGGCTAAAGAGCAGATTTCAGCAACCCACTTAACAATTCTGATTGAGATGAGGTTGCAGACTGCAGTGGGTCAAGAAAATCTAAGGGCTAGTTACCTTGACTACAAAAATGCTAAAAAGCAGGGACCAAAGAGCAGGAAGTTGGCAGAGAATAAGAAAACTTGATAACCAAGCACAGAAGACAGTAAAATGTGGCTGGGACAGTAATTGTCTGTCCAGGTTATAGTCTCAGATTGAATTGGAAACAATTGCAAAGAAGATCTCCCTATACAAACACAAGGCACCAGAGGCTCTCCACATGGGCTGCTGTTGTGTTCTGTTCTGTGATTTTTTGCAAGTTGAAACTCTGAGCATATTTACTATCGGATAGAATCACAGAATGTGATAGATCACCTTAAATGCCTCCCACCCCTCTCACCCCACAACAGAACCACTCAGTCATCACACACAAGGAAGCTGACATTCAAAGAGTGATGGCACTTGTCCTTTGGCCTAGTAATTTGGCAGCTGAGATAAGGTATGCTAAATCCTATAAGTTCAGTTCCTCTAGAGACAGGCTAGTACAACTGTTAAATGATCCAAAGATGAAACCAGAAAGAGCTGGTTGGTAATTCTGACATTGCCACTCTTTAACTGTGTGAACTCGAATAAATCATTGAGCCTCAGTTACTGCATATGTAAAATGAAATTAATACCTTGCTTCTAGATAGAATTGAGTACTAAATAAAATTTTATTATAAAATTACTATTGTAAAATGCTTAGCACATTGCTTAGTACATAATATACTACTATTATTACTACTAATTTTTAACCACTTAACACTTCACTAGCTCAGCTGGGTTCCCAACACTACTAGGCAAACTTTTCATTTGTCCTTGGTCAGTCTTCTTTCTTGTCCCTCAAAGAGACACTTCCAAACCTTCCTTATCAGTCAATTTATCAGGCCCTCTGTGTTCCTTCCACCTTACTCAAGGTTAAACTTATTTGAGATAACAGAATAAAAGGATGGAAAATATTTGATTATCCTGGATAAGCTTCCTCATTCACTCCATTCAGTGCATCAGTGAAATATTATATGCCAGGTACCATATATATGATCCCCACCCATAGGTGATTTCTAGCAGAGGATGAGAACTAGACAAGTTTGTAGACTAAAATATAAGTAAAAGAAAATAAGTGTATATTAGATACACAGAATGCTATGGCAGCGGACATGGGCATATGAAAAAATGTACAACATCTAATCATCAGGGAAATCCTAATCAAAACCACCATGAGATGTCACTTCACATCCGTAAAGATGGCTGTTATCAAAAATAATTATTTAAAAAGTAAGAGATAAGTGTTGATGAGTAAGTGGAACAACTGCAATCTTTGTACCTCAGTAGAAATTCAAAATGATGCAACTACTATTAAAAACAGTATAAAGGTTCCTCAAAAAATTAAAACTAAATTTACCATATGATCTAACAATTCTATTTTTGGATAGTTCTTTAAAAGATTTTAAATCAAGATCTCAAAGAGATATTAGCATTTCTATGTTTATTATAACATTATTCACAATAGCCAACATATGGTAACAATCTATATGTCCATCAACAGACGAATAGATAAAGAAACTGTTTTAGTTTAGTTAGTTAAGTCTCTTGGTCAGTTGTGTCCGACTCTTTGTGACCCCATGGACCATAGCCCACCAGGCTTCTCCGTCCATGGGATTCTCCAGGCAAGAATACTGGAGTGGGTTGCCATTTCCTTCTCCAGAGGATCTTCCCGACCCAGGGATCAAACCCAGGTCTCCCGCATTGCAGGCAGACACTTTAACCTCTGAGCCACCAGGGAAGCCCAAATGGAATACTATTCAGAGTTTAAAAAGAAGGAAATTCTACAGCATGCATCACAAGGTTGAACCTTGAGAACATTATGCAGAGTGAAATAAGCCAGTCACAGGAAGACAAACATAGCATGATTCCATTAAAAGAAGTATCTAAACTAGTCAAATAGAGAAACAAGTTGAGTGACTCCTATACATCAGACAACTGAGAAAATACTCACATTACAATGGGTAGAAAAGGCTGAGACACTCTCACCATGAATCCCATCCTTGGCCCAACACCATATAATTGGGAAGGAACCCCTAACTCGTAAGCTACTCCTTGAGAAGTGAAGAGTTTGGAGCACATATCTAGCACCCCAGTTTTTAAGGCTGCCACCTGAGGATCACACAGCTCTGAAAGTCAACAGGGCTTGAATTCATCATCCCCACAAGAATTTAGCACACAAAGCAGCAGTTGTTAACAGGCACATAAGCACTTGCTGAAGCTCTTCCCTAGGACTCTGTGCAGAGCAAACAGGTAACCTGTCCCATCTGCCTGTCTTTTCCTGGAAAAGATTTTACCGCATACTCTACAAGGTTCGAATCAGCATGCAACTATTGCAGACTGTATCCTTCATGTCTGGAGACTGACAGGTCTTGGCACACCCTCAATTACTGGAAGCCACTAAGAACAAAGACAGTGGCCTGACATTCACAAAGGTTTGAGAGGCAACCACGACCTTGAGAGGCGGATTGATGAGATTTTATCTCCTACGCAAAACCAGTCTCTCCAGATCAGAAGAGGTGGCTGTTTTGTCTACTATGCAAAAACCAACACAGAGCATCAGAGGAAATTAAGTAAAGGGGAACATGTTACAAATAAAAGAACAAGCTAAATCTCCAGAACCAATCTTAATGGAACATCTATTAGATAAAGACTTCAAAATAAAGGTCACAAAGATGTTCCCCATGTTCAGAAGAGCAACGCATGAACAAAGTGAGAGTTTCAACGAAGTGATAGAAAGGCTTGTGAAGGTAGTCAACAGAAATCCTAGAGCCAAAGGATACTGTAAATGAACTGAAAAATTAAACAGAGGAGTTCAGTAAACTGTATCAGGAGGAAGAAAGGACCAATAAACTCAAAGACAGAGCAGAAGCAAAATGAAAAGAACACAAAGGAATGAGGATAGGTTAAGGGACTTATGGGACCCAGTCAAGGGGACCAATATCCACAGAGGGAGAAGAAAGACAGAAAAGGACAGAAAGCTCATTTGACAAAACAATGGCTTAATACTTTCCTAACAATGGAGGAGAAAAGACATCTAGATACAGGAAGTCCAAAGAGAACCAAACTAAAAGACTCCAAGAGATCACATGGAGACACATTATAATTAAAGTGTAAACAGCAAAAGACAAAAGGACAAACTTAAAAGCAAAAGTAAGAAAATGAAAAATCATTTGCAACTCTAGTTTAAAGATTAAACTACATAACTACAATATGTATTGGCGGGAGAAATATCAACAACCTCAGATATGGAACTTGAAAGGCAGAAAGCAAAGAGGAACTAAAGAGCCTCTTGATGAAGGTGAAAGAGAAGAGTGAAAAAGCAATCTTAAAACTCAACATTCAAAAAATGAACATCATGGCATCTGGTCCTATCACTTCATGGCAAATAGGTGGGGGGAAAGTGGAAACAGTGACAGACTTTATTTTCTTGGGCTCCAGAATCACTGTGGACAGAGGATGCAGCCATGAAATTAAAAGCTGTCTGCTCCTTGGAAGAAAAGCTGTGACCATCCTAGACAGGATATTAAAAAGCAGAGACATCACTTTGCCGGCAAAGGTCCATGTAGTCAAAGGTATGGTTTTTCCAGTAGTCATGTACGGCTATGAGAGTTGAACCATAATGAAGGCTGAGCACTAAATACTTGATGTTTTCAACCTGTGGTGCTAGAGAAGACTCTTGAGAGTCCCATGGACAGCAAGGAGATCAAGCTAGCCAATCCTAAAGGACATCAACCCTGAACATTCATTGGAAGGATAGATGCTGAAACTGAAGCTCTAATACTTGGCCACCTGATGTGAAGTGCCGATTCACTGGGAAAGACCCTGATTCTGAGGGAAAGTGAGGGCAAGAGGAGAAGGGGGCGACAGAGGAAAAGACGGTTGGATAACATCATTGAGTCAATGGACTTGAGTTCGAACAAACTCAGAGAGATAGCGAAGCACAGGGAAGCCTGGTGTGCTGCAGTTCATAGGGTCTCAGAGAGTCGGACACAACTTGGTAACTGAATAACAACTACAATGATATGTTAATGGATACACACTATGAAAAGATGTAAATTATGACATCAAAATCATCAAACGCATGAGGGGGACAGGGAAAATGTACAAGAGATAAAAAATGCTGGTGAGGATATGGAGAAGAAAAAATCCTTGTAGACTCTCAGAGGGAATGTAAATTGGTAAATACTATTATGGAAATAGTAGAGGTCCCTCATAAATTAAAACAGAGCTACCATATGATCTAACAATCTCACTTCTGGGTATATAGTCAAAGAGATTGGCATCAGCATCTCATTAAAATGGCTGCATTCCCCTGTTCATGTCCATTGCAGCATCATTCACAATAGCCAAGGTATGAAAACAGCTTAAGTGTCCATCAGCAAGTGAATAAATAAATAAAATGCGATATATATATATATATATGTATATACACAATGGAATATAATTCATCCTTTAAAGGGAAGGCAATCCTGACATTTGTGACAACTGGATGAACCTATAGGGTATTATGCAAAGTGAAAATAAGACAGGCAGAGAAAGACAAATACGAATCCTTTCACAATATATATATACATCAAATCATCACATTGCACACTTTAAAGATATAATATTATTTGCCAAATATTCCTTAATGAAGCTCAAAAAAAAAAAAAGAAAGTAGATCTCCTGTTAAGTGTTATTATCAGAATAAAAGAAAATGTTTAAAAAAGAACAGTGAACTACATGCTGCAAGTCTTTATTTTAAAAGTTACGGTACTTAGGAGAAAGGAGAGGAAGGAATTGGAAGAAATTTCATGAAGGTGGCCCATGAGATTATTCTGAAAGATTAAAAAAGCTTGACAGATTGAAGCCAGCCTAGGATGGGGCAAAGGACTAGCATGAGCCAAGTTAGAGAATCAGAAATGCCCAGGGCATGGGGGGAACAACGATCCTCCTGATTTCTGGGAATATTAAAATCAGTTCAGTTCAATTCAGCCACTCAGTCATGTCCGATTCTTTGCGACCCAATGGACTGCAGCAAGCCAGGCACCCTGTCGATCACCAACTCCTGGAGTTTATTCAGACTCATGTCCATTGAGTCAGTGATGCCATCCAACCATCTCATCCTCGGTCATCCCCTTCTCCTCCTGCCCTCAATCTTTCCCAGCATCAGGGTCTTTTCAAATGAGTCAGCTCTTCGCATCAGGTGGCCAAGTATTGGAGTTTCAGCTTCAACATCAGTCCTTCCAATGAACATCCAGGAATGATCGCCTTTAGGATAGACTGGTTGGATCTCTTTGCAGACCAAGGGACTCTCAAGAGTCTTCTCCAACATCACAGTTCAAAAGCATCGATTCTTCGGTGCTCAGCTTTCTTTACACTCCAACTCTCACATCCATACATGAACACTGGAAAAACCATAGCCTTGACTAGACAGACCTTTGTTAGCAAAGTAATGTCTCTGCTTTTTAATATGCTGTCTAGGTTGGTCATAACTTTCCTTCCAAGGAGTAAGCATCTTTTCATTTCATGGCTGCAATCACCATCTGCAGTGATTTTGGAGCCCCAAAAAAGTAAAGTCAGCCACTGTTTCCCCATCTATTTCCCATGAAGTGATGGGACCAGATGCCATGATCTTTGTTTTTGGAATGTTGAGCTTTAAGCCAACTTTTTCACTCTCCTCTTTCACTTTCATCAAGAAGCTCTTTAGTTCTTCACTTTCTGCCATAAGGGTGGTGTCATCTGCATATCTGAGGTTATTGCTGTTTCTCCCGGCAATCTTGATTCTAACTTGTGCTTCATTCAGCCCAGCATTTCTCATGATGTTCTCTGTATATAAGTTAAATAAGCAGGGTGACAATATACAGCCTTGACATACTTCTTTTCCTATTTGGAGAGTCTGTTGTTCCATGTCCAGTCCCAACTGTTGCTTCCTGACCTGCATACAGATTTCTCAAGAGGCAGGTCACGTGGTCTGGTATTCCTATCTCTTGAAGAATTTTCCACAGTTTATTGTGATCCACCCAGTCAAAGGCTGTGGCAGAGTCAATAAAGCAGAAATAGATGTTTTTCTGGAACTCTTGCTTTTCTGATGATCCAGCAGATGTTGGCAATTTGATCTCTTGTTCCTCTGCCTTTTCTAAAACCAGCTTGAACATCTGGAAGTTCACATTTCATGTATTGCTGAAGCCTGGCTTGGAGAATTTTGATCATTACTCTGCTAGCATGTGAGATGAGTGCAACTGTATGGTAGTTTGAGCACTCTTTGGTATTGCCTTTCTTTGTGATTGGAATGAAAACTGACTTTTTCCAGTCGTGTGGCCACTGCTGAGTTTTCCAAATTTGGTGGCATATTGAGTGCAGCACTTTCACAGCATCATCTTCCAGGATTTGAAATAGCTCAACTGGAATTCCATCACCTCCACTAGCTTTGTTCATAATGATGCTTCCTAAGGCCCACTTGACTTCACATTCCAGGATATTTGGCTCTAAGTGAGTGATCACACCATCATGATTATCTGGGTCGTGAAAATCTTTTCTGTACAGTTCTTCTGTGTATTCTGGCCACCTCATCTTAATACTTTTTGCCTCTGTTAGGTCTATGCCATTTCTGTCCTTTATTGAGCCCATCATTACATGAAATATTCCCTTGATATCTCTAGTTTTCTTGAGATCTCTAGTCTTTCCCATTCTATTGTTTTCTTCTATTTCTTTGCACTGATCACTGAGGAAGACTTTCTTATCTCTCCTTGCTATTCTTTGGAACTCTGCATTCAAATGGGTATATCTTTCCTTTTCTCCTTTGCTTTTCACTTCTCTTCTTTTCACAGCTATTTGTAAGACCTCCTCAGGTAGCCATTTTGCTTTTTTGCATTTCTTTTTCTTGGGCATGGTCTTGATTCCTGTACAATGTCATGAACCTCCCTCCATAGTTCATCATGCACTCTATCAGATCTAGTCCCTTAAATCTATTTCTCGCTTCCACTGTATAATCATAAGGGATTTGATTTAAGTCATACCTGAATGGTCTAGTGGTTTTCCCTACTTTTCAATTTAAGTCTGAATTTGGCAATAAGGAGTTCATGATCTGAGCCACAGTCAGCTCCCAGTCTTGTTTTTGCTGACTTGTTTTTGGCTGCAAAGAATATAATCAATCTGATTTCAGTGTTAATATGAAAATAATAAGACATACATTTTTATGAAGGTAATTTGAGGCCATTTAAGAGGGCTTTCAATAAGATGCTGAAGAATTTGTGCTTATCTGCATAGGCACTCAGGCTTCCTAGGTTTTTTACCAGGCACTAGTGGTTAAAGAACATGCCTGCCAGTACAGGAGACCTAAGAAATGTGGGTTTGATCCCTAGGTCAGGAAGATCCCTTGGAGGAGGGCATGGCAACCCACCCCAGTTTTCTTGCCTGGAGAATCCATGGACAGAGGAGCCTGGTGGGCTAGAGTCCAGAGGGTCGCAAAGAGTCAGACATGACTGAAGCGACTTAGCATACACAGCATACTCACATAGGCACTCAGGACTGTTGAAGGTTTTTGAGGTTAGGATGATCAGAGCTGAGAGGCAAGTTTGATAGAGTTGTCAATGCCTGAGCTGAGTGAGAAAGATCTGGAAGCAGGAAATACCATCAGGGATCATGTGCAGTAGGCCAGTGAGCAACTTACATTTCGTGAGACTAATTCCTGAGGGGCAATTGCTGCCAACAACAGAACTGTTAACAGCTGACATAGAATTGTAATAGTTATAGAAAGATGCAAATTCCCATGACACTTTACAGTTAGTTATTAAGTACTTAATTGGTATGTACTAAACACCTAGTGCTCTGATAAATCCAAAGAACAGGGATATTCACTTGAAAATAAAATGGGAAGTGGTGTACAATGAAACAATATTAATATATCATATACTTAATTATAGGAATCATGCTATATTAGATCAGTTTTTCTACCAAGAAGGTGATAGCCAGGGGACTTTCCTGTCAGTCAAGTGGCTAAGACTCTGTACTCCCAATGTAGGGGGCCTGGGGTTCAGTCCCTGACTAGGGAGCTAGATTTCACATGCCGCAACTAGGAGTTTATGTGACACAACTAAAGATCCCTTATGCCACAATGAAGGTAGGAGATCTCACTTGGTGCAACTAACACCCAGTGCAGCCACGCAAATAAACTCTTTTTTCTAAAAAAAAAAAACAAACAATGTAATAGCCAGTTTTGTGAGTCTAAGTTGTGGTAGTCTAAGAATAGAACTACAATGTACATGGTTGGTAAGAAAATTATAATAAAAGTCATGACAGCTATAGATAGATTATATATTATGTCATGCAAACATTCACAAGACTGGTTGAACACCTGAATTAATTAAACATCTAAAATAAGAAGTAGTCTTCAGAGAGGAAATTTATGACTCATTCTTGCTGCGAAACATCATTTGACCATTCAACAAATACTTATTAATCATCTACTTTGTACAAGGCACTGTACTGAGTTCATTCCTGGTATATATGAATGAACAAGGCAAATACCCCTGTAGTTTTGAGGTTCACATTCTAGCAGGAGAAGGACAAAGATGGCAAACATAATAGGTAGCATAGTATGTTAGAGGTTGGCAAGTGCTAATTAAAAAAAAAAAAAGGGGTAAAACCTGGTTCAAAATTGGAAAAGAAGTACATCAAGGCTGTATATTGTCACCCTGCTTATTTAACTTATATGCAGAGCACATCATGAGAAATGCCAGGCTGGATGACTCACAAGCTGGAATCAAGATTGTTGGGAGAAATATCAACTATCTCAGATATGCACATCAGTTCAGTTCAGTCGCTCAGTCGTGTCTGACTCTTTGCGACCCCATGAACCACAGCACACCAGGCCTCCCTGTACATCACCAACTCCCGGAGTCCACCCAAACCCATGTCCATCAAGTCAGTGATGCCATCCAACCATCTCATCCTCTGTGGTCCCCTTCTCCTCCTGCCCTCAATCTTTCCCAGCATCAGGGTCTTTTAAAATGAGTCAGCTCTTCGCATCAGGTGGCCAAGTATTAGAGTTTCAGCTTCAACATCAGTCCTTCCAATGAACACCAAGACTGATCTTTAGGATGGACTGGTTGGATCTCTTTGCAGACCAATGGACTCTCAAGAGTCTTCTCCAACACCACAGTTCAAAAGCATAAATTCTTCAGTGCTCAGCTTTCTTTATAGTCCAACTCTCATATCCATACATGACCACTGGAAAAACCATAGCCTTCACTAGACGGATCTTTGTTGGCAAAGTAATGTCTCTGCTTTTTAATATGCTGTCTAGGTTGATCATAACTTTCCTTCCAAGGAGTAAGCGTCTTTTAATATCATGGCTGCAATCACCATCTGCAGTGATTTTGGAATCCAGAAAAATAAAGTCAGCCACTGTTTCCACTGTTTCCCCATCTATTTCCCATGAAGTGATGGGACCAGATGCCATGATCTTCGTTCTCTGAATGTTGAGCTTTAAGCCAACTTTTTCACTCTCCTCTTTCACTTTCATCAAGAGGCTCTTTGGTTCTTCTTCACTTTCTGCCATAAGGGTGGTGTCATCTGCATATCTGAGGTTATTGATATTTCTCCCAGCAATCTTGATTCCACCTTGTGCTTCCTCCAGCCCAGTGTTTCTCATGATGTCCTCTGCATAAGTTAAATAAGTAGGGTGACAATATGCACATGATACCACTCTAATGGTAAAAAGTGAAGAGGTACTAAAGAGCCTCTTGATGAAGGTGAAAGAGGAGAGTGAAAAAGCAAGCTTAAAACTCAACATTCAAAAAATGAAAATCATGGCACCCAGTCCCATCATTTCATGGCAAATAGATGGGGGGAAATTGAAACAGTGACAGATTTTATTTTCTTGGGCTCCAAAATCACTGCAGATGATGAGTGCAGCCATGAAATTAAAAGATGCATGCTCCTTGGAAGAAAAGCTATGACAAACCTAGACAGCGTATTGAAAAGCAGAGACATCACTTGCTGACAAAGCTCTATATTGTCAAAGGTAAGGTTTTTCCAGTAGTCATGTACAGATGTGAGAGGTGGACCATAAAGAAGGCTGAGCGCTGAAGAATTGATGTATTTGAACTGGGGTTGGAGAAGACTCTTGAGAGTCTCTTGAACAGCAAGGAGATCAAACCAGTCAATCCTAAAGGAAATCAACCCTGAATATTCACTGGAGAGACTGATGCTGAAGCTGAAGCTCCAATACTTTGGCCCCCTGATGGGAAGAGCTGACTCATTAGAAAAGACCTTGATTCAGGGAAAGATTGAGGGCAAGAGAAGAAGGGGGCAACAGAGCATGAGATGGATGGATGACATCACTGACTCAATGGACACGAGTTTGAGCAAACTCTGGGAGATAGTGAAGGACAGGGGAGCCTGGCATGCTGCAGTCCATGGGGTCACAAAGAGTTGAACACGACTTAGCGACTGAACAACAACAAGGAGATATGGAAGTGTAGAAGGTGAAGTTTTAAATAGAGTGGTTCAGGGTGGGTACCCTCAGGAAGATAATAGTTGAACAATATTTTACTAACAGATCACTGGTAAAGACTGTAAAAAAAAAAAAAATCCAACCACAATACCAAAGAGTTTATCATTTGAGGGTCTTGAAAATACCAGATTCCAAACTTCTGGGCTTCTTGAGTAAAAGCAATGTGAAAGATCAGCTGAAATATTGGCTGCACTTCCTGCAGCGGTACTGAGAAGCAGTGCAGAACCAGACCAGAAAAGAGCAGAGGTGGAGACCAGGCACCATCTATCGCCTATTGACCTTCTTCGCCACCTAGTTTTCACTCTCACCCCCTAAACTTGCTGTTTGCCCCGGGTGAGTGGCCTATTCTGTAGTGTGTTCCCAGACCTTAGTTCAAAACAATCAAATCTTCTAGACTTGAGTTTTGTTGTTAATCAAAATTCCTAACGCTCAGTCTAGTCAGCAAGGGCTTTTTAATCCAGGGCTGACAGCAGAGCGAAGGGCATAGTTTTCTGAGAGATTAAAGGTTTATACGTTATGCAGGTTGGTAAAGATGTGTGTAGGGGTTCAAGAGCAGAAAATCACACAGTACAAATCCCCAAGAGACCCAAGAATACACCTGGGATGCATCTGTTATAGAATTAGCCAGCAATTAGCTTGATGCACATCAGTCAATGCACAGAAACTAAATGGAAAAGTAGCCAAAGTCCTCCTGGTACAGGATCTGCATCAGCCAACAGAACAGGGGAGATGTTAGTAGATCTGGGAAGACATAATTTGGCAACCTCAGAGACTGTATCTCTAATTATAATTCACACTTGTTGGCAATGTTTTTAAACAAGGAGAAATTTAGTGAAAATCAGAGACAGAGGGGGAAAAGAGAAGATTTTTACGAAATTGCTTTCCTCTTACATTTTCATGGGAATGGAGCCTTTCAGGCATCCTAAAGAGCTGGAGGATGAAGTTACTGTTAAGCAACTCAGTGCTGCACTTGGACATGTTCCAAAAAAATACAAGTTGTGTTTAAATGATATCTAATCTTTGGGCAGATCTATCCAAAATACTTCAGCTAGAACTCAATGACTTTGATATAATGAAACCATCTCCGATGAGATAAATTGAAGGACTCAAAGGAAAGATAAAGGACCACATACAAAGCCACCTTTACAGCCTAAACCCCACTTTGTTTTACTTGGTAACTTCACAATGCCAAGTGGTTTTTAAAAAGGGGCTATTTTTAAACAGAGAGAAGTTTCTCCAGGCTGAGTGGGCTGGAGAATGGGAGGAACAGCCCAAGTAGCACATGTCTCCAGAATGGCCTTTTAAAAATATAAATCAGATCATGTCTCTTCACAGCTCCTAACAGCCTTCCTTCCATATAATCAAATCCCAGCTCCTTACAGTGGCCTATAGGCCTGCACAGCCAACCTTTCAGGCCTGCACAGCCAACCTTTTCTTCCTCTCCCTTGCTCACTACACCTCTGAGAAGTTGGCTTCTTCCTAATCTCAAATACACTAACCTCCTTCCCACCCCAGGACCTTTGCACATTCTTCCCTCTGCCTGGTTCACCCCTCTACCCCTTCCCTTCTTCACATGTCTCATTCCTTATCATTGGGATCTGCCCAAAAGTTGTCTTTTCTGGGAGATCCTGCTTTTCTTCCATATCTAAATACCAGCTTCCCCTCCCTCCTCCAATACCCACACTCTCTAACCCATCCTTGTTTTATTTTTGTAGCACTTATCTCTATCTGAAATTAGATGGTTTCTTTTTTACTAATGTTCTACATCCTTACTATTAACACAACGTACACAGAAGTCAAAGAGTCATATGACCCTTGAAAACCTAGGAAATAATGAGTGTTAAGTACCCAAAGAGAGAACAGCAAAGATGGGTTAAAGAAAAATATAGATTAATTTAAAATAGTCACTTACTTAAAACAGAAAAAGAAAACACATTTTAGAAGCTATAGACATGTCCTGAAGGAAGTACATATAGCAAAAATTGAATGGTCAGAAAAGGAAAAGTTATTCATGAGTATATGGAAGATTTTCTTTCTATTCATTCTACCTGGGATTTTCAATTTACATAGAAGAAGTGGAAGCTATTGATGCCTAAATGAATTATTTAGTTGACAAGGAGAAGTAAAATAAGCGGGAGTCCACCAATCAGATAGAGAAGTATAAAAGTCTATAACATGTAATACTGCAAAATATTAAGTATAATAATATTCAGATTTGTCAAGTTGAATAAAATCTAGTATCCAGCACTTTCATATACTGTTGATTCAAAACCTTGTGAATTTTCTTGCTGAAATCTGAAAACAGCCCCTCTCCATGGAGGACAAGGACAAACCAAAGAAAGAAGTTTGGTACCTACCTACCTCCAGATTGGTAGGTGGCAGGTTTAATAAGCAAGAGAACTTACATATGAGGCTTGTCTTGGGTGGCGCAAGACAAGTACATCTCCAAACATTCCCACCAGAATTTTTAAAGTTTATACAGGCACACTTCATTCTACTGGGCTTCACTTTATTGCACTTCACAGACTGTGTGTGTGTGTGTGTGTGTGTGTGTGTGTGTGTGTGTGTTTTGTTGGGTTTTTTTACAAGTTGAAGGTTTGTGGCAACCCTGTGTCAAGCATGTTCACGGGTGCCATGTTTCCAACATCATTTGCCCACTCGCGCCTCGGTGTCACAGTTTGGTTATTCTTGAGAAATCAGTGACATTGCAGGGGAGGACCAGTTGACAGACGTTGTGGCCCTAACTGGGGCTTCCCTGGTGGCTCAGAGAATAAAGCGTCTGCCTGCAATGTGGGAGACCTGGGTTCTATTCCTGGGTCAGGAAGATCTACTGGAGAAGGAAATGGCAACCCACTCCAGTATTCTTGCCTGGAGAATCCCATGGAGGGAGGAGGGCTACAGTCCACAGGGTCGCAAAGAGTCGGACAAGACTGAGCAAGTGACCGTAACTCAGGGAACTCAGCTAACCAGCAGCAACAAGTAGGGAAGAGCCAAGGAATAAATAGCCCAGTCTGATGGACCTCCCTCCTTCCTTCCCATTGTGGCTAGTGTTTTCCTTTAATCAAACCCATCCCAGAGCCAGAGAGAGGTCAGGAGACCCTCTGATTTAGTCTATAAAGGTTGACCTCCCAGGGTTCAGAGCATCATGGTAACTGTAGAAAGTGGAATTGCTCAGGCAAACAGAAAACCCCAAACACAGTTTCAGCCACTGCACATTCACGGGATAATGTCTCTCTTAGCTGTGACTTCCATGGAAAGAAGACCCATGTCTCTGGCGCTGGAGCTGAGAAAATGCTCAGGAAGTCTGCTGACCACAGAAATAACAAAGAGTTTTCTTCTATGCCCTTTAATTCTTTTCCTTTTGTTTTTACTTTGGGGGGGAAAAAAGGAAAACACTGAAAGGCTGCCCTTTTGTAGCCTTCATAGGAAAACTCTCTGCCTGTGCTTTCCATAGGGTTGAATATACTGAGGGAGTTTTAAATTCGATATGACCCCTTTCTGGGCCCTCAAGCAGCCATGCTCTCAAACTGCATACTCTGATAAGCATCCCCTGGAAGACCCAGAGGTCACTCCGCTGGAAGGTTTGTTCTGCTGTCAGGGGAACTGTGGGAGCCCAGGGCCCACCCTGCCTGCCCCAGTGTGGCCAGGGTTCCGGTGTCAGCCACGCGGGACAGGCACGTCCTCACTATGGGAGCCCCTGGGAGAAGGAAGACAAGGAAGAAGACAGGGCTGTAGGCCCACTTTCTAGGACTGGAGGCAAAACTCACAACAGCAAGTAATGAAAACTTATTACAATAAAATATTAAAATCCCTGATGGGAAATCAAAGGAAATGTTCATCCTGGGCATATCTACCATTTACTGGGAGCTTCTTCTGGCCAGAGGTGTGGATGAGAATCAGAAGGAGATTGAAACTCATCTAACTGCAGAAGACCTCTTCCACACAAGCTCAGTGTATGCCACTTAAGCTCACTGTCTTCATGAAGGCTGGCTCTTCTGCCCTCCGCCTCTGCCCCCCAGTGCTGCTTATTTTAACCAGAGATTAGAATACCAGCAATCTCTGGGACAGGACTGAGAAAGGTACTCTCCTCAACTGTGATGCTTCTGTCAAGGGAACACATCTTCTCCCAGGGGCTCCCATAGTGCAAGAAGATTTAATCACATTCTCTACTTTGATATCTTCTAAAAACTGCTTTTCCAGTGCTTCCTAGAGCTTTGCTTCGAAGTCTAATCTGAAGTTTGCACAGGCTTCGTGAATAGGAGATATTTTCTCCAGCTCCAGGCAAGGAGTGTAATGGGTTTACCAAGCATCCCCATGTGGGTTGAGATCAGTGCTGTAAGGCCATTTGCTTGTAGAGATGGGGTTTTCAGACCAAAAGTTCTCTCTGCAGCAACTATTCTGATCTCTGAGGAGCTTTACCACCCAGCTGGTGCTGAAACCTCAGGGACCCAGATGAATCACCTATAAACTGGATCAGAAGCACCGACTAACCTGTGTGGGTATTGGGATCTCTGAGATGGTACAAAAGTTTCCAGCAGTGAGAGGGAACCAGCACACTGAAGCCAACCGCTGCTGGAACCAACCACTGGCAGCCAGCTGGCAGTTTGGAGAATCATCACTGAGATGACATCAGTCTTCCCATCTACCTCCTCAATCCTCTCTTCACAGAAGGTAGGAGGGACTTAGTTGGCAAAGGAGGGGGCAGTTGACAAAGTCTCAGCCCTGGTACAACAGTATAGAGCATAAAGGCCTGGGTTTGGGGCTGGGAGACAATACTTTAATAGCTAGCACAGAGGTGTATGGTTCAGGGAGTGGGGCTTTAGCTGTAACTTCTTAAAAGATGGCAATCTTCCCTTTTGGCTCAGCAGGTAAAGAATCTGCCCACAATTCAGGAGATATGGGTTTGGTCCCTGGGTTGGGGAGATCCCCTGGAGAAGGAAATGGCAGCCCACTCAAATATTCTTGCCTGAAAAATCCCATGGAGAGAGGAGCCTGATGGGCTACAATCCACACGGTTGCAAAAAGTCACGAGTGAGTGACTTGAATCTGAAGCAAATATGACATCTGTTCAATGCGGATGATGGATACACAGATACCTATACTTCTGTGTATATTTTTTAATTGAGGTATAATTGCTTTACAGTGTTATGTTAATTTATGATATACATTAATGAAGTGAATCAGCTATGTGTACATATATCCCATATATCAGTGTCAGACTTTATTTTGGGGGGCTCAAAAATCACTGCAGATGGTGACTGCAGCCTTGAAATTAAAAGACGTTTACTCCTTGGAAGGAAAGTTATGCCCAACCTAGATAGCATATTCAAAAGCAGAGACATTACTTTGCCAACAAAGGTCCGTCTTGTCAAGACTATGGTTTTTCCAGTGGTCATGTATAGATGTGAGAGTTGGACTGTGAAGAAAGCTGAGTGCCGAAGAATTGATGCTTTTGAACTGTGGTGTTGGAGAAGACTCCTGAGAGTCCTTTGGACTGCAAGGAGATCCAACCAGTCCATTCTGAAGGAGATCAGCCCTGGGTGTTCTCTGGAGGGAATGATGCTAAAGCTGAAATTCCAGTACTTTGGCCACCTCATGCAATGAGTTGACTCACTGGAAAAGACTCTGATGCTGGGAGGGATTGGGGGCAGGAGGAGAAGGGGGCAACAGAGGATGAGATGGCTGGGTGGCATCACTGACTCGATGGACATGAGTCTGAGTGAACTCCAGGAGTTGGTGATGGACAGGGAGGCCTGGCGTGCTGCGATTCATGGGGTCGCAAAGAGTCGAACACGACTGAGCGACTGAACTGAACTGACTGATCCCATATATCCCCTCCCTCTTGGGCTTCCCACCCCTCCACATCCCACCCCTCTTTTCTGCACAACCATTCTTGGTACCATCATGAGCAGCACTTGTGTCTAAGGCTTCCTTCCAAGTTCCTTACCACTCTATCAGCCAGTTTTGATACCAGCACTTTCTTCATCTTAAGTTTCATCAGAAAGTTTCCAGGAAACAGCTAGGATTCCTATTCCTTCCTCAAATTGTCTTTAAAAAGTTTGTTGATGGAAACATTGAAGGGCTGCAGGCATTCAGTCACACCTCTCAAAAATAACCAAGTCCCTAAACTCCCTGTGAGCTTCCCCTTTAATTATTTGAATACATATCCCTAAATTGCATTAATGATGAGCATTCTTAGTGATTTATGTACAGCTCCAGGATGTCTTTTTCAGATTACTTTAAGCCAGTCTTCTATTAAATCAACTGTTATCTATCCTTTTAAAAACAAAAATCTTTTAGATGACTAACTCATTCTTGGGTTTTTGTGGACTAAGTTAAATATGGTAACAATTTTTGGCTACTGAAATTATACATATTATTACAGTGATATGATGCTTTTTCCCACCAATGGTTAAGTTCTTTGTCTCCTTCATACCTTACATAAATTTCTAAACATGTCAAAACTACTGAAGTTTTATCAACATTTCCCCCTTGATTTAATTTATAAGTTTTCCCTCAATTGAATTACATGTTGCTGGAAATTAATCTGTTTCTGTTCAGAGTAATCCAGAGGTTTCTGACAAATTGATATTCAGTGGTTCAGTGCTTTAGTCATAGTCTAAACACACATGTCTCTTGTACCTTCAACACACAGTCTCTTGTGTCTTTAAATTTTCTTTTCATGTATATCGGCAACTGTGGCAATTTCTCCATCTTTAGTCATGTGTTTAGGTATGGGGTTGATAATCCTTGTGCAAATATTTCAGCCACAGAGAATAACACAGCTTAATATATTTACAGAAATCTTTCTTCCTCAGTTCCCATAATCCCCTTGGCTTTCACTTTTCAGGACAATATGGAATTATATTATGCCTCGAGCCACAAATATCTGCTTCACTAATATAAAATGCACAATCTATTGCTCTGTGTCCATGTCTATTTATGTTAATAATTTATCATTTAAATATCAGTGTCCTCTTTATTAAGATATTTGAAACACCAATTAAACCAACAATGGGCATAACCCAATTGCATTAACAATAATACAAATAGCTGTGGCCCAGCTTTGTTCATGCCATAACAGGCAGTTCCTGCCTGGTCCACAGCAGTTATAAAACACCATTAATTTTAGGATGCACCTCAATTTTTACCACTTAAAAATATGCCCATCTGAGAGCTGATGAAGTATGGTAACAGGAGTTGAAAAGAAAAAAAATTTTGGACTCAAGGATAGTAAGTCTCTACAAGGATTCTGAAGTAGTCTCAGATCATGGTGAATCTTTGGATGGGGAGGCTGTCTGTTCACTTATATACTGCATCTCTCAATTTCCATGTGTCCTTTCCTCTAAACAAATAAGTAACTCAAATACGGAATCCATCTGAGTAATTAATATGTTGCAGGCGTTATTCAGAGTCATATACACAGAAATCCTCACAGCACACATTTAATCTTCCCAACAAACCAACGAGGTCAGTACCATTGCTATCTGAGGAATAATGGAGCAATTGAGGAACAGAAAGGTCAAGTAAATTGCCTAAGTAATATATAGTGGAATCAGAATTTAAGTTCAGGCAGTCAGAATGCAAAGCTGTGCATTTGGCCATCATCTTCATACCTTCCCTTTTTGCAGCAGGATCAGAAGGTCTGCAGGTAGAAAAATACCTCATGTCCCCTCCAGAAACCTTATTATTCACACCCAGATTTATCCCTTCCTCTACTGTCCCCTCTGGTGCTCTCACCATGGCATCAAGAGTGGCAAAAGTAATAAAAGTTAACAGCAGAATAGTGCTTTACAATTTCTAAACACATATACATTATGTAACAACCCTCTCAACAACGCTGTCACAAAAACATGAATTCCTCAGTCCTTATAAATAAAGATATACCTACTGCATTAATTAAGGTTAAGACTACACATATAAAGAAAGCTGAGTGCAGGAGAATTGATGCTTTTGAACTGTGGTGTTGGAGAAGACTCTTGAGAGTCCCTTGGACTGCAAGGAGATCCAACCAGTCCATTCTGAAGGAGATCAGTCCTGGGTGTTCATTGGAAGGACTGATGTTGAAGCTGAAGCTCCAGTACTTGGGCCACCTGATGTGAAGAGCTAACTCATTGGAAAAGATCCTGATGCTGGGAGGGACTGGGGGCAGGAGGAGAAGGGGACAACAGAGGATGAGATGGCTGGATGGCATCACCAACACCGACACAATGGACATGGGTTTGGGTGGACTCTGGGAGTTGGTGATGGACAGGGAGGCCTGGCAAGCTGCAATTTGTGGGGTCGCAAAGAGTTGGACATGACTGAGCGACTGAACTGAACTGAACTGAACTGAAGACTACACAGCTATAATAGAGACAGAAAAAGAGTGGTTTAAATAAGATCAACATCTGCTCCTCTCACACTTGGTCTCACGCTTGGTCGTGAGGAGCTTGCAGGTCCAAGCTGGCAGGGCAGCTGTATATCATGAAGTCATCTTGGGATCCAAGTGACTCCGTCTTTTGGTCTGTCGTCCCCTCGGGGTGTTGTTCTCAACTGCACCTGTGTCACCCCAGGTTTAAAATCCAGCCAAGAGAAGTGGAAAGAGAAGAAAAGAGATTCCAGGGCCAGCAATTTTTCCTTGCATTCCATCGGCAAGAGCTTAATTTTGAGACCATACCTAGCTGTGAAGGAGGCTAAGAAACGTGATCTCTAGCCAGGCAGCCATGTGTCCAGGAGGAAGGGAGGAAGAGATCTTGAAGGACAACAGATGCTCAGAAAGGCTGGTGACTTTCCCCTAGGAAAATTCATTAACTAATGAATCAGAACTCTAACACAGCCTATCAGCTCCAGACCCAAGGCCGATTTTCCTACGCCAAAGCACCTCCACAATGAAAACCTGGGAGACCCCTTCAGTAGCATTTCTGCAAAGCAACTCAAAAAGCTAAATTTAAAGGGATGAAAGTCAGTCCTTTTAAGACCAAGGAAAGATGGGCAGCCCAGAAAATGCATTCACTCTAAAGGAGCAACAACGGCCTCTGAGGTCGCTTTCAGAAGTCCCAGCAGAGACACAAGTAACAGTGGCCTCCAATCACACAAGGGTTAATTACATGATCACTGCCTTATTCAGATTCTTTTCTCTCTTACACAATTCAGAGTGCCAGGCTTTCTGTCATTTCTAGTTTCTCTGCACGTCTGCAGCTCTTGTAAAAATCTGGCGGTAGATGAGGCTGAAAAGGAACAGCTTAACCGAACAGCTGTTAGTCAGCAATGGGCAGCACCTGAGAGCTGTACTGCAACATTTTTGGAGGAGGAGACATGGAGGAGGAAGTGACACAGAAAAGACTCTGGAACCCTGGGCTAGCATTAGATGAAAAACAAATTTTTAAGGCACACTGTGCATGCGCACATGCTAGGTCGCTCCTGTCACGTCCGACTCTTTGTGACCCTAATGGTCTATAGTCCACAGGCTCCTCTGTCCATGGGGATTCTCCAGGCAAGAACACTGGAGCGGGTTGCCATGCCCTCCTCCAGGGGATCTTCCTGACCCAGGGATCAAACCTGCATCATCTGAGACTCCTGCACTGCAGGTGGATTCTTTACTGTTGAGCCATGAGGGAAACACTGTAAGGCATACTGCTGTTGCTGCTGCTAAGTCGCTTCAGTCGTGTCCGACTCTGTGCGACCTCATAGACGGCAGCCCACCAGGCTCCCCCGTCCCTGGGATTCTCCAAGCAAGAACACTGGAGTGGGTTGCCATTTCCTTCTCCAATGCATGAAAGTGAAAAGTGAAAATGAAGCCGCTCAGTCATGCAAATATTTAATGGTGGTTGAGACATGAGGCCAGTAAGGACCAGACAGAACTCACTGGGATAGGTCCAATGAGAACTCTGTGGAGGGAAAGGCAAGATGAGTGTGTCATCATTAACATGACCCAAAAGGAGAGGGACAAAAAGATACAGCAAATCATAAGACCCTCACCTTCTTTCCCCACTGCCACACAGAGAATAGAAGGCACTGGTCGGATATCACCAGCAGTGTCTGGCCCATGTTTTGAGCAGTCAGACATCCCTTGAGAGTCTATTCTCTCTCCTCATCAGCCTTTCTGAAAAATCCCCTGCTGAGGTTTTCATTTTCATCTTATGGTTAAATTTCCCTTGGATCACATCAAACACTCTCTCTCTCTGTCTTGGACTTAAACATCCTTCAAACTGTCAGCCGGCCCTGAGCAGTCTCTGTGAAATGATTGCTTGGCCAAGGCTGCATCTCTGGTTCCCTCACCTTGGTTCTTCTCTAGGTCTGGCCCCTCCTGCATCATTGCAGCCGCTCCATCCTGAGCTCTTGTTCATTCTCTCTCTCTGACTCTAGTTCCGTAGTGGCCAGAACTGACTGTAGATGACCCCCACCATCCAAACCCCACACTGACATGAACCTACTTTGACTCAAGGGCACGTGGGGTGTGGAGTCCCAGGACAGCTAGTCATCTCTGCCACAGCCAGTGAAACGAAGGAACTCAGGGGCTCACCTGAGAAAACTGAAGATCTGAGGAGAAATGACAAGCATAAAAGAGAAAGGTACATTATTGGTGTGTGCATGTGTGCTTAGTCCCTTCAGTTGTGTCCAACTCTTTGCAACCCTATGGACGGTAGCCCACCAAGCTCCTCTGTCCATGGGATTTTCCAGTCAAGAACACTGGTGTAGGTTTCCATGCCCTCCTCCAGGGGACCTTCCTGATCCAGAGAATGAACCCACATCTCCTGCATTGCAGGTGGATTCTTTACACACTGAGCCTCCTGGGAAGCCCACATTATTTATTGATATTATGTGTAAAATAGATAACTAATAAGAACATACTGTAAAGCACAGGGAACTCTACTTAATGCTCTGTGGTGATCTGAATGAAGCAGAGACTTTTTTAAAATCAGAGATATTCCTTTGCCGACAAAGATCCATCTAGTCAAAGCTGTGGTTTTTCCAGTGGTCATGTTTGGATGTGAGAGTTGGACTGTGAAGAAAACTGAGCGCCAAAGAATTGATGCTTTTGAACTGTTGTGTTGGAGACGACTCTTTGAGAGTTCCTTGGACTGCAAAGAGATCCAACCAGTCCATCCTAAAGGAGATCAGTCCTGAATATTCACTGGAAGTACTGATGCTGAAGCTGAAGCTCCAATACTTTGGCCACCTGATGCGAAGAACTGACTTATTGGAAAAGAACCTAATTCTGGCAAAGATTGAAGGCAGGAAAACAAGGGGACAACCAAGGATGAGATTGTTGTATGGCATCACTGACTCGATGGACATGAGTTTGAGCAAGCTCCAGGAGTTGGTGATGGACAGGGAAGCCTGGTGTGCTGCAGTCCTTGGGGTCACAACGAGTTGGACATGACTGAAAGACTGAACTGAACTGACCTGAATGGGAAGGGAATCCAAAAGTGAAGGGATATATATCAATATTGATATAGATATAGATATGTATACTGATTCATTTTCCTGTAGAGTAGAAACTAATACAACATTGTAAAGCAACTATATTCCAATTAAAAATTAAATAAACATTTCTTAAAAATTTTAAATAAAGGAAAAGAAGTTTTCATTGGAAGATGAGAATGAGATGTTGAACTGCTCCAATAATTTCAGGAGGTTTCTAGTCTCATGCCTTCCCTAGTTGGCTCGCCTGCTGTTCCTGGCTTTCTGGACTCCTGTGGGCTACATCTCTTTGGGACATGAAGAAGGGTAATTCCTCCATGAAACCACCACGGAAGAAGAACTGACAGCTGGGTTTCTACTAACTCTTGCCAGCATTTGTAAATGAATGCACACACAAATATGTTCTGACAGTTGCAAAAAAAAGGATAAATAATGAAGTAGATCCAGAAAAAGATATCGGCTAATCCTGCCCTGCCGCTCTCTGATGTTCCCTTGGGTGTCTGTTACAAATGGAGTTGGTAGTAAATGTAGTTTTCAAGGTAGCCTGACATCTTACCTGTATAACAAGCTGCCACGGAATGAGCTGGCAGGCAGTGAAGGATGGGGTGCCCTGAGCCTCCCTCCCTTCTCTCCCATCCTATGTTCTTATTATACAGAAAGGGGTCATGAAGATTAAGAGAACTTTATTCAAGTATAGAGACAGACAGCTGATAAAGTATACACCTGCCTGGGAAAAGACAGAAACTCACAAGGTCATGACACAGCAGATGAATGGTACGTCAAGGTCATGAGCCATGACCAGGTTAGCAGCCACATGCCCCCTCTGCCTCTGAAAAGTCTGACTTTTCCACAGATTCAAGGAACTGGAACATTGGCTGCACCAGAGAAGAGAACACGCTGTGGGAAGGATAGGTGATGTCATGTCAGGTAGACGTCCGTAGTGTCCCCAACTCTGAAATGTAAGTATCTAAATCCTCCTCAGGACAGAAGTAGGGGGCAATGTGGCTCTACTGAGTTGCTCTGTGACTTGCTATAGATGGAAAATAAACAGCTGCTGGCAGTTCTTCCGTAAGTCAGCATGGCTCGGGGACACGTTCTCACCCACTAAGTTGCCACAAAGACTTCCAACTGGGTTACCAGTGAGACAGCCCAGCAATCAAAGACATGACTTCAATTATGAAAACCTACTAATCTCAGAAGAAGAAACTCTGATCATTTGAATAGCTTTCCACTGAGACTGGTGACACTTATCTCAGAGCAAAAGAAGAATTAAAAGCTTTTCCCAAATTGTTTATGAGCTGTGACCCCAGGTTTGTCTCACTATATTCATTATTAATTTAGACCCAAAACTTTTTATTGCATAGTAACTTCTGTAGCTTCCTGTGTGTGTATATGTATATATAAAATGTGTGTGTATATATATATATATTGCATATATATAAAATGTCACATATATAGGACATGACTGAAACAACATGCAAATATATATGTATATGTATTTATATATATGATTTATAATATACACTAGTGTGCACTCAGTCACTCAGTCATGTCTGGCTCTTCATGACCCCATGGACTGTAGCCTGTCAGGCTCCTCTGTCCATGGGATTTCCCAGACAAGAAGACTAGAGTGGGTTCCAACCCACTCCAGTGCCCTCCTGCAAGGGATCTTGCCAGCCCAGGGACTGAACCCATGTCTCCTGCATCTCCTGCATTGGCAGGTGGATTCTTAACCCTGAGCCACCTGGGAAGCCCAATATACATTAGACTCACATGTAAAAATATGTTAACCACCCCCTCAAAGAAATCAAAGTTCTATTCCAGTAGTTAATCAGACGAAGGCATAAGGAAAAGTCATTGGCAGAAAAACCTGCCATTTGACTAATACTTAGTGCCATTTGTGGCTTATTCATGAAATATGCTCATGCAAGTAGCTTTTGTCCAGAAGGCCATCTTGTACAAACGCTGTTCACTAGAAATCGGGAAAGCATTTGCATGGAGCCGGGGTACCCTATATCACTAAAATGAATTAAAGTACAATGTTCAGAGCCAAGCACCCTTGCTTAGGCTAACAGACAGTGTTCTATAAGGTGAGATCCGATGTGACCTGGCGTCTTCCTAAGTCCCAGCTACCTGAAACTATCTGCCTCAGAGGTCTATCAACTCTGCCCTTCCTAACTACTCAGCCTGAAACAACCACCTTCTGCTTTAGACAGCAAACGCAGAGCCAATGTTCCCAAAGGAATGGGGACAAGAAGTCCAAACCCAAAGAAGCCACCTCAGTGTTGACAGAGAAGACACAGGACCACCAGGTAAGCTCCACGGTTTAGTCACTAAGTCATGTCCAACTCTTTGCAACCCCATGGACTGTAGCCCACCAGGCTCCTCTGCCCATGGGGTTCTCCCGGCAAGAATACTGGAGAGGGTTACCATTTCCTTCCCCAAGATAGGCTTCATGGACCAAAGCAATTTCTCATAAGACTCATAGAGTCTTGCTGGTCAATATGACCAGACTAATAGAGCAGTAAGGTTAAAATAAAGAGATTCTTCTCTCAGAGAGAGAACACAAGGGAAGAGGCATCAAACTTAAGGAATCCCTTGTCTCCTGGGTCTCCTCTTTTAGGCATATTAATAGAATAAGACCACATTCTACTCTACAGTAGAAACTGACTAAATATACTAAAAAAGAAAGAAATCCATTCCTCTAGCACCCAGTTCCTCTTTCTGGCAGTCCCCTCCTCCTTTTCCTATCCTTTCCCTAAGATCCTCAACTTACCCTCACTTCTGTTCACCAACTTCAACACACACTAACTCTGGAAAAGAAAAAAAATATCATAAGTAGCAGAAAATTCCATTTATCTTTTCCTCCTTATGTAGAGAATCCCAATTTTGTTTTGGGAGGCAATGTAACCAGTAAAAACTATTCAGCTCCCCAGTCTCTTCAGCTTGGAATGGCCATGGAACCCAGTTCTGATAAATGAGATTAAAAGCAGAGTAGAGCAGCTCTTGTTTTCCTGATAAGAATAGTAAGAACCAGATGGCCTAAAGCTTCTACTCTAGCCCTTTCCTTCTTTCTGCTAGAATGGCAGCACAAAGCTATATTTGGACAAAAGATTAGCAGAATCTTGCTATCATCTTACAACAAAGAGTAGGAAAGCCATGCCCTAGGAATGGTAATGGAGGCTAGAAAGTGTTTTCCTTGAGGACCCAGCCTGGACTGCCTACCTCAAGATTAATTGTTGTATGAAAACAATAAAGCCCCTTTTGATTAAGATATTATGTCTGTTTTGTGTCTCTAAGGATGATCTTGTCTGATATGCTACGGCTGTTACTGGACAATGTGTGAATTTCCATGAGTGGAGACAAATAGCCAAACAAGAGGAACTAACGTGAGAAGAATAATGTGAGAGATGCCCAAAGGGCCATGTTTATGCCAGTTCAGGAGCAGTGGCTGATGGTTTGGCAGGACTGTCAGGGACTTGGAAAGAACAAGATTAGAAAACTAGTGACCAGGAGGTCTAGGAAAGAGGTATGTAGCAGACATTTTTAATGGGCACAGAGTATAAAGATTTTCGTGTGCCATATGAATGATCTCAGGGGAGCATTTTAACACTCAGGTGACTTGCAGGCCCAGTCATGGAGCGTAGTAAGCCTCTCTCTCCAGCCACCCTGCCATAGACCAGTAGAATCACAAACACAGTGGTCATGGCAGAAAGGAGGTGTATGGATGGCTTGAGCAATGTGGACTTCCACCTATCAAGGCCAGTCTGGCTATGGCCACTACCAATACGCCAACAGCCACCAACTATATGATGAACTTGGAAGCAGAACCCCCATAGTCAGGCCTTGAGGTGACCTCAGCCCCAGCTAGCAGCTTTACTGCAACCTCATGGTAGACCTGTAGATGGAGCCACCCAGCTAAGCCACTAACTAGTTGACTTACAGAAACGTTGGTATAGTAAACGTGTATTATTTTGAGCTGCTAACACTGGAGTCACTCATTATACAAAAACAGATAGCACACACCTAAGCATGAAAAGACTCTAATTGGTGTTCATTGCAGCACCATCTACAACAGCCAGAACAAGGAAGAAACCTAAATGCTCATAAACAGAAGAATGGATAAAGATGAGGTACAAAACTTCTTTGGTGGTCCCAATGGTTAAGACTCTGTGCTTCCAATGAAGGGGGTGTGGGTTCAATTGCTTATCAGAGAACTAAGATCCCACATGCTGCACAGCATGGCCCCCCCCAAAAAAAATGAAGATATGGTGTGTTTGTGTGTGTGTGTGTGTGTGTGTATGGAATATTACTCCATGGAATGGAGTTCAGTTCAGTTCAGTTGCTCAGTCGTGTCTGACTCTTTGCGACCCCATGAATCACAGCACGCCAGGCCTCCCTGTCCATCACCAATTCCTGGAGTTCACCCAAACTCATGTGCACTGAGTCAATGATGCAATCCAGCCATCTCATCCTCTGTTGTCCCCTTCTCCTCCTGCCCCCAATCCCTTGTAGCATCAGGGTCTTTTCCAAAGAGTCAGCTCTTCCCATGAGGTGGCCAAAGTATTCGAGTTTCAGCTTCAGCATCAGTCCTTCCAATGAACACCCAGGACTGATCTCCTTTAGAATGGACTGGTTGGATCTCTTTGCAGTCCAAGGGACTCTCAAGAGTCTTCTCCAACACCACAGTTCAAAAGCATCAATTCTTCAGCACTCAGCTTTCTTCACAGTCCAACTCTCACATCCATACATGACTAATGGAAAAACCACAGCCTTGACTAGATGACTTTTGTTGGCAAGTAATATCTCTGCTTTTTAATATGCTGTCTAGGTTGGTCATAACTTTCCTTCCAAGGAGTAAGCATCTTTTAATTTCACGGCTGCGATCACCATCTGCATTGATTTTGGAGCCCAAAAAAATAAATTCTGACACTGTTTCCACTGTTTCCCCATCTATTTGCCATGAAGTGATACGACCAGATGCCATGATCTTCGTTTTCTGAATGATGAGCTTTAAGCCAACATTTTCACTCTCCTCTTTCACTTTCATCAAGAGACTCTTTAGTTCTTCACTTTCTGCCATAAGAGTGGTGTCATCTGCATATCTGAGATTATTGATATTTCTCCCGGCTTGATCTTGATTCCACCTTGAGCTTCTTCCAGCCCAGCGTTTCTCATGATGTACTCTACATAGAAGTTAAATAAGCAGGGTGACAATATACAGCCTTAACGTACTCCTTTTCCTATTTGGAACCACTCTGTTGTTCCATGTCCAGTTCTAACTGTTGCTTCCTGACCTGCATCTAGGTTTCTCAAGAGGCAGGTCAGGTGGTCTGGTATTCCCATCTCTTGAAGAATTTTCCACAGTTGATTGTGATCCACACAGTCAAAGGCTTTGGCATAGTTAATAAAGCAGAAGTAGATGTTTTTCTGGAACTCTCTTGCTTTTTCAATGATCCAGTGGATGTTGGCAATTTGATCTCTAGTTCCTCTGCCTTTTCTAAAACCAGTTTGAACATCTGGAAGTTCACAGTTCACGTATTGCTGAAGCCTGGCTTGAAGAATTTTGAGCACTACTTTACTAGCGTGTGAGCTGAGTGCAGTTGTGCAGTAGTTTGAGCATTCTTTGGCATTGTCTTTCTTTGGGATTGGAATGAAAACTGACCTTTCCAGCCCTGATGAGTTTTCCAAATTTGCTGGAATATTGAGTGCAGTACCACTGATGAGTTTTCCAAATTTGCTGGAATATTGAGTGCAGTACTTTGAATCAAAGCAAATTGGAAGTGGTCAAACAGGAGATGGCAAGAGTGAACGTTGACATTCTAGGAATCAGCAAACTAAAATGGGCTGGAATGGGTGAATTTAACTCAGGTGACCATTATATCTACTATTGCGGGCAGGAATCCCTTAGAAGAAATGGAGTAGCCATCATGGTCAACAAAAGAGTCTGAAATGCAGTACTTGGATGAAATCTCAAAAGCGACAGAATGATCTCTGTTCGTTTCCAAGGCAAACCATTCAATATCACTGTGATCCAAGCCTATGCCCCAACAGTAACGCTGAAGAAGCTAAAGTTGAACGGTTCTATGAAGACCTTCAAGACCTTTTAGAACTAACACCCAAAAAAGTTGTCCTTTTCATTATAGGGGACTGGAATGCAAAAGTAGGGAGTCAAGAAACACCTGGAGTAACAGGCAAATTTGGCCTTGGAATACAGAATGAAGTGGGGCAAAGACTAATAGAGTTTTGCCAAGAGAACGCACTGGTCATAGCAAACACCCTCTTCCAACAACACAAGAGAAGACTTTACACATGGACATCACCAGATGGTCAACACCGAAATCAGATTGATTGTATTCTTTGCAGCCAAAGATGGAGAAGCTCTATACAATCAGCAAAAACAAGACCAGGAGCTGACTGGCTCAGATCATGAACTCCTTATTGCCAAATTCAGACTCAAATTGAAGAAAGTAGGGAAAACCAATAGACCATTCAGGTATGACCTAAATCAAATCCCTTCTGATTATACAGTGGAAGTGAGAAATAGATTTAAGGGACTAGATCTGATAGACAGAGTGCCTGATGAACTATGGAATGAGGTTTGTGACATTGTACAGGAGACAGGGATCAAGACCATCCCCATGGAAAAGAAACGCAAAAAAGCAAAATGGCTGTGTGAGGAGGCCTTACAAATAGCTGTGCAAAGAAGAGAAGTGAAAAGCAAAGGAGAAAAGGAAAGATATAAGCATCTGAATGCAGAGTTCCAAAGAATAGCAAGGAGAGATAAGACAGCCTTCCTCAGTGATCAGTGCAAAGAAATAGAGGAAGAGAACAGAATGGGAAAGACTAGAGATCTCTTCAAGAAAATTAGAGATACCAAGGGAACATTTCATGCAAAGATGGGCTTGATCAAGGACAGAAATGGTATGGAACTAACAGAAGCAGAAGATATTAAGAAGAGATGGCAAGAATACACAGAAGAACTGTACAAAAAAGATGTTCATGACCCAGATAATCACAATGGTGTGATCACTCACCTAGAGCCAGACATTCTGGAATGTGAAGTCAAGTGGGCCTTAGGAAGCATCACTACGAACAAAGCTAGTGGATGTAATGGAATTCCAGTTGAGCTGTTTCAAATCCTGAAAATGCTATACTCAATATGCCAGCAAATTTGGAATGGAGTAATACCATACATATACCATATGGTATCACTTATATGGGACTTCCCTGGTGGCTCAGCAATAAAGAATCTGCCTGCCAATGCAGGAGATGCAGGTTTGATACCTTGGTCAGGAAGATTCCCTGCAGTAGGAAATGGCAATCCACCGTAGTATTCTTGCCTGAAAAATTCCATGGACAGAGGGTCCTGGTAGACTACAGTCCTTTCCAGAATATTTTTATATTTATGTTTCAAATAGAAACTACAGTCCCTTTCAACAGATTTATTTCCAGGTATAAATCTAGTTGTTTTTTTTTTTAACTGCATTTTTGTTATTATTGTTCAGAGAAAGATTAATTCCATGACCTTGAAATATAATTTTCCTTTTTGATTTTCTAGCAAAGAAAATAGGCTCTTGGAGAGATGATCGCTGTGGATGAGTTTCTTTCATCAGAAAGCTATTCTCCTTTCTCTCCTATCTACTGAGATACAGAGCTTATACCGCGTTAGCTCCAGACCTAGAGTCCTTATCTCAGGCCTTTAAGATTTAATCAATTTCATTTTCCATCTTAGGTCTGCAATTATTCACTACAAATCACTTGCAAATAACCGTTGGTGGCTTTATTCACTTTCAGCTGTTAAGAGATCACGCTAATTTTCCCCTCAACACTAACCTACAGGAATTTACCTTAATTTTAAAGTAATGCATGTTCTTCCTAGTGGCAGTTGTCACATCTCTGCAAAGAATGTATTAACCTACCCACTGGCATGACTTTCAGATCTAGTGGCACCAAGTTGGCAGTGAGTTAAAAATGAATTTGCCAAGTAATGAGACAATCTTCTCTGCTCATTTCCCTAATTAGTATTTTTCATATTTAATAGAAATTTTGACCTCACCTTTCTGTCTTCCTCTAAGGAAAAAATTAAAGACCAAACACTGATCTTGAGATTCCAAGACCTGGTTTTCTAAACTCTCCAAACTTCAGTCAATGTCATCTGAACTTGCTGTCTTCGGGATTGGTGAGTAGCGCCCCTAGAGCTACAATATCAGTGGAGGCAGCCAAAGCATCAATAGCCAAGACAGGAAAATAAGATAACTACACTGCTCCAAAGTCTGGAGCGGTGCCAGAGGGAAAAAAATCACAGTGGGGGAAGGCACTCAAGAAATGTAATTTCTTATTATCATATTTAGCCCATGCATATCAATGGACGGTGTACTCGTTTCTTGATTGTAGTAACAAATTACTATAAATTTGGTGACTTCAAACAACAGAAATTTATTCTCTTACAGTGAGGGCCAGAAGTCTGAAACCAAGGTATCAACAAGACATGCTCTCTTGGAAGGAGCATCCTTCCGGACCTCTTCCTGCTTCTGACAGCCCCAGGCATTCCTTGGCTTGTGGCCCCATCACTCCGATATCTGCTTGAGGTCACACCTGTTTATCTCAGATCTCCCTCTGCCTTTCTCTTATAAATGACACTTGTCATTCGATTTAGGTCCTGTCTGGGTAATTGTCACCTCATCTCAAGATCCTTAATTACATCTGCAACAGCCCTTTTTCCAATTAAAGTAACATTCATAGGGTCCAGGAATTTGCTATGAATACTTGGGGGACAAGAAGTGGGGAATACCATTTTCAGCTACCCACATGTGAATATATGGATAAAGGTGCAGTCACATAGAGAGGAAACCTGTTTCTGGTGCTGGTTGAGGGATGGGATATTGGATCAGCAGAGTAGAACTATAGCCATTTGGCACATGTTGATATCTGTTTTGTGCTCACAATGTGCAATTCTGTTAGAATACAAAACTTGTGAAAACTTGGTCCACAAAATGCTAGAGTAGAATAAAATGCTGGAAGCCTGCTAACTCAGCAGAGAAAAGAAAGAGCACGTGGGCATGAGTGAGAAAGAACTGGGTTTAAATCCTGGCTATAATAAATGCCAGTCCTATGACCAAGAACTTGATTTAAGTCCTTTATCACTTTTACTAGTATATAAAGATAATAAAGAGACACAGGCTTCCCTGGTGGCTCAGAGGTAAAAGCATCTACCTGAAATTAGGGAGACCTGGGTTCGATCCCTGGGTCGGGAAGATCCCCTGGAGGAGGAAATGGCAACCCACTCCAGTATTCTTGCCTGGAGAATCCCATGGACAGAGGAGCCTGGTAGGCTTACAGTCCACAGGGTCGCAAAGAGTCGGACACGACTGAGCAACTTCACTTTCACTTTCAAAGATAATAAATCTTGTGGTTATAACAAAAGTTTGGAGAGATGCATGGGAGAGGCAAAATAACCAGGGAGGCAGAGCCTGGCAATGGTCCACCGGAGTAAGAGGCTTTCACAAAGAGTCAGAATCTGTTGATTAGCACTCGTAGGTATATTATATGAACTACTTTATTGCATCCTCATAACAACACAGAGATACAGCTGTTTTATCCACAATAGACAGGTGAGCAAGAGGCTCAGAGAAGGCAAGTAACTTGCCCAAAGTCTCACAGCTACTAACACAGCCCAAATCCAAATGCATATCTTTCTGCCCACAAAATTTATGGAAATGGGAAAAATAAATGATAAGGATGTGTTATCCTTACTGTGGTAATCATTTCACAATACATATATATTTCAAGTCCTTATTTTGTACACCTTAAATGGTGTTGTATGTCAACTATAGCTCAACAAATCTGGAGAATAAAATAAATTGTAAATACGCCATTTTGTGCAATCCATGGGAGCTGCATGGCCAGGTTCTGGTGAGAGTCAATTCCTAGGTAGGTCGATAAGAAGTCCAGGGTCCCGGAGGAGGAGAGAGGGGTCTGGAGTTCTCAAGGAGGAGAAAAGGACAGATGATTTTCTTTAAGCCCAGAGCTGATGATTGTGCAACAAAACAAGTCATCTTGCTCAAGGATATGTTTTTCCTTAAACTCTGTACCAGTGATTATATAACAACAATGTATCCTGCTTGAGGACATATTTCTCCTTCTTAAGAACCTTCTGACTAACCCTGTCATCTTAAAAATGTATATTATGGCAGTGGGTCTGGTAAGATCTTTCTATTCTTAGTTCTAATCCCATTATCTCAAACTGTATGTTGTGGGAGTGGGTCTGGTGAGACCTTTCTATTGTTGAAATTTCCCTGGTGGCTCAAACATCTGCCTGGTGGTAAAGCATCTGCCTGCAGTGTGGGAGACCCAGGTTTGATCCCTGGGTCAGGAAGATCCCTTAGAGAAGGAAATGGCAGCCCACTCCAGTATTCTTGCTTGGAAAATCCCCATGGACAGAGGAGCCTGGTTGGGCTACACTCCCTGGGGTCACAAAGAGTGGGATAGTTCAGTTCAGTTCAGTTCAGTCGCTCAGTCGTGTCTGACTCTTTGTGACCCCATGAACTGCAGCATGCCAGGCCTCCCTGTCCATCACCAACTCCCGGAGTTCACCCAAACTCATCGAGTCAGTGATGCCATCCAGCCATCTGATCCTCTGTCATCCCCTTCTCCTCCTGCCCCCAATCCCGCCCAGCATCAGAGTCTTCTCCAATGAGTCAACTCTTCGCATGAGGTGACCAAAGGACTGGAGTTTCAGCTTTAGCATTAGTCCTTCCAAAGAAATCCCAGGGCTGATCTCCTTCAGAATGGACTGGTTGGATCTGCTTGCAGTCCAAGGGACTCTCAAGAATCTTCTCCAACACCACAGTTCAAAAGCATCAATTCTTCGGCACTCAGCTTTCTTCACAGTCCAAATTTCACATCCATACGTGACCGCTGGAAAAACCATAGCCCTGAGCAAATTCACTTTCACTTTCACTTTCTACTGTTAGTTCTAATCTTGTTAATTTAAGATGTATGTTGTGGGAATCGGTCTGGTAAAAGTATGTAAAGCCTTGATAAGACTAGGGACTCAATGGACATGAGTTTGAGCAAGCTCTGGGAGTTGGTGAAGGACAGGGAAGCATAGCACACTGCAGTCCATGGGGTCGCAAAGAGTCAGACTGAGTGACTGAACTGAAGACTAGCAATGGGGGCACTCTCCGTCCCCCTTCTGATGTCTATGTCAAAAGCTTTGTCCCTTTTTGCACTTTAATAAAACTCTGCTTGAGTGCTCAAGTCTGGTCCCTGGTCCTGCAGCTAAATCTTCGGAGATCACAAATCCAACATCTTTCACTGTAAGCTATCAGTGGGCAGAATGCAATTTTCATTTGGGATGGGGAGGAGGGTAAGCAAAGGTACAAGGGCATTTAAATGGTACATTTCAATTGTCTGCACAAGAACACCATTAAACAGCCAATTCTAGAGGCCCTGTTACTGAACAAAAGTCCGTGTGCCCCCCATGCATATAGTACGGCCAAATAAACCAAAGGAGTCTGGAGCACAGAAGGGTTTGTTGCAGGGCCAAGCAAGGAGAATGGGTGGTTCATGATCAAAACTCCAAAACTCCCCAGTGTTTTGTGGGGAAAAGCTTATATAGGCAAAATTTGGAGTGAGGACTCCTGAGTGTGTGGCTTTCTTCTGATCAGTCAGTGGTGAGGTAACAGGGTGGTTCTCCAGGAATTTCACACTCCAACTCAAAGAGCTATGTACAAGCACTCATTTTATGGAGAATGGAAAGCGTTGACTAAGCTGGAGAACACAGATGGACCCAGGAAAAGCACAGATGGCTGAAGTTCATGTGTAATCCAAACATGGTCTCTCAGTCAATTGCTTCAATCCCTACCAAGCATCTTCTCCAAGACCCTAAGTTCTTAATAGACTTGTTTGAGTTTTCTTTTTAATCTAATATTTGGGGATGATAACAAACACTGAAATGAAAAGAAAGTACATATAGTAATGAATGGGACAGGATAGTCTAACCCATAAACCGGACTGAATGCTGGGATGTTAGCTATAAATACTGTGTTGTAATTGTGTGTCTGCATCTGGGAGATTTATACTGACAGTCCGTGAAGTGTGACAGGGGAGATGTACTCTGCACCTGTTTTGCTTCCTCCTTGGATTTGCTCTGATAATAATAAAGTTTCTAAAACTCAAGAAGATCATCAGTGACACAGAATCACAGAAGGCACAAGCGCAGTGGGTAGGTGCAAATTTTAAGCAATTGAGACTGCATTGGAAGCAAACCTTTGTTAGATCAGAGCATTTCTTGGAATCTCAGGCATGCTATCAAGATTTGCCATGACTGATTCTGGGAATCTTGGGGCCACTTCCTCTACTATTGTTAGGAAAAAACACCCACACAAGAAATCAGTATGGTCAAGCAGAACATCTACAGAACGGCTTCACATATTCCTCTCTTCTTGGGAAATAGCTTATTGTTAAATCACAGGAATACTTTGCTCTTTTGAGTGCTGACCTTACCTTTGTATCAGCTGACTTGAGAAAATAATTGGACAAAAAGTCTTCAAATACATAATGGAAGTTGACTGACTAGTGTGAAGACAAACATGTAAGAAAATAGAATTCCCTAAACATAGCTATTCTACTATTTTACCATGGTCCATGTTCCTGCCTCAGTTCTCTACTCTCACTGGTATCTCCAAACACCTCCCGTTTGCTGCTAATTTCAGTCATTCGTTATATATCACTCTGCTTATTTCATTTGTATGTCTCCCTGTTCATTTAATTCATTTGTTACACATCTTGTTCATTTATTTGTTATACACCTCTCTGTTCATTTGATTCATTCATTACATACATCCCTGTTCATTTTTTTTCAACGTGTATACATGTGCTAAGTTGCTTCAGTCATGTCTGACTCTTTGCAACCCTGTGGACTGTAGCCCGCCAGGCTCCTCTGTTTGTGAGGATTCTCCAGGCAAGAATACTGGAGTAGGTTGCCAGGCCCACCTCCAGGGGATCTTCCCGACCCAGGGAACAAACCTGCTTCTCTTTCCTCTCCTGCATTAGCAGGCAGGTTCTTTACCATTAGTGCCACCTGGGAACACAACCCTGCTTGTTCCATTCATTTGTCATATATCTCCCTGCTCATCACATCCGCTTATCAAAACCCTCCCTCCAGTCCCACTAGGTAATCATGCCAGGAGACGGCTGGATCCATGGGAATAAACGCATCAGTAGAGAAGAAGCAGCATGTGCCCTCTCCCTTCTGCACACTGGTGAACAAATGTGGGAAAACCTCAATCAAATCCAGGCTGCTGTCACTACCCAAGGGCCTGGCCTGAACTGCAAAAGGGTGAAGGTACCCAGTTTATAATTGACATATGGGTCTGAGCTCCATGTCAGAAAAATTAGTAGCAGTTACAACCCCCAGGGGACTGGTGAGAACTCAGTAAGCATGTGAGGTTGCCTGGCTCACCAACTGGAACCGAGGACCACTGCTTGAGTTCCTTTCCCCAGAATGGTGGTGGGCAATTAGGTGTTTGGGGGACGGAGGAGTTAGCAGAAAGATGGAGTCACAGGATCTGGGCAAGATGGAAAAGTCCTATGAAATGGGAACAAAAAAAAGCTGCAACCTCAGCTTTATTAGAAACTTATACTCCTAGATATTCAATTTGACACAGGAGAAAACCAGGAGGACCCCCATGGCCAAGCCTCCAGATGACTCAGCTCAGTGTATTTTCAGTGGCTTCTTGAGGACAAGATCTGTGTCTTGTTCCTCCTCTTACACGCCTCCGGACCTCTCACTATGCAGTGAAATTAGCCAACATGTCACAGGTGATATTTGAATAAATATTTGAATAATTATTTCAGACAGTGAACTTTAACCTATCAAGGTTTTGTTGTTGTCGTCGTTTTGTTTGGGGCGTTTTTGGTTGTTTGTTTGTTGTTACTGTTTTGGCCATGCCACACAGCATGAGGGACCTTATTTCCCCAACCAGGGATCGAACCTAAGCCCCCTGCATTGGAAGCTTGGAGTCTCAATCACTGGGCTGTCAGGGAAGTCCCCTAACCTATTAATTTTATCACTTATGTTTTTCTTTTAGTTTTTTAGTTGAGTTAGATACTGATTTAGATTTACAAGTACTTGCACAGCTTTAAATGCCCTGTGTCTTCAAGAAAATTAGAGATACCAAGGGAACATTTCTTGCAAAGATGGGCTTAATAAAGGACAGAAATGGTATGGACCTAACAGAAGCAGAAGATATTAAGAAGAGGTGGCAAAAACACACAGAAGAACTGTACAAAAAAAGAGCTTCACGATCCAGATAATCACGATGGTGTGATCACTCACCTAGAGCCAGACTTTCTGGAATGTGAAGTCAAGTGGGCCTTAGGAAGCATCACTAGGAACAAAGCTAGTGGAGGTGATGGAATTCCAGTAGAGCTATTTCAAATTCTGAAAGATGATGCTGTGAAAGTGCTGCACTCAATATGCCAGCAGATTTGGAAAACTCAGCAGTGGCCACAGGACTGGAAAAGGTCAGTTTTCATTCCAATCCCAAAGAAAGGCAATGCCAAAGAGTGCTCAAACTACCATACAATTGCACTCAGCTCACACGCTAGTAAAGTAATGCTCAAAATTCTTCGAGCCAGGCTTCAGCAATACGTGAACCATGAACTTCCAGATGTTCAAGCTGGTTTTAGAAAAGGCAGAGGAACCAGAGATCAAATTGCCGATATCCACTGGATCATTGAAAAAGGAAGAGAGTTCCAGAAAAATATCTATTTCTGCTTTATTGACTATGCCAAAGCCTTTGACTGTGTGGATCACAATAAACTGTGGAAAATTCTTCAAGAGATGGGAATACCAGACCACCTGACCTGCCTCTTGAGAAACCTATATGCAGGTCAGGAAGCAGCAGTTAGAACTGGACATGGAACAACAGACTGGTTCCAAATAGGAAAAGGAGTACGTCAAGGCTGTATATTGTCACCCTGCTTATTTAACTTATATGCAGAGTATATCATGAGAAACGCTGGGCTGGAAGAAGCACAAGGTGGAATCAAGATTGCCAGGAGAAATATCAATAACCTCAGATATGCAAATGACACCACCCTTATGGCAGAAAGTGAAGAGGAACTAAAAAGCCTCTTGATGAAAGTGAAAGAGGAGAGTGAAAATGTTGGCTTAAAGCTCCACATTCAGAAAACGAAGATCATGGCATCCAATTCCATCACTTCATGGGAAACAGTGGAAAAAGTGTCAGACTTTATTTTTGGGGGCTCCAAAATCACTGCAGATGGTGACTGCAGCCATGAAATTAAAAGATGCTTACTCCTTGGAAGAAAAGTTATGACCAACCTAGATAGTATATTCAAAAGCAGAGACATTACTTTGCCAACAAAGGTCCATCTAGTCAAGACAATGGTTTTTCCAGTGGTCATGTATGGATGTGAGAGTTGGACTGTGAAGAAAGCTGAGTGCTGAAGAATTGATGCTTTTGAACTGTGGTGTTGGAGAAGATTCTTGAGAGTCCCTTGGACTGCAAGGAGATCCAACCAGTCCATTCTGAAGGAGATCAGTCCTGGGTGTTCTTTGGAAGGGCTGATATGAAAGCTGAAATTCCAGTACTCTGGCCACCTTATGTGAAGAGTTGACTCATTGGAAGAGACTTTGATGCTGGGAGGGGGACGACAGAGGATGAGATGGCTGGCTGGATGGCATCACCGACTTGATGGACGTGAGTCTGAGTGAACTCCGGGAGTTGGTGATGGACAGGGAGGCCTGGTGTGCTGCGATTCATGGGGTCGCAATGAGTCGGACACGACTGAGCCACTGAACTGACTGACTGACTGACTGACTGACTGACTGACTGTCTTTCCCTCTTTCCCCAGCCAAAAGAAGTCAGAATGGATTCATGAGCTGCAATTTCCTTGACCCAAATATGCTATGAAAACCACGCCCAGAACATATCCCATCCCAACCTACAGAGTGCCCTGAAGGCTTCCTCAAGAGATCTTTCCAGCATCCAATGTCACTCAAGGTGGGTCAACATCCTCCCTGTCCCATGGGGCGAACAGTGCTCTGGTGCAGCAAAACTTTAAGAGATTGTTTTTTCTTTTTCTTTCTTTGGCATTTTCTAGGCAAGAGGGTCTTTGGAGAGAATATTTTGGGTAAACATTCCCAAAACATAATTATTCCTACAGAGTTTATCTAAAAGTTCTTATCTCATTTGCATTTACTTAAAGTTTCATCATATCAACTGACATATTTGCAACAGATAGGTCTTATTTGACCTCAACAGAAATATTATACTTAACATGGATGACTCTGAAGACATGTCTATATTAATCAAAGCCAGCTTCAATACCAGATATTGACTCAGTACTGAATATTTCCCAGATCATATGAGCCCGAAATTCATTCTGACCAACTTTCTAAATATTTAGATTTCATTTGTAAGCACTTAGTTTTAATTCCATTAAATAGAGTTCATTTGCAAGTTAATTTTTACATAAAGACAGAACCAGAGATCTCAGTTTTTCTGCCAGAGTTTAAAAAATCCTCCCCGCCTCCCTCATCCCCACCTTTTTCTCCTTCAGTCTCAGGAATAGTCTGAATAAGTGTTCCTGAGAGCCCAGGTAGAACATTTGCATCTCAAGGCACTAGGGGAGAGAAATACCAATTCCTTTCATTCCTTGGAGCATAACTAAAGATCTCCCAGTTTTTTCAAAAAATACCCTAGGGGACTGTAAGATGGAACAGAGCTTGACTCAGCCATACTTAATTAGTCACAGCCAAACAGCAGACCAATGCAGTGCAGAAATGTCTTTCAGGGTCGTACAATTCCCTAGCCCCATAAAAGGAGATTCCCAGCTAATGCCCCACAAGTTCAAAAGGGGAGAATCCCCACTAATGACCCGCCAGAGATGAAGCTGAAGGAATGACTGCTGCTAGTCCAAAAGGGAAAATCCCAAGCACATTCTGCCACAGGTGAAACTAACTGGCATCACACGCAAGGCCTGTTGGTCCCCAGATACCTCTCAACCAGCCAAAGCAGATACTAAAATACGAGCAACAAACGCGCTCCCGCAAACAAAGGGTCAGACCAGGTGTAACCTAAAAATTCCACTTCCACTCCCAGACAGAAGCTTCCGGAGTGGCCTGGACCCACAGTGGCTCCCACTGAGCCCCAGATGACTCACTCCCCAGATGGAGCAGGTAGAATTTTCCCATCCTGCACCCACCGGAGTGCCTCACCTCAAAACAACACACACAAAACCACAAACAACAGATAAGCTACAGCCATACAGATAGAAAATCAGAGAACGTGTAGTCTAAAAATTCCCCTTCCACTCCCAGACAGGACCTCCAAATAGACTGGTGCAGTTCTTAAAGGAGAAAGAACCCAGAACTGGCTCTCGGAGCCCATAGCATCACAACTCAATGGACATGAATATCTCCGGGAGATGGTGGTGGGCAGAGAAGCCCGGTGTGCGGCAGTCCCTAGAGTCACAAAGAGCCAGATACAACGGAGCAACTGAACAACAACAACAACGAGCCCATAGTGGTTTAATTCCCACAACCGAAGTAGCCTACAGGAAGTGGGTGGAATTCCCAGGCAGCGCAAAACTGGAGCGACTTATCCCAAGGACACCCCGTTGGACTGTAGCTCAAGGCATCCTCCTGTGCTGGGGCAGCCAGAGCCTGTCCCAGAGAGTCCCTCTCGGCTCCAGGAGCTAAAGGATCTCCAGCAGCTGCTGGAGATCAGAGAAGGGACTGCCCCTGACCAGGGTCGGCCTGTCTCAGGCAAGAGCTCTTAGGACGGCTCCCTGTAATTGTTACCAAACAAAAGTGAGCCCGTTGTTTTCATCTGTTAAATGGAAACAGAACTGTCCTGAGTGGATCACAGATTTCCTGGGAGGAACAAAAAAGATAAGACTCATAACTGAACACTTGCTGTGTGTCAGGCACTGTTCTAAGGATGTCCAAGTTCTCAAAACCCTAGGGAGCAAGTAGGCTCTTTTACTCTTTCTCTTAGCAATGTAAGCAAGGCACAAAAAGCTTCAGTAAACAGCAGAGTCAGGAGTGAATGTAACCAGGGTGTCTTTGCAGACAGAGGTTCCTTGGGCACTGCACTGAACCGCCTTATGTCAATGGGAACAATTCAAACAGAAGTGAAAGTGAAACTGAAGGTCGCTCAGTCCTATCAGACTCTTTGCGACCCCATGGACTCACACAGTCCATGGAATTCTCCAGGCCAGAATACTGGAGTGGGTAGCCTTTCCCTCTTCCAGGGGATCTTCCCAACTCAGGAACTGACCAGGGTCTCCTGCATGCCAGGCGGATTCTTTACCAGCTGAGCTACGAGGGAAGACCTCCCTAGATACAAACTGTTCAAAGAAAGGTATTCAGAGAAAAGAGAAGGGCACTGCCAGACGAAGGGACGCCTGCCAGAACCCCAGGGCAGGGTACTTTAAAAGGACAAAAAACAGAGTGGGGAGGGCCCAGCAGCCCAACAGCTGGAGATCTGTCCCACATCTGTGACACCAGCAATGTTCCACATGGCCAGGTCCCTGGGTGGCGAGTGGGTGACCTCGAGTGTGAGCTACCCCAGAGAGACCTAGGGTGTCCTCTCTGATGAAAAAGGGTCCTGTAACAGAGATACGGGGAAGATAAGAGGGGAATAAGGATACGTGTGCTATGTATTTCAGGCCATGGTATCTTGCTCCTCAGTGAAAAATGTGGCACTTACTCACTGAAGCTGAAACACTTTTAAAGTCATAGCAGGGAGATACTGCTAGAAAACACAGAAATCGACGTTTGCTCATGGTCCACCTCACTCTCTATTAGGCAAATAATTTCAGGAGAAGCTTGAGGCCTCAGGGCTGATAAAATGATTCTGTTTCTGCTTATGTTGATTTCAGGCTTTTTACTATGGCATTGGGGTATGTGTGTGTGTGTGTGTGTGTGTGTGTGTGTGCGTGTGCGTGTGCGTGTGCGCGTGTGCGTGTGCGTGTGCGCGTGTGCGTGTGCATGTGTGTGTGTGTGTGTATTTTGCCACAGAAAGGCTCCTTGTCCTTCTAAACAATCAGAAAGCACATTTTGCCTGGAAATTTATGAAGAAACCCTTGCTTGTCACCATTACACACATGAAATATAAGCACCATTGGCTGAAGGCTGGCTATGACCTTTGCTGGCATTGTGGTAGAGAAGAAGAATGCTGCCAGCTGGGCATGATTTCCACCGCTTTACAGGAAATAAACAGAGCTGTCCTTAGCCCTGGCCGAGGCACTGAGCCTGCTGTTTTGCATGGTGATCTTGCATTTTGTGCCATGATACCAAAACCCTGAGGCGCCATTGTTCCCGTGTGGCAGGCTGGCAGGCTGAGGCTCCAGAATAGAGAGCAGCCAGTCATGGTGTGCAAGGCTCTGAGGCTGGCATCCTGGTTGGACTGCACTGGCTAAATAGACACCTGTGTTCCTTAAGTCTCTCTAAGCCTCATTTTCCTCCTCAGTAACATGGACTATTGACCGTTCCTCACAACAGAGCATCAAGACTGTCAGGAGCACACACAACACCTGGGACCTCAGTGAAATGTAGGGTCACATTCAGCGTCTGGGGCAGGACCGAGAGGCTGAGTTTCTCACAAGCTCCCAGTGATGCCCAGACTGATGGTCTGCAAACCACATTTGGAGGAGTAAGCTGTGCTTGGTTTTTAAGACTTAACTGAGATAATGCACAGCCAGTTCTCAGCACAGTACCTGACACATAGCAAGCATTCAGTAACTATGAGGTGACATTGTTATTACTGTCAACTCTAAATTATTGGGAAGTTCAAAGGGACTGATCGAATATTCTGTAAGATCCTATTTAAAACATCCTGGAGATTACCTGAAAGAACGTGGTTATTGTCACCGTAGCTGGTATAATGAAAGAGCTTTAGAGTTAAGGTCGCAAGATCTGGATCTGGATCCTGGATCTTGGACAAGTCTTGAAACCTCTGTAAGATCTTTTAGGATAATAATAATAACCATCCTTTGGCCAACCTGATGCAAAGAGCTGACTCACTGAAAAAGACCCAGATGCTAGGAAAGATTGAGGGCAGGAGGAGAAGGGGACGACAGATGATGACATGGTTGGATGACATCACTGACTCAATGGACATGAGTTTGAGCGAACTTCGGGAGATGATGAAGGACAGGGAAGCCTGGGTGCTGCAGTCCATGGGGTCACAAAGAGTCGGACACAACTGAGCAACTGAACAACAGCAACAATAAACTGTTGTACTTTTTGTTAGAGCTGTTGTTGCTAATTCAACATAATAATATTACATATGGGAAAGTTCTTGAAAATAAGCACTGAAGTATTGTGTATGCAATGCAGTAGGTGAGATGAGTCCTTCTTTGCAGGTGTAAACATTTTCCAGTCACTCTCTTTTACTGACCCACCTCCTTGCCCCCACCAAGAGCTGTCAGAACAGTTCAGTTCAGTTCAGTTCAGTTCAGTTCAATCGCTCAGTCATGTCCGACTCTTTGCGACCCCATGAACTGCAGCATGCCAGACCTCCCTGTCCATCACCAACTGCCAGAGTTCACACAAACTCATGTCCATTGAGTCAGTGATGCCATCCAACCATCTTATCCTCTGTCATCCCCTTCTTCTCCTGCCTTCAATCTTTCCCAGCATCAGGGTCTTTTCAAATGAGTCAGCTCTTCACATCAGGTGGCCAAAGTATTGGAGTTTCAGCTTCAACATCAGTCCTTCCAATGAACACCCAGGACCCATCTCCTTTAGGATGGACTGGTTGGATCTCCTTGCAGTCCAAGGGACTCTCAAAAGTCTTCTCCAACACCACAGTTCAAAAGCATCAATTCTTCAGTGCTCAGCTTTCTTCACAGTCCAACTCTCACATGACCACTGGAAAAACCATAGCCTTGACTAGACGGACATTTGTTGGCAAAGTAATGTCTCTGCTTTTCAATATGCTATCTAGGTTGGTCATAGCTTTTCTTCCAAGGAGTAAGCGTCTTTTAATTTCATGGCTGCAGTCACCATCTGCAGTGATTTGGGAGCCCCCCCAAAAGTAAAGTCTGACACTGTTTCCACTGTTTCCCCATCTATTTCCCATGAAGTGATGAGACCAGATGCCATGATCTTCATTTTCTGAATGTGGAGCTTTAAGCCAACTTTTTCACTCTCCTCTTTCACTTTCATCAAGAGGCTCTTTAGTTCTTCCTCACTTTCTGCCATAAGGGTGGGGCCATCTGCATGTCTGAAGTTATTGATATTTCTCCCAGCAATCTTGATTCCAGCTTGTGCTTCTTCCAGCCCAGCATTTCTCATGATGTACTCTGCATACAAGTTAACCTTGACGTACTCCTTTCTCTATTTGGAACCAGTCTGTTGTTCCATGTCCAGTTCTAACTATTGCTTCCTGACCTGCATACAGGTTTCTTAAGAGGCAGGTCATTTGGTCTGGTATTCCCATCTCTTTCAGAATTTTCCACAGTTTCTTTTCCACAGTTTATTGTCAGGACAGCTGATGTCGTTTATCTCAGAGAGCACAAAGAGACCCAGCCTTTGATGTCTGGTGGAAAAAATAGGTTCAAGGTGTTTTAAATGTTGCTGTTTCTCCACTTGCCTAAGGTCACAGAAAAAGTGAAGGGGAGCCTTTAGAAGAGGAAGCTGTAGAGCAGAGATATTATAAAAGCCCAGGGGCTGACGTGAGCCCACACTATGCTATTTTCTATAAGTCACACAACAGTTGGCTCATTCTTAAGGGTGACAAATACTGAAAGAGTAATCTCACATCTTGCTCCCAGAGGGCTAAGACCTGGAGAACCAAATTCAGGTTGAGGCCTGGGAGAGGCAACCCACCCAGAAGAACCTCTTGTTGGTTTCCATTTAGGTTTGAGATTCCCCATGCAGTCTGAAGCCAGCACTGCAGCTAGCAAAGACATGTGACTGCAGCCCAGGGCTTCCCTGTGGTCTGTGGGGAACCCTCAGGAATCAGCAATCACAGTCAGATGGCTGGATTTTTCAAGGTTTCTGGGGTACTTCCCAATGTTATTATGTTTCCATCAAACATGGCAGGCAATCTAGAAGAAAGACCATCTGTTCAGTTCAGTTCAGTCGCTCAGTCGTGTCCGACTCTTTGCGACCCCATGAATTGCAGCACATCAGGCCTCCCTGTCCATCACCAACTCCTGGAGTTCACACAAACTCATGTCCATCGAGTCAGTGATGCCATCCAGCCATCTCATCCTCTGTCGTCCCCTTCTCCTCCTGCCCCCAATCCCTCCCAGCATCAGAGTCTTTTCCAGTGAGTCAACTCTTCGCATGAGGCAGCCAAAGTATTGGAGTTTCAGCTTCAAAATCAGTCCTTCCAATGAACACCCAGGGCCCATCTCCTTTAGAATGGACTGGTTGGATCTCCTTGCAGTCCAAGGGACTCTCAAGAGTCTTCTCCGACACCACAGTTCAAAAGCATTAATTCTTCGGCACTCAGTTTTCTTCACAGTCCAACTCTCACATCCATATATGACCACTGGAAAAACCATAGCCTTGACTAGACGGACCTTTGTTGGCAAAGTAATGTCTCTGCTTTTCAATAGGCTATCTAGGTTGGTCATAACTTTTCTCCCAAGGAGTAAGTGTCTTTTAATTTCATGGCTGCAATTGCTAGAAAGGCCATATTTACTAGTAAACTGGTTGACAGTTTTCTAAAACAGAATAGGCCACCTGCAAATGAATGGATATCTGAAATGAAATTATATGATATTTGGTACTGCAGCAAAATGGAACAAAGAAATCAGTAAGAGCACTGCAGATGTAAAAATGGGTTCAGATTCCAGCATATAGCACTAATTAATTGTAGTAAAACCTAATGATTAAACAAATAGCCTGGTTGTATATGGACTTCCCAGATGGCGCTAGAGGTAAAGAAGCCAATTGCCTATGCAGGAGACATAAGAGACTCGGGTTCGATCTCCTGGAGGAGGGCACAGCAACCCACTCCAGTATTCTTGTCTGGAGAATCCCATGGACAAAGGAGTCTGGTAGGTTACAGTCCATAATGTTGCAAAGAGTTGGAAGCAACTTAGTACACATGCACACAATAACAGAATCTACCTCATAGGGTTGTTGTTTGGATTGAATGAATTAATGTGTGAAAGTGCTTGGAATAAGAAGTACACAGTAAGTAGCCCCAAACTGAGCTATTATTATCGTATGACCTAAACAAATCAATTGATCTCTCTGAGTCACCTTTCTCAACAGTGACAGAATAAGTACATTCTAAAGGTCCAAAGAAACAGTGTATATGGAGGTACTCTGGAAAGTTCAAAGAGCTAGATAAATCAGGAAACTATAGAATTTTTATTATTTCAAAGGGACTTTTCATTTTGTGCCTCACTTCTAGTTTGGTAAATGGGAGCCTCTGTGTACGTTGTCTCTGGGGTGAACGTTCTATGAATTCTCTAAATGTCTGACATTTCCTCTAGCATCTTGACCTGCCAAGAGCTTTCATTCCAACGCACCCAGAGGTCACTGAGAGGAGGAATTAATTAATATAAATTTGAAAAGAATATGAACTCTAAGGTTAACCCACTGCTTAGAGCAGGAATAAATTTGTGATAAAATAAAATCCCTCCCAAAAGTGTAACTCCTATTTTTAATAAATTTTCTTTATCGTTTGCTCAAGTCCAGATCCTTGCCAGGGCCCAGATAAGAAAACTGTGGAGTGCGGGCTTTGGATGTGCACTAGCCCTTGAAGTCACATATTTACGAGAGAGTGATCCTGAGTTGGCTGAGAGGACATACCAATGTCCTTGGTGTAGGAACGTGATCCTGTGGACCCACTCTGGGCATGTAGTGGTGATGGATTTCTAACCGCCTCTCCCACACTGAGCAGCCTCCCTAAAGCCATCAAATAATACTGGGAGGCCTCCCAGAGGCAATCTGGGTGCGGCCACAGTTTCTTGACAAGGAGGAAATCCAGGCTTTTATAGTCTAATATAATCTAACGAAGGGCTTCCCTGGTGGCTCAGATGGTAAAGAATCTACCTGCAGTGCGAGAGACCCAGGTTTGATTCCTGGTTTGGGATGATCCCCTGGAGGAGGGAATGGCAACTCACTCCAGTATTCTTGTCAGAAAAATTCCATGGACAGAGGAGCTTGGTGGGCTGCAGTCCCTGGGGGTCACAAAGAATTGGATGCAACTGAGCACATAGTCTAATACAATCTAGTCTAATTGCAGATGACACACCATCCCTTCCTTCTGCCCGATGCTGTTGGCCATACAAACAAACTGTCGGTAAAATGCGGGGAGTGACAAGACAAGGGGGTGCATACCAGAAGATGGGAAACTTTGGGGGTCACCTTAGAGACATGATCTGGTTATCAAGCAGAATTAATACGTTAACATGTGTAAACATCTGAGAACAGTATCAGTACTCAGCATAAGTACTCAGTAAAATGTTGGCTGTCATCACCGACGTGGTGGTGTGCATGTTGCTGCTATTGTTGAGAGCAGGAACAGCTCAGCCCTTGCCCATAAAACTGAAACAAAACACTTGCCACATTGCCCAGAAATTCAACCCCACCCCAACCTCATTAACAACTTGCTCTAACCAGTCTACATATATGATTCTTTTTCTGCAATTGGCCCCTCGGTTTCTTTCTTTACTTTTCAAAAAGGTGTTTACCAAGGATCAAAATTGGCACAGAAGCCTTAAAAAGAAGCCCTCCCCATCACCTCAGCTGACAATCTGGGAAGATCACAGGTGCAAATATCAGACTATTAAGAACAGACATGTAGGATTTTAATTATTTCACATATTATAACTAGAAGTCTAAATAAAGGTGGTGCCAAAGTTGATCTAGGGGCTTGGCTGTGTCATCAAGGACTCCACATTTACCTCCTGTCATTCTTGGTGCATGAGTGACCTGTTCCTTCATGATGAAGTGAAGCAGGACCCTATGGTTCTTGCCCCTCCCCCATGTCTTCAGCCTGCCTTTTGTCTGTGGAAAAACTTTAGCCAAAGGGTAAGTTTAATCAAAGAAGTGAAAAAATGCAGGGAAAAAAGGAAAGCCGTCAAAAGAAACCAAATAATAATAATGTAGTCATAAAGCATAGTCAGGACCTTCAGTTCCTTCTCAAGGGCTATGGATAATATTCTGAGCCATTTCCTGTGAACTGTGTTGTAGATACTGAAACCCGCATCAGGTAGGCTAACTATAGCTATGACACAAGCTGCTACAATTTCAAGAACTGGTCTCAAGGAAATGGGAACACAGCAACCCTGGAACTGAAGATTAACTGTATCTAAAACAACAAAAATGATGCTGGTCAGACCAGTGATGACCAATTTCAAGATGACTATTGAAGCTGACTGTGCTGTTTCTGTGTGCAGCCCCTTCCCTCTGTCTGTTAAAACTTTTGCTCACTGATTGTTGGAGTTGGGTGGGATAGAGTTGGCCTTTGGACAGGCACCTGCCCTCCCCCCACAACAGCTGCCAGGATCCAAAATAAAGCAAACTTTCCTTTCCACTAACCTTGCCTTTCTATTGACTTTTGAGTAGCAAGAAACTAGACCCCACTTTTGGTTACAATGAGAGCAGGAGGGCTAAAGCAGGTTTAATTTCAAGGCAGGACAAAGGCAGAAAGTGGGCAAGGAGACATGGGGATGTTGAGAGAAATTTCCTGACATGTATCTGTTTCATTCAAATTTTTTTTTTTTTTTAATTTAAGAGGAAAGTTTTTCCCAGAAACATCCTGGCAGATTTCCGCTTGCATCTCATTAGTCGTAAACTGGCTGCCTGTCTACCCCTAGCTGCAAGGGATGTTGGGAAATATTCTTTACGATATATTTCTTTACGATATTCTTTGGGATGGTGACCCTGAAAGAGCCATCAGGGAAGAACGGGAGGGGAGTGGCTGTTGCGAAGGTAACCCAGAGACTCTCCCAGGCCCCCTCAGGCAGACTCTCTTATTTGAAAACCTCTACTGTCATCCTTCCTACCTAGATTAGAAATATGCATGAACCAGGAAGGCTGTGAGCAAAACAATTCATCTCAAATCGATTAAGTCTTGTTTACCTGACATAATCCAGAAATAAAGTGTTGCACAGAACCGAATTTGCGGAGAAGTTTTCTCCCAAAGTGCTTTCATTTACTGTATTTTAACCATTCTTAGGACAATTTTTACTGAAACGCTTTATTTCTATCTTATTTGATAATGTGTCTCTATTTAATTTAAAAAAATAAATGGCCAGGATGCCATTACGGGCATAATAAATGGAATCTTTTCTGCCATCTCAGTAAACAATGTCACAGTCATCAGTGATTGCAGCCACAGCCAATGGTGAGCTGGTGAGCCCTGAGAAAACTCAGGAAGGACAAAAACATCTGCCATCTACTGTAGCCACTCCCTACGGTGAGCCCAGAAGAAACCCAGGATGTGAAAACACAGGATACTGGCCTCAGTTAGCTGAAGCACATACCAAAGAAATGATGTCAGTGAGCCCAGACTTTTGAACCTTTCTCTACTTAGAAAAGTGCTGAATTCCTTAAGATTTCTAGTTTCTTTAATTAACAATAATCTTCTGTTCCAATAACCTGCCCTTTATTGCAAAATTCCTATATATCCTAGCTCCCCTTTAGCCTCCTCAAAACAATTCTCTCAGCATTACAAAAGATGCTGCCTCCCAGGCCTGAAGTCCTATAATTTTCCACCAGAGAAAGCATAACTCTCCACCTTTGGGGCTTCCCAGGGGGTGCCAGTGGTAAAGAACCCAATGCAGGAGACACAAGAGATACAGTTTTGATCCCTGGGTTGGACAGATCCCCTGGAGAAGGGCATGGCAATCCACTCCAGTATTCTTGCCTGGAGAATCCCGTGGACAGAGGAGCCTGGCAGGCTACAGTCCATGCAGTCTCAAAGAGTTGGACACAACTGAAGCTACTTCATGCACACACTCAACCTTTAGGTTGTGCATATTTTTAAATCAACAGGCCTCAACTGTTATCCTAAGTGTAAACACTCAGATGCTCCATGGGGCTCCATGTGCTCCATTTTACTCAACTTGCTCCAGGTAAGATTCACCGTATGTGCCTCAATATACCTGCAGCTCTTTGTGGAAATACCTACTCCCTTGACATCAGCCATTTTCTCTACCATCATTTCTGTCTCCCCAGAACTTCTAATGTCAGTTGCCGCTACTTTGTACTTTAATCATAACTTAGGACTGCAGGGAAGATCTCCAGGAGGAAGCCAGAGAAGTCTGGGGCATTCCTCAGGTACACATTGATAAGGAGGCTGCCTCAAAGACCAGCTCTGAAGCAAGAACTCCAGGAGACATGCTCAGCCAGACCTTCACTGGTTCTGGAGAAGGTTGGAGGCAGCAGGTTCATTACTCCAGAAAACTGAGATGAGCTAAGACAGATCATATCCTGAGCAGATAAACTGACATTTTGATGGATGGGGGAGGAATGTGGTCTGGAAGCACGGAGCCCTGCGCTGGAGGCAAGTCAGCAGGGTCAACCCTGCTGTGAGGCATCTAGGTGCTGGAAGAGTGTAGGGGTGCTGTCCAAGCTGGGACCTTGAGTTGCCTGCAGGATGCTGATGGGACCAGGAACCTGCACCCAGACCTCTTGCACTGTGGGGCTCAGGTCCATGCTTGGAAATTGCTCCCAAAGTTTTAAATGACCCCACCTGTTCTCACTTATTCAAGTGGGGCAATGATTCAGTATGGAGAAGTTTGATGACTTTCAGGGTTGTATCAAACTTTACCATCAACCAGCTGAATCATTCTTCCTACATATGTCTCTGGCTTCTACCTATGAAAATTAACTAACCAAGGCTTGTTAGTAACTAGATGATTTAGCAGGACAATAGTTAGACTTCCTGGACTTTCTGAGCTTGGATTTAACTCCTTGGGCTGCATCAAACAACTTCCCCCTTGGCAGGTTGATTGACTGATCGTCTTGTCCCAGGAGACAGGCAAGGTTAGCTTAGGCAAGTTTCTGGTGGTTCTGACTCTCTTAAAAGTCCTGTCTTGGAATTAGAACACTTTTGTGCTTCACATGCCTAACTGTGGTAAGTGACGTAAGGAAGACAAAAGCAGATGAAGTCTGTTGTGGGTTCTCACTAGTAGTGCGGTGAGCATATGGGCTACTCTGGTGTTTTTTCACACGTGGACTAGTGAAAGAGCCTTCACTGCAGTGCAGAGTTTTAGATTTGCAAGGCAAACCAAGCACCTGGTCCCTGTAGCTACTCCTGCGCTTTCTGCCTATAAATCACAGCAGGGCTGTGTAGGATCAAAGATTTCCTCAGACAGGGGTTAACTAAGCAGAGGTTAGCACATTGTTAACCAAATTAAACTGCTGTTATAAAAGAATGCCATTCATTAATCATGTTCAGTCAACCCTCACTATTCCATATTGGCAAATTCTCCTCTTGCCAAAACCTATTTGTAACTGCAAAGTCAATACTCATGGAGTTCTTGGGGTCGTTTCCACTATTGTAGCAAATACTTTCATCCACCACCCAATGCACGTGGTCCTAGGTGAGGTCGGACAAGCCATCTTAGTCCAGCCTTCATGCTGTAAACAGGGTCCTTTGTGTTGTTTATTTACAGTCACACTTCACTTTTTTGGGGGTGGGGGAGTGATTTTGCTGTTTTTAAAATGGCCCCCAATTGGTGTGCTGAAATGCTGTGCTGTCCAGCGTTCCTGTGAGCAAGAACACTGTGACATGCCTTACAGAGAAAACACATGTTGGAAAAGCTTTGTTCAGGCATGAGTTATAGTGCTGTAACATCGGCCATAGTTCAGTGTCAGGAACAAGGTGTCTTTAAACAGAAACACACATGAAACATTGTTATGTGTTTCATCTGATAATGAAAATATTGTGACCCAAGACTCTTGGGAACCTATCCTGTGTTTCCTCAGGAAAACAGTTCAGTATTTGCACAGTCAGTGTTCACGGACACTTGATGCAACTTAACTACTGTGAATCATGAGAACTGATTGCATTTTGAATACGTTATACTTCAAATCTAATTCTGATCAATACCACCAGCTTGGTGCATGCACGCATGCTCAGTCCCTAAGTCATGTCCAACTCTTTGTGACGGTAGCCTGCCAGGTTCCTCTGTTCATGGGATTTTCCAGGCAAGAATACTGGAGTGGGTTGCCATTTCCTTCTCCAGGGGATCTTCCCAACCCAGGGATCAAACCATTCCTCATTAAAATTACACTAACTGTCTACCCCACTTAACAACCAGGAGCCTCTCTGGACATAGACAGGCCTCCAAGTCTCAAACATGCAGAGCCTCTGAGAACTTGTGGTAACAGCAGTTCTTTTTTTTTTAATTTTTATATGCCTTTTAAAAGTTTAATTCCACTTACATTTATTTTAAAATATTGGTTGTATTCCCCTCTCTTCCACCTCCCCACCACTGGTAACCACTAGCTTGTTCTCTGTATGTGTGAGTAGCAGCATTTATCTTTATTCATGCTCTAAATAAACCCCTTCTAAATAAATAAATACTTCTTCTTTTCTGCTTATCTGGAAAAACTAATAAAAATACTATAAAGAGAGTCCTGTCTGTCATACACAATGAGGTAAAACTGCAATTTTTAATAACTAGAAGGAGATCAAATTAAAGTTCTTAGTCCCTGGTTACATTAAGAAAGTCCCAACCAGCCTTAAGAAAGGCACAGATAAACCACAGCATGTGTCCCTTTCCCATTTTTATGACAGCACCTCTCCTAGCATGCTCCACAGTAGATGATAAATGCAGCTAACGATAGAGACAGAGCAACATACATCCTCCTCTAAAATTAAGCTAGGCACTTTTCTGGAGGTCCAGCTGTTAAGGCTCTGCACTTCCACTGCAAGGACCATGGGTTCAATCCCCGGTTGGGGAACTAAGATCTCATGTGCTGTGTGGTACATCCAAGATGTTTAAAAAAAAGAAGAAGGAAGAGGAGAAGGAGGAAAGAAAAAAATTAAAATTAACCTAGAAATACTTTTGGAGGTCATTACTTGAGAAAACAAATTCATGGTTTTTTATGACCCATTTTAAAATGTACAGCATCCTAGTTCAAGCCTTTACCATTGTGCAAGATGACCACAACAGCCTGCCCACTGCCCTCCCTGCCTTGCCTCTCCTCAACCACTCAATTCTTCACAACCCCAAATGAACTTTATCACTGAAGCCCCCCATAGTTCTCAGGATAAAGTCCAAAACCTACAGCACGGCTATCAGGGTCACCTGAAATTCAGTTCAAATCTATAGCAGGTAACTTATCTACCTCTCCCCCGCCCCCAACACACAACTTCTTCTACCCTATTGGGCCCCCTGTTTCCAAGTGGAACTTGTTTCTCCCCAGCATAGTGATGGAATGGTTACATTTGGACTCTGGAGTTAGACTGACCTGGGTTCAAATCCTGACTCAGCCATTTACTAAGACACTTTGAGCAAATAATCTCATGCTTAAATAATGTTAATAAGAATATTTATCTCAGAGATAGGTTTCTGATAATGAAATGTTATTATGCGTGGAAAGCACCTAGCAATACCTGGCACATTAAAAGTCATGAATAAATATTAATTACAGAAATAAACATTGTGGCGTCCCACTTTCACATTTCACCTCACAATCTTGTTATTCTATAAGATTCTATTCTTCCTAGAATATTCATTCTACTCCTTCCCAACTCTCTAATTTTACCTTTCTTCACAGCCTTAACCAATGAACCAAGTGTCACATCTTGAGGACAAGGGTGGAGAGGAGGACAAGGATAGGGAGAAGAGGTTGCCCGCTTTCCTAGGGGAGGTGAAAATATCAATAGACGCTCTAATGTTTGCAGCAGGGACTGGCAAACTTTTTCTGTAAAAAAACAGATAGAAAATGTTCTAGGTTCTGTGGGCCATTCAGCTTCCAGCTCAACTATTCAACTCTGTCATTATAACAGGGCAGCAGCCGTAAAAAAAACTATGTAAATGAACAGGCATGGCTGTTCCGATAAAAAAATAGCAACAACTCAACAACAAAATGATAAACAATCTGATTCAAAAATGGGCAAAGGGCTTGAATAGACATTTTCCAAAGGGTACAAGTGGCCAATAAACACATAAAAAGATGCTCAACATCACTAATCATTAGGGAAATCAAAATCAAAATCACAATGAAATACCACGTCACACTCATTAAAATGGCTGCTATAAAATAATTTTTTAATAGAAAATTAACATTGGAGAGGATGTGGAGAAATTGGAACACTCAAGCATTGCTAGTGGGAATATAAAATGGTATAGTCACCGTGGAAAACTTCTGGGTATATACCCAAAAGAAATAAGAGCAGGAACTTGAACAGGTATTTGTTCATTAACATCAATGTTCATGGAAACATTACTCACAACAGTAAAAAAAAAGGAATAACCCAAATGTCCATCAATACATGAACAGAGGACTTCCTGAGTGGTCCAGAAGTCAAGACTGCACTTCCATGACAGGGGAAGTGACTCTGCACTTCCATGCACTTCCCTGGTCAGGGGAGATTCCACATGTTGCAAGATACAGCCAAAAAACCCCCCAAAAATAAACAAAATAGATAAAGGCATAAGTTAAAGTGGTATATCCATAAATGGAAAATTATTCAGTCTTCAAAAGGAAGGAAATTCTGACATGCTGCAACATGGATGAACTTTAAAGACACCATGCTAAGTGAAATAAACTAGATATAAAAGGGCAAATGTTACCTTACAGTATCTTAGGTATCTTAAAATAGGCAAATACAGAAACAGAGAGTAGGATAGTGGTTACCAGGGGCTGAGGAAAGGGAGGAAAGGGGAGTTATTGTTTCATCGGAACCAAATTTCTGACTGAAAAGACGAAAGAGTTCCGGAAATGCATAGTGATGATGGCCCCACAATACGGTTAATGTACTTAATGCAACACTATTTACATTCAAAAATGGTTTAAATGCATTCTTAAGATTTAGTAAATGTTTCCACCAATCATTTGCTTTTAATTTTCTTAAAGAAAGTTCTTATTTTCATGCAACTGCAATGCACCCCACTCCAGTCCTCTTGCCTGGAAACTCCCAAGGACGGAGGAGCCTGGTAGGCTGCAGTCCATGGGGTCGCGAAGAGTCGGACACGACTGAGCGACTTCACTTTCACTTTTCACTTTCATACATTGGAGAAGGAAATGGCAACCCACTCCAGTGTTCTTGCCTGAAGAATCCCAGGGGCGGAGCCTGGTAGGCTGCCGTCTATGGGGTAGCACAGAGTCGGACACGACTGAAGCGACTTAGCAGCAGCAGCAGCAGCAGTGGGCGTACAATCAGACTCCATCTCATTGACACTTCCAGCAAGGACAAGGAAGAAGGCTGGGAGCAGGAGGTGGGGCTGTTTGGGGTCACACCTATTGCAGCAAAAACAGAAATGACTGAACAGCCTTTGCCACATACCAGCCAAATACGCCTGCAAGAGTTAAGCAATCTTGGTTATTCTTTAGCTGTTACTACTAACAAACATTTATAGTTAGACTTGTCCTTCACAAAGTTAAACAAATGTAATTACTTTTTGACTTCATATAGCTGTACTCTGCACCTGCATTCTTCTCCCCTTATATTCTCTTGTAGCATTCTGCATTTCAAAAAGAAGGTCAGGAGCCAATAACTTCAGGGACACCAGGTCCTGTTGCTGAGTTGCCTGGTGGTAGCCGTGGTTGTTTGAAACTTCACAAAAAAAAAAAAAAAAAAGCAAGACTTTCATGAGGATATAAAACCTCTCCCTATTCCTGTGAGGGAAGGGCACAGTTCTTGAGGTGCTAGCCTGCTGTGTTTCTCCTTTGCCTGGAAAAAATAAAGCTACTCTTTTCTATTTTCTCCACTCTGTCTCCATATTTCTATTCTATGGCATCAATGAACAGGGAGCCAAGATTTTGGCAACATGTTCAGGAGAGTTTCCTGGAATGTTGGTGTGCAGAGCGGGAAGGGTACGCTCACACAGCTGCTCACTGCTCCTGCGTCAAAAACACTTAGAAATTGGTCCCTCAGTGGCTATTCTTTTAAGTCCAGATCTGCAGTTCCAAACCTCTCACTTCTGCCTCTCCTAACTTGCCTGTTTCCCTCTCCTCTGACCACTATCCTCTCCTTCCTTGTTCTCAAACATATATTGTATTCAACCAAAAATAACTGTCCATCCAACAAAAGTCCTATAATTAAAAGGAGGTGCTGCATACCACGAAGCAGCATCGAGATTCCGTTGTTAGGAGAAGTACAGTCTCTTGTCTCCTGATACCCACATATATCAGGGAAGCTAATATTCCTAGCTCAAGTAGCAGATTGAGCTCCGCGGAACTGGAGGATGGAAAGGGAGAAAATGTATCTCAGCACCTCTGGCTGCATGGAACGTAAACATGAAGGAAGCACAGTTGGCTTGTGCTATAGCAAACAAATCAGAGATTTAAAATGCTGTTGCCAACTCCCCAGGAGGAATTACTCTCAAGCATGACTATTACCTTCTCTGGGGCATCTGATCAGCTCTCCAGTCATTAGCCACCTTTTGAGCTAATCTGTACCTAGCTCAAAAGCTGCATAATATACTACTCTGGAGATGATATCTTGGCTTTTTAACATCCGAGTTCTTTGCCGAACCTCATTTTGAAGCAGCTTGCTTAGAGGAATGAAAGGATAAAGGAGATTTTTTATTTCCTGCAGAGAAGGACAGGGCAATTATCTCAGCGGGCGTATTCCTTCCTTCGGTGTCTTCCCTTTCCTCTGTCATCCAAAATGGAGAACAATAAAGAGAATCAACTTGCAAAATGAGGCTAATGGCTGAGTTGACAGTAGCATTTTCAATGGAGGCTGACAGAGAAAGCACTGTGGCTTCGATTCCCAGTATATGTTCCCAGGGAATGCGGGCTACATCACAGAAATGTAAGCATCACCACACTGTCAAGGACTTTAAGGAAATAATTATTAAAAAAAAAAAAAACTAAGGGTCATTGCCTTTGGGGGCATGTGGTTGATTTCTCCCTCTTAAATAGACACTTAGTTCTTATAATAGCATCTGCAGCCCAATGTTTAATGACAAAGATGGTGATGGCCAGGGGCCTCCCAGGTGGTGCTAGTGGTGAAGAACTCATATGTCAATACAGGAGATATGAGAGATGTGGGTTCAATCCCTGGGTGGGGAAGATCCCCTGGAGGAGGACAGGGCAACCCACGCCAGCATTCCTGCCTGGAGAGGACAAGGACAGAGGAGCTTGGCAGGCTACAGTCCAGAGGGTCGCAAAGATTCGGACATGACTGAAGTGACAGCACAAGCACTCTTGGTGACGTCTGTGGTGATGATGTAGCAAGGATGCAGTGGTTTTAATTAAAAATGCTTCTGTGTTTCTCACGCTAACTGCTGGGGGCCAGATAGTCTGCAGGTGTGGTGTGGACTCCACCAGCTTGCTTCCAAACACACTCAGGCTGGGCTGTGTTTATAGGGGATTCCCCAGAAAGGTGCACACATGAGAGCTAGCACCCCGCCCCCACCCCAGCGAAGAATGGTAGTGACCTCCCAAATGAGGACAGTGAATCTTTAAAACGTTGACCATCCCCAGGGTTTTCCCAAAGCTAAGGTTATTAGCTATCTTTAGCTGCATAGCAAACTACCTTAAAACTTGGTGGTTTTTAAACAATAAAATTGGATTTTCTCAGCTTCAGGAATTTAGAGGCTGCTTAGCTGGGTGGTTCTGTCTCAGTCTCTCGTGAGACCCAAATGATGGCCGGAGCTGCCGTCAGCTAACGGCTTCAGTGGGGCTGCAGAGACTGCCTCCAGGTTGTCTCACTCACACCTGGCAGTTGGCACAGGTCTCGGGCAGGAAGCCTCAGGCAACCTGAGTGTCCTCACATCACGGTGATGAGCTGTGTCTGGTAGAGTCACCCAAGGGAACAAGACAGGATGGATACGCCTGTTACGACCCAGCTCAGAAGTCATACCCATGACTTCTGGAACGTCCCATTAGTTAGAAGCTAAGAGCTAAGTCCACCTACCCACATCCAAGGGGAGGAGGAATTAAGATGAGAGGCAAATTAGACAGCACCTCCTGAAGGAAGGAATGTCCAGGCGTCTGTGGAAATGTTTAAAAACCACCACATGAGGTTGTATCATTTCTGAATGGAAATTCTTCTGTTTAATAAAATTATCTCTTTTAAAAATGCATATTTATTGAGCATTTACAAGTATGACTTGAAAGTAATAAAAAAAGATAACCTGTGTCACAGTCATTTTTTATGTGGGGCGTGTTATTGCTTTCAAAATACAGAACTTACATAAAAGTCCTTTACAAATGAAAGGATTTGTACAACAATAGCTCTATGTGCCAGATAGAAAATGAAACACGAGCAAAGAATCATTGACACTTATGATCCAGAAGGCAAATAACCAGAAGGAACTGAATGTGAGTTGGAAATAGAAGAATATTAAATAAACCATAATAGCACGTATTAGGAACTTGTGAATACATACTCAGTAACTTCTAGAAAATAACTCCTATGATTTAAATTTTATTATATAAGTGACTATTTCAAAATTGCTGGGCTAAGACTAAATTAGCTCTTCAATATGGTTAAGTGGTTGTTCTTGGTTTGTGGTTACAATCCTAACAAAAGTCTTGTTACAAGACTAAGTAAGTATAAAATCTATTTCAATAAATCTGCTTTAATTGCATGGATCTCTAAACCAAGAAGGATTTTAAGAACTGGTGTTACAAACTGATGGTTTACCACCACTAAAACTTTAAGAAAATGTTAGCAAATACTATGAATTTGGTGAAAGAGTCTTAAATATTAGAACTTTGAGATGTTTTCAGAAGACCCAGTTTATATCTGGGCTAAAGTCCAAAATCAGAGCATCACTGTCCATCAGCCACATCAAGAAAAGGGCATGAAGTCAGGGCAAGGACAGTAAGACCCCACCCTGTGCTCATTCTCAAAAACATGGACAGTAGTTAAGAGTTTGGTCTTGGAAGCAGACACACTGAGCTGCTAGCTTGAACTAGAACGAGTTAGTTTACCTCTCTTACCTCAGTTTGTTCATCTGAAAAATGGGTTCATCAGCAAAACTACCAAATTAGATGGGCCCTTTTCATTCCAATATCTCTCAGCTTCATGAACACAGCTTAACAATATTTAAAGAATTCTTTTAATTTTTAAAATATTTATTTATTTGGCTGTGTTGGGTCTTAGTTGTGGCATATGGGATCTAGTTCCCTGATCAGGGATTGAACCTGAGCCCCCTGCGTTAGGAGGGTGGTGTCTTAACCACTAGACCGCCAGGGAAGTCTTATGTTGTCTCCTTTTTGAAGCAACTTTCCGCAAGCTGGGTAGAAAGGAAGCATTAACCTCCCTTCATATTCCTGCTTGGGTTCAACTAAGCCAGTCCTTCCTGCAAGTCCTGAGCTTCACTGGGTCACATTTGGTAGGCTGTACAAGGTCACTGCTTGACCCCCCTAGGTGGGTGAGGTAGGACTGTGCTTTTGACAAAAGACAGAAATAAAGGGGATGTTCTTGATGGCTTCCCGCCCCCCCTCACGCTTTTTAGGCTATGTCATAATGCACCAACACCAAGTACTACTTATTCTTCTGTTCTACTAAATCTTGACTCAACCTCTTCTCAATCACCAGCCACTGCCCTCTTCACCATTATCTCTCACCTGGACTACGGAAACAGGCCACGTGATGGTTAATTTTATGGGTCAGCTTCGTAGGTTATGGTTTCAGACACCAGTCTAAATGTTGCTATATATATTATATATATTATATACTTTATATATAGGGCTTTCCAGGTGGCGCTAGTGGTAAAGAATCCACCTGCCAATGCAGGAGACGCAAGAGATGCAGGTTCAGTCCCTGGATTGGGAAGACCCCCTGGAGAAGGAAATGGCAACCCACTCCAGTATTCTTGCCTGGATAATCCCATGGACAGAGGAGCCTGATGGGGCTACACTCCATGAGGTCACAAAGATTCAGACATGACTGAGCATGCACACACCTCCTGTTGATTCTGTTTCTCTGGAGAACCCTAACTAGACTAACACACATCCCCAAGTGGCAGCCCAGCTTTCCTATCCATTCTCCACAGTATAGGCAGAATGTTATTTTTTAGAGCATATATCATAACACATTATTTCCCGGTTTAAACCATGTCTATCTTACTATTGCACTTAGATTAAATCCAAAACCCTTAACACACTTTTCAAATCTCAACATAATACGACCTCTATCCTCCTCTTCTGGAGCCTTGTTTCAATCTTCTGGCCACTTGGCATCAACCAGATAGCTTCTCTCTTTATTCTGTTTCTTAAACGTAGTGAGTTCCTTCATATTGCAGAAGTTTGCCCTCTGCCCAGAGCCCAAGTCCTAATCCTCTTTATGGAGCTTCCTTCTAATCATAGTCAAATGGCATTTCCTCTGTGAAGTTCTCTCCCTGACCCCAGTAATAATAAGGAGCTAAAGGTTTACTTTGTGCCCATCTCTGTTCTAAACACCTTACACACATGTATTAATTCAGTTAATCCTCATAACAACTCCATAAGATAGATATTATTATCATCCCCATTTTCCAGATGGAGAAATTGAGGCAACACAAAATGAAAGCAGTGCGGCCAAGATCACACAGCTGAGCTGGGATTTGAATCCAGACATTGTGGCTCCAGGGTCTTGGGGAAATTCACCACTGAGTTTATCTTTCCCTGGGTCAGAGTCTCCCTCAGTAACTCTCTTGTGTGTGTGCGTGCGTGCTAAGTCACTTCAGTCGTATCTGACTCTTGTGACCCTGTGTACTGTAGCTCACCAGGCTCCTCGTCCATGGGATTCTCCAAGCAAGAATACTGGAGCGGGTTGCCGTGCCCTCCTGCAGAGGAACTTCCTGATCTAGGAATTGAGCTCACATCTCCTGCGGCTCCTGCATTGCACTCCTGAGCCACCGAGAAAGTCCCAGTAACTTTCTTAGTATCCTATTAGTTTTCCTCTCCATATTTATTGCAATTCATAGCATAGATTTGTATATTTGATTACTTTCTAGCTTCTATCACCATTCTATCAAATATCATGAGGACAAGGGCACTCCCTGTCTTGCCACTTACATACCTAGTTCGGAGTTTGGATAATATTAGTTCTCAATAAATATTTGTGACTATGTATCATTATCCTTGGGACTTCCCCAGTGGTTCAGATGGTAAAGCGTCTGCCTAAAATGCAGGAGACCTGGGTTCGATCCCTGGGTTGGGAAGATCTCCTGGAGAAGGAAATGGCAACCCACTCCAGTATTCTTGCCTGGAAAATCCCATGGATGGAGGAACCTGGTAGGCTACAGTCCATGGGGTCGCAAAGAGTCGGACACGACTAAGCGGCATTTACTACTACTATCATTATCCTTTCTTTCCCTAGCTCATTATTTATAGGCAGCAAATTCTCAAAACTCATCCTCATGGTCTCTGAATCAGGTAGGAATAATGATCGGAGTCTGAATGAAGCATTGGGCTAAAATCCTCAATGTCTAACCTTGGCTATGTTTTTGTTTAGTCTTTTTTTATTAATTAATTTGTTTTTTAATTGAAGGATAACTGCTTTACAGAATGTTGTTGTTTTCTGTCAAACCTCAACGTGAATCAGCCATAGGTACACATATATCCCCTCCCTTTTGAACCTCCCTCCCATCTCCCTCCCCATCCCACCCCTCGAGGTTGTTACAGAGCCCCTGTTTGAGTTCCCTGAGCCATACAGCAAATTCCCAGTGGCTATCTATTTTGTATATAGTAATGTAAGCTTCTATGTTACTCTCTCCACACGTCTCACCCTCTCCTCCCCTCTCTGTGTCCGTAAGTCTGTACTCTACATCTGTTTCTCCATCGCTGTAACCTTGGCTGTGTTTTTGAATCAACCATGCTCATTGCATGGGCCAGATACCTACGGGATGGGATTTCAGAATTCCCTAATGCCCAAGTGGGGATTTTACCCACCATCTACTTGAAATATAATCATTAGAGATATTATATCTTCTAATCTCTTATTAGAATTCAGATGTCCCCTGGAAGCTGAAAGCTGGGCGTCATTTACTAGTTAACATCTCAGCTAGGATCACAGGACAAATAGCCCACTGGGAACCCAACACTGAGCAGGCGTCTCCAAACCAGACGAGCCAGGTACCTAGTGCTGGCTCACCAGGAGCAGAATTGGAGAGAGCTGTAATAGAACCGAGAGGACTCAAAGTTCATTTTGCCTTCTCAGTGTTCAGGGCTTCCAACTTGGCTCTGCCTTGATAGATGCTGTCAATGCCTCCCTATGGTTTGCAGAAAATCTCTAATTTTTAGTTCTATCCAATGCTGTATCCATGCAACAAAGGAGCCACCAATTTAAAAAGTGAGAAACTTAGTTAATCAAGGAGTTATTTTGCCTTCAAGACACCAAACTGGTTTGGCTGATTCTTCACTGATTTAATGAAAAGTGCTGGGGTCACGTAGCTGCAATCTAATTAAACATTATTTCTTCCCACCTTCCCCTGCTGAGGACATTGGAAGACAACCCAACAGCAGGGTAAAATGGGAAAATGTTGAGGATAGTCATCAAAAAGAACTCAAAATAAAATTAGGTGTTCTCTTTCTACTTCAAATTTATACTATCCCCTTATAATATAATATAATGCTTTGTTGGCATTTTAAGACAAATGCTTATACACTTACTTTACATTCAAACTAATGATTTCAGGGAGATAATATTGACCTTGTATTGACTAGACTGATCATATTTTAGAACAAGGAAAAAAAATGGCTATTTTTTTTTTTTTTCAGAATAGTGTCAGAGTCCTGAACGTAATCCACTAATTCTGGAAACAGAAGTAGATAGAAGTCTTTGAAGTTTAATTTAGAAAGAAAGCTCCATAAATTAGATTGTACTTACTACTGGGTAAAATAGGACAATTAGCTGTCTTCAGGAATAGTCTAGAGATGTCCTAGGAGAGGATGCAGTATCACAGTAATTATTTTTTTTAAATATGGTGACAATCCTTCAAAAAGTTGAATTTTCATCACCTTTCACTAACATAACATTATAATTTACTGGACAAAAGTCTAGATCCATAGCCAGGCCTGGTTTCTTGGTCCAATTCTATTACTTTTTGCTGAGTGAATTGGAATGATCACTGCATTTCTCTAAAGTCCAAGGAAACAATTTTAAGAAGTAGATGGTAGTTAATGGACACAAGCATTTGACTACCTGTCATGGAGCAGAATAGGCGAAACTCTAATCCTACTTCCTTATGCAAAATTTCCAGGATAAAATACAATGGATTGGTGTTATACTCAGCCTACCAGAAAAAGTTCTGAGACCTTCAAAGAAGAAGAACCTCAAACTCAATTGATCCTCAGAATCCTGCTGCTCACATCATCTTTTTGATCAGATTCTGGCTAAAGCAACTCTCTTAAATCATCAACACCCTCAACAGCTCTTCCTACTAAGAAAAAAAGTATATTAACTTTTCTTTATTTCTTAACTTTATATTGGCCTCAATTGCCCAGCTTGTAGGATCTCAGTTCCCTGACCAGGGATTGAGATCCCCAGGTCATAGAAGTGAAAGCCTGGAATCCTAACCACTAGGCAACCAAGAAACTCCCCCAAATATATTAACATTTCAAACTGAAGTTTAAGTTCTTCCTCTCTGGCCCTCAGTTGCCTAACCATTCTTCCTCACTTTATCAAAATGTTGGGATTACTAATAAAAACTTACTGGTTTTTTGTTGCTATTGTTGTCAAATTTTTCTTTCATTGCTCCTTGATTTGGGGTCTTAGTAAGATTCCCCTCAACACCACAGTTATAAAAGGACTCACACTTGCTTTCTTCTAGTGGTTGTGTGGTTCCATTATTTTTACATTTGCATCTCTGATACAGTCGCACTTCTCTCTGTTTTCTAAATCCCCTCTCCAATGATTCCTTTAACTAAAGATACCACTAGGGTCTGTGAGTATGAATCTTTGTTGTTTATGCCACTGAAATATTACATTTCATTATTCCCAAGGCAAAAATTAATAGGGAAGAAAAATAAGGAAAAACTACATTAATAAAAATCTTACTGTGTTTTATTAGTCCATATTTATTGAGTACTTACTGTGTAGCTGGCACATGCTAAGTAACTTGCATTGTCCAAAGGGAAAAGTCACTTACATTAAATATATAATACAGGACATCATGTTATCATGGCTATAGATAAAGTTGATGGGCTTCCCCGGTGGCTCAGGTGGTAAAGAATCTGCCTGCAATGCAGGAGACCAGGGTTCGATCCCTGGGTCAAGAAGATCCTCTAGAGGAGGGCACCACAACCCTCTCCAGTATTCTTTCCTGGAGAATCCCTTGGACAGAGGAGCCTGGCAGGCTACAGTCCATGGGTCACAAAGAGTCAGACACAACTGAGCAATGAACACTTAACTTAAAGTTGATTGAGAGTAAAAAGAGAATAAAGATAATAGTTCACAATCATGTTTTTTCCTAAGCTTTCTTTAAACTCTAATCTACCCATCTTTCTACTACTACAGATTGAAATTAAAGAGAAAAAAATGTTTTAAAATGTTAAACACATAATAATTCTGGGAACTTCATATGAAATTTTCATGTATCAAAAAACTCTCAATATAGTTGTAGGAGGTGAGATTCCACAGTAAAATACACCAAGTGACAGAACAGCTTTGAATATTGGAAGCATTTGTAGTACAGACTGGCATTAAAATTTAGATGACTGGCTGATTTTTGAAGTTCTCATCTTAAAGTTCCAGAAGGTTTCTAGGAAGTTTCTTACACAGGGACACTTTTTTAAAGATTTAAAAACAGGATCTGTTGTCTACTCATTTCCCCTGACAACCTTCTAACATGCTGTTTCCAAACAGATGAACAGATCACCTCACAAATGACAAATGGTGAAGCTGTACTTATTGGTAGGATAAAAATGAAACAAATCTCCCAACTGAAAACATCAAACTTCACAAGTTTTTGATAAAGAATTTGCTATTGATTGGATCTGATTCACGTATGTGTCAGCAGCCTAAAAACTCTGTTCCATGAAGCATTTAAATGACTGCAACTGATATAATTTGAAAGAAGTCAGAAAATTGGTCGATCCAAATAAGAAACGCCCTATTTAATAGCATCCTAACCTATACTAGTACCTCTATTTTTTACTGAAGCACATATTTAATTTTCTTTTTTGCCCAACACCTTTTCCACTGGGCATATCTACACTTTGCCCAAAGTAAGTATCTATAATTCTATAAATCATTGTGGGAGATGATGTTCCCAAATATTTGCTGATCCTTCCAGTGGAAAAGTTTTGTTTCCTGTCCCACTGATGTTAGGCCTGGCCTTGTGGCTTGCTTTGGTCCCTAAAATGTGATGAAAATGACAGTGGCACTTTTAAGTCAAAGCTTTAAGAGTAGCCATATGTTACTGATCTTTTTTCCATTTGCTGCAAGCTCAGCCACTTTCCAAGCAGAGCAGCTCACTGACCTGAGTCCTGGAGACAAAAGAGCATGGAGCAGGAGCAGCAGTAGCATGCATGAGAAACAAACTTCTGTGTTCTAAGCCACTGAAAATTGGGAATTATTAACCCAGCATTCCTTGGCCAATGATTGACTGCTACATTCAGTTCAGTTCAGTTCAGTCGCTCAGTTGTGTCCAACTCTTTGCAACCCTATGAACCGCAGCACGCCAGGCCTCCCTGTCCATCACCAACTCCCGGAGTCCACCCAAACCCATGTCCATCAAGTCAGTGATGCCGTCCAACCATCTCATCCTCTGCCGTCCCCTTCTCCTCCTGCCCTTAATCTTTCCCAGCATCAGGGTCTTTTCTAATGAGTCAGCTGTTCGCCAAAGGTGGCCAAAGTATTGGAGTTTCAGCTTCAACATAAGTCCTTTCAATGAACACCCAGGACTGATCTCTTTTAGGATGGCCTGGTTGGATCTTGCAGTCCAAGGGACTCTCAAGAGTCTTCTCCAACACCACAGTTCAAAAGCATTGGTTCTTCTGTGTTCAGTTTTCTTTATAGTCCAACTCTCACATCCATACATGACCACTGGAAAAACCATAGCCTTGACTAGATGGAGCTGTGCTGACAAAGTAAAGTCTCTGATTTTTAATATGCTATCTCAGTTGGTCATAACTTTCCTTCCACGGAGTAACCGTCTTTTCATTTCATGGCTGCAATCACCATCTGCAGTGATTTTGGAGCCCAGAAAAATAAAGTCTGACACTCTTTCCACTGTTTCCCCAACTATTTGCCATGAAGTGATGGGACCAGATGACATGATCTTAGTTTTCTGAATGTTGAGCTTTAAGCCAACTTTTTCACTCTCCTCTTTCACTTTACCAAGAGGCTCTTTAGCTCTTCTTCACTTTCTGCCATAAGGGTGATGTCATCTACAGATAGTCTTCAAATTTTTAACTGTATATTTTCTAAAATAATTTTTAGAAACTATAGATTGCCTCTAAGTTAAGTTGGCAACTAAAATTTTCCATCTTATGTATGAAAGTTATTTTAATTTTTGCAAATGGTAAAGTTTTCATTTTTTGTCCTAAATTTTGGTTGTTGAAATACAACCACTCCTTCACTCTTTTAAATGTACCAAAATGAGTACAAAATCGTATTATTATAAGACCCACCATCATATTTTATGTATTTTAAAAATATATCAACAAGTTTTAAAAGTTGGAAAATTTAGATCATTCATTCTGGGTGTGAACTTGTATTCTCATTTTACTTTCCCCACAGACTTCTGAATCCTGATTTTATTAGTCACTCTATCTTTCTTCTCAGAAAGAAAACATATATAATTGTCTATTGTATATAATTCAATTTTGAATTTTCTTTTCTAATGAGACTCCAAGAGTGAACTTCTTCTTCTGGACTGAATTATTATCACAATTATTCATAGCACACAATCGATCAAAATATAGAATATAAATCTGGTATAATTTTGACAAATGATATCAAATATAAAAATTAAATATTATTGGAAATAATATGAATGGGACTTTTTCAATTAGTTTATCAAACTATTGACAAATGTTATTTGTTGTCAGAAAGTGATCAGGTTAAGAATCACACTCATTACTTTTTTGCTCATTTATACAGCTATAAGCAATAAAAAAAATATATTGACATGTGTGAATAAATTAGAATGGAAGGAGTTTGCTTCTGAAATAAATGTCCAAAGTCATGTTGCAATTTATCATCAAAAAATTATTTTAATGTTTTACTGGGTGACAATTTAATTAAGTCCTCCTTGAATTTTATTAAAAACACAGACTTAGAAATAATCTCTTTGACAAATTACTCACTATCCAATTACTAGACTCATTCAACTTTATTTCAGAGTATTTTTTAGAAAGGCTTTGCCCAAACTTACCAATAATATATCAATTACACCTGACTCATGTATAAGCATTTTGTGGAATCCTATAATGAATTTGGAATATCAAAATGCTGTTAATTATAGTACTCCTTGGCTGATACAGTATTTTTGATTAAATGTTTTTATCTTGTGATTAAACATATTCATCCAAACCTTGTCACTGTAGACTTAGCTCCTCAATTTATGGAGGTATCCACCACATAACATGATTGACACAACCAGTCCTCATTACCCAACCAGTAAAATCGGATTTTATTTCTGACAATAAAAATACCTGATGTCATTTCTCAATTCACATAAAAAGTGTTAACACATGTCTCTGTGACAAGCTTGTGAATTCTAACATAGACACCAAGTTCTAGAACAGATCTTTCCCATGAGGTTGCTCCCTTGACAAAATAAGGCACCTCTACCTTCGCTACTTCCAAGCACAAACTTTGGGAGGGTCCTCTCATCACCACAGTTTCTCTCTTCCCCTGACGTGATCACAGGTAGGTGCTGCTCCTCACCCTGGATCCTGGAATGAGGACTACGTACGGCAAACTCTCTCGACTTCTTTCTCCAGTGCCTCTGCCTGGGAAATGCTGCCTTCACAGGCGTCAAGTAGAGGACAGAAGCAGCGTCCATCGCTTCTGCTGCACCATCTTACAACAGAGATCAGAGCATGGAAACGAGATCAGAGCACTGTCACAGAATCCAAAATGCCCTGTTTCTGAAGGTGAAAGTGTTAGTCATTTCAGCTATGTCTGATTCTTTGTGACCCCGTGACATATATAGCCTGCCAGGCTCACCTGTCTATGGCATTCTCCAGGCAAGAGTACTGGAGTAGGTTTCATTCCTTTCTCCTGGGGATCTTCCCAACCCAGGGATCAACCCAGGTCTCCTGCATTGCAGGCAGATTCTTTACCATCTGAGTCCTGTTTCTAATGCTACACTTTGCACTCAACAGAAATATGTAAAAGTCTGAGAAAGACACGAAATCTTATAGCAGGTGCTTTGGGTTTAAATTAATGGAGACACCGTGCATGCTGATATTTTTCATTTGATTAGAGACTTTTACACCCCCTAACAGTTCATGCAGTAAGATTTCAGATGTGTTAAAATGTGATTTTCTTTTGGAAAGCAGGGAAAAGGCAGATGTGAAAAGGAAGGTGGGAAAGAAAAATACACATGACTTCCTGAATTGCAGGCATCCTTCCAGGCCAATACATTTGAGAAAGGAGGATTATAGGCAGCAATGATATGAAAATTGGTGCTCCTCAAAATTGTGTACCTCTTAGAAAAGCCTCCTATTTCCCAACAGGTACCTAGGCCCTGATTTGAAGACCATCGCTACAGACTTCCAAGCAACTGAGAAATCTAATTTATAATGCTTGAGAAATCAAATATTTTATTCTCTAATATTTGCATTATTTTCTATTGCTGCATAACAGGGGTCAAACAACATCATGGTTCCCATGCATCAGGAGTCCAAACACAGCTTGGCAGTGTACTCTGCTCTGTCTCGTAAGCCTGTAGCCCAGATGTCACCTGTCTCACCTGGGGTCTGTCTCCTTGTCCAAGTTCACTGACTGTCAACAGGATTCAGGAGTCCTGGTGATTACAAGACAGAGGTTCTCAGCTCCTAGATGCTGCCCACTCTTCCCTGACATGTAACTCTTTCCACAGCTTGGTCATTTGTTTCTTTAAGGACAACAGACAGATGCCTCACCATTTCTTCTGTCTTGGCTCTTGACTGGCTTGTAAAGGACTCAAGTGATTAGGTCAGGCCCACCAAATTAATCTCTTATTTGGTTAACTTAGTGTCAACTACTGAGAGGGCTTAATCACATCGGTAACATCTTTTCACCTTTGCTGTGCGTGCGTGTTCAGTTGCTTCAGTTGTGTCCGACTCTGCAACCCTGTGGACTGTAGCCTGCCAGGCTCCTATGTCCATGGGATTCTCCAGGAAATAATACTGGAGTGGGTTGCCATGCCCTCCTCCAGGGGATCTTCCCAAGCCAGGGATCAAACTTCGACATTGCAGGCAGATTCTTTCCTGCTGAGCCACTGGGGAAGGCCTCACCTTTGCTATATAACACAGCATAATCAAGGACACTTCCATATGCCATCATCCTTGCCAAGGTCTACTGGGTGGCAACAAGTGACAGAACCCATCCACAGCCCAGGGCAGAGGGTTTTACAGGGCATGGGTCACTGGGAGTCATCTTATTAAGAGAATGTTGTCCACCATGGCATTCACCTTATAACAACTGTGGAGTGCTTTCTTCAAGTTTAGAATATAAGATTTAAAAGACAACCTCTATTCAGTGATCCTCAGAAAAACTACCAGGAAAGTCTTTTAAAACATCGATTTCCCAGGTCCCACCCTCAGAGACACTGATGCGTGAGGCAAAGAGTCAGACAGGACTCTGCATTTTAAGTGAGTTCTCCCTAATGATTTTGCAGTCCATGGGGTCATAAAGAGTCAAACACAACTGAGCAACTGAACAACAATAGCAATGACTCTGATGCAAGTACTAACTGTACATCAAAAACTGCTAATTTAGTGCTTCCATAACTAAACAATGGCTTAAATTTTCTCGAGTTTCTGCAGTTTGGAGCAGAGAATTCCTCCAAGTGGGTTTAGCCCCTCTGTTTTATAAAAGCTGTATTTCACAGGCTCCATTTCTCTATTTTATACCTAACATACTGAGAAAACTTTATACAGTCCCAAGAAGTGCCCTTCTGTTTAAAGTCCTTGTAGGACTGAGCTGACAGCCTTATTGCCACTGTAAACCAAATATAAAATTTTAAAATAGCACAGAGTGGATAGAAACCTGGTTTCTTCTCCAACTGTAGTTTCTACCGTTCTCAAAAGGAAAATGAGAGGACAAAGCTTAGCTGTAAAGTAGGCAAGGAAGACCTGAAAGCAGTTAAGTGTTCATGGGCAGAGGAATGAATAAAGATGTGGCAGGGACTTCCCTGTTGGTCCAATGGTTAAGAATCTACCTTGCAATGCAGGGAACACAGGTTTTCTCCTCGGTTAGGGAGCCAAGATCCCACATGCCATGGGGCATGGCCAAAAAGTAAAAAAAGAAGATATGATATACACATATATGGAATATATATATCCATATATATCCATTTATGGCCAATGGAACATCACTTGGCCATTAAAAGATTGAAGGCAAGAGGAGAAGGGGATGACAGAGGATGGGATGGTTGGATAGCATCACTAACTCAATGGACATGAGTTTGAGCAAACTCCAGGGACATGAGTTTGAGCAAACTCCAGGAGCTGGTGATGGACAGGGAAGCCTGGTGTGCTGCAGAGACTGAACTGGACTGATAAAAAGAATAAAATATTCCCATTTGCAGCAACATGAATGGACCTAGAGGTTATCATGCTATGTGAAGGAAGTCAGAGAAAGACAAATATAATATGATACCACTTATATGTGGAATCTAAAAAATGATATAAATGAACTTATATACAAAACAGAAATAGATCATAACATAAAAACAAACTTATAGTTACCAGAGGGGAAAGTGGGAGACAGTGGGAGAGAGGGATAAATTAGGAGTTTAGGATTAACAGATATACACTGCTATGTCTAAAATAGATAACCTCAAGACCCTACTGTATAGCCCAGGGAACTATATTCAGTATCTTATAACAACCTATAATGGAAAAGAATCTGAAAAAGAACATATGTGTGTGTGTGTGTGTGTGTGTGTGTGTGTGTGTGTGTGTGTATAACTGAATCACCTTGCTCTATAACTAAAGCTGACACAATATTGTAAATCACCTACACTTTACTTAAAGCAATAAAAATAAATAAATAAAGCAGCCAAGGAACTCTCCTGGAGCAGTGACCCTGTTTCATTGGCACATTCCCTGGTGAGGCTTTAGCTGAAGGTAGGGGCTCCTTGCTGTTTAGTCACTCAGCTGTGTCTGACTCTTTGCAGCCCCATGGACTGTAACTTGCCAGGCTCCTCTTCTATCAGTGGGATTTTCCAGGCAAGAATACTGGAGTGGGTTGCCTTTTCTTTCTCCAGGGGATCTTCCTAATCCAGGAATTGAACCCAAGTCTCCTAAGTCTCCAGCTTGGCAGGCAGATTCTTCACCACTGAGCCACCTGGTAATTGGAAGCTCTTTAATCGGGAATAGGGTAAGAAGGTAGTAAAAGTCTCAACAATGTGGCTCCCCATTTTCCACATGGACGCTACCTTACTAATTCATGAAACTCTGGCAACAGGCAAAAGGCAGGGTGCAACCATGTTAGCCTGGACTGTGAAACCTTCAAGTGCCAAGATTTATCAGGGGAGAGAAAGAAGGTGTCTTGACAATTGTACCTTAGTGCCTCTTCACCCTAAGAGTCCAAGTTATACCACTTAGCATTCTCCCTTGCAACTTAACTTTGACTTCTGAGAAAGAGTTTAAAAGACTGAGAAAAAAAGAGGCACATCAGTACTGTCTGGAAGTACAGGAAATAGTCATGTAGTTCAGCCACTGTGTGGGTGACCCAGAGAAAATCGGCAAAATAAAGAGACCAAGATTTGCAGCCTCACAGAAGTGTTGGGGAAGAAAGGGATGCTGCAAATTAGATTGTGCTTTTTCCTCCAAATTAGATTGCACTTTTACAAAAGCTGACCCAAGCAAGACATTGGGCAAGGTGTTAGTAGGTAAAATTTGTCTGTGCTCTGTCAACCTTTGCCATTCTTTCCCTGCTGTCACCTCTTTCTATATATCCATGCCATCCTCTTACACGGATTTCACACAGCACATCGTTAATTTCTTTTGCTATCAAAACAAGTTGTTTTGCTTTGTTTCTCAGGGGACTTCCCTGGTAGTCCAGTGGTTAACACTCCATGCTCCCAACGCAAGTGGCCCAGGTTCAATCCCTGGTCAGGGAACTAGATCCCACATGCCACAACTAAGAGTTCACATGTGGCAGCTAGGGATCCAGTGTGCCAAAATGAAGATCAAAGATTCCAACTAAGACTCAGCACAGCCAAGTAAATACATAAATTTTTTTCTTTAAGTTCTCAAGAAAGAAACAGAAAGACATGCATATGATCTTAGACAACAGGTTAAATTATTATTGTTTTCATTTTAAGAAGACTGTAAGTATTTTTTAAGATATCTTCATGGTGAAGATTAAAGCATTAGTCAGTAACAAGGCAGATTTATTATTGTTGAAAATTTTTAAGGGAAGTCAGAGACATGTCGAAAACCATTCCACATAGGTAATCCTCTGGACTTGAGGCTTTATATATACATGAAAGGAAAAATTGGGGAGGAGGGAGGGTATAATATTTACTTAAATCTCCATGGTTCTTGGAAACACACCTTCAGATTTCCTGTTTCAGCTCCAACATGTAAAGAGTTTAGAAGTTGTCACTACCATCCTTATAATTAAGGAAAAGCAGAAAAGTGGGATCAACTAGAAACAATGACTCTCCTAGTACCCATTAAAAAATCAAGGTTTTAGGGAAACTTCACCCCCAAATCAAGAGAAACAGGTACATGCAGAGAGTCACATCTGAAGCAGAAGTCAGTGAAGGGATAAAACAGTAGAAATATTTGAATGGGGTAAATTTGATGAATTGCTAGAATCTGTGTTTGGATTAGCATAAGAATAAAAATCTCTTCGGGGGTCCTCAAATTTCTGTAAGCTTTACCTTCAGGAATTCCACTGGTTCTCAAGATAAAAATCCTAGAAAGATCCCCTCATTGCTCTGGAAGAAGGAAATGAATACTAATCGTGATACACCCAGAACCTTGTCCATAACCAAGACTTACTCTGGAGAAAAGAATTCTGTGAGCTGGTTCTCAGTTAGGGAAAAGGCATTTCTCCCACTCCAGACTCCTCTAGCCTTCCTATCTCTCCTAAGATGGAGAGAGGGTGGAGTGACACAGTCAACAGGGATAAGAAGCTCTAGCCAGGAAAGACTGAAAACACCATAACCAGGCAAAGGAGTAAGGGAAACAAGGTGTTAGGGAAAACACTGACTGAAATCACCCATCTTGACCAGGTACCATGGTAACCATTCACAGGAGTTATTTTACAACAGGAGATCCTGGTAAGGAACATGGATCTAACAAACCACCATCAACTGGAAGAAACTGGGAAAGGTCAAAAAGAGATACCACATGTCCTACCAACCTCCCAGAATCCTCCACTCTGGAACCCATCCTGGCTGAGTAATGCCACCAGGAAGGCCAGTCAGAAGGACTGGCCAGAGACAACCCAGTAACTAATCCCATCACCATAAAACCAGAGACTGCAGAGCAGTCCTTCTGGTTCCCTTACACTCCTGCTCTCTGCTGAACACCACTTCCCAATAAACTCTCTTGCTGTGTCAACACATGTGTCTCCCTGGATAATTCATTTCCAAGTGTTAGACAAGAGTCTATTTTTGGGCCCTGGAATGGGTCCCCTTTCCTGCAACAGAGGGAAATAAAAAGCAATAGCACTGGGCAGAAAAAAAAAAAAAAAAACTTTTGTAGGTCACAGACAAGAGACACGAGCCTACTATAAGACTGAAATTTAATCATAAGTTGTTAGAACACCCATCCTCCTTCATACCTTATGATCACACAATTGGGGTCTTGTATAATAAAAATTTGCCTTGATTCATGGACCTGACATTCCAGGTTCCTGTGCAATATTGCTCTTTACAGCATCGGACCTTGCTTCTATCACCAGTCACATCCACAGCTGGGTATTGTTTTTGCTTTGGCTCCATCCCTTCTTTCTTTCTGGAGTTATTTCTCCACTGATCTTCAGTAGCATATTGGGCACCTAATGACCTGGGGAGTTTCTCCTTTGGTATCCTATCATTTTGCCTTTTCATACTGTTCATGGGGTTCTCAAGGCAAGAATACTGAAGTGGCTTGCCATTCCCTTCTCAAGTGGACCACATTCTGTCAGATCTCTCCACCATGACCCTCCCATCTTGGGTTGCCCCGCAGGCATGGCTTGGTTTCATTGAGTTAGACAAGGCTGTGGTCCTAGTGTGATTAGATTGACTAGTTTTCTGTGAGTATGGTTTCAGTGTGTCTGCCCTCTGATGCCCTCTTGCAACACCTACCATCTTACTTGGGTTTCTCTTACCTTGGACGTGGGGTATCTCTTCACGGCTGCTCCAGCAAAGCACAGCTGCTGCTCCTTACCTGGGATGAGGAGTATCTCCTTACCACTGCCCTTCCTGACCTTCAACGTGGGATAGCTCCTCTAGGCCCTCCTGTGCCCATGCAGCCACAGCTCCTCGGGTTGCTCCTACCGGCCGCCACCCCTGGCCTCGGGCGCGGGGTGGCTCCTCAAGGCCACCAAATCACTGCAGATGGTGACTGTAGCCATGAAATTAAAAGACGCTTACTCCTTGGAAGAAAAGTTATGACCAACCTGGATAGTATATTCAAAAGCAGAGACATTACTTTGCCGACTAAGGTTCGTCTAGTCAAGGCTATGGTTTTTCCTGTGGTCATGTACGGATGTGAGAGTTGGACTGTGAAGAAAGCTGAGCACCGAAGAATTGATGATTTTGAACTGTGGTGTTGGAGAAGACTCTTGAGAGTCCCTTGGACTGCAAGGAGATCCAACCAGTCCATTCTGAAGGAGACCAGCCCTGGGATTTCCTTGGAGGGAATGATGCTGAAGCTGAAACTCCAGTACTTTGGCCACCTCATGCGAAGAGTTGACTCATTAGAAAAGACTCTGATGCTGGGAGGGATTGGGGGCAGGAGGAGAAGGGGACGACAGAGGATGAGATGGCTGGATGGCATCACTGACTCGATGGACATGAGTCTGAGTGAACTCTGGGAATTGGTGATGGACAGAGAGGCCTGGTGTGCTGCGATTCATGGGGTCACAAAGAGTCGGACACGACTGAGTGACTGAACTGAACTGAACTGATAATAACAATGATTGTAGTTGAAAGAGATGCAACACACAGATACTCTCTGAGGAGCAGAACTTAGAGATATTCCCTGAAGTCAACAGGGGAGAAAAAACAAGGACACTAGAGGAATCTGAAGCTCTGACATCTACAACTACAGTAAGGGTTAGGTTGGGCTGTATTTACAGCCCAATTTCTAGCCAGATGAACATAAATCCTCACACTAAAAGGTTGTTTAACTGTTTCTAGTATCTAGTACAAAATGTCTGGCTTTCACCAAAAAGAAGAAAAGAATTAAGTCATGTCAACAGTTAAGAAGGAAAATCACAGTCTGAAAAGATAAAGCAAGCATCAAAATCAGATTCAGATATGACACAGTCAGTGAAATATATCAGTCAGGGGATTTGAAATAATTATGTATTAAGAGTTTCAATGAAAAAAGTTGACAAAATGCAAGAACTGATGGATAATAGAAGCAGAGAGATGGAAACTCTAAGGAATCAAAAAGAAATTCTAGCAATCAAAAAGACAGTAACAGAAATGAAGAATGCCTTCAATGAGCTCATTAGTAGACTTGACACAACCAAGGAACAAGTCAAGAAGTTTGAAGATACATGAATACAATCTTCCCAAACTGACACGAAAACAGAAAAAGAAAAAAATAAATGTTAAAGTCCAGGATTGCGAGAAGTTTCAAAAAAATGTCACATAACATATGTAAAATTGGAATAGTAAAGGAGAAAAGCAGAGAAGGCACTGGCACCCCACTCCAGTATTCTTTCCTGGAAAATCCCATGGACAGAGGAACCTGGAAGGCTCCAGTCCATGAGGTCGCTGAGGGGCGGACACAGCTGAGCAACTTCACTTTCACTTTTCACTTTCATGCATTGGAGAAGGAAACGGCAACCCACTCCAGTGTTCTTGCCCAGAGAATCCCAGGGACGAGCGAGCCTGGTGGGCTGCCGTCTATGGAGTCACACAGAGTTGGACACGACTGAAGCGACTTAGCAGCAGCAGCAGCAGCAAAGGAGAAGAGAGAGAGAACAAGGCAAAAGAAATATCTGAAGTGGTAATGAAAAAGAATGTTCTAAAATAAATGACAGATATCGAATAAGAAATCCAGGAAGCTCAAAAAACACCAAGTAGAGTCTACTCCTAGACAATCAAGCTGCACAAAAAGACACAAACCAAAATGAATATTATGAAAGAAGTCAGAGGGTAAAAAGAAACCTTGTCTATAGAGGCAACTCATTGGAAAAGACCCTAATGCCGGGAAAGATTGAAGGCAGAAGGAGAAGGGGGTGACAGAGGATAGGATGGATAAATGGCATTATCGACTCAATGGACATGAGTTAGAGCAAACTGGACAACAAAATAGAGGAGCAAAGACAAGAACTACAGTGGGCTTCTCATCAGAAGCCCTACAGACACGAAGACGCAGCTCAAGCTATTTACAGTGCTAAAAGAAGGAAACTAACAACCTGAAATTCTGTATTCAGGAAAGATGGAGACTTTTTCCAGCAAACACTGAAGGATTTCACTGCTGACAAATGTACTCTGCAAGAAATGTTAAAAGAAGTTCATCAGGCAGAAGGAAAATGACATGATATTTGCCAAATATATCTAATGAAAATCTTGTGTCCAAAATAAATAAAGAACTCTTAAAACTCAACAATAATGGAACAGCCAGTTTTTTAATTGGAATATAGTCGCTTTACACTTCTGTCAGTTTCTGCTATAAAGCAAAGTGAATCGGCCATATATATACACATATACCCACTCTTTTTTGGATTTCTTTCCCATTTAGGCCACCGCAGAACATTGAGTAGAATTCCCTGGGCTATATAGTAGGTCCTCTATACAGTTGGTTACCTATTTCATACATGGTAATGTATATATGTCAATCTTAATCCCCCAATTCATCCCATCAATCCCCCATCCTCTCTTGGAATCCATATGTTTCTTCTCCACAGCAGAAAAAGCAAATTATGAAAATGGGTAAATGATATGAACAGACAACTCACCAAATAAGATATACAGATGGCAAATAAGCATGTAAAAACATACTCAACATTATATGTTATGAGGGAAATGCAAATTAAAACACTAATGAGATACCATTACAAGCCTATTAGAGGGGTTAAAATCCAACAAACTAAAAATACCCAATTGCTAGTAAGATTCAGAACAACAGAAATTCTCATTCATTGCTGGTATGCATACAAAAATGGTACAGCCACTTTGGAAGATAGGTTCGCAGTTTCTTACAAGGCCAAGCACAATCTTACCATACAGTTCGGCAGTTGTGCTCCTAGGTATTAACTCATCTGATTTTAAAACTTTTCCCTACACAAAAGCCTGCACCACAAATGTGTATAGCATCTTTATTCAGAATTGCCAAAAATAAGAAGCAACCAAGATGTAGGTTAACAGATAAGCAAATTCTGATACATCTCAAACATTCAAATCCTTTTCAGCAATAAAAAAGAATGAGCTATCGAGTCATTCAATGAAGTTGGTAAATCTTAAATGCAAAATGAAAGAAGACAGTCTGAGAAAGCTACATGCTGTACAATTCCATTTCTATGACATTCTGGAAAAGGCAAAACTATAGAGCTGCAGTTACCAAAGGTTAAAGGGTAATTAAGTAGGTGACTTTTTTAGATCAGTAAAACTTCTGTATGACACTGTAATGATGGATCCATAAAACTATGCATTTGTCAAAATCCATAGCGTAGCACAAAGAGGGAAACTCAATGCATGAAAATATTTTTTAAATTATTTAGAAGGTAAGTAGATTCCAGGATAGAATACAAAATGTGAAAGAAACACATCTAACTGTATTGCAAATGTATGAAACATCATCACTGAAGGAGATGGAGGGAAAAGGTGCTGACCTAAGTAACTTTGGAAATAAGCGGAGTCTCTCAAAGTAAAGACGAAAAGCGTTATGTATAAGCCCTGTCTTCTAACTGATAAAGTTGTTTCCCATGGGAGTAGGGATTAAAAATTCTGAAACCACTATACATACATATTGAAATTAAACAATTAAGTAAATGGATGGCAGATGGCGGGAGCCAGGTTTCTCTCACTGTGGAGTGGGAGGCTACAGATAAACAAGGAGTAAAAGCTATAAAAATCCATGTGGTAATGGAGCTGAATACATCTTTGCTAACTCATGTTTTAGCTTGATATGGAAACAGATGATTACATGTAGGCATACTTATAGACATTTTTATATACATGGGTTGATTTCCACACATATATTTCCTTGCTTTGTTAGCTGAGAAGATATGGAAGCAATAAGCATACTTAGCACCCAGATCTTGGTTTCTAATATTATTCTTCAGTAAAAGGAATCAAAGCTTTTAGAGAAATGGATGATTCCAAGGGCTGGTACTAAATAGAGAAGATGAGCGTGGAGTATCTTATAATGCCAGAAAGTATGAAATTGCTCAAAAACCCACAATGAAGGGGATATGTCATATGAGTCAACTGAAAGTGTTAGTCACTCAGTCATGTCCAACTTTTTGTGACCCCACCCCCACCCCCCCCCCGGCCCAGGCTCCTCTGTCCATGGAATTCTCCAGGCAAGAATACTGGAGTGGGTAGACATTTCCTTCTCAGGGAGATCTTCCCGACCCAGGGATCAAACTCAGGTCTCCTGCATTGCAGGTGAGTCTTTACTACCTGAGCCTCCAGGGAAGCTGTCAATAGCCAAATGCAGAACAATTTGAGCATGAAACTGAATATTTTATTGGATTATAACTCAAAGAATAAAATAATCATCTCAGAGTCCATAATAATCTAAATAAATGAGGGAGAATGAACAAATTGTCCATGCAGAAGGATTCCAAATAATATGTGTAGATACTCTGTCCTTGAGAATGTGAAGCTTAACTCCCCGCTCCTTAAGTGTGGATTGTGCATAGGAACTTCCCTCCATAGAGTACAGCATGGAAAGGGGAAACAAAGAGTAATCACAGTGGAGAACCTGACAAATGCTACCTTATCAAGATTAGAGTGAGAGTCAGGTTAATAGTATGTAAATCTGATATGATGGAAAGAAAACGGCACTTCATCTCTGGGATCTTCTTCCCAAAACCCATGACCCAGTTCAATCATGGAGAAAACACCAGACTATTTCCAATTGATAAAAATTGTACAAATATCTAAACCAATATCCCTTAAAATGTTCAAGTTCATCAAAAATAAGAAAAGTCTAAGAAACTTTCATAGCCAAGAGGAGCCTAAGGAGACATCACATCTAAATAAAATGTGGTATCCTGAGCGGGTTTCTGCAAAAGATAAAAGTATTAGGTATGAGCTAAGGATATCTGAATCAAGTGTGGCTTTTAGTTTATAAATAATGTAATAATTCTGGTTTATTGTCACCAATGTGCCATACTATCATGAGGCATTTATAAGAGGGGAAACTGGATCTGGGGTATATGGGATCTCTCTGTACTGTCACAATTTTTCTGTGAAACTGAATCCATTCTAAAATAAAATATTTATTAAACACAGTCTTTAACATACCATACGGAGAAGGCAATGGCAACCCACTCCAGTATTCTTGCCTGGAAAATCCCATGGACGGAGGAGCCTGGTAGGCTGCAGTTCAAGGGGTCGAGAACAGTCGGACACAACTGAGCGACTTCACTTTCACTTTTCACTTTCATGCATTGGAGAAGGAAATGGCAGCTCACTCCAGTGTTCTTGCCTGGAGAATCCCATGACTCTGCGCGACCCCATAGACGGCAGCCCACCAGGCTCCGCAGTCCCTGGGATTCTCCAGGCAAGAACACTGGAGTGGGTTGCCATTTCCTTCTCCAATGCATGAAAGTGAAAAGTGAAAGTGAAGTTGCCCAAGCAGCAGCATACCATAAAAAATTATGAGACATATTAAGTAACATATGACTGATAATCAGAAAATCAAAAAGCAATCAATAAGATACCCACAGATAAGCAAGCCACTGGAATTAAAAGATAAAGGTTTTTAATTAACTTTTATAAACAGGTTAAATAAATGAGTAAAAAGGTGGAAAAAAAACAAATGAAAAATGGAGAATTTCTATAGAGAAGTGGATATACTAAGACTGAAAGACATAGTATTTCAAAAAAAAAAAGAGAATGCATTGGAAAGGCTTAACAGCAGATTGAACAGCAAGAGACAAGGCCCATAAATGCAAAAATTGGTCAGTTAATTAAGATGGAGAAAAGAGAGGAAAGGATGAGAAAAAACAGAACACAACATGAGAGGCATATGGAACAATACCAAGCTTTCTAATATATATGTTATTGGAGTAATATACAAAGATGAGAGAGAAAACTAAGCAGAATAAATATTTGTGAAGATAATCACCAACAATTTTCTAAAACTAGTTAAAAGATATCAAACAAGGTCAAAGTGCTCAACAAAATAGGATAAGTATCCAGCCAAACAGAATAAACACAAAGATACCCACACCTAGGCACATCAGTTAAACTGCTACAAAACAAAGATGAAGGGGAAAAAATCTGAAAAGTAGTCAGAAAAATAATAGATCCATTACATTCAGATGAACAGAACTATAAAGAATTATGAATGACTTCTCAACAGTTGCAATGAAAGCCAGAAGACAACAGAATGACATATATCATGTGCTGGAAAAAAAAATCTGCCAACTCAGTGGAAATACATTTTGTCTACACCAGTGAAAATATTTTTCCAATCCAGTGTCCCCAAACAGAACTTCTCCTTCCTTAGAAACCTTTTCTCCCTTTGAAACTCACCATAATCTTTATAGTATCAACATCTAGTCTCTCAGGCCCATCATGGCCTCTCCTTCTCTTTTTGACTTTCACAGTCACACCAATTCCTGTCAATTCCAGCTCAGGAAAATCTTTGGAATCTGTCGGTCCTCTTCAGCCTCACTAGTACTGTATTGGTTCAAGCCTTCAACATTTCTAGCCATAACAACTGAAAGCTGACAGCTGACAAAGAAAGCTGAGCACTGAAGAACTGATGCTTTTGAACTGTGGTGTTGGAGAAGACTCTTGAGAGTCCCTTGGACTGCAACGAGATCCAACCAGTCCATCCTAAAGGAGATCAGTCCTGGGTGTTCACTGGAAGGACTGATGTTGATGCTGAAACTCCAATACTTTGGCCACCAAATGAGAAGAGCTGACTTGTTGGAAAAGACCCCGATGCTGGGAAAGATTGAAGGCAGGAAGAGAAGGGGATGACAGAGGATGAGATGGTTGGATGGCATCACCGACTCGATGGACATGAGTTTGGGCAAACTCCAGGAGTTGGTAATGGACGGGGAAGCCTGCTGTGCTGCAGTCCATGGGGTCGCAAAGAGTTGGACACAACTGAGCGACTGAACTGAAACCACGACAGCAGCCCACTGGTTCGTATAGCCTCCCCATCACTGATATTTCCTTATCATCGTTCATCTTCCTCACAAGTTCTATAATTAGCGTTCTGAAAACTAATTCCTGCCTGAACCTCTCAGATGCTTAAAAGTCTCTTCTGACTTTCTGAGCTTCCCTGGTGACTCAGATGATGAGGAATCCGCCTGCAATGCAGGAGACCTGGGTTTGATTCCTGGGTTGGGAAGATCCCCCTGGAGAGGGAAATGGCAAACCACTCTAGTTTTCTAGTCTGGAGAATTCCATGGACAAAGGAGCGTGGTGGGCTACAGTACATGGGGCCACAAAGAGCTGGACATGATTGAGCGACTTTCACTTTCTTTTTCTGACTTTCTGCCAAATTCATATCACAACATACAAAATTCTTTCACAGTCTCAGTCCCAACAACTTCTCCAGCATCTGTTCTTGCATATTCTTTTCTTCTTTTGTTGTGCTTAGTAAAATGTAAAATAATTATAAGCGTAAGCCTCTTTCTCTTTCACCAGATATTAACTTCTCAAAGGAAAGGACTATGACCATTTGTAGAAAGTTCTACTGAAAACTAAAACTTGAAAGAGTGAAGGAGGGTGAGGATCATTCTTATCTCTAGCAAGGGCTTCTAGAAAATCATCCTGATTGCCCATGAGACAGGAATCACCAAGGCAGGTAAGGCTTCTAGTAAAGATGTTTGGTTCCCTGAAAGTCATGAGGGAACCATCATTAAGGGGAGTGGGGTACATAATCCTATCCACCAATAAAGTTAATGTAATAAAACCATTTGTCGTTCAAGAGTTGGAAGGTTGCCCAACTCCTAGGGATATGAATTAGCAGTGAGAAATAAGTGGGCTGCTTCACAAGAAGCAGACTCCAGAGTCAGTTCATTAAGTGTTCAAGGAGTTTCGAGTGCCTTAGCAGATGACTTCAGCCAGAAAAAGGTCAGTGTCAAGAACTGTGACTCTGGGAGCTCAGGTATGGGAGATTCTTAGCTAAGCATGACACGGAAGCGGTTAATTGCCCGCCACTGCAGACCTTCCTTCAAGGTTTCTTGGTGATGTGCACAGGCATGAGCCGCAGGCAGACCCGCAGAATCTGTCAAATTGACCAGTTGTCCACACTGACATCATGTGGCTGCAAGAAGTAATGACAGTATCTAACAAGTGTTCCTGACTAACCTCAAATTTGAGGTCTTGTAAATTCCTAGAGTTCATAAAAAATCACGGCCAATCAAAAAGGAAGGTGCTGAACTCTGTCTAATTTGGCATGTGAGCTGATTCTGTTGTGGCTGTTGTTAAAGTGAAAAATAAAAGGTTAAAGATTTATGGACATAACCGTCTTCTAGTATATACTAGCAATTCAAACTAGGGGAAAAAATATTTGCAACTCTTATTACTGAAAGGGGGCTTTTCTTAAAGGGGAATTTTTCTGAAGGCCCTGAAATCCCTTTCATAAAGGAAAATGTACAGGAAACTCTGGAATTCTATAGACTTGAAACCATTAGAGCTGTTCTGACTGATGTGAAAATTGGGGGGCTTGGAGTCCCTGTGATTCAATCTCCCCATCTGGTTTCCTTTCCCTTGACAGCAGCCTCAAAGCCCCTGCCCTCACCACACACACACACACACACAAACACACACACAGAATTCAAGACCCCTTCAGAATACAGTTTAACACTCACTTTCTTGATGATAGAAAGCCTGTGAAGAATTTGAATCAGAGAATGACATCTACACAGAGATCATCTGTGTAGGACAGAGGGTGTTTTTAAGGGTGTGGGGAGGACAAGGAAAGATTGAGGACAAGACAGCTGGCTTGCAAGAATTTCATCAAAGGACAGACAGGCCTTTCAACAGGTATAATGTCATGAATAATGTTGAAACATTCAGTTCAGTTCAGTTCAGTCGCTCAGTCATGTCCAACTCTTTGTGACCCCATGAATCATTAGTAAAACATAAAACATGATAACTGAACTTCTCTGTAAATATAAAATCTGTTTGTAAATCATATCAAAAACATTCATTGGGTAAAAAATTCACTGGGAAGAGAAATAGTCTCTCAGTCCTAGTAGTAAAGGATTAATCTTTGACTACCTTGGAAATGTGATTATCACAAAGTTCTTAAACTGAACACTTTTTCTATTGAAAAGCTTGTTTCGTGCCAGGTTTTTTCTTAAAACTCAACTTGGAAATTTTATTTTCATCAAAATGAGCTTAAATTCTGCTGAGAACTAAAGAGTTGACCCAGCTGTGATTAACAGCCAATTCCAACTTAAGTGTCCATCAATGGAAGAATGGGTAAAGAATTTGTGACATATATATATATATATATATTCCTTCTCCTATAAAGATATATACATACACACCCACACACAATGGAATATTATTCAGTCATAAAAAAGAGAAATTCTGCCATTTGTGACAACACAGATAAATTTCGAAGGCATTATGCTAAGTGAAAAAGTCAGAGAAAAGCAAATAATGTATGATCTCACTTATACATGGAATCTAAAAAACAAAACAAAAACAAACTCAGAAAGAGAAATCAGACTTGTGGTTACCAGAGGTGGAAGGTGGGGTGAGGGGGAGATGAAGAAAAGTGAATAAAGATTGAAACTTTCTGCTCTAAGATGAGTAAGTACTAGGAACATAATGTACACCATGATGACTAAGATGTTACAACTGCTGTATGATATATAGGAAAGTCAGGAGAGTAAATCACAAATTCTCATTACAGCGAGATTTTTTTTTCCTTTTTTTCTTTTTATTGTATCTATGAGATGATGCATGTTAGCTGAACCTATCGTGGTAATCATTTCACATATATGCAAATCAAATCATCTTGCCATATCTCAAATTTATACAGTAAATTGTATACAATAATTCTAGTAAAACTGGGGAGAGGAGGCTGGAGTGGAGGGAGAGTCATGTTTCCAAGATAACTTTTAGGAAAAAAATCTAATAAAAGAAATTCTTAGAAAAGTGCAGAATGTCTTCTGGGATAAAGAGAAAAAGCAAAGTTTCCAAGCAACTTTTGAGTAAAAATATGGTAGAAAACAAGGCTTTTAACAGAAAATGTTAAAAAAAAACATTTTTAGCTTTTTTAACATTTTAAATGTTCTCATAAACATTATGTTTTCAAGATGGTTTGGGGAAAATACCTAGGGAAGAAAACAATATTTTAAATAGAACTATTCGGAACTTAATCCTGTTTGTGTTTCCCAAGGAAACTTTTGAGGAAAATTATAGCATAAAACACATTTTAACAGGGAAAATCAGAATTTAGGCAATAGGATGGCAACAAAGGACACAAACAGACCCAAGGGAGGGACTCTGAAATGGAGATGAAATTGTCCACATGTGCTGAAAATGGCATGGCCTTTATACCATGCCCCCTCCCCCTCAACCTTCCTGCAGTGAACAGGCAAAGAATGCCCACTGCCCCTATTCTGAGGGGCAGTTCCTTTAATCCAGGGCAATTCCTGAAAAGTCCTGGGCTGTGAGCTCTCTGCAGCAGAAATGGGTATCTGAGTCTTGGGCAAGTTTCAAGGGATCTGGGTAAGTGTTTGGCATCACTACTGGCAAAGAGCGTCAGCCAGAAATTTAGAAAGTTGAAGAAAAAATGTGGGACCACATAATAGAGAATCTTAGGTACATTAGAGCTTAACACTCTCTCACCACCTCAAGAATAGAAGTCCTCATGAAGATTTAAGTTCTCAAAAAGGCATCAAGGAAAGAGTGTTTCAGAATAGTTAAACAAGGAAAATGGAGGGAAGCTAAGAAAAGTATTTTTATTCATTTCACCACCTGGAAAAGCTGACAAATTCCAAACCCACATGCTGTTGAAATACAAGTGATGACTTAGGATAACAAAAGCAAGTTAAGTCACAACTTGAGAAGAGAAAATCTTGGATTGCCCCAATGCAGCTGTGCTGTACCTTGCACAGGATATAGAAGGAAATATTCACCTGGATCTGGGGCTGTCAGCCCACACTGAGTCCATCCGGGGAGCTCATGGCCGCAGCCTACACTGAATTCATCACTGGGATCGTTTACAAAGCTGTGGTGCTGCCTGAAACCACCTTTGGGGTTGGGGAAAGGAAACAGAACAGAGCGTAACCTGAAAGAGGTATTGAAGAAAGAAATCAGTGTTTTGTCTGCATGCCCAGCAAATTCAAACAGTTCCATAAACTAGACATGAGCGTTTAACCTTCTAAAAGCTGGCAACCACCGCTTAGTAAGTGAGGAAGGCGGTGTGTATAGTGGAGAGTGTGTATTAGTCACTCAGACGTGTCTAACTCTTTGCAACCTCACGGACTGTAGACCGTCATGCTCCTCTGTCCATGGGAGTCTCCAGGCAAGAATACTGGAGTGGGTTGCCATTCCCTTCTCCAGGGGTCTTCCCGACCCAGGGATCGAACTTGGGTCTCCCGCACTGCAGGTGGATTCTGTACCACGGAGCCCCAGGGGAAGTCCATACAGTGGAGAGAACTCATTCTTAAAAAGAAAAGAAAAAGAAATGAGATTTCTTTTATTATATTTTTTGTTATTTATTCAGCTGTGCTGGGTCTTAGTTGTGGCATGCAGGATCTTTAGTTGTGGCATGCAAACTCTTAATTATGGTATGTGGGCTCTAGCTCCCCACCCAGGGACTGAACCCAGGCTCTGGGTTCAGGAGCACAGAGTCTCAGTCACTGGACTGCCAGGGATGTTCCAGAGAGATCTCATTCTTTAGATTCCAGGGAGATCTCATTCTTTCAGTTCAGTTCAGTTCAGTCGCTCAGTCGTGTCCAATTCTTTGCGACCCCATGAATCGCAGAACGCCAGGCCTCCTTGTCCATCACCAACTCCCGGAGTTCACTCAGACTCATGTCCATCGAGTCAGTGTTTAGATACCATCAGAAGTAATTTGAAACACAGCTTCACCACTACTAGTGACCTCAGGCTTATTAACGTCTCTGAAAGGCAGTCTTCTTGGTAATCAGGTGGTGAGCAAAGCAGATGCATGCATGCTTATGTAAGTGGCTGTTGTCATCATTATCACTGTCATTACCACTGCCATTCCACAGTCCCCAGAGCTCACGGTCCAAGGGTAGTGACCTGCAGAGCCCAAAGTTGTTCTGGTCTCTATTTAAGAATGAAGATGATGGAAGTCACGGCAGTCGTTCATGCATAAGTATTAGTCTCTCAGTTGTGTCTGACTCTTAGCGACCCACAGACTGACCCCCACTGCCAGGCTCTTCTGTCCATGGGATTCTCCAGGCAAGAATACTAGATTGGGTTGCCATGCCCTCCTTGAGGGGATCTTCCTGACCCAGGGATCATTCATGCCTAAGCAAGCACCTATTTCTAGTACAGTCTAGAAATGTGTAATTTACTTAAAACTAACTCACTGCTTTTAATTTTAGAAAGAAAGTGAAAAATCATGTCTGTTGACACCAAGACAGAGCTTTGTTTGAAGTGAAATATCACTCCTGTGAATCCACTCAAAAAGGGTAACAAGGTCAAGGTGCCAGGGGAGAGTCCAGCCCATAAACAAACAGAGTCTCTGCTCATTGGCAAGAGCTGCACCCATAGGGCAACTTCACAGCCCTCTTTGTCTCATAGTTCAGACAAAAGCTAGCTGAAGAAGAGGAAAAAATATGAAAGGGGCTTATAAGTGATGAGGAAAATACCATAATTTTTTTCTGTGGGAAAACAACTGAACTAAGAAAAAATAAGTAACATGCCCACTTTGTGACAATATGCAGTGCACATCTACATTACACATGAACCAGACCTCCTCAAAGCAGGTGGATAAAATCAATCTTGGAAAAAGATTGGCCCCTTTCTTCAGACACCAGCATTGTCCTTTATTTTGCACGCATAGGAGAAGGCCGTGGAGCAGAAAATAGAAAGGCATGCTGGCCTCCCCTGAAGTGGGTGTGGTCTCCTTCCGGGGCACCAGTCCTCATGTGGGCCCGAAGTCAGCAGTGGGCAGGGGCAGGCGATGTGGGACAGCAGACTCATCTTCTAAAGGGCATGTGCAGAAAGCACACTCTCTGCAACAGCGAAGTGCAGAAATGAAGCGCTATAACAGGCATCCTCTCTATCACATTTGTACCTAGTGTTAGTGCTAAAAACAGGTCTATTTTAAGAGGGAGTTCCTTATTAACTAACTAAGTATTCCTCCTAAGATCTTCCCCTATAGCATGACTCTACGGCACGTTAAAATGAAATACCAAAGCACAAGAAACAAAAGGAAAAACAGATAAATTGTACTTCATCAAAATTTAAAACTTGTGCTTCAAAAGACACCATCAAAAAAGTAGAGAGACAGCCCATTGAATGCGAGACACTATTTGCAAATTATACATCTGATAACAGACTTGTATTTAGGATACATAAAGAACTTGTCAGCTCAATAATTAAAAAGACAAGCAAGTCAATAATAACTGTGCAAAGGATTTGCATAGACCTTTCTCCTAAGAAGATGTACAAATGGCCAATAACCACATGAAAAGACAAATATTTATTTAGCCATCAGGGAAATACAAGTCAAAATCACATTGAGCTATCATTCCTTACCCACTAGAATGGTTATAACCAAAAAGGTAGATGATAAGTGTTGGTGAGCAAGTAGAGAAATTGGAACTTTCTCACTGCTGTAACAGGAGGGAAAGGGGCAGGGCACAACTTTTGAAAGAATGACACAGCCCAAGGACACAACATAAAACCGACCAGATCAAATGGGACCAAGATGGCAGACAGGACTAGGCCTTGATCCTCAATCAGCAAGTGGAACGACACACCCAGAGGCGCCATGACAGTTTCAAGGCACTGTCAAAAGACCAAGGGGTGGGTGGTGGCCCAAATCCTGGAAATCTCTGCCCCTTCCCAAAAATAGTTGGAATAACCCTCCCACACATTAGCATATGAAATTACCCAGCATATAAATAGTAACCACGCCAAATTTCAGTGCCACGCTTGCCCGCTGTGGAGTATGCTTCTCTCTGCATCTGGATAAATCCACTTCTTACCTATCACTTTGCCTCTCACTGAATTATTTCTGCAATGAGACATCAAGAACCTGAGCTTCATTAGGTCCTGAAACCAGGTACCATGGGTTTTGGCTGGGTTTGAGTCCCAGCACGTGGGTTCAAGTCCCAATCTGTAGTAAACGGTTTCAGTGCCACTGGTATTATAAACAGTGCAGTCACTTAGGAAGGGCAACCCAGGTCGCTCAGTGGAAAACAATCTGCCTACCAATGCAGGAGATGCAGATTTGATCTCTGTCTTGGGAAGATCCCCTGGAGAAGGGAATGCTGACACAATCCAGTATTCTGGCCTAGAGAATTCCATGGAGAGAGGAGCATAGCAGGCTACAGTCCAAAGGGTCACAAAGAGTTAGACACGACTGAGCACACACGCACACATACAATCATAGCAACATCATTCATAAAAGTGAAAACAAATGTCCATCATTTGATGATCAACAGAATGTGGCATATGCATAAAATGGAATGTTCAGTTCAGTCACTCAGTCAAACTCTTCACGACCCCATGGATCACATCACGCCAGGCCTCCCTGTCCATTACCAACTCCCAGAGTCTACTCAAACTCATGTCCATTGAGTCAGTGATGCCATCCAACCATCTTATCCTCTGTCATCCCCTTCTCCTTCTGCCTTCAGTCTTTCCCCAGCATCAGGATCTTTTCTAATGGGTCAGCTCTTCACATCAGGTGGCCAAAGTACTGGAGTTTCAGCTTCAACATCAGTCCTTCCAGTGAACACCCAGGACTGATCTCCTTCCGGATGGACTGGTTGGATCTCGTTACAGTCCAAGGGACTCTCAAGAGTCTTCTCCAACACCACAGTTCAAAAGCATCAGTTCTTCAGCACTCAGCTTTCTTTATAGTCCAACTGTCATATCCATACATGACTACTGGAAAAACCATAGCCTTGACTAGACAGACCTTTGTTGGCAAACTAATGTCTTTGCTTTTTAATATGCTGTCTAGGTTGGTCATAACTTTCCTTCCAAGGAGTAAGTGTCTTTTAATTTCATGGCTGCAATCACCATCTGCAGTGATTTTGGAGCCCAAAAAAATAAAGTCAGTCACTGTTTCCCCATCTATTTCCTATGAAGTGATGGGACTGGATACCATGATCTTAGTTTTCTGAATGTTGAGCTTTAAGCCAACTTTTTCACTCTCCTCTTTCACTTTCATTAAGAGGCTCTTTAGTTCTTCACTTTCTTGCATAAGGGTGGTGTCATCTGCATATCTGAGGTTATTGATATTTCTCCTGGCAATCTTGATTTCAGCTTGTGCTTCATCCAGCCCAGAGTTTCTCATGATATACTCTGCATAGAAGTTAAATAAGCAGGGTGACAATATACAGCCTTGACGTACTCCTTTCCCAATTTGGAACCAGTCTTTGTTCCATGTCCAGTTCTAACTGTTGCTTCTTGACCTGCATATAGGTTTCTCAAGAGGCAGGTCAGGTGGTCTGGTATTCCCATCTCTTTCAGAATTTTCCACAATTTATTGTGATCCACACAGCCAAAGGCTTTGGCATAGTCAATAAAACAGAAATAGATGTTTTTCTGGAACTCTCTTGCTTTTTCGATGATCCAGCAGATGTTGGCAATTTGATCTCTGGTTCCTCTGCCTTTTCTAAAACCTTGAACATCTGGAAGTTCATGGTTCACATATTGCTGAACCCTGGCTTGGAGAACTTTGAGCTTTACTTTACTAGCTTGTGAGATGAATGCAATTGTGCGGTAGTTTGGGCATTCTTTAGCATTGCCTTTCTTTGGGATTGGAATGAAAACTGACCTTTTCCAGTCCTGTTGAGTTTTCCAAATTTGCTTGCATATTGAGTGCAGCACTTTCACAGCATCATCTTTTATGGAATGATTATGTCAACAAAAAGTAATAAAGTACTAATGAAAGGTTGTTGCTGAATTGTGAAAGATGCTGGGATTATTGGCCTCTGGAGGAGAGGAATTCAACCTGGGGCCAGTGATGAGGCTTGATCACTCAGAGCTTTTGTGTAATAAACTTTTATTAAAGTATAAAAGAGATAGAGAAAGCTTCTGACATAAACATCAGAAGAGGGCAGAAAGAGTGCCCCCATGCTAGCCTTTAGCATTATGTTATATGCCTATCAGCAGGCTGCTAATTAGAGAAAGGAAATGTCTCAAAACTCAGAGTGGCACCAGGCCCCTCACCCACAACATGCATTTTGAGATAACATTGCACAAGGTGAGTCATCCCGGGCCATAAAACGATTGACATGTATCTTGAAGAAAGGCAGGTTTCCAAGCAAATATATAGTTTCATTAACTTAGATTAGGAGAACAATCGTATGAGTAAAATATACTGGTTTGTTGAGCCCTTATGGGTTCTGAGTCTTAAGCAGAACTGACTTGAAGAAAAGACAGAGTCTAGGGTAAACACATAGTTCATTAACATAGCTTAAGAAAAACATTTCCATAAGAAAAATGCATTGGTTAGCTCAAGGTTTGAGAAAAGTTAAGTTCAGGTGGAACCAGGAGTCATCATTGCAACACAGAATTTTAAGAGAAATCTCCTTTTAATTTTATATAGAAAAGGGAAAAAAAAATCTGACACTTATAGTTTGTTTCCTCCTGCCACTTATGAGAGAAATAAAAAATAGTCTGACGCTTTCAGCCTATTTCCTCCGTTTGAAGACCCCTAGCCTTCCTGCCTGTTACCCTCTCTCTAATATATGCTATACTGTGGATGAACCTTAAAAACTTATGTTAAGTGAAAAAAAAAAAAATCAGACACAAGCAACCTCATATTGTATGACTCCACGAATAAAGTCCAGAGTGAGTGGGCAAATTTTAAAAGACTTAAAGTAGATGGGAGGTTGCTGAGAGTTTGACCAGGCTGGAGGAGAGTGAGGAGTGACCGCTAATGAGCTAATGAATTCAGGGTTTCTTTGAGGCTGGTGGGGACGGTTGATAAAATGGTCCAAAATTAAGTAGTGTTCATGGTTGCATAGCTGCGAATATACAATCATTGACTTGTACAGTTTAAATGGATGAATTGTGTGTGAATTATACCTTGGTAAAGCTGTTACCAAAAAACAATTTTTAATGAAAGATCATTGTGTTGCTGTAACAAGATAAAAAAAGGTATTAAATATTGGTATGTCCTATTATCAATTTATTAGAAATACTGAGAATCTGCTGTATACAAACCACTATCAGTAAAATTATGGAGGAAATGTAGATAACAATAGAAAAAGCCATTCTCTAATGTTCACAGGAGTATTTCAACATGTACTTTGCAGGCCTGATAAACAAAAATGTCTCCACTATGTAGGCATTTATTTGATTTTTTAAGTGAAGAAGAACAATCAAATTGTATGAAATTAAAAAGTTAATTGGTCAGTTTTAGGCTCTATTTTGTTGGGGGGAAAAACGTTCAGAAACACAAGCCCATGATCAGATTCTATTAAAATTCTTTTGGAATATCAAGCGCAAATGGCTTGCCAGAGGATGTTTCCACACATAATTAAATACTACTCTTTTAACAAATGACTTATTTATAGCTGTAGACTCTTTGTTGGGGAAAGGCAAACTAATATTTCAGTTCTAAGAAGTTCCTAACACTTTAGCTTTTGTCTACTATGTCAGGGGTAAAAAAAAAAAAAAATTAGTTGACAGAGTGAGTGTACCTTATAAGATGAGAATCTAAGATGGATTCATTCTTCTTCTAATAGTGAAGTAAAAACATCCCAGATATCTCTATTCAATGAGCATCGGGACAATATCCAACCCTCAGAGAAACTGAAAATTCTGCTCAATGACAACATATTATTCAACTCACCAGGGCAATTTAAGGTAACACAGTGTGACTCAGATCTAAGGGAAAGCATTTTTTCCTTAAGAAATGCCTGCTGGCGAAATAAAGACACAGACACAGAGAATAAACATATGGATACCAAGGGGGGAAAGGGGAAGTAGGATGAAGTGAGAGGTTGGGATTCACGTATATACACTATTGATACTATGCATAAAATAGATAACTAATGGCCTCAAAGAGTAGGACACTGAACAACTGAACTGCTGAATGAGAAGCTACTTTATCTCACAGGGAACTCAGGGCCCTGTGGTGATCTAGTGTCAGTCTCTCAGTTCAGTTCAGTCGCTCAGTCGTGTCCGACTCTTTGTGACCCCATGAATCGCAGCACGCCAGGCCTCCCTGTCCATCACCAACTCCTGGAGTTCACCCAGACTCACGTCCATCGAGTCAGTGATGCCATCCAGCCATCCCATCCTCTGGCGTCCCCTTCTCCTCCTGCCCCCAGTCCCTCCCAGCATCAGACTCTTTGGGACCCCATGGACTATAGGCCACCAAGCTCCTCTGTCCATGGAATTTTCCAGGCAAGAATACTGGAAGGGATTGCCATTTCCTCCTCCAGGGGATCTCCCTGACCCAGGGATTGAACCCAGGTCTCCTGCATTGCAGGCAGATTCTTTACCATCTGAACCACCAAGGAAACCCTAAACAGGAAGGAAATCCAAAACAGAGGGGATATACATATGCATATAACTGACTCACTTTGCTGTACAGCAGAAACTCACATAACACTGTAGAGCAAATACACTCCAATAAAAATTTAAAATAAAATTTTTAAAAAGAAAAAAATAAAAAAGAAATACCTGCTGGCAATTGAGATGGAAAATATAAAATGCATGTCAAATTGTGAGAATGTTTAGAGAATTACCCCAACTGATTCTGTAACCATGTGCAAATTAGCTCCCTTCCAGACCTTACAGGGGCAATTTCCAAAGGCTTCAAGCCAGATACATGGCTTAATGGGAGAAGGTAGTAGTTTTAATTTTAGGATATACATAATTTATAAAATAAAACTGTAAACTATATATAATGTGTTATACATAGCATGGTCTAGTTGAAAATCTTATTAGGCCTTTCTACCAGCTGAGTGTGCAATTCAGTTTCCCCTGAAAGCCCCTCCAGTGCCCTCACAGCAACATATCCTCTCACACATCCTTCATGGTAGACTGGATGCAAATGACTCAGCATTCTCTTTATATCACCATGTGCTAGTTGGTGATTTGAGATGCAAAATTAATGGAAGGGAAAGGAAAATTCAAACTGACTGCCAGATCTCATCTCTTTATAATTTCATATTTTACAATTTTACCTAAGCAGTGATTTTGCTCAAAAGAGAAGTCTGAATGTTCTAATACAGATTTTTTTTTTTTTTTAAGAATCTAAGTGGGAACTGGTCCCACACCTGTTCAGTGTTACAAAGATTCACTCTGCTTCGTCATTTCACATCTTTAATTAGCTCCCCTCTGAGCCTCAGCAACCAAACTGAGCTCATCCCCATAAAATACCCAGAAAAGATTTCATTGGAGTCTAAACTAAACAATAATTGGTTTCTGGTTCCCAGACGGGGCTCAGTGGACTCTGGCAGCCCCGAGCGTCCTTCATTAGCAAGGCTGAGTAGACCCACTTTGAAGGTCTTTGGGGGGAAGGAACTCTGAGACCAAGTCCAGCATCTTCCCAGCACTGGTGGGAATTTAGTAAATGCTTCCCAGGATGACCCCCTGCTGCGTGGACTTCTCTATGACATCTGCTGCTGTCTCTGGTAAGTGATCACAGCAGCAAAGGGTATTTAATTTAAAATGAGTGGTAAAATGGAGACTACCAGCGTCTAGGGTGGGGAAATGAGACGTTGTCCAAGAGTACAGACTTGCATCAGTAGTAAATCCTAGAGATCATTAGCTCTCTGGCCCAGTGAATATAGACAACAATATTGTATTGTAATAATCTAACTTCCTAAAAGACCAGATCTTAATTATTCCAGCTCCTCCCCAAAGAAATAACTATGTGATATGATATATAAATCGTAAACATTGATATGGGCTTCCCTGGTGGCTCAGACGGTAAAGCGTCTGCCTGCTTTTACATCGATATGTAAAAATTGATGTATAAGTATATAAATTTATATGATACATAAATAGATAATTTGTCAAGTCAACATGTTACATATTTATATTAACACAATGTTACATGTCAAGCATGTTTCAATTTTTTTTTTTAATATTGGAGGTTCTTCTTCCTATAACTTTGAAACTATTTGGCCTAAACATTTCTTAGGGTGCACTCAGAATAGAACCTGCTGGTCCCAAATTCTCCAGAGAGAAGTTCTGCTCTGACAAGTTGGGAAAGAAGAGAAAAAAAGAAAAGAAATAAATAATTATTAAGCCTCTAAGTAGAAGAACACATTATGTTCTCCTCTTACTTAAACTTTATTCCAAACCTGTGAGATGTGACATTATTATCCACCCAAAGACAGGCTTTGGATGAAGGGAGAAGGGGACGATAGAGGATGAGATAGTTGGATGGCATCGCCGACTCAATGGACATGAGTTTGAGTAAGCTCTGGGAGTTGGTGATGAACAGGGAAGCCTGGCGTGCTGAGTGACTGAACTGAACTGAAAAACACTCTAAGGTGTGGAAAGTGAGTCCCCAGGTCAAATAATTGACCCAAGGCCACAGAGTGGCTCCGGTGGTAAAGAATCTCCCTACAATGCAGGAGACTTGGGCTCAATCCTTGAGTCAGGAAGATCCCATGGAGCAGGAAATGGCTACCCACTCCAGTATTATTGCCTGAAAAATCCCACGGACAGAGGAGTCTGGTCGGCTCTAGTCCATGGAGTCTCAAAGAGTTGGACACAACTGAGCGACAGAGTGATTATCTGAGAGAGCAGGATAGCCGGTCTCTAAAGCGCTGGTCCTTGGCTTCCTCAAGGTCATGGCCTTCTCTGAGAATCTGGTGACAGCTAAAGAGTGTTCCACACATATGTTTTACAAACAAATCCAAGAGGCCAGTCACCGCTTGAAGCCCAGCTCAGGCCCTATAGAAATCCGAATCCCAAAGCTTCTCTCTTTCTACAGAAGTCCCACTGGACAAGCCTGGGGAGGAGGGCAAGGGAGTCACCCAACATTTAAAACATCTATTTTCTCTCTTCGGACAAAGGAGCCTGGCAGGCTACAATCCACGGGGTCGCCAAGAGTCAGACACAGCTGAAGCAACTTAGCATGCACACACACAAAATCTTTTCATCAATCTCCTATGTTATTTCATAAATTCCTTATGAATCCTTTTCTACTGAGCAGGATTGTGAGCAGAAATGACTTGTGAAGTGAAAGTCGCTCAGTCATGTCTGACTCTGAAACCCCATAGACTATACATCCGTGGAATTCTCCAGGCCAGAATACTGGAGTGGATAGCTGTTCCCTTCTCCAGGGGACCTTCCCAACCCAGGGATTGAACCCAGGTCTCCTGCATTGCAGGCTGATTCTTTACCAGCTGAGCTATCTTGAGGAGAACAAACACTTAAATGACTTCAAAAGCTACTCATCAGCTTCCTGTGTTGTTTTCCAGATTCCCTCCAGCCATCCCACTTCTGAGTGTTTATCCAAAAGAACTGAAAACAGAATCTGCACTTCCATGTCCACAAGAGAAAAGGGGACAACCCAAATGTCCATGAATAGATGAATGGACAAAGAAGATGTGGTCTACACATACAATGAAATATTATTCAGGCTTAAAAATGATGGAAATCCTGCCATTTGCTACGGCAGTGAACCCTGAGGACATTATGCTAAACAATACACTTGGGGAGAATAAACAAACACACTCCTGTGCCTCTGAGCAGCTGCCTGTGGAGAATGTAACACCCAGTGACAGCAACAGAAGAGTCCCTGGAGTAGGAAATGGCAACCCACTCCAGCCTCCTTGCCTGGAAAATCCCAAGGACAGAGGAACCTGGCGGCCTACAGTTCATGGGGTTGCAAAAGAGTGGGAGACAACTTAGCAACTAAACAACAGCAACATCCCTTTTATTGAACAGACAGTTTCCCCTTTGTAAACTAATATAAACATGGTTGAAAATGCACTAAGATACTTACTACTAACTTACATTTTTGGTGACTGCTCTTCAGGGCAGACCATGGTCTGAGCCCCTGCTGACCAGGTCCTAAGGAAATCTCCTTCCCACAGTTCTCTAGGGGCTCAGCAGGCTTACCTCCCACCCAACTCTACTCGCCTCCAGCAAGGTTATAACTACTCAGAGTTCTTCTGAACAATGGACCCCAGTTTTCCTTTCCTCATATCATATATTTTAGAAAATTTGCAATCAAAAATTCTTTCTCTGCCCCTGGGGGATGTAAAACTTCTCCCAGCTTCTTGCTGGTTTAAAAAGCAGAGACAACACTTTGCCTACAAATGTCCATATAGTCAAAGGCATGGTCTTTCAGTAGTCATATACAGATGTGAGTAGGACCATAAAGAAGGCTGAGCACCAAAGAATTGATCCTTTCAAACTGTGATGCTGGAGAAGACTCTTGAGAGAGTCCCTTGGACAGCAAGCAGATCAAACCAGTCAATCCTACAGGAAATCAACCCTGAATATTCATTAGAAGGACTGATGCTGAAGTTGAAGCTCCAATACTCTGGCCACCTGATGGGAAGAGCCAACTCCTTGGAAAAGACCTGATGCTGGGAAAGACTGAAGGCAGGAGAAGGAAACAACAGGATGAGATGGTTGGATGGCATCACCGACTCAATGGACATGAGTTTGAGCAAACTCTGGGAGATGGTGAAGGACAGGGAGGCCTGGCATGCTGCAGTCCATAGGGTCTTAAAGAGTCAGACATGACTGGGCGACTGAAAAAAAAAACATACTTGTCAGTTTTACAGCCCAGGAATGTCTTTCTCAAAGATCAGGGAGCCATTCCTTTGATATATCATCAAGGAAGATAAAACCCCTGTCTCCCAGGCCCTCATTAGGTAAAAGCTTGACTTCAATAAGCACCAGTTAGTAAACCCTGATGTCCTAATCCCACAGGCAAGCTTCCTCCCTAATGGCCCTCAGGACTTTTCCAGCTGGTCACTCTAGCACCTCAACGCCCCCATCTTTTGCCTGAATAGGGTTGGGGGTGAAGCTCTCTCCCCTCTTGCAATTATCTTCCATAACGTTTTCTTTACCTATTTAAATCCATTGGGTGCAATTTTTCTTTGTCACCACACCTCTCCAAAACCACCACCTCCATTTTTTAAAGGGCCTTCTTTTTCACCACTAGAATCAGAATAAAATAATGGGTGAGGAATAAATTTACTGAAACATGAAGAAATGCATTTAATATCTTTAAATTTAAAAACCATGACTTTCACGTGCAGACACACACTATATACATGAACACACAGCCTGCAAATGTATCACACCAGTGAAGTTTAAAAACAGGCTTAGAAAAGTCAGTAAGGACGTACACCAAGATGATAGAAACAGTCGTGTCTATGCAGCAAGATAATGGGATTTCCCTTTTCTTCTATAAGTTGTATTTTCTAAATTTTCTGTGAAGAATTGCATTTTGGAGATAAACTTTTAAAATAAGGACAGGAGGAAGAAGTTCTCAAATAATAAAAGGAGACTCAGACTTTCTATTCTTAAAAATAATCACACCAACATTTTTTTTTTTTTTCCTTTTTACCAGCTTTCCTCCTAAGCGCTAAGGGTGGGAAACAAAAACTATTAATGCTAACAAGAGATACTATGAATGCAGTTGCTGCTTTGAGTTCTGGTTTCTGGTTCCTGGAAATTTCTTTAAAAACTAAAGCCTTTCTACTCTTCTGCTCCTGCAGGGTGAGTCCATCCAGGACTCAGTCCTTGGGTCCTACGCCCACCTCCATCCCAGAGAAGTGAGCCTCACACAAAGAGTATCTGCTTTCAGTTCTACAGGAAAAAATAAAGCTTCCCCAAGCCCCTTGAAGAGGCTGCCACCCACTGCAGTGCGTAGTTTACATCCCACACGCCGGAGGAGTATTAAAGAGGGTCCCCACCATCTCATCCTCAAAGTTCACAGGAACTCTGGCCACTTGAGGCATTCTGTCCCGCTCAGGTGAGAGAAATGAATGCTTAGGGGTGTAAGCATGTATTCCCAGAGAAAGAGAACTTGGTGCCCGTTAAGGTTAAACTTAAAACAAGTCAATATTCGTCTGCAGGAAAGAAAGGGAGGAGGATGAGAGGAAGGGAAAGAACACTTCTTAGAAACATCTATATTAAGTCCACAGGAGCCTATTTGATCTGATCAAATTAGATTTGATCTTTGTGTTTCAGAGACAAGACTCCTGGGTGCTGCTATACCTAACTGTTCAAAGAGAGCCCCCTGCAGCTTAAGTGGGACACAGACTAATTAGCGCTCTGAAAGAAACAATCAAACTGCACGGGGATTAAACAATACTTACAAGGAGAAACTGGGGAGGTATTAATCTCTCTAATAGGAAAAGGGAATAAGACTTTGGCAAGGCAACACTTTCAGTGAGGAAAGACAATTATTCAGAATGCATCCGAAAACCAGAAAATCCTAACTGAAAAGATGGAAATATTTGTATTGAAAAGACAATGTCACCTGAGTCCTTGCCCTAGAAGATGCCAGGTGGCCCAGTAGCAGGGTCTCCTGAGGATAAAGACACACTGAAGAGTTACCTAGACCCCCAGACCAACCTCTTGGTGCCAGATGTGTTTAAGAATTCTATATTGGGGGATTTTAGAAAAAAATTCTGATGTGTAATCAACAGCATTATGTAACTTTTCCATTGAGGTCTGAGTACACCATCCCATTTTTCTTGAGCAAAACACAAGAAACTAATACTATGTAGGAGAAATCAAGGATATAAATATTGAGTTGGTCAAAACTTTAATTCATGTTTTCCATAACATGTAACGGAAAAACCCAAATGGACTTTTTGAGCCACCCCAACAGATTCATATCCATTTAAGTTTGCTGCCAGATGGGTCATGGAAAAAAAGAATTCAGTGTCACAAAGTTGGGGGTATCAGAAATGTGCAGGTGTGACTGTGAACCTGTATTTTGTAATGCGTCTGTCTTTCTCATGAGAGACCAAGAACCATGCCTTGAGTGATCGTCCCCAGTACCTGGCTTATTATGACTGGTGCTCAGCAAGGGTGTTACATTCCACTGATTAATTCTTAGTCTCAAGTGAAGAGTGAAAGCGAAATTCGCTCAGTTGTGTCCAACTCTGCAACCCCGTGGACTGTTTAGTCCCTGGAATTCTCCAGGCCAGAATCGTGGAGTGGGTAGCCTTTCCCTTCTCCAGGGGATCCTCCCAATCCAGGGACTGAACCCAGGTCTCCTGCATTGCAGGCGGATTCTTTACCAGCTGAGCCACAGGGAAGCCCTGAATGGCTGGTTTCAAGTTATCCACTCCTTCATCAAGCCGAGCCTCTCGCATTTGCTAACGGCCTTACCCTAAAGCTTTGGAAGCCCAAGGAGACCCAAACTGCAAAAGTAAGGGTGACAAGAGTTAAAGACAAAGCAATTTTTCTGCCTAATATTAACTTCCCCAATTTGAAGTACTACCACCAAATAAACTGCCTAGGGATGATAAAGACCAAGAAGTAGGTTTTTTATATACTACCCATTTTTAGGGATTTGAAAGCAGTGTTCAAGAAAACCCTGATAAAATGTCCAGGGTCCTATCTGGAGAAAGGAGTCCTCATCGTTAATGCCTCTGCCTTTGAATGCCTTGGGGCTTCCCTGGTGGCTTAGATGGTAAACAGTCTGCCTGCAATGCAGGAGAGCTGAGTTCTATTCCTGGGTCAGGAAGAGCCCCGTAGAAGGAAATGGCAACCCACTCCAGTCTTCTTGCCTGGGGAATTCCATAGACAAGAGGAGCCTGGAGGGCTACAGTCCATCGGGTTACAAAGAATCGGACACAACTGAGTGACTAACACTTGAATGTGCCAGCCTGGAAGCAGAAGTATGCTAAAGGTAGAGTAGGAACAGGTTTCATCACATTCCCATGGTAGACAGGATTTCAATCCACATTTCTCTTCCGGGCCAGGTTTCCGTGCAGTGGCCTCCCCAAGCCTCCACCTCTCCCACTCACCACTGCCAACAGGAACAATCAACACAGACCGGAGGTCTGGAAATAGATGTGCTGAGCTGTTCTCTGGATCCTGGGTCCTTCAGCATTCGGGACAAGGTCACCCCACATTCTCTGTGGTACTGGCAGTATAATTAGTCTTATCTTTCACTCTCTGAGGAATAGAGTGTAACTTTAAACCACAGAGGAAAAATGGATTTAAAATTAAACATCTGAAGTAACAAGGACATCAGAAAAGGCAGCCACAAATAGAGCATCAGCATTCAAACACCCAGGCCAACTGGGTATTTCAGTAATTAGCTAACACCATGGCTAGCTAGTCCTTTGACATCCAGAAATGGCCTGATCCAGAAAACTCAATTTAAAGAAATTTCAATGTAGAAACAAATGCATTCATTCTCTAATGACAATGATTACAATTTTTAAAGTCATCCCTAGTTGGCTTTACATAATAATGCCTCAAGTGTGTTTATGATTTTACTTTTTTAAGTTATTTACGGTACACAGTTATTAAAAAAAAAAAAGAAATCAAACAATAAAATAGATTATACAAGGGAAGTCTCTGATCTCACTCTTATCCCAAAGACCCTCAATTCCTCTTTTCAGAGGAAACCACTATGACTACATTTTGGATTTTTTCAGAAATAGTCTCTACATAATAAAAGACTATATCACTTTTAAAATATAAAGCCTATCACACTATGCATACTAATGCCACACCTTCCTCCCAAATGCATTCTATTAGTTTTGGACTTCCCTGGTGGTGCAGTGACTGAGAATCTGTGCTTCCAATGCAGGGGCCTGGGTTCAATCCCTGATCAGGGAACTAGACATACATGCTACAGCTAAGAGTTTGCATGCTGTAACTAAAATGTCCCACATGCCACAACTAAGACTCAGCACAAATAGATAAATAATGCAAATAAATATAAAATAAAACAAAAGCTATTAGTGTTCCTGTACTTTTTCAGCATGCCCCTCTCCTCTGCAGTGTACACCGGCATTCAGAATTCTTCAGGCTTCCAATGCAGCCCTCAGCTCTGTATTCAGAGCTTCTTCACTAACCCCCATAGATGCTGCTGAGTGAGGAATTAAATACCCCACAGGGATATATTGAAATCCTACCCACCAGAACCTGTGAGACCTTATTTTGGAAACAGAGTCTTTGAAAAAATCATTAATGTGTAAGTTAGTTTGAGGTTATATTGGAGCAGGGTGAGCCCTTAATCCAACTTGACTATTGTCTTTATAAGAAAAGCAGAAGAAATGTAGTGACATCCAGGCACAAATGGAAGACAACATGAAGAGAAACAGGGAGATGCCCTGTGATAATGGAGAAAGAGAGTGGATGGTAAAGAATCTGCCGGCAATGAGGGAGACCTGGGTTCGATCCCTGGGTTGAGAAGATCCCCTGGAGAAGGAAATGGCAACCCACTCCAATATTCTTGCCTGGAGAATCCCCACAGACAGTGGAGCCTGGTGGGCTAGAGTCTGTGGGGTTGCAAAAAGTCAGACATGACTGAGCAACTAAGCACCCACAAGCCAAGGAGGATCAGGGATTGTCAGAGGCATCAGATGCTGGAAGGGAGGCATAGAACAGTTCTCCTCTAGAGCCTTCAGAGGGAGCAGGGCCCTACTCACACCTTCATCTTGGATTTCTGGCCTCTGGAACAGTGAAAGAATACATGTCTGCTCTTCTAAGTCATGTCCTTGGTGGTACGTTGTTACAACAACCCTAGGAAACTACTGATGCATAGGGCTGACTCATTAGAAAAGACTCTGATTCCAGGAAAGATTGAAGGCAGGAGGAGGAGAGGACAACAGAGGATGAGATGGTTGGATGGCATCATCGACTCAATGGACATGAGTTCGAGCAACCTCCAGGAGATGGTGAAGGACAGGGGAGCATGATATGCTGCAGCCCATGGGGTCACAAAGAGTTGAACACAACTGAGCGACTGAACTGAACTCAGGAAACTAATACACAAATGCCACTGAGTTTTAATTCTTCCCTAATCGTTTCCACCCTAACAAGTAACAGCTGCCTTCTTTTCTTTTTTCTCACCCACCTCATACAACCCTCCTCAGCTCAGCTGAGTGGCTCTCCCTCCAAACCCCTCTGTGAACTGCATCATTGAGTCTGCTTTGATCTCTGACCTCTCTGGTCATCTGTCCTCTGCACAACTCTTCCCTCGAATCCCATTGCCTCATGTGTACCTATACTTTGTCCTCAACTGGCCTGAAATTCCTTGTGTATAAAATCTGTGTTTTATTTTCTCTTGATCTGGCATGGGCTCACAGTATACATAAACAAGCAACCCCTGACCTGATAGTATTAAAGAGTTATTAACTTCAAGAAATTATTTCAAAAAAAAGGTACTCTGTGACTTCATTAGGCATTCCAAAGCATGTTCAATGTCTCTCATCTAATACAATGAGAGAAGGTATTAAAAAGGTATTTTATTCTTTACTGTATTTTGAAAGCAAAATGGATATTGTTAATAATGTGAAATTCAAGATAGGATAATCACTAGAAAGTTTGCTATTACAAAAGGGCAAATTAAATGCTAATGTGTAAAGTGACACATGAAAACCAAATGTAAATTTCCAGAAATACATCTTTTTTAATAAGACAATACCTCATTTTTTATAATCTGCAGAAAAGGAAACTAAAATGATGATTAAAGGACAACATTAATGGAACTCTAAAAGGCAATTGTCCCAGCAGTTCTGAGGCAGCCAACTATCTTATAGATGCTTATAGATGCTGCTGGAAGAAGGAAGCTGGGTGGACATTTATCAGTAGACTAGTACTCATGACCAGCTGATTTACCTAGATACGAACCTCCTCCTCACTGAATTATTTTAGGAGTAGTGCAGATCCTAGAATATATACTCTTAGAGACAGAAAGGACCTTAAGATTCAGTATCATTCGAACTCTTAACCTATATAGAAACCCGGCCACTTGCTCCTTGACTTGCCATCAAATCTTTGCCTGAATACAGCTGACAACCAGAAACTCTCTTCTGAAGGGCATCTATTCCATGGCTGAGTTTGGAGGGGAAAAGTTAGATTTCACATTAGGCCCCTGGAATCTGTTCCAATTGGTGGATCCTGAAGGAAAATGCCTACAGAGAGGCTTCTCAACTCTGTCTCCTTGCCCTCAACTTTAAGCCTCCATAGGAAGATTTCACATGCGGGAAAAGTGAATGGTGATTCTTTACCTGAACTGGTTTCACTAATCCGGTTAGTCCTCTCTTTGCAGGAACCTCGCTAAGTTCTCAGGACCATTTCATGGACATTTCCTACCAAGCCTCACTGATAAGACCAGATACCCTTGAAAACACCAAGGGCTTGGTCACTGCACACAGTAATGGCATTTTCCACTCCCACAAAGGCTTCAGGAGAGGAAGAGGGGGCTTTGGAATCTTAAGGCTTAGACGTGATGGATTTGAGGATGACTTCTATTGGACCATTCCAGAGGCATCCAGATATTTAACCAGTAAAGTAGTTTGTGTCTTTTCATCTTAAAGTGAAAGTCGCTCAGCCATATTTGACTCTTTGCAACCCCATGGATTATACAGTCCATGGAATTCTTCAGGCCAGAATACTGGAGTGGGTAGCCTTTCCCTTCTCCAGGGGATCTTCCCAACCCAGGGATCAAACCCAAGTCTCCTACGTTACAGGTGGATTCTTTACCAGCTGAGCCACAAGGGAAGCCCAAGAATGCTGGAGTGGGTAGCCTATCCCTGAGGTAGATTATAAATAAATAGAGTTACAGGAGAAGGGAATGGCAATCCATCCCAGTATTCTTGCCTGGAGAATTCCATGGGCAGAAAAGCCTGGTGGGCTACAGTTCATGGGGTCACAAAGAGTCAGACACAACTGAGCAACTAACACACACACACACGGTCCGAAATTAGTATAAAATGCCACCAAGTAAATTACCACAAACTTAGCAGCTTAAAACTACACACGTTTATTGTCTCTCTACTTCTGCAGGTCAGGAGTCTGGGCTGCCTTAAGAGGGTCCTCTGCAAAGATGCTACCGAAGTGTCACCCAGGGCTTAGCCTTCTGGAACCATGAACGGTAACAAATCTGTCTCCCTTTACATTGCTACCAGAATTTCTTTCTTTGTGGCAGTAACACGGAGGTTCCTGCCTTCTCACTGGCTGTTGGCTGGAAGCCACTCTCAGCTCCTTCAGGCTGCTCACAGTTCTTTGCCACCTGGCTCTCTCCATGGCTTCCTGACAACATGGCAGATGGCTTCTTCAAGCTGGAAAGGGGAAAAGAACCTAAGACGATCAATAATCACTGAGCGACAGCCCATCACCTTTGCTGTGCTCTGTGGGTGAGAAACAAGTCACAGGCCCTGACCACACTCAAGAAGAGGGGCTTTACAAGGGCTTGATCCCTAGAACCGGGGATTATTTGGTTGGATACCTTAGAGTCCTGGCGTGCTGCAGTTCACGGGGTCGTGAAGAGTCGGGTACAACTGCGCAACTGAACACCAATGACCTTAGAGTCCACAACAACCCCCCCACAATCCACCACAACCCCAAGACTGGGTTTTTTAAAGCACCTCAGTGATGTTGATGTTTAATCAAGTTCCAGAACTATTGTTTTAGGATAAAGAAGGCAACACAAAGGAGATTTATTTATTGTTATGGTTTTCAACCTTGGCTGCCCCTTAGAATCACTAGGAGATTATTTTAAAATCCCCTTGCAGGCTGCACCCCAGACCCATTCAGTCAGAATATCTGGAAGTGCATTAGTTTTCTGAAACACGGCAGGTGATTCCAAAGTGTGGCCAGAGATAAGAATGACTGTTTTACTGGAACAGTCAGGTGTCAGAATCAATCTTAATGCAAAAAAAAAAAAAAGGCAATCCTTGGGGCAAGTTGTGAAAAACAAGTCTCCTAGGTGAGACAGAGAAGTGGCAAGAGATAAGGCAGGAACACTTCTGGTAATTTAATGAAGCTAGTGAATTCCAAGAAAGGGAATGAATTCGGGAGGTAACATTGATAAGACTGTGCCACTCACAAAGTTAACAAAGAAGGAGGAAGCTCAGATGACTTCCAGATGCCAGGTTGAGACACCTGGGAGGGCATAAAAGCCACCAACTGAGACAGAAATCAAGAGGAGAAGCTGGCTGAAGAATGAAAGGGATGAAGAAAATACTAAGCTCAGTTCTACTTATGTCGAGTTCCACACATTTTAAAGATGTTTTCATTTAACTTGTACTAATGTTCCCTTGCTTGCTGAATCCATTTAATATACATTGAGCATTGCCAACATTTTCCCAATGAATGTATTCTCTTGCTCTCTTTTATTTTCCATTGGACTCAGCTGCCCAGCACAGGGCCAAGTAAATTTACCTCTAATTTCCTCCTTTGAAAGGTTATTTATTATTTTACTAGTGATACCACTCTTTGGATAACTGTTCCCATAATTAAATGCCAAGTTATTACTGTGCAATGCTAGGCATTGAAATTTTAATGTGCTGGTTTTGCAATTATTAAGGATTTTTTAGATTCTTAAAAATAGAATCATTTTCTAAAACCCTTTTAATGTGCTGGTAAATGGAATTTTGCCTGTCATACCAGTAAACAAGGGATGTCACAGTCATGATCAACTGCAGCCACAGCCGGGAGAAGCCAACTTGCACCCGAGACCAGGGGTGGCAGCCGGGAGGAGCCACCCGAGGAGCGGTGGCCGCCTGGGCATAGGAGGGCCTAGAGGAGCTATCCTACGTTGAAGGTCAGAAAGGGCAGCGGTAAGGAGATACCACTCGTCCAAGGTAAGGAGCAGCAGCTGTGCTTTGCTGGAGAAGCCATGAAGAGATATCCCACACCCAAGGTAAGAGAAACCCAAGTAAGATGGTAGGTATTGCAAGAGGGCATCAGAGGGCAGACACCCTGAAACCATACTCACAGAAAACTAGTCAGTCTAATTACACTACTACCACAGCCTTGTCTAACTCAATGAAACTAAGCCATGCCCTGTGGGGCCACCCAAGACGGGTGGGTCATGGTGGAGAGGTCTGACAGAATATGGTCCACTGGAGAAGGCGATGGCAAACCACTTCAGTATTCTTGCCTTGAGAACCCCATGAACAGTATGAAAAGGCAAAATGATAGGATACTGAAAGAGGAACTCCCCAGGTCAGTAGGTGCCCAATATGCTACTGGAGATCAGTGGAGAAATAACTCCAGAAAGAATGAAGGGATGGAGCCAAAGCAAAAACAGTACCCAGCTGTGGATGTGACTGGTGATAGAAGCAAGGTCCGATGCTGTAAAGAGCAATATTGCATAGGAACCTGGAATGTCAGGTCCATGAATCACGGCAAACTGGAAGTGGTCAAACAAGAGATGGCAAGAGTGAACGTCGACATTCTAGGAATCAGCGAACTAAATTGGACTGGAATGAGTGAATTTAACTCAGATGACCGTCATATTTACTACTGTGGGCAGGGATCCCTCAGAAGAAATGGAGTAGCCATCATGGTCAACAGAAGAGTCCGAAATGCAGTACTTGGATGCAATCTCAAAAACAACAGAATGATCTCTGTTCGTCTCCAAGGCAAACCATTCAATATCACAGTTATCCAAGTCTATGCCCCAACCAGTAAGGCTGAAGAAGCTGAAGTTGAATGGTTTTATGAAGACCTACAAGACCTTTTAGAACTAACACCCGAAAAAGATGTCCTTTTCATTATAGGGGACTGGAATGCAAAAGTAGGAAGTCAAGAAACACCTGGAGTAACAGGCAAATTTGGCCTTGGAATGTGGAATGAAGCAGGGCAAAGACTAATAGAGTTTTGCCAAGAGAACACACTGGTCATAGCAAACACCCTCTTCCAACAACACAAGAGGAGACTCTACACGTGGACATCACCAGATGGTCAACACCAAAATCAGATTGATTATATTCTTTGCAGCCAAAGATGGAGAAGCTGTATACAGTCAACAAAAACAAGACCAGGAGCTGACTGTGGCTCAGATCATGAACTCCTTATTACCAAATTCAGACTCAAATTGAAGAAAGTAGGGAAAACCACTAGACCATTCAGGTATGACCTAAATCAAATCCCTTATGATTATACAGTGGAAGTGAAAAATAGATTTAAGGGCCTAGATCTGATAGATAGAGTGCCTGATGAATTATGGAATGAGGTTCGTGACATTGTACAGGAGACAGGGATCAAGACCATCCCCATGGAAAAGAAATGCAAAAAAGCAAAATGGCTGTCTGGGGAGGCCTTACAAATAGCTGTGAAAAGAGGAGAGGCAAAAAGCAAAGGAGAAAAGGAAAGATACAAGCATCTAAATGCAGAGTTCCAAAGAATAGCAAGAAGAGATAAGAAAGCCTTCTTCAGCGATCAATGCAAATAAATAGAGGAAAAGAACAGAATGGGAAAGACTAGAGATCTCTTCAAGAAAATTATAGATACCAAGGGAATATTTCATGCAAAGATGGGCTCGATAAAGGACAGAAATAGTCTGGACCTAACAGAAGAGGAAGATATTAAGAAGAGGTAGCAAGAATACACAGAAGAGCTGTACAAAAAAGATCTTCATGACCCAGATAACCATGATGCTGTGATCACTAATCTAGAGCCAGACATCCTGGAATGTGAAGTCAAGTGGGCCTTGGAAAGCATCGCTACGAACAAAGCTAGTGGAGGTGATGGAATTCCAGTTGAGCTGTTTCAAATCCTGAAAGATGATGCTGTGAAAGTGCTGCACTCAATATGCCAGCAAATTTGGAAAACTCGGCAGTGGCCACAGGACTGGAAAAGGTCAGTTTTCATTCCAATTCCAAAGAAAGGCAATGCCAAAGAATGCTCAAACTACCGCACAATTGCACTCATCTCACATGCTAGTAAAGTAATGCTCAAAATTCCCCAAGCCAGGCTTCAGCAATACGTGAACCGTGAACTCCCTGATGTTCAAGCTGGTTTTAGAAAAGGCAGAGGAACCAGAGATCAAATTGCCAACATCCCCTGGATCATGGAAAAAGCAAGAGAGTTCCAGAAAAACATCTATTTCTGCTTTATTGACTATGCCAAAGCCTTTGACTGTGTGGATCACAAAAAACTGTGGAAAATTCTGAAAGAGATGGGAATACCAGACCACCTGACCTGCCTCTTGAGAAATCTGTATGCAGGTCAGGAAGCAGCAGTTAGAACTGGACATGGAACAACAGACTGGTTCCAAATGGGAAAAGGAGTACGTCAAGGCTGTATATTGTCACCCTGCTTATTTAACTTCTATGCAGAGTACATCATGAGAAACACTGGACTGGAAGAAACACAAGCTGGAATCAAGATTGCCGGGAGAAATATCAATAACCTCAGATATGCAGATGACACCACCCTTATGGCAGAAAGTGAAGAGGAACTCAAAAGCCTCTTGATGAAAGTGAAAGAGGAGAGTGAAAAAGTTGGCCTAAAACTCAACATTCAGAAAATGAAGATCATGGCATCTGGTCCCATCACTTCATGGGAAATAGATGGGGAAACAGTAAAACAGTGTCAGACTTTATTTTGGGGGGGCTCCAAAATTACTGCAGATGGTGACTGCAGCCATGAAATTAAAAGACGCTTACTCCTTGGAGGGAAATTGTGACCAACCTAGATAGTATATTCAAAAGCAGAGACATTACTTTGCCGACTAAGGTCCATCTAGTCAAGGCTATGGTTTTTCCTGTGGTCATGTATGGATGTGAGAGTTGGACTGTGAAGAAGGCTGAGTGCTGAAGAATTGATGCTTTTGAACTGTGGTGTTGGAGAAGATTCTTGAGAGTCCTATGGACTACAAGGAGATCCAACCAGTCCATTCTGAAGGAGATCAGTCCTGGGATTTCTTTGGAAGGAATGATGCTAAAGCTGAAGCTCCAGTACTTTGGCCACCTCATGAGAAGAGTTGACTCATTGGAAAAGACTCTGATGCTGGGAGGGACTGCGGGCAAGAGGAGAAACGACAGAGAATGATATGGCTGGATGGCATCACAGACTCGATGGATATGAGTCTGAGTGAACTCCGGGAGTTGATGATGGACAGGGAGGCCTGGCGTGCTGCGACTCATGGGGTCGCAGAGTAGGACACGACTGAGCGACTGAACTGAACTGAACTGAACTGAACTGAAGTGAAAGAAGCCAATCTGAAAAGGCTATCTACTGTATTACTCCAACCATATGACAGTCTGGAAAAGGCAAAATTATGAACACAGCAAGATCAGTGGTTCCCAAGAGTTAGTGTGGTGGGAGAGATGAGTTGGTATGGCAAGGAGGATTTTTAGAGCAATGAAACTATTCAATATGACACTACAATGCTGGATATATATCAATATACATCATCAAAACCCATAGAATGTACTATACCAACAGTGAACCTTAACATAAACTATGGACTTGGGGTGATAATGGCACGCCAATGTAGGTTCATCACTTGTAACAAATGTCACCCTCTGAAGCAAGATGTTGATAATGGGAGAGGCTATGCATGTGTGATGGGAAGGGATATATGAGAAATCTCTTTAGGCTCAATTTTGCTCTGAATCTAAAACTACTCTTGAAAATAAAGTCTATTTTTCTTTAAATTAATGTTTGTAACATACAAATGCAAATGTGTGTACAACTTCATTGAAAGATAACATCAGAACTCTTAACCTGAGGCCCATACCAAAGTCAGTACTGGCAGTTACAAGCAATGCTTTAGCTGTCTTAAATAGAAAATAATTTATTAAGAGATATTTGTTAGCTTGCAGAATTTATAGAGAATCAGAGAACTTGTTATGAATGATACACATCTTGAGATGACTCAGGAGCAATACTCGATCATGGGAGAGAAACCACCTCTTCCAGCAACCACTTGGCCCAGAGCACACAGATACTGAATGCCAGAAACTCTCTGTCTAGAGCCCCAGAAGAACCAGATGCCCCCATTACCACAGCCCAGATCAGTCTTCCTACAGCTGCCTTCTTATGCTGCTTCTTTCCCTGAGTCCTGCGCAGGTGTATTTGACTGGCAGTACCTAAGTCACATTTTGCATTATAACTGGGAAAGGCCTGAAAAAAATTTTAACTCCATCACAAGATGGAATATAGGAAACTATCAAAACATCTAAAAATCCACACAGTAACTCAGGTGTCCACGTATAGCGACTGACTCAGTATGGGACACGTTGAAACTGATAAAGAACAAAAAAGGAAAAAGAAAGAACAGTTAAATGTGGGAGTTTACAGGTCACTGGAGAGGTCAACCATGGAGATATACAGAATAGTATTCCTATAAGAATTTTTAAATCTCCATTGGCTTTGAAGACCTAGGGACTGTTGGTGACCACCATGAATATCCCTCCATTCTAACCATACCACAGTATATCAAATAGTCTGCTTATGTTGGTTTCTCCCTTAACCTGTAGCTTCTAACGGGTAGGAATGAGGTCTCATTCATCTCAGAACACCAGCACCTAATACAGTACTTGGAACAAGTATTTCAGTAATGGTTTATTGATCCTAACTGAACTGAGACCTGAAGCTTCCCTTTAAAAACTTATGCAATGTGTAAAATAGATAGCTAGTGAGAAATTGCTATATAGCACTGGGAGCTCAGCTCTGTACTCTGTGATGACCTAGATGGATGGGATGGGGATGAGGGAGAGGTTCAAGAGGGAAAGGATATATGTATATCTGTGGCTGATTCACATTGTTTTATGGCAGAAACCAACACAACATTGTGAAACGATTATCCTCCAAATAAAAATAAATTTTAAAAAAAACTCTTGCAAGATGTCAAGAGTGAAATTTCCATAATTCTGGTCTTTAGGTTTCTTGATACCTGTCTCTCCAAGCTCCTCTAATCTAAAGTCACTCATTTTTTAGCACCTTGGAATCATAAGGTTCAACAAGAGTCCCCTTCTCACTTTTTGGAATTATCAGCTTTCCAATAAATTAACACAACAACAAATATCTGCAGAGAGGTTTACATTTTACAAAGTGTTTTAATACTCATAATTCCCATTCAATACTCACTTCCTTGTAAAATGAGTATTTTTTATCATTTCTGACTTTTAGAGGCACCACATAACTGGTCTGAAAACTACTTACACTTAGAAAGAGTTTCTCCCTGAATTGCTAAGGTCTTCTGGTTTCAAACTCCAAGATCATTTCTGCCACACTAGCTGGGGTGGCCCCCAAAGACTTTGGTTCTATCATTTTATACCTTCAGGCTCACATGTGATTAGCATTTTCTTGGTTCTCATTCATCAAGTTGGCATCTGTTGTTGGAGCTGCTGAAGGTACTCATTAGTCATTTCAAGGAGTGCACTTTGAATCCAGTGAGTGAGATGATTTCTTAAGCTTTGGGGGGACATTTTCAAAAGCTCACACCTTGATACATTAAGGAGAGAGGAGACATGTTTAGATATTCAGGGATCAGGATTCCAGTCTGGCCAGTTGACCTCCGATTCCCCTCTTACATTTGGAGAATGCAAATGTGAGTGGGATGCAGAGGAAATTGTTAGGGCTTTGGGGGCTGACGGCAGGTTCTGCCTCACTGAATTCTGATAACACTGCAACTGACCAAGGATACTAAAATTCTAGAACTCCAGCAAAGGGGATAGCATGGCAAAAGTAACAGCTTGCTGCCCCTATTTTTGCCAATTTTTACAAACTCTTTCTCTCAATATTGAGCAGAGGATTCCATTTCCAGGCTTTGTGGGTCAATTCAAGATGGCCCTAGACAGAACTCTACTCAATGTTATATGGCAGTCCGGATGTGAGAGGAGTTTGGGGAAAAATAAAATGTGTTGCTATTTGGATGATTTCAACAAGCAAAAATGAACAGCTAAAAACCTGGAAAAATGTAAGATCCTTTCCTTAATGTGTATGGAATTTATTTGTTGTAACTTGTAAGCAAACATATTAGAATACAAGTAAAAGAAAGAAAAGAAAAAGAAAAAAAAAAAAAGATGGCCCTAGACAAAAAGCAGAAGCAACTGAGCAACTCAAGCAAAGCTGTGATCTGAGCTCCTTTTTTAAAAGGGTTTAAAAATCCTTCAGTAACTCAAATGTGCAGGAAGTTGTTCATAAACACCTCATGTAATACCTCAACAAAACAGGCATGAAATGAATGCAAGCAATTGTAATTATCTTTATGATCATTCTTTCCCCCATAGAACCACTAACAGTAGCTGGAAACGTGGACAGCACAGAACGAGACTGCCCAAATCTAGTAAGAATGGTATCAGAATTGGGATTTGAGAACTTTAAAAGGCATTCAGTCCACAAGTACACCAGGCTCTGCATATCACCCCAAGAGTTAAAGATTTTTTTTCATAAACACAAAATAGCAAGTATTAATAATAAACAAGAGCAGTTATTATCACTATTGACATCTCCCCTTGCAGAGTCTCTTGAAGATAAATTCTAGCTCAGATTCAAATCCTTGAAGATAAATTCTCATTTCTAATTCAAAGGAAAGAGGAAATATAGGTATAAGATGCATCTAATTTTTATAAATCATTTCTGACAAATAACAATGTCTAAAGTGAAATCAACCACTACATTCACAAACTCCCTCCAAAAACACATGAAATCATTAGAAATGAAGACAAGAAAGGCTCCTGTGGAAAAGAGTGTAGCTTCTGAGTTGTTTCTTTTGAAGGTTTTGTTAGGGATTTTTCTGAACCGGTTTCCATTCTGCACAGTAAACCTTCAATACAAGCCCATATTACTGACTGCAAACATCTGTATTCATCACTGCAACATGTTTCTTCAGCAAAGACAAGCCAGAAAGTCAAGGAAGATAAAATTCAAATACATTTATTTTGCAATTCTGCTCAAAGAAGCTGAAATAAGTATCCAAAAAAAAAAAAAAAAGTTTAAGGACTATGAATTTCATTTTTCCGTGCAACTCTTAGCTTCAACCAAGGATAATCAAACAGTGTATTGACAAGATCTGTAAAAATGGCAAAGGCAGTCAACAAATAAGTAAGCCCAAAGGCACAGTAGGAAAGAAGATCTGAATCCAAGAGATAAGAGGAAATTTGTTTTTTGAATGGTTTTTGTTCTCTTTGCTAAAATTAATATTTAAAATGTACTGATGTCCCAGAACTGTAGTTCTCATCTGCAGAAACACGAAGTATATTTGCTTATACACTTTTCCCATTTTACGTCCTATATTTACTCTCAAATGTGGGAGGTGGACAGCTGGGAGAGCAGAGACTGCTCCATGCCAAGAAAGTGGCTTTAGAAGAAGCTGATAGACAGTTATTATTTCAGTAATAGCTCAGAAAAGAATGCCTCACAATGATAGCTTTCATCATGCTCCAGGATAAGGAGGTGAACATTTTTAGGTGCCCCAAAGAAAATCCAAGAAATAGAGAAAAGTTATTTCTTTGGGGAAAAATAGGCAGGAAAACTCGATTGCCACCAAACTGAGGACAAGATAGACTTTCTCCATGAAGATGCTGGGCTTCTTTGGTGGCTCAGCAGCAAAGAATCCGCCTGAAATGCAGGAGACATGGGTTCAATCCCTGGGTCAGGAAGAAAGGAAATGGCAACCCACTCCAGTATCCTTGCCTGGAGAATCCCACGGATGGAGAAGCCTGGCGAGCTACAGTTCATGGGGTCGCAGAACAGCTGCGCACAACTGAGTGACTCAATAGCAACAACATTGGAGATGCTAAAGTTGTATGATGTGAACATTTGAGGTAAATCTCTGTGTTCACTATAAAATCCTCAATGAGTCTTGATCTACCAGGTTTCTGGGTAAGTAGATTCTTCAAGTAATGACAAAGCAGTGCTGGGCCTGCATCTAGTCATGGGCTGAACACAGAAAGAGTGGTTGTGGCTTCTGGAGTTATAGGCTGAGAGCACAGCTGACATGTGGGTCACAGAATGGTGGGAAACCCGAGTCAACCCACAGGCCTTCACCCAACACCTGCTCTGTTCAGGGACCCTGACAACCAATGTGGGGAGACAAAGGAAAGATAAGATATGAAAGGATAAGAAAGAAAATCTTGCACAAAGAAGAAACCCACTCACCAAGTACTATTTTTCAGGGATTAAAAAAAAAACCCCACAGAATGAAACCTGAAGTTTCCAAACACCCTGTTTACCTTCTTAAAAAGTGAAGTGTTAGTCATTCAGTTGTGTCCAATTCTTTGCAACCCCATGGCCTGTAGTCTGCCAGACTCCTCTGCCCATGGGATTCTCCAAGCAAGAAGACTGGAGTGAGTAGACATTCCCTTCTCCAGGGGATCTTCCTGGCCCAGGGGTCAAACCTGAGTCTCCTACATTGCAGGCAGATTCTTTACCATCTGAGCCAGCTATCTGATGTCTCCTTTTGTCTCCTTGTTTGTCTGTCTGCCCTAATTGGAATGCAAGGTCCTCTAGAATAAATATGCTGTTTCCCTTTGTTTACTGTCAAAGCCCCAGCACATACAACAATGCCCAGAAGCCAATTCCAAATATATGTGTATATACACACATACATATATATATATATCTTTGTTGAATGGATAAATGAATGATGACTTTCCTGAAAACTTTGCTAGAATCCTATTCAACTCCTGATGGGAGGTGGAAGCAATATTCATTTTAATCACTGGAATATGTCTTCAGAATACTCTAAGAGTTGAGAAAGAAAGATGAGCAGCTTGCAACATTCAGGAACTGGACTGGCACTCACGGCTGGACTATGTGACTCTCCCAGTAGACACAGTCTCCAGAACTCAGTGGCAGGAAGGGGTTCTCTACCCCTCCTGAATTCTGTGGCCAGACCAATAATAAAATTGACCCAAGACAGATTGACAGAAGAAAAAGAAATGAACTTCAATTCGTGTGCATGAAGGTCTCCTAGAAATGGGAGCTAAGAAGTGGTGAAGCAGGCACTGGACTGTGTTTTACCTCCCACAAGTAACAGATGTGCTTATTTTTAACTGCAGGTATGCTCCTGGCGGTCCTGGGCTAAAGGGTATTAGCGTAGCACACAGAAAAAGCATAAGACAAGAGTAAGAAGTTAGGACTTGAGAGTAGGCATAAAGTATTAGCTACTGTCAGATACCTGGGTCTCTAGCATTGCAGGTAGACTCTTTACTGTCTGAGCACCAGGCGAGCTCATTTCATTTATAATAGAATAAAAATAGCTAGCACTATTCGGGCCACTGCACCATGCAAGGCACGCACTATGCTCTACCTCATTTAATGTCGCTACAACTCCATGAGATAGATTATGTTGTCTGCTCTACTTTACAGATGGGGAAACTGAGGCTTAATGAAGCAACTTGCTCAAGTGCACACACCTAATAAATGATTGAATAGCATTTAAACCCAGAGTCAGAAATATACGGACTTCTCTCCCGGTGGCTTATTTTTCAGAGGGGGTTCAAAGTGAAAGAACTGTATATCAAAACTGTCCTGACAGAGACGCTGTTCAGTGTAAGAAAGGTAACCTTAAAATCTGAGTAAGTTTCAGCCTCTTTTCAGAATATTCTGGAGGCTCCAGGCCTCAGCTCAGCCTCTCAGCAGCTTCTACACTTCACAGTAGCTGAGTCACTGGCGGTACATTTGCATCACAAAACCAGTTTTCAATTGGTCGATTTTTTTAAAGCTAAAAATGACTGTCTTTCTGACAACATAAGTGTTTCTCTGCTAGACAGAATACCGGTTTTGTTCCTGCCGAAGGAAAGATTATTCCTTCAAGAAAAGCAAGAATGTTTTCCCAACTGTGCCATGAATGTTCCTCTGCTGTCACTGAATGGAGTGAACTCACAGGAGACCTCTCTCTTTTCTGAGCTAGTAATAACTGGGAGCAGTTACAACCCCAGCAAAACCAGGGCAGGAAGCTGCAGGATTTGTAGCCCCAAAGAAATCAGAGGTGTCAATAAGGCAGTAACTACGCAGAATAGCCTTCTGTTTCTTCCCGCAGCTTTGTAAGGGGATCTGCAGGATCCACTGAAATACTGCTCTCAAACGCCAGCTGGGATGAGGCGCCACCCAGATTATGAAGACGTGTCTCCATACTGGGCCCACAGGCAACGACAAACAGAATCAACAGACAGACAGCCAAGGGGCCTCTTTCCATATCGCTCATTTGGCTTCGTTCTACTGGGACAAAATTTGCTACCATAAAGGAAAGGAAGGAGTCACTGAACCATACAACTGGGGTATGATTTTCCGCTCAGGCCTGACGTGGATGACCAAAGATAAACTGTCAAAATAAGAAGGATGAGGACTTTCCTGATGGTCCAGTGGCTATGACTCTATACAGGGGACTTGGGTTCAACCCCCAGTCAAGGAACTAGATCCCACACATCACAACTAAGAGTCCGCATGCCACAGCTAAGACCCAGTGCAGCCAAATAAATAAATAAATAAACCAGAAGGCTGGAAACATTCCCGAAATAGCCAGAAGAAGTTTCTAGGTGTAAGAAGACTCCTAAGCAGGAGAACTCCGGACACTTTTCTGTTTTCCACACCAAGAGCCATTCTTTGCAAGTGGCTTCCCCTTCTCTAATAATTAAGTGGCAGAAACCCAGCCTATGGCTTGGGGTCAAGTAATTATTCCAGAGAATACACTAACTCATATGCGTATTTACTAAAGACTAGGGAAACGGGCACATTATTAGATGAAGACTCTGTCACGTGATTTTACATCATAAAGAAGCCATTTCCTTGGAAAAGGTTAGGAACCGCTGGTCTCCACCATGTTTCTGTATTCAGTTATTAACAATTTCATGCAAAATGAAACTCAAAACCTTACTAAAGTCAACACTTGTTATGCAACAATTTAATTTCTCCAAACCTGCAACTCTCTAAGGAATGTCCAGGTTACTGAAACATGGAAAAATGTAATGAAACTGTTAACAATCAAATTTGTTTCAGACAAGGACCATTAGACACCTTAAGTAAAAAGTATTGCGTGTTCCCTTAGTACAGTTCATACTAAGGTCATGTCCAAAAGGTGTTCATATGGTTACAGCCATGATTCCTTGTCCCTAGCTCTGGTGCATTCGTTCTCATTCATTGATTCTCTCTGCAGTGAGTCAGTTCTCATAGCAGTCAAAGCAGTAGGAGTGAGCTGAAGAACAAGTGTTTCATGCTCAATTGGGATTTGAAAATCTGTGGTTAAACCAAATTAAACAGGATTCTTTCTGCATAGCAGGCAATGTCCATGCTCTCTATTCCTCCTATATTCCTCCAATTGACTTCAGATGGCCATTGCATCTATTTTGCCTAAGGGATTTTTCCAAAACCCAGAAGGCTGCTTTGCCAGCAACAGACTGGAAGAACAAGGATCGGGAGCAGCCATTAGTGATGACAGACAGATGGGACAACTCTGAGGCATGAGGAGTCTCCCAGAATTTCCCGAAAGTAATGGCCAGCACAATAATGCACGCTTTATTGGCTTCCTTCCCATTCCTCTATCACTTCCCCACTTCTCTTCTGTGCTTCCCAGACTCCCAAATTAATTACTTGCCCCTTGAATCCTTACTGCAGGATCTGCTTCTAGCAAAACTTGACCTGCGACATCCTTTGTGACTTCTTAGCTTTTCTTACGTACTGTCAGTCCTAGAAAGAGAAAGAGCACACACAGCAGTTTCCAAACTTGTGGACACTGAGTTCACCTTCTTAATGGCATTTCAGTCACATCTCCCTGAACAGTGTTCCATAAAACCCAGCTAGGGAAATGCTGTTTTAAATCATGAAGAATAGGCTCCAAGCCCATAACTTTCGAAAGGAATCTAAAAGTCACTATAAACTGAGCTTAAAGACATCAGTCCAATGAACTGCCGAGGCCTTTGGCCTAATCTTTGTAATAGAAGTTCTCTGAACATAATGGAAACAAAATAGAACTCCTAGCCTTATTCAAACCCATAATGCATTCAAGATAAGAACTCTGTGCAAAATCCTGCTGAAGAATGACATCACGGTACTAAGGGGAGTCCAGAGAAGGTCAGATGGCGGGGCAGAGGGAGCAGCAGACCTGCCACAACACGAGGAGAAGAGAGGGTTTAAAGACATGACTCTGTAGTGAGGAGTGGAAAGGATGGAGAAGCAGGGGCCTCCCTGGTGGCCCAGTGGTTAAGAATCTGCTTTGCAGTGCAGGGGAGTGGGTTCGATCCCTGGTCGGGGGACTGAGACCCCACATGCCACAGAGCAACTAAGCCTGCACATTGCAACTAGAGAGTCCATGCACTGCAACAAAAGATTCCGTATGACACAACTAAGGCCCCGACACAGCCACGTACACAAACAAACGCATACTTCCCATTGACTTATAAAATAGAAAGATGGAGAAGTAACAAGACACAGATACACAAACAATAAATAACATAAGTGGAATACATGTCTGCTCGTCACATTTCAGAATATTAGGTTTATCGGGTAGCTTTTAATGTCTGAGAGAAATAAACTGAAGACTAAACAGAGCAATTTGCTACTACATGTGGTTGGCAATTTATACAACAATCATGAAATCTTCCTCCACTTCCTGCTTCAAGAGCTAAAAGCTGAATATAAAAATAGAATCTTTAAAAAGGTCAAGCAAACTCCTGGTCACCAGAATCAATAGTGAAGCAGTGTTACACAGTGTAAACCTTGGACTCAAACAGAATGGGTCTGAACAGCAGCCCTGTCTGCCAAGTGATGGGGACATCACATTGATCTTCACTTAAGGTTCTTCATCTATAAGATGAATATCAGGGACTTCCCTGGTGGTCCGGTGGTTAGGACAACATGCTTCCATGGCAGGGGGCATGGGTTGGATCCTTCATCAGGAAACTAGGCAGTGCGGCCAAAAAATAGAAGAAGAAAAAAGAAGATCAAAATACCTGCCTTATTTTTGTGTGCGGTGTTAGAAAGTGATCTAGTTTCATTCTTTTACAAGTGGTTGACCAGTTTTCCCAGCACCACTTGTTAAAGAGATTGTCTTTACTCCATTGTATATTCTTGCCTCCTTTGTCAAAGATAAGGTGTCCATATGTGTGTGGATTTATCTCTGGGCTTTCTATTTTGTTCCATTGATCTATATGTCTGTCTTTGTGCCAGTACCATACTGTTTTGATGACTGTGGCTTTGTAGTAGAGCCTGAAATCAGGCAAGTTGATTCCTCCAGTTCCATTCTTCTTTCTCAAGATTGCTTTGGCTATTCGAGGTTTTTTGTATTTCCATACAAATCTTGAAATTATTTGTTCTAGTTCTGTGAAAAATATGGCTGGTAGCTTGATAGGGATTGCGTTGAATTTGTAAATTGCTTTGGGTAGTATACTCATTTTCACTATATTGATTCTTCCAACCCATGAACATGGTATATTTCTCCATCTATTAGTGTCCTCTTTGATTTCTTTCATCAGTGTTTTATAGTTTTCTATATATAGGTCTTTAGTTTCTTTGGGTAGATATATTCCTAAGTATTTTATTCTTTTTGTTGCAATGGTGAATGGAATTGTTTCCTTAATTTCTTTTTCTACTTTCTCATTATTAGTGTATAGGAATGCAAGGGATTTCTGTGTGTTGATTTTATATCCTGCAACTTTACTATATTCATTGATGAGCTCTAGTAATTTTCTGGTGGAGTCTTTAGGGTTTTCCATGTAAAGGATCATGTCATCTGCAAACAGTGAGAGTTTTACTTCTTCTTTTCCAATTTGGATTCCTTTTATTTCTTTTTCTGCTCTGATTGCTGTGGCCAAAACTTCCAGAACTATGTTGAATAGTAGCGGTGAAAGTGGACACCCTTGTCTTGTTCCTGACTTTAGGGGAAATGCTTTCAATTTTTCACCATTAAGGATAATGTTTGCTGTGGGTTTGTCATATATAGCTTTTATTATGTTGAGGTATGTTCCTTCTATTCCTGCTTTCTGGAGAGTTTTTATCATAAATGGATGTTGAATTTTGTCAAAGGCCTTCTCTGCATCTATTGAGATAATGGATTAAAGATCTAAATGTAAGACCAGAAACTATAAAACTCCTAGAGGAGAATATAGGCAAAACACTCTCAGACATAAATCACAGCAGGATCCTCTATGATCCACCTCCCAGAATTCTGGAAATAAAAGCAAAAATAAACAAATGGGATCTAATTAAAATTAAAAGCTTCTGCACAACAAAGGAAAATATACGCAAGGTGAAAAGACAGCCTTCTGAATGGGAGAAAATAATAGCAAATGAAGCAACTGACAAACAACTAATCTCAAAAATATACAAGCAACTTATGCAGCTCAATTCCAGAAAAATAAATGACCCAATCAAAAAATGGGCCAAAGAACTAAATAGACATTTCTCCAAAGAAGACATACGGATGGCTAACAAACACATGAAAAGATGCTCAACATCACTCATTATCAGAGAAATGCAAATCAAAACCACAATGAGGTACCACTTCACACCAGTCAGAATGGCTGCGATCCAAAAATCTGCAAGCAATAAATGCTGGAGAGGGTGTGGAGAAAAGGGAACCCTCCTACACTGTTGGTGGGAATGCAAACTAGTACAACCACTATGGAGAACAGTGTGGAGATTCCTTAAAAAATTGCAAATAGAACTACCTTATGACCCAGCAATCCCACTGCTGGGTATACACACCGAGGAAACCAGAATTGAAAGAGACACATGTACCCCAATGTTCATCGCAGCACTGTTTATAATAGCCAGGACATGGAACCAACCTAGATGTCCATCAGCAGATGAATGGATAAGAAAGCTGTGGTACATGTACACAATGGAGTATTACTCAGCCGTTAAAAAGAATTCATTTGAATCAGTTCTGATGAGATGGATGAAACTGGAGCCGATTATACAGAGTGAAGTAAGCCAGAAAGAAAAACACCAATACAGTATACTAACACATATATATGGAATTTAGAAAGATGGCAATGACGACCCTGTATGCAAGACAGGAAAAAAGACACAGCTGTGTATAACGGACTTTTGGACTCAGAGAGAGAGGGAGAGGGCGGGATGATTTGGGAGAATGGCATTCTATCATGTATACTATCATGTAAGAAATGAATCGCCAGTCTATGTCTGACGCAGGATACAGCATGCTTGGGGCTGGTGCATGGGGATCACCCACAGAGATGTTATGGGGAGGGAGGTGGGAGGGGGTTTCATGTTTGGGAACACATGTAAGAATTAAAGATTTTAAAATTTAAAAAAAAAAAAAAAAAATACCTGCCTTATAGGACTACTATAAGAAATAAAACTAACGTAAACTAAATACCCAGCATAGTGACTCAATAAGTAGAAACCATTATTACACTACCCGGATCAATCCCTGGGTCGGGAAGATTCCCTAGAGGAGGGAATTGCTACCCACTCCAGTATCCTTGGAGAAGGCAATGGCACCCCACTCCAGTACTCTTGCCTGGAAAATCCCGTGGACAGAGGAGCCTGGTGGGCTGCAGTCAATGGGGTCGCTGAAGGTCGGACACGACTGAGCGACTGAACTGAACTGACTATGCCAAAGCCTTTGACTGTGTGGATCACAATAAACTGTGGAAAATTCTGAAAGAGATGGGAATACCAGACCACCTGACCTGCCTCTAGAGAAATCTTTATGCAGATCAGGAAGCAACAGTTAGACCTGGACATGGAACAACAGATTGGTTCCAAATAGGAAAAGGAGTATGTCAAGGCTGTATATTGTTACCCTGTTTATTTAACTTCTATGCAGAGTACATCATGAGAAACGCTGGGCTGAAGAAGCACAAGCTGGAATCAAGATTGCTGGGAGATATGTCAATAACCTCAGATATGCAGATGACACCACCCTTATGGCAGAAAGTGAAGAGGAACTCAAAAGCCTCTTGATGAAACTGAAAGAGGAGAGTGAAAAAGTTGGCTTAAAGCTCAACATTCAGAAAACGAAGATCATGGCATCTGGTCCCATCACTTCATGGGAAATAGATGGGGAAACAGTATCAGACTTTATTCTGGGGGGCTCCAAAACCACTGCAGATGGTGACTGCAGCCATGAAATTAAGACGCTTACTCCTTGGAAGGAAAGTTATGACCAACCTTGATAGCATATTCAAAAGCAGAGACATTGCTTTGCCAACAAAGGTCCGTCTAGTCAAGGCTATGATTTTTCCAGTAGTCATGTATGGATGTGAAATTTGGACTGTGAAGAAAGCTGAGCGCCAAAGAATTGATGCTTTTGAACTGTGGCATTGGAGAAGATTCTTGAGAGTCCCTTGGACTGCAAGGAGATCCAACCAGTCCATGCTAAAGGAGATCAGTCCTGGGTGTTCACTGGAAGTACTGATCCTAAAGCTGAAACTCCAATCCTTTGGCCACCTCATGCGGAAGTTGACTCATTGGAGAAGACTCTGATGCTGGGAGGGATTGAGGGCAGGAGGAAAAGGGGACGACAGAGGATGAGATGGCTGGATGGCATCACCGACTTGATGGACATGAGTTTGGGTGAACTCAGGGAGGCATGCTGTGGCATGCTGCGACTCATGGGGTCACAAAGAGTCGGACACGACTGAGTGACTGAATTGAACTGAGCTGAAGTGCACCCATGCCCAGACCTGCAAAAACCACCACTCAACTGCAGAAAGTGAGCAGTACAGATTCCAGTCTGTCCATGGGGCCTTCCCAGGACAGACCCCTCCCCTATAGCCTCTGCTGTAGCTCCTCTCCGAAGTACCCTGACACGCATATTTCCCAAGTTGTTCAGATGCTAAAAACCACCACCAGGTGAAATTAACTACTTGATGGTCATGAGCACATAACCCCCCGCCCCCAGACCTGCTGGCACCTGAAGATTGATAAGGTTAACACCCCTGTTACCTCAACCAATTAGAGAAGAGTGCATGAGCTGATCATAGACCCAGGAATGCCCCTCCCTCATGCTTTGTTGAAAGAAACCCTTTGGGAAGTTTGGGTTTTTTCTTTTAATGTGTGTTGGTCCTTTCCCCAGTACACTCAATTAGTAAAATAAATGGAAAAGTCACTTTCAGCATTTTTTGCTAAGAATACTGACAATTGAAATTGAATGATTAGATGTTTTAACTTAGAATGTAGTAGACACTGTTGTTACTGACCAGTGTTAGAGAAATTCAGGCAAGGCTTTACTGGGACTTGTGCTGCAGCAGAAGGGAGTGAAAACAAGTAACAGGTGGTATCCTTGCTCACTCCCTGATTTGGGGGAAGGTGGGGGCGGTAAGCTGTTTTTTTTTTTAATTGGAGGATAATTGCTTTACAATATTGTATTGGTTTCTGCCATGCATCAACATGAATCAGCCACAGGTATACATGTGTCCCCCCCTGTTGAAGCCCCCCTCACCTCCCTAGGTTGTCACAGAGCCCTGGGTTGAGCTCCCTGTGTCACACAGCAGATTCCCACTGGCTATTTTACATACTGTAGTGTATATGTTTCCATGTTACTCTCTCCATACGTCCCACCCTCTCCTTCCCCCACTATGACCATAAGTCTGTTCTCTAGGTCTGCGCCTCCATTGCTGCCCTGCAAATAGATTCATCAGTACCATCTTTCTAGATTCCATATATATATGTATATATATATGCATTAATATACAATATCTGTCTTTCTCTTTCTGACTTACTTCACTCTGCACAATAGGCCCTAGGTTCATCCACTTCATTAGGATGGACTCAAATGCATTCTTTTTTTAGTAGCTGAGTAATATTCCATTGTGTATATATTGGATACCAAAATTTCTGTATCCTTTCATCTGTCAACAGACATCTGGTTGCTTCCATGTCCTAGCTATTGCAAATAGTGCTACAATGAATATTGGGGTACATGTGTCTCTTTCAGTTATGGTTTTCTCAGAGTATACACCCAGGAGTGGGATTTGGGGGCCTTATAGTTTTTGCGCAGCAAGGAAACAATAATCATTATTTTAAAACACCCTTCAGAATGGGAGAAAATAATTGCAAATGAAACAAATGACAAAGAATCTCCAAAATGTACAAGCAGCTCAATACCAGAAAAACAAACCAAGCAACCAAAATCTGAGTGGAAAACCTAAGGAGACATCTCTCCAAAGAAGACACACAGATGGCCAACACTCACATGCAAAGATGCTCAGCATGGCTCATTATTAGAGAAACACAAACTAAAATTACAATCAGGTATCGCCTCACCTGGTCAGAATGGCCATCATTAAAAAATCTACAAACAAGAAGTGCTGAACAGGATGTGGAGAAAGGGGACCCTCATTCACTGTTGGTGGAAATCGAAGTTGATACAGCCACTATGGAGAACAGTATGGAGATTCCTTAAAAAAAAAAAAAGAGCTGGTTCTTTATGTGGGGTGAGGGCAGGGGTGGTCGAGGGGTGTGTCCAGAGGGGTGGCTTAGGTGGCCTGCCCACCGCCTCATGGTCCTGTGTGTAGGGCGCATGCAAGGTACCCTGCTTTTGCTCCTTGCTCCTCAGAAGTGGCAGCTGGATTTTTCATCTTTTTGTATCTTGTTGTTCATAATTTGCCCCAATTACACATGCGCACAGTTATTTTTAGTCCCTTATAGTTTCTTTGTATTTTGTTGCTCGAGGAGACATTTGTCCAGGTGCAAGCACTGCAGCAGAGTCCCGGGTCCCAGGTTTCAGGTACCAGCCTCTCTCCCTGGTATTCCAAAACCTCTAAACCCCTAGTTCATTTTTATATGAAATGAAATACTAATGAATTTCTGTATTTCCAAGAGAACCAGCAGGAACAACTCACTTATTTGACATAAGGCCATATAAGTCAGTGATGGGACCTGGTTCCCCAACTAACACATTTCTGTGATGACCCAGATTTCAACAATCACCAGCATGTCAGCCTGTATAGCCCACAAAGCCTCTCTCCCCAAACACCAGCCTGCAGTGGGTAATGCAAAACATCTACTATGGCCACTTTAAATGCCTAATATGCCTCCTATAATGCCTCCTCTAATCCTTTGGAATAGATGCTATTGGCCCATTTTACAGATAGGGAAACTGAGGCTCAGCAAAGAGGTTTACCCAAAATCACATGGCAAGTAGGGTCATGCTGGGCTTAGGACCACCTACCCTCCAGGGATGACAGAGTCACCTCCCTCCTAGGGCAGGCTCAGGAGAAAAGAGCAGCTCTGAGTGGGTGAAGGGGGTTGGCAGAAAGTAGAAAGGACAATGAATATTGAACACTCCCTGTCCACTTTCTAGCTCACCTCACAGTCAGGCTAGGTACCAGCCCAAGGAGGACAGAATGAAGCTCACACACACTGATGACGATTATCTCTACCCAGATCCATCCTGCTCATCACCCTTACAGTGTGGGCTCTGATCCACCCTCACTACCCACCTGGAATCTGTGACTGTAGCTCCACCACAGAGACTTTTCATAAGTTCAGCAAACTCTAAGCGTCTGGATTTAAGATGACGTGACAGGAGCAGCAGCTGTTCTCAGTAATGCGAAAGTTTCTTGGTATGTGACCCCGAGCAAAGAGAACCGGATCCAGTTTCTTCAGAGCTCCTTTGTTTCTTTATCATTTTGGAAGTGCCTCAATAGCTCTTACAACATCCCCCAAAGGCCCTTTGGATCATATCTTACAAATATGTCAGTGTGAGTTATTGTATAACCCTTTCATTCTGACAGATCTCAGTGTGTGGTGTTTGCCAGTGACTGACTTGTCACAAGAATGATGTAGAATGTGAACTCAGAATCGAAGTCATGAAATTGTAAATGGTTGATATAGCTATGTCCTGAATTTTGCCTCTCTTTTTTCTTAAAAATAACTTATATTTTCTCCTGGGTTGCTGCCCAAAGTGTCCTTCTGGTGGCACATTCAAATCACCTGGAGATCTTTTTACACAATACGGGTCCTGAGTCCCAACTCAGACCAAGTGACTCAGTCTGGTGGGGGGAAGGGCCTGGGCATTGCTCAAAAAATTCCTAGATGACTCAAAATGGCCTGTGAGGTTGAGAAGCTTTGGGGCAGTGATGTGGGTTGGCCTCACTTGGGCCAATTTACAAAGTATGGGTGCCTAGGTCCCACCCCCAGAGATTTCCACATAATTGGTCTAAGCCTGGGAGTCAGGATTTGAAAGGCTCCTTGGTGACTGTAATGTACAGCCAAGCTTGAGGTCTACAGCAGAGCACAGATGTGAAATGATTGTTTGCTAGAAAAGGATGACAAAGTAATGAGCCAAAAAAGTAGGGAACAAAACTATTCATACTCCTCCAAGTAGCTGGAACCCAACACATCTGCCTGGTCCCCTTCCAAATACAGTATTAGTGAAGATAAAGGTCACTCCTCGTAACATCCAATGCCTGCCTTCTTTATGTTCCCTCCAAGACTTCCTGCTTAGCTCTTAATAGCAGCAGCTTGGCTCTGGGCCTTGCAAGCTGTGTGTGGCCTCAGGCAATGTGCTTACTCCTTCGATCTCATCCTCCTCTGAAAAATGGGTGTGCTGATCACAACTAGTGAAGACATGAAAGGTGACAAGGCAGGTGAAGTGATTAGTAAAAGGCTCAAGACACAATAAACATTCGTTACTAAAAATCAGTGGGCTTTTTAAAGTTTCTTTTTGGTAATAATCACTAATGACACACATAGATGTTTTATGTTCCAGGCACTGTTCAAGTGCTTAACATATATTAGTTCATTTCATTCTCACAGCGACCTTATAAAGGAATTCAAATTTGAGCCCCGTTTTACAGATGAGCAAGCTCAGACACAGGGAGGTTGAGTAACTTGTCCTAGATCCCACAGTGGGTGAATAGAGCCCCATGAGACTCCAGATCTCATGTTCTAGCCACTTGCACGACTGACTCTCAAGCCTTACAGCTAACTTACCTCTCACGTTCCCTCTACCTGATCACCCTGTTCAACTCTGTCTTACAAGCCTGGACTCTGAGGCAGCTTCTGGGGTTTGGCAGAGGCTAATGGGGTCATCGAACATCCCAAGGTCAATCCACCAGATCCCTCTCCCAGTGGTCAAGGGGAGCTCAGGGCTTCCTTCTCTTTGGCCACCTGACTTACAACCTCTCAGAAGGTTTTACAAGTGATTTTAGCTCTGTCTCTTGATAGCTGACAGGGTGTGAGACACAGCACGTTCAGCTAATGCTATCTTATGTTCCCTTCAATCAGTTTGACTTCCCATGTTTCTTGGGCAGGACTTCCTCCTAGCCACATGCCTGTGAGGCCATAAACCCAGTGAACAGCTGTGCCTTCTTTCTGGCCCCACAAAGAGGCCCACAGATCCAGTGTTGGGAAGAGGTGGCAGGAGTCAGAGAGTACACAAGGGAGGGACCATCTCCCCCGAGAGAGAGTCACTGCCTCCATCAGTCGCTGTCTGAGCATCACTCCTTACATCCCCTCAGTCCACTGGCCCCACATGCAACCTCATTTCCTTCCTCCCTTTTCCCAACTATCAGTCTGCAGACAGCTCTACCTCCCATGAGTCTCCCCAACAAGCCTTACATTTCAGACCTTTCCTCCCCAACTCTCTGACGTGCCACTTAGAACTGTTCCTTCAAGTATTTTTCCCAAGCTGCCCTGGCTTTGATGTTCATCAATGCCAAGGACTACCAGTAATGTTTATGTTTTATTACTTCCTGATTCCCCAAACCTTTTATTTAGCTTCCTAGATACCAACTTTTTTTCTTTTTTTAATTTTTTTATTTTTTTTTTAAATTTTAAAATCTTTAATTCTTACATGCGTTCCCAAACATGAATTCATGTTTAGATACCAACTTTTAAGGCACGGGTAATAAATCTGAACTTCTGAACTTCCCTCACTAACAGCTCTGCTTTTGTCCGGTACTTCTTTCTGCCTCAGCACTATTTTGGAAGTTTTCTGGCCGTTTTTTTTTTTTTTTCCTTTAATTTTATTTATGGCTGTGCTGGGTCTTTCTTACTGTGGGCAGGTTTCACCAATTGCAGTGAGCGGGGGCTATTCTTCATTGAGGTGCATGGGATTCTCACTGTGGTGGCTTCTCTTGCTGCGGAGAAAGGACTCTAGGGCATGTGGGCCCAATAGTTGCAGTTCCTGGGATCTAGAGCACAGGCTCAATAGTTGTGGCACATGGTCTTAGCTGCTCCAAGGCATGCAGGATCTTTACGGGCCGTGGATTAAACCCAGGTCTATTGCACTGGCAGGTGAATTCTTTACCACTGAGCCACCAGGGAAACCCCTGGCCCATTCTTTTTAAGCAACAGAGTCTACAAAGCTCATCAGTCTAGCTACGAGTTAGAACCCTTCTAGTCTTCTAGAAATTACCCATCGGGAGAAAAGTACATGTAGGAAACCTTCCTGACTTAGCCTGGGTGGGTTTCTAAAGATGTGGAATGCAGCATTCCCCAAGGATAACTTCAGGAAATTCTTTTCTACAGAAGAATCAAATGTAACATGACTGTATCTGCAGGGCTTCTTCACAGCAGGAGGAATGTGTGCGGTGGAGTCCAACTGTGTGAACTGGAATTCTGAACTCTTTTTGTTAGCTGTATAACTTTTTCCTGACCTCAGTTTCCTCATCTGTGAAATGGAAATAACAATAGGATTCAAGGTGAAATGGAAATTAAAGGGGTATGCATTTTAAATACCTGGCATAGAATAAATGCTCAAGAAATCATTGCTATAGTTAATTTTATCATCTTCATTATCTTATTAGTGACAGAATCCTGTTCTCCAGGGTGCATCATGAGTGAAGGGCTGAAAAGCACCTCTGTAAACAGACGGGTTTCCCTGGTAGCTCAGTGATCAAGAATTCACCTGCCAATGCAGGAGACATGGGTTTGATCCCTGGGTAAGAAAGGTCCCCTGGAGAAGGAAATGGCAACCTACTCCAATATTCTTACCTGGGAAATCCCATGGACAGATGAGACTGGCAAGCCACAGTTCAGGGGGTCAAAAGAGTTGGACACGACTTAACGACGAAACAACAACAACAGCAGTAGGGGAGCCAGGGCACCCCCAGACATTTCTGACCCCCTCCTGCAGGCTCCCACTCCCCTCTCCCTTCCTCCTTCTCTCTCCTTTGTCTCCTGAAGGTGCTAGAACATTCTATGAGTTTTTAGCTGCTCAGTGGGGGAGATCAGAGCTGACATTTTTTTCTCTTTAATATGGACTACTGAAAATATTAAAAATTCCAAGATGCCCCTGACCTGAAACTATTAATAGCAGTTGGAGTGGGAGAGAGAAAAAGGTGATCTGAGTTTTCACTTTTAATTATATATAATGTATAAGTAGAGGGGTTATGGTAATATTTGCCTTCTTTCTTGTATTTTTTCAGCATTCCATATTTTAAGCCTACTTTATGCCTTCTGGAGATTAAATGAATAATAATGATTTATTGCTCCAATTTAATGATTTTTTTCCTGACTCAGCAATTGCACAGCAGTGAAGTTTGTATCATTTGGGTTCTAGATAATGAATATCCCAAGCTTTGTCTTTAAACTATGCAAGATAGTGCGGGACATTGGCTGCCATCCTGAGGAAAGCACAGGGGAAGTCTGAAAGGAGAGGAAGATGTGACCCTTAGACAAAAAGGAGTGTCCGGCCAGGGCCAGAGGTCAGAGGTCAGTCATTTCCTTGACCTGTAGGCCTCCTGCCTTTCTTCTCCAACACCCTGTATTCTAGATGACTTCCTGCATCCATTTGCCCTCAGCATACTTTACAGTCTTCTTTTGTAGTTGCAGAGTATAGTTAGAGATTTATTCTCTCCATATTTGATACATGGCCTTATCTATGATGGGTGCTGCATCCATGAAAACAAAAGATGCTTCCTACTTGGAAGGAAAGATATGACAAACCTAGACAGCATATTCAAAAGCAGAGGCATCACTTTTCCAGCAAAGGTCTGTATTGTCAAAGCTATGTCTTTACAAGTAGTCATGTATAAATGTAAGAGTTGGTCTATAAAGAAGGCTGAGCACCAAAGAATTAATGCTTTCGAACTGTAGTGCTGAAGAAGACTCTTTAGAGTCCCTTGGAAAGCAAGGAGATCAAACCAGTCCATCCTAAAGGAAATCAGTCCTGAATATTCATTGGAAGGACTGATGCTGAAGCTGAGGCTCCAATACTTTGGCCACCTGATATTAAGACCCCACTAATTGGAATTCTAATGCTGGGAAGATTGAGGGCAAGAGGAGAAGGGGGTGACAGAGGATGAGATTGTTGGATGGCATCACCGACTTGATGGACATGAGTTTGAGCAAACTCCGGGAAATGGTGAAGGACAGGGAGGCCTGGCATGCTGCAGTCCATGGGGTCTCAAAAGAGCTGGACATGACTTAGCAACTGAACAACAACAGAAACACAAAAGCAGACCAAAGCAGTGTTTTCCAAGCCCATCACTATGAGCATGATGATGAACTGGAGGAGATTTCCTGGGCCAAGGGGCAGTGGCCATGGATGCTAGCACTATTCTGTATATTCTCAAAACTGGGCTCAGACCTAAGGTAAGCTCCTATTGAGAAAAGTTATGACCTAAATTTATTTCAATTCATGTAGTGCCATACATTCTGTCCAGTAATGCCACAGACACATTTCTCTGCGTTTCAAATTTATTCCCATCCACCAAGAATCAGTGCTTAGTCATCATATTTCAGTCAAGAAGAGTCCAAACCAAGTATAAATTGGTAAACTTTCCTGGGAGAGAAGTTGGCAATACATATCTAGTAAAATAAAAGTAAATAATTTTATTTTATTTCTATGAATTCATTTGCTGTGGTGTTTGGAAATACAGGCCCACACCTCTGTGTTATAGTAGTATTGGTAACAGAAACATTAGAACAACATGAATCCATTCGGACGGCTGTTAAGCCATTGTACAACCACAGAGTGGAATATATACAGTCACCAAAAAAGAACGACATCTATATCTCTAAATATTGACAATGAAGATGGCCAAAACTCATTCTCAAGGGGGAAAAAAACAGGTCCATTATATATATGTATATGTGTGTGTGTGTGTGTGTGTGTGTGTATCAGAACACCCACTTATATAAACAGAAAAATAATTTGTTGATATGCTCATATAGACACAGAAAATGAAGAATGTATTTGAAAACATTTTATTTCATACAGTAAGTTTTTATTGACATGAACAGCTGACAGATACAAGTAGCTGACTTGAACACATTGGGAAAGACCCTGATGCTGGGAAAGACTGAAGGAAGAAGGAGAAGATGGCAACAGAGGAGGAGATGGTTGGAAGGCATCACCAATTCAGTGGAAATGAACTTGGGTAAACTCCGGGAGAAGTTGGGGGACAGGGAATCCTGGTGTGCTTCAGTCCATGGGGTCATGAAGAGTTGGACATAACTTGGTGACTGAACAAGAACAAAAGTTTTTATATGAGGCTTACTGTGTTACTGGGAAACAGACTCTTGGAGGGCACAAACAGAACCTTGCGTGTACCAGAAACCAAGAGAAAGGAGCAGTGACCCCACAAGAGACTGACCCTTACTTGCCTGTGAGTGTCCAGGAGTTTCTGGTAGAGGCATGGGTCGGCGATGGCCTGCTACAGGTTGGGAGCATTGAGTGTAGCCGTTCCTGAAGGAGGTTACCATTATCTTCATTACCTCACCATAGTTTCAGTTCAGTTCAGTTCAGTCGCTCAGTCGTGTCTGACTCTTTGCAACCCCATGAATCACAGCACACCAGGCCTCCCTGTCCATCACCATCTCCCAGAGTTCACTCAAACTCACGTCCATCGAGTCAGTGATGCCATCCAGCCATCTCATCCTCTGTCGTCCCCTTTTCCTCCTGCCCCCAATTTCTCCCAGCATCAGAGTCTTTTCCAATGAGTCAACTCTTCGCATGAGGTAGCCAAAGTATTAGAGTTTCAGCTTTAGCATGTCCTTCCGAAGAACACCCAGGGCTGATCTCCTTCAGAATGGACTGGTTGGATCTCCTTGCAGTCCAAGGGACCCTCAAGAGTCTTCTCCAACACCACAGTTCAAAAGCATCAATTCTTCGGCACTCAGCTTTTTTCACAGTCCAACTCTCGCATCCATACATGACCACTGGAAAAACCATAGCCTTGACTAGACGGACCTTTGTTGGCAAAGTAATGTCTCTGCTTTTCAATATGCTATCTAGGTTGGTCATAACTTTTCTTACAAGGAGTAAGCATCTTTTAATTTCATGGCTGCAATCACCATCTGCAGTGATTTTGGAGCCCAAAAAAATAAAGTCTGACTCTGTTTCCACTGTTTCCCCATCTATTTGCCATGAAGTGATGGGACCAGATGCCATGATCTTCGTTTTCTGAATGTTGAGCTTTAAGCCAACTTTTTCACTCTCTTCTTTCACTTTCATCAAGAGGCTTTTTAGCTCCTCTTCACTTTCTGCCATAAGGGTGGTATCATCTGCATATCTGAGGTTATTAATATTTCTCCCAGCAATCTTGATTCCAGCTTGTGCTTCTTCCAGCCCAGCATTTCTCAAGATGTACTCTTCATAGAAGTTAAATAAGCAGGGTGATAATATATAGCCTTGACGTACTCCTACAGGGAGGGAACACACCCCAACCCATCAACAGAAAATTGAATTAAAGATTTACTGAGCATGACCCCACCCATCAGAACAAGACCCAGTTTCCCCTCAGTCTCTCCCATCAGGAAGCTTCCATAAACCTCTTATCCTTCTCCATCAGAGGGCAGACAGACTGAAAACCACAATCACAGAAAACTAACCAATCTGATCACATGGACCACAGCATTGTCTAACTCAATGAAACTATGACCCATGCTGTGTAGGGCCATCCAAGACAGATGGGTCATGGTGGAGAGTTCTGACAGAATGTGGTCCACTGGAGAAGGGGATGGCAAACCACTTCAGTATTTTTCCCTTGAGAACCCCCTGAAGAGTATGAAAAGGCAAAAAGATAGGATACTAAAAGATGAACTCCCCAAGTCAGTAGGTGCACAGGACTCTGAAAAACTCCCCAGGTTGGCAGGTGGCCAATATGCTACTGGAGATCAGTGGAGAAATAACTCCAGAAAGATTGATGAGACAGAACCAAAGCAACAACACCCTGTTTTGGACGTGACTGGTGATGGAAATAAAGTCTGATGCTGTAAAGAGCAATATTGCATAGGAACCTGGACTGTTAGGTCCATGAATCAAGGCAAATTGGAAGCGGTCAAACGGGAGATGTCGAGAGTGAATATTTAGCAATCAGCGAACTAAAATGGACTGGAATGAGTAAATTTAACTCAGATGACCATTATATCTACTACTGTGGGCAGGAATCCCTTAGAAGAAATGGAGTAGCCATCATAGTCAACAAAAGAGTCCTAAATGCAGTACTTGGATGCAATTTCAAAAACGACAGAATGATCTCTGTTCATTTCCAGGGCAAACTATTCAAAATCATAGTGATCCAATTCTATGCCCCAACCAGTAATGCTGAAAAAGCTGAAGTTGAACGCTTCTATGAAGACTTACGAGAGCTTCTAGAACTAAAACCCAAAAAAGATGTCCTTTTCATTATAGGGGACTGGAATGCAAAAATAGGAAGTCAAGAAACACGTGGAGTAACAGGCAAATTTGGCCTTGGAATACAGAATGAAGCAGGGCAAAGTCTAATAGAGTTTTGCCGAAAGAACGCACTGGTCAGAGCAAACACCCTCTTCCAACAACACAAGAGAAGACTCTACATATGGACATCACCAGATGGCCAAGACCAAAATCAGACTGATTATATTCTTTGCAGCCAAAGATGGAGAAGCTCTATACAGTCAGCAAACCAAGACTGGGAGCTGACTGTGGCTCAGATCATCAACTCCTTATTGCCAAAGTCAGACTCAAATTGAAGAAAATAGGGAAAACCACTAGACCATTCAGGTATGACCTAAACCAAATCCCTTATGATTCTACAGTAGAAGAGAGAAATAGATTCAAGGGATTAGATCTGATAGACAGAGTGCCTGAAGAATTATGGATGGAGGTTTATGACACTGTACAGGAGGCTGGGACCAAGACCATCCCCAAGAAAAAGAAATGCAAAAAAGGCAAAATACCTTACAAATAGCTGTGAAAAGAAGCGAAGAGAAAGGCAAAGGAGAACAGAAAAGATATGCCCATTTGAATGCAGAGTTCCAAGGAATAGCAAGGAGAGAAAGGAAAGTCTTCCTCGGTGATCAGTGCAAAGAAATAAGAGGAAAACAACAGAATGGGAAAGACTAGAGATCTCTTCAAGAAAACTAGAGATACCAAGCAAGTATGTCATGCAAAGATGGGCACAATAAAGGACAGAAACAGTATGGACCTAACAGAAGCAGAAGATATCAAGAGGTGGCAAGAATACACAGAAGTATACAAAAAAGATCTTCATGACCCAGATAATCACGATGGTGGGATCACTCACCTAGTAACAGACATTCTGGAAAGTGAAGTCAAGTGGGCCTTAGGAAGCATCACTACAAACAAAGCTAGTGGAGGTGATGGAATTCCAGTTGAGCTATTTCAAATCCTAAAAGATGATGCTGTGAAAGTGTTGCACTCAATATGCCAGCAAATTTTGAAAACTCATCAGTGGCCACAGGACTGGAAAAGATCAGTTTTCATTCCAATCCCAAAGAAAGGCAATGCCAAAGTATGCTCAAACTACTGCACAACTGCACTCATCTCACATGCTAGCAAAGTAATGCTCAAAATTCTCCAAGCCAGGCTTCAATAGTAGGTGAACTGTGAACTTTCAGATGTTCAAGCTGGTTTTAGAAAAGGCAGAGGAACCAGAGATCAAATGGCCAACATCTGCTGGACAACTGAAAAAGCAAGAGAGTTCCAGAAAAACATCTATTCCTGTTTTATTGACTACGCCAAAACCTTTGACTCTGTAGATCACAACAAAATGTGGGAAATTCTGAAAGAGGTGGGAATACCAGACCACCTGACCTGCCTCCTGAGAAATCTGTATTCAGGTCAAGAAGCAACAGCTAGAAACAGACATGGAACAACAGACTGGTTCCAAATCAGGAAAAGAGTACGCCAAAGCTGTATATTGTCACCCTGCTTATTTAACTTATATGCAAAGTGCTACTGCTACTGCTAAGTCACTTCAGTCATGTCCAACTCTGTGCGACCCCATAGATAGCAGCCCACCAGGCTCCCCCATCCCTGGTATTCTCCAGGCAAGAACACTGGAGTGGGTTGCCATTTCCTTCTCCAATGCATGAAAGTGAAAAGTGAAACTGAAGTCGCTCAGTCGTGTCCAACCTTTCGCGACCCCATGGACTGCATCCTACCAGGCTCCTCCGTCCATGGGATTTTTCAGGCAAGAGTACTGGAGTGGGGTGCCATTGCCTTCTCTGATAACCAACCTAGACAGCCTATTAAAAAGCAGAGACATTACTTTGCCAACAAAGGTCTATCTAGTCAAAGCTATGATTTTTCCAGTAGTCACATATGGATGTGAGAGTTGGATTATAAAGAAAGCTTAGTGTCGAAGAATTGACACTTTTGAACTGTGACATTGGAGAAGACTCTTGAGAGTCCCTTGGACTGCAAGGAGATCCAACCAGTTCATTCTAAAGGAAATCAGTCCTGAATATTCATTGGAAGGACTGATGCTGAAGCTGAAACTCCAATACTTTGGCCACCTAATGCGAAGAATTGACTCATTGGAAAAAACCCTGATGCTGGCGAAAATTGAGGGCGGGAGAAGGGGACGACAGAGGATGAGATGGTTGGATGTCATCACTGACTCAGTGGACATGAGTCTGAGTAAATTCCGGGAGTTGGTGATAAACAGGGAGGCCTGGTGTACTGCAGTCCATAGGGTTGCAAAACGTTGGACATGACTGAGCAACTGAACTGAACTACTGTGTTAGAGGTACTACTCTAAGTTCTTTATAAGTATTAACTGATTTGATCCTCATGAAAAACTCTGAGGTAGGTACTATTACTATTGCTATCTCAGATAAGAGACTCGGACAGCCCAAGGTCACAGTCAAGATTGTAACCCTGGTGGTTTGGCCCAGCCACTCCTTAAGCCACTGCAGCATGCTTCTTCTTTCCAGCACAGCTTCCATTTTTTTTAACATTTTTTAAAGCAGTTTTTGCTTAAATTTAAAATGTAAGAATTAATAGAAAATAGGTCTACACCACTTGGGGCATATTAGTGGCTGTTTTTAGGCATAAAAACATGTTGCTATCAGAGTGTTTAGGTTTTTAGAACAAAACCCAGAAATATGAGCTGATTATTTGCCTTTTCAGTGATAGGAATAGTAGAATTTGTTTCAAATGTTGATGCTTACTGAAGTCTAGCTCAAAAGAGCAAGTTGACTTGAGAGAATCTGCTTTTAGAGTTGCATCCATGAGGTCCTCAGAGCGAAGCCAGAAGTAGAATTTCTTAGCAAACAAGCTTTCCTCCAATAGGACCCCCATCCCCACCAACCAGCCAAGAAGCAGATGGGGAGGAAAAGTGAGCAGTAACTGTGTTGGCTATGTTTACTCAAGAGTCACGCAGACCTCAGAACTTCCACAGTAATTCCCCTTCCCTCTAAGGTAGACACTGAAATTGATGGAAGTGACTCACACTTTTCTCCTCTTGGTGGTTCTGGCATTGACTGCCCTGGGAATTACCACTTGCCAATGTCATTTACCTGATGACATCACATGTGAAGTTCTGTTAGATGTACTTAGAGGTGGTTAAAGAGGCTGTAGATGGAAAATAGAAAATAGAATTAGCTAGAAAATGAAAAGGAGAGGGGGCCTCAGTCCAAAGGGTCCCTCAAGATTTGACTAAGGAAGGAAACAACCCCAAGTGAGAGGGCATGGGTGAGGCAAGGCTGGTGGGGAGGGCACCTGAAACTGCCTGGAACTTGGCTGCAAATAGTAAGAACCAGCCCACTGTAGCTAATGGAAGAAGGAGTGGGGATGGAATGATAAGGATGGAGAGGAGCCAGTGGCCATTCATAGTCTAGAGGAAGCCGAACTGGAAACTAGAAATCTGAAATCTGGCAGGGCTCCTGGTTGCAGAATTCTTGGACCTGTCAGAGTTTCAGTCGATGGGTATCCTTCACCCCACATCCATGGCAGACACTGTCTCTATTTAGTCATATTTCCAGGCTCTTGTCGTGGGTTTCCAAAAACCCCAGAGACAGTTCTAGTATCTATGGCAAGTTGGCAGTGTCCTTGGCTCCCTGGCTGATTTTGCAATCTGCTGCTCACACCTCTCAGCCTCCTTGACAGGAGGAAAGAGAAAGACAGCACTTCCATTTCTCTGTAAGATGCCAACTTCTTTTCCCTCTCACGTTCATTTTCTTTCTTTCTTTTTCTATGACATTTCTTTGGCTGGCCAGAAAGTCATTTACAGACCCCCTTATGGCATTTGTTGCCCCAGCCATGAGCCTTTCGTCTGGAACATTTCTCTAATAGTTGAACTGATTGTTCGCAATGGGATTATTTTGCTGTCGGCACACACAGCAGCAGTGCCCAGGAATCGTGGGCAGTCTAACTGTCCTGCAGAGAGCAGGGGCCAGAGACTTCAGGGTGCTGAGGATGAGCACTTTTCACATCAGGAGCTGTCTTCATTTCCACTGAAAGCAGAGCCTGAGATGAGAACTTGACGTGGATAGTTTATCTGAGAGGTGATTCTAGGAAGCAGGAATGAGGAAGAAGGAATGGGGATAGGAGGATGAGAGAGAAAGAGAACACTTCAAACTAAGGATATATTCCCAAGATCATCTCGGTAGCTAACCTGGGATGTATTCTGCTGGGGACCTCTGTCAAGTGCAGTAAATACTCAGATTCCTCCTAGAATTACCAGCTAAAAGAGTAGGAGCTTGAAATTGGGTCCACAGTTTCTCTCCCCCGCCCTGTTAAGTTTATCCCCAGGAGTCTGTATGCATCTCCACTTCCTAGTTGCTTCAATTCATTAACCAGGAGGGCTCCCATAATTTTGAAGAAGTCTTTTGAGGCATAAAGGAAAAAAAAGTAAGAGGAAAAAAACACTATAGTTGAGGCCATATGCTGTGGGTAGAAGAACTGAAAGAACTTGCAGGGAAATGTCTGTGTGCTGCAGCCAAATTCAGGAGTGGGTGGAGAGGGTGTGATATAAAGCCCTATCTGGGATATGTCTTTAATTGCTCAAAGTAAGGTGTGCACAGGATTTTTTAAAAAATCAAGTAGAGAACAGTATACAGTAAAAAGCAGCAATTTCATACTCATTCCTTCCCAGAGTCAACTACTTATAACATTATTGGTTTTTCTGATATTAACTTCTAATTATTACCTCTATTACTTATTCTTCCTCAAAACAAATACATTTTAAAATCATTCATTCTTTCTATATCAGTGATTTTTCATGACACTTTGGGTTTTTCCCTAATCTAACTTTTGCCTGTTGAAAGTGTTAGTCACTCAGTCATGTCAGACTCTATAGCCTGCCAGGCTCCTCTGTCTATGGAATTCTCCAGGCAAGAATACTAGAGTGGGTAACCATTCCCTTCTCCAAGAAATCTTCCCAGACAGGGATCAAACTCAGGTCTCCTGCACTGCAGGCAGATTCTTTACCGTCTGAACCATCAAACTGGTCTCCAAAAAACTGAGATCTTTTCAACAAGTATATGTCTAAATTTCAACCCCAGATTTATCTCACAAACAATAGCTCTTATTTTGTGTCTCAACTTGTATTTAACTTGTATTTGAACACTTTCACGACCTGGTGGTTCAGACAGTAAAGAATCTGCCTGCAATACAGGAGACCCAGGTTAGATCCCTGGGTCAGGAAGATCCCTGGAGAAGGGAATGGCTACCCACTCCAGTATTCTTGCCTGGAGAATCCCATGGACAGAGGAGACAGTTGAACTACAGTCCATGGGGTCTCAAAGAGTCAGACACAACTGAGTGACTAACACATACACGCACGAAAAAGAAAATATTTTCATAAAGGTAGGTGAAAGCAAATATAACCCAAACTTTAGCCATATAATTTCATAACAGTTCTGGAATTAATTACTTGCTTTTGGCATTACAGAGATTCTATATCACCTTGGAAGGCTTAGTTATCCCTCAGCTCAATTGAGTCCCCTTAAAACTAAGCCAAACTAATAGGACATATTCTTGAGAATTCATCATATCCTCTGAGCTTTGCACTTGAAAAACCATTGCAGAAACATAATGTATAATTCATGCCCCTCAAATATCTGTGAGTGTCTTCTGAAACTGTGCTTCATTTCCATAAAATAGTTCTGGAATTCCACAAAGCATGTGATGCTACTGCGCTCAGACAGTTCAGCAAGAGGAAATGAGCATAATCTCCAATTACCATCTGTTTAAACCACACGTGAGCCAGTTAGGATGTTTTCAGTAGCTAAGTACAGAAAACTCAACTCAGACTGGCTCAGACACTGAATGAGATTTATTGGCTCACATAAACCTAAATTCCAGAGCCAGCACAGACCTTAGGCATAATTTCTTTAGGACTCCAGCTCAATATCTCCACATTTCTCTCAACATTATCATTATGTCTGGGTGAGCTGCATCACAAAATGACTTCCCAATATGATAGTCATGGCAGCAGGTTCAATCTTTGTATACATATTCTCCATTATCCAACAGAGAAAAAGAGATATTTCCTGTGTCCCAGAATTCCCAGTAAATTTTCTAAGTATCATATTGATTATGCAACCTCTAAATCAATTCCTGGATCTAAGGGCATGTCATGCACCGAGTGACTTAGAACTGGATTATTTGAAGCAATAATTGTACAGACAGAGGAAGCAGGGCAACACCTGAATCATAGCCAATTCCCATAGCTGTAAATATTTCCACCATAGCCAAATAAGGGGAGAGAAAGAGAGAGAATTAAAAAAAAAAAAACACTAAGAAGAATGCTAGAGATGTTGTTAAAGACAAAGAATGAAGAAATAATTTGAAGGAAATATTAGAAGGCACCGGGGTAGGGCGGGTAGGAGGGGGAATAGTCCCTTTTGTTGATTGTACCCTACGAGGCAAATTCATTTGATGAAATGGTTACACATAGGGAGACTGGAATAATAGGCACCACAAGTTATAAAGCAATTATACTTCAATTAAAAATAAATTTTAAAAAATAAGCACCAAGAAATTAACAGTTGTGATTTTTGGTGGTTCAGTTCAGTTTAGTCACTCAGTCGTGTCCAACTCTTTGTGACCCCATGAATCGCAGCACGCCAGGCCTCCCTGTCCATCACCATCTCCTGGAGTTCACTCAAACTCACATCCATCGAGTCCGTGATACCATCCAGCCATCTCATCCACAGTCATCCCCTTCTCCTCCTGCCCCCAGTCTCTCCCAGCATCAGAGTCTTTTCCAATGAGTCAACTCTTTGCATGATGTGGCCAAAGTACTGGAGTTTCTGCTTTAGCATCATTCCTTCCAAAGAAATCCCAGGGCTGATCTCCTTCAGAATGGACTGGTTGGATCTCCTTGCAGTCCAAGGGACTTGGACTCAAGAGTCTTCTCCAACATCACAGTTCAAAAGCATCAATTCTTCGGTGCTCAGCCTTCTTCACAGTCCAATTCTCACATCCATACATGACCACAGGAAAAACCATAGCCTTGACTAGACGGACCTTAGTCGGCAAATGTCTCTGCTTTTGAATATGCTATCTAGGTTGGTCATAACTTTTCTTCCAAGGAGTAAGCGTCTTTGAATTTCATGGCTGCAATCACCATCTGCAGTGATGAGCCCAAAAAAATAAAGTCTGACACTGTTTCCACTGTTTCCCCATCTATTTCCCATGAAGTGATGGGACCAGATGCCATGATCTTCGTTTTCTAAATGTTGAAGCTTCAACATCAGGGATTTCACGGTTCATGTATTGCTGAAGGCTGGCTTCAAAAATTTTGAGCATTACTTTACTAGCATGTGAGATGAGTGCAATTGTGTAGTAGTTTGAGCATTCTTTGGCATTGCCTTTCTTTGGAATTGGAATGAAAACTGACCTTTTCCAGTCCTGTGGCCACTGCTGAGTTTTCCAAATTTGCTGGCATAGTGAGTGCAGCACTTTCACAGCATCATCTTTAAGGATTTGAAACAGCTCAACTGGAATTCCATCACTTCCACTAGCTGTGCTCATAGTGATGCTTTCTAAGGCCCACTTGACTTCACATTCCAAGATGTCTGACTCTAGATTAGTGATCACATCATCATGATTATCTGGGTTGTAAAGATCTTTTTTGTACAGTTCTTCTGTGTATTCTTGCCACCTCTTCTTAATATCTTCTGCTTCTGTTAGGTCCAGACCATTTCTGTCCTTTATCGAGCCCATCTTTGCATGATATGTTCCCTTGGTATCTCTAATTTTCTTGAAGAGATCTCTAGTCTTTCCCATTCTGTTGTTTTCCTCTATTTATTTGCATTGATTGCTGAATAATCTCCTTCATTTTTAAAAAAATATACATATGTATGAATACACAACATATCATTTTTATAATGGGAAAAAGTAATATGTCCTTAATATTATTTGCCCCAAAAAAAGCAAAGCACATCATGGAACAGATGCCAGCACTAAGCATTCCAAATGCAGCATCTTCTTACAATACATAATTATAACTATGTATAATCAATAATCAAACATTCCTCTCATGAAAAGTAATAGAATATTCCTTTAAGTTTAAAGGAATTAATTCTTTAGTAAAGGAAATGACTGCTTTCTACATTATAAATTTTCTTCTACAATCATCACTCAAATATTTATTGATCATCCTCTATCTACCATGATAGTTTTCACGAATTGCTCCAAAACAATTTTGTTGATGTTCATCTTTTTAATAATATTTCCAAAATTTAATTGGAATAAAAATCATATAAATGAGTGCATGGTTTACAGATTAATCTTCTTATTCAGCTGTTACTTTGGTGCTTACTTAGAGCTGCAAGTCACAAAAGAGTGGGAAAAAAATGACAAAGTTGATGGACCAGCAAAATATTAATTATGTGAGGAATTTAAATTATCAAAAACTAAGTAGTTCTTCTTGCGTAAAAAATTACAATGTCTGAGTGGCAGATGAAATAAGACAGAAATTCATCTTTATTCTTCTGCCCCTCATTCATAAACCTTTCTGTTACTTTCAAAATGGAACATATGAGGAATTTATGAGATTTTTGCTTGAGGCATATCCTTCTAAGCCAATACTATTTAAATTAGAAATTCACCAAAATGGTGTATGCTTTTTCAGTGATTCTTGTAAAACATTGCTATTGAATAGCTTCCAAATAACAGTCTCAACAGGTAATGAAATTATATAAATGTATTTAAGAAACAACTATCTGAATCTATATTTTTCCCTCTTGAATCTTTTTTTTAAATTGAAGGCTTCAGATGAAATGTTTTATGCTAAGTCACTTCAGTCGTGTCTGACTCTGTGCAACCCCATAGACGGCAGCCCACCAGGCTCCCCCGTCCCTGGGATTCTCCAGGCAAGAACACTGGAGTGGGTTGCCATTTCCTTGTCCAATGCATGAAAGTGAAAAGTGAAAGTGAAGTCGCTCAGTCATGTCCGACTCTTCCCGACCCCATGGACTGCAGCCTTCCAGGCTCCTCCGTCCATGGGATTTTCCAGGCAAGAGTACTGGAGTGGGGTGCCATTGCCTTCTCCTGAACTGTTTTATAAGTCTATTCGAATATACGCACTTCTTTGTGTGGCTAGCATAAGATCATATTACTTTGTCATATCAGAAAAGCAGCAGTTATAGAACCACTACACTGAAATTCATTTGCCACAACATATATGTCCAAAGGATTTATTAATACAATGGTGTGGTCTTGAGATAGAAGATGATTTCTGTCCCAGGTATATATCTTCCATACTAGATTAGTTACTCCCTGAGGCAAGGGAGAGTTCTTGTGCCATATGCACCTTTGCATATTCAGTTCAGTTCAGTTCAGTTGCTCAGTCGTGTCCAACTCTTTGCGACCCCATGAACTGCAGCATGCCAGGCCTCCCTGTCCATCACCAACTCCCAAAGTCCACCCAAACCCATGTCCATTGAGTCAGTTATGCCATCCAACCATCTTATCCTCTGTCTTCCCCTTCTCTTCCTGCCCTCAATCTTTCCCAGCATCATGATCTTTTCCAGTGAGTCAGCTCTTCACATCAGGTGGCCAAAGTATTGGAGTTCCAAATTCAACATCAGTCCTCCCAATGAACACCCAGGACTGATCTCCTTTAGGATGGACTGGTTGAATCTCCTTGCAGTCCAAGGGACTCTCAAGAGTCTTCTCCAACACCACAATTTAAAAGCATCAATTCTTCGATGCTCAGCTTTCTGTATAGTCCAACTCTCACATCCATACATGACCACTGGAAAACGCATAGCCTTGACTAGATGGACCTTTGTTGACAAAGTAATGTCTCTACTTTTTTAATATGCTAAGTTGGCCATAACTTTCCTTCCAAGAAGTAAGCATCTTTTAATTTCATGGCTGCAAGCACCATCTGCAGTGATTTTAGACCCCAGAAAAATAAAGCCAGCCACTGTTTCCACTGTTTCCCCATCTATTTCCCATGAAGTGATGGGACCAGATGCCATGTATTCAGTTTTCTGAATGTTGAGCTTTAAGCCAACTTTTTCACTCTCCTCTTTCACTTTCATCAAGAGGCTTTTGGGTTCCTCTTCACTTTCTGCCATAAGGGTGGTGTCATCTGCATATCTGAGGTTATTATTTCTCCTGGCAATCTTGATTCCAGTTTGTGTTTCTTCTAGCCCAGCATTTCTCATGATGTACTCTGCATAGAAGTTAAATAAGCAGGGTGACAATATACAGCCTTGACGTACTCCTTTTCCTATTTGGAACCAGTCTGTTGTTCCATGTCCAGTTCTAACTGTTGCTTCCTGACCTGCATACAGATTTCTCAAGAGGCAGGTCAGGTGGTCTGGCATTCCCATCTCTTTCAGAATTTTCCACAGTTTATCGTGATCCACACAGTCAAAGGCTTTGGCATAGTCAATAAAGCAGAAATAGATGTTTTTCTGGAACTCTCTTGCTTTTTCAATGATCCAGCAGATATTGGCAATTTGATCTCTGGTTCCTCTGCCTTTTCTAAAGCCAGCTTGAACATCTGAAAGTTCACAGTTCACGTATTGCTGAAGCCTGGCTTCGAAAATTTTAAGTATCATTTCACTAGCATGTGAGATGAGTGCAATTGTGCAGTAGTTTGGCATTGCCTTTCTTTGGGATTGGAATGAAAACTGACCTTTTCCAGTCCTGTGGCCACTGCTGAGTTTTCCAAATTTGCTGGTATATTGAGTGTAGCACTTTCACAGCGTCATCTTCCAGGATTTGAAATAGCTCAACTGGAATTCCATCACCTCCACTAGCTTTGTTTGTAGTGATGCTTCCTAAGGTCCACTTGACTTCACATTCCTGGATGTCTGTCTCTAGGTGAGTGATCCCACCATCATGATTATCTAGGTCATGAAGATCTTTTTTGTACAGTTCTTCTGTGTATTCTTGCCACCTCTTCTTAATATCTTCTGCTTCTGTTAGGTCTCTTCCATTTCTGTCCTTTATTGAGCCCATCTTTGCATGAAATGTCCCCTTGGTATCTCTAATTTTCTTGAAGAGATCTCTAGTCTTTCCCATTCTATTGTTTTCCTCTATTTCTTTGCATTGATCACTGAGGAAGGCTTTCTTATTTCTCCTTGCTATTCTTTGGAACTCTGCATTCAAATGGGTATATCTTTCCTTTTCTCCTTTGCTTTTTGCTTCCCTTTTCACACCTATTTGTAAGGCCTCCTCAGACAGCCATTTTGTTTTTTTGCATTTCTTTTTCTTGGTGATGGTCTTGATCCCTGTCTCCTGTACAATGGCACTAGCCTCCATCCATAGTTCATAAGGCACTCTGTCTATCAGATCTAGTCCCTTAAATCTATTTCTCACTTCCACTGTATAGTCATAAGGGATTTGATTTAGATCATACCTGAATGGTCTAGGGGTTTTCTCCACTTTCTTCAATTTCAGTCTGAATTTGGCAATAAGGAGTTCATAATCTGAGCCACAGTCAGCTCCCGGTCTTGTTTTTGCTGACTGTATAGAGCTTCTCCATCTTTGGCTGCCAAAAAGAAAAAAAAAAAAACAACTTTGGCATACAAGTTCATCCGTTCTCAAAACCTGAGAGAGAACACCCTGTCAAGGAAGTTATGGCATCTCCACATGATTTACTGGAACCCAGTGCCTGATTCAGGCCTGGAGCAGCCCTGATGAAGGCCTGGCGCAGCAGCGATTAAGATGAATACCAGGGTCTGATTGGAACACTGCATGCTCACTATGGGTGCCCCTTGGTCAGTGAATTCTCAATAGTATGCTCCTCCCCTCCCTGAACTAACATCCTCAAGATCTGCCCTTTCCTGTGTTCCACCAGTTCCTCCTGGTACTTTCACAACTCCTTTCCGAGAACCATTTCTTCCTGAACAGGCCTTCCCCATTTAGACCTGAATCTTGTTCTCAACATGATTGCAATGAGGGATAATGAAAGTTGAGCTTAATGAGGACATGCAAGTTATTGACCTCACAGGAGGTCTTGCATGGTATCCAGGCAGTGGAGGGTGAGGACGTAGACAGGGGAATGAATGTTTTACTTCAGAAAGGGTGACGATGCTATGTCGCTGGCTTTTGAAGATAAAGTTGCCACAAGCCACTGCTGCTGCTGCTGCTAAGTCACTTCAGTCGTGTCTGACTCTGTGTGACCCCATAGACTGCAGCCCACCAGGCTCCGCCATCCCTGGGATTCTCCAGGCAAGAACACTGGAGTGGGTTGCCATTTCCTTCTCCAATGCATGAAAGTGGAAAGTGAAAGTGAAGTCGCTCAGTCGTGTCCGACCCTCAGAGACCCCATGGACTGCAGCCTTCAAGCTTAAAAAGGCAAGGAAACGGATTCTTCCCTGGAGCCTCTGGAAGAATCACAGCCCCACTAACACCTTCATTTTAGCCCAGTGAGACTTAAGTCAGACTTCTAACCTACTGAACTTGAAGATAATAAATTAATACATTTCTGCTGTTTTAGCCTCTAAGATTATGGTAATTAGTCACAACAGCTATAGAAAGCTAATTAGGGATGCCACTGCATGCCAGAGTTATTAACTGTCCATGTGCTGGCAGCAATGGAGTTCCTATGGCTTTCAGACAGCAGGCAATTCAAACTCAAACTCCAGTCCTGAGGGTCTGCTTTCTAGACCCACTCCTGCACCAATTTTCTTCCCTTGAGTTCCTTAAGGGGGAAAAAAAAAAGGCTGTGGCAAGACTTACATGCTAAGGCTTTATGGGAAAGTGCAATTTCAGGACAGTAAGAGTAAGACAGAAAGGAGAAAGCATCTGCAGATATAAGGCAGCATACCTTTCATCAAATCTCAACTTCACAAGAAAACACAGCCAGTCGCCTGGCATGGTTTCCAGACAGGCTTTGTGAAACCACTTCACCTCAAAAATTCTGTCAGGGGAAGAAAGGGAGACATATTTATTCTCTGGGGCCCGTCTCCCATCTTCTATAGGTCAGAAAATTTCCTTCACACTTCCCAGGTGTTTACCCACTAGGGCGACTACCAGGAAACCCAGGTCCCATGTCCTGTGGTGAGTGCCTCCCATGAGGCAAAAGCGGTGGGAGGGCAATGTCCAGGTCACAGAGCTCAGAGACCACAGAGAGTGGGCCCTGTGATGTTACGTTGCTGGCTCCAGGAAAGTCCATAGAGTAATGAGTGACAACAAAAGTGTGTTTTTATAGGAGCTATGTAGCTATGCTGTTAAAAGTACTCAAGGACCTAAAGGAGCTTCAGTACTTGACCTTTTAAATAAAATATAGTCAATGGATTTAAATGGATAATAGCCTGTCAGGATTTTTGAAGTAAATGGGGCCTGGTAGATAAATTATTTTATATGGAAATTACTTCAAAGTCTACTCTAATGCATAGTGTTTTTAAACAATAGAGCAATATTCAACAAAGTTGACTTTAATTGACTGATATCCCATGTTTTCTTAGTGATTCTTCAGGTTTAGTACACTTCAGGACTGCCTAAGCTACTTATTCAACATGCCCATTTTAGTTGCCAGCCTCAGATGGTAAAGCATCTGCCTACAATGTGGGAGACCCGGGTTCAATCCCTGGGTTGGGAAGATCTCCTGGAGAAGGAAATGGCAACCCACTACAGTATTCTTGCCTGGAAAATCCCATGGATGGAAAAGCCCGGTAGGCTACAATCCACGGGGCTGCAAAGAGTCCAGACTATCACTCAGAGATTTTGAATCAGTAGGTCTCAGTGGGACCTAGATATCTATATTTTTAACAGGTGTCCTCTTCTTTTATATGTTTCTGACACAAGTCATTCACAAAGAGCTCTTTTAAAATAACAAAGTCTATGACTTGACCCCTACTCTGAAACCTCACCAGTCTTGATGACCAGGCAAGGAATACAATGGGCAATTTGGTAGGTTGTGTAATTTTAAGCACTATGTAACAGACATCTCTTCCAACACCTCCTACAACCCTTCAGATCCTCTCAGGCCTCATCTGTCACCAATACCCTTGTCCTAGCAATTGGTGGCCTGCTCTGCATGGACTCTGGCCAGCTTCATGGGTTTACGATTCATCAGGACTTCATCTCCATGCCTGTGTCTCCCATTCTTCCCTCCCCCAGGGCTTCACGGTTGACCCAGAGACATGAGGTATTGTGGGACCCACTGGCACCCACATAAATGTCACCCATAAGTACTTGGGAAATTGAAAAGCAAAACATTGATTCAGAAAAAATGGAAATGACTGACAAATTCTTTATCATCCTCCCGCGCCAAGTGGACAATCCCAAGAAGTAGTCAATTATACTACCTTCTAGAAGATGGTTCCATGGAGATCAAACAGTTACCACACATGATACCTCAAACAGCTCTCTCGTTCCTGCCTTCTTCCCTCGTCCCTCACTTGTACTTTGTAGTATAAAATATACTCCTTGATAACATAAGAGCATATAAGCCTTTGCTTCTGGATCCACTTTAGAGAACCCAGGCTAAGATGTATTATAGAATTAAGCTATTTCATTGTAGTTCAGCCAAGAATTATGAATCTGTGTGCTCCTCTGACTTGACACATTCATCCCTCACTGAAGATTGCTGAGGCCTCTGACCTTGGGTAGAACATGACTATGTGAGACAAAGGAGGTCCTGAGAAGCCACATCCACTTACACCAGCACACATCCCTAGTCTTGTGTATCCTTTGCACTACTTGCTAGCTAAAGAAGCTCAGACAAGCCTCATCTAAACAATCATTCTCACCAATTCCCAAATGTGGACTGACCAGTTTTTATAGTCTAGCATGACTCACCTCGGTCACACAAAATTCAATTAGATTAAAAGATTTACCTGTTCAGTGAAAATAAAATTTGGGTTAGAGATTCAGAACTTTATCCCAACAAAGCTGAATTCCATTTCTCAGATGTATCTTTTTTAATGACCTATCCTAGGCCATCACATCCGTCACATTCTATTAATGAGAAATAAGTCACCAATTCAGCTCACAATCACATTCACAGGGGGGAGATTAGACTTCACCTTTTTCACAGAATACTATCAAAGAATCTGCAGACATGAAGAAAAGCACCACCCAGTTTTGCCCTGGAAAGGCTTACAGGCATATTCACATTTCACAATCCCTAACTGCTCCTTTCTGAGGACACAAGTTTGGCCACTTCCTAGTGCAAAGCTCGAAGTAGAGTAGACCACAATTGTTGGCTAAGTAAATAAACTCCAAAGAAATGGATATTACTTTCATGATTTCCTGAACTTTAGTTACTTCAATCATCATTAAATCCGGGTATTTACTCACATAAAAGATCTCAACTGACATACCAGGTGGAAAATTAAGGCAGTTAGCTGAATAACTCAAGCAAAAAGCCTTTTCATTTCAATGACTTCAAAAGATGCAGGAATTTTTGCCTATGGTGATATTTTTTTCTTTCCCCACTAGACTTTCTTTCTTTTCTTTCCCCAGCCAACGTTCTCCTAAAGAGTTTTCCACTCTGTCAATTTCGAATTTCTCCCATGGCTCTGAGCAACACACAGCTGCTATCTGTCACACATCCTTCTACTGAACGTGTGGAGGTGCTGCTGCTGTTGCTGCTGCTGTTGCTGCTGCTGCTGAGTCGCTTCAGTCGTGGCCAACTCTGTGCGACCCCATAGATGGCAGCCCACCAGGCTCCCCCGTCCCTGGGATTCTCCAGGCAAGAACACTAGAGTGGGTTGCCATTTCTGCCGGGGTCCAGCCCCAGTGGATCCAGGGAATTCGAAGCGGGGACGGTGCTGGCGAGGAAAGACTTATTTATTTATTAATAGAAGATTAGATCAGGAAGAAATAGTATAGTAGGAAATTAAGGCGGAGAAAAGGAGGCTGAATAACTTGGTTACGTGGAAAGCCAATAACGGAACTTGCACCATCTACCTTGGGCCACCGGCGCCCGTTTGAATATCGGAGAGTGCCCCGCCTTGGGCTCTCTTTCTTACGGATCTTAGAAGCCGGGACAAGTAAGTAGACATGGTGAGCCTCCACGTTCCAAGGGAATTCAGCTGAAAAAGGGGGAAAAGAATGACATGGGGAAGCCCAGCATCGGTGCAAGACTCCAAAAACTATTTTTCAAAATCAGCTTATATACCCCAAGTTGTACATAATGGAATATTGCAGAGTTATGCAGGGGCAGCAGTCCTGACCCTCATTGAGACAAGGCTTTCTTTTTGCATACCCTGCCGTATACAAAAGGTCTCAGGTGGTTTACATTATCTTCTGGCCAAGAGGCTTGTTAACATTTTCATGGCTCTTTTCCTGGATAATTGTCTATCAACCAGAAAACTCCTTTTCCCTAGAAGTGTTTTTTCTTTACTCTGCATCACCCTCAAAGTACTAAATAAAGTTACATTCCTGTAGAACAAAGGTGTAGTGGGTTATAACAAAGAAAGTACTTAACTCAAAGATCTAATGTTGCTAATACCAGGTCTACTACCTGTTTTTCTATATATCAACTATATCTAAAAATAAAAGATATGAAAATTTGGCAGCAAGTATTGGCTCAACAAATGAAACCTTTAATCAGTCATATTCTAATGATTTTGACTCCTTGGAAGCCCCTACATTCCTAGGATGTTTTAAGCTTCCTGTGCCTCCTGCAGTCAGGAGGCCTCAAACAATCACATGCGCAGATGTAGGAGTCCTGCAGGCAGGCTAGAAAGCCATCAGAGGGGTTTTTGGATTGAAACACTCGTATTATGCCCAGGAGATTTATTATCTAAAAGCTCTAATTTTTTCCAGAAAAAGGTGGGGTGGGGTGGGGGGGACAGTCCCCTGTTAATGACAGAAGAGTAGGTGGAAAGCATAACACAGTAAAGCAGGCAGATTCTGGTCTTGAGGGGTGGATGCTCAGGAATTTCCAGGGGGAATCCCTGAAGCTGATCACATCCTTGCATTTTGTCAGACTTCCTTCCGCATGACCTTGTCACAGGTGGGATTCCTCACGCTGGCTCCCAGCACATTTCCTTCTTCAATTCATGAAAGTGAAAAGTGAAAGTGAAATCGCTCAGTCATATCCGACTCTTGGCGACCCCATGGACTGCAGCCCACCAGGCTCCTCTGTCTACAGGGTTTTCCAGGTGAGAGTGCTGGAATGGGGTGCCTTTGCCTTCTCCGTGTGAGGTGCTACTCCAGCCTAAACGAATCCCAGAGGAGCAGTAAGTTAACGAGCACTAATGCCTTCATTAACTTCATACAGACAGTTGTCCCCTGTGACAAGGGGTGAGAGGGGTGAGAGAACCACAAGGGGTGAGAGAACCACACGGTCTCAATAATAGAATCAGGAACCCGCTTAGGATTTACAACAAAACAAGTATCAAGGGACTTCCCTGGCAGTCCAGTGGTTAACATTCTGCGCTCCCAAAGCAGGGCGAACAGGTTTAATCCCTGGTTGGGGAGCTAAGACTCTGTATGCTGCAAGGCACAGCTAGAAAATTTTAAAAAGAGTAAGCATCAAGCCCAAGAAGCCAAAGTATATACGCTTTAAACCTATAGTATCTGAGATCAAAAACAAAGTTGAAAAAAATAGAGATTTTCCCCCCCATAGGAAGATATGTATATTCCTAAGTACACTTTCTTTAAAAAAGAAACTTCTGCCATAGTGCTTTCATTTACTCCACTTGCCCAAGATCAACCCCCTCCCCCCAAAAAAGTCAATATGTTCTCCAAAAGAAAAGAATGTAGAGCATAATTTATCCAATTTGCACTATCTAGTTATATCCAGCATTCAAACTGACTTTCAAGCAATAGCAAACCTGTTAGTATTTATGGCAGTGGTCCAAGAATATAAATTCAGGCTTTTTGGAAATACTCTTATTCCCCTTACCATGAACTCATCCCTTACTAACTTAAGAAATAAGCCATTTTAATTACAGAGGCAGTGGCTGTGAAAGTCAATTTTTGTCTATTCTTGTAAACCGAAACCTCCTAGGACACAAATTGCCAGTGCAGCCCACAAGTGCTGTGCTAACAATAGACCTGGCCTAGCAGCAAAAGAGAGCATCACTGAGATGCAAATACAGAGTGAAGGTGTTGGTGGCTACTGAGAAACAAAGCCAAAGGCATCAGGCCTTTTTTTTTTTTTCTTTTTAAATCTTACAACTCCCACTACTGTGATAAAAACTACACACTCGTTTCTTTTATCAGCTTTTAAAATGGATAGGTGACGCATGATCGAATTTACTTGTTAGAATATAGGACGCATCATTATATAAGGTGCCAAGACTTCACTCTAAAGGCAAATGGGTAACCCTGGCTCTTCTGAGCCTTACCCTACATGCTAGGCATTGAGGCACTAATATAGAGGTGCTCGTGCTGGAGGCTGAGGTTAGATACAGATAGAATTCCAAGGCCTAGGAGATAGAGTTGAAGGGGAGCAAGAGGCGGTGCAGGATGAAAGCTGGCTTAAGAGTAAAACTGGCTGAGTACAAAAAGGGCCAATGGCCGGGACGAGGCCAGACCCGTTGAATTGATGAGGTGGAAGGAACAGACAATGTGGCCAGGAAGCTTATCTGTGAGACCAGATAAATTGGCACTGTTATCATTCTGAGGTGAATAGACTTCTTTTCAGACTTGAGAAGCTGTGTTCTGTGTAGGGGCAGCTGAGAAAATCCATTTTTATAAACTCTAAACTGTCACACGTGCTTCAGAGCTCTGCCACTGTGAAGTTTTCTATCCAGGGCTATACACAATTGCTGTCCCTAGACGTCTTTGAGAATGATAAAAATGCCCATCAGTCAAAAAGAAGTAGAAGTGACAAGGCAAATTCGCAGGCCCCTCCAGGTGTCTGCTTCCCAATAGTCTTCAAATGGAATTATCCCCCAAAACATCATATCTGCTCTGTAATCTGAAAGCCTTCTCCACTGCAATAAAGCTGCAGTATCCATTTCTACCCAAGTGAAAAGTAAAGTACAATGAGTATCAGAGAGATAGACAGAAAGCACAGAGTATTAGAACTAGCAGCCTCCAAAATAAAGTGATGAGTATTCAAAGATTCTTAGAAGGTCAATGTGAGATCATGACAGAAATTCATTCATGCCTTGGGCACCATCCATGTGCCAAAAATCATGTCGAGTATGGAGGAGACAAAGATGAAATCCATCTCCAGGATGAATTCATTTCCAGAATTCATTATGATTCCCAAGAAGGGAAATAGGGTTTGTAAAATACAGCATATTACTTGGTATGCTGGATGCTTAGTCGTTCAGTCGTGTCCAACTCTTTGCAACCCCTACCTAAGACTGTAGCCCACCAGGCTCCTCTGTCTTGCCTGGGATTTTCCATGCAAGAACACTGGAGTGGATAGCCATTTCCTTCTCCAACACTGAGCAAATGCTGAGGTGCATGGAGGAAAGGACAAACAGTGACTGAAGGGTCAGTGGCCTTCATGGAGGAGGTGGACACTGAATTACATCTTAACTGTGAAAGAGAAAAGGGGAAATGGACTACCCAGGAAGGACAGCTGGCATGTAAGAAATCCATCATGGTGGAAGATCTCCGACAAAGAAGATCTCCTCTCTCTTTGCAGAGGGTTGGGAGATGGGGGCCAAGCAAGATGAGTTCCCTTCTTGAACTGCTTTAAAATAAGAAAGAACCTCCAGCCAGGAAATGGTAAAAAAAAAAAAAAAAAGTTTCGGGAGCACAAGGGATCAAAGAGACGGTCTCTCTTCTCCCTCAGCATCTCCAGTCAGGAATGTTAGTGTAATTTGCTTTTCAATTCATTAAAGGCTAAAATTAGTATTTACACATTTGTAAGTGAAAGGCTAATATTTTGTGTTGCTGTAATCATCAGATATGGATAATTGTGTTAATTTAGAATCTTAAAATAAATATGATTAATAATCAACCCCAGTAATACTGCTTCACAAAACCACTTCTGAATGAGTGCTCCCTGCTGAGTTGGGTCTCACAGGAGTACACTTCCTTGCCAATCTCTAGGAAAGAAAACCAGTTGCAAGCAACCATCACCTCATCCCCCAGAAAGCTTTTCTCACCACCAAGGTGGGGGTTGAGGAGAACCCTTAGGTCTCAATGCTGGCAGGGCTTCTGATAGGGCCACAAATAAAAAGCAACAGGAAACCCAGAATCTCTTTTTTGCTATCAGAATTTGCCAGTACGAGAAACAACAGGCATCTGGAATTTGAGTAGAAACTGAACCCCCACCCCATGCCATTTTTTTTCCCATAAAATCTTATCTGCCATGCAAACCAAATTTAACATGTGATCCTAAGTTGGGTCCTAAACCAGAAAAAAAAATTTTTTTTATATATATTTAGGGACAATTGAAGAAATTTAACCAGGGTATAGACTAATTCTGAATTGATGACAAATTTCTTAATTTTCATTATTGTACTGTGGTTAGCTGAGAGAATATCCTCTTAGTAAATACCCACTGATATATTAAGGGGAAAGTGATGGGACTTCGGCAACTTATTCTCAAATTGTTCAAAAAAGTAATTATACATAGACACGAGGAATGAGAAAAAAAGTGAATGTGGCAAAATATTAGCAATCAGTAAATCGGGGTGAAAGGTGTGCAGGAGTTCTTTATACTGTAGTTACATTTCTCTAAGTTTGGAAATTGAAGATAAAATTTAAAAAGAGTTTTATCTATACTTCTGAGGACAAAGGAATCCAGAGCACAAAGGATTGTTTCCTACCATCACACAGTATTGCTCCCATCTGCCCTCCTGCCACGTGCTTCTGGTTATCACTTGGGGTGCATTCATGTCACAGAGACTGTGCTGAGTACTCTCAGGGAAATAAAGAGCAGTGAGATGCAAGCCCAGTCCAGTGCGCGAGGTTCAAGTGTGGGCAAACATAACTATCCTGGAGACAGAAGCTACTATGTGCAAAGGACAGAAAAGGAGATCAGAAATATTGGGGCCAGTTCAGACTGTAGAAGGCTTCATGTCAAGGACATTTGAGGTCAGCACGAGGACAGGTAGGAGCCTAATAGCAGAAGGCAGGGGTGCAGGACGAGTGGGTAAAAGCAAAGAGGTAACTGGAATATCTTAATAAGACCCCTGGTGCAAGAAGGGAAATGCAGGTTCTATCTGACTGGGTAAATTTGGGAATGTGATGGGCAGGGGTTTGAAATAAGGCTAGGAAGAAAAGACAGGGTGAGATGCTGAGTGGACTTAAATGACAAAAAAAAAAAAAAGTATTTTGAATTTTATCTTAGACAATAGGGAATTAAGATATTTGATAAAGTGGTTATTTCCCTCTGAGATTGGGAACCATATCTTGAAGTATCTTTTGTAGAATTTTACTTCACACACAGCTGATGTTCAATAAACAGTGTGATGTTTGTAAAAAAATAAACATTTACAACCTAATACAGTTTTGTACAAACTCAAATCTCAGAGATATTCATTGTTAAAATATTAAATTTTGAAGGGGGAAAAATTGTTGGGTGCCTTACATATACCTTTTCATACTGTTCATGGGGTTCTCAAGGCAAGAATAATGAAGTGGTTTGCCATTCCCTTCTCCAGTGGACCACATTCTATCAGACCTCTCCATCATGACCAGTCTGTCTTGGGTGGCCCCACACAGCATAGCTTAGTTTCACTGAGTTAGACAAGGCTGTGGTCCGTGTGATCAGATTGGCTAGTTGTCTGTGACGGTGGTTTCAGTCTGTCTGCCCTCCAATGCCTTCTCTCAGCGCCTACCATCTTACTTGGGTTTCTCTTACCTTGGACATGGGGTATCTTTTCATGGCTGTTCCAGCAAGGCACAGCTGCTGCTCCTTACCTTGGACATGGGGTGGCTCCTCTCAGCCACCGCCCCTGATCTTGGACGTGGAGTACCTCCTCTTGGCCACTCCTCCCAACAGTTGCCAGGCAGCCACTGCTCCCAACCAGTCCATCCTAAAGGAGATCAGTCCTGGGTGTTCATCGGAAGGATTGATGTTGAAGCTGAAACTCCAATACTTTGGCCACCTTATGCAAAGAACTGACTCATTTGAAAAGACCCTGATGCTGGGAAAGATTGGGGGCAGGAAGAGAAGGGGATGACAGAGGATGAGATGGTTGGATGGCATCACCGACTCAATGGACATGGGTTTGAGTAAACTCTAGGAGTTGGTGACGGACAAGGAGGCCTGGCGTGCTGTGGTTCATGGGGTCACAAAGAGTCGGACATGACTGAGTGACTGAACTGAACTAAACTTACATATACCAAATGTTTCAAATATTCTCTTATTTAACTTTTGCAACACCCACATTTAATTAAGTAAAGCAAAAAGATTAGAAAAACACCCAAAATCAATGTTCATGGGCAAGTTAGTCTTCTTTGGTTTATAAAGCAATAAAAATAATATTTTCAACCGAAACAGAAAATGGGAAGTAAATTAAGATTTGAAGGGAAAATTTGGGAACCAGATTCAGAAATTTCAGTGAAGACATGGCCGGGGGAAAGGCAGTAGCTGCTGAGATGAATTCACCTCTGTGGTTTTTAATCTCTTGGTCATTTTACCCAAGACAAAAATTCTAGGCAGACCTCATTCACAGTCATTCCTAGGTACGAAAGGTAGTCTGTCTTTCAATGTTTTTCCCATAATTCTGTACCCATGAGGCAGTAAAATGTAACAGCACAAGGCTGGTACCGAACCCAAGTTTGGCTGCTTGACACCCAAAAGGCCAATCCTGGAGAGACAAAGGTTGCTGAAAAAGGAAAAGTTGCTTTATTCAGGAAGACGGCAATCTGGGAAGATGGCAGACTAACGTCCTAGGACTACCTCCAAGTTGCCAGTTAGGAGACAAAGATTTTAAAGGCAGAGTGAGGCATAGGCTGCAGAATGCATGAGCAGTTTGTGCACACCTCTCGGACTGGTTGGCAACAAGGTGAAGTTTTGAGCATCACTAACCTTCTGGTTTCAACTAGCCTGGGGTCTATGTGCTTGCAGTCAGCAGTTTTCATCTGAGTGTTCAGTTCAGTTCAGTTCAGTCGCTCAGTTGTGTTTGACTCTTTGCGACCCCATGAATCGCAGCACACCAGGCCTCCCTGTTCATCTCTCCCGGAGTTCACTCAGACTCATGTCCATCGAGTCAGTGATGCCATCCAGCCATCTCATCCTCGGTCGTCCCCTTCTCCTCCTGCCCTCAATCCCTCCCAGCATCAGAGTATTTTCCAATGAGTCAACTCTTCGCATAAGGTGGCCAAAGTACTGGAGTTTCAGCTTCAGCGTCATTCCCTCCAAAGAAATCCCAGGGCTGATCTCCTTCAGAATGGACTGGTTGGATCTCCTTGCAGTCCAAGGGACTCTCAAGAGCCTTCTCCAACACCACAGTTCAAAAGCATCAATTCTTCAGCACTCAGCTTTCTTCACAGTCCAACTCTCACATCCATACATGACCACTGGAAAAACCATAGCCTTGACTAGACGGACCTTAGTCGGCAAAGTAATGTCCCTGCTTTTGAATATGCTATCTAGGTTGGTCATAACTTTTCTTCCAAGGAGTAAGCGTCTTTTAATTTCATGGCTGCAGTCACCATCTGAAGTGACTTTGGACCCCCAAAAAATAAAGTCTGACACTGTTTCCACTGTTTTCCCATCTATTTCTCATGAAGTGATGGGACCAGATGCCATGATCTTCGTTTTCTGAATGTTGAGCTTTAAGCCAACTTTTTCACTCTCCTCTTTCACTTTCATCAAGAGGCTTTTGAGTTCCTCTTCACTTTCCGCCATAAGGGTGGTGTCATCTGCATATCTGAGGTTATTGATCTTTCTCCCAGCAATCTTGATTCCAGCTTATGTTTCTTCCAGTCCAGCATTTCTCATGATGTACTCTGCATAGAAGTTAAATAAGCAGGGTGACAATATACAGCCTTGACATACTCCTTTTCCTATTTGGAACCAGTCTGTTGTTCCATGTCCAGTTCTAACTGTTGCTTCCTGACCTGCATACAGATTTCTCAAGAGGCAGGTTAGGTGGTCTGATATTCCCATCTCTTTCAGAATTTTCCACAGTTTACTGTGATCCACACAGTCAAAGGCTTTGGCATAGTCAATAAAGCAGAAATGGATGTTTTTCTGGAATGTCCCATAAAAACAACTTAGGAATGTGTGTCGGACTTTCACCTGTATCTTTCAGGGAACTGAGAGTTTGGTGACTGGGCTGGGTGGCTGGTTTATAGTTTAAAATTGTTACCAGTTTCCCAGCCCAACAAGTATTCTTTGTTTCCACATCTTTACATTTCCCAAGGCTTAACTCTTGAGCCAGGATTTTGAGACTCAGTGACCGCCTGGGAAACTCAAGCTCTGCTACAAGCAAGAGGCAGGTAGGACTCTGGGGTCTCTCCCAGGAAGGTCCTCTAGGGTCCTACTTGCTTATAGCACTCCCTTTTCTTTGATACTACTCAATCTTTTTTTTAAGTTTGTTTTGATTTGGACCCTTTTAAAAATTATTTATGTATTTATGGCTGCACTGGGTCTTCATTGCTACTCAGGTTTTCTCTGGTTGCAAGGGTTACTTTTCATTGCAGCATGTGGGCTCCTCACAGCAGTGACTTCTCTTGGGGTGGTGCACAGATTCTAGGCTCTCAGGCTCCAGTAGTTTCTGCATGCAGGTTCAGTAGTTGCAGCTCATGGGCACTAGAGCTCAGGCTCAACAGCTGTGGCTCATGGGCTTATTTTTATTTGCTCCTTGGCATAATGATGTGGACCATTTTAAAAGTCTTTATTGAATTTGTTACAATATTGTTTCTATTTTATGTTTTGGAGTTTTGGCTCTGAGGCATGTAGGATCTTAGCTCCCCAACCAGGGTTCAAACCTGCACCCCCTGCATTGGAAGGTGAAGTCTTATCCACTGGACCATCAGGGAAGAGCCAATACTCCTCAGTCTTGAGGGAAACAGACACTGGACAAGAAAGGGAAGAACATTTTGACAGACAGAGTTACTCACAAACTCAAGAGAGGAAATCAGTTTCAGGGAGGGAACTCAGTTTGAAAACAGAATGTATTCTCAGAGTCTGTGGTTGCCATGGATTTAATGCTCTCAGATGCCCTGCTATAAGGACATCTAGCCACCCAGCTGATGCACTCTGGACCTACCATCATTTTCCCCCAAAGCTGTAACCAAAATATAAGTCAATGTGCCCGACAAGCAATAAGGCCAAAGGATACCAAAATATTGAAGTTTGGAGCAGAGAACAGTTTATTGAGGGCCCTGCAAAGAGAGGGCTGGCTCCTGCCTGAAAAACTCTGAACTCCTGGAAAGCTTTCAGCAAAGCCCTTTTCTAGTAAAGGTGAAAGAGGGGCGTGGGTAGTTGTTGCAAACTTCTTGAGGTTATCCTATGTTCTTGGGATTAGCTCATGATCAGGTCACAATATTCCTATAAATCTTCACCAAACAGATGTTATAGAGAGGGCAAGGTCCCAAGGCACAACTGTCACCCTCCAAGGTCCAGGCCTGGTTGAGAAGGAGGAACGGAGAGTGCCTGCAGGGGTGGGTTACCTGACCCCAAGCTTTGACCCAACACCCAGTCTGGGTCTTCCCAGCAGTGCACAGGCCTGGCTGAAGAGTCAGATCTCAGCTGCCGGCTCCTTCAGAGCCAAGGCCCCAGATCCGGTCCAGCTGTCATTGCTGAGGGAGGCAGGCATCCAAGACCCGATGGCACTGAGGCTCCTCAGGCCGTGCTACAACAGGGACCAGCGCAGACTGTGTCCCTGCAGAGGACCGCTATCATTAGTCACAGAGGTGGGGATGAGGAGAGGGTCACAGCCGCTTCAAGGCCCAGGCTCGCCCAGTGGAGGGTCTTGGCGAGGGCTGGAGCCCTGCAGGTCACAGCCTCCAGCCTGTTCCCAAGGTCCCCAACTCACCTGCTGGCCAAAGGCTGGCTCCAGGGAGAAGGCCAGGATCCGCCTCTTACCTCACTCTCCTCCTGACGACCACCACTCCCCGACAGTTCACTGAAAAGTCCACTAACGGTCCCTCCTTGACAGTTGGTGTCTTGCGGGAGGGGCTCACTGCAGCGCCGACCAGTGGCTGAGCACAACTACTAGCCGCGCTCTAAACAGCGTGCGCCCCTAGTCTCGAGCTGTAGGGTGCGAGCTACCCGATCTATTACAAGGCTATAGGTTTCACCACTTCTCCCAGCCAACAACTGAGCACAGGGGGGCTGCTAGTTGAGGACTAACTCGGGCTCCTTCCTGCGAGACATGGCACTCCTCCAACGGACACCTGGGCTTGAGGTTCCCCATAAACCTGACCAAACCTTTGTATTTACTCTGCAGACTTCCCACACCGCCCTCCTTCCTGTTCTCTGTCTCAGGTGTCCAGCTTGCATGCTACATGAGGTCTGCTCTACTCCATGGCCCCTGCTCCCTCCCCCGTTAAATCTCCGTACAGCTATCCAGTTCTGGCTTCAGCGTCTCAACAGAGCAGAGCTAAAGCAGGGGAAATGCCAAAAGCTGAACTCTGTATGGCCTCAAATCTATGTTTTTTCCCACCCCTTTCACAGGAGCTGCTGTACATAGGCAGAAACAAGTGGTTACCCTAAAATAATTACAGATAATGAGACCCCACTCTCTCCCTCAGGTGTCAAGATAGAGGACAAGCTTATCCATAACAGAAAAAAAAAAAAAAGCTAGGTATGAAATTCATTTATTTTATTTTGTTTATTTATTTTTGGCTGCACCAGGTCTTCATTGCTGTGCAGAGGCTTTTCTCTAGTTATGGTGAGGAGGGGCTACTCTCTAGTTTCGGTGCATGGGCTTCTCATTGTGGTGGCATCTCTTGTTGCAGAGCACAGGCTCTAGGGCTCGAGGGCTCAGTAGTTGGGGTGCAAGGGCTTAGTTGCCCTGCAATAAGTGGAATCTCCCTGGACCAGGGATCAAACCAATGTCCCCTGCAATCTTCCCTGCAGGCAGATTCTTAACCACTGGACCACCAGGGAATTCCTGCAATTCATTTTTTAGGGGACCAGTTAAGAGATAATTTTTCTATTTCTCAAATTCTTTGACTCTTGGTGATATTGATTTAAAGGATTGCTTTCTGCTGGTGTGTCTGAAATAAACAGTGACTTACTTCTATTCTTCTGGCTTCCTGGTCAATGGAAACTCTGCTCCTGCACTTGGTAATAGCAGGAGGGAAAGAAGCATCCTGTGATCTCCTTCCCAAGCTCTCCTCCTAAACTAGAAACTGTTGCAATAATCAAGTCCCAATGTGGACAAAGAAAAAAAAAAAGGCAAATGTTAGGCACCCTCAGCCCCATTGCCAAAGTGAAAGTGAAAAAAGTGTTAGTTGCTGAGTTGTGTCTGACTCTTTGGGACCCTGTGGACTGTAGCCACCAGGCTCCTTCATCCATGAGATTCTCCAGGCAAGAATACTGGAGTGAGTTGCCATGCCCTTTTCCAGGGGATCTTCCCAACCTAGGGATAAAACCTGGGTCTCCCGCATTGCAGGTAGATTCTTTACCGTCTGAGCCACCAGGGAAGAGGCTCTGCCACTGTCAAGGTGGAGGTTAAAAAGTGTCTTTTAGACAAAGACCATTAGATTGTATCTCCAACAGTTCAGTGTAAGCCTGGTGAGAGCTCAGCTCCAAGAGACTTCAGAGACATAAGCCAGAAAACTCATGACCTTGTCACTTAACTCAGCAGTGTGAAAGACCTTAGGATGGAAAAAAATCTTATTGGCCAACTGGCAACTACATTGAAGTGAGACATTTTCATTTGTCAGTCCTTTCCATAACACTTAACCTATAAAAGATATTTCTATATTACTAGGACTGTACTGGAGGAAAACTGAAGGTATTTATAACAAAACAAAATAAGAATCTAGAAGTCTTAGGAGAAAATCTTGATGGAAATCAAGAAACTTCCATCCATCCATTTTATGTAGCACATATTTATTGAGTACTTCCTAAGTACATAGTTGCATAAATCAAAAACTCTTCAAAGAATTCATAACTCAAATAAGAATGTGGGGAATGGTGAACAGAACTAACATTTATTAAATAAATAAGATACATGTGTCAGACAAGACATATACATGTGAACATTTCAACAGCAGTACAGCAAGAGAAGTCTCCAATTTTGAGATATTTACAAAATACAAAAGTACAAGGTACTGAGATTGAAGTTTCTTGAATTGTGGTACTAGGCACAGTAACAATAGCATAGCTTTTGGAATTTAGAATGCAAAATCACCAGCAGCACCCCAGATCTCCTCTGTACTCAGAGTGTTAGGGCTCAAAATTCTGATTTTGCAAACTTCCTGGGTAATTCTGATTCCCAGTAAAGTTTGAAAAACACTGATATAAATAAAAAGAGCTCCGACCCTCCAAGAAGGTGAGGGCAGAAGTGGTCAGAGAATACCACTTAGGATCTAAGTTAGACTTAGAAGTGAATCAGAGAAAAGGGCCCCCAAGCAAGGGAGACTCAGAAAGTACACATGCTATTGAACCCCCGCCAGTGTTTTCTCCTGGATCTTGGAAAACTTGCTTTATTTTCATAACAAGGCAAATCGCTCATTTTTAGCTGTAAGGGTTGATTAGAGACACTTGAAATGGTTTTAAACCTCCTTTTTTTTTTTTTTTTTTTTAACTGCAACAGGTCCTAGTTGCTGCACACAGGATCTTTACCCTCGTGTAGGATCTTTAGTTGCAATACGCAAGTATGATGGGATCTTTCCTTAGCTGAGGCACACGGGATCTAGTTCCCTGAACAGAGATCAAACCAAAGCCCCCTGCACTGGGAGGGCAGAGCATTAGCCACTGGACCACCAGGGCAGTCTCTAAACTGTGGTTTTATTCAGTGGATAACTCAGTCTAGTCCTGGTCCCTGATACCTGATCCAATATAATCTCTCAAAGTAGTTGGAGCAGTTCTTAGCATCTTAACAAGATGACATTAATTCCTAATGCTGCAGATGAAAAGCTCTCCCGGCCAGCCCCTTTCAGGCTGGGATTATCTTGATTATCTTTCAAACTCTCTTCAGTCTCTTTTACTCTCCCCAATAGTGATTTTTTTTTTTTTTAAGGAAAATACCCTGAAGTACAGAAAACAGACAGCATGAATTTCAATCTACCATCCCAGGCAGAATTACACATTTCAGAGGATTATTTAAAACTTGGATAGCAACTTGTTCTACAGTTGCAGCTGCAACTTAATAACCAATCACAGCAAGACAGTGTGTGGGAATTTCCAGCACTTATGCAAATAGTTTTAAGGCTCATCAACCTGCTCCCCCAAATGCCTTTCTTTTCCCAGCAAAATTTGCGTATCATCTGTCAATATCCTACCCTCCTACACACCCATATTTCTTTCTAGTGCTTCTCAAGGTCCCGGGTAGAGTGAGAACAAGTTACAGTTACAACTGTATAGTTAAACTTATACAGTATGACAGGAACATGTTTTCCACTCCAAGTTACCCAGTGAAATGGGACGGAGCCCTCCTACATTAGGCAGAGTGCATTATAATTCTCCTTGTTTATTCATTCTATGAACACTTATGAATAATTCCTGTGGGAGAGGCTATCCACCCCTAGTCCCACGCATTCTGTGTTTTCTTGCTGAGTTTGCCAGACCACAAGTCTCTTCCCTCTCCTGACACTGAAGATGATGAAGGGGTAACCAAGTGTAACTAACCTGTTCCCCCAGGGAAGGGAAGTAGCTTGTTTCTTGCTGCACTGTTCACTGCTTGCTCAAGAAGATGATGGGTCTTTGGCCCCACGTGCAGTGTGTAGCACCCTTCCTCCTCATCACATGGCACAAGAGCCCTGGGTAACTGGTCCCATCTAGGTAATGCCCCTGCTGCTGCCCCACTATAAGTAATAAACCATATTGCACTGATCCCTGAAGTCTTGTCCACTTTCAGCACCCAGAGAGTGGCAGGAGGTTTGCTCCTTGCCATTTGCTAGGAGACTGGGGCTCCTCTGTGGCATCTGCTCTGTGCCAGGACCTGTGATAGTCACTGTTTCTCCACATCCCAGCACAAAAGAACCATGGATCCTGTACTCTCGGCTGCACATGGCACTGTAAGGGATGTTGGATGGGACTCAGACTGATGGGCAACATTTTCCAGATCTTCTGGCAAGGCCTTATGACAACATGAGTCCAAAAGAAAGAGAATGAGGAGATGCAGTGGGGTCTATCCTTGCGGGAGACATGGAGATGGGTCACCCAGACTCTCCTTCGAGGAAAGGAGGGAAGTGCTGTCAGCACAGAGACCCCAGCTGTTTGTTCCTCCAGACCTGCTTTAGCTGCAGAGTCACCACCCACAACCCCATCCCCACCCCCGAGACCATGTCCTCCCCCAGGCAGACCATATCCAGTGACTGAGCAGCACTGCGGTATAGATGACAAGCAATTGTAACCCCGTGTGGGACAACAGTGATGGAGAATTTTTAACATTAGGTCCCTAAAACCTGCTGTTATCCACTCTCCACTTAAACCCTAACATGTCCTCTCGACCTGTTCAGTTACCCAACTTCTGCTCATCCTTCATTCATGCCCTTAATTTCTCTTCACCTTTCACCTCAGTTGATCTTAACAGTTCAGTATCCCCATCAAGAATCTACTAGAAAAGAGCCCTTCCAGCTTGACCCAACTCCCACAAGTCTCTTCAGCATAATCACTCGTTCATATATTCATTCAATAGTTAAGTAGTAATGATTAAATGCCAGGCAGTGCAATAGGCATACAGTAGATAATAACGTCAGATATGCAGATGACACCACCCTTACGGCAGAAAGTGAAGAGGAACTCAAAAGCCTCTTGATGAAAGAAAGAGGAGAGTGAAAAAGTTGGCTTAAAGCTCAACATTCAGAAAAAGAAGATCATGGCATCTGGTCCCATCACTTCATGGGAAATAGATGGGGAAACAGTGGAAACAGTGTCAGATTTTATTTTGGGGGGCTCCAAAATCACTGCAGATGGTGACTGCAGCCATGAAATTAAAAGACACTTACTCCTTGGAAGAAAAGTTATGACCAACCTAGATAGCATATTCAAAAGCAGAGACATTACTTTGCCGACCAAGGTCCGTCTAGTCAAGGCTATGGTTTTTCCTGTGGTCATGTATGGATGTGAGAGTTGGACTGTGAAGAAGGCTGAGCACAGAAGAATTGATGCTTTTGAACTGTGGTGTTGGAGAAGACCCTTGAGAGTCCCTTGGACTGCAAGGAGATCCAACCAGTCCATTCTGAAGGAGATCAGCCCTGCGATTTCTTTGGAAGGAATGATGCTAAAGCTGAAACTCCAGTACTTTGGCCACCTCATGCAGAGTTGACTCATTGGAAAAGACTCTGATGCTGGGAGGGATTGGGGGCAGGAGGAGAAGGGGACGACAGGGGATGAGATGGCTGGATGGCATCACGGACTCATTGGACGTGAGTCTGAGTGGACTCCGGGAGTTGGTGATGGACAGGGAGGCCTGGCATGCTGCGGTTCATGGGGTCGCAAAGAGTCCGAAACGACTGAGTGACTGAACTGAACTGAAGTGACCTGCTTTGAAGAGAAGATTGACAGACACTGTAAATCAACAACAATAACAGTGAAAATGGGCCCATGCTCAGCACTTGAGACCTGGGGTAAGCCTCTCCTTGCAGGAAATTGCTCTACACAATTTTTACTGTCATTTATGGAGCACACTAATCTGACTAATGTTAATTTCAGTTGCCCAGTCCACAAATATCTCTTCCTTAAAGTCACATAAAAGAAGAATTATTCAGAAGGTTTTTGAAAAACCCCTTTCCATGAAAGTAGCCACAGGTAATCATATTTTGACTAATGATATCCACAAACATGGTCATTAAATAAGCAAGGAAGTAAATTAATAAGTCCTTGTTATTTGGTGCAAAGTGATGAACAGTGAAGAGATCAAGTGATTTTTACAGCTTGAAATTATGTTGCTTTTGGTCAAGAATTCTTGTAATTGGTTCTTTTCACTTCAAAGCAGTATGTCAGATTTTAGCCTGGCATGAAGAAATAACATCACCCAAAAGGCCTAAGGCAGTGTGGTTCCCCATAGCACTACTATTTAAGCAACCAAGCAGTCTGAAGCTAGAATTCTAAATTAACCTTCAATATTGAAAGTGAAAGTGAAAGTCACTCAGTCGTGTCTGACTCTTTGCGACCCCATGGTCCATGGAATTCTCCAGGCCAGAATACTGGAGTGGGTAGCCTTTCCCTTCTCCAGGGGATCTTCCCAACCCAGGGATTGAACTCAGGTCTCCCGCATTGCGGGCAGATTCTTTACCAGCTGAGCCACAAAGGAAGCCCAAGAATACTGGAGTGGATAGCCTATCCCTTCTCCAGCGGATCTTCCCAACCCAGGAGCTTCTAAATCTTGGTTGAGAATAGCCCTCCAAATTTGAGATCTATCTTAAGTTATCCATGAGTAACTTTTAGTGATTTAAGTCCTTCAGTCATTCAAAACTCTTTATTATAGTTTTTTTTTTTAACTCATCAACATAGTATACAAGGGATGATATTTGAAGGAGAAAATCCAAACAATTTATATGGACACTTGTACTTCTGGGCTTCTCGAGACCCTTTCTAATATGGGGATGGGGGACAATACACAAATGGAAGACAGATCTGCATCCTCCTCAAAGACAGAGGGACATTCACTCTTTCAGAAACCTGGCCCCAAGGGCTCAGCTAATCGGATGCGCCCACCTGAGCCTGCCAATCTTAAGGGAGTGACGCAAAGGCTCAGGGTTGATCAAATGTGATGAAGCCAAGGGAACCCTGAGATGGTTTTGACTGGTTGAAGCCTGAGAATTGGAGAACCATAGTTAACCAATTCTTCATTTTTTTCTTCCCACACATCCCTTAGGCTGGTGGTGCCCCAAGTGTGATGGGGCTACATTTGGTTTTCTGACTATGATAAAGCTCCAGAAGCAATATATACATACATACATATATATATATATATATAATATTGACAGTCTTCAGTATTTGAACTTTGTAAGTCTAGGTTTTATTGACATCCAGTTAACTCTCTCAGTTGATGTGCTGTTTTTCCTGATCATTAACAGAGTTCTATTGTTTAACAAAGGAATTAGCAAACAAAAGTACTGACACAGTTAAAGTTTGAACCTGCAAAGTCTTTTTTTAGGGAATCTCTGTGTTACCAAATGAGGCCTGTGATTGCAAAATCACAAACAGAACTTCCAACACTACCTATATCTAAAATGGAAAGAACAAAGAGAGAAGGAATAATGGAAGGAAGGAAAGGAGAAAAGGGAGGGAGAGAAAGAGGGAGGGAGGAAAAGAGGGACAGTCAAAGTCAAAATAGTCACTTATGATGCATGAATAACAGCAGCCTTTTTTCAAAAAAAAATATATATATCAGTCATAAGGTTCAGCTCCTTTTATTCCTGCCACCACTAAAGCAATCTCCTCTACTTGCACAAAGAGGTTCTTAAGAGAAAGAAAAGCTTCCCTTTAAGCCAGAAAAGCTCTCTCCTGGGTCCTGGTACCTCTCTGTCAAAAAGGCAGCATCTTCTGAATCTGGAAGCTATTCAATCTAAAGGTACCATGTGTTATAATCACAGAGTGACCCTCGGGTATCACCCAGGAGTGAGCAGTGGAATAAGGAGAAAGGGCAACGGTGAATCCAGAACCCAAACAGCGTCTAGCCAGGGGTGTGTGCGTGTGTGTATGTGTGTGTGTGCACGTGTGTGTGTGTGTGTGTGTGGTGGGGAAGGGAGAGGTGTCAATTTAAAAGTCTAGGCTTGTGTTCCATTATAGAACCACACTTCTGGGAATATTTTTAAATTTTAACTTATTTATTAAATTTGTAATTCACACTCATAATATCAAAATTTAGAAAGCTCTAGTGAAGCTTACTAGAAAGCTCTAGTAAAGGCTCCCCAGTGGCTAAGCAGTAAAGAATCCACCTGCAATGCAAGAGACTCGCAGGTGACGTGGGTTCAATCCCTGGGTTGGTAAGATTCCCTGGGGAAGGAAATGGGAACGTACTTCAGTATTCTTGCCTGGAGAATCCCAGGGACAGAGGAGCCTGGAAGGCTGCAGTCCATGGGTTCACAGAGCTGGACACAACTGAGCAATTAAACAACAACAAAGTGCAGTCATAAACAATAGGTCTCCTTCTCATTTCTGTCTCCTAGTAATCCCACTGCTTTCCCAAGAGAGTTTGTAAACTTCGGGGATATTTTATACATCCGCAGGCAAATGTGTGTGTGTTGAGGAATATACTCTTAAAGTGGAAACGTACTATACAGACTGTTCTTCAAGTTGGTATTTTTCTTCCTGTTTTACTGAGATATAACTGACATACAGCACTGTATAAGTTTGAGGTATGCAGCATAATGATTTGACTTACACGCATTGTGGAATGATTTTTATTTTTCCTTAACAAAATATTTTGGAATTAATTCCATACCAATATATAAAGATATACTTCATTTTTTCTTTTTTTAAACTCTTTATTGTATTGGAGTATAGCCAATAGTTTCATGTGGACAGCAAAGGGACTCAGCCATACATATACATCTATTCTCCCCCAACTTTCTCTCCCATCCAGGCTGCCACATAACATTGTGCAGAGTTCCCCGTGCTATACTGTAGGACCTTGTTGGTTATCCATTTTAAATACAGCAGTGTGTACCTGTCCATCCCAAACTCCTTGATTATCACTTCCCTATACCCTTCCCCCTTGGCAACCATAAGTTCATTCTCTGTGAGTCTGTTTCTGTTTTGTAAACAAGTTCATTTGCATAATTTCTTTTTAGATTCTGCATATAAGGATATGCTTCATTTTTAATGGCTGCATAATATACCATTGTGCACATTTGTAATATTTGTTTTAATCCATCCCTTCTTGATAGACATTCAAATGGTTTAAGTATTCTCTGAGGCCTCCCTGGTGGCCCAGAAGGTAAAGAATCTGCCTGCAATATGGGAGACCTGGGCTCAATCCCTGGGTTGGGAAGATCTTCTGGAGAAGGGAAAGGCTACCCACTCCAGTATTCTTTCCTGAAGATTACACATTGGTAATATTTGCTTTACTCTATCCCCTCTTGAAAGATATTTAAATGATTTAAATATTCTCTACCATGCTGCAATGAAGGATTGCCTACATCTGTCACTTTAAACTTGCATGAGAGTAACTGTAGGATGAAGTTCTAGAAGTGGCATATGCAGGCCGGAAGGCACATGCATTTGTAATGTATATCCATGTTAGCAAATTGGTATCCAAGGAGTTTGTACTCCCACCATCAATCTGTAAGAATGTTTATTTCCCACACCCTCTTTAACAGACATTATCAAAACAGTTTTATATTTTCTAATTAATAGGGGAAAAATTATGTCCTAGAATTCACCTTGCATTTTCTTATTAGGAGTAAAAAAGCATTGGGCATTTGTGCATATGCTTGAACCATTTCTATTGCCTTAAACTGTCAACTTATATCCTTTGACCATTTTACTATGGGCTTGTTGCTCTCTCGTTAAATTATAGGGACTTTGAATATGTTAGGGAAATCAGTGCTCAGTCTATGATATGAGTTATTTTCATTTGATTGTCTTTTGATTTTGATTATACAGGACTTTGCCTTGCAGAAATTTTATGCTTTTATATATTTAAATTTATCAACAATATCTTTTCTGTTTCTGGGTTTTTTGTTACATTTTAAACTCTTTCCCACTAGTAAAATTCTTTAAATTCTTCTGTAGTTTTTCTGAGTACCTTTAATGGTCAGGTTTAAATATTTGCTTTACTGTGAACTGATTTATGGTGTAATGGTGTATCTCCACATACTATTCATTGCATCATCTATCTCTACTGATTAGAACCAAATTATAAAAAACTATAATGTTTTGTTAAGTTTATAATAAGTATTATCTTAGGACTAAAACAACTATACTTACATGTGTTAAAGTATTTTATTATTAAATGTAAATGTGTGAATTCTACCACAACTTTTAAGATCCTATCTTGGCAAGTCTTTACTTTTAAAGATCCTCTAGCAGGACTTTGAACTTTCCTGGGGGCTCATTGGTAAAGAACGTGCCCATCAATGCAGGAGATGTGTAAGTTTGATCCTGCAGTCGGGAAGATCCCCTGGAGAAGAAAATGGCAACCCACTCCAGTATTCTTGCCTGGGAAATTCCATGGACAGAGGAGCCTGGCAGGCTACAGTTCATGGGGTCCAAAGAGCCAGACACGATTTAGTGACTAACCAACAACAACAAGCAGGACTTCCCTTGTGGTCCAGTAGTTAAGAATCCACCTTGCAACATGGGGGACTTGGGTTTGATCCCTGGTCGGGGAACTAAGATTCCACATGCTGTGGAGAAACTAAACCCAAGAGCCACCATCCATGTGCTGCAACAAAAGATCCCATATGACACAACTAAGACCCAACATAGTCAAGTAAATAAAAATAAATAAATAAATAAAGATGCCCTGGGAACCTCAGATGGAGCTGCGCAAGACTTTGCTTCATTGCTGAGGGACCCTGGAAACATAATCAGTTCCCTTGAACCACCACCTATAGCAATATCCACTTAGTTTTTCTTCTTTCTTCTCCTTCCACCAGCTCAGAAACATAGAGGAAGAGTCCAACTGTCTTAGAGAAGAAAGTGTTGCTTCTAGAGACTGTTAAACAAAGATCTAGATATTCATGTCACCATGGTGACAGCTGTGGAGACTCAGAGCCCATGACAGCAAGAGATGATGACATGCAGAAGATGGGAGGGGCCAACAAAAGCATCTGAACTGCTAACTGTTATATCCACCGCTAGATAGTCTTCAGAATCACTGACAGCAGAACAGCGAGGAGAAGATTCTGACAAGCAGGAGAGAATTTGACATGGGAGGTGTTCCAGTCCCTCCCTGGCTCTGGGCTACATCAGTCCCCCAACACAGCACATGCCCCAAATGAGAAAAGTGTGTATATTTGTGTGTGTGTGTGTGTGTGTGTGTGTGTGTTGGGGTTGGAAGGCACCTGTTTTTGTTTGTTTGGAGGTGGTTTGTCATCTGGGGCAGATTTGGGGGTTGGATTTCAGTTTTGCTGTTTGTTCCCCACAGCGGGTTCTGCACCTGAATGTCTTTATTTCCACCCTGACTTGTTTTGACTGCTTCACAAGATGCTTTCCCCAGGGGAAATTTTGGTAAGGAGCTCAGAATAGTTAAATCAGATCTAGTTCTCCTGATTATTAAATGGCAGAGACAGGATAATATAAACTCACTTTTTACTTTTTGCTCTCTTGCATCTGAAACAAGTTTACTGCTGGAAATGGCTGCAGATAAAAATACATTCAAGTGACTGGAACTTGGAGTAGGCCACAGAAAAGTTTCTCCTATTTAATGTCAGAATGCAAAACAAGCAAGATGTTGGGGTTTTTGGAATGAATGTTCAGCAATGATGTCCATTCCTCTTGGAGGCAGGTAGGTAAAGGAGACAGGTAAATACTCCAGTCCTCGCTCCAGAAGAAGTTAACATATAAAAGACTGGTGAACAAAAACAGATAGTGCTCTGACCTCCTCTAGCTTACAGTCCAGAGATTGTTAGGCCAGCAGCAGAGAGAAGAAAAGGCCTTCATTTCTCATAGTACAATAACTAGAGTTATCTATTTGGATGCTTCATTTTTACAGGCAAGGAAGGTACAGCCATCTCCAAATAGTTCATCACCCCTCACCACGACCTCACCACCATGGAGTAGACTGCAGTTAGTTAGGCCCATTTTCAGAAAGATTCAGTCTCTAGGTGATCAATAATAACTAATGAATGAATGGATGAAGAATTCTAATGCATTCACTCCGCTGTCATGTGGCTGTCTTATTCTTTCTCCAGGAGCTCTCTTGACAGGTCATCATTCCCTCATGAAGCCTGATCCTCTTCCAGGTTCCCTGTCTCTGAATAGCCCACCAAGCTCCACAGGCACAAGCCAGAAACCTGGGCGTCTCCTTAACCCCTCCCCTCTGTCACCCACCTTGAGAGTCCTTCACCAAGTCCTGCTAGCCTCCTCTCTCAGAATTCACCTGAATGCATCCCCAGCTGTCTACCTCCACCACCTCACCCTTGTCCAAGCTGCCACCATCTCTGACCTGATGACAGCGGCCAGCTCCTAACAGGATCCCCTCGCCCCATGGACTCTGGGCTCCCTTCAGTTGTCCTTCCACATTATAGCAAGGGTGCCCTTTGCAAAAGACAGATCTCTTCATTCTTTCCCTTTTTCTTTACCTTTCTCTCCTGCACAGTTCAGGAGCAAAGCCGCTAGGTGGGACATATCAAAGCAGGCATCCCAGCTTGAGATCTAAGAAGCTGCTGAAAATGAGACTCTGAGGAGGCAACCTATGGTAATACAGTTACACAGGACCCAAACAAGCTCCACTCAGCTCTTTAACCCCTGGGACTGGGGATTAAAATCAAGAATTCCCATAGTTATGGAATCTGCTGACACACTCTAGTGGGACAAGAGACTGAAGAACCCAGCCTAAGCAAAGTGTTCAACATCGGCTTCTCAGCCTCTAGGTTCTGATGTCATCCATAGGTCCCCATCTTGTGTTCTTCTGTGTTCCCCTCCTTGCCCTTCCCACTGAGCTCTTTGCCAACAGCCTTGCCATATATGGGCTTCCCAGGTGGCTCCGTGGTAAAGAATCTGCCTGCCAATGCAGGAGACACAGGGGATGTGGATTTGATCCCTGGGTTGGGAAGATCCTCTGAAGAAGGAAATAGCAACCCACTCTTGTATTCTTGCTTGAAAAATCCGATGGACAGAGGAGCCTGGCAGGCTACAGTCCATAGGGTCGCAAAGAGTCGGACATGACTTAGAATGTAGGCACTTGGTTTTAGAGGCTTCCCTGGTGGCTCAGAAGGTAAAGAATCTGCAGTGTGGGAGACTGGGTTCAATCCCTGGGTTGGGAAGATCCCCTGGAGAAGGGAATAGCTATCCATTCCAATATTCTTGCCATGGAGAATCTCATGGACTGCGGAGCCTGGTGGGCTACAGCCCATGAGATCTCAAAGAGTCAGACACGACTGAGTGGCTAACACTTTGCCATATTCCCTGGTGGCTCAGATGGTAAAGAATCTGCCTGTAAGGCAGGAGACCTGGGTTTGATCTCTGGGTCAGGAAGATCCCCTAAGAAGGAAACGGAAACCCATTCCAGTATTCTTTCCACAGACAGAGGAGCCTGGCAGGCTATAGTCCGTGGGGTTGTAAAGAGTCAGATATGACTGCATGCCTAACACTTTCTTTCTCTGCCATACATGTTAATTCATCAGAAGGCTGTCCAAGCTCGTAGTAGTATCAACACCAGACTGCCCCCAAGCACAGATATTAGAAGATTGCTAAGTTAACACTTAATATGGTCTTCCTTGGTATTCCGGTGGTTAAGAATCTGCCTTCCCATGCAGGGGACACAGGTCCAATCCCGGGTCAGGGAACTAAGATCCCACATGATGCAGGGCAACAGCCTGCGTGCCTCAAGTATGAACTGGCATGACGCAGCCAAATAAATATTTTAAAAACAAACAAAAAACACTTAGCAGTACATAGTTTACATTCTCAAGGCCTTCGTGTTAGGCGTGGGCTAGTGAAAAAGGCAATAATATACTCTTTTACATTTAAAAATACTAAGTATTATCTGGAGGGAGGCACAGGAAACTGATGACAATGGGTGCCTAGAAGAATAGAACTACTGTGCTGGAAACAGGAACTTGGAAACTGTGTCTGTCATTATTTGCACTTCAAGCAACAAAAACAACTCTGGCTGATTTAAGTCAGAAGGGAGTCTTTCAGAAGGATATCAGAAGGCTTAGATACTTTCCGGATCAAGCATAGGGGACTAAAAAGTCAGAAATAGTTCCCTAAATCAATTCTACCTTTTGTGTGAGAAGCAGACTTTGCCTCAAAAAGAAGACTCCTCCAACAGAGCTGAGTGACTAAGAATCTAAGCAAACAAATCGCAACCCAGCAGTTACACTTACAGGTATATAGCTGAAGAATCAAAAGCAGGAGCTCAAACAGATATTTACACCAATGTTCACGGCAGCAGCACCACACTAGCCAAAAGGTTGAGACAATGCAAATGTCCATCAACAGGAGAATGGGTAAACAAAATGTGGTACATACATACCACGGAATGTTATTTAGCCTTAAGAAGCAATGAAATTTTGATACACGTTAGAACATGGATGAACCTTTAAGGCATGCACAGTGAAACAAGTCAGTCACAGAAAGACAAAGAGTGTATGGCTCCACTTCTATGAGGAGTCAAATTCTTGAACACAGAAAGTAGAAGAGTGGTTACCGAGGACTGCAGGGAGGAAGGGGAAATTATTGTTTAATGGGTACAGAGATTTTATTGGGGATATAATGGAAAAGTTGTGGATATTGATTGTGGTGGGGCTTCCCAGGGGGTGCTAGTGGTAAAGAACCCACCTGCCAATGCAGGAGACATAAGAGACGTCAGTTTGATCCCTGGGTTGGGAAGATCCTCTGGAGGAGGGCATGGCAACCCACTCCAATAATCATGCCTGGAGAATCCCCATGGACAGGCTTATAGTCCATGGGGTCGCAAAGAGTTGGACACGACTGAAGCACCTTAGCATGCATCCATGCACACATTGACAGTGGTTTTGATGATACAACCTTATGAAAGTACTTAACCACTGAACTATATACTTACAAATGGTTAAAATGATAAATATGTATTTTTACCAGAATAATAAAAAGAATTGCAAGTACCCACGACACTATTTTTATTGCATATTCTTCCGTACCTTCATATCATAGGCATGCATTACCTATTTAAAGCACATTTTTTAAATCAAGGAATTAACTTTTATACATTTACAGGAGATGCTTTCAACGATGAAAAAGTATAGTTCCACTGTATCTTAGAAATGGCAAATTATTGAGAAAAAAGTCCTAAGAACCCAAAGCTACATCTGTGTGTAAATATATTCATCAATGTAAATAAATTCATCCATCGCTACTGTTCCCTGCAGGAGCAAAGTACAAACTCTCCCCTCTCTCCTCTCTTCACAGCCCAACCCCAGCTTCCTGTCACACACCTCGAGAATTTCATAACTCTAGCTACCTCTCATCCAAAGAAAGGTCCTTGGCACAAGATTCATCACTCCCCCAAATCACAATGCAAATTACATTTTGGATGCTTAGCATATTAATTTGAGACGGTGAGCAATAATTGCAGGAGTTTCACAAAAAAAGACTTTCAGTCTTTTTTCTCTTTTTTTTCTAAAATAGAGAACAATGGAGGATGTTGAAGCTGTGACTGGCCAGGAGAGTGCGGACAACCAAAATGGGTTTCCAGCAGCACTAAATGAACCATGAAGGAAAGAGCTAGTCAGCCTCTGTTTCTTCCCTGACACTTTGCACCATGATACTATAGCTTTCACCCAACATATTGGAAATACACACACTGAAATAACTTATCAACACACCTTTAAGAACCTGGTAGATACCCAGCAAAGTAACTTCAAGTCTTTATCCTACCACATCTATGGTGTCAAATGGAAACAGGAAAAATTTCCAGCTATGCCATGTTCTATGTTGAACTTGACAACAGAACATATTTTGTTCACTGTTCAATCCCCGACAACAGGAGGCGCTTAAAATATGGCTGAAATGTTGAATGACTGAAGAAAGGAAGGTCCGGAGCCCTTGCCTCATAGGTCTACGTGCCAACCATCGGTGGCCTCACCTTCAACACTCAGACCACAGCAAGCAGATCATTAGGTCAAGTCGAGCTGTGACCTTGCTGAGTGGTGGGTAATTAGGGATTTCACTCAGAAGCACCTACTGAAAGCCTAGTCTGTTCCAGATACTGTGCTCAATCCGAAGGGCACAAAGGAAATGGAATGCCCCTGAGCATTGGATGCTGATAATTTAGGAGCAGAGACCGGAATGGGAGCCTACAATTACGTAAACCCCTTACATAAGAATGAGCTCTGTTCTGAGAGCTTGTTTGTTAGTCTGACTTGTTTGTAAGTCCAACAAAGTTAGCCTAAGTATCTAACTAAGACAATTAGCTATATAGTACTGTACTATAATGGGTTGATAATACTTTCACACAGTAATATTTACTTAAACACAAAAAATGTGGAAAACATTTTTAATCTTTCAGTACAGTACCTTGAAAAGTACTGTAGTACAGAACAATAGCCGGCACACAGGGGGCAGGCACACCTATTCACATCTTTGAAAATTTGTGACTTGAAAGTTCAAATGTAGGGGACTTACTGTAAGCTGCAGGATGAGAAATGCCGCAGGGCAGGGGTGAGCACAGCGCCCTGGGAGCAGCGGGTGTGGCCACCCCTGAAGAGCCCCATATTTCAAGCAGGTACAGCCCACCTGTGGCGAGGCAGGGACTAGCAGGAGGAAAGGGCCCTCAAGCGGCCTGGAGGGGACGTCACAGGAAAGGGGAGCTGGGCAGGAGGGAGCTAGGATGTGACCTGCAGGTGCTGAAGAAGGGAAAATGAATGCCAAGGCTGTGGGTGGGTAGCTAAGGACAAACTCAACTTGCCCTGTGTGTTTCCCCTGGGAGAAGCCTAAAAAGAGGCTGGAAAAAGCCTCAGAGGAGGCTGGGAGGAGTGGCTCGTTGTTGGGGGGAGCACCCCAGCAGTGAGCGACGGCTGAGGGTTGGGGAGGCCTCGCCTGGAGTCGAGAGGAACTCTGTGTTATAAGAAAGGAGCCGGATGTCATTGCCCTCCTGTCCGTGGGACACGGTGTCATTCTGAGGAGGTTTCTGACTGACCGGCCTCCATCCTCGTGGAGGCATGTAGGGCCTGTAACTCCAGCCTGGACTGGAGCCAAATGCAGCTGGGATTGTGGGGAAAAGAAGTTGGGATTCCCATATTTTTTCTATCCAGATTTTTCCAGTTTCCCTTCTGGAATTCAGGCTCCACATCTGTAAACTGGGTGTTTAAATGCCAGTCCATACAACATTTTTCTCCAAGTAAAACTAAATTTTAAAGAAATACTAAAAATATAAAGTCCCTTCCAATCCTAATAGGCTCTGACTCTCAGATTTGGTATCCATCACAGGTATAGAAATACATGGTGCCTTGGACTGAATCGCATCCTCTCCCAATACATATGTTAAACTGATAACTCCTGGTACCTCAGATGGTGACTGTGTTTAGAGACAGAGCTTTAAAAAGGTAATTAAGGTTAGATGAGCCACATGGATGGTCCCTAATCCAGTCTGATGGGTGTTCTTATAAAAGGAGATTTGAACACACAGAGAGACACCAGGGATGCACAGAGATAAAGGCCATGCAAGGACATGGGAGGAAGGCAGCCATCTGCAAGCCAGGGAGGGGCCTCAGGAGAAACCACACCCGCCAACACCTTGATCTTGGACTTCCGGCCTCCAGACATGAGACAGAAAATCCCTCTTGTGTAAGCCACCAGTTTGTGTATTTCGTTCTGGCAGCCCTAGCAAATGAATACATATGGTAACAGAACAGTCGCTAAAAACTTTAAATCATCCAAGCAGAGAACTGCCTCAAGCCAAACAGCTTCTGGTTCTTCTGACATTCAGCCAGTTCACCTGGGGCTCTGTGTCATGACTAATGAGATGCAGCTCAAGACAACAAGCATGGACTGAATACCAGTCACAGTGAGAGGCGCTGCAGCACATCTAATCCTCCAAGGTCCATTGGAGGGGATCGGGCAGGGAGGGACGAAGGACAGCTCCATCAGAAATCTACCACCAGGCGGCAACATGGATGGACCTATGGGTCAAACAAAGACAAATATGATGTCACTTCTATGTGGAATCTAAAATATGACACAGATGAGTTTATTTACAAAACAGAAATAGACTTTCAGACATAGAAGACTAACCTGTTGACTAAAGAGGAAAGGGGGAGGGAATAATTAGGAGATTGGGATCAAAATATACACACCATTGTCTATTTAAATATACACACTAGTATATATAAATAGATAACCAAAAGGACCTACTGTGTAGCACAAGGACCTATACTCAATATCTTGTAATAACCTATAATGGAAAAGGAATCCGAAAAAGAATACATATATAGGGCTTCCCCAGTAGCTCAGCAGTAAAGAATCTGCCTGCAATGCAGGAGATGCAGGAAGATCCCCTGGAGAAGGAAATGGCAATCCACTCCAGTATTCTTGACCAGAGAATGCCATGGGCAGAGGAGCCTGGCAGGCTACAGACCAGGGGATTGCAAAGAGTCAGACATGAATGAGCAACTGAACACACACACACGTGTAGACATATACACATACTTAACTGAATCACTTGGCTGTACACCTGAAACTAATACAACATTGTAGATCAATGATATTTCAATAAAATTTTTTAAATGATAATTTTTTAGAAATCTAACACTAGCCAAAGCACTCAAATCCCTCCCTCCTTCATGTGTGACCAGAGTCGCAAACAACTGATGGATTCTCCACGCTCAGGACTAGCCCACTTTCTCCCAGACGTGCTGATAAGCCACAAGTACAAAAAGGAAGAACGTATAGACATGCATAAACTCAGAATAGCCATCCGGACAAAGGGGAAGCTGGGGCTGCTCCCCATGAGGGATTCTCCATCTCAAAGTGAGAAGACAATTCAGGAAGAGTAGAGACCTATGACAGCTTCCCAGTGTTGACCATCAGAATGGCTTACTTCACTAAGGCGGGAATTCACTGACTAGGAAAGAATCGTTCCGAAATCCCTTAGATCATTTTCTCAGATATGCCCAGAATGTGATGAAGAAAGAAATTTCACATCAGACCTCTTTCTTTAGATAAAAATATGATGAAACGGAGACAAAGGGGACTAGAAAATGGCAAGAAGGAAAGAAAGATCAAGGATTTGTTTTATTCTTATAATTAATGTCCTGCCAGAGATGAGCATCTTCAGAAGCCATTCTATTATCACAAAATTTTCAGCCGTCAACAATGTTAAGATGAAATCACAGAGGCTAAACATTCTATCTCAACATCCTAAACATCAGAGTCCCACACATGCCCCTGAAAGTCACACCCAGTAGGAACCTCGGCTCCAAGATCTCAAGAAGCTGACCTCTCATCTCTTGCTTTTCAGTGACAAAGACCTAAGGTCAATTCTAGGAGCTTGGTCCTAGCAGAAGAGCATAGAATAAAGATTTTTTTCTAAATGTTCCTCTTGAAACTCTGTCTGTATTTTTATCCTTTCCTAGCAGAGAAAGACAGCTGCGGTCCTTCTGGGGACCTCTCTCATTTCTCAAGGGAAACTGACAGTCACTTCCAAGACCTGGTCTGTACTTCTAGAACGTAGCCTCGCCCCACAGTTCAGGCCAGGACCTTCAGCCAAATGAGCAGTCTCAGGCACTCAGCAACCCCAGGCCAAACCAAGGTAGCCACCCACCCATCACTGGCCTGTAGCCTCAGGCATGAAGTCTTCATTTGCCTGAACCTGGGCAGTAGCAAGCGGGCAGGAGAGGCCCTGTGGACAAACCTCTTAGAGAATCAGAAATAGGGTCTGGAATTTGTATAAATGCAAAGGTGGTGGTTGGATCTGAAAGAAATCAAATTGCTAACAAAATATATAACAGGTAGGAATCCTCTCTTGCAGGATTTACTGCTGAAACTAGGTACTTCCCTGTCTGTTCACCCAGAATCATATCAAGCTCCATCATCCCCTCCCACACTGAGAATGGAATTAAGTCCACTGGAGCTCCTTCCTGGCCTGGCCTGGATGGGGTACATCCCTTCTCTGGACCTTGGTTTTCTCACAGAGTGAGGGGCCCCTGCTTTACCCTGCCTGGTAGCTTTTCTTTTTCTTTCTTTCTTTAGGGAAGAGCCTCTGATGCTTATCCCTTTTATTTTATTTTTTTATTTGGCTGTACTGGTCTTAGTCACAGCAAATGGGATTTTTGTGGCAGCATTCAGGATCTGCAGCATGTGGGATCTAGCTTCCCCACAAGGGATTGAATCCAGGCCTCCTGCATTGGGAGCATAGAGCCTTAACTGCTGAGCTACCAGGGAAGTCCCCACCCTGCCTGACCTTTGAGGCTGAGCTGCTTCTGCAAGTTCTGAACCCCTTCTGAACCCCTGCACGTTCCCACAGACCTTTCAGTTAATCCACTGTTTAACTCCTAGTTACTTCCCTTCCTCATCCCTCCCCAAGCTCTGGGCTGGGATGTATCATGAGGAAGTTGAGAGTTCTCAAGCTCAAGGAGGCCAAGACTCAGAGCCCAAGGTTTTAAAGAGCCTCAGGGAAACTGTATGAATCTACTGAAGCGAAACAGAAGTTAATCGCATAACCTAGTGATTCTAGTTTCCCACACCGGTTCGCTCATCTGCAAAGTGTGGATAATAATACCTACCTCGTGTACTGGGGCTTCCCAGGTGGCATAGTGTTAAAGAATCTGCCTGCCAGTGCAGGAGACTCAGGAGACCTGGGTTCAATCCCTGGGTCAGGAAGATCCCCTGGAGAGGGAAATGACAACCCATGCCAGTATTCTTGCCTGGGAAATCCCATGGACAGAGGAGCCTGGCAGTTTATAGTCCATGGGGCCACAAAGAGTGGGACATGAGAAGATGAAGCAAGAAGCAATATGTAAAGTACTTAGTACACCACCTAACACACTTAAGAGCAGAATAGGTCTAACCTTATTCTGAAATCAAGGCCATCAAAGAGGACTGAGTACCTTGCATACACTGAGTTGTTTGGCTGAAGTGGAGGTTTTCGTGTGCTATGCAGCCTGCTAAAATAATGGCATTTCACTGGGGCATCTCATGCTCTCAAAAGTTTGTTTGCAAAAAAGTAACATGTAGGATACTTTAGTGCTTATTGCAAAGAAGTAAGAGGCTAAGAGTGTAACGTGCTGCAGGTACCCAAGCTAACCCCTCCCTACAAAGCAGAGAGCAGCAAACTTCATCCTTAGGTTGTTTGGATTTGTTGAATGATAAGTGTGGACAGTTATCAGTGATAAGCTATAAGTAAGAAAGTTCTGAAGAGACCAAAAAGCTTATCAGACTATGTAGAGACTTTCTGGTTGTCAGGAGAGGCAGGTGGGAAATATTCCTTTCTTTTTCTCTCTTTTCATAGAGCAAAGGGAACCATTTCTTACTTTAGAAGTCCTGAACAATTTCCTTCTAGGGCTGATTTAACACCTTGAACGCATTGGCTTCATGTTATCAATATCAAGGTGGTATTTTTAGAAAACAAAGACAGCAAATAATTGATATTGAACACATGTCAGGGCTTTGAGAAAGTGTCTTGTTAAGAGAAAAGGCCAGTTTCTTAAAGTTTATCAGTTTGACATATCATGGCTTAGAATTCCCAGCACAGTCAATAACCAACTTCTTGCTCACATCAGGATCTGCAATAATCCCCATTCTCTAAGGTCAGAGAAATCATTCCATCTACAGTTGTTCAGTTGCTCAGTTGTGTCTGACTCTTTGCGACCCCATGCACTGCAGTATGCCAGCTTCCCTGTCCTTCACCATCTCCCAGAGCTTGCTCAAACTCATATTCATTGAGTTAGAAAAGGGCAGAGGAACCAGAGATCAACTTGCCAACATCCGTTGGATCATCAAAAAAGCAAGAGTTCCAGAAAAAACATCTACTTCTGCTTTATTGACAATGCCAGAGCCACAACAAACTCTGAAAAGTTTTTAAAGAGATGGGGATACCAGACCACCTGACCTGACTTTTGAGAAATCTGTATGCAGGTCAGGAAGCAACAGTTAGAAGTGAACATGGAACAACAGGCTGGTTCCAAATAGGAAAAGGAGTACATCAAGGCTGTATATTGTCACCCTGCTTATTTAGCTTATATGCAGAGTACATCATGCAAAACACTAGACAGGATGAAGCACAATCTGGAATCAAGATTGCTGGGAGAAATATCAATAACCTCAGAGATGCAGATGACACCACCCTTATGGGAGAAAGTGAAGAACTAAAGAGCCTCTTGAGGAAAGTGAAAGAGGGGAGGGGAAAAGTTGTCTTAAAGCTCATCATTCAGAAAAGTAAGATCATGGCATCTGGTCCCATCACTTGCTGGCAAGTAGATGGGAAAACAGTGGAAACAGTGACAGACTTTATTTTGGGGGGCTCCAAAATCACTGCAGATGGTGATTGCAGCCATGAAATTAAAAGATGCTTTCTCTTTGGAAGGAAAGTTATGACCAACCTAGACAGCATATTCAAAAGCAGACATTACTTTGCCAACTAAATTGCATCTAGTCAAGGCTATGGTTTTTCCAGTGGCCATGTATGGATGTAAGAGTTGGACTATAAAGAAAGCTGAGCACTGAAGAATTGATGCTTTTGAACTGTGGTGTTGGAGAAGACTCTCGTGAGTCCTTTGGACTGCAAGCAGATCCAACCAATCCATCCTAAAGGAGATCAGTCCTGGGTGTTCATTGGAAGGACTGATGTTGAAGCTGAAACTCTAATACTTTGGCCATCTGATGTGAAGAGCTGACTCATTGGAAAAGACCCTGATGCTAGGAGGGATTGAGGGCAGGAGGAGAAGGGGACATCAGAGGATGAGATGGTTGGATGGCATCACTGACTCAATGGGCATGAGTTTGAGTAAACTCCAGGAATTGGCAATGGACAGGGAAGCCTGGCATGCTGCAGTCCATGGGGGTCACAAAGAGTCAGACACGACTGAGTGACTGAACTGACTGAACTGAGTGTCATCTGAGGCCATCCGAGGCCACTCCATCTATAGAGTTTGCTGGGAACTGGTACATGTGCATCTGTGATGTTTCCATTTAGAGTAGCATTTCCTTTATAAAAGCTTATATACAACCCACACATATTAACATTTTATATTGAATAGTTTTCCCTTGAGTAAATGAGGAATATATCCACAACCTAAAACTCTAGCCCATATTTTATGATGTGAAAGGACTTAAGTCTTCTCTAAGTTAACCATTTTAAACTGAAAAGGCAAGAATTTCCTTTTTCGTTGTTGTTTGTTGCTAAGTCATGTCCAACTCTTTGTGACCCTAAGGACTGTAGCTCGCCAGGCTCCTATGTCCACAGGATTTTCCAGGCAAGAATACAAGAGCGGGTTGGCATTTTCTTCTCCAGGGGTTCCTCCTGATCCAGGGATTGAACGTGCATCTCCTGCATGGGCCTCATCTCCTGCATTGGCAGACAGATTCTTTACTGCTGAGCCACAAGGGAAGCCCAATATTTCTTCATTAGCATCATGAAAAATAGTGTGTTCACATGAGAATCATGGACACCCACCCAGCACAGGAAAACCCTTTACAAAAATCCTGCAAATGGTTATCTAGCTTCTCACTTAATGCTTTGAAATGACAGGGAGGGAGCTACTCACTAATTTATAGGTATCCTTACGATTGTTTGCCATATTTATATTTATACCCCCTTGACAATTATTATGCTTCTGAAGTCAAAAGAACCATTTCTGATGCTAACCCTTGGATTTAAAAGAGAAATATAGTTCAGTTACCAGCTTACCCAGACGATTTGTTTCAAGGAAAGACACAGTTACAGAGACTGGTTTTGTAATCAACTTACAGATAATGTGGCTGATATAATCCTGCAAAAGATTTATAGTGAAAAGCATATTCCTGGGAACTGGTCTTCAATTTTTAAAAAAATGACTACCTCTCATAACAAAATACCCTTTCAAAGACATGACAGTTGTCATCATGTCCACCCTATCTTTTCTATACCCAGCTAAACTTTTGCAGTACTCAGAGATTTTTTTCCAGCCCCATGAATATCTGGAACATCTTCTATTTTGTCAGCATCTCTCTCTCTCTCTCTCTCTCTTTTTGATGAGGTGGCATATGGGGTCTTGGTCCCCTGGTCAGGGATCAAACCCATGCCCCCTGCATTGGGAGTGTAGAGTCTTAACCACTGGATCACCAGGGAAGTCCTGTGAGCATCTCTCTTGACTCTTCACGTTAGGAACTGAACTGAATAACCCAGAACAAGATACAGAAGAACTTTCTGGTCATGGGATGTGGCCAGTGGCTTCCAAGGTGGTGTGAGCTTTTTTTGGAGATCATACCACACCATCGGCAACTACTTTAAAAATGTCAGCAAATGAACTGCCTTACTTTGAGATGTGAGATTTCACTGACAGTCTCACACATGATCTCCATTTTCTGTAAAGCTCCATTTACTGAAATGTTATATTATGGGCTAGCACTGACCTTGTTGTTGTTGTTTAGTTGCTAAGTCATGTGCAACTAAACTAACTCTTTGCAACTCTATGGACTGCAGTACGACAGCTTCCATCCTTCACTGTCCCCCAGAGTTTGCTCAAACTCATGTCCATTGAGTCAGTAATGCCATCCAACCATCTCGTTCTCTGTCACTACCTTCTCTTCCTGCCCTCAATCTTTCCCAGCATCAGGGTATTTTCAAATGAGTCAGCTCTTCACATCAGGTGGGCCAAAGAATTAGAGTTTCATCTTCAATATCAGTCCTTCCAATGAACACCCAGGACTGATCTCCTTTAGGATGGACTTGCTGGACCTCCTTGCAGTCCAAGGGACTCTCAAGAGTCTTCTCCAACACCACAGTTCAAAAGCATCAATTCTTTGGTGCTCAGCTTTCTTTATAGTCCATCTCTCACATCCATACATGACCACTGGAAAAACCATAGCCTTCACTAGATGGATCATTGTTGGCAAAGTAATGTCTCTGCTTTTTAATATGCTGTCTAGGTTGGTCATATCTTTCCTTCCAAGGAGTAAGCGTCTTTTAATTTCATGGCTGCAATCACCATCTGCAGCGATTTTGGAGCCCCCCCAAATAAAGCCAGCCATTCTTTCCACTGTTTCTCTATTTGCCATGAAGTGATGGGACCAGATGCCATGATCTTAGTTTTCCGAATGTTGAGCTTCAAGACAACTTTTTCATTCTCATGCTGTACAGAGTACATCATATACATACATGACTGCTGGAAAAACCATAGCTTGAACTATACAGACCTTTGTTGGCAAAGTGATGTCTCTGTTTTGACCTTAAACAGAATCAATTGTAAGAAGTTAATTGCTAATGCTGGACAGGAAATGGTTCTTTTGTTGGCAAGCAGAAAGGTCACTAGATGTCTTGCATAGAAGTAAACTAAAACTGTCTTTCAAATTGGTCGTTTTCTATGAGACAGAGAAAGAATGAGAAATGATGTGTACAGCAACTTCCTAGACTGGAGGAAAAATAACAAGCCATGAAAAGCAGGAAAGTCATATAAAATTACACTCACTTTAATTAAGTGACACACTGTGCAAAGACTGGATAAAATAAAAGAGAAGGAAAAGCAACATACCATTTTTGATGCCAACCCCCTGATTTCAGAGGGACAGCTCAATCACTGGCTACCTCAGAGGATTTGCTCCAGGGGAAGATGCAGTTAGATAGATGGGTTTTTTAAGTCAACTAGTGGACAGTGTGCCTGACAATAATCCTGCAAAAGATTTATAGTGAGAAGCATATTCCTGGGAAGAGGGCTCCAATTTTTTTTTTTAATTTAAAACATCCTCATTTCTCTTTTCTCTTTCTTTGAATATATCTCAACTATAGTTGTTAAAACTGTATGTTGAAGCAGGACAATTATTACTCTTTAAAGAAGGGTAGCTTACAAAACATGAGCACATGGCATTAAAATGAGAATGATTATTGTTAAGCAAGGGTCAGAAGCTATGTACTTTCTGACGATGATGTTGACTGGATGTTCTGGGTGTACTCAGTAGTGTCTGACTCTTTGGGACCCTATGGACTATATAGCCTGCTAGGCTCCTCTGTTCATGGAATTTTCCAGGCAAGAATACTGGAGTGGATTGCCATTTTCTCCTCCAGAGGATCTTCCCATCTCAGGGGTAGAACCCGAGTCTTCTGCCTCTCCTGTGTTGGCAGGTGGATTCTTTACCCCTGAGTCACCTGTGAAGCCCTGACTGGATGTCTGTGCCCTCTCAAAATTCATATGTTGAAATCCTAACCCTCAAAATGATGGCATTTGGAGGTGGGGCCTTTGGGCAGTGCTTAGGTCATGAGGGTGGAGCCACCATGAATGGGATTAGACACCCTGGAGAGTTTGCTCTGTGTCCTTGGGAAGACACAAAGAACCAAGAACAAGATACACTTACCAAGGTCCTCACCAGACAATGAATCTGCCAGCATCTTGATCCTGGGCTTCCCAGCCTCCAGAACTGTGAGAAAGAAATGTTTGTTATTTAATGTTTGTTGCCAGTCTATGTTATTTTTGTCATAGCAGTCTGAGTTAAGGCATGATAACCAAGTATGCTATGAAAATGTTCCAGAAGAGAACCATGAGGTAAGTGCTCTAACCACAGCCACACCCTTCAGAAATAAAGATAAGTTCCTTACATTATCTGAGGAGCTTCTGTTCAGTATAACTTCATGTGAACTCCCTCTCCCCACAGTTACCCAAAACCACTTTTTTTAGCCTCCATGGATTATTTGAAGCTTAAGAAGAACATTTGTACCTGACTGATTTCAATAAGTGTAATTATAAAGCACACTATTTGACGTAGGTATTAAGCATGAAGTGTATGGTCTATATCCACTCTGAGAGTTCTTGGACCACTCTTCTTTTTCCCATTATTTTCTTTCCCAAATATCACCATTTGATCACTTTCCACTAGTTCAAAATCACCTCCTGCCTGCTATGGGACTAATCTTCTGGTTGTATGCCTGTATCACAGCTTATTACATACTGTTTCTGTTCTCTTGTGTACCTTAAGTGTTAAACCAAGATATTCCCAGTTACATCTCTGAAGCGATGGATTTCAGGCCTACCTGCACATTAGAATCACCGGGGAAGCTTTCTTATAATTCAAGTACCAAGGCTTCAACCTCAGAGATTCTAATTTAATGGAAGGCCCTGACACCAGTAATTCTTAAAAGCTTTTTGGGTGATTCTAATGTGAACCAAGGTTAAAAATTATTGTGCTACTGCTTTAACTTACCTGCAAGCTGTGATGTAAGCCATCAGTAAAAGATTCTCATGACTGCAGTTACTTTAGGGCAGAGAGAGGGATATTCCTAGGATAGATAGTTTCAAAAAGAGTCCCAGAACACCTCAGGAATAAACAAAATCAAGAATTAAATGTCTCATAAAAGATGATCCTAAAAGGCACACGGGAAAATAAAGGCTAAGAAAACACTAACAAGGAAGAGTTCTGGGGAGGATTAGCCTGATCAGATATTAAAACAAACTACAAAGCCTCTATAGTTAAATCAGTGTAGTATTGGTACACAAATAGAAAACAAAGCCAAGAAATGGAATGAAAAGCTCCCAAACAGATTCAACTACATATAAAAATCAAGCATATGATAAAGACAGGATCTCAAATCACTAAAGCAAAGATAGTCACTTTTAATAAATGAGATTGGGACAATTGGATGGCCATTTGGAAAAAAATTAGATTCAATGCTTATACTAGAGAAAAGAATAAACTTCGAAAGGATCAGAGACCCAAAAAAGTGAAACTACACAAGTATGGGAAGAAAACATGAGTGAATCCTCTCTAACTTCAGAGCAGAGAAAGATTTTCTAATCATGACTCAAAATTCAGAGGCAATAAAAGAAAAGATTGATAAATTTGACTACATAAAGAAAAGAATAAAAACTTTTGCATGGTCAAAAATACCGTAAGCAGTCAAAAGGCAAATGACAGATTGGGAATAAATATCTGTAATATACATCAAAGCTAATATCCCCAATTTATCTTTTTAAATTTTTAAGTTGAGGGGAAATGTCCAAAAATAAGTAAAAGGCATGAACAGACAATTCATAAAAGGATTTTAAAATAGACTTTAAATAAATGAAAAGATGTTCACTTACAATAAGTGAAATGCAAAACTTTAAGACTACTGAGATAGTGTTTATCACCTATCAGTTTGAAAAAAATAATAAAATAAAAATGTTGCAGTGCCCTCACTGGACAAGACTGTGGGGAAAACGGGCACTCCCACACATTGCTGAAGGAAAAGCAAAGTGAAATAGTCCCCAAAGGAGGGAAATTTGGAAATATCTTTAAAAAACGACATCAAACCAGTAATCTCATTTGTGGGAATTTATCCTAAAGATACACCTACAATAATACCAACATATACATGCACATGATTATTCATGACAGCATTACTTGTACCTGCAAAATATTGGAAACTTCCTAAATGTCCGAAACAAGGGAATCGGCTGCATACGTTATGGTATGTACAACCAAGGGAGTACCATGTAAAGAAGAAAGAGGAATCTCCCTATGAACTGAAGCAATTTCCAAGAGACATTAAGTTACAAACATTTTTTAAGGAACTTCCCTGGTTGGTCCAGTGGCTAAGACTCTGTGCTCCTAATGCAGAGGGCCTGAGTTCAGTCCCTGGTCAGGGAAGTAGATTCTGCATGACACAATGAAAACCCAGAGTGGCCAGATAAATAAATAAAAGGAAGTATTAAAAAAAATTTTAAATAAGTTAGCCTTCATAGGTGAAAAGTAGGAGGGACTTTTCATTGTGCTGGCATTCAAGAACCGTTCATATCCACTAGTTCACTTTCTATATTTGTATTTATGAGTCCAAGTGGTTACCAGTGGGGAGAGGGAAGGGAAGAGGAGCAGACAGGGGTGTGGGATTAAGAGGTACAAACTACTAATGTATAAAATAGATAAGCAACAAAGAAATATTGTACAGCAACAGGGAATATAGCCAATATTTTGTAATAACTTAAATGAAGTATAAGAATATTGAATCACTATGCTGTACACTTGAAACTAATATAATATCTTAAATCAACTATACTTCAATTTAAAAAAAGAGAGGCATTAATAAACATCCTCTGAACCCTGGACTTTACAAGTTGCCAGGAAGCCCAGAGACCCATCAAGAAACACAGTTACCTTAGTCAAATTTGTATTCCCTGTGCCTGCTGAAGAGTCTAGCATTTGACAAACGTTTGTTCAACTCAACTGAATTGCATGTCTTTTGTTATAAGTCACCCAAGTCCTTTTGTGGAATGAAGAGGATGAATGAACAGGAAATGTGAAATTTTGTGGGTAGAAAGAAGTAGCTCTACTTCTCAGGAAAAGGAACAGTCCTTCTTAGAAATTCCCTTTTGTAAATCGTAGGTGTCACAGTAGTGAAAAAAAGGCAGGGGCTTTATCTGATAATGAACTGGCTGGTTTGACTTGTGGAAAATAAACCTCTAGTGCCATCTTTCAGGGTGACTGGGATTTTCATGTGAGAAAAAGCAGCTAATTATTCACTGCTTAATTATAGCACTGTCTTGCCTAGAAATGGTTAAAGTAATATATTGAGCTGTGTTGACCTAAGGTAACAGCTTATAGGAACATTAAGTTCAATGTAAGGAACAAATCACATTCCCTATAAGTTATATATTGCCCAAACTTGTGTTCTTTGTTTCATTATGGCAGTAATGAGCTACTTGAGTTGTGTTGTTGCTGTTGTTTAGTTACTAAGTCACGTCCAACTCTTTGCAACCCCATGGCCTGTAGTCTGCCAGGCTCTCTGTCCATGGGATTCTCCAGGCAAGAATACTGGAGTGGGTAGCATTTCCTTCTCTATGAGATCTTCCCGACCCAGGGATTGAATCCTCATCTCCTGTGTCTCCTGCATTGGAAGGCAGATTCTCTACCACTGAGCCACCTGGAAAGCCCAAGCTATTTGAGTTGTTTTTAGTCGGACAAAGAAGAGATTTCTTATCCTTGAAATTAAGGAGTGAAATGTTCATTTGATTTTGTCACCTCTGAGCAGTTCATATCTCACTCCTTTTCACGAGGTCTGGTGTTCTATTCCTATACAGCATTGACAGCTTTTTTGGAATGTGATTATAAAGGTACCACCCCCTTATACATTTGCTATCTGTGTTCTTAACTAATGCCCACTCTACCTTTGCTATAGTTTACCAAGTAGCCTATTTTCCTTTGGGTGAGTGTTTCTCAGTGTCCTAACTTAGGGCATAAAATCTAGTCCAAATATTGATACATTTCAGTTCGATGAATTATGCAGTATGTTTATCTTTGCACCCCAGAGTGTGCAGGTTCAGGGGTTCTTAGAGTCTGACCCCTGCTCCTGCCAATGATAGAATGCTATAGTTGTGAGGTCATCTACCTTTCAAGAATTTCCCTGGTGCCCGCCAATGCAGGAGACTTGAATTTGAGCCCTGGGTCGGGAAGATGCCCTGGAGGAGCAAACAGCAATCCACTCCAGTGTTCTTGCCTGGGAAACCCCACGGACAGAGGAATCTAGCCTGGCCGGCTATAGTCCATGGGGTCACAAAGAGTTGAATATGACTGAGCGACTCAAGAAGAGCAACAACCTCAACCACTCCAGTCTGAGAGATTGAAGCCTGGGCATCAGCAGAAGGGAAGAGCAAAAAGAAAAGAACAGAGAGGAAAGATGGGCAAGCAGAAGGGAGGAGGGGAAAAGGAAGAACTGAAACAGCACAAGGCTGGTGAGGGGCAGAGGAATCCTACCAGGAACGGCCCCTGTATGAATTCTCCTATTCAGGAAGGGAATCTGAATTGACTTCTTCTAGCAACTACTATCAAATGGCAGAATATTCTACAGCCTAACATCACCCTCACTTTAAAACCAGCAACATAGAGAGGAAGTGTGTGGAAATATAGTTTGGAAAAACATGGAATTTGAAGCCAGAAGGCTGGGTTCAGTTCATACTGACCTGACCGTGCAAAGATGCAATAGTAATATCAAGGGTTTGTTGGTGTTCAGTCGCTAAGTAGTGTCTGACTCTTTGTGACCCCATGGACTGCAGCACACCAGGCCTCCCTGCCCCTCACTATCTCCTGGAGTTTGCCCAAGTTCATGTCCATTGAGTCAGTGATCCCATCTGACCATCATATCCTCTGCCGCCCTCTTCTCCTCTTGACCCCATGGATTGTAGCCTGCCAGGTTCTCTGTTTATGAGATTTCCCAGGCAAGAATACTGGAGTGGGTTGCCATTTCCTTCTCCAGGGGATCTTCCCGACCCAGGGATTGAACCTGCCTCTCCTGCATTGGCAGGTGGATTCTTTACCACTGAGCCACCAAGGAAGAGGGAAAGGAACTATACCAGGCATCGAATGTCAGGAATGCTGGGTCAGAGGAAAGAGTCAGATATGGCTCCTTATGTGGTCTTCTTGGAAGAAAAGCAGTATATTAAAAAGATTCAGATCTATGTTTTCCCACTTCACAAGAGTCTTGGCCCACCAAACACAAAGTAACTCATCACTCAAACCAGTATTTCCATTTCTTCTGGTCAGCCCACACAGTCTCATACATTTGGTGTTAAATATTACAGTTTTTTTCCTCTAGTAGAATCTGAATCATCAGAAAGAGGAAAGTTAAAATTTTTACAAATAAACAGTGATGACTTTGACAGTAAATGACTGAAGGGAAACTCCTTTGCCTGTGACATCCTGTGCCATGGTTTCCTACCCTAAATAAAAATTAAATAAAGAGCATGTCTTTAAATGCTAGTTTCATACATACATATATGTATGTATGCATATATATATACACATATGTGCATACATGTATATAATGTATACATACATATATACACATATATACATATACATATATACTGAGGCCATTATAGCTCAGTTGGTAAAGAATCAGCCTGCAGTGTAGGAGATCCCAGTTCGATTCTTGGGTTGGGAAGATTCACTGGAGAAGGGATAGGCTACCCACTCCAGTATTCTTGGGCTTCCCCTTTGTGGCTCAGCCAGTAAAGAATCCACCTGCAATGCGGGAGACCTGGGTTCAGTCCCTGGGTTGGGAAGATCCCCTGGAGAAGGCAAAGGCTAGCCACTCCAGTGTTCTGGCCTGGAGAATTCCAATGACTATACAGTCCATGGGGTTGCAAAGAGTTGGACACGACTGAGCGACTTTCACTCACTTCATATACACACAAGAACACATAGGAAGTTGGTATGTAATAAAGGTAACATTCCAAACTTGGTGAAATGGATGAAATAATAAACAAACTGTGTTTGCAAAGTTGGCCAACAATTTAGGGGGAATAAATATCTGCATTCATAACTCAAGTTCAGACCTTACAGCAAATAAATGAAATTATATTATAAATTAAGTCTTTCAAAATATGTCATGAAAATCAGAAACCACAAAGAATGTACATTTGAGTATATTAAAAAGTACATATGAGAAAAATACTGTATGATTCCACTTATATGAGGTATCTAAAATAGACTCACAGGAACAGAGTAGAATTGTGGTTTTCCAGGGGCTGGGGTAGGGGAAATGAGCTGCTCTTCAACAGGTGTCAAGTTTCAGTTATACAAGATGAACAAGTTCTAGAGATGTGCTGAACAACAGGGTACCTATAGTTAAGAATCCTATCTATGTACTTAAAATCTTGTTGAGAGGGTAGATTTCCTATTGTGCTCTCACCACAATTTTAAAAAACTACATGTGATGAAACATATGCAGTATATAACAAATGTGGCTAATCTCAAATATGTAAAAAGTTCTTAAATATCAGTAAGAATGAACAATCATTGGAAAAATAGTCAAGGAGCATGAAGTGGAAGTCACATACACAAGCTTCTTCACAAAGGACTAGTAAACAGATGAAAGCCCAGTCCATACTAAACAGGAAGAATCTGTTTTTTGCCCATTTGGAATTAGGGATGCACCGTTGTCAAAACCTTGGAAAAACCATATGCACTGCAAATGGGTGAGTAACCAGTACCGATTTTCTGCAAAGCAGCTCAGTAACCGCCATAAAAATATTACATATAGTTATGCTCTGGGGCTTCCTCAGTGGCTCAGTCAGTAAAGAACCTGTCTCCAATGCAGTAGACCCGGGTTTGATCCCTGGGTTGGGAAGATCCCTAGAGAAGGGAATGGCAACCCACTCCAGTATTCTTGCCTGGAGAATCCCATGGACAGAGGGGCCTGGTGGGCTACAGTCCAAAGGGTGGCAAGAGTTGGACACGACTGAGAGACTAAACCACCACCAGTTATGCTTTTACACATCTCTTCCACCTACAGGCTTTCATCTGAATTAACCATGTGATGAACATATGCACCAGAGCATTCACCTCTGTTATTTATAATGTTAAAAATGCAAAAACTGGACTTCCCTAGTGGCTCAGTGGTAAAGAATCCACCTGCTAATGCAGGAAACATAGGTTCCATTCCTGCTATGGGAACGTCCCATGTGCTGTGGAGCAACTAAGCTCGTGTGTCACAACTCCTGAGCCAGAACTCTAGAGCCTGGGAACCACAACTACTGAAAGCCCGAGCACCCTAGGGTCCATACTCTGAAACAAGAGAAGATACTGCAAAGAGAAGCCCACGTACCACCTAGAGAAAAGCTTGTGCAGCAATGAAGACCCAGCAGGGCCGTAAATAAATAAATAAATTTATTTTTTAAATGTAGAAAGTAAATGTCAATAATACAAGACTAGGTTATGTAAAACAATAGTATGTGTATTCTTTCTTGTGTGTAGCCATTGAAAGTGATGCAGACCTGTATCGGACATCAGGGAAAGCGGCCCAAGTGTTTTACTGAAGAAAAGCGAATTGTAGAACATTATATATAATTTGATCCCATTTATGTAAAAGTATCAGAGAAGGCAATGGCACCCCACTCCAGTACTCTTGCCTGGAAAATCCCAGGGATGGAGGAGCCTGGTACGCTGCAGTCCATGAGGTCTCTAAGAGTCGGACACAACTGAGTGAATTCACTTTCACTTTTCACTTTCATGCATTGGAGAAGGAAATGGCAACCCACTCCAGTGTTCTTGCCTGGAGAATCCCAGGGACTGGGGAGCCTCGTGGGCTGCCGTCTCTGGGGTCGCACAGAGTCAGACACGACTGAAGCAACTTAGCAGCATGTAAAAGTATGTGTGTGTGTGTGTGTGTGTGTGCACAAATGTTCACATGTAGAGAAGACCAGAGGTATGTTTAGCAAACTGTTAACAAGTCATCTCTGGGATCTGGCTTTGGCATTAATCTTTTACTTGTCTTGTACTTTCTGTATTGTTGGGGGTTTTTGTTTTTACAATGCGTGTGTATCATTTTCACTTAACCAAAGGTCTCTTTTTGTAAGAAAATGCTAGTTTCATCAAGCATATAATATCAAAAACAGAATGAAAGGATGCTTTCTGCTTTTGGAGTTCATCAGAGAAATAATCATGCAGTATTCAAGGTTTGTCTCCAGTTTCCTTCTTATGAAATGTCCACTCCATCAACCTGGAGCATGTTGCCTGAACACGCACGATCTCAACTGGTGGTCAGGTAACTCCTCCTAAAGATGTTGATAATGTCAGGCTCAGTTAGCATCATGAAACTCAGGATACTCCTGGCCCTTTCATTGCATTCCCCTCTAATTCGCTAAACAGATCAATTTCTACATAAAAGTCAACTAGATTCTAGGGCATAAAGAAGTCACGTGGCTTTTTTGATGAATTGCAATTGCTTCAGAGATTTACAAAGCTGTATCATAATGTTCACTAGAAACTATTCAGTTAAGCCTCTCAACCCTAGATGTTTGTTTACATCCCACTTCCAATTCGTGTGTTTACATTCTTACAAACTGGATGTGATGGAGCCTCTCTTAGTCCTACTGAAAATGTGATCTGTGTGGACTAATGCTGATCCATGGACAGTTCACAAACCTCAAAGACAGAAGCAGATATTTTAGGGTAAGCATTTAGAAACCTTTATAGCAATTTGAAAGAGCAATTTTATGCTGTTGAATCAAAAATAAGTGAAAGAATCCAGGCTTATATTTTGCATGCTTTTTAAAATTTTATTTCTTCAGTAATAGTTTTTATTATCAATAGTGTGTTATAAAAGAATCAGTCCATAATAGATTAAAAAGGTATAAATTTCTAATTTTTAAAGAAAGCTCCTTCACCTCAGTTTAAGGGGTGAAACTCATTTCCAGCAGTCTGAATATATTAGCATATTAAGTTTTCCATTGCTGCCATAACAAATGACCACCAATTTTAGCAGCTTAAAACAACACAAATTTATTATCTCCCAGTTCTATGGGTCAAAAGTCCCAGTGGACTTTTCTAGTTTCTCAGCTCAGCCTCACAGAACTAAAATTAAGGTGTCAGCCAGCTACGTACACTTTCATTAGGAATGCATCCAACTGTTAGCAAAATCCAATTCCTTTCGCTGTGGACTGAGCCCTTTCCTCACTGACTGTCAGCTAAAGGCCATCTTCAGTTAAAGGCTCCTCTCCAGTCCTTGTGCTCTGAATTCTTCTCGTGTCTGGAATTCTCAGCTTCCCCTTTGAATGCATCTCTCTTGCTTCCAGTTGGAGGCCATTCTCTGCTTTTAAGGGCTTGGGCCTTGCTGTGGACCGAATATCTGTGCCTCCCAAAATTCATATACTGAAACTTAACGCCCAATGTGATAGTCTTAGGAAGTAGGTCTTTAGGAGGTGTTCAGGTCATCAGTGGAGAGCCGCCAGGAACTAAAGGATTAGAGCTCTGATAAAAGGAACCCCATGGAGCTCCCTCACCCCTTCCAACATGGGGAGAAGGTATCAACTATGAACCAGGAAACAGGCTTTCACCAGACACTGAATCTACTGGTGCCTTGATCTTAGACTTCCCAGCCTCTAGAGCTGTGAGAAACACTTTTCTGTTGTTTATAAGCCACCTAGCCCATGGCATTTTACTATAGAAGCCTAAATGGACTAAAAGAGGCCCACAGAGATAATTCTGGATAATCTTCCTCTTTTAAAAGCCACAGCCTTAATTTCATCTGCAAAGTCCTTTTGTAATGTAACATAGGCACAGGTTAGAGGGATTAGGATGTGGACGTCTGCGAGGGGCTATTATTCTGCTGACTGCAGACAGGGCAAGGTGAAGTCCAGGAGAACTCACATATTTGGTCTTCAAGCAGAGAACCAAAAGGCTAAAATGACAGGAATAAACTATAACGAAGGAACGACAAACAGTGCAGGTGACTGTGGAGGACACAGCAAACTCCTCCAGGAAGCTGCCTGACCGGATCCTGACAAGGTGGACCCTAACTGTCTTGTGTCTCCAAGATGGCTGCTTACTGAGCACTTTGCTGCCGCTGCGCCATCAGTGGAATCGTCAAGTGAAGGAAGGCAAATGGGGGTGGCTCCCCTTGACTACCTGAAGGGGAGGCAAGACGCAGGAATACAGCAATGTACACACACGATTGAAACAAGTGAAAAATGGAAAGAAGCTGGTTATGCGTGAAGAAACAAAGAGTTGTCCATGATCTTACCTCCTTATGAGGCAAAGTTGTGAGTAAGAAAGCCCTTCAAAGTCTTCAGAGCAGAAAAAGATGCTGTCAGAGCCGGCTGTTTGAAAAGGAGAACAAAGAACGTCACAACCTCAATTCCGAGAACATTCAGACAGTAGGTCAAATCCTGGTGCTCAAGGACACTCGGCTTTATCCCGTCTCTCCTGCATCACTGCAGACAAGCCTTCATTGCCCAGTTCTCTCCTCTCCAGGCTGTCACTTAGACGCCAACGTTTACATCATTGTTATTTCATCCCTTCACGTTCACCACTTCGTTTTAAATCAAACGTGAAACAAAAATTGATTTCCCAACCTTTCATCTTCCCTCATTTTATATTGCAAACCTCTAAATCTCATTTCAGGTTATCACCACACGATAAATTACATACATCTGAAAATTGATTTTTCCAAAGGTCTTTTCTCACCCTTTACGTTTCAACATGACCAGAGAGCATGATTCTAATTACAGCCCTGCACACCTGACCCACAGCCTGCTAACATTTACGCCCATGATTTTTAACTTTTCTTTAAATAGAATTCTCAGCCAGGCAAAGGACTCACTAAACAGCTCACTAAAATGTGAATAGCTTCAATGTCCTGCTGGAGTTGTGAGTGTCACTTCTCTCTTTTTGGTTTTTGCTTGCTTTCTCCCTTAACATGTGTGGGTTTTTAAAATCCCACCTGCTACAAAGCACCAGTATCTATCAAGCTTACTGCCCTAGGTTCTGTAGCTGTAAAGTTGATATAATAGTCAAAATTGGCTATATTCTATGGAGAAACTGGAGAAGTTTATATGGTAGATCCATATAATTGTAACTTAGAGAATTCAAATATTAAGGTAGGTTTTCTTTCCACATGAAGCAAGTAGGGCTGTAAGGAAGGAAGCCTCAAGACAGAACATTCATGAGTATCACAGGCACACCGCACTTAACTATACTTGACTTCATTGTGTTTCGCAGATTCCATGATTTTTACAAGTTTAAGGTTTGTGGCACCCATGCTTATGGGTGCCATTTTTCCAACAGCATTTGCTCCCTTAGCGTCTGTGTCACATTATGGAATTCTTGCAATATGTCAAACTCTTCCATTTTTATTATATTTGTCTTAATGATCTGTGATCAGTGATCTTTGAAGTCACTAATATGACTCATGGAGGGCTCAGATAATGGTCTGTATTTTTTAGCAATAAAAATTTATTTTTATTAATTTTTTGACGTGGACCCTTTTTAAAGTCCTTATTGAATACGTTACAATATTGCTTCTGTTTTACGTTTTGGTTCTTTGGCCACGAGGCATCCCCAGTTCAGTTCAGTCGCTTAGTCATGTCCAACTCTTTGCGACCCCATGAATCACAGCACGCCAGGCCTCCCTGTCCATCACCAACTCCCAGAGTCCACCCAAACCCATGTCCATTGAGTTAGCGATGCCATCCAACCATCTCATCCTCTGTCGTCCCCTTCTCCTGCCCTCAATCTTTCCCAGCATCAGGGTCTTTTCAAACAAGTCAGCTCTTCGCATCAGGTGGCCAAAGTATTGGAGTTTCAGATCAAACCCACACCCCCTGAAATGGAAGGTGAAGTCTTAACCGCTGGACCTCCAGGGAAGTCCCTGCAATAAAAGTTTTTTAAATGAAGTTATGTACATTGGTTTTTAGACATAATGTTATTGCACACATACCAGACCACAGTATAAAAATATCTTGGGAAAACAAAAAATTGGTATGACTCCCTTTATTGGATATTGGCTTTATTGCAGTATTCTTGAACCAAACCCACATCACCTCCAAGGTGTGCCTGTATGTGTGCTTGGGGGATGAGGAAGGAGGGTGTATAGGTAGACACCAGTCAGTTATCTCCACTCTCTCTTGTCCACAGAACTGACTTCTTCCCCCACCATTACATTATAATCATCCTTATCAAGACTAGTTATAGCCTGCTCCTTCAATTCCACTAGTTTTTGTCCTGTTGGGCTTCCCTGGTGGCTCAGACGGTAAAGCATCTGCCTGCAATGCGGGAGACCCAGATTCGATTCCTGGGTCGGGAAGATCCCCTGGAGCAGGAAATGGCAATCCACTCCAGCACTCTTGCCTGGAAAATCCCATGGACGGAGGAGCCTGATAGGCTACAGTCCATGGGGTCGCAAAGAGTCGGACACGACTGAGCAACTTCACTTTCTTTACCTGACTTCTCAGCTGTAACTGATACTATCAGGGTCCACCATTCAAGCAGGGTTTGAACATTAGCAGCCAAGACACTCTCCTCTCAGTGGTTCAAGCCTCAGAACTCTCCCAAGATCCTAGATGCTGGCCGCACTCACCTTCTGTGATGGCCCACACTGTCTGTGGAATGTTTCTCTCTTAATAAGTCCTTCTTACCTATCAAAAAAAAAAAAAGCCCCTAGATGCTCATTACATCTCAGTCGGAGCAGCTATGGATCTCTGAACTCAGTACGCACAGTTTGCTTTCAGTACCCAGCACACATTGTGATTTAAAATATGTCAACAAACTCCTTGATATTTCCCTCTTCAAGAATGGAGATGAATTCCCTTCTTGTAGACTGAACTTAGTGGTTCTTTTTTTCTTAAGGTCTTTTAAAAATATATATATTTATTTATTAACTGTGCTGGGTCTTAGTTGCAGCACCCGTAATCTTTTAATCTTCGTTGCAACATGCGAGATCTTTAGTTGCGTGCAGCATGAGAACTTGGTTGTGACACGTGGGATCTAGTTCCCTGACCAGGGATGGAACCCGGAGCCCCCTGCATTGGAAGCTCGGAGTCTTAGCCACTGGACCACCAGGGAAATCTCTGGACTTACTGATTCGTTTCTAGTAGTGTGTCACAGAAGGGACAATGAGATGAGAACACAAATATCTGAGGTTAGAACACAAAAGGCAGGGTGACTTCCTTCTTGTTCCCTTGGATCACATGCTCTGGAGGTGGCCAGCTGCCCTGTCAGAAGGACACTCATGCAGCCCTGAGGACAGGCCGACACAGGGAGAAACGGAGGCCAACAGCCGTAAGTGGGGGCCATCGTGGAAGCAGTCCTCAAACCTGCAAGTCAGTGTATCACCAGGACCACCACCCAGATAAACTACTTCCAAATTTCTGACACATACAAACTGTGAGGTTAAAATTTTGCTATTTGAAAATCACTAGTTTGGGGATAATCTATTATGCAAGAATAGAAAAAACTAGTATTACCAGGAGCCTGTATTACATCCTCTCTGAAATACCAAGCTGTCTTTAATTCCTGACTAGACCCAACCAAAACAAATGCCAGTATTTTCTGAGCTAGTCACTGGCTGGCATTTTTTGGAATGATTTAATTAAAAGCTAAAGGCTTTGAACTTTTAATTATAACTTTATCACAATTCTAAACAGTTCAATGGCTCTGATTTAGTCTTTCAATGTACAGGCTGGGAAGACAGATCATATGATATAGGTGGTTTGAATGCATGTATATTTCATGTGTTCTCCCTATATAATTGCCCTCCCCCTCTTTGCCTCTATCTCCCTCTCCCCACTAAGTAATTCTAGCGAGGATGAGAAGGGGGCTAAGGAAACTGAGGTACACTGAAATTTAGAAACTTGACCAGCTTATACTGCTAGTAAGTAGTGGAACCAAGATTCAAACCAGATAGTCTACTTTCAAATTCTGTGCTCATGATCATTGTGCTATGCTGCCTCTCGTGTGTGTGTGTGTGTGTGTGTGTGTGCGCGTGCGCATGTGTGATCACATTTCAAGAATAGGTAGAAGTTCTCAAATTCACCAGTATGTTTACATACATAGTCTACTCCTTAGCTGATATTTCCTCCCATGGTACTTAACCTGTTAATAGTTAAATTATCAACTGTTTTATGCAATGAAGATGGACATCTACATACACACACATATACGAATTGGGACACAAAGGACAGTGTAGGCTTTTCTGGAGCAGAGTACCAGATGGCAAACATATAAACAGTGGAATTCAAGTGAAATATCTTTAGATTGCTTTATTATATGTAAATATCATTCCTAGTACACAATCTATGAATCAGTTCCTCAGAGGTATTTAGTGCAATGATAAACACATCACTTTTTACCGTGTTTACTTAAAAAGGAAAAAAAAAAATCCAAATCACATTGGGAGATCTTTATTAATTTAAATTGATATTGTTAATTTTGTCTGCCAAGTCCTTAGTAAATAGACCCTTATTTGATACAAACTTCCAGGTTCTCAATAACACAGGATCATCATGAGGACTAGCAGTTATCAAGAGTTTTGTAATGATTAAAATAATGTTCAAACAATTCATAAGTTACTTCACCGAAATACTTAAAAGAATATTCTGGGGAGTGTTTGAAAGATCTGCTTATAAATAGTGACTGATATACTTAGTTAAGTATTTGGTGCTGAAGATAAACACTTCTTATATAAAACATTGTTTTAATACATTGCTCTACTGATGAAACTAGTTTATTAGATATAATACATTTCTAACACTAAAGAATAAAGCTTTATCTTCATATTTACTTTATTCATAAGACTCTTATCAATGAAGAATGCTGTACCCAACAATAATAAACTGGCATACTGCAATAATAAACTGGCATATTCTGTAAAAGTGAAAAAGAAAGCTGCAACAGAACAAACTAGATAACTGCCTTACACATTCTTTATATAAACAGCCCCTTTCGAACAGAAATAAACGCGGACCAAACGCTTTTAGTTTTTATGCCTAGGTGGTAATTACAAAGCTGCACACGCTTAAGAGAAAAGGAACAACAGTGATACAGAACACAGTATTTTTAACAATTATAACACATTTAACATCCTCAGTTGACCACTGGATTCTCAGATCAGATTGGCAACTGAAATTTCACATCCACCTGGGCTTGCTTGGCTAAGGTCACTATCTCAGAGAGCTTCACAACCTGAAAGGAAAACAAAACAATCTTTGTCTCTATTTTCACAAGAACACAGAATCAGAACAATTGGTCAATGCGAAATTAACTGCATCTTCAATCCTTTTCATTTAAAACATCTGGGCTACTCTGATATTGTTATAAACTACTTCACAGTCTCAGAAGCATCTGTCACTCTGGCATGCATCCATGCTAGGCTGCTTCAGTTGTGTCCAGCGGTTTGCAACCCTATGGACTGCAGTCTGCCAGGCTCCCCCGTCTGTGGTATTCTCCAAGCAAGAATACTGGAGTGGGTTGCTGTGCCCTAGTCCAGGGGATCTTCCCAACCCAGGGATAGATCCCGTGTCTCTTACCTCTCCTGAAAGAAAGGAGGGTTCTTTACCACCAGTGCCACACGGGAAGCCCTTGCCACTCCGAGGACGACAGTCAAATCTAACACTTCATAACCTGCATATTATAACCCACACTAGATTCTATTCACATATATAAAATCAGAAGGTATTAAATAGACACATATCTTATATATGTATATACCTCTTTTTCATTGCCCTATTTATATCTTTATTTTTTTCCTCTTTTTAAATTGAAGTTTAGTTGATTTACAATGTTGTGTTAGTTTCAGGTATACAGCAAAGTGATTCAGTTACTCACATATAGATTCTTTTCCAGATTCTCTTCCCTTATAGATACTGAATATAGTTCCCTGTGCTATACAGCAGGTCCTTGCTGACTATCTATTTTATATATAATAGTGGATATATGTTAATCCCAAACTCTTAATTTATTCCTCTCCCCCTCCCTTTCACCTTTGGTAACCCTACGCTTGTTTTCTATATCTGTGTCTGTTTCTCTTTTGTAAGTTCATTTGTGACATATTTTAAACTCCACATGTACATGGTATCATACAGTATTTGTCTTTCTCTTTCTGACTTCCTTCACTTGGTATGATGATCTCTAGGTCCATCCATGTTGCTGCAAATGGCATTATTTCATTCTTTTTTATGGCTGAGTAGTATTCAATTGAATATATGTATATGTATATATACTGCATCGTCTTTATCCATTCATGTGTTGATGGACATTTAGGTTGCTTCTATCTCTTGGCTACTGTAAATTTGCTGCTATGAAAATTGAGGTGCATTTATCTTTTCCAATTACAGTTTTCTGCAGATATATCCAAGAATAGGATTGCTGAATCATATGGTAGTTCCATTTTTAGTTTTTTGAGGAACCTCCATACTGTTTTCCACAGTGATTTCACCAATTTACATTCCCACCAAAAAACTGTAGGACATTTCCCTTCTCTCCACACCTTCTTCAGCATTTATTCATAGACTTTTTAGTGATGGTTTTGCATTTCTCTAATAATTAGTAGTGTTGAGCATTTTTTCATGCACATGTTAGCCATCAATCTGTATGTCTTCTTTGGAGAAATGTCTATTTACATCTGTTGCTCTTAACTATCAGAGAAGGCGATGGCACCCCACTCCAGTACTCTTACCTGGAAAATCCCAGGGATGGAGGAGCCTGGTAGGCTGCAGTCCATGGGGTCGCAAACAGTCGGACACGACTGAGCGACTTCACTTTCACTTTTATGCACTGGAGAAGGAAATGGCAACCCACTCCAGTGTTCTTGCCTGGAGAATCCCAGGGACGGGGGAGCCTGATGGGCTGCCGTCTCTGGGGTCACACAGAATCGGACACGACTGAAGCAACTTAGGAGCAGTAGCAGCAGCAGCCCTTAACTATCTTTGACGATAGAAACAGTAACCGTCTTAGCTGGATACTACACAACACAAAGGGCACCTAAATAAAAGTTTGGGGAATTCCCTGGTGGTCTAGTGGTTAGGACTTAGAGCTTTCACTGCCAGGGCCCAAGTTCAATTCCTGATCAGAGAACTAAGATCCTGCAAGCCACATAGCATGGACATAAATAAATAAATAAAAGCTGATTTTAAAAATATGTATATAATCCTAGAATGTTGGGATAGGAGCTTGAATCTAGAAGTTACTATTTTACTTCCTGTCAGTAAGTTAACAATCATCAACCTGAATTCCAATGTTCTCTCTATAAATCTATCTGAGAATATTCAGCTGGTACCATACAAAATATACAAATTAAACATATCTAAAACCAAACAACAAATTTAGCTTCTCTCCTCTCCAGCAGAATAGTTAAGAGAAGGTTTTAGACACCTTGAGTTCAGATCCCACTCTGATGTTTACAACATGTGATCCTGAATAAGATTAATGTATCGAGCTTTTGTTTCTTCATCTATAAAAGTGGATATTATATCAGCAAACTTACATTAAGTCAGGTAATAGTGGAAGGGGAAAAAAAGGCTTAGCACTGCATGCATAATAAATTATAAATGGCAGCAATTGCTAATGTTATCATCATATTATTAATACTGTCATGACTTCCATAACCTCCTACTCACTAGAAAAACACTACAGACACAACTTAAATCAACTGTTCACTTTTATCTTCTATGGTCTATTTGATCAAGCTCCTACTGATTCTTACCCTTTCTCTCCATGTCCAAAAAGCTTTTCCTAATTCAGGCTCTCACTGCAAACAAGCATATTTTCAGAGAAAAGTTCTAACCTATTCATTCCCTTCACCTCACCTCACATCTAATTACTGAACTAGCCAGACTCCTACTATCCCTCACTCTTTCCTTCAGCAACTGATCCCACATCTCAGTGTCAAAGCAGGCTTTCTGAAACACTTTCTCCCTACCATACTCTTACTCAAAATCTTAATTTAAACTCAGGATTGTGTGTAAGTTCACAATGAACTGTCTATGAACTTCAGATAAAAGTCAAAAGTTCTCATTTAAAAACACCTCTGTTTCCACTACAGAGTATTCAACAAGATATAGTATTAAATAAAAGAAATGAGGTAAAATACATGTTACCATGATGTAATGTGGGAAAGTGGAGATATATGTATACACATACATACATACTGTATTTGTGTTTTTAAAGAAAGTGAAAAGATAAACTAAGAAATTCTAATAAAAAAAAAAACTGATTACCTATGGGGAAGGAAGAAACAGTAATAGGTATAAAGGCTAGCTTCTCTGAATATATCTTGTTTTACAGTTTGACTTTGGAACCATGCAAATATTTGCAACAAAAAAAATTAAGCAATTACTTTAAAATAAAGAAATGAAACTGCATCAAAGTGGGATAAAACAAAGAACTATTTCACAGGAATTTTAGAATCCAGCAAATTTGGGGAAATACTTCAAAGGACAAAAAGAACTGTGGATACAAATCTACTACTCTACTTTCAGTAGACATATTGTTGGTATCATTATTCTAAAACTGCTCTGTTTGTATTGAGGGACAAAGCAATGAATATTTATGTTAGCATGGAATGGGAAAAAAAAGAGAAACACATCAGATAAGAAAAAAAACAAAACTGTACTCCTGGATTTGGAAATATCAGTACGTGCTCATGTATTTCTCTCTTTAAAAAATATGTATTGTCCTAGACTTGTAACTTAAAATCTAGAAACCATGAACAACCCAAAAGTTATAAGCACCCTTAAGGTTTAAACTGTGATATATAAACACCATTTGGCTGATTTCAGGTCAGCAGCAAGAAATGTAAAAACGAGCCTGAAACACCTCATTACACCAGAAAGCATATCATAGGACGTGTGAGGAGTCAACATGAAGAGGTTCTCACTGACCACAGATGGGATAATCTAAGAATCAGTAAAAATAACTAAAATGGACTGAACCACATCAAATGTATTGAAATCCATGAGTTCAAAATAGGATGTGCATACATGCATGCCATGTAACACACAACACACACCTAAAAACAAAAAAACTAAGAAACAAAAAAGCCTGTGTTACTGTCATAGGCCATACTGGAGGCACTGATACCTTCAGCGCCTTAGCATCATCAACTCATGTACCTGAAATGATTTATGCAAATTTAAAGATGTTTTAAATATCTACACAAAATCATTTAAAATTTACTTATCAATAAAAGCAAAGAATCAAGTAAGTATCCTGCCTTTTCTAGGCAAAATGGGCACCATGACAATAAAATAATTGATACAAGAAAAGTTTCACTTTTTATATGTATTCCATATAATAAATAATTATAGAATTAGAAAAATCACCACTTTTGCATAAAATGTTGCATTTAAGTTATAAGTGTCAAGGACTGCTAGTATTATCTGAGAAGTTACTTGACATTTATATACCTCTTTATGTAATTACACAAAATCAACAATAAAATATTCTTGCTTCCCACTCCCCCAAATCAAATACATATACGATCAGGCCTACAGATTGAACTACCAGTTTACAGGAAGTATAGGAGCAAAGGAACATGTTAACACATTACTGACCAGGGGATTTTTTGCAGAAACTAACATCCGTGTCAGACTTTATTTTTTTGGGCTTCAAAATCTCTGCAGATGGTGACTGCAGCCATGAAATTAAAAGACGCTTACTCCTTGGAAGGAAAGTTATGACCAACCTAGATAGCATATTCAAAAGCAGAGACATTACTTTGCCGACTAAGGTCCGTCTAGTCAAGGCTATGGTTTTTCCTGTGGTCATGTATGGATGTGAGTTGGACTGTGAAGAAAGTGGAACGCCAAAGAATTGATGCTTTTGAACTGTGGTGTTGGAGAAGACTCTTGAGAGCCCCTTGGACTGCAAGGAGATCCAACCAGTCCATTCTGAAGGAGATCAGCCCTGGGATTTCTTTGGAAGGAATGATGCTAAAGCTGAAACTCCAGTACTTTGGCCACATCGTGCAAAGAGTTGACTCACTGGAAAAGACTCTGATGCTGGAAGGGATTGAGGGCAGGAGGAGAAGGGGACGACAGAGGATGAGATGGCTGGATGGTATCACCGACTTGATGGACATGAGTTTGAGTGAATTCCAGGAGTTGGTGATGGACAGGGAGGCCTAGAGTGATGTGATTCATGGGGTCGCAAAGAGTCGGACACGACTGAACAACTGAACTGAACGCCTGTGGCCAGCAATATATTATGTAAGTTAATACTGAAACATTCCAGTGAATAGTGTTCAGGTAACAATGTATTAATACAACTCTGGTCAATAAATTGTTAAATGACACCCCACAGATACAATCATTAAAATGCAGACTACAGGAGACACTACTACCCATCAGCCTGTTTTGTTTTCAACAAATAAACTTAAAAAGGGGGGTAGGGGTGGGCAAGGGGGAATCTATAAGGAGAAATTTAGTGATATATTAACCAACTGCAAGCATAGATTTATTTTGATCCTAAATCTAACAAAGATCGTAGGCAAAATATATTTAAGAAAATCAGAGATGTTTCAACACTGACTTGATTCTTTTTTATAAAATATAAACATAATACCACTATCCCACCTGAAATAACAATAATTCCTTTATATCATCAATACTTTTATCTTTTATAGGTAGATGATGGTATGTATGAAATGATATAGTGTCTGGGATTTGCTTCAAAATAATCATGGGCAATGGAAGGAAGTAGGTAAAAATTAGATGAGACAAGGTTGGGCATGAGTTGGTAACTGTTTAGGATCTTGGGATATGAAAGGTATATGGGATTCAATATTCCTAGTATTTAAGTGAAACACTAATTATTAGCAGTATTAGCTGTTCACTTTAGAATCGAAGTGCCTGTAAACCTTTCAGACACTGCAAATTTTTCCTTAGATCAACATAACCCGTTTACCATTTTAGCAGCTTCGTCCAAATCATCACAAGCAAGAATTTTAAGTCCACTGTCCGCTATCAGTGCCTTAGCATCATCAACTCGTGTACCTGGAAATGATTTATGCAAATATAAAGATGCTTTAAATACATACACAAAATCATTTAAAATGTTTTTCAACCAACTTCTGTCATTTAATACAAATGCTTCTAAACCAAAGAAAATACTGTAAAAACCTGGAGCCATCTTGTAAAATACTTTGCCTTATCACGTTAATGGTAATTCAGACAAGTCAGAACTCAAGACAAAGCATAGCAAATAATGTATCAACTTATACCAAACAAAACTATCAACAATTTTGTCCCAATGTTAGATTTTTTTTAACTCATATTTTAAAAAGTCTGTATTATACACTCTTATTTTAAAAATACAGCTATTTATTTATTTATTTATTTTTAATAGCCTCAACTGTAAGGCTGACTTTTTTTTTTTTTTATTTTACTTTACAATACTGTATTGGTTTTGCCATACATTGACATGAATCCACCATGGGTGTACATGAGTTCCCAAACATGAACCCCCCTCCCACCTCCCACCCCACATCATCTCTCTGGATCATCCCCGTGCACCAGCCCCAAGCATCCTGTATCCTGCATCGAACATAGCCTGGCAATTTGTTTCTTACACGATAGTGTACCTGTTTCAGTGCCATTCTCCCAAATCATCCCACCCTCTCCCTCTCCCTCAGAGTCCAAAAGTCCACTCTACACATCTGTGTCTCTTTTGCTGTCTCGCATACAGGGTCATCATTACCATCTTTCTAAATTCCATATATATGTGTTAGTATACTGTAAAAATACAGCCATTTAAAACTAAATTTAAATGAACTAAACTCCCTGGAATTACGAACTTTTAATAATGAACTTTTAAAAGTTTAAATAAAAGTTTAATTATGAACTTTCAGAGTTAGTGAAACAACTACGAGATACCTTTTACACTCACCTTGTAACCGTACCACAATCGGTATTTTAATTTCCAAATCCTTTACTGCCATGACTATACCCTGTGCAATAACGTCACACCGCATGATTCCTCCAAAAATGTTGACCAAAATAGACAGTACCTGTCAATAAAACGTTTTGGAGGTTAAAATTTTAAAGGAATGACGCTTTTTCCTTCCTTCTCAGGAACACACTCATATCTGGGCCTTGTGTGTGTGCTCAGTCACTTCGGTCATGTCTGACTCTCTGCGACTCTAGGCCTACAGCCCACCAGCTCCTCTGTCCATGGGATTCTCCAGACAAGAATACTGGAGTGGGCTGCCGTGCCCTCCTCCAGGGCATCTTCCCCACCCAGAGACTGAACCTGCATCTCCTGTGTCTTCTGCATCACAGGCAGATTCTTTACTGCTGAGCCACTGGGAAAGCCCTATCTGCGCCTTATAGAAGTTAACCCCACAGAAACATTTTCAGACCAAACAAGCCATACTGTCTGCGTGCAGCTCTCCTCACTGAAGTCTGGCAGTCCACCACCCACCAAAATTTCCTTCCCCTCCTTGGGTAATTTCAACACCTAGTTCACAGTTTCTTCTCTCCTGTTCCATATTATGGAGAAGGCAATGGCACCCCACTCCAGTACTCTTGCCTGGAAAATCCCATGGACAGAGGAGCCTGGTGGGCTGCAGTCCATGGGGTCGCTAAGAATGGGACACGACTGAGCGACTTCACTTTCACTTTTCACTTTCATGCATTGGAGAAGGAAATGGCAACGCACTCCAGTGTTCTTGCCTGGAGAATCCCAGGGACGGGGGAGCCTGGTCTATGGGGTCACACAGAGTCAGACACAACTGAAGCGACTTAGCAGCAGCAGCAGCAGTTCCATATTAAGAAGACCTCCCGATTCCGTTTACTTGCTTCCTATTAAGCAAAGCCATTAGTCCAGGCCACGTGGTAAGACAACGTTATGTGCAAGATCTCCAGCTTAGTCCTCACGATTTCTCTTCATTCTTCCCCATCAACTCTACCAACTTTCCGCAAACACCACATCCCCCAAAGCACTCAACAATGTGGCCACTCTTGAATACAGGCCACATCCAAACCTCAGGGCTCATTTGGGTCAGCATTCTTTCATGATCACATAGTCAGGCCACGCTGATTCTCCCAGTTTATCAGCTCTGTCTTCTGTTCTTCTATAGCACTACATTCAATTCATCAGCCTCAACACACTATAGAAGGCCTTGAAGGAAAAAACCATGTGTTCCTAAATCCAAGCCCAGTGTCCAATACAAAGGGACATATGTATACAGCTACTTCAGTGCTATCCACGTTGTCACCCCGGGCTCCGGGCCTGCTTCCAACTCCAATGCCCCAGGACAGGAACTCTTCATGTGCTTCTCTCCATTCTTGTACACAGGCCTAAAAAGCCATGCTTAGAAATATAATAAGAACTCTAGTTCACATTATTGGGATTCCCTGGTGGCTCAGACAGTAGTCAACAGTCAGGTAATTAACTAATGCTCTGCTTTCAGAGTTTTTGCCAAAGGAAGCTATAGGAATATAGTTCCAATAAAATTTATTTTAAAAAGAATAATTATAAAACAAAAGAAACAAAGCACATTGTGTATCTCATTCTAGTTTAATGCTCCTTATAAAGTTGAATATGGCAAATAAGTCCATAGACTCAAAGGGAAAGAGCAATAAAATGAAAAATTTTATTAAACAATTCTAGAATCTAACACCAAGAAAAAATACACAGCACCATCAATAACAAATATTGATTAATGACCTATGTATGCTCAACAAGTAAAACTATGTCCTCTACTAATTAATCAAGTTACTTCTTACCATTCAAATCTAAAACACAGGTTCTGTCCTTACCTTTTTATCTGAAGTAATAAGTTTAAACGCTTCTGTTACTTGATGGACTGTGGCACCACCACCAACATCAAGAAAGTTAGCTGGAGTCCCTCCATGGAGTTTTATTATATCCATTGTAGCCATAGCCAAACCAGCACCGTTCACTATCAAGAGAGGAAAATGATTTGTGTAAGCGACAAACATAAAGAAAAGAAGATTAACCAATCCACCTCTAACGTAAGAACACGTGGTACCGAGACAGCCTATATTTCCGTCAAGGCCAATGTAGTTGAGATCTGCCTTAGCTGCATCTTTGTCCCTTTCATCTTCCTGGGTCCAGTCCTGCAGGTCAAAGATTTTCTTCTGTCGGTAAGCTGAATTAGCATCAAAATTGATCTTTGCATCCATACACAGCACTTTAAAGGAAAAAAAGAAGGTGATTTTAATTTCAAGATAGAAAAAAAAACTATACAGTAATCAAATTTTTTTACTTTAGGGGAAAAACACATTTTGTTACTTACTGAAAGTTTTTCAACTCATGTTCACAACTGATTCAAACTATCTCCTGAATAAGAATATGTGAGAATTTAAAACTGTCCCATCAAAGTTACTGCTTCTACATCTGTCCTAAGCAACAGATAAGGAAGAAAGAAAAACCTCACAAGCATTTAATGTTCTTTTTAATCACCAAGAAATAACAGTCCATGCTCTCAGCTAATTCCATTGCTTGGGTTCTGGGTCCCAACTCAAGGGCACTGTCACAGCAATTCTGCTTTTCCAGCACCATAAATTTCACTCCACTTTTCCATGGGCTAAATTAAACTGGCTTGCAAAAAAGGCTATCCTTTCCCCCACCTAATAAAAAGAAAGAAGAAACTCTTTTACCCGCTACCTCCCCGCTTACTCTCCTCTTCCTATACAGCATTATTCACAGAAAAAGTTAGCTGTTTAAATCTGGGGTCAGCAAACTATGGCCCATGGGCCAGAATCAGCCTGTGCTGGTTTTTTAATGGCCTGTGAGCTAACAAAGGGTTTTACACTTTTAAGAATAAAGTTATCAAGAAGAAAAAACAAAGGGTAAAGGAAGAAGGAGAAAAACAGCAGCAACTGAGACTATACACGGCCCACAAAGCCTGAAATACTTATTATCTGCCAATACCTGTGCTTAACTCACTGCACCAAGTTTTCCTCCTGCCATTCTCTTTTAAATTCACTCTAATCAATCTTTTACCTGCAGCGCTCTACCAAAACGGTCCTTACGAAGGGTAATTCTCTGACTTCATCTTTCAGTATTTTATCCCTTCCTTGCTCCAATCTAACTACAACATTGTCCTTACTCCTGAATGGATAGAGATGAAAAGAACCAAGCAGTTTCAGCTGCTGCCCAAAACAAGAGACAAAGTTTGGAGTCAGCCAAGTTAACTAACAACAACAAAAGCCAACCATTCTTTCAGAGGAAGAAGACAGAATTCAGCCTCCCAAAATGTCCAGTATAAAAATTACTACATCTCTTAAGAAACAGGAAAATGTAACCAATGGCAAAAAGGAAAAGCAGTCAAAAGAAATAAAACCCAAGATGACTCAAATTTTAAATTATCAGAGAACTGTGAAACAGCTTTTTTAAACATGTTTAAAATGACATAAAGGAAAATATGTTCATAATAAAGCACTAGATTAGAAATATCATCAGAAAATAAAACTATGAAACGAACCATATTGGAAATCTAAACTGAAAAGTACAAGATGTGAAATCACTGGTAAATGATAATATATGTTTCTCATATGCTTCAGATCCCTTGCATTTTCATAATCACTTACAAATTTATAAATTGTGGCATATCTATATATGTTTCTTATATGCTTCAGATCCCTTGTATTTTCATAATCACAAATTTATAAATTGTGGCATATCTATATACGACAGGATTACAAACATTAAAGTAAATGTTTTAGAAGAATATTTCAGTAAACACAAAAAGTGCTTGAGGTACGTCCCCCCAAAAATCTGCATATAACTTTATAGACAGCCCTCCATATCTGTAGCTTTGCATCCACAGATGCAACCAACTACAGACTGTGTAGTACTGCTGTACATAGTTACTGGGAAAAAAAAATCTGTATATAAGTGGACCCTCACAGTTCAAACGCATGTTTTTCAATGATCAATTGTGTATCTATTTTTTTTTAATGAGGATTACATGGATTACATTACTAAGGAACGAATCCTTACTAGGCCTCCAAGGCATACAAACTCAAGAAGATCAAGACAGGTTCACTAAGTTGAGGGTGATTCTCCAATAAACACAACCTGGGGTGAAATACTTAGGAAGCACATTTCCTAGGCCTGAGCTCTGTAACAGTCAGTAGAACCAGCCACTGACAACTCTGCTAACTAAGCAAGGGTATTTGTAATAGCAGCAAACAGAGCCCACGCTCAATTCATAGTGTTCAAAAGAGGGAAAGCTTTTAAGAGATGTACATATGGTTTTTCACCCCTATAAATCAAAAATACCAAATTAATTGCCAAAATCACTAGGCCAAAATTAATTTCCTGCTCAAAGATTTCTCTCAACTGATTTAAAGTCCACAAGTAAAATAATCACCCGGCATCCTGGTAAGACTAAAATCAATCCACTCTCCTTTATTCAGCTTTCGCTGAGTCCCTGCCACGTGCTCTGCTGTGCTTAGTCACTTAGTCATGTCCACTCTTTACAACCCCATGGACTAGCCCACCAGGTTCCTTTGTCCATGTGGATTTTCCAGGCATGAATACCAGAGTGGGTTGCCATGCCCTCCTTCAGGGAATCTTCCCAACCCAGGGATTGAACCCAGGTCTCTCCACATTACAGGCAGATTCTTTACTGTCTGAGCCACCAGGGAAGCCTGAGTTTCTGCCATGACCCTTCATAAAGCGAAGTACATGGTTCTGAGAAATAACTGTGCCTGAGATCACTGTTCCTGGCAGTGGGAATGGCCTGGGTTTGGTTTTTTTTTTTCCAAATTTGGTAATGGAGAGTCAAAGCTGTGATAAACTTATATGTATTATTAACCTTTTGTACACCATTAGAATTGAGGTCCATAAGAGATGTGAAATTCAAATAATGCAACTTCTGAGACTACAGAGAAACTCGACCTATTCCTATGGGAAAAAAAAAAAATCCAAACTGCCCTGGCTGAAAGAATTTAAACTGTATCTAGAATTCACAGCCTCTTGTTCAATGAAATAGTCAAGAAATTAGCAAGAACATTAATTTCTTTGAATTTCTAACTCAGATAAAAGGATCTGACTTGGGACTTCAGTTCTCTAGGTCCTCTGGACTTGATCACATTTGTGTCTTTATGTCTCAGGTGTGTCTTTATGCAGTTTACTATTAAAGTATTTCAGGGAATTTTAATGCTATATAATCTAATCTCACCCATGAACTTCTGACACTCCAATAGACGACTGGACATAATCTGGAATCAGAAACAGAAAAGAGTAAATTTCCAGAATTAAGCCTAATACCTTCTTAAATGGCTGACACTGGTATACTGTTTTTGACCCATTTTGGAAATTTCTGGGGGTAAAAATTCAAACTACCTATAGGGGAACCCATAACATCCAAAGGAACAACGGCTGGGACTGGAATGACAGCCTCAAAATCAGAACAAGACTGCAAACAGACAGCTAATCTCTCTCCCTCAAAATTTCCACTTCCACGCTGATAGATCACAGGCTTGATGGCTGAGCTCAGTGGGTAAAGAAAATACTGTGGAATGTTTGGGAGCAGGTGAGCAAATCCCCCACTCTGGATGTTTCCTTTCACATCCAAACGGCTCACTTAGTGTAACATCTGTCTTATCACTGCCTCTTTACTTACTTCTTCCCAGAGGAAGGGAAGTAAATTAACTGTCTAGTTAATCTAGATATTATAAACCCAGACATGCATAATTTAGCTCAATCTTTCTTCCTTTTGGGAGTAAGCTTCCCACAGGGAACAAGCATTTCCAACTGCTATTTCCAAGGCATAGCCTATCCCTGAAAGGACTGCCCTGTTAAAGCCTCATATGTAAATAGACTTATTAAGTCTGTCTAATTGTAATTTAGCTGTCAGATCCATTTTAATTAGAACTCAGGCAGGGAAAATGGGTAGTCACTGGAAGATCTCTCAGAAACCCCAATGATAGCAATGGTATGTCAAGCTATTTAAGCAATTCTATTCAAATACATATGTGTATTTTTATATTACCCTATGTTTTCAGAGCATTACTAGGAAAGTAAGTCTACAGTCTACAAGCTTGCATCTTAAAAATTATTCAAACAATTAAACCAGTACAAATTAACAGGTATACTTCAATTCTATGCAGCAGATATGTTCCAAAAGAACTGTGCACAAAGGAAATAATTCCAAATTTAGTCATTCAAAATGTCCTTAAACAACTATTTTAGGGAATACTATGATAAATTCCCCAAATGTATATACTATCTTGTCATATGGTAGCTTAGTACAAAAGGAGATAAATATCTTTATTTCCCATTTTTTTAAATATTACTTTCAAAACTCAGTATGTACCTCATAAATAAAACATATCAATCTGTAGATGTTTAGAACTACCCAGAGTACACTGATCTGAAGCCTCCATTCAAAATACATAAAAGAAGGTACTGTGAGAAACGTAGATGTGTTAACAGAGCCTGAGCTTGAGCTCGTCTGTAAAATAAGCCCTTCTCTCCACTCCCACTGCCTCTGTTACCTTCTGTTTGGACTGCTACTAAGCTTCTCAGCCTACAAGACTGCTGTTGTTTAGTCGATAGGTCGTGCAACCCCATGGATTTTAGCCTGTCAGGCCCCTCTGTCCATGTAATTTCCCAGGCAAGAATACTGGAGTGTATTGCCATTTCCTTCTCCAGGGGATCTTTCTCACCCAGGAATTGAACCTGGGCTCCCGGCTCAGTGGTAAAAAATCTGCCTGCCAATGCAGGAGACTCAGGAGATGTGGGTTCAATCCCTTGGTCAAGAAGATCCCCTGGAGAAGGAAATGGCAACCCACTCCAGTATTCTTGCCTGGGAAATCATGGACAGGAGAGCCTGGTGGGGGTCTACAGTCCATGGGGTCACAAAGAATTGGACTGAGCACACAGCACACATATTCTCCCACACTGGTAGGCAGATTCTTTACCACTGAGCCACCAGGGAAGTACCAGCCTAAAAGATTACCCCAACAGCTAACCCCTTACTACTCCAATACTGCTGATAGACTACTCTCTACCCAAAATATCCCTGTCATACAACTGTCATATCTAAGAGTACAAATTCTGCAGGGGACTATTTGGATTCACAGTCCAGTGCCGGGAGCCAACGTGAGGAATCCCACCTGTGACAAGGTCATGCGGCAGAGATCTGATGGGCAAGGTCGAGTCAGATCTCAGGTTTTCCCCTGGTATTTCCTGAGCGAGTACCCCCCAAAATAAGAATATGCCTGCCTGGAAAGAGTCATCTCAAGGCTTTAGTCTTCTGCATTTGAAAGGGTGTTTCAATCCAAAAACCCCTCTGATGGCTTTTTAGCCTGCCTGCAGGACTCGTACAGCTGCGCATGTGATTGTTTGAGGCCTCCTGACTGCAGGAGGCACAGGAAGCTTAAAACATCCTAGGAATGTAGGGGCTTCCGAGAAGTCAAAATCATTAGAATAGGACTGAGTAAGGGTTTCATTTGTTGAGCCAATACTTGCTGCCAAATTTTCATATCTTTTACTTGTTGATAATAGTTGGTATATAGAAAAAACAAGTAGCAATATTAGATCTTTGAGTTAAGTACCTTCTTTGTTATAACCCACTGCGCCTTTGTTCTATAGAGACGTAACTTTAGTGCTTTAAGGAGATGCAGATTAAAGAAAAACACTTCAGGGGAAACAAAATTAACATTCATTAAGGAAGAGAGCCAAAAAGTGTTAGCAAGCCTCTCGGCTAGAAGATAATGTAAATCACCTGAGACCTTTTGTATACAAAAAGATATACAGAAAGAGTCTGGGCTGCTAAGGCTACATAATTTTGTATTACCCATTGATCTCTATGTATAATCAAAAGTATAAAAGGCCTTGAAGGAAAATAGAGGGGGGGCCAGTCATTGGAAGGACTGGTTTCCCCTGTGTCTCCTCTTTACTCTAATTTCAGGCTGAATTCCCATCTGGGGCGGGGAGGCTCACCATGTCGACTTACTTGTCCCCCGTAAGAGAGCCCAAGGCGGGGCACTCTCCGATATTCAAACGGGCGCCGGTGGCCTAACGGAGATGGTGCAAGTTCCTCGTCTGGAACTTTATTGGTTTTCCATGTAAACCAAGTTAATCAGCCTCTTTTCTCCACTTAATTTTCCTACTATACTATTTCTTCCTAATCTAATCTTATATTAATAAATAAATAAGTCTTTCCTCGCCAACGCCGTCCCCGCTTCGAATTCCCTGGATCCACCGGGGCTGGCCCCTGGCAGTCCAGCTCTACCATTAGCCATGTGTCCCTGGGTAAGTCACTTAAACCTCTTGATAACTCAGTTTCCTGCCCTATAAAGTAAGAAGAGTAATAGTACCTACCTTGCCAGAACTGTTATAAACATCTAATGAACTACAGGGTCTATATTTGAAAAGCTATTACAATAGTGCCTGGCACAAAGTATTTCTATGTTTTTGTTTATACAGGGAAAATATTTTTAAAAAAAGAAAAAACTTTACTGTAGGAAACTAAATTATACTTAAAATGTCTCTTTTGTACGGTCAAAATTCAAAACTATATACTATGAAAGAAGAAATTGGAAACAAACCAAAACATGGGAGACAAGCTGAAACACAGTAGAGATATTTTTCACAGACTAAGGAAAACAAATAAAATGACAGAATTAAAATCAACAAATGAAGAACAAAATCAAAAGCCTCTGTATAGCAGCAATAAACAGTAAGAAAATACAATGGCAGAAAAAAATCCTATTCAAAATAGCAATAAAAAATATATTTCTACAAATAAATCTAAAAAGAAATACCTTCCAAAAGATGCCTTATTTTAAAAAATATGAATGAAAAAAAACTGTATTTCTAGTTGGAAAACCTGACTTCTAGAAAGATGTCAATTTTCCCCCAAGAATTTATAGGGATGATACAATTCCAATAAAATTCTAGCATGATTGGTTTTGAAACATGAAGAAAAGATACTAAAGGTTGCCTAGCAATAGGAATTAGTAATTTGACATCCAAGTACCAAATGCAGGACTAAAGGCTTTAAGGAATCTGAGAAGCTCTAAACCACATGAAAGTTTAGACTTCTACAGTGCATATGCACACGCACCCATGGGAACACTGGTTCGATTCCTCAGTGAGTGTTACTCACTTTCATACAATTTCACTGCATTTCTTAAAATTGGTCCTTGACCCACAATGGGTTAAGTAATGCCAATCTAAAAGAATAAATAGGTTAAGAACTGTCTCCCTAAAAAAAAAGGGGGAAAAAAGTTTTATACAGATTCTCCTACACAAATTATTAAAATTTCATTTTAAAAATGTGTATCAGCCCTCACTCTTTAAAAAGTTTAACTATTTTAGTTTTATAAACTACCTCTATAATCAAAAGAGAATTTACTCCTTTGTCTTTATATAATCTTATAAATGACCACCTAAAAATTGATTTCTACAATAATAAACAGAACTCATTAGAAGTACAAAAGTGAAAGAGTTATACAAATGCTTAAGGGGATTAGAAATATCCAAAGAAATGTGAAATAAAATCTAACAAATCACAGCAAGAGAAGCAATTAACATGAAATATCAAGAAAAACTTAGGCTACAATAAAGCAGCTTATATTTTTAGAATATCTATACAGGGAAGGGATGATAATTCAAAATCTGACTTGCCTTTTAAACACATATAAAAGGAAAGCTGTCAAAGTGATAAGCTAATCTTTTTTCCCTAATATTAAAAGGATTCCAGTATCAAAATATACTCTTTGTACAAAAAGAATCATGTCTCTAAAGTCTGAAACCTGGGGAGATTAAAATGGCTAATTACCCCAAACTATAACTATCCACTTCATGGGAAATAGATGGGGAAACAGCGGAAACAGTATCAGACATTATTTTTGGGGGGCTCCAAAATCACTGCAGATGGTGATTGCAGCTATGAAATTCAAAGACACTTACTCCTTGGAAGAAAAGTTATGACCAACCTAGATAGCATATTCAAAAGCAGAGACATTACTTTGCCAACAAAGGTCCATCTAGTCAAGGCTATGGTTTTCCCTGTGGTCATGTATGGATGTGAGAGTTGGACTGTGAAGAAGGCTGAGCACCGAAGAATTGATGCGTTTGAACTGTGGTGTTGGAGAAGACTCTTGAGAGTCCCTTGGACTGCAAGGAGATCCAACCAGTCCATTCTGAAGGAGATCGGCCCTGGGATTTCTTTGGAAGGAATGATGCTAAAGCTGATACTCCAGTACTTTGGCCACCTCATGCGAAGAGTTGACTCATTGGAAAAGACTCTGATGCTGGGAGGGATTGGGGCCAGGAGGAGAAGGGGATGACAGAGGATGAGATGGCTGGATGGCATCACCGACTCAATGGATGTGAGTCTGAGTAAACTCCAGGAGTTGGTGATGGACAGGGAGGTCTGGCGTGCTGTGATTCATGGGGTCGCCAAGAGTTGGACACGACTGAGCGACTGAACTGAACTGAACTGATAACTATCCACTACAGCGCTAAATACTCTAATCCAACACTGCCCACCAGAACTTTTTGCAAGAATGAAATTGTTCTGTATGTGTGTTAATGCACTAACCACATGGGGCTACAGAGCACCTGAAATGTAACGAGTGCAACTGAGAAATATTTAAATCTTATACCATTTCATTTTAACTGCCACATGTGACTGTTAGCTGGCATACAGTACAGCTTTAATCCCTCTGTGTGTAAATATATAAAGTGTTTGTTTAATGTGTCTCTTTGTTCACGTTCATGCTTTTCAAACGTTCACATTCACTCTTTTCATTATAAAACAAGTTTCTACATAGGAATGAGTTCACTTCCTTATGAGTTCAATTCCTCAGTGAAGCATATGATAGGGGCTAAACAGATAATCAATGTTTGATGAAAGAAGATACTTTACCAGCTCCATCTGAATCCTCTACCATTGGATTTATTTCTACCATGGTTGCATCATATTTCAGAAAAAGGTCATAAAGCTTGATCATGTTTTCTGCTGCAGAATCCACAATACTGGCTGGAAATCCCATCTTCTCTGCAAGCTGAAAGCAATATGTCTCTTTATTATAGGAATGCTGCATAACATCCAATCAACATTAAATTGTTACAAATAAATAACCTTGTAGTTTATTATTTAAATAATAAGCATGAATCACTTATGATCAAATATTAATCACTATTATCAATAAATGGTTAAACAAAACTATGCAAAATCCTCACAAAGCAGGTAGTATGCCCATTTTACAAAGAAAGAGATTTCGAGAGGTCAAGTGACTTGCCATTCAACTCAATTCCTGTTCTCATGTTTATCCCATAGCCTCCATACTGCTACTGAGCCTTACTGCGAACCTAAACTGAAAAAAGAGGCTTATATTTTATTAAAACTACATATAAAAGGTAGACTACTAATCTCACTGGTCTAAAAACAATGGTCAAAATACTAACCCTATTTTACCTTTTAGGTAATTTATGAAGAGTGTCTGCTGCTGCTGCTGCTGCTAAATGGCTTCAGTCATTTCTGACTCTGTGCGACCCCACAGACGGCAGCCCACCAGGCTCCCCTGTCCCTGGGATTCTCCAGGCAAGAACACTGGAGTGGGTTGCCATTTCCTTCTCCAATGCATGAAAGTGAAAAGTGAAAGTGAAGTCGCTCAGCCGTGTCCAACTCTTACCGACCCCATGGACTGCAGCCTACCAGACTCCTCCGTCCATGTGATTTTCCAGGCAAGAGTACTGGGGTGGGGTGCCATTGCCTTCTCTGATCAAGAGTGTCTACATTCAGTAAAATGACTAGTAAAATGAGTATCATCTTATTCATTCAAAAATCTGCTGCTGCTGCTGAGTCACTTCAGTCGTGTCCAGCTCTGTGCGACCCCATAGATGGCAACCCACCAGGCTCCCCCGTCCCTAGGATTCTCCAGGCAAGAACACTGGAGTGGGCTGCCATTTCCTTCTCCAATGCATGAAAGTGAAAAGTGAAAGTGAAGTCGCTCAGTCGTGTTCGACTCTTTGCAACCCCATGGACTGCAGCCCACGAGGCTCCTCCATCCATGGGACTTTCCAGGCAAGAGTACTGAGTACCTAATAAATGCTAGATTCAAAAGATATCTTAAACCTAAACTTCCCTGGTGCCTCGGCTAGTAAAGAATCTGCCTGCAATAAGGGAGATCTGGGTTCGATCCCTGAATTGGGAAGATCCCCTGGAGAAGGGAAAGATTACCCACTCCAGTATTATGGCCTGGAGAATTTCATGGACTATGTATAGTCCATGCGGTCACAAAGAGTCAGACATGACTGAGCGACTTTCACTTCAAGCTTCTAATCTAGTAGAAGAGTTCACAGTCTTGAGCAAAGATTTCTTGCTAAATATACCTGAAGAGCTTTTTAAAAAATACATACACCAAGGTCTCAACCCAGAGGCTGTGGTTCACAAGTTCTACAGGCGATCAAGTATCTATAATTTTTTAAAGTTTTATAAGCAATTTTGACCCTACAGAAGAAGCTACATGTATGGAAGTTACATGTCTCTTTTTTTAATCCTAAATGCCACAGCTGCTCAGAAACCCTCTGGAGGAGTTTTCTCCTGTTTTCCAATTGTTATCTAAAACTACAATACATTTAACTTTTAATAATAGAAAATATTAAATTCTTTGAAAGTGAATGTGATTCTGCAAGAAGTCAAATGCAAACAATTAAATACAAATAAAATAAAGTGGATGATCTAATTGAGAAATGCCATTTGGGGTTAAGACATTTCAAAAAAAAAAAACAGTAAGAAGAATTAAAAGTACCATTTCATTTAGAAAGATTTCAGAGGTCACAATCTACTGTTTTAAATTTAAACATCTGAAAACTGCAAAAAAAATCTGATCAGCCTAGTATGACATCAGTTTGTCTCACATTATACCGAGTAAAATTTCCGTTCATCCATCACTCAAAAAACTACAAACTTAGTACACTATTCCTTCAAATATTGTTGTAAATCAAATGTTTTCTCTCTCATCTAAATTCAAGACTCTAGTTACCACTCTCATATAACTATCTAATGAGTCAAATCTCTGTCCCCTTTAAACATTTATACCACTCACTTGCCTAAATGATTTGCTTCACGCTTTATCGGGGAGGTGTCTGTATCAGTCAAAATTCCTGCTCTACTGTACTTCAATACCATTAGCTTCGTTTGACAGTTTCCTGATAAGAGATGTTAATTTCATTCAAACTTTAATAAACTTCTTTTTAAAATGGGTCACTTATTTCTTATATATAAACAATTTAATAGCAATATTACAAACATTACCAAGCAACTCTCACACACCATAATTAACTTCATACTTAAGTTTTTGTCTTGGAGAGCTCTTTTTGAGGGGGGAATGTATTGAGAGGCACAGGCACACAAGGATGTATAGAAAACTAGTGTAATTGCAGGCAAAATTTATTGTGCATGTGAATACACTGAGAGAAAGCCCACAGCTTTAATCAGATTCTTAAAAGCACCCGTAAAACCCCCAAAATAAAATCACTGATCTATCATAGGGATATATGAGACAGTGTCCCTACCATTCCATATAGTGTATAGGAAATAAAGGGGGGACAGGAACATATTAAATGCCACCATGCAGATGTAAAATCCAGAGTATCACTCCAGGTTCTTCAACAAATGAAAGAAAATGGATGAAGAAAGTGAAGAAAAGGAAACCTACAAGCTATTAACAGAAGAAGACCTATGACACCTATTAACCAACTGCAATGAAGGAACTTATGTGGATCCCAACTCAGATTCTAAAAGAAAAAAAAAAAAACAAACACGAGACAACTAGGGAACTGGAATGACTGGGTAAGAGACAATACTGAGTTTACTAGGTATCGCTATGGTACGTATAGTGGCTCTTCTAAAAGAATCCTTATCTTTAAAATGTTTTCAGAAGTTTTATCAAGCACTTCACTTACATAAAGTTAATTCTCTTTAAGTGTTGCAATTATCCAATTAAAAGCTAGAAATGTTTCAAAACACAACATACCCGGACAGCTTGTTCCTTTTTGATGCCTTCTACAATATCGATAGGCTCTTTAACTATGGCCTCAGGAGTCTCAGCAGCAACATCTTCAATGTTGACACCACCGTGAGAACTTCCTATTAATACAGGACCCTAGCAGGAAGGGAAACAGAAAAAACATCTAGATTTTATTTTGGGCTCATCAATAAAATCTTAAAATCTATTTATGCATACTATCAAACTTATACATCTGTCACTTCCCACTATTTTTAAACCCCCTTGAGAATTTATCCTTGCATCTCCTACAGTGTTCTGCTAAACATTCAATTGAAATAATGGAAAGGCGGAGGAAGACACTGTCTTACCTGTGAGGGGAAAAGGATTAAAAATGTATACAATGTATACCAAAGAATATAAATATACACGTGTATGTGAAATATAACCTCTACATTTCTCACAAGAATTGCAGGGACATTAAAGTATTGTTTAAAGAACATTTAAAAAATAATAGAAATAGTTTACTGATACTTAAAAGGGAAAATCTAATAAACAAACATCTGATTTATAATCTCTAGGCTATTGGAGCTCAGTGAAAAAAAAGCTGCTGCTACTGCTACTAAGTTGCTTTAGTCATGTCCGACTCTGTGCGAACCCAGAGACGGCAGCCCACGAGGCTCCCCTGTCCCTGGGATTCTCCAGGCCAAGAACACTGGAGTGGGTTGCCATTTCCTTCTCCAATGCATGAAAGTGAAAACTGAAAATGAAGTCATTCAGTCATGTCCAACTCTTCGCGACCCCATGGACTGCAGCCCACCAGGTTCCTCCATCCGTGGGATTTTCCAGGCAAGAGTACTGGAGTGGGTTGCCACTGCCTTTTCCGAAAAAGAAAGCTTTCTACCTTCAAAGAAGAGCTCCAGCTATTATCATGAAGAATATAATAAGACATAAAGACTAACCAATTAACTTTGAAGTCTCCTAAGATCAGTTAAGGAAAAAACCTTGAAGCAAAATTATCTAATAGATTTACCAATCTATGGACAATACTGGAAATAATCTTAATATGCAAAAATAGGAAATGGTAAAAACATACTGAAGATTATTTAATGCTTCTGGAAAGGAAAATGATTCAGTAGTTTAATCTGGGGGAAAAAAGGTACAAAACCCTAGATTCTGTACTCAATTTTTTTTTTAACATAAAGTGTGTTTATATGTGCACCCTCCCACCATTCACAGACACACAAAAAGATAAAAAATAAAACATTAAGTAAGACTTCTATTATTTTGTTATTTGTGTCACTATTTGGTGACTGAACAACAACATTTTCTAAAAAAAGAAAATTTCTACAGTGAATACATGATTCTTAATTCAGGAAAGAAAAAAATGAACCTAAAGACTAATTTCACTTTTCTACCCCAGCATCTAAATGTCTCAGTAACAAATTCATTTCAAGATATAAAGTAAAGAAATAATATTATTGGGTTGGCCAAAATCTTTGTCTGGTTTTTAAAGTAAAAATAAAAGGCACATTTGATCTCTATCCAACTGGTCTACTCAACCAAGCAGCACTGTCCAGTGAAAAATATCCAGCACAAAACTTCACAAACCATTTTTGACTAACTCACCCTGTCACAGCACCTTATGCATACACTGCACAAATCTTTTTTGTGTATTTCAGTTGCATTATTACTTTCTTGAAACAATAAACCATAATATGCCAAAAACATTGCTTTTTTTCTTCCATCTTCAATATTAAAATAGCTATACAAAAATTCACCAATTGTGATTTTATTAAAAGCTCACTGATCTGACAGCTGTCACAACACATCTAACAAAAGTGTTTCAAATGAAATTAAAAACAACTAAGCCACTGGAGAAGGGGATGGCAAGCCACTTCAGTATTCTTGCCGTGAGAACCCCATGAACAGCATGAAAAGGCAAAAAGATAGGATACCAAAGGAGGAACTCCCCAGGTCATTAGGTGCCCAGTCTGCTACTGGAGATCAGTGGAGAAATTAACTCCAGAAAGAATGAAGGGATGGAGCCAAAGCAAAAACAATACCCAGCTGTACATGAGACTGGTGATAGAAGCAAGGTCCAATGTTGTAAAGAGCAATATTGCATAGGAACCTGGAATGTCAGGTCCATGAATCAAGGCAAATTGGAAGTGGTCAAACAAGAGATGGCAAGAGTGAACGTCGACATTCTAGGAATCAGAGAACTAAAATGGACTGGAATGGGTGAATTTAACTCAGATGACCATTACATCTATTACTGCGGGCAGGAATCCCTCAGAAGAAATGGAGTAGCCATCATGGTCAACAAGAGTCCGAAATGCAGTACTTGGATGCAATCTCAAAAACGACAGAATGATCTCTGTTTGTCTCCAAGGCAAACCATTCAATATCACAGTAATCCTCTATGCCCCAACCAGTAACACTGAAGAAACTGAAGGTGAACGGTTCTATGAAGACCTACAAGATCTTTTAGAACTAACACCCCAAAAGATGTCCTTTTCATTATAGGGGACTGGAATGCAAAAGTAGGAAGTCAAGAAACACCTGGAGTAACAGGCAAATTTGGCCTTGGAATGTGGAATGAAGCAGGGCAAAGACTAATAGAGTTTTGCCAAGAAAATGCACTGGTCATAGCAAACACCCTCTTTCAACAACACAAGAGAAAACTCTACACATAGACATCACCAGATGGTCAACACCGAAATCAGACTGATTATATTCTATGCAGCCAAAGATGGAGAAGCTCTATACAGTCAACAAAAACAAGACCAGGAGCTGACTGTGGCTCAAATCATGAACTCCTTATTACCAAATTCAGACTTAAATTGAAGAAAGTAGGGAAAACCGCTACACCATTCAGGTATGACCTAAATCAAATCCCTTATGATTATACAGTGGAAGTGAGAAATAGATTTAAGGGTCCAGATCTGACAGATAGAGTGCCTCATGAACTACAGAATGAGGTTCGTGACACTGTACAGGAGACAGGGATCAAGACCATTCCCATGGAAAAGAAATGCAAAAAAGCAAAATGGCTGTCTGGGGAGGCCTTACAAATCGCTGTGAAAAGAAAAGAAGCGAAAACCAAAGGAGAAAAGGAAAGATATAAGCATCTGAATGCAGAGTTTCAAAGAATAGCAAGAAGAGATAAGAAAGCCTTCTTCAGAGATCAATGCAAAAAAATAGAGGAAAACAACAGAATGGGAAAGTCTAGAGATCTCTTCAAGAAAATTAGAGATACCAAGGGAACATATCATGCAAAGATGGGCTCGATAAAGGACAGAAATGGTCTGGACCTAACAGAAGCAGAAGATATTAAGAAGAGGTGGCAAGAATACACGGAAGAACTGTACAAAAAAGATGATGATGATCATGATGATGTGATCACTCATCTAGAGCCAGACATCTTGAAATGTGAAGTCAAGTGGGCCTTAGAAAGCATCACTACAAACAAAGCTAGTGGAGGTGATGGAATTCCAGTTGAGCTGTTTCAGATCCTAAAAGATGATGCTGTGAAAGTGCTGCATTCAATATGCCAGCAAATTTGGAAAACTCAGCAGTGGCCACAGGACTGGAAAAGGTCAGTTTTCATTCCAATCCCAAAGAAAGAAAATGCCAAAGAATGCTCAAACTACCACACAATTGCACTCATCTCACATGCTAGTAAAGTAATGCTCAAAATTCTCCAAGCCAGGCTTCAGCAATACGTGAACCATGAACTCCCTGACGTTCAAGCTGGTTTTAGAAAAGGCAGAGGAACCAGAGATCAAATTGCCAACATCCACTGGATCATCGAAAAAGCAAGAGAGTTCCAAAAGCACATCTATTTCTGCTTTATTGACTATGCCAAAGCCTTTGACTGTGTGGATCACAATCAACTGTGGAAAATTCTGAAAGACAGGGGAATACCAGACCACCTAACCTGCCTCTTGAGAAATCTGTATGCAGGTCAGGAAGCAACAGTTAGAACTGGACATGGAACAACAGACTGGTTCCAAATAGGAAAAGGAGTATGTCAAGGCTGTATATTGTCACCCTGCTTATTTAACTTCTATGCAGAGTACATCATGAGAAACGCTGGACTGGAAGAAACACAAGCTGGAATCAAGATTGCCAGGAGAAAGATCAATAACCTCAGATATGCAGATGACACCACCCTTATGGCAGAAAGTGAAGAAGAGCTAAAAAGCCTCTTGATGAAAGTGAAAGAGAAGAGTGAAAAAGTTGGCTTAAAGCTCAACATTCAGAAAACGAAGATCATGGCATCTGGTCCCATCACTTCATGAGAAATAGATGGGGAAACAGTGGAAACAGTGTCAGACTTTATTTTGGGGGGTTCCAAAATCACTGCAGATGGTGACTGCAGCCATGAAATTAAAAGACGCTTACTCCTTGGAAGAAAAGTTATGACCAACCTAGATAATATATTCAAAAGCAGAGACATTACTTGGCCAACTAAGGTCCATCTAGTCAAGGCTATGGTTTTTCCAGTGGTCATGTATGGATGTGAGAGTTGGACTGTGAAGAAGACTGAGCGCCAAAGAATTGATGTGTTAGAACTGTGGTGTTGGAGAAGACTCTTGAGAGTCCCTTGGACTGCAAGGAGATCCAACCAGTCCATTCTGAAGGAGATCGGCCCTGGGATTTCTTTGGAAGGAATGATGCTGAAGCTGAAACTCCAGTACTTTGGGACACCTCATGTGAAAAGTTGACTCACTGGAAAAGACTCTGATGCTGGGAGGGATTGGGGGCAGAAGGAGAAGGGGACAGCCGAGGATGAGATGGGTGGATGGCATCACAGACTCGATGGACATAAGTCTGAGTGAACTCCGGGAGATGATGATGGACAGGGAGGCCTGGCGTGCTGCAATTCATGGGGTCGCAAACAGTCAGACACGACTGAGCGACTGAACTGAACTGAACTGAAGCACTACTGCTGCTGCTGCTGCTAAGTCGCTTCAGTCGTTTCGAACTCTGTGTGACGGAGTCCCATAGACGGCAGCCCACCAGGCTCCCCCGTCCCTGGGATTCTCCAGGCAGGAACACTGGAGTGGGTTGCCATTTCCTTCTGCAATGCATGAAAATAAAAAGTGAAAGTGAAGTTGCTCAGTTGTTTCTGACTCTTAGCGACCCCATAGACTGCAGCCTACCAGGCTCCTCCATCCATGGGATTTTCCAGGCAAGAGTACTGGAGTGGAGTGCCATTGCCTTCTCTGAAGCACTACTACAGCTGTCTTAATGGAAAAAACTGAATGAACCTCTTGGCCAAACCAAAATATTCATTACTGTTTGGAGAACAATACAGTGTTTTAATTCCTCAAAATACAGCAACTGGGAATATTTATTATTTTTTTTAAAGAGAGTTATTATACCTAGGCAAAAAAAAGATTTTTAAAAAGTATCAGTCTTAAAGTACCACTTAAACTGTGTGGTAGAGGAACAAGGGTGGGTGGAAGATTTATACTTCCCTGTACATCTTTGTACCTTTTAAATGTAATATTACATGACTAGATTTTAATATTGTTGCTACTGTTCAGTGGCTAAGTTGTATCAGACTCTTTGCAACCCCATGGACTGCAGCATGCCAGGCTTCCCTGTTTTCACTATCTCCAGGAGGTTACTCAAGCTCATGTCTACTGAGTCAATGATGCCATCCAACCATCTCATTCCTTGCCGTCCCCTTCTCCTCATGCCCTCAATCTTATTCAGCATCAAGGTCTTTTCCAATAAGTCGGTTCATTGCATCAAGGTGTCCAAAGTACTGGAGCTTCGGCTTCAGCATCAGTCCTTCCAATGACTATCCAGGGTTGATTTCCTTCAGGATTGACTGGTTTGATCTCCTTTCTGTGCAAGGGACTCGCAAGAGTCTTGTCCAACACCACAATTCGAAAGCATCAATTCTTCTGTGCTCAGCCTTCTTTATAGTCCAACTCTCACATCCATATGAATACTGGAAAAACCAAAGCTTTGACTATACAGACCTTTGTCAGAAAAGCAATGTCTCTGCTTTTTAATACGCTGTCTAGGTTTGTCACTGCTTTTCTTTCAAGGAGCAAGAGTCTTAATTTCACGGTTGCAGTCACCATCCGTAGTGTTTTGCAGCCCAAGAAAATAAAGTCTGTCACTGTTTCCATTTTTCCCCCTTTTATTTGCCATGAAGTGATGGGACCAGATGCCATGATCTTAGTTATGACACACATAAAAGCAGTTGAAGACAGTAAATTTCATATTCTATGTTTCTGACCACAACTTTAAAAAAAATGACAGCTCTAGACCACAAGCTCACTGAGCTTCTGAGGTTGCACAATACTCTGTGTGTTGTCATATATCAGTATGTGAGGAAGGTGACACAATCCTGAAGCAAATGAAAATTTTATGTGTGGGATTCTCCCAGACCATGCCCTGTGCATCTCCATTTGGCTGGTTCTGGCTTTTATCCTTTGGCTATAATAAAACTGTAATCACAAATACAGTATTTTCCTAAGGTCTGTGAGTCATTCTAGCAAATTATGAACCTGAGGGATATTGCTGCTGCCAAGTCACTTCAGTCATGTCCAACTCTGTGCGATCCCATAGACGGCAACCCACCAGGCTCCCCCGTCCCTGGGATTCTCCAGGCAAGAACACTGGAGTGGGTTGTCATTTCCTTCTCCAATGCATGAAAGTGAAAAGTAAAAGGGAAGTCGCTCAGTCATGTCCAACCCTTAGCATGGACTGCAGCCTACCAGGCTCCTCCATCCATGGGATTTTCCAGGCAAGATACCAGGAATCCCTAAATTTGTTGCCAGTTAGTCAGAAGTGAGGGTGACCTGGGGACGCTAAACTTGCAACTGATGTCTGAAGTGAGGGCAGTCATGCAGAGGAATGTGCCCTTAACCTGTGAAGTCTGGCTCGCCTCTGGGTACCCTGGTGTCAGAACTCACTGCAACACACACACACACACACACTGTAAAAAAATAATTCACGGTGCCTTTCTGAAACTAAAGAAAACAGAAGCAAGCTCAAGTAAAGGGAAATGTTTGAAATTAAAAGTATAATTTTTACTTTCTCTACTGTCAGGAAGCATTTAACAGGAGGCTTCCTGTGTGCTGAATATTCAGGAATTAAGAGGAGACGTAAGCCTCTCCAGGGAGCTGAGGAATCCAGGCATATCCTTCATTAGTTTTCCTATATGGTGATAAATACCCTCTTCCTTCTTGCAAACTACACGGTAAAAGTGATTATTTACAACTCTCTCTCTCTTTAATATGGATCGCCTATGTTTTGTAAGTCTGGAATTTTAATCTTTATCTTTGCTGAGAATAACTACAGTATATATGCCCACACCATGTTGATTAAAACACCTCTGCTCCATCAGAGCTCTGGTACCCATGTCTTGCTTTCTCTCTCTCTCCCCCTCTTTCTCTCTCGGGCTATTTCTTCAGAGCACAGAGGCTCTCTGAGTTCACTTTCCTGCCCGGGCTTCTAAGACACACTCGAGAAGGCGCTTTGCGCCTTCACCCCATCGAGAGGGTGCCTGAGGCCTCTGTGAACAGAGCAAGCCCCATGCCAGGGGTTTTATTGGCTTTCTGTGTAAACCAAGGAATATCAGCCTCTTTCTCTCTCCTTTACTTTCTTATCAGTCGACTCCAGACCACCAGGTTCTGGTCCATTAAAGGACCTCAACAAGTGGAGCCCAGAACAGGAGCTTGGTACACGTATGCAGATTCGGACGGAGTGACCCCAGGGCCTATTGAGGCCGAAGTATTAAGACATGAGTAAAACAGCTGGAAAGCCCCATCACTTTTCTACTTTACTTCATCACTTATTTAAAGTTCAGGGACTTAATGAAACGTATGCTGATTTTTTAGCTCGATTTCCTGTACTGTAATTGGAGAAGAAGTCAAAAGGCAACTAGAGAAATTACTTGCTTATGAAAATGCAAATCAGGAATGTCAAAAAGCTATAGCTCCAATTCGTGAGATAGGGACTATTACTGATTATTTGAAGGCTGGTCGCAATCTAGGATTAGAAGCTCAAAAGATGCAAATGCTAGCTGAAACAATGTTGCTGCCTTAAGAAAGGAAAATGAAGGATGCTTTACATGTGGAAATAAGAACCACTAAAAGAGGGACTGCCCTAAGAGAGCTACAAAAAATAAAGAAAAAAATATATATAAAAATAAAAAACCTCCAAAAATCTGACCTCGCTGCCGTAGAGAAATGCATTGGGCCAAAGACTGTAAGTCTAAATTTGACATTGAAGGAAAATCTATTCCAGGAAACTCCAAGCAGGGGGGCCCCCAGGTCCCCTTCAACAAAAACCTGGGGCAAATTCCATTTTTTCTCTCAAACCCTTACGTCATATACCAGCTTTGTTTTTAGATAATACGAATTTAATGAGCTCTATTTAAATTCAAACCCACTGAACTGAAAAATATTAAATATAATGTTTATTTAAATATAAATATAATTTAAATATAATTGTTTGCTAATCTAATTAAGACATGTCTTTAGTCATCAACATTATACAATACTTTTATTATGCCTAGGTTTAAGGTAAACTAAATTTGTCAACAAAAAGGTAACTCTTTATATATATATAAATATATAAATGAGATGAAAACTTTTAGATAAACAATATTTAAAATAATTATATTTTAATAGAATAATCTATTATTATAATCTATTATTATAATCATCTCTTCAGTTCAGTTCACTCACTTAGTCGTGTCCAACTCTTGGTGACCCCATGAATTGCAGCACACCAGGCCTCCCTGTCCATCATCATCTCCCGGAGTTCACTCAGACTTACGTCCATCGAGTTGGTGATGCCATCCAGCCATCTCATCCTCTGTCGTACCCTTCTCCTCCTGCCCCCAATCCCTTCCAGCATCAGAGTCTTTTCCAATGAATCAACACTTCACTTGAGGTGGCCAAAGCACTGGAATTTCAGCTTTAGCATCATTCCTTCCAAACAAATCCCAGGACTGATCTCCTTTAGGATGGACTGGCTGGATCTCCTTGCAGTCCAAGGGACCCTCAAGAGTCTTCTCCAACACCACAGTTCAAAAGCATCAATTCTTCGGCACTCAGCTTTCTTCACAGTCCAACTCTCATATCCATACATGACCACTGGAAAAACCATAGCCTTGACTAGACGGACCTTTGTTGGCAAAGTAATGTCTCTGCTTTTGAATATGCTATCTAGGTTGGTCATAACTTTCCTTCCAAGGAGTAAGCGTCTTTTAATTTCATGACTGCAATCACCATCTGCAGTGATTTTGGAGCCCAAAAAATAATTTCTTAAGATTGGGATAACTTAAATTTCTGGAGTTGTACTAAACTAAATAATAAAGTTTATTAAATAACTAGGTCATTTCCAAATAAATAAGATTTTAAAACATTAATTACTGAAATTAACTTCCTCTTACAGAAAGTTTTTCTTACAGAAAAACTAAAGAGATTTTAAACTATTAATAATATATAATGTATAATATATATATTTATACATAATATATATTATAATATGATATAATAAATATATTCACCAATCTATAAAATGCTAATATACAAGACACTTCATAGTTGCTAAGAAAAAGTCAGATATATGCATAACTTGGAAGTATGACCAGCCTATTTGGACAGAGCAGTGGCTCCTCACGAAAGAGAAATTACAGGCAGCTAAGGAACTTATAGATATACAACTAGAATTAAAGCGTATTGAGGAATCTTGTTCTCCTTGGAACTCTCCTATTTTTGTCATAAAAAAGAAATCTAACAAATGGCGTCTCCTAACAGACCTCAGGCTATCACACAAGGTATTAAGCCTCACGAATGCTTTTATTTGGGCCACATCTCTTCGTGGTGAAGCTACACAGCACGTTATAACTCACTTAATTAGCTTGTTTTGATGTCATGGGAACTCCTAGTTCTATAAAAACAGACAATGGCCCTGCCTATATTTCTAGACACTTTAAACAATTTTTACAATCTTTTTCTATTAAACATATTACAGGTATTGCTTATAATCCACAGGTACAAGGCATAGTCAAACGAGCACATCACACACTAGAGTTGTAAATAAAAAAAATTTTAAAGGGGGAATACACAGGAACCATATGGTAAAAGTGATTATTTACAACTCTCTCTCTCTTTAATACGGATTGCCTATGTTTTGTAAGTCTGGAATTTTAATCTTTATCTTTGCTGAGAATAACTACAGTATATATGCCCACACCATGTTGATTAAAACACCTCTGCTCCATCAGAGCTCTGGTACCCATGTCTTGCTTTCTCTCTCCCTCTCTCTCTCTCCCTCTTTCTCTCTCAGGCGATTTCTTTGGAGCGCAGAGGCTCTCTGAGTTCACTTTCCTGACTGGGCTTCTAAGACCCACTTGAGAAGGCACTCTGCGCCTTCACCCCATCGAGAAGGCACCTGAGGCCTCCATGAACAGAGCAAGCCCCACGCCAGGGGTTTTATTGGTTTTCTGCATAAACCAAGGAATATCAGCCTCTTTCTCTCTACTTTCTTTTCAGTCAACTCCAGACCACCAGGTTCTGGCCCACTAAAGGACCTCAACAGTCTACAAACTTCAAATGAAAAGGCATTCTTCATTTCCTCCCTAGAAAGGCAGTTCATAATTATAAACTTTTACAGAGATCTAAAGAGAGAAGAAAAAATTCAGATTTAAGAGTCTATTTACTACTGTCCTGCTACTGAAGTATAATATAGATGAATTAATGTTCAGATAACTCCCAAATATGATTTTATTCAAAAGAAGAGGTAGAATGAATAAACTTTTAGAGTTTATTTAAACATTTTAGTTGTACCATCCTTTTCCTCTCATAGCTACTAATAAGAGAAGTGAAAAGCCAAATAAAATGCAGCACTACTGGGGGAAAACAGTTAATATTAAATTCTCACTAAAGTAATGATTAGATCTCCAAGAGTTGGCTATAAGTTAGAGACAAATCTAAAAAAATACATAAGAAATTAAATATATAAACAGAAAGTGAACTGCTCTTTGTGCTAATTCCCTAATTAGAAAGAAACCCTCAAATTTGTAGCCAACTGTTCAGAAGAAAGCTTACACAGGAAAATAAGAAAGCGATCTGTTAAAACAATGGCTGCAGTTTTGCATATGGTCATACCTGTTGAATTAACTGGTAGTTCAAATAATCAAATTTCAACTCTGAAATTTTAGTGATAAACTTTCAGAACAGTAAGTTCTGGCAAAGAATTATAATTTCAAATAAATTAATAATGCTATTTTCACATTCTTAACCTAAATTTCTCTTTTTTTGTTGATCTTATGAAAGGTTTTACCTTAAAATGGAACTGAATTTAAAATTATATGACAGAGGGCGGTCCTAAGATGGTGGAGGAATAGGACGGGGAGACCACTTTCTCCCCCACAAATTCATCAAAAGAACATTTCAACGCTGAGTAATTCCACAAAACAACTGAATGCCGGCAGAGGACATCAGGCACCCAGAAAAGCAGCTCATTGTCTTCGAAAAGAGGTAGGAAAAAATATAAAAGACAAAAAAAGAGACAAAAGAGGTAGGGAGGGAGCTCCGTCCCGGGAAGAGAGTCTTAAAAAGAGAGAAGTTTCCAAACACCAGGAAACACTCTCACTGCAGAGTCTGTGGCGAGCCTTGGAAGCACAGAGAGCAACATAACAGGGAGGGAAAATAAACAAATAATTAAACCCCACAGATCACGAGCCCAATGGTAACATCCCCAGCGGAGAAGCAGCGCAGACGCCTGCATCTGCCACTAGCAAGCGGGGGCTGGGCAGGGAGGCGCAGGCTGCATTGCTTTTTAAGGATCAGCCTGAATGCCCCAAGGGTAACCAGAGCGAACTAACCTGGGCTAGCAAACCAGACTGTAGGATAGCTACCAAGCGAAAAGCTCTAACATAAGACACCACCAGGACCGCGCACAGAACAAAGGACAGAACAGAATTAGCTGGCTGCAGACCATTCCCCTCCGGTGACAGGCAGCCAGAGCTGGAAGGGCCGGAACAGGGCAATAGCAGCCCCAGAGAGACATTAACTACCATACTGAAAACAGGCTTCTTTGCTAAGACTTCTTGGGGCTCTGGACAGTCATCATCCGCCTGAGAAGGTGCACCAGTTGTACACCCAGAAAACTGAGCAGCAGGGACGGGAGAGGTGATAAGTCACAGTGACTGTGCTCGTCAAACACCTGAGCTACTCGGACCTGGGAAGGGCACAAAACGCAGGCCCAACCGAGTCCGAGCCTCTGAGGACTACCCGAGTGCCTAAGCCTGAGCGGCTTAGATCTGTGGGTGCATGCAGCCCAGGGCCAGACTCGGACAGTTCCCGGCAGAGCAACCTAGAGCCTGAGCTGTGTGTGCCGTGAGCGCGGGCAGGCCCCATGTGGCTGAGACACTGCAAGCACATGCCAGTGTTACTTGTTTGCAGCATCCCTCCCTCCCCACATCATGACTGAACAAGTGAGCCTAAAAGAAGTGTCCACCACTGCGCCCCTTGTGTCAGAGCGGAAATCAGACACTGAAGAGACCAGCAAACAGAAGAAGCTAAAACAAAGGGAACCGCCTTGGAAGTGAAAGGTGCAACAGATTAAAACCCTGTCGTTAGTACCAACTACATAGGAAGGGCCTATAGATCTTGAGAAATATAAGCCGGACCAAGGAACTATGCGAAAATGAACTGACCCCACACTGCCCGCAACACCACCAGAGAAAGTCCTAAACATATCTTTACTATTTTTATGATCATTCTTTTTTTTTCTTTTTTAATTTTCATTTTTATAACCTACTATTTCTTTTCAAAAAAAAAGACCCTATTTTTAAAGCAAACTTAATATATATATATATATTTATATTAATTCTTGTGACTTTGTTTTCTTCTTCTTCTTTTCCTTAATATTGTATTTTTGAAAATCCAACCTCTACTCTAGATTTTTAATCTTTGCTTTTTGGTATTTGTTATCAATTTTGTACCTTCAAAAATCCAATCTTCAGTACCCATTTTTACTTGAGAGTGAGATTACTGGCGTGACTGCTCTCTTCTCCTTTGGACTCTCCTTTTTCTCCACCAGGTCGCCTCTGTCTCCTCCCTCCCCTTTCTCTCCTCTACCCAACTCTGTGAATCTCTGTGAGTTCCAGACAGTAGAGAACACTTAGGGAACTGATTACTGGCTGGATCTGGCTCTCTCCTTTTCATTCCCCCCTTTTATCCTCCTGGCCACCTCTGTCTCCTTCCTCCCTCTTCTCTTCTTGTATATGTGTTCTCCGTGAACATCTCTGAGCGGTCCAGACTGTGGAGAGCACATAAGGAAGTGATTACTGGCTAGCTTGCTCTGTCCTCTTTTGATTCCACCTTATCTCAGTCAGGTCACCTCTAACTCCCTCGTCCCTCTTCTCTTCTCCATATAACTCTGTGAACCTCTCTGGATGTCCCTCAATGTGGAGAAACTTCTCATCTTTAACCTAGATGTTTTATCAACAGTGCTGTATAGAAGGAGAAGTCTTGAGACTACTGTAAAAATAAGACTGAAAACCAGAAGCAGGAGGCTTAAGTCCAAATCCTGAGAACATCAGAGAACTCCTGACTCCAAGGAACATTAATCGATAGGAGATCATCAAATGCCTCCATACCTACACTGAAACCAAGCACCACCCAAGGGCCAACAAGTTCCAGAGCAAGACATACCACGTAAATTCTCCAGCAACACAGGAACACACCCCTGAGCTTCAATATACAGGCAGCTCAAGTTACTCCAAAACCACTAACATCTCGTAACTCATTACTAGACACTTCATTGCACTCCAGAGAGAAGAAATCCAGCTCCACCCACCAGAACACCAACACAAGCTTCCCTAACCAAGAAACCTTGACAAGCCACTGATACAACCCCACCCACAGTGAGGAAACTCCACAATAAAGAGAACTCCACAAACTGCCAGAATACAGAAAGGCCACCCCAAACCCAGCAATATAACCAAGATGAAGAGACAGAGGAATACCCAGCAGGTAAAGGAACAGGATAAATGCCCACCAAACCAAACAAAAGAGGAAGAGATAGGGAATCTATCTGATAAAGAATTCCAAATAATGATAGTGAAAATGATCCAAAATGTTGAAATAAAAATGGAATCACAGATAAATAGCCTGGAGACAAGGATTGAGAAGATGCAAGAAAGGTTTAACAAGGACCTAGAAGAAATAAAAAAGAGTCAATATATAATGAATAATGCAATAAATGAGATCAAAAACATGCTGGAGGCAACAAATAGTAGAATAATGGAGGCAGAAGATAGGATTAGTGAAATAGAAGATAGAATGGTAGAAATAAATGAATCAGAGAGGAAAAAAGAAAAACAAAGTAAAAGAAATGAGGACAATCTCAGAGACCTCCAGGACAATATGAAACGCTCCAACATTCGAATTATAGGAGTCCCAGAAGAAGAAGACAAAAAGAAAGACCATGAGAAAATCCTTGAGGAGATAATAGTTGAAAACTTCCCTAAAATGGGGAAGGAAATAATCACCCAAGTCCAAGAAACCCAGAGAGTCCCAAATAGGATAAACCCAAGGCAAAACACCCCAAGACACATATTAATCAAATTAACAAAGATCAAACACAAAGAACAAATATTAAAAGCAGCAAGGGAAAAACAACAAATAACACACAAGGGGATTCCCATAAGGATAACAGCTGATCTTTCAATAGAAACGCTTCAGGCCAGGAGGGAATGGCAGGACATACCTAAAGTGATGAAAGAAAATAACCTACAGCCCATATTACTGTACCCAGGAAGGATCTCATTCAACTATGAAGGAGAAATCAAAAGCTTTACAGACAAGCAAAAGCTGAGAGAATTCAGCACCACCAAACCAGCTCTCCAACAAATGCTAAAGGATATTCTCTAGATAGGAAATACAAAAAGGGTGTATAAACCAGAACCCAAAACAATAAAGTAAATGGCAATGGGATCATACTTATCAATAATTACCTTAAACATAAATGGGTTGACTGCCCCAACCAAAAGACAAAGACTGGCTGAATGGATACAAAAACAAGACCCCTATATATGCTGTCTACAAGAGACCCACCTCAAACCAACGGACACATACAGACTGAAAGTGAAGGGCTGGAAAAAGATATTCCACGCAAATAGAGACCAAAAGAAAGCAGGAGTAGCAATACTCATATCAGATAAAATAGACTTTAAAACAAAGGCTGTGAAAAGAGACAAAGGCCACTACATAATGATCAAAGGATCAATCCAAGAAGAAGATATAACAATTATAAACATATATGCACCCAACATAGGAGCACCGCAATATGTAAGACAAATGCTAACAAGTATGAAAGGGGAAATTAACAATAACACAATAATACTGGGAGACAGTAATATCCCACTCACACCTATGGATAGATCAACTAAACAGAAAATTAAACAAGGAAACACAAACTTTAAATGATACAATAGACCAGTTAGACCTAATTGATATCTATAGGACATTTCACCCCAATACAATGAATTTCACCTTTTCCTCAAGTGCTCATGGAAACTTCTCCAGGATAGATCACATCCTGTGCCATAAATCTAGCCTTGGTAAATTCAAAAAAATTGAAATTATTCCAAGCATCTTTTCTGACCATAATGCAGTAAGATTAGATCTCAATTACAGGAGAAAAACTATTAAAAATTCCAACATATGGAGGCTGAACAACACGCTTCTGAATAACCAACAAATCACAGAAGAAATCAAAAAAGAAATCAAGATATGCATAGAAATGAATGAAAATGAAAACACAAAAACCCAAAACCTGTGGGACACAATAAAAGCAGTGCTAAGGGGAAAGTTCACAGCAATACAGGCATACCTCAAGAAACAAGAAAAAAGTCAAATAAATAACCTAACTCTACACCTAAAGCAACTAAGAAAGGAAGAAATGGAGAACCCCAGGGTTAGTAGAAGGAAAGAAATCTTAAAAATTAGGGCAGAAATAAATGGAAAAGAAACAAAAGAGACCATAGCAAAAGTCAACAAAGCCAAAAGCTGGTTCTTCGAAAGGATAAATAAAATTGACAAACCATTACCCAGACTCATCAAGAAACAAAGGGAGAAAAATCAAATCAATAAAATTAGAAATAAAAATGAAGAGATCACAACAGACAACACAGAAATACAAAGCATCATAAGAGACTACTATCAGCAATTAAATGCCAATAAAATGGACAACGTGGAAGAAATGGACAAATTCTTAGAAAAGTATAACTTTCCAAAACTGAACCAGGAAGAAATAGAAAATCTTAACAGACCCATCACAAGCACGGAAATTGAAACAGTAATCAGAAATCTTCCAGCAAACAAAAGCCCAGGTCCAGACGGCTTCACAGCTGAATTCTACCAAAAATTTAGAGAAGAGCTAACACCTATCCTACTCAAACTCTTCCAGAAAATTGCAGAGGAAGGTAAACTTCCAAACTCATTCTATGAGGCCAACATCACCCCAATACCAAAACCTGACAAAGATGCTACAAAAAAAGAAAACTACAGGCCAATATCACTGATGAACATACACGCAAAAATCCTTAACAAAATTCTAGCAATCAGAATCCAACAACACATTAAAAAGATCATACACCATGACCAAGTGGCCTTTATCCCAGGGATGCAAGGATTCCTCAATATCCACAAATCAATCAATGTAATTCACCACATTAATAAATTGAAAAATAAAAGCCATATGATTATTTCAATAGATGCAGAGAAAGCCTTTGACAAAATTCAACATCCGTTTATGATAAAAACTCTCCAGAAAGCAGGAATATAAGGAACATACCTTAACATAATAAAAGTATATATGACAAACCACAGCAAACATTATCCTCAATGGTGGAAAATTGAAAGCAATTCCCCTAAAGCCAGGAAAAAGACAAGGGTGCCCACTTTCACTACTATTCAACATAGTTCTGGAAGTTTTGCCCACAGCAACCAGAGCAGAAAAAGAAAAGGAATCCAAATTGGAAAAGAAGAAGTAAAACTCTCACTGTCTGCAGATGACATGATCCTCTACATAGAAAACCCTAAAGACTCCACCAGAAAATTACTAGAGCTAATCAATGAATACAGTAAAGTTGCAGGATATAAAATCAACACACAGAAATCCCTTGTATTCCTATACACTAATAATGAGAAAGTAGAAAAAGAAATTAAGGAAACAATTCCATTCACCATTGCAACAAAAAGAATAAAATACTTAGGAATATATCTACCTAAAGAAACTAAAGACCTATATATAGAAAACTATAAAACACTGGTGAAAAAAATCAAAGAGGACACTAATAGATGGAGAAATATACCATGTTCATGGATCGGAAGAATCAGTATAGTGAAAATCAGTATACTACCCAAAGCAATCTACACATTCAATGTAATCCCTATCAAGCTACCAGCGGTATTCTTCACAGAGCTAGAACAAATAATTTCACAATTTGTATGGAAATACAAAAAACCTCAAATAGCCAAAGCAATCTTGAGAAAGAAGAATGGAGGAATCAACCTGCCTGACTTCAGGCTCTACTACAAAGCCACAGTCATCAAGACAGTATGGTACTGGCACAAAGACAGAAATATAGATCAATGGAACAAAATAGAAAGCCCAGAGATAAATCCACACACCTATGGACACCCTATCTTCGACAAAGGAGGCAAGAATATACAATGGATTAAAGACAATCTCTTTAACAAGTGGTGCTGGGAAAACTGGTCAACCACTTGTAAAAGAATGAAACTAGATCACTTTCTAACACCATTCACAAAGATAAACTCAAAATGGATTGAAGATCTAAACATAAGACCAGAAACTATAAAACTCCTAGAGGAGAACATAGGCAAAACACTCCAACATAAATCACAGCAGGATCCTCTGTGACCCACCTCCCAGAATACTGGAAATAAAAGTAAAAATAAACAAATGGGATCTAATTAAAATTAAAAGTTTCTGCACAACAAAGGAAACTATAAGCAAGGTGAAAAGACAGCCTTCAGAATGGGAGAAAATAGCAAATGAAGCAACTGACAAACAACTAATCTCAAAAATATACAAGCAACTCCTGCAGCTCAATTCCAGAAAAATAAATGACCCAATCAAAAAATGGGCCAAAGAACTAAACAGACATTTCTCCAAAGAAGACATACAGATGGCTAACAAACACATGAAAAGATGCTTAACATCACTCATTATCAGAGAAATGCAAATCAAAACCACAATGAGGTACCATTTCACGCCAGTCAGAATGGCTGCGATCCAAAAGTCTACAAGCAATAAATGCTGCAGAGAGTGTGGAGAAAAGGGAACCCTCTTACACTGTTGGTGGGAATGCAAACTAGTTCAGCCACTTTGGAGAACAGTGTGGAAACTGGAAATAGAACTGCCTATGACCCAGCAATCCCACTACTGGGCATACACACCAAGGAAACCAGAATTGAAAGAGACACATGTACCCAATGTTCATCGCAGCACTGTTTATAATAGCCAGGACATGGAAGCAACCTAGATGTCCATCAGCAGATGAATGGATAAGAAAGCTGTGGTACATGTACACAATGGAGTATTACTCAGCCATTAAAAAGAATACATTTGAATCAGTTCTAATGAGGTGGATGAAACTGGAGCCGATTATACAGAGTAAAGAAAGAAAAACACCAATACAGTATACTAACACATATATATGGAATTTAGAAAGATGGTAACGATAACCCTGTATGCAAGACAGCAAGAGACACAGATGTATAGAACAGTCTTTTGGACTCTGTGGGAGAGGGTGAGGGTGGGATAATTTGGGAGAATGGCATTGAAACATGTATAATATCATATAAGAAACGAATCACCAGTCTAGGTTTGATGCAGGATACAGGATGCTTGGGGCTGGTGCACTGGGATGACCCAGAGAGATGGTATGAGGGAGGTGGGAGGGGGGTTCAGGATTGGGAACTCATGTACCCCCGTGGCAGATTCATGTTGATGTATGGCAAAACCAATATAGTATTGTAAAGTAAAATAAAAATAAATAAAATAAAAAATAAATAAAATAAAATTATATGACAAAGAAGCCACTTTATATATCTTGTTTTAAAGAAATAAAAGTATGGAAAATGAAATTTGGAATTCTTGCAGGACATTTTATATCTAAGCAAGTAAAAAAAAAAAGAAAAAGAAAAAACTGACAGAGTTAAATGTACCATTCATTTACAGCAGCCTGCAGTGTTTTACTAGAACAATTAAGTAGCAAATATGATTTGTTAAATTAGATTTGTCTCAGCCCAAAAGTACCCAACTGGCACTAGGCAAATGTTAACAAATCTGTTTTTAAAGTGCCAAAATACTGAAGAGGAACTTAAAATCAATTTTGGGGGGCACATCAACCCTATGGTACATATCTGCTCAGGCTTCCTTATGTGATAAACACTAAAGAAGAGCTTATGATTCATCTCCTGAAAACAGATAAGCAACCAAATCAATTTTTAAAGATCTATTAACTTAAAAGCATTTGACTTTAATTCAATCAAAACGTACTTCTCTTTTTAATTTAAGTGGGTGACATTTTTTGTTGCTTAATAAGGAACTGTCCACAGGGATCCCCAAAATAGTTCATTTTACCCGCAAAAGTAACATCAACCAACTCCACATTGGTCTAACATGATAGTATCAATGTACACTATAATGTCTTTGGCTGAATAGTTCAACTAGTACTACTGAATTTCTGCATGAATTACTACAACTATATATTACTTGTACAAATGAAATAAAAACAGTTTTCCTTAATAAGACTCTGAGTTCTCTAAAAATTCAAGTTCTTAAAATGAATTCAAATTTGATCATTTTCTCTATTGCTTTAAAATATCTTTAATAAAACATATTCACAGTGTTATAGCTGTATCTTTAAAACATATTCAGTTTGCTACATTTATTCCCATCAAAATGAGCTACTCTGAATATGCAATATAACAGGACTCATTATCTCAAACTGTTTAGGCACATGTATCCTGTTTCTGGCTATAACAAAAAATAAAAACATAGTAACTAACAGAATGATAGATGTTGATATATAACATCACTGAAAAGGAAAAGAAAAAGTAGAAAAACATAACATGAATTTGTAAAAACATGATTTTTATAAATGTTTGTAATATACAAGATTACTGTCATCGGATTTCTAAAGCAACTTACAAAAGTAAATTCTATCACATGAAGAAACCTAGAGGTAAAGACATCATTTCCAAACAAAACAATGCTTTTTATCTTATATGCTGAGTGGGTTTTTACTACCATCTAGTGTTATACCTTAAGAAATACTTTCTTATAAAAATTAAAAGTTACAAAAGACATTTTATAATATCACTCAAAAATGATTAGAAGACTTAATTAAATGTTAAAAAAAAACAGAATGGAAAACAGCTATTTTTTTTAAAGATGTTTTATGTAAGAAAAGAGTTTCATGACTCTTAAAATTTGTCAATTACCAATTATATAATTTAGTGATGTTCTACATCAAATCTTGACCAGGGCTATGAACACAGTCTGCTTCAAAAAACAAGCTAGTTAGCACACAGATTCAGCTCATAAAATTTAATCAATGCACTCAGAAAGCCAGATAATTATACTATAAAATGACTCTCAACACCCTCTCCAAGCAGGTCTACGAAAGAAATTTCTCGCCCCGTGATGCCTTAAATTCATTGCTAGTATATTAAGTTCCATAAAGAAAGCAAGGCAGAATAAGGTTATGTTTCGTAGAAGCACATTGTTTGCTACTGAATGTCTTCCTTGAACTTACCCAGTAGCAGGTCATCATGAAACAAACCTCAAAGTATAAAAATACCAAAAAGCTGAAAAAGACAAAGATGAAGCCAGGGGTACACATTCTCTTAACGGATACAGAGACTTTCTCTTTAGTTAGACCATTTTACTGTGCTAGAAGTTCTTTTCTCAGTTTACGGAATCTAAAGGTGAATTAGAGATGATTTAAGCTGCTCTTAGTAAATTAACAATTTAGAAATTCTGTGGGTTTTGTTTCAGCATGGTTTTACCTACAATTTTTATTACACAAGATTCTATTAAGTTTTATGGCATTAATCATGCTGGTTTTTTAAACAAAAACATTGTTCTCCTGACATATACAAATAGATTATGGACCATACCTTTTTAATCTTTCCCATACAAATATAAATAATGATCAACTTTTGATACTGAATGTAATAAGATCATCCTAAATGCATCATGTCTACAATTACTCACTTGAAATGACCTTTCCATTGTGATTGCAAAGTAGTATTCTCTCCTGGGATATCTTCGTTCACAAACCAATACTTGATTGCATATCCTGCCCTTTTCTCCTGTTTGCTTGGTAAACAACTTTTTCCCAATCATTTGTGAGGAAACAGCTTTTGCTTCTTCTGGACTAAAATAAGAAAAAGAACTCAAACTCTTTTCTCTTCCAAGTGAGGTAAATATAAGCACATGACAGCCAAAACCTTACCTCACCTACTACTTAAATCTCAGTATTTTTATCAATTCAATAGGGCATCTTTTATAATATTCATTATTTCTTTAATAGCGATGATTAAAAAAAAAAACTTACGAGAAAACTATCTTCACTCCACCTTTGAGGCCACTTTCAAATGTTCCTTTTCCTCTGCCACCAGCCAAAACTTGCGCCTTTATCACAACATCTTTTGAACCTAGAAGAAAAACACTTCTATTAGATACGAAGCACGGAGCAGCACACAACACGCAATACTTTGCTATTAAACATACACATTTAGCAACATTACTAAACATAGTAAATTTAAGATCCATTTACTCACAACGTAGAAAAACGAGGCACTCCGTATACACAGATTTTCTAGATTAGGACACTAAAATATTCACCACCTAAAGATTACTTTGCCAACTAAGGTCCGTCTAGTCAAGGCTATGGTTTTTCCTGTGGTCATGTATGGATGTGAGAGTTGGACTGTGAAGAAGGCTGAGCGCCCAAGAATTGATGCGTTTGAACTGTGGTGTTGGAGAAGACTCTTGAGGGTCCCTTGGACTGCAAGGAGATCCAACCAATTCATTCTGAAGGAGATCAACCCTGGGATTTCTTTGGAAGGAATCATGCTAAAGCTGAAACTCTAGTACTTTGGACACCTCGTGCGAAGAGTTGACTCATTGGAAAAGACTCTGATGCTGGGAGAGACTGGGGGCAGGAGGAGAAGGGGACGACCCAGGATGAGATGGCCGGATGGCATCACAGACTCGATGGACGTGAGTCTGGGTGAACTCCGGCAGATGGTGATAGACAGGGAGGCCTGGCGTGCTGCGATTCATGGGGTCGCAAAGAGTCGGACACGGCTGAGCGACTGAACTGAACTGAAAGATTCACAAACTTAAAAAAATAAGCCACTCATATTAAACCATTTCTTAAGCATACTGAAAACAAGTTTACCTTTATCTGGTACTTTAAATATTAATTACTCTGCTGCTGCTGCTGCTGCTAAGTCACTTCAGCCGTGCCCGACTCTGTGCGACCCCATAGATGGCTCTACAAAGTACTAAATTTACAAAATTCAGAGTCAAATACCTCCCTAACAGTTTCCTCCCTCTCTATTGATATGTAAACTTGCTATCCTATGAAAATTTGAGGTATAAATGCTGCTTTGAGTAGAAATGTACCATGACTTTGAGGGAAAGTTCCACTACTGATAACAGCTCACACCATCCCACTGACACTCTCCAGCTGTACTGTTGTGAGGGGGATGATAGGAATTAAGGCATGTTAATCCAAAGATTCCAGAATGTTATGCTTCCAAGTCTTTAAGACATTTTTTCAGAAAATAATCTGAATTTTTCTTCTTTAACAGGTAAACTGATCTCTTTTCCTTTCTTTTCTAACATGATGAAGAAAATTATCAAACTAGCTGTTTAGCTTAGGTACTACTCTTCATGACCCAGAGCAACACTTTTTAGAGGTGCATTCTGTCTCCCGAGACAGGCAGAATTTCAGAGCCTCCTCATTTTGCTTCTCATAGTATTTGCCCATACTCGGGTGGTGTCGTGTTACCGCCTGAATCCACAGAATCCACTTGCCAGTGCAGAAGACAAGGGTTTGATCCCTGGATGGGGAAGAGCCCCTGAAGGAGGAAATGGCAACCACTACAGTATTCTCGCCTGGAAAAATCCATGGACAGAGGAAGTCGGTGCACTACAGTCCATAGGGTCTCAAAGTCAGTCATGACTGAGCACAGATGCGTGCTCAGTTACACTGTTACAGCAGTGTAACACCACTATTACATTACGAAAAACAATTAACCTTTGAGGTCAGGATTAAGGACATTGTCATCTTATTTGTTGTATCCTCAGCACAAAGAGGTCCCCGGGATGTAAAGACCACTCCATAAATGTGTATCTGAACAGGCTAAAGATGGGAATTCTACCACCAGGAAAAGCCAGTCTCTAACATGCATATACCAAGCCAAATGAGAGGGCACCCTCACCTGATCAAGGAGGTAACAAATACAGATTGTGATCAAATAAGAAATGATCAAAAGTTTACAGTGGAACAATTACTACAAAATGTTTAGACTTCCCTGGTAGCTCAGCTGGTAAAGAATCCACCTGCAATGCAGGAGACCCCAGTTCAATTCCTGGGTCAGCAAGTTCCCCTAGAGAAGGGAACAGCTACTCACTCCAGTATTCTCAGGGTTCCCTGGTGGCTCAGTTGGTAAAGAATCCGCCTGCAATGTGGGAGACCTAGGTTCGATCCCTAGGTTGGGAAGATCCCCTGGAGAAGGGAACAGCTACCCACGCCAGTATTCCAGCCTGGAGAATTCCATGGTCTGTATAGTCCACGGGATCACAAAGAGTCAGACATGCCTGAGCAACTTCCACTAATGATATGAATCTGTTCACACTGGAAATGTACACAAGTCAGAAGACAACTCTGTGGGTCAGTCCAGGCAGTGTTTTTTAAAAAAGTCCTTTCTCACACTCCACTATCCATTCAGTCAGGAAACCATACTAGTTCCACCTTCAAAATATACCCAGTCTCTTGACAACTTGTCATCACCTCCAGTTTCGGCCCTGATCCCAGCCACCATGACATCTCACCTAGATTACCCTCATCCCCAAGAGGATATTCTTGGCAGCAGCCAACGTGAGCATGAAACTCCTCTACCTAAAACCTTGCAGTGATTGCCCACTTCGCCACGAGTTACAGGCAGAGTCCCTACAACGGCCTCAAGGCTCCGTATAATCCCCCAGAACCCCTGCCCCTTATCACCTCCTCCTCACTGTTCACGCTCCAGCTACTCTAGTCTCTCTGGTCCTGGGCATGTTCCTGTCTTCCTTCAGGATCTGGCTCCCAGCAACCCTGTCTCCCTGGAATACTCTGCAGGTATCCATTTAGGAAAGGTACCCATTCCTTTTCAGTTTTTCTTCAAGTCTAAATTGTCCACGAGGTTCACCCTGATCACTCTACTTAACACTGCGACTGCCCACCGTGACCAATCCGCCTTACCCTGCTCTTTTTTTCTATAGAATTCATTGCCTTCAAACATAATTTTCTCATGTTTATCATTTTTGTTTTGCTCCCCAACTAGAATGTAGACTCCAGAAGGGCAGAATCTTGTTCAGTGATATTTACAAGGTCCTGGGAGAGTTCCTAGTACACAATATATTCTGAATGATGAATAAAAGAACATTTACAAACCAAGAGAATTCTTATGAATCCAGATTTTCCACTGCTCTTGAAATATCTGAATTGGAAATCTTGGGCCCTACAACCAGAAATGACTAAAAGGGTTTTGTTTACACAAGACATTATTTCAATTTGCCACAGTCCCCACCATTCCCAAATGTAACAACTAATTTTAGATAAAGATTAGAGAAAGTTTAGAAATTTCCTTAAAACTGACAATAATTTCCTTATTGAGAAAACAACAGGTAGCCTCAGGGACTACAGCAAATTAGAGTACATGCCCAAATTATTGATAAAAGCAGCAGCCACTAGTCATTTTACCTGTTTCTGGTTACCTTTCGAGTCAGTTTTCCAGTACTTAAATATTCATTTAAATCCAAAGAGGATATCTGTAATCCAAACAGTATAAACGTAATATAAAAATGGACAACAGTTAAACTGGTGCTTTGCTGGGCTAAATTCAAACATTCCTATTCATCAAGCTGGGAACTTAACATACTGATCTATTTAAGTAAGAGTAATGAAGTTCTATTTCTTCAAAAACATTTTACAAAACAGAAAGCTCTTCCCCCAAAGTATCAGTTTTCTTTTTCTTAGGAAAATAAACTCCTTAAGGGCACAAAAGATTCTTCAAAAGTTCCTTCTAAAAAAGTCCTTCACAACAAAAGAAGAGCAAAAAAAAAAAAAAAACCACAAGTAATGACATACAATCTCATCAGCTAGCAAAACAGGGAGTATTAGAAGATAAATCTGAGGACAAATGATTGAAAGAAGATTTTATTCAATTCCATTAATTCAATCAACAGTTACATCTACATACGAGATACTGTGCTAGAGTTCTTGATACAACAATGAGCAGAGAGCTCAGTCTTACTGGATTTGGCCCTTTCTCTAGTCAGACAAGAGCAAAATTTGTGGGTCTCAAGATTATTTTTAAAGTATATTCACCATCCCTCCTAGCTTTTGACATTGACATTGACAAGTCGCTCAGTCATGCCCAACTCTTTGCAGCGCTATGGACTGTAGCCTACCAGGCTCCTCTGTCCATGGGATTTTCCAGGCGAGTACTGGAGTGGGTTGCCATTTCCTTCTCCAGTGGATCTTCCTGACCCAGGGATTGAACCTGGGTCTCCCGCATTGTAGGCAGAAGCTTTACCTGAGCCACGAAGGAATCTAGTCATTCACAAACGTTGTTAAGCACTCCTCATACACAGTCATCTAATAGACATCAGTAAAAGGAAAAGGAGGCAAAGTCCTGTTGTATGCCAAAAGAAATCTGCCTCCAGGCTGACATTCACTAATCGGCACCCTCTGCATGTTTATTTAACCAGAGAGAAATTCTATCTCAACTATACTAGAATCCAAACTATATTTCTACAATCAACAGGGAAATCATAAGAATTCTACCAAATGCCTTAGTGAAATCATGTTTTCTTAAAGCAGTAACTCTAAGGAGATGGGAACCTGCTCTTAGAACTGACCCCAAATTATAACTATTTCATTTCTCTGTGCTTAACAACCCTTTGATAATCCATTCCAGAAATGCCTGCATTATGTTCCAGCTTATCATCCTTCGTTGTGTGGACTCCTGAGTCTTAAAATACTGGAATTAGATTTCTTTCCAACCATTCTCCTATCCCTAACTTCAATTATTCACAATAGGTAAAACTTGCCCCTAGGGCAGTATTTTCAAACTTTTATCACTTCATGACATGCCAGAAAATGATAGCATTTGTAGGGAATACTGGGGAAAGAGGTCAGAGCTCTTTTGAAAGCAGTTACCAGCTACAGGGTTCAGTGGCCCCAGGCCTCATGTTAACCAAACTTCTCTTGCCACCCACAGAACTGAAGGGAAGCAATACTCTGTCACATCTGTAACACATTTTTGCCCTAGTTTATCAGTTGGTAAGGTAAGATTTAAAAAAAAAAAATGGGAATTAACATTTTATGAATTTTGGAGTAACTGAGAAGCAAAAATTAGCCAAAATCGGCACTGAAAATTGCTAGCTAGATGGAAAGAATCAGGTGTATTCCTAGTGCACCTCGTAACACAACTTGTACAATTATATCCCATAATTGGTATCTTCTGATATTAATGACTCACCACAAAAAACAAAATTGTTTCAACATTCTTAAAGTAGTTATGAAATGCATCTTTTAAAATGTAGTGTTTCTGATCCTTTAGATTTAAAGGTCCTATTTATCACTAATCCCGCTCCTTACGACAATCATCATTTGCAGCCTTCTTTGACAAAAGCATACTTTCTAGATAAACATGATGCCTTCTGTTCCAAGGGCCTCAAAATCAGAGCTGCTTATCTGCTCCTTACTACTTCTAAGTCCTGGATCCAGAGAACTTGCCAGAAATTTCACAGCTATAATATATCCTACATATTAACTATTCTTTCTTCCACAGCTAGAAATCACTCAAGATTTTTACAGTGAGTAAATAAATCAAGAGACTGGCATCTGAATAAATCCTGCTTGTTTTATGAAAAAGTTTGTACAGAAATTTTTTTTTTGGACAACACAGTGAAATTTGACTAAATGAGAAAATATATGGAAAACTACAAAAACCAATTATAATAATTTGGAAGCAGAAAAAAGAAACACTAACTTTAACTGACTTCATTAAATCTGGCCCTTTTATCACATAAAGTGTATGGAAAACACTTTATGCCTTCAGCTTTATGAAGAAGGAAAGAACTAGTAAACAAAAAATGAATCACTCAAAAAATTAACAAAATTAAAAGAACAAAGTCATGTCTGAAATTCATCCTTAAGTACAGAAGGGTAGAATAAGAAAAACTTTTGCTTCCTAGTTATCTGGGTCTTCTTTAGAAATTAACGTTTAGGTCACATATCTAAGACTGAATCTCAAGAGGATAGTTATTAAAAAGTGCCTCTGCAAGAAATACTACAGAATTATAATCATGAGTTTTCTTTAAGCCGTGACCCTTAAAAGCCCCTAATATACATGATGTTTTAAAGGTTAAAATGAGGTACATCTTTTACCATGGACAAGTTCAAACTGCACGTTACCATTAATTAACAAAAATTTCACCAAAATTAGTATGAATTTACATCAGACTTTTACTGAATAGAAAGAAGTTTTCCTGTAATCTGAATAAAAAGAATTGTTTTTCTGATGAAGAATAAACAAAACTGTAAATTAAAAATCGTACTTCCAAGACAAGGAAATCAAGAGTGCCCCATTCAAAAACAAATCATATGATATATGACAACCTTCTAATCTTCTACATGCTTTCACTTTTGAAACAAAAACCCATCCTAGAAACCAGTAAGTACAAATAGAGATGAAAACTTTTACAATTTTCAACAGTTTAAAATGTTTCACATCTTTCCTAAAAAAAAATAATAAAAGCAAAGTCTTCACCAAAACACATTTAAAAGCATATTAATCAAATGCACATACAAGAGAGATTATGATAATTATTAATACATAAAATTGGTGTGATTTTAAATACTACTAAAAAGAAAATGCAGTGTATAGCTAGTACATTACTCATTAACATGTTCTCTTATTAGATCCTTAAAAACATAAAGTGAAGCACTTTCCCAACTCCAAATTTATTTTTTAATTGAGATTAACATAAATTCAAATTAATCAAAGCTATTAAGGTTTCTATTATCAATAAAAGAATCTAATAAACATGGGCAACTATTTAATTCGTTTAAAAATATTAACATTTCTGTTGATATTGATTACCTAAGTGTCAGGCCCTCTTATAAGAGACTGGGGTCTATCAGTGAATAAAAGTCAAAGAAACCCTGCTCTCATAGAGCTTACATTCTAATGCTAAACTTGTTTTTTTCTCCTCCTGATTCTCTATTTTTAATGTCAAAAAAAAAGACGGGGAAACACTGTACCTCTCTTTGTGTTCTCAGTCAGTCATATCTGACTCTTTGTGACCACATGGACTGCAGCCCGCCAGGCTCCTCTGTCTGGGGAATTTTCCAAGCAAGAATACTGGAGCCGGTTGCCATTTCCTACTCCAGGGGATCTTCTCAACCCAGAGTCTCTTGGGTCTCCTGCACTGGCAGGCAGATTCTTTACCACTGTGCCACCTGGGAAGCCCCAGACTTCTCTTTACAAATACATAAACAGCTAAGATCTCTCACCATTCCCTGAAGAATCAACAGAGCCAGAATTTCCTTCCCTAAAGGACTTCAACTCAAAAACTAAAAACAGGACTTCAGCTTCTTGAAGCTTTGATTCTTAAGATACGAGCACTATGGGAACTCAGAAAATCTCAATAATTTTAGCATGTCACCAATCGTAAGTTCCACCTTCTCTTTTACATTAATAAAACTTATTTTAAAAAATATAAAAGAAAAGCCAAAAGTTGTTATTAAGCCAGAAGTAAAGTTCATATCTTATCTGAGAACCTATTTCTTAATTCAGTACCTAATTTTTTGGCAATTGCATAAGCTTCATCTGGTGACTTAGCCACATGTCCTTTGGGAATAGAGACGCCAGCTTCCTGTAACAATTCCATACTCAGGTATTCATGCAGCGAGAGATTCCTTTGCTGTTGATGCTGTATTTGGACTCCATGGTTGTTAAACAATCCAAAGCTTCCCAGGACCTAGAGAATTTGGGGACATATTTATATAAAGAGTGATTTAGCAGGAATTCTTGGTTAAAAACACTTCAAAATACTTTAGAGTACTTGATTCTTCAAAACTATAACAAAATTGTCATAGTAAAACATCAAAATATCATATTCAGAGTAAATTACAACACAAAACTAACAGCTAATCTACTAGCTAAACGTCAAAAGTGACCCTTATAGTTTCAACTTTTTCCTCATTATCTCTAGTCTTAAACTTTCACTTGAGCTTTACTACCATATCCCTAATGATCTACAGAGCATTTCTACCTCAAAGCCAAATTCTGCAGATCTAAAACCAAATCAAAAATCCTTCCCATCTTTCTTCTCTCCATCATTCCTCCAGCACCTAACAAATTGCCTGACACGAGATATGAGGTACCTGTACGATGTGGTACGATCAATCTTTCATACATTCAAAATTGAAACCCCGACTTCATCAGCACTGCACATCGTGGTGTGCCGCCCAGATCCCCCCTCAGGACCAAGGCATTCATAGCCCCAGCTGCTGGGAGGGCTGGCAGTGGACAGGCCTCAGCTGAGTCCCCTCATTGGAGCCTTTCTGCCCAGTCATACTCCTTTCCCACTGTCAGCCTGTAGCCAATGACTGGTCAATGAGAATTAAGGTAAGGATGTAAAAACCCGGTGTGCGTGTGCATGCCCAGTCTCTCAGTCAGTCAGGTCCGACTCTTTGTGACCCTATGAACTGAGGCTGCCAGGATCCTCTGTCCATGGGACTCTACTGGCAAGAATACTGGAAAAATTGGGTTGCCATGCCCTCTTCAGGGGATCTTCCTGACCTAGGAATCGAATCCATGTCTCTTATGTCTCCTGCATTAGCAGGTGGGTTCTTTACTGCTAAGGCACCAGGGAAGCCCAAATACCTGGCACCTCACCCCAATTTGGGACAATTCAGGACCTCCCTAGTTGCAGACCTCTCATAGGAAGAGCAGAGGTCCCACTGCACTGCACTGGAGTTGCAGTCAATCCTCCTTCCTTCACTCTCCCACAGGTATTGATCCTGAGATCACTTTTCAATAAACTTCCTCCATGAAACTCTCCATCGAATACTCAGCAAATTACAATCTGCAATATTATCTTTAATGCAGTCCTTCTAAACAATTCCCTTTAAAAATCCCTTTAGGTGTATGTGCTTCACAAACTGTGAAAGCTTCCAAGAAAGAAATGCCCCACCAACTTCCCTTTTTCAATCTATGTAAAACATTCATTCACTCAAAAACTCACTGAGCACCTAGACACTGGAAATAGAGAGGTCAACCCAACAAAACCCTTGCACCTAAAGCTTACAGACTAGTTGTATTTGTAAGTCAGGGGTTGGGGGAGGCAAACACAATAAAGAAAGAAAATGTGCCAAACAGCAATAAGAGTAAAAAGATAGAAAATTTAAAAATAAGAAGTGCTATTTTATACAGTTGCAGGAGTTTTCTCCACTAAAATATCCCTCGGGGTGGGGGGTGGGGTGCTGAGTTAAGAATTATCTTTTCAAAAAGAAATAAATAGGAAAGAGAAACAAGATATTCCTCTACAAGCTCACTAAGTCACTGCTGAAAGACAAAGGAGTATGAGAGCTGTCAGCGTCTGGTTGCAGGGCCACAACAATGAGAAGTACTGAAAGAAGGATGCAGTCAGAAAGACCTCGAGCATCTATGGGTCCCAAAACTTCCCCCTAAGTTAGAGCCTAGTCTTAAACCATCATTAATACCACACAGAAACACTTCTCAACCTTTTTCCAGACTCCTCAGTTCTATCAACTTTATATGGCAATATGCAGAACAAATTAAGTGCTACTGGAATCACACATTTAAATGTCATCCATCCATACATTTCCATTATTTCCACACACAATGCTGAAACATTGTTCATATGAAACACAGAGTATCATAGGAAATGAATTTAAAGGAATTGCATAGAAAGTAGTCTGCTTCTTAAAGAGGGTTCATGAACCACCTGCATCAAGATTCCCTAGGAATGCCTCCAAAATGCAGATCCCAAGGCCCAACTCTCATTTATAAAAGCAGAATCTCTGGACTGTGCCATAAAAAATCTGCATTTGTAAAGTTATTCAGTTGATTCTTAAGCACTCTACAGTTTGAGAACGAATAGTCTAACAAATCAATCACATAGAACAGCAAGCTATTTCTGATTCATTTGGTAAGCTAAAACCCTGGATAAAATTTCTCTTGGTAGCTCAATTTCCTGATTTAGTTTCACTTCAGTATTAAAAACTAAAAATCTCCCAAACTTCAGTGTACATCTACCTTGTGAAATCCCACTCTTGGGTAAAGCCTCAAGAGAAATGAATGCTTAGTCTATCAAAAGGCATATATAGCAGGCTTATTCATAAGAGACAAAAAAATGGAAACGACCCAACTGCTCATCAGCACAAGAATGGGTAGGAACTTCCTTGGAGGTCCAGTGGTTAAGAATCACCCTTCAATGCAAGGAACATGGGTTTAATCTCTGGTAGGAAAAATAAGATCCTACATGCTTTGGGGCAACTAAGCACCAAAATGAAGACCCAGCACAGCCAAAATAGAAAAACAAATAATTTAAATCGTTTTAAAAATAGAAGAATGGGTAAATTGTACTATATCAATAGAAGGGTACAGAGCAAAAAAGGAAAAATGTATTGCTCATACAACAATGGATTCATCTCACAAGTACAATTTTAAGGGAAAGAAGCCAGACACAATACAAACTTACACGATTTTTTTAAATATAGTTCAAACTCAGAATTAACATACAGTGATGGAAGTCAGAATAAGTGGTTGGTTACCTTCTGTTGGTGAGTACTGATAAATAGAGTGCCTTCTGAAGGCTAAAAACACTATATATATATAATATATATATATATACACACACATACATACACAGAACACCACGATTTGAATGGCAGCTACACAGACGGATCCATACATACAAATTAATCTAGCTACTCACATGGGATCACAAAGAGTAGGATACAACTTAGCAACTGAACAGCAAAAACTGAAGTTATACATAAATTATGTACTTTGCTGTACAGAAATTATACCTCAAAATAATAAAAATAAGAGGGCCAAGGGGGAGTACCTAGCATAAGCTTGGTAAAAATAGCCATACACTGAAACATTTTTTGGATGCCTATATACCAGACACTGTACTCAGTTCAGTCAGTTCAGTCGCTCAGTCGTGTCCAACTCTTTGTGACCCCATGAACGGCAGCACGCCAGGCCTCCCTGTCCATCACCAACTGCCAGAGTTCACCCAAACCCATGTCCATTGAGTCAGTGATGCCATCCAGCCATCTCATCCTCTGTCATCCCCTTCTCCTCCTGCCCTCAATCTTTCCCAGCATCAGGGTCTTTTCAAATGAGTCAACTCTTCGCATCAGGTGGCCAAAGTACTGGAGTTTCAGCTTCAACATCAGTCCTTCCAATGAACACCCAGGACTGATCTCCTTCAGGATGGACTGGTAGGATCTCCTTGCAGTCCAAAGGACTCTCAAGAGTCTTCTCCAGCACCACAATTCAAAAGCATCAATTCTTCGGTGCTCAGCTTTCTTTATAGTCCAACTGTACTAGGAACACTAAAAGAATGAGATCAGCTTGGTCCCAACTACAGAGTTCACAGACGTGTAAATAAACAGCTGCAACAAGTGTAAAAGCGAGCATAATCACCAGGTGGTACGTAATTATCTAGACAGACCAGAAAAAAATACTACAGAGGCTTGATTCCAGTTTAAAAAAAAAACAACACTAACAGCTAAAAAGGACATTTTGGGGACAACAGGGGAAATACGAATCTGCCCTATACATTAGATATCAGTACTATGGCAATTTTATACTTCTAAAGTATGATAACTGTATTGTGGTTATTTGTATTTCTCATTCTTAAGAGACATACATTGCAATATCTAAGGATGAAGTGCCATGATAGCTGTAACTTATTCTCAAATACTTCAACAAAAATATATGAATGTAATTTATACATACACGCATATGTACATAAATTATATATATTATATATAAATTAATATATTTTAAATGATATAATTTATATAAATTATAGTATATAAATTGAATAACATAAATTTTTAAAGATAAAGAAAATGTGGCAGAATGTTAAATGAAGGTGAGGGTAAGATGGGTGTTCACTGTATAGTTGAAACATACCTATCAGTTTGAAATATTTCCAAAAAAGCTTGATGATAAATCCATGACACAAAACTCTATTTTTATGGTTTCTTTCAAATGTCTAAAAGAATTAGTAGTACTCATAAGGTGTTGCTGATAGCTTTTCAGACCACATTAAGGTTTTTTTTAATATCAGAAATATTTTGATAATCCTTTCCTTGTGCCACTAGAAGCTATAACTTGAAATATCATCACACTGATGCATTTTTCTTTCCTGATATATCACTTAGAAGATTCCTGCTGCCAAAAGGCCACCAACTCCTGACCAAACTCCTACACCACCACCTCTCCAATCCATGCTGAGTTTAAGTAATACTTACTCAAATGTGGGGAAACGTAGTTACTAGGGAGTATGATTCACAACGAACAAGAAGATATCTAAAATTGTTTAATATGCTCATAACTTGAACTATTTTTATCAAATATACACTAGGCAAAAGATACAGAGAAACAAGAAGAGGGTCAGAGCACTAAACAAAATGTTTAAGCGAATTTGCTAAACTCAGCGGGTGACCTTGAACAAGCTTCCTTAAGCTCTGCACCTCTATGTCCCCATCTACAAAAGCAAGGGGTTAGACCCAATGTTCTTGACAGTATTATTTACAATAGCCAAGATAATGGAAGCAAGTTAAATGTCCATTGTCAGAGGACTGGACAAAGAAGATGTGGTTCATCTATACAGCAGAATACTACTCAGTCATAAAAAGAATGAGATATGCCATCGCATGAACATGGATGGGTCTCAAGGTTACTATCCTACATCAGAGAAAGATAAATACATGGTATCACTTACATGCAAGAATAGAAAAAAATACAAACAAACTTATTTACAAAGCAGAAACAGACTCAGAGACTTCAAAAACAGTGTTATCAAAGGGGAAACCTGGGGAGGAAGGATAAATTAGGACAAGGGTCCCCAACCTCCGGTATCTAACGCCTGATAATCCAAGGTGGAGCTGATGTAATAATAATAGAAATGAAGCATACAACAAATATAATACACTTGAATAATCCCAAAACCATCCCCACCCCCAGCCCGTGGAAAAACTGTCTTCCACAAAACTGGTCCTTGGTGCCAGAAAGGCTGGGGAACACTTAATTAGGAGTTTGGGATTAACACATACACACTACTATATATAAAACAAATAATCAATAAGGACCTACTCTATAGCACAAGAAACTCTACTCAATATTCTATAATAATCTAGATGGGAAAAGAGTCTGAAAAAGAATCAATATATATATATATGTATACCATACACATATATATCCATATATAATTGATATATATAACTAAAATCGAGTGTTTTATATATATATAATTGAATCACTAAGCTATACCTGAAACACAACATTAAAGATCAACTGTACTCCAATACAAATTAAAGATTAAATTAAAAATAAAAGCAAGGGTAGACTAAGGTGAATTCAAATTCCAAAGCTGTATTTCTTAATGTGAGGGTGGAAGAGATGTTTAAGACAATATATTAGGCATCTCTATAAAGAGAAATAAAGACTTTTAAAGGAATTTCCAAAAGTATAAAGACAAATGATTAGAAGGGAAACAGATTTGTTCACCAAAGTCTCATTTTCTAAAAACCAGACAGCACCCTTTAAGACCCAAAAGAAGGAAGTTTAAGGCTTTAAAAAAAAAATCACTTCTCCTATTAGGAAGCAAACTCACTGAATTGACTAGATTGAAAGAATGAACAGCTTTAAAAAGAAAAAAAAAATGTCTAAATTCATTTACAGCATGTCTGAGGCTACTTCAGAACACAACCAAAAGCTCTAGAAATGACTTATGAAGCCAATCATACCCTTCCACAAGTTTATTAGTGTCAACATATATTGGGAAGAATTGTCTAATTTTTATGCTCTAGAAAAAGACTGTAGAGCAGATTCAAACACAGACTTTGGAGCTACACACTTCCGGAATGAAGGCTCAGTTCTAATCTCACCCGCTTGGTGATCTAGACCAAATTACTCCTTCTCTTAGCCAGAGTTTCTCCATCACCGATATGGAGATTAACGACTTCCTTACAGTGTTGCTCAAAAGCCTAATTCAAGACTACATGTACAATGCTTGGCACAGTTCCTGGCATACAGCAAATGCTCCAACACACAGGAAACCAAGGCCTCCTACCACCAAATTCCCTTACTGAATTTATGATTAACCTCTTTACCAAAACTTTATTCCCTTTCTTGTCCCCTCCTACCTCAATCCTGTGCTATCTGAACACTAATCAACCAGAGTCTGATGACTAAAACTGCTGTGTGGATAACATCATTAATGTCCTAAACCTGCTACTGCAGATACCATCATTAAAGAACAAACTCAGGCTGCTTCTCCAGGGCAAGATGAGCTAACAGGCCCCAAGCCTTGGACCATTTGATCAGAGAATCGTAAATCATAGACAACTCAACTCCCTGACACTAGAATCAGAAATGTCACAGAAATTACACAAACCAATAATTAATCCCAGCTTCTTTGCTCTCCCCCTTAAAAAAAAACTCCTTAAAAACAAACCAAAAAAAAACGAACTCCTAACTGAAACATCAAGTTGCAGTGGATCTGGGAATTGTCTCCCACTCTCTTGCCTGGCGCCCTGCAAATAAACCTTTATTTTACTGCAAACAACCCCTGTCAGAATTTGGCTTTCTATGCCATGGACACTCAAGCCCTTGCTCCGTTACTTTTACTTACACACACACACACACACACACTCTGAGGCTATGATGCTATGGTGTATGCAGGAAGAAAAGTGATCCAAAAGATTATTTTCCCAATTGATAAGATGGTGAACATGACCTCATTCTATTAAACAACTACCTGGGGGAAACGGGAAGCTTCTTGGCCTCCTCTCAGGAAAGGCCAGTCAGCAAGCAGTGCTGGTTCTGCGAAGCATCCAAGAGACACAAAAGTGTATCTGAAGGGCATGCCCTCCTCCTCAAAGAGCCGCGGAAGCCTCGGCCCACCGCGCGGGAGGCAGGAGCAAGCAGGAGAAGGTGCCCAGCCGCCGCCTCTCCTTTTGGAGCCCACCCTGGCTCCCCGCCGCCGCCGCCCTCTCAGTAGCAAGGTGAGCAGCCCTGGCCAGATGGCCAGAGCTCCTCGCTGACTTCAGGCTGCAGCAAAAAGGCGCAAACATGAGCCCGTTCGCAGGCCTGGCGGGCAGCACTCCCGGGCAAGCCGCCCGCCACTCCGGCGGGGCACCCCCCTGTCACCCAATGTCACCGACTGCGGAGTGACCCGGAGCCCGGGCCCCCTCACACCTCGCCCACCGGAGCCAGCCCTCCACCTCGCCCTTTCTCCTGCCAACCCTCAAAGCGAGCGCGGGCAGGGCCTCAATACCTGGGCGGCGGCCGGCAGCGCCGTCCGGGGTCGGTGGCTCCTCAGGGTGGCGGCAGCCAAGAGCCGGCTGTAGAACACGGAGGCCGCCATTTCTCACTCCGATCAAGTCCCCTGGGCGCCGCGCGCAGGCGCAGAACCTCGAGACGGCCGGAGACGCGGCTGCTCCCTACGCGCGCACCGCCCCTACCCCGCCCATGGGGCGGGGCCTCGGATTAACTCTGCGGTGGTGGCCGTGGGCAAGTGCAGCAGGCGTTGCTGCTGACAAGCTCGCGTAGGCGGACAGAGAGCAAACTTTAACCTTTGTAACTGGACACCGGAGCCTGAGCATCAGACCTGAGGTCGGCGCTCAGAAACCCGAAGCTTTCCTAGCGAAATGTAATGGAGATGATCAACGCCACCATCTGTGTGATCTTAACATCTCCGAGTCTCAGGTGCCTCATCTGTAAAACGGGGTTCTTTCAGAAAACAAGAACTTGCATTCCTGTTTTTGTGCCAAATACTGCCTTTGGGATACAGCAGTATCCCAAATCCAGTATCCAATACTTTCTTCCAAAATATCCCATACTTTGTCCAGTATGGCCACCTGATGCAGAGAACTGACTCTGGAAAAGACCCTGGAAAAGGCTGGGAAAGATCGAAGGCGGGAGGAAAAGGGGACAACAAAGGATGAGATGGTTGGATGGCATCACCGACTGGATGAACATGAGTTTGAGTAAACTCCGGGAGTTGGTGATGGACAGGGAAGCCTGGCCGTGCTGCAGTCCATGGAGTTACAAAGAGTGGAACAGGACTGAGCAACTGAACTGACTGAATACGTACAACAGAATGATTCTGTCCTCAAAGGGAAGATGATCAAACACTAGTTACTGAGGACCCTAGCCAGGAGATAACTTCTCAGATAGCTCTGAGGAACTGCTCCCAAAAGGTAAAGAAAAGCCAGGATGTACAGGACTTTTTTGCTGGGGGAAAAGAACATGTAGTTAAACACATAACTGCTGCTGCTGCTGCTGCCAAGTCGCTTCAGTCGTGTCCGACTCTGTGCGACCCCAGAGACGGCAGCCCACCAGGCTCCCCCGTCCCTGGGATTCTCCAGGCAAGAACACTGGAGTGGGGTGCCATTGCCTTCACTGCTAATTAAAGAACAGACATCTCAAATTAATGATTTTAGAGCTTTTCTAGGTATAGGAAGATGTAAGGATCTCGGTTTATTGAAATTATTCCTCAGAAATGCATATTAACTATCTGTACATACAGTCCATGGAATTTTCCAGGCCAGAATACTGAAGTGGGTAGCCTTTCCCTTTTCCAGGGGAATCTTCTGGACCCAGGGATCAAACCCAGGTCTCCCGCACTGCAGGCAGATTCTTTACCAACTGAGCCACAAGGGAAGCCCAAGAATATCGGAGTGGGTAGCCTATCCCTTCTCCAGGGGATCTTCCCAACCCAGGAACTGAAGGGGATGGGGGTGGAGGTGGGGGTGGGGTGGTTCTTCTGCATTGCAGGTGGATTCTTTACCAACTGAGCTATCAGGGAAGCCCCTTAACTATCTAGAGCCAGTATCCAGAGCACAGAATGCTTTGGTTTTTGCCATCCTGATTTCCCCTCAGGGCACACCAAGGAGAGGAGGTGTGTGTGCTTGTGCGAGGCTGCAGTGGTTTAGGATAGCTTGATCCTTTAGAAGTGGAATCAGGGGGTGACATTCCACATTATCAACCCAGAGGGCATACCAGAATTACCTGGAAAGCTTTTCTTTTTTTTTTAATGTGGATCATTTTAAAAGTCTGTATTGAATTTGTTACAATATTGCTTCTGTTTTATGTTTTGGTTGTTTGGCCCCAGGCATGTGAGATCTTAGCTTCTGACCAGGGTTTGAATCTGCACCTCATGCATTGGAAGGTGAAGTCCTAACACTGGACCACCAGGAAGTCCCTGGGGACTTTTGTGAAAAACACCTTCACCAGAACCCATCTATGGAGCGGGGTCAGGACATCTGTATTTCTTAGAATCGGATGTACACACTGTGCATGGAAAACCTGAGATGGCATGTGCCCCACCAGAGAGTTGACCACTGGACAAATGACTGGATGTCTATTCTGCTCTGAGCAGCGAGCTTTGAAATATGTCAGAGCGATTTCTGTGGGCAAGACCTTAACCTAAGAGCAAGTGGGCACTGCTGACAGGTATCAACCAGGCTCTGGCACCTACCTCTGATGCGTAGTGACCCAATCCACTGAATGGCACCATGTAAAGAAAAAGTGAATCCAAGTCAAGGAGCCTATCGATTTAGAGAATGGAGAGGAGCTTTTTGCATCCCTCAAAGCTCTTAAGTTCTTAAAGGCAGGGACAGTCTTAAGGACTTTATTGTTTCATTGACACTCATGGGGGACTGACCTCAAGGCTCAGCACTAATTGATATTCTTTGCAATTAAAAACAGGGAAACGGGAAACAGTAGTGGTTCAGATGTCTCTTATTCCTCCTTTCTACTGCCCAATCTAACCAATCAAATAAAATCTGGATAATCAGTCCCCCAAATCGGCACTGAGACCTGCCAGTTTCTGTTAGGAACATGTATCCCATTAGATATGTATACAGCATACTTATTGGGGCTTCCCCAGTGGCTCAGCAGTAAAGAATCCGCCTGCAGTGCAGGAGTCACAGGAGACACAGGTTCTATCCCTGGGTCTGGAAGATCCCCTGGAGGAGGGCAGAGCAACCCGTTCAAGTATTCTTGCCTGGAGAATCCCATGGACAGAGGAACCTGGCAGGCTACAGTTCATACGGTCCCAAAGAGTTGGACACTACTGAAGCGACTTCACACATTGTCAAACCAGCTCTTTTTAACTGTTAGTAGACACAGAAGTTGAGCTACCAAGTACCACCCACCATCTGAGCCCAAGGCCAGTTATTTAAAGGGCACCAGGGGGAAACCAGAAAAAGTCAGCATACTAAAATAAGATGTAATGCTATAGCCCTGTTAGGATCCTGACTGGGTTAACTTTGCTTCACAAGCTTCAAGTCGGTCATAGTTGATTCATGAAAGGAAACATCTCCACTGCCATGCCCTCTGTAATACTGGCTCAAAAGCAAGAACAGCAACAGCAGAAGTAACCAATAGGAGCAGGAGTGAGAAAGAGAACATGTAGGTCCCCTGGGGTCCAGCTCTTTTGGAAGCCTACACAAGGCAGGGGGAGGGGGCAGATTCCTCCCACAGCACTTCTTGGCTCTGCTCAGAGCTCTCTACCTCTGGATACCTCCTTAAAGAACTGAGTAGGTAACGTGATGGTGGGCCTCCTACCTAAGTGCTTCACCACCACACAACCAGCCTTAAAAAATGAAATCACTTTATCAAGAAACTACTTTTTGCACAGCAAAAACTTTTGCAGTCCTTATCTGCAAGGATTTTAGAAACTAGTAGACACGGGTTTGATCCCTGGGTGGTGAAGATCCCCTAGAGGAGGGCATGGCAATCCACTCCAGTATTCTTGCCTGGAGAATCCTATGGACAGAGGAACCTGTTGGGCTACAGTCCATAGCATCAGAAAGAGTTGGACACAATTGAAGCAACTTAGCACGCACACAGTGGGCAGTAAAGGATAGCAGAATATGATTAAGTAAAATAGATGCTAAGGGGTTTTGGTTTGCTTTTTTCTTAACTTGGGGGAGGTAGGAGGAAGAATATTTGAGGAACAGGGGAAAGAAACAATTGTTCTTCAGGTACAGTGGAATTACAATCCTCAACGTTTAGGCTCCCACTTTGTCTGTCTCTTTTTTCTACTAGGAAATTAATGGTAGGATGGTATGCAGGGGAAAAAAGGGAAAATAAATTTCCTGAGAGACAGAGTGGCTTTAATTTTTTAACAGTGCTTTAAAAACATTAAAGTTATATAGCCTTCACATCTTGATGCCCACAGCAAAGCCTTGGCTAAACTGTTCTATGTTAAGTATAGAAGTAATAGAACTACAAAGTGCCATAGAAACAACTTGCAATATATCTGCTTACCTCAACCCTTCTGAGGGCTGAGATGAATAAAAGCCATCTTTCCAGAGAAACATCTATTTCTGCTTTATGGACTATGCCAAAGCCTTTAACTGTGTGGATCACAATAAACTGTGGAAAATTCTGAAAGAGAGGGGAATACCAGACCACCTAACCTGCCTCTTGAGAAATCTGTATGCAGATCAGGAAGCAACAGTTAGAACTGGACATGGAACAACAGACTGGTTCCAAATAGGAAAAGGAGTACGTCAAGGCTGTATATTGTCACCCTGCTTATTTAACTTCTATGCAAAGTATATCATGAGAAACGCTGGACTGGAAGAAACACAAGCTGGAATCAAGATTGCCAGGAGAGAGATCAATAACCTCAGATATGCAGATGGCACCACCCTTATGGCAGAAAGTAAAGAGACGCTAAAGAGCCTCTTGATGAAAGTGAAAGAGGAGAGTGAAAAAGTTGGCTTAAAGCTCAACATTCAGAAAACGAAGATCATGGCATCTGGTCCCATCACTTCATGGGAAATAGACGGGGAAACAGTAGAAACAGTGTCAAACTTTATTTTTGGGGGCTCCAAAATCACTGCAGATGGTGACTGCAGCCATGAAATTAAAAGAAGCTTACTCCTTGGAAGAAAAGTTATGACCAACCTAGATAGTATATTCAAAAGCAGAGACATTACTTTGCCAACTAAGGTCCGTCTAGTCAAGGATATAGTTTTTCCTGTGGTCATGTATGGATATGAGAGTTGGACTGTGAAGAAGGCTGAGCGCCGAAGAATTGATGCTTTTGAACTGTGCTGTTGGAGAAGACTCTTCAGGGTCCCTTGGACTGCAAGGAGATCCAACCAGTCCATTCTGAAGGAGACCAACCCTGGGATTTCTTTGGAAGGAATGATGCTAAAGCTGAAGCTCCAGTACTTTGGACACCTCATGCGAAGAGTTGACTCATTGGAAAAGACTCTGATGCTGGGAGAGACTGGGGGCAGGAGGAGAAGGGGACGACCCAGGATGAGATGGCTGGATGGCATCACTGACTCGATGGACGTGAGTCTGAGTGAACTCTGGGAGATGGTGATGGACAGGGAGGCCTGGCGTGCTGCGATTCATGGGGTCGCAAAGAGTCGGACATGACTGAGCAACTGAACTGAACTGAACTGAACTGAACTGAACACTTGGCTCAGATGTTAGTGTCTGCCTGCAATGTGGAAGACCCAGGTTCGATCCCTAGGTCAGGAAGATCCCTTGGAGAAGGAAATGTTAACCCACTCCAGTACTCTTGCCTGGAAAATCCCATGGATGGAGAAGCCTGGTAGGCTACAGTCCAAAGAGGAGTTGGACACGACTGAGCAAGTTTACTTTCACTAAACACTTATTTTTAAAGCCAGATCATTTGTTGTTGTTCCCTGTCCAGAGATGGAACCCATGGCCTCTGCAGTGTTAGCACAGAGTCTTAACCATGGGATCACCAGGTAAGTCCCTAATGCCAGATTCTTTTATATATTTCCTTTCTCTTTTCTTTTTTCTCCTATCCTTCATTTTGCCATGAGACATTTCCAGAATTCTCTGGTTTTCATCTTACTCCATTTTACCCGTCCAGCCTCTGCAAAAGAAAAAAACTAACCAGATATATACAATCTCTTGAACTAAAGTCTGGGGATGAAGGAAGATCAGTAACACAACATGAGACAGTTGGATGTTTACACGAGGTTTCTGTTAGTTCTCTTGAAGTCTCAGAAATTAGAAGGAGGAACACTCAATCTAGACCACCCTGGAATGGCAATGCCAACAGAGCACGATACATACATTTGCACATTAATCCTCACAACAAATCCTGCATTTTGCAGAAGGGAAAATTGAGGCTCATAAACAATAAGTAACTTGCCCAGTGTCATAGCTTTTACTCAACTGTTCCAGCACAATATTCAAACCCAATTCTCGGTGGCAGGATGAGTATTTGAGAGAACAACTGAGATTTATACCCTCCTATTTTCTTTAATCCTTCACTACTTACACCATTTAGCTAAAAGTATTCATCATCTAAAGAAAAGGATGATAGTGCAGACCAGCAGAGAATAGGTTTTGAACTGCAAGTTCAAGAGCTTTGAACTGCAAGAGACTGAACTTTAACTCAAAGTCCAGTACGACTCAGGGAAAGTTTATGCCTCAGAAATGGAATTGGAAGGATCCTGCCCCCCAGGAAAATGGAGACGAGCATAGAAGGGAAGAAAGACAGTCTCTGGTGGTTCCTTAAGGAAGGTCCCCTTGCTGTGTACTCGCCAAGGCCATCATCTCCAGGCCAAAATTTAATTCTACACCCATAGAGATTCAGGAATCTCAAACAAGGAGCACTAGAGGGAGACTGAAAATCCTTGACTCCAGGGATAGCACGAGGGTGGGAACCTCTGGCAGGCTAGTGCCTCCCTGCAGATGGAGCTGAGTCATATTCTCAGTATTTGGGAGAGTCTGCCAGGGCTTTCTGAACCCTTTCCCAGCTTCCAGTGGATGCTAGCTCTCCGTAGCCTGTAGCCACGTGACTTCAACTTCTGCCTCCTTCTCTTCAATCTATGTCAAATCTCCTTCTGCTCTTTTCTTACAAGGATACAGGTACATTGAGAACGAACCATAGTCTAAGATGATCTCATCTTAAAACCCTAGTTTAATCATACTGGCCAAGTACTTTTTGCTGTGTAAGGTAAAAAAAAAATATGTAAAGTAAAGGTAGTTAGGAGCAAACTAAAACAAATATGTGAAAGTTCCTTTAAAATGTTAGACAAATATTGTACAACCTGTAATCGTATTGCCAGTTTCCATGACTTGGCTTTTAAAACCTCCAGGGATGTGTGCTGTGCCCCTGGCAACCTCCCAGCTCCTCTCTTGGGATATCTTCCCTGGAGATCAAACCAGCATCACCCCATGTCTATAGTCTTCTACGGAATTAGAAAGCAAAGTGACCCCATCCTCAGGACACTTCGTTTCTGCCTGTTGGAAAATTAACAAAATACATACAACCGTCTCTCAAAGACTTGTAAGGGGAATTAAGCAAATAGTTAATATATTAAAAATAGTGGGATCCAGGTTTTTCTGTATCAAAGAAGGAAGTTAAAATACAGAAGGAAAGAGTTTTCTCTCAATTGGAGTTAATTGTTAGCATAAACTCATGGGTTTCGATATACAGATATATAAATAAGTATAAATATTGTGTTAGGAGTATATACTGTTAGGAGTCTCCAGAGAAACAGATCCAATAGGATATGAATAGAGAGAGAGATTCATTTTGGTAAATTAAAAGTGTTAGTCACTCAGTCGTGTCTGACTCTCTGCGACCCCATGGACTGTAGCCCACCAGTCTCCTCTGTCCATGGAATTCTCTAGGCAAGAATATTGGAGTGGGTAGCCTTTCCCTTCTTCAGGGGATCTTCCCAACACAGGGATAGAACCCAGGTCTCCCGCATTGCAGGCAGGTTCTTTACCGTTTGAGCTAGCTCATTCAATAATGGAGCTAGATTCTGGATTTGACCAGAATCTACAGAGTGAGTCATCAGGCAGGAAACCCTAGCAAGAGCTGATGTGGTCGTTCGAGTTCAAAGGCCATCAGCAGACACATGAAAGAGAGAGTTTCGTTCAAGTCCAAAGTCCATCAAGTTGGAGAATTTCCTTTTTCTTGGAAGTGGTGAGTCTTTTGTTCTAGGCACGCCTTTAGATGGTGGAGTAAGGCCCACCCACACTATGGAGGACAGTCTGCTTTTCTCAAAGCCCACTGAGTTACATGTAAATCTCATACAAAAACACCCTCATAGACACATCTAGAATAGTGTCTAGAATACCCAGTATCTGGGCACCATTGCCCAACCAAATTGACACATAAGACTGACCATCACAGATATAAATATGTATGTGTGCTCTGTTCACGGAGAAGACCTGGGAGCAGTAATAACAACATCAATACAGCAATAACCACCAATAACAGCAAGCACATCTAGTGCCCATGTATAACTACCCTTCTCCGCTGGAGGGAAGTCGGATTTCTTAAAGAAATGGCTGCTTAAGCATTGAGCAGGGAAAGTACATGATGAGCCTGGAATATTTTGTTAGCCCAGAAAGTTAGGGTGTATTGAAAGAATGATGGAAATGCATCAGAAATATACAGAAGGCAGTTTGAAGGGTCCCCCAGTAGCCAGTTATGAGACAATTTGAACAACAAAATAAATAACAGTGGGGAATATGGATTGCAAGTACTTTTCCTATTCTTCCCAATTAGTTCGACTAAAAACTGTAGGCCTTATATATAAAACAATCAAAACAAGACTCTGAGAGCAGGAGAGAAGAAGACAAGCCAGCCAGGGATCCCTAGAACCAAGGAACAACATGGCGGTGAGTCCCCTGGATTTTCTTCTCTGTCCTGTATATCCCAAATGAGTGCTAAAGAAGCTAGCAAGCCAGAAATGCCATTGGGTACAGATCAAAAATAAAAAAAGAACCCCCACCAAAGTCTGTTCTCTCTAACTAAAAGGCAGTGTACAGCCTAACAAGATGGAAAATTTTCAGACAACAACATTCTGCTCTGGCCAAACACCACAAGAAAAAACGTGGCCCCTTGTCCACCAATGCCAACAAAGTCTGAGTACAGCTTCAAGAGTTCCATCCTTGGGACTTTCCTGGCCATCCAGTGGCTAAGACTCTACCATGCTCCCAATGCAGGGAGCCTGGGTTCGATCCCACATGCTGCAACTAAGACCTGGCACAGCCAACTAAATAAAGAAATATGGGGGCGGGGGGAGGATTCCATCCTTGCAAACTATAAGTAGGCGCTCCAGCACCCCACTAAGGGTGGTGTCAGAAAAGAACACTGAGAACCGTATTTTCACTGACACTGAGCCCCCTCACCCCTCAGTTTCAGTGGAGATCATATGGGGAACCTGGTCTTCTGCCCCAACCCAAAAGTAATGAGGTTCTTCCCTCCCTCCCGACCTGGGTGGTGTCAGAAGAGACCCGACAGAGAGTCAGTACTTTCACCCTTGTCGAGTGGTAAGAAAACCACCTCCTCTCTGGTGCTGGTGGAAATCAGGACTCCCATTCCCACCCAGCAATAATAAGGAGCTCCCCACCTTGGGGGTCAGTGAAGGCCAAGAGGAGAACTTGGTCTCCTCCCTTTACCTGGCAGTATCTAGGCAGCACCCCCTTTTCCTTGACAGAGCAGTGTCAAAAAAACAAACAGCTGAACAGAAGGTTTTAATAAAATCCAGAATCTCATAACATCATACAAAATGTCCAGATTTCCATATGAAAGAACCACACAATCTCAAACTGAATGAATGAAAGACAATTAATACATGCCAACACAGAGCTGATACCAACATTAGATTACCTGACAAAGATTTTAAAGCAGCCATGATAAAAAAAATGCTTCAGTGAGCAACTATAGACATACTCGAAGCAGACGAAAAAATCAAAACCCTCAGCGAGCCATCGGCGATAAAAGGAGGAACCAAATGGAAACTTTAGGAGTGAAAAATACAGTAACTGAAATAAGGAAGTTGGGTGGTAGGCTCCACAGCAGAATGGGAGCAGAGCAAAGACTTTGTGAACTGGAAGAACCGGCCTCCCCACTGCATTTCTGTCTGCCCACACTGTGATGACTCCGGGATAATTTCAGTTTGTCTTCTGAACATGCACCTTTTGTCAGTGCATGAATTACACACGTGTGATATACTGAAAAGAACACAATCATATGGTTCATCTATCAGGGGGATAAGAGCATGGGATGTAGAGCTAGACTGCCTGGACCCAAATCCTGGCTCTATGGTTTGCCTGCTCTATGAGAAATTTCTTCAGCTGTTCATGCCTCAGTTTCTCTACTGTTTATTCATTTATTCTGCCCACGTGGCATGTAGAATCCTAGTTTCCTGACCAGGAATTAAACCTGTGAGTCCTGCACGGGAGCATGGAGTCGTAACCACTGGACTGCCAGGGAATTCCAATTTCTCTGTCTTTGAAATAGATGTACATCAAAACCAGCCCTAAAGTCATCATGCGTACAAAGTGAGTTAAATTGTATAAAAGTGCTTGAAACAGTGGCTGGAATAAGTGCTCGACAAATGTTAGCCCAAATTGTGAAGGAACATAAAGAAAATATGAAGCTAATAGTTCTGGAATCCAGATTTATTTCCGTTAAGATGGTTTCCATTGAAAAATGGATTATATTTTAGTTCCTCCCCTGAAACAGAAGACTGGTATGGTACCAGGATACTACAAGATTAAGCAATGCTGCGTTTCTCTGTGTTTAGTTATTAAGTGGAGCTGCCTGTTACAAACAACTCTACTACCATTGTCTTGAGAGCTCTTTGCCCTTCCCCTAGGCAGTACTAAGAGCAATTTAATTTGGGGTTTCCTGTAATAGAGAAACCCAAGGAGCCAGGCGACTAGTAAAACCAGTAATGTGAGTTTATGGTGAAGAACATACAATACCAAAAATTACCAAGAAGAAAGTAAACAGGGAATCTAGTCTCCCTCCTTTCCAACCCCTGCCAAACACACACACACACATACATATACATACAAGGTAAATGGTAGAAGTCACAGCAAGAAGTCCATAGGGTCGGACTCAGATAGTCGGACTCAGATACAGCTTAGCGACGGAACAACAATAGCAAGAAGCTGGTGTCTTTCCTCCATTCCCCACCCTAATATAACGAGGGTGTTACTTTAGAAAGAGGCTGAAACTAGGAGAGTGCAGTGATGTGTTAGAAGAATTTTCTTGTCAGAAATACATAGTATTTAGAACAGTGCCTCGTACCTGGCTCTCAAAACATATTACTTATTACTGTTGTCATTATTCTCATCTATAGTTCTTCAGTTTCCAAACAAATACCCCACTTAGGAATTACATGATTCTACTTAGAATATAGAACATAAGTGTAAGAATTTTGTCTTTTTCATTCCACTGGGACCTTTAACGGGGCTTCTCAAGTGGTGCAGTGGTAAAGAAACTGCTTGCCAAGCAGGAGATGCAGGTTCGATCCTTGGGTTGGGAAGATTCCCTGGGGAAGCAAATGGTTACCCACTCCAGTATTCTTGTTTATGAAATCCCATGGACAGAGGAACTTGGCAGGCTACAGTCCATGGGGTAGCAAAGAGTCGGACACAACTGAGCAACTGAGCATGCCTGCCTGCACAAAGGACCTTTAACAGTCAATTACGTATTTTAGACACTCAATAAATGTTCACTGAATAAGTCAATGACTTAATTAATGAAATTAACCCACACAGCAGGTTAGCTAGGTTGCATGGGTAATTTTCAGATTGTTGATTTGAACGTAAATATCAGTTTTGAGTTTATGAATTTTATCATGAAACTGGTAATGGAAATTTGTCATTTTAATTTCTTGTGTTTTTATTATCTGAGCAAGAATTTTATAAAGTTTATTCCGATAAGTAGTAGGACATTTCAGCATGGGGATGTTGACCTGATAGCACAGTTGGTAAAAAATCTGCCTGCAATGCAGGAGATCCTGGTTCAATTCCTGGGTCAGGAAGATCCGCTGGAGAAGGGATAGGCTACCCACTCCAGTATTCTTGGGCTTCCCTTGTGGCTCACCTGGTAAAGAATCTGCCTGCAATGAGGGAGACCTGGGTTCGATCCCTGGGTTGGAAAGATCCCCTGGAGAAGGGAAAGGCTATCCACACAGGCATTCTGGCCTGGAGAATTCCATGGACTGTATAGTCCATGGGATTAAAGAGTCAGACATGACTGAGCAACTTTCACTTTCAGCATGGAATTACAAAACCTTGGGCAAGTGCATTATAACGAAAGTATTTCAGAGTGGGATCCAAGCATTGTGAAAAACTGTTAAGAAATGGTTTGCAGCCATCCTATATATTGCTCAAGAACTGATCATAGAATTTACACATCAAATGAAACAGAAGTATCATTTCTATGACAAATCTACACAAGATAGTATACGCCTGAATTAACTGTTGCATCTCCTGTGTTACTTTTCTGAGGTTGTATCTAACTTGATAAATGAATTAATTTGTCTCCTGTACAGTTGATATCAGCAAGCATTTGAAAATAAATCCATTCAGACCTTAAATTTAACTTTAATTATTGTAGATTGACCTGTAGAAACATAACACATTTATATTACAAACTATAAAGGTACTTACGTGACAATTACCAATATTACAGGTAATTAATGCACTAAAAGAAAAAGATAACTCAGTTGAAAAATGGACAAAAGAGGTTTACTTAATTCTCAATGGAGTATAGGATATCAAAATTGTACATATATCCTATTCTAAATGAGCCTTTAAATTAACTCTCTGTTTAGGAAACTTTATCTAAAATTACTTCATAAGACAATTCCAAATGGTTTTAAGATTTGAAATCCATCTCATAAACATGAAGAATGGCTTCCCTTTGGCTCCTGGTCATGATAAGCGCTGTTGTATTCTTCGGTCCATTGCACCCTAAGTGAAGGATACAGAAGCGAAGGCAAAGTCTCTAATGTCCACTCTGTCGCCTATGAATAGTAACAGCCAGCTGGTGTGAGCCCTAACTCTTTGGCTCTGGTCCTGATAAGGACTAAGAATTCCAAAGGAGATAAGTTTACAATCATTATAAGAATCTAGGCTAGCTATGCAAAGCAGACAAAACCAGCAGTTCTCAAACTTTCTGGTCTCAAAATGCTTTTACACCCTGAGACTTGTTGAGGATCCCAAAGAATTTTTGTTTGTGTGGTTTTATCTCTCAATGTTGTGTACCATCTTAATTTGAATTGAGAAAATTTAGGTTTACTTTAAAAAATAACTAAAATAACCTATCACATGTTAACATAAATAGTATGCTTTTATGAAAAATAATTATTTCCAAAATAAAAAGCATTAATGAGAAGAGTGGCAATGTTTTACATTTTTGCAAATCTCTTTAATGTCTGGCTTAAGAGTAGATGTTAAACAGTAAGATCTCCGTATATATTTCTGCTTTCAATCTACTGCAACATGTGTTTTGGTTCAAGGGTATGAAGAAAACATGTACAGATATGTAATTGGGAAAAGAGGGGAATATTTTGTTATTTTTATTATTTTCAGATAATTATGGATATTTGTCTTTCACACTACCCTGAAACTCAAAGGATGATAGTTCCTTAAAGATGTGCTGCAACGTAGAATCTGAAACTATGTCAGTGAATTTCTCAGACTGTAAGTTTGAAGTCCATTGATCTATTGCAACTGTTGAATGAATCTTTACCTATGCATGATTTTGTACAGGCATGAATTGATCATTTGGAAAAAAGTACTGGTTCACTGAGTTATGTATCATTTGCTGCATCCAAAACTTAGCTCCTGGGTTTCTTTCCCAAGCCTGCTCCTCCTGAAAGTTAATGCCACGTATACTTTCCTAGTTACTCACATCCCACATTTTCTTGCATATCCAATCCATCAGCAAATTCTATTGACTCCCCGTTCGAAATACCTCTAGAATCCCACCACTTCTCAGTCCTTCCATTAATACCACTGTTGGGCTTCTCTGGTGTCAAGTGATAAAGAATCTACCTGTCAATGCAGGAGACACAGATTCGAACCCGGGTCTGGGAAAATTCCACATGCCATGGGGCAACTAAGCCCATGCACCGCAACTATTGAGCCAACACTCTAGAGCCCAGGGGGCAGCAACTACTGAGTCCATAGTGCCACAACTACTGAAGCCCAAATGCTTTAGAGCCTGTGCTTTGCCACAAAAGAAGCACCACAATGAGGAGTCTGCACATCACAAATAGAGAGTATCCCCCGCTTGCTGCAACTAGAGAAAAGTCAATGTGGCAACAAAGACCCAGCACAGACAAATAACTAAAATTAAAAAAAGAAATACCACTGTTGTCCAAGTCACCATCATCTCTTACCTGCATTACTGCAACAGCCTCTTAACTAATAACCCAGCTCCACCCTTGCTCCCGGCAGCCAAAGTGGTCCTGTGAAAATACAAGTTAGATCGTGCCACTTTGCACATCTTAGGGTAAAAGCCAGACTTCTTCGAAATGGCCTGCAAAGCCATGGTCCAGACCTACTAACCACTCAGACTGAATCTCCTGTTACTCTCCCTTGCTTTTTCCACTCCAAGCATGCCAGCCTCCAGGCTCTTCCTGAAACACATCAGGCATGCTTCTGCCTTGACCTTTAGACAGTTGTCATTCATTCCAACGAGAATGCTCTTCACCCATAAGCTGCCTGACTCACTCTCTCACCTTAAAGTGAAATGTAAAAAGAGGAGGGGAAAGGTCAACATGTAGGCCAGGAATAGCACTGAAAGTATGTTGGCAATAATAATCCCTATTAAGAAAGGACCCAAACCAGATCCATAAGGCTTTCTGTAGGTAACTAGTAAGTTATGTAATTTGATTGTAGATACATAAATAGGTCATTGCTCAGGGTCTTTACATTTGATATTAAGATCAGGCAAGAGTTTCTTACCAGGATCACTGTAAGGTCACATGGGACATAATGGAAAACATATTTTTCAGTTCTACTGAGAAATAGATATACATCACTATATAAGTTTAAGTGTAGAGCATGATGGTTTGATTTACATATATTGTGAAATGATATCACAAAAGGTCTAGCTAACATCCATCATCCCATATAGATACCATAAAAAGAAAAAACAGTCACTATAATGAGAACCCTTAAGATCTACCCTCGTAATGACTTTCCTATACACCATACAGCAGGGTTAACTATAGTCATCATATTTTATATTATAGCCCTAGTACTTATTTAACATTAACTGGAAGTTTGTAGCTTTCAACCACCTTCCTCTAATTCCCCCTACCCCGGCTCTATCCCACTGCTCACCTCTGAAAATCACAAAACTGATCTATTTTTCTATGAGTTTGGTGTGTATGTGTGTGTGAAGCTATTGTTTCTGAAATGAATTTTTTACAATATCGTTCAGTCATGTCCGGCTCTTTGTGACCCTGTGGACTGTAGCCTACCAGGCTTCTCCTGGGATTCTCCAGGCAAGAATACTGAAGTGAGTTACCATTTCCTTCTCCAGGGGACCTTCCCGACCCAGGGATCAAACCCGGGTCTCCCACATTGGAGGCAGACGCTTTAACCTCTGAGCCACCAGGGAAGATGTACACTATCCTTAGAGTAAGTAAAAAAAGCAAACTGGCTATCTGAGGAGGCCTTACAAATAGCTGTGAAAAGAAGAGAAGTGAAAGGCAAAGGAGAAAAGGAAAGATATACCCATTTGAATGCAGAGTTCCAAAGAATAGCAAGGAGAGATAAGAAAGACTTCCTCAGTGATCAATGCAAAGAAATAAGAGGAAAACAATAGAATGGGAAAGACTAGAGATCTCTTCAAGAAAATTAGAGATACCAAGGGAACATTTCATGCAAAGATGGGCTCAATAAAGGACAGAAATGGTATGAACCTAACAGAACCAGATGATATTACGAAGAGGCGGCAAGAATACCATAACTATACAAAACAGATTTTCACAACCTAGATAATCATGATGGTGTGATCACTCACCTAGAGCCAGACATCCTGGAATGCAAAGTCAAGTGGGCCTTAGGAAGCATCATCATGAACAAAGCTAGTGGAGGTGATGGAATTCCAGTGGAGCTATTTCAAATCCTCAAAGATGACACTGTGAAAGTGCTGTATTCAATATGCCAGCAAATTTGGAAAACTCAGCAGTGTCCACAGGACTGGAAAAGGCCAGTTTTCATTCCAATCCCAAAGAAAGGCAATGCCCCCAAATGCTCAAACTACCACACAGTTGCACTCATCTCACACGCTAGTAAAGTAATGCTCAAAATTCTTCAAGCTAGGCTTCAACAGTACGTGAACCATGAACTTCCAGATGTTCAAGCTGGATTTAGAAAAGGCAGAAGAACCAAAGATCAAATTGCCAACATCTTCTGGATCAGAGGAAAAGCAAGAGTTCCAGAAAAACATCTATTTCTGCTTTATTGACTGTGCCAAAGCCTTTGACTGTGTGAATCACAACAAACTGTGGAAAACTGTTCAAGAGATGGGAATACCAGACCACCTGACCTGCCTCCAGAGAAATCTGTATGCAGGTCAAGAAGCAACAGTTAGAACTGGACATGGAACAACAGACTGGTTCCAAATAGGGAAAGAAGTATATCAAGGCTGTATATTGTTACCCTGCTTATTTAACTTACATGCAGAGTACATCATGAGAAATGCTGGGCTGGATGAAGCACAAGCTGGAATCAAGATTGCTGGGAGAAATATCAATAACCTCGGATATGCAGATGACACCACCCTTATGGCAGAAAGTGAACAGGAACTAAAAAGCCTCTTGATGAGAGTGAAAGAGGAGAGTGAAAAAGTTGGTCTAAAGCTCAACGTTCAGAAAACTAAGATCAAGGCATCTGGCCCCATCACTTCATGGCAAATAGATGGGGAATCAATGGAAACAGTGACAGACTTTTATTTGGGGGGGCTCCCAAATCACTGCCTGCAGTCATGAAATTAAAAGGCACTTACTCCTTGGAAGAAAAGTTATGACCAACCTAGACAGCATATTAAAAAGCAGAGACATTACTTTGCCAACAAAGGTCCATCTAGTCAAGGCTATGTTTTTTCCAGTAGTCATGTATGGATGTGAGAGTTGAACTATAAAGAAAGCTGAGTGCCAAAGAATTGATGCTTTTGAACTGTGGTGTTGGAGAAGACTCTTGAGAGTCCCTTGGACCACAAGGAGATCCAACCAGTCCATCGTAAAGGAAATCAGTCCTGAATATTCATTGGAAGGACTGATGCTGAAGCTGAAACTCCAATACTTAGGCCACTTGATGCAAAGAACTGACTCATTTGAAAAGACCCTGATGTTGGGAAAGATTGAAGGCAGGAGGAGAAGGGGACGATAGAGGATGAGATGGTTGGATGGAATCACCAACTCAATGGACATGAGTCTGAGTAAACTCTGGGAGTTGGTGATGGACAGGGAGGCCTGGCGTGCTGCAGTCCATGGGGTCGCAGAGAGTCGGACATGACTGAGCAACTGAACTGAACTGAACTAGAGTAAGTGTAGTGTTAATACTCCCATGGAGCTGTTGCATGTAGCCCTCAATTCAAAGGTCAATTTAACTTAAGAAATAAAAACAAAACAGAGCAAAAAATAAATAGACATTGGAGAGGTGGGGAGAATAATACACTGATAACCCAAATACCCAGGATAGTACAGAGATTTACTTTGGAGCCTGGATTAGGAGGTGAACTTAATGTAGGTCTTTTTATCTCTTGACCTGGAACATCATTTATCTCTCATTTAATAAATTTTAAAAGACGGCAAGCTGAAGGTTTAATTGTGACCTTGAAAGAAGCTAGTCTGATATTGCCAGTTAAAGATCAACTTAGGGCTTCCCTGGTGGCCCAGTGGCTAAGACTCCATGCTCCCAAAGCAGGGGACCCGCATTCCATCCCTGGTCAAGGAATGATTGAGAGATCGAACAGGCCACAGCTGAGTTCTCATGTCACAACCAGCTAAGACCAGCCATAGTCACATACATAAATACATTTAAAAAGAAGAAGAGGAACCCAAAAGGTGTCTCCAGATTCTCCCAGTCACTCTTCAGTCCATCCTCCATACGGGAGTAATCAACGCAGATGTTGTTGTTGTTGTTTAGTTGCTAAGTCGTGTCTGACTCTTTTTTGACGCCATGGACTGTAGCCCAACCAGCTCCTCTGTCCATGAGATTTCCCAGGCGAGAATACTGAAGCAGGTTGCCATTTCATTCTCCAGGGGATCTTCCCAACCCAGGGATTGAACCTGCGTCTCCTGCTTGGCAGGCAGATTCCTTACCACTGAGCCACCCGGGAAGCCCAAATATAGCAAATTCAGCATCACAATAGCTTTTAGAGGTGCGGTTGTATTTCCAAGTATAAAGACCATCAGTGGTTCCTTGGCATTCCAAATCTCTTCATCTCCCAGCTCCTTCCACATTCTTACACAGTCTGGAGACTCACTGAACTCCTTACAGTTAGAGGTCTTTTGCAATTAAAGGTCATGGCCCTGAGGCCAGTGTACATGCTGTTCCCTGTCTTCCTCATCACTCTCTGGGCAACTGCCACCTCATTGGCTCTTAGGACTTAACACAGTGCATACCTCTTCTTGGAACCCTTTCTCAACTACCTTTACCTGCCTTTTCTCACACTCCACTCCCAACCAGGCTGAAGTTGAAGCTGCTGTGCTGTGTATGACTTTTCATGGTACATATCACATTATACTGAAATCACTCAAGGGTTTGATCTTTTTTCCTCTGAACTTAAGTTCTTTGAGGCGAGGCAAATTTTTATCTTTGGTGCTTAATTCAGTGCCTGGCAGCTGGTCAAAAATGAACTGTTGAATGGATGAAGGAATTCAACACAAAATATCTATTGATTGAATGTCAACTCTGCTCAAGCAGCTGTGGATCTGGGCACCTGGGAAAACAATGGAAAGCAAAAAATTAACACAGCATCACCTCTCATATGGCTTATACTCTGCTGGACGAGCAGGCATGAGCTAAATACCCACAGTAATGAATAAATAGCTGAAACTAAACTGTGTGTTTTGAAGATGAGGAACACAGTTTAACGAGAGCAGTTAAAAAGGACCCTGATCTAGACTATTATGTTCTGTTCATATTTGTATGGTTTTAGATGGAAAAGATGTGAGTATATTTAGATTGGATGGGAACAATTCAACTGAGTGAAAGAGGTTAAATAATATACAGGAGAGAAGACAATTAAATAACATCACACTTCTGGAGAGGGTATCTTACAACCCTCGTGGAGGGACGGGCCTCTTCTGAAGCCACAAGAGGGAGCATTGAGAGTGGATACGGAAGTAGCAGGGTGGCAGGTTTTGTACCAGAAAACTGAATGAGGTTTGATCCAAAAGCTTGGATTTTCTGAGGGAGAGGAGTCACAGCTGTCTACTGGAAAAAAAAGGCAGAAGGTGAGAAAGTCAGAGCTCTGAAGAGACTGGAGAGGCTTTGAAGCTTTCATCATGGACTGTAGGAAAGCAAGTCAAGTGAGAAGCCTCAGGACAGTTGGGCTGTATTAAGAAGAACCCATCTGAAGGAGGTGATGCTGACTATATACTGACAACAGTCTGCCTATTATGCCATTTTCTCCAGCAGACACGGAGGCTCAGGGGCAACCACAGAGACAGCGCACAGCTGGTTTCACTCCGGGCTGGGTTTTTGTCACATGGAGATGAGAAAGTGCGAGTGGGTGAAGGGAGTTTAGCATAATGTTAAGAATGTTATGGAACTAAGAAACCATGGAACCCAAGGAGAGAAGCCTGATGGATTAGAAAGTGGGAGGGGAGTCAGTGGACCAGGAGGCCCAAGGAGGAAGACCAGCTGCAGTGAGAGTGGATAAACAGACGGCGGGAAGGAAGGACACGGCAGAGCTGGAAGACAGCGGGTGGAGCAGCTACCCTTGATCACATCCTCCAAACACAGACCCTCTTCCACAGAACATAGATACGAAGAGATAATGAAACAATGCTAGAGGAAACAGCATGAAAACGAGGCAAAGAACCAAGCCATCAATCAAGTGCTTCTGAGTTGTACTTATTTAGCTTCCATTTTGCTTCTCTGTCAACCGTGAGCATAGTAAGCCCCAGGCCTCAGCCCACACACTACCCTTTCCCAGGTTTCTTCTCCCCAGTGTTGAGCCTGACTGGGCTGTTGAAGAGGGAAGGACACAATTACAGGTCCTTACACATTCATCAGGGGGCTTCCCTGGTGGCTCAGTGGTAAAGAATCTGCCTGCAATGCAGGATTCGCAGGAAACCCAAGTTCAATCCCTGGGTCAGGAAGATCCCCTGGAGGAGGGCATGGCAACCCACTCCAGTATTCTTGCCTGGAGAATCCCATGGACAGAGAAGCCTGGTGTCGGACATGACTGAAGTGACTTAGAATGCACACATTTATCAGTACTTAAATTTGTTACTTTGGAAATAGTTTCAAATGATGGTAAGAGTTGGGGTGTGGCTATAGGAGCTTGTAACAGAAGTGGAGAAAAGGCCACTGAAAATGAGGAAGCCAGAGTCTTGGAGGGTCATCCATAGAGGGGGATGGCACATGTGGTAGAGAAGGCCGTGAGTTGAGCATCAAAGTCTTCATTGAATGACAGAGTACAACCACAAGGTGGGCATACGACAGGGATTTGAAGACAGATGGGAGAGCAGATCAAAAGGCATGAACCTTAGTAAAGGAGAATTTTTTTGCAGGAGAGGGAGTAATGGTCTGGAAGAGGCAGTGAACAGAAGGCAGACAGAAACTTAGTCCCTCAGTGGGTCCAACTCTTTGCAACCCCACGAACTGTAACCCACCAGGCTCCTCTGTCCATGGGATTCTCCAGGCAAGAGTACTGGAGTGGGGTGCCATTTCCTTCTCCAGGGATCTTAACTCAGGGATTGAACTGGTGTCTCCTGCATTGGCAGGTGGATTCTTTAGCACTGGGAATGCTGATTCCTGAGGCCAGTGGAATCTAAGGGCATGAACAGCCAACATTTAATCTAGGCAAAGGCACACATGAGAAGAACATTCCCTAAACTGTGACCCAGTGGACTGTATCAGCCCAAAAGGCATGGCGTTCAGGTCTGCCAAATGCACCCTCCAGGTTCATTGTGACCTTGGCTGGGAAAGTGCTGACCCAAGGATGAGTCAGATTTCAGTTAAGACAAGGAGATGGAAGGGATGGCAGAGAAACGCTGATTAGGGTTTAGCCCAGGGTACAGTCTAATAAAAAGTCACTCACTCACTTAAGAGAAAACTTAAGACTAGCTCTCTCTAAGGTTTTATCTCTCGATTGAAACCTGGATGGACAGGCTGCATCTTGTTAACCACAGGGCCCAGCACTATCTCTAGCAGATAGCAAGTTCCTGAAATATGCTTGTTAAAAGTAGGAATGAATTTCCTGTTACCACAGGTGTAGTATGGAAGGGAATGGGGGACTTCCCTGGTGGTCCAGTGGCTAAGACTCCAAGCTCCCAGTGCAGGAGGCCCGGGATTTGATCCCTGGTCGGGGAACTAGCTCCCACATGCCACAACTAAGAGTTCATGTGCCACAAGTCAAGATCCCTTGTGCCACAAAGAAGACTCAACACAGCCAAATGAACAAATACAAATTTTAAAAAGGAAGGGAAATGGGTGAGAAAAAATAGTGATACACACGTTACACCTCCATCAGTAGAAATAAGGTGTGGATGTGACTGGTGATAGAAGCAAGGTCCAATGCTGTAAAGAGCAGTATTGCATAGGAACCTGGAATGTCAGGTCCATGAATCAAGGCAAAATGGAAGTGGTCAAACAAGAGATGGCAAGAGTGAACGTCGACATTCTAGGAATCAGCGAACTAAAATGGACTGGAATGGGTGAATTTAACTCAGATGACCATTATATCTACTATTGCAGGCAGGAATCCCTCAGAAGAAATGGAGTAGCCATCATGGTCAACAAAAGAATCCGAAATGCAATACTTGGATGCAATCTCAAAAACGACAGAATGATCTCTGTTCGTTTCCAAGGCAAACCATTCAATATCACAGTAATCCAAGTCTATGCCCCAACCAGTAACACTGAAGAAGCTGAAGTTGAATGGTTCTATGAAGACCTACAAGACTTTTTAGAACTAACACCCAAAAAAGATGTCCTTTTCATTATAGGGGACTGGAATGCAAAAGTAGGAAGTCAAGAAACACCTGGAGTAACAGGCAAATTTGGCCTTGGAATGAGGAATGAAGCAGGGCAAAGGCTAATAGAGTTTTGCCAAGAAAATGCACTGGTCATAGCAAACACCCTCTTCCAACAACACAAGAGAAGACTCTACACATGGACATCACCAGATGGTCAACACCGAAATAAGATTGATTATATTCTTTGCAGCAAAAAATGGAGAAGCTCTATACAGTCAACAAAAACAAGACCAGGAGCTGACTGTGGCTCAGATCACAAACTCCTTATTACCAAATTCAGACTTAAATTGAAGAAAGTAGGGAAAATCGCTACACCATTCAGGTATAACCTAAATCGAATCTCTTATGATTATACAGTGGAAGTGAGAAATAGATTTAAGGGCCTAGATCTGATAGATAGAGTGCCTGATGAACTATGGAATGAGATTCGTGACATTGTACAGGAGACAGGGATCAAGACCATCCCCATGGAAAAGAAATGCAAAAAAGCAAAATGGCTGTCTGGGGAGGCCTTACAAATAGCTGTGAAAAGAAGAGAGGCGAAAAGGAAAGGAGAAAAGGAAAGATATAAGCATCTGAATGCAGAGTTCCAAAGAATAGCAAGGAGAGATAAGAAAGCCTTCTTCAGAGATCAATGCAAAGAAATAGAGGAAAACAACAGAATGGGAAAGACTAGAGATCTCTTCAAGAAAATTAGAGATACCAAGGGAACATTTCATGCAAAGATGGGCTCGATAAAGGACAGAAATGGTATGGACCTAACAGAAGCAGAAGATATTAAGAAGAGGTGGCAAGAATACACAGAAGAACTGTACAAAAAAGATCTTCATGACCCAGATAATCACGATGGTGGGATCACTCATCTAGAGCCAGACATCCTGGAATGTGAAGTCAAGTGGGCTCTAGGAAGCATCACTGTGAACAAAGCTAGTGAAGGTGATGGAATTCTTATTGAGCTATTTCAAATCCTGAAGGTGATGCTGGGAAAGTGCTGCACTCAATATGCCAGCAAACTTGGAAAACTCAGCAGTGGCCACAGGACTGGTAAAGGTCAGTTTTCATTCCAATCCCAAAGAAAGAAAATGCCAAAGAATGCTCAAACTACCACACAATTGCACTCATCTCACATGCTAGTAAAGAAATGCTCAAAATTCTCCAAGCCAGGCTTCAGCAATACATGAACCGTGAACTCCCTGATGTTCAAGCTGGTTTTAGAAAAGGCAGAGGAACCAGAGATCAAATTGCCAACATCTGCTGGATCATCAAAAAAGCAAGAGTTCCAGAAAAACATCTATTTCTGCTTTATTGACTATGCCAAAGCCTTTGACTGTGTGGATCACAATCAACTGTGGAAAATTCTGAAAGAGAGGGAAATACCAGACCACCTAACCTGCCTCTTTGAGAAATCTGTATGCAGGTCAGGAAGCAACAGTTAGAACTGGACATGGAACAACAGACTGGTTCCAAATAGGAAAAGGAGTACGTCAAAGCTGTATATTGTCACCCTGCTTATTTAATGTTTATGCAGAGTACATCGTGAGAAATGCTGGACTGGAAGAAACACAAGCTGGAATCAAGATTGCCGGGAGAAATATCAATAACCTCAGATATGCAGATGACACCACTCTTATGGCAGAAAGTGCAGAGGAACTAAAGAGCCTCTTGATGAAAGTGAAAGAGGAGAGTGAAAAAGTTGGCTTAAAGCTCAACATTCAGAAAACAAAGATCATGGCATCTGGTCCCATCACTTCATGGGAAATAGATGGGGAAACAGTGGAAACAATGTCAGACTTTATTTTGGGGGGCTCCAAAATCACTGCAGATGGTGACTGCAGCCATGAAATTAAAAGACACTTACTCCTTGGAAGAAAAGTTATGACCAACCTAGATAGCATATTCAAAAGCAGAGACATTACTTTGCCAACTAAGGTCCATCTAGTCAAGGCTACGGTTTTTCCTGTGGTCATGTATGGATGTGAGAGTTGGACTGTGAAGAAGGCTGAGTGCTGAAGAATTGATGCTTTTGAACTGTGGTGTTGGAGAAGACTCTTCAGAGTCCTATGGACTTCAAGGAGATCCAACCAGTCCATTCTGAAGGAGATCAGCCCTGGATTTCTTTGGAAGGAATGATGCTAAAGCTGAAACTCCAGTACTTTGGCCACCTCATGCGAAGAGTTGACTCATTGGAAAAGACTGATGCTGGGAGGGATTGGGGGCAGGAGGAGCAGGAGATGACAGAGGATGAGATGGCTGGATGGCATCACTGACTCAATGTACATGAGTCTGAGTGAACTCTGGGAGTTGGTGATGGACAGGGAGGCCTGGCATGCTGCGATTCATGGGGTCACAAAGAGTCGGACACAACTGAGTGACTGAACTAAACTGATAGACCACAAAGGAAATGGAAAGTCTCTGCCTTCAAGAGAAGCTCTGCCAAGTGCCCTTGTTCCAGGCCAAAGTCATTGTTCCAGAAGCGGGCTGTACCCCGGGATACCTCCACCCAAGATGAGTTTTCAAGTACTGCAGTAGAGGCTGAGCAGTAGTTAAAGCTGGGGAGAGGGAGGAAGGGTAGAGAGAAAAGGAGAGAGAGTTGGATCTATTAGAAGAGGGTGTATTCAAGACCCAATTGATTTTACCCTGTTTTATATGAAGGAAGGAGAATAGATAGATAAGATGCTTATTAATTTTCCAGTGGTGACTTAGGAGAGGAACTGGAGATATACAGCATAAATGCTAACCATAGTCATCTCTGGCTGGTAGATTTGGTTTTCCCCTTTGTACATTTCTTCATGGCTACATTTTCTATATAGAATATACCTGACTGATTTTTTTTTAGAAAAACTGTAGAATAATATTATGCCTCTTCTAAATTTCTCACAGGCTCAGACTATCTACTCTTAGGGCAAAATTGGCTGCAAACTAAAGGGATTATAAGACTTCAAAAGAAATAATCTCTAGTCATTTCAGCAGTGGTGCAATTGTGAAGAATCAATAGATACCCATTTAATAAAATGAAATGTGTTAGAAAAGTAAACAACTTGCAAAACACCAGCTGTATGGCTTAATATTGATATTTACCTACAGTATAGAAGATGGAAAATTCAAGGCTACAAGAAAGTTTGCTACTCATAATGGGAGAAAGACACATTTTTAGTTAATCTCAGGCAATGACACGTTACCCAAGGGAAAATAACTCAACTATTATTATTATAAATAGTCTGAGTGATACAAGTTTGAAACTAGATGAGAAATTCTGAAATTAAACAGAAGTTTTTCTTACTTGAAGTATCTACAAGGATACATCCTTTATTCCAACGAAGAACAAGAATTATGTACTTGATTTCGCCAGATCATGCTGCAGTAACAAACAGCCCTGCAAATCTCAATGGCTTACAAGTGTATTTCTCATTCATATTACATGCGAAGGGCTGCAGGCTGGCTATGGCTCTCATCCATTTTGCTTCTCATTCTAGGACTGGTGCCAAAGGAATAGTCTTTATCCGGACCTGACATTCTCATGGCAGAGGAAAATATTAAGTGAGTTAGTAGAAAACAGCAATGGTTCTTAAAGTTTCTCCTAAGAACTAGCACATTGTAATCTCCTTTTGGTTTGGTTTTGGGTTTTGTGGAGTTTTGTTGTTATGCTGTTGTTGTTAAAGAAAGTGACGTGGCTAAGCCTAGTGACAGGCACCTATACTCCGTCCAGGGGATGCAGTGCCGTAGACAGGAGTGTATAATCATTTTACAAGGAAGGGATCTGCGGCTATTTGGGAATAACAATACAACTCTCACAAAACGTATTCACTTACACATGCCATGAAGACGCAAACATTCTTGTATCCTTAGGAGCACAAGGCAGAGCTACCTAAGAGTGCCTGCTGTGGGGCATTTGTTGTTGATGTTTAGTTGCTAAGTCATGCCTGACTCTTTCCAACCCCGAAGGTTGCAGCCCACCAAGCTCCTCTGTCCACGGGATTTCCCAGGCAAGAATACTGGCGTGAGTTGCCATTTCCTTCTCCAGGGGATCTCGCCGACCCAGGGATTGAACTCGTGTTTCCTGCATTGGCAGAGGGTAATTCTTTACCCCTGAGCTACCAGGGAAGCCCCACTGTGAGCCATATACCGCAGCAGACCCTCTACTCACTGTGTCCTATGTAAGTCTTTCAATAACCCTTTCAGCGGTCATAGGTACTCATTATTCTCATTTTACCTAAGAGAAAACTGGAGTTGGCTAACTCTACCAAGGTCTCTCTGGTAGATTATGAAAATGGCCACAGTCTTCTCTTGGCATCCACACCTCACAGTGTCAGTTGGCAGACGTTCCCATTGAGGAGCCGAGGCTATTTTCTCCGCTCTTAAATCAGGTTGGCCAGCCACGTGGCTGGCTTTGGCACATGAAACATTAATAAATGAAATGAGCTTGAAAAGTGCTTGTGCACGGGGACTTGCCTTTTTGCTGCTCTTGAATCACTCACCATGAGAACAAGTCCAGGCTGCCCTTCTGAATGATGAGCGACACGTGGCTCACTGCTCCTCTTGTCCCAACCCCAGCCGACTAATCACAAGTAAGGGAGGGCCCCCTACATCATCTAGTCACCAGACAAACCACCGCCTGACAACAGACACACGGAGTGGGTACAGAGATTGAGTTGGCAGTGCTGAAGCTTTATTGATGCTTCTTAAGAAACAGTGAGGGAAAAAGATTGAGCAGGGGAGCCATCAAACAATAACCTGACAAGACTGCTAACCCAGTAGGGAGCTCTGGAGCAAAAACGGCCTGTTAGATAAATTCTATGTGGGATAAAAGTGCCCTGTACGTCTGCCTCTAACCGTGATCTCAGTCACTGGCTGAGGAACACCACAAGAAGGTGACCTCAGTTGAAACACTGAGGGTGGGAGGACCTGAAGGAGCTTAACAGCTGGACGATGCTGGTTACCCACACTAGGGTTTATATCTTGGCTCTCTGTTCTATTCCTTTGGTCTATGCATGTGTGCTAAGTTGCTTCAGTAGTGTTTGACTCTTTGCAACCCTGTGGACCATAGCCTGCCAGGCTCCTCTGTCCGTGGAATTCTCCAGGCAAGCATACTGGAGTGGGTTGCCATGCCCTTCTCCAGGGGATCTTCTCGACCCATGGATTGAACCTGGGTCTCCTGCATTGCAGGCAGATTCTTTACCATCTGAGCCACTGGGGAAGATCAGATAAACTTCTGGTAAAAAACCTGACTCAATTATAATAAATAAATAGAAAATGTATAGAAAATAAACAGGATTTCATTAAGATAACGACGTATTGAAGTTGGACAAAATAGTCAGTCTGGAGGATTTCCAGCACCCTCCATGGTGGGCATTCAATACTTTTGCCTGGATGGGTGGGAGGAGAAGTGTGCCCTCCCAGGAAAGTCCTGGAACTGGGCATGGGAGTCCCCTGTGCCTGAGAGCCGTACCCTTCAGCTGAGAATCTAGGTAAACTAAGAAGAGATGCAGTGATAAGATCTGTCAGGTTCTAATGCTGCAGGAACTATTGGTATGCCCTGTTCAATGGGCTGACGGTCCTGCAGAAAGGAATTGTGGTATGCGGATTGTCTAATTAGAGTAAGTAACATCCATGTGGGCTGATTTATATGTCTCTTGTAGGACCCCTAAACATCAGGTCGGTGCCTTTTTCCTTTCATAACCATTTGTATTTCATGTCAATCAGCATAAAGATTTTGAGAAAATTTTTTTTCTAGTTTCCTTAAATGATAATGTGGACAGTAGCTTTTGTTCAAGTATTCAAGTATAGGGCACTTATGTGTTAAGTATAGCTCTGAGTACATAGTGCAGTGAGATCAAAGACTTTGATCAAATGGCTTTGACATTTGATGCTCTCTCAAAGCTCTCTGGCCTGATGCCCTTCTTTTTTCTTTATTCCTTCATAGGAGGGTAAACTCAGGCCCATCCTAACTCTTCAAGGCAAGTTAAGACAAGGCTGTAATGTATAAGCAGACTTTATTGAAGGCTTCAGGGTAGTAAAACGAAATTACAGCGTAGTAAGGGAAAACTTTGGGCTTCCCAGGTAGCACAGTGGTAAAGAATCCGCCTGCCAATGCAGGAAACAAGAGCCGTTCAATCCCTGGGTCAGGAAGACCCCCTGGAGGAGGAAATGACAACCCACTCCAGCATTCTTGCCTGGACAGTTCCATGGACAGAGAAGCCAGGCAGGCAGGCTATAGTCTATGGGGTTGCAAAGAGTTCAACAGAACTGGGCACAGAACAAAGGAATACTTCAAACTGGCTACTAAATGTGACTTCTTCTGAATCTCCTTATCTACCCACTCCTATTAGCCCCAGACTTCCTACTGTGTTTTAGGAGTAGGCTACCCTCCTTACCAAGAACCATGAACATCACCCACCAGAGCTCAGGCTCCCTGAATCTTCTAAGGCCCAGTGAGCAGGAAACTGCCTCCCCTTATCTCCAGTGTAACGCTAGCTTTCCAGGAGATGTCATCACTTCCACAACTCCATCCACAAGGATGACAACTTCAGGTATTGTTAATAGAGCAGTTTAGCTCTGAAATGTCTTTTTTTTTTTTTTTTTTGCTAAGCCGCCAGCATCTGGGATCTTAGTTCCCCGACCAGGGATTGAACCCATGCCCCTTGCATTGAAAGTGCAGAGTTAACCACCAGGGAAGTCCCAAGCTCTGTAAGATCTTGACTCTTACCATTGCTAAATTGCATCTTGACTTTTCCTTTCTCTGACTTCCCTGGTGGCTCAGACAGTAAAGCATCTATCTACAATGCAGGAGACTCGGGTTCAAGCCCTGGGTTGGGAAGATCCCCTGGAGAAGGAAATGGCAATCCACTCCAGTACTATTGCCTGGAAAATCCCATGGACAGAGGAGCCTGGTAGGCTACAGTCTACGGGGTCACAAAAAGTCGGACGTAACTGAGCGACTTCACTTCACTTTCCTTTCTTCAAGTCCAAAGTGCACTATGCTTTTTTGTTTTCTTTTAAGTCAGACTTAATGAGATTTAATGTACATAAAATAAAATTCATCTACTTTAGTGTATAGTTCTGAGCTTTGACAAACAGATAGCCATGTTACCACCACCACCACAATTAGGACAAAGGACAGTTACTTGACTCCCCAACATCCCTCAGGTCCCGCTGTGCTCAACCTCTTTACACCCTCAGCCCCAGGCCAAGAGTGCCCTGTATTGTGTCTATAGCTTTGCCTCTCTCAGAGTGTCATATAAATGGATCCAAACAGCAGGCAGCTTTTTATATGATTTTTTTCACCTGAGACCCATCCATGTTGTTTGCTCCTTGTATTGCTGAGTCATTTTCCATTGTATGAACATACTATAGTAGATTTATCCATTCACAGTTGAAGAACATTTGAGTTTTTTCCAGTTTTTGATGATTATGAATAAAGCTTCTGTAACATTTGCATACAAGTTTTTGAATGAACTTAAGTTTTCATTTCTCTTGGGTATACATCCAAGAATGGAACTTCTGGGTTGTGTGATAAGCATATGCTCAACATTATATGAAATAATAAGTTGTCTGCCATACTGTTCATACCATTTTGCATTCCTACCAACAATGTATGAGAGGTCTAATTAGTCTGTATGCTTACCAGTACTTGGTAATACCAGGGTTTTTTTGTATTTTATTAAAAATCTTATTCATTGTAACAGATATGTACAGGTACTTCAGTGTAGTTTAGTTTTTAATGACTTGAGCATCTTTTTATGTGCTTATGTGCTACCCATATTTCTTTCTGGTGAAATATTTTCAATTCTTTTCAAATATTTTCAATTCTTTTGACTATTTACTTATTGGCTTGTTTGCTTTATTGTTGGGTTTTGAGCATTCCTTACATATTCTTGTTCCAGTCCTTTAGCAGAAATATGCTTTGCAAATATTTTCTCCGAAGCCTATATTTAGTCTTTTCGTTTTCTTAAACCAGCCTCTATAATCCAATATCATAGACTGGGTGGTTTAAACGGCAGACAGTTATTTCTCACAATTCTGGAGCCTGAGAAGTCCAAGATCCGGGATGCCAGCAGGTTCAGTATCTGGTGAGAGCTTTCTTTCTGGCTTGCAGACTGCCACCTTCTGGCTGTGTCTGCACATGGTGTGGAGAGAGAGCTCAAGCTTTCTGGTGGCCTTGCTGCTGCTAAGTCACTTCAGTCGTGTCCAACTCTGTGCGACCCCACAGATGGCAGCCCATTTACATAAAGGTACTAATCCCATCATGAGGATCCCACCTTTATGACCTCACCTAAGCCTCCTAAGTGAGTGAATCATAGTCACTCAGTCACGTACCGACTTTTTTCAACCCCATGGACTGCAGCCTGCCAGGCTCCTCTGTCCGTGGAATTCTGGAATTCTGGCAAGAATACTGGAGTGGGTTGCCATTTCCTCACCCAGGGGATCTTCCGACCCAGGGGTTGAATGAACATAGGTTTCCAGCATTGCAGGCGGATTCTTTACCATCTGAGTTACCAGGGAATCCAAGCCTCCTAAAACCTCCACAATCAGATAATGGAGGGGGCGAGCCTCCAATATATGTCTATGGGGAAATACTATTCAGTCCATAGCAATGTCTCACAGAGTAAATTTTAAAGTTTGATGAATTCCAAATTAACAGTTTTTCTTTTATGGGTCATGTCTTTGGTGTCACTTCTAAGAAGTTTATGCCTAGTTCAAACTCACAAAAATTTTCTATTTTCTTCTAGGAAGTTTATACTTTCAGCTGTTCTTATGTAGGTCTAATCCATGCAGATGGTGATTGCAGCCATGAAATTAAAAGACGCTTACTCCTTGGAAGGAAAGTTATGACCAACCTAGATAGCATATTCAAAAGCAGAGACATTACTTTGCCAACTAAGGTCCATCTGGTCAAGGCTATGGTTTTTCCAGTGGTCATGTATGGATGTGAGAGTTGGATTGTGAAGAAAGCCGAGTGCTGAAGAATTGATGCTTTTGAACTGTGGTGTTGGAGAAGACTCTTGAGAGTCCCTTGGACTGCAAGGAGATCCAACCAGTCCATTCTAAAGGAGATCAGTCCTGGGTGTTCTTTGGAAGGACTGATGCTAAAGCTGAAACTCCAATACTTTGGCCACCTCATGCAAAGAGTTGACTCACTGGAAAAGACTCTGATGCTGGGAGAGATTGGGGGCAGGAGAAGGGGACGACAGAGGATGAGATGGCTGGATGGCATCACCGACTCAATGCACATGAGTTTGGGTGAACTCCAGGAGTTGGTGATGGACAGGGAGGCCTGGCATGCTGCGATTCATGGGGTCGCAAAGAGTCGGACACGACTGAACTGAACTGAATCCATTTTGTTATGTGTGTTTAGGCGCTCAGTCGTGTCTAACTCTTTACGACCCCATGAACTGCAGCACGCCAGGCTCGTCTGTCAATAGGATTCTCCAGGCAAGAATACTGGAGTGGGTTGCCATGCCCTCCTCCAGAGGGACTTTCCTGACCCAGGGATCGAACCCAGGTCTCCTGCACTGCAGCGGATTCTTTACAGACTGAGCTACCAGGCAAACCCAAGTATACAGGAGTGTGTAGCCCTTCCTTTCTCCCGGGGGAACTTCCTGACCCAGGAATCCAACCAGGGTCTCCTGCATTGCAGGGGGATTCTTTACCAGATGAGCTACCAGGGAAGCCCTGGTGTGACTTGTTAGATATGGTGCCAGATATAGATCAAGGCTCTTTCTTTTAACATTTGTATGTCACACTGTTCTACCGGCATTTTTGCTATTATTATCATTTTTTTAATGTCTTGCCTGGGACTTCCCTAGTGGTGCAATGGTTAAGGCTCTAGATCCCAATGCAGGGTATCCGGGCTTAATCCCTGATCAGGGAACTAGATCCCACCTGCCACAACTAAAAGATCCTGCATGCTGTCACAACCAAATAAATAAATTTTTTTAAAAACCCATATAACATAAAATTTATCATCTCAACCATTTTTAAGCATATAGTTCAGTAAGTGGCACCCTTTAATGGTTCCCGTTTGCTTGTTTCTTAAATCTTGAATGAGTACTGAACTTTATCAGATTTTTTCCTGCATCTATTAAGGTGATTATATTTGTTTCCTTTTTTCCCTTTTTTAGAATGGTGAATTACATTGAGTTTTCAAATATTAAGCCAGACTTGTATTTCTGGAAATAACCTCATTTAGTCATGATATATCAATAGTCTCCTTTTCATATGTTGCCAATTTTATTTGGGAAAGCATCACGGAGTATCTTTATGGACACAACACACTGAAGGCTGCTGAATTTCTGGGTGGAAGGAGAGATGCTTTAAAAATGTTTAATCAGTTCATTTACCATAACATGCAGTGTAAGCATATTACTTAAAAATATGTAAGCAAGTGTCAGAAATAACAGCTCAGAATTAAAAGTGAATGGAAGCAGAAGTAGAAAATGAGGTTATTCTTCCACTTTTTGTACCACCTGTTAAAATTATGTGCACATTATTTTAGAAGTAAAACAATTTAAAAAAAAAGATCCTCCCCAACCAGAAACCAAACAACTCTGATTCAGCTGAGATTATTTTTTATTGGTGCATACCATGCAAACTGGAAAGGTAAATAGAAAACTAATTTGTCCCAGCATAACTGATTAATTAGTCCTTAATTTTCTTCCCATGATTTAATACTCTTGTATCACGGTGTTTCTGTATTATTTGTCCTTGCTCGGATACTACACTGATTAGAAATACGGTAGAATGAGTCTGGGCTTCCGTGATGGCTCAGACAGTAAAAGAATCCGTCTGCAGTGTGAGAGACTGGGTTCGACCCCTGGGTTGGGAAGATCCCCTGCAGGAGGGCATGGCAACCCACTCCAGTATTCTTCCCTGGAGAAATCCACGGACAGGGCTACAGTCCAGGGGTCGCAGAGTCGGACACGACTGAGCGATTAAACATAGCATGAGTTAACTGTAGTGAAGCTCATTTAAAAAAAAAAAAAAAGATGTGCAAAGGCACAGAGGTTTATAAAAAAGTAGGTGGCTGGTAAGCACGAGGAGGAATCTGAGAGTAGATAAATAATGCACGTTGAAACATCCACAGTAAACGGCACTCGTTTAAACGAAAAACTCCGGCCGCGCAGTCCCCTGGGAGGAAACAAATATCACAATTTGAAAGGCGTAAATGAAGCAGAGACATAGAGACGCAAACCGCCGAGGCCAGGTTTGCAGGCCCTCACCTGCTCAGGCTGATTGGCAGCGGCCGCGGGGGCGGGGCCGGGGAGGGGGGCCGAACGTCACTTCCCGTCGCGGCCGGCCTGGTCCTCTCGCGCGATGACGGCCAGCGTGGAGCCGCGGGGGCGACGCCCGGGGGTCGGAGTGGGCGTCGTGGTGACCAGCGGCAGGCATCCTCGCTGCGTCCTCTTGGGAAGGAGGAAAGGGTCGTTCGGAGCCGGCAGTTTCCAGCTTCCCGGGGGCCACTTGGAGTTCGGGTAAGCAGCCGCCTGACTGACTGGGAAAACGAAACGGGCGCGCAAAGGACGACGTCGCCTCCTGCGTCCATCTGTGCGTGCGTGCGCGCTGACGCTGCGTCCTTTCTCGCGCGCTTGTCTTTCTCGCCTGAGGCCGGCAGGGGGTGCTGCTCTTCGCGAGGCGGGCGCAGGAGTCGCCACGTCCGCGTGCGAGCTGCCCTCGAGGGGTCAGCTCCTTTCGAGCCCTGACGCGGCCGGTTGTTGTGAGTTGTCTGTTTCCTGCTGCTTGCGCTTGAAAGGCCGGAAGTGCGTATTTACAGGCCTCGAATAGTGTAGTTGTCCTTTGAGACGTTTGCACGGTTTGCTGGAGATTTAAACGCAAGCGGTATGTTATTTTCCTGCTTCCGTAAGTCTCGTAGCGCTCTAACCGAGCGAATGGTTGACGGAAACCCTGGGCCTCTCTGCCTCCCTCGTTAAAACGGGGAAATCGCCCGAAGTACTCCCTATGGTCTCCTTCTCTGCTTTGACTTTCTGTGAATTGAGGTGTCAGAACGACAGAGAAAGTTTAGTTCTACACAAGGGTGAAGAAAAGCTGAGATTGACCTAGAAGGTGGGTTCACCCGGGCTCTTGGACTCTTTAATCGATAGAAATTGGTAAGATGCCAGAGGAGGAATTTAGGCAGAGCTTTGTCCGGGCTCGTGCTGTAGCCGGAGGGAGGGAGCGAGAGCAAGAAACAGGTGCCCTTGCTCGCTCTCCTGGAGCGGGAGGTGGTGGTGAGCTGGTTTCTTAAATGGAGTGGGGCGTGGGCACGGATCTGCCGGTTGCGCGGAAGGTGCAGCTTAGGTGGTCTGCCTGCTCCCTTGGTTCTGTGCGCGGAAATCATGCTTGGTTAACCCTGCTTCGCTCTGAAGTGAAGTCGCTCAGTCGTGTCCGACTCTTTGCGATCCCATGGACTGTAGCCTACCAGGCTTCTCCATCCATGGGATTTTCCAGGCAATAGTACTGAGCAGCTCACAAATGGCTGTAGGTTTGTGGCCTTTTTTGTAGTTTGCCTTTAATTTCCCCAACTGTGCATGCGTTATTTTTAGTCTCTAACTTTGTCCAGGTGCGAGCATCCCGGGAAAGGGTTCCATCCTATCTCAAAGTGAGAATAAGGATGACGTCTGCTGCAGATAAACAGCATCAGAAACGTTCAAGGGGCTTCCCAGATGGCGCAGTGGTAAAGAATCCGCCTGTGATATCCAGTCCAGCATTTTTTGCAACTGGCTTGAAAATGTCTTTTTACTGTTTTGTACCAATTTAGATCAAAGGGAGGGTATATATTGCATGTGATTAGGACTTCCCAGGTGCCACTAGTGGTAAAGAACCCGCCTGCCAATGCAGGCGATATAACAGAAGCAGGTCGGGAAGATCTCATTAAGGAGGAAATGGCAACCCACTCCAGTATTCTTGCCTAGAGAACCCCATGGACAGAGGGAGCCTGGCGGGCTACAGTCCGTAGGGTCGCAGAGTCGGACACAACTGAAGCGACTTAGCAGCAGCAGCAAGCTATTAATAAATAATAAAATTACTAGATTAAAAATGAAATTGCACAGGCAAGCACACCCCTTGACGGCGCTGGGTGCGGAGATCATGTGAGGTGCCCTGCTTTTGCTCCTGGCAGCCCACAAGTGGCAGTTAGGTTTTTGAATCTTGTTCATAATTTATGGCAGCTGTGCGCTGGTATAGTTATTTTTGGTCCCTCATTGTTTCTTTTTGTTCTGCCGGATACAGAGGAGAGGAGACGTAACCGGCCCCCAGGTCCCAGCCTGTCCCACCATCAACGGGATGGAGGGAGGGGGAATGTACAATTATGGCTGATGACATTGTTGTGCGGCAGAAACCAACACAACATCGTAAAAATTAAAAAAGAAAAAAGTAGTATTTGGGCGTTCCGGTCCTCTTCCTTCCAGGCGTTTGTTTCCTTTGTGGTGGGGAGAGGAGGTGCTGGCCCTTGTTTTGCGCTCTCGGCGGGTGCTTCTGATTTCTTTCTGGGTCGGAGGGGAGGGCGCAGAGCTTTCCCTGGGTCCTGCTGCTGCATGTGCTCTCTGGGTGCAGTATACACGTGTGCGGTCTTTCTGCGGGTGTGTTTGGTGCTGGTTGGAAGTCCTCCAGTCCTACAAGGATTTCTGCACTGCACAGTTACCTGACACAGGTGACCAAAAACTTCTGATGCTGGCCGCCAGCTCCTGGTGCTGGCGCCCCGCGCTGCGTTTTCTTCTGTCGGGTCCCCAGTAGTCTCACAGCATCTGCTTGGCCCGAGAAAACATGCTGCTTTCTCTGCTGCTCGTTTTCTCTGCTCAGCCATCGTGGGCTGCTTTCGCCAGGCTCCTACCGTGCAAATGCCGAGAGTGGGGACGAGCTTCTGTGTTCACGTGCATCCCACGCAACGCACTTCAGACTTCCCCAGCTCGTTGCCTGCTGGTCCTCTGCTCTGAGGCACCGGGCAGCCCTGTATGCTTCCACAGCTCAGCCCTTTAAGTGGGGGTGGCGCACCGGTGCCTCCTTGAGAGTCCGTGGTCACCCCGTCTCCGTGAGCGTTTCTTTCTCTTTGGAGCGCCTCTTGGTTGGTTTAGGGGCAGAGGTGGCCCCCCATCAGGAAGAAAGGGAACATTCCCACAGCCTGAAAATTCACAACTTTCCTCCCTCCACAAAGATCTAACGGGTAGAGTGAGGGTAGATTAGGTAATTAGAGAAATAGTCAAGGTACAAAAGATAGAGAAACAGTATTATTTTTTGCTGAATATCTCACATACTAAAGTGCTTCATAAATATAAGGAAATTTAATCTAAAAGTCAGTGAACCACACAGATTTCTTTTCACACTTGTTTTCACTTGTTTTCACTTTTCATGTACTTTATCTGACTATAAAATTCCATTTGGAACCATTTCTAAAGGGAGATGCTATATATATTTTTAATCTTGTTTCATGTATGAAAACTGAATAGTGAAATGTTTTAATTTATATGCAGGTTTTGGTAACTTTTAGAGTATCAGTTCTTGTCAGTATCTAGTTATTATGGATCATATGTTGAAGGTGAACTAATCACATCAGTGTATTTTAATATTTTGTGAATGCCTTTTGTTCTCAATTTTGAGGCATAAACTGAAATTCTGAACCTACTGGAAAAGACTTGACTTCTTGATACACTTGAAACAAGCCTGTGAGAAAGTAGCATTATCTTTTTACTTATCCAAGGTGGAACTTTGAACTCAGACCTAGGTCTAGCTAACTACAAGGCCTGTGCTCTTAACTGATACATCAGACCACCTCCTGGTTGCATGCTGCTTCCAGGCAAGTGAACTAGTGCTGAATTGGCTAAATGTTCATTTGTTGTTGTTCAATATGAAGTCCTTTTGGTCTTCAGATAACTAGATACAGGATAAACAGTATCCAAGGAGGGTTGTTGGTTTATTGTTTTAAAGCATGAATCAATTACAGCTTTTTGGGGGTTACACTGGAAATTTCTAGCCATGAATTTCACGGCTAAAAAAAAAAATGAATAGAATTGAATATGGTGGTGTGTTTCTGTTTTCCAGTGAAAGCTGGGAAGAATGTGCTCAAAGGGAAACCTGGGAAGAAGCAGCTCTTCACCTGAAAAATGTTCGCTTTGCCTCGGTTGTGAATTCTTTCATTGAGAAAGAGAATTACCATTATGTCACTATTTTAATGAAAGGAGAGGTGGACCTGACTCATGATTCAGAACCAAAGAATGTAGAGCCTGAAAAGAATGAAAGTAAGAGAATTACATACAATCGAGCATTTTCTACGAGAGCATATGTCTGAAGGAAGATTACTTTATGTCACCATATGAAGAGAGTTAGAATGTAATTATACTTTAATTAGAGCTTAAATCTGCTGAAGTTCTGAAGACATAAGGATAGAACAGGAAAGAGAATGGGTTGAGAGCCAGACTGCTTGGTTTGCATCCTGGTTCTTCCGCTTAGAGGTTTGTGACCACCAGCCAAGTTCTTTAGGTCTCTGGGCCTCTTTTCTCATTTGTTATAATAGTAGCTACTTCAGATGGGTTGTTTTAAGGATGAAATGAGTTATTACCTACAGTGGGCCCATCCTAATGAACAGTGTTAGTTTTATTGCTAGTGTTTAATTTTGTTTCAAACTGATTTTTTTAAGCAAAACATTTAATGTGCTTTCCTCAGTTTTCTCACCTGTGCAAGAGAGATAATAACTTTCTTTTATAGAAAATGATTAACTTGCAAAACACCCAACCTGTTACCTTCTGTGTTGAATTGAGTGCTCTGAAAGCTTTAATGACAGTAATTGATAACCTTTTATTTACTGTGTACTACACTTTGTCTCTGGGGCTTCCCTGCTGGCTCAGAGGTAAAGAATCCACCTGCCAGTGCAGGAGATGGGGTTTCGATCTGTTGTTCAGGAATATCCCCTGGAGGAGGAAATGGCAACCCACTCCAATATTCCTGCCTAGGTAATCCCATGGACAGAGAAGCCTGATGGGCTACAGCCCATGGGGTTGCAAAAGAGTCAGAGAGGGTTTAAACAACAACACGGGATGGTGTGGGGACGGGGGCATGGATGCACCACCCTCCCAGCAGCTTGACGTGTTCAGCTCTGAAGCTTTCTGAACCCAGTTTTGTGGAGTTTTTATGAAGCATCATTATGTTATGGGATTATTATTATTGTGATTGACTCAACCATTGCCTGTTGATTAACTCAAACCTCCAGCCCCTCTCCCCGCCCCTAAGGTGGAGTGTGGGGGTCAGCGGTGGGCTGAAAGTTCCAACCCTGTGATCATGCCTCTGTCTTTCTGGTCAGCACCCACTTCCCGAAACTATGTAGGAGCCACCAGCCATCTCATCAGCATTGACTCAGCCTTGGTTGAAAGGGGCTTATTATGGAAAACAAAAAGATGCTCCTCTGATCCCTGTCACTCAGGAAATTATTAATACAAAGGTTTTAGGAATCCTGCCAGGAAACAGGGATGAAGACCAAATACATATTTCTTATTTCATGATATCACATGAAGAAAAACACAAGAAGGATCCAGAGGCCTTCAGCTGGCCTAGGGTACAAGAAAAATTATTCACGCCTTAAGAATGGGAAGGCAGGATGGTACCAGATTAACTAGGGAAGCTGATGACTGGCCAAGGTACAGTGGCTCGGGGGTTTTGTTTTATTTATAATACGGGCATGCAGACTCTGCCCTGTGTTCATCAGGCCCTGGATCTGAACAGCCTGCTTCAGCCTTCTAGTCACCGCATCTTTCCTCCAGCCGACAGATTATAATTAGAGGGAATATCCAGATGCTTCCTTCTCTAGGAGACAGGGTAGAGGCTACTTCAGGTCTCTGGAGACTCAGTTAACTGAGCATCTTGCAACATGGTTAGTGTGTGCCTCCCCCACCCCCACCCTGTGTGGTCACAGGTGCTGATCAGCCCTTCCAGAACTTGTTCCAGGTCCATGGATTCTTTGTCCTCTGCCTTCCCAGAGTGCAGCTACATATCTGTATTTTATAGGCAGAGAGATGCTTAATGGAAGAAACAGTAATTACACATAGATATATACATGTAATCATAAACTAATTTAGAACAGAATTCTTAATAATCATTGTATTGCTGTCATTAATATCATAATATTTAAACATTCACCTGTCGTGAGCATCTGTGCACGCTCAGTCATGTCTCTTTGCGACCCCGTGGACTGTAGCCCACCAGGCTCCTCTGTCCATGAGATTATCCAGGCAAGAACACTGGAGTGGGTTGCCATGCCCTCCAAGGAATCTTCCTGACCCACAGCTCCTGCCACATACCCTGCATCACAGGCAGATTCTTCACTGCTGAGCCACTGAAAATTATGTTTGTATAGCCAAGATAATGCATAGCATCACTCTTGCGCTTCGTTTTATTAGTAGCAAATCACTTTTAAAATTAATTTTTCTTAGTACAGGTTACCTAGCCAAAATGAATATGCTTTGTTTCCTTTCAACTGAAGAAATTGCTTTAATGTCTGTCTTTTCTAGGTTGGGAGTGGGTTCCTTGGGAAGAATTTCCTCCCCTGGACCAGCTTTTCTGGGGACTACGTTGTTTAAAAGAACAAGGCTACGATCCTTTTAAAGAAGATTTGGATCATCTGGTAGGATATAAAGGAAGTCACCTGGAGGTGAACAAGGAGATTCACTGAGTTGTTTTTTTTTTAATGGATTGGCCCAAAAGTTCACTTAGGCTTTTTTATTGTACAATGACTATTGTGCTTAGTTGTCTCTAACTTCATTTAAAACAATTTTGTGAGATTGTATTGTGACACCTGTCACAGCAATGTGCATTTTTTAAAAGAAAGTTATCAAAATTGGTGAATTTGGGGGTAGCCATTTTAATATTGAAGATGGAAGAAAAAAAGCAACAATTTCGGCATATTATGCTTGATTATTTCAAGAAAGGTAAAAATGCAACAGATACCAAAAAAAAGATTTGTGCAGAGTATGGAGAAGGTGCTGTGACTGAGCGGACATGTCAAAAGTGGTTTGCCAAGTTTCGTGCTGGAGATTTCTCTCTGTATGATGCTCCACGGTCAGGCAGACCAGTTGAAGTGGATAGCAATCAAATTGAGACATTAATTGAGAGCAATCAACATTATACCACACGAGAGATAGCCGACATACTCAAAATATCCAAATCAAGCGTTGAAAACCATTTGCACCAGCTTGGTTATGTTAATCGCTTTGATGTCTGGGTTCCACTTAAGTTAAGCCCGAAAAACCTTCTTGATCGTATTTCCACATGTGATTCTCTACTGAAACGTAATGAAAGTGTTCCGTTTTTAAAACAAATTGTGACAGGCAATGAGAAATGGATACTGTTCAATAATGTGGAACGGAAGAGATCATGGGACAAGCGAAATGAACCACCGCCAGCCACGCCAAAGGCCAGTCTTCATCCAAAGAGGGTGATGTTGTGTATATGGTGGGATTGGATGGGAGTCCTTTATTATGAGCTCCTTCCAGAAAACCAATCAATCAATTCCAAGAAGTACTGCTCCCAGTTAGACCAACTGAAAGCAGCACTCAATGAAAAGCGTCCAGAATCAGTCGACAGAAAATGCATAATCTTTCATCAGGATAACGCAAGACCACATGTTTCTTTGATGACCAGACAAAAATTGTTACAGCTTGGCTGGGAAGTTCTGATTCCTCCACCATATTCCCCAGACATTGCACCTTCAGATTACCATTTATTTCGGTCTTTACAAAATTCTCTCAATGGAAAAAATTTCAGTTCCCTGGAAGACTGCAAAAGGCACCTGGAACAGTTCTTTGCTCAAAAAGATAAAAAGTTTTGGGAAGATGGAATTATGAAGTTGCCTGAAAAATGGCAGAAGGTAGTGGAACAAAATGGTGAATATGTTGTTCAGTTCAGTTCTTGGTGAAAGTGAAAAATGTGTTTTTTATTTTTGCTTAAAAATCAAAAGAACTTTTGGGCCAACCCAATACATAAAAGGCAGAAAGGTCCTGTTAAAGAACAAAAAAAATCTACATTTCAGAACAACTCCATTTTACTTGAAAAGTCCCACATGATGGACAGTTTATTTGTAGTCTCTTAATATACCCAACACCTTTTCATTCAGTACTTGTGAAAAATTTTCAGAGATTGTGTCATGAATTGTTTCAGAAAATGTGATAATTGGTGATGTTATAAATGGTAATTCCACTTTCTGTATTTCTCTGGTATTGATGTGTATGGAGGAGAGTGCAGTAGAATTTGTCTTAGTGTTTCGGTTCTAGTAGAGATCCTAATTCAAGTGCTAACACAGAATTTATCTCATTTGTTGGTTTTTCCTTTTCTGTTTGTTGTTGTTGTTGTTGATGTATTTTGACAGTTCCTACAACTAGAGCAGACAGGACAGGTCATTAGGGTGTACTTCTGATTGGGAATGTAAACCCAGGGAAGCAAGTTAAACCATCCAGGATCTGTATCCCATTGTTAACAGGCCTTACCATTTTGGATCTCAGTTGATCTCTCTCAAGGTTCGATTTCCTTGTATGTGAATTGTGACTAGACTAGGGCAGCGGTTCTCAGGATGGTCGGGAGAAGTCCTCAAGGCCTTTCAAGGGTCCTCGGGGTCAGAGTCGCTTATGTCACACCCTCATTCTTTGCTGAGTGTACAGAGGAGTTTTCCAGAAACTGCGTGTTATAGGTTACTCTAGTAGAGTGAATGCAAAGCGGATAAAATCTGGCTCTCTCGTAGTAAGCTAGATGTGGAAGAAATTGACAAAAATGTAAAACAATGCCATGCTTCTCACTTCTTTTTTTTTTTTTTAAGAAAAACATCTATATTTTTTAATAAAAATTATGTTAACATATAAGTTTTGTTATGGGTTTTTGTTATTTGTAAATAAATAAAACAATTCTTAAAATTTATCAGTTTTAATTCCTAGTATGACACTAGATAACATCCTACAAAAACTCTTTGGGGCCTCAGTTTGTTGTTTTTTGTTTTTTGTTTTTTTTAATGAAGTATAGTTGTTTACAATGTAGTGTTAGTTTCAGGTATATACCAAAGTGATTTAGATATGTATCAATGCGCACACATTTTCAGATTCTTTTCCATTACAGATTGTTGTAAGATAAATATAGCTCCATGTATTATACAGTATGTCCTTATTGTTTATCTGTTTTATACACATACAGTGTGTATTTGTTAATCCCAAACTCCTAATTTGTCCCTCCCCATCTCCTTTCCCTTCTGGTAATCATGCCTTTTCCCTGCATCTGTGAGTCTGTCTGTTTTGTAAATAGGTTCCTTTGTGCCATTGGTTGAGAGTCCACGCATTAGTGGTACCATGATGCTTGTCTTTCTCTGACTGTGGCCCCCATGTTGCTGCAGGCGGCATTAGTTCATTCTTTTTGTGGCTGAGTGACGCTCCATTGTATGTGTGAGCCACCTCTTTATCCATTCATCTGTTCATGGGTGCTTAGGTCGGTTCCACACCTCAGCTATTGTAAATAGTGCTGCTGTGAACATTGGGGTGTGTGAATTTTTTCAAATTGCTTTTCATCTTTTCTGAGTATCTGCCCAGAAGGGGGATTTCTGGATCATTTTCCTAAGGAACCTCCTTACTGGCCTCTTTAGTGGTTGCACAGTGTACATTCCCACCAACAGTGTAGTAGGGTTCCGCTGCCTTCCCCACCCTCCTCAGCATTTATCATTTGTAGACTTTTTGATGATGACCGTTCGGACTGGTACGAAGTAGTACCTCATCGTAGTTTTGATTTGTGATATTGAGCATCTTTTCTTATGGCTCTTGGCCACCTGTATGTCTTTGGAGAAATGATATTTAGGTCTTCTCACTTTTATGATTTTTTAATGTTGAGCTGCATGTCAGTTGCATAATTTGCAGATATTCTCTCCCATCCTGTAGGTTGTCATTTTGTTGTGTTTACGGTTTCCCTTACTGTGCAAAAGCTTACAAGTTTGACTAAGTCCCATTTGTTTATTTTTGCTTTTATTTCTTTGGCCTTGGTTGGGAAACTGACCTAAGAAACTAAGAAAACATTGGTACAGTTTTATGTCAGAGTTTTGCCTGTGTCCTTTTCTAGAAGTTTTATAATGTCACGTCTTATTGAAGTCTTTAAGCCATTTAGAGTTTATTTTTGTGTTTAGTAAAAGGGAGTGTTCTAACTTCATTGATTTTCATGCAACTTTCAAACTTTTCCAGCACCACTTGCTAAAGAGACTGTCTTCTCTGCATTTTTAATCTCCTTTGTCAAAGATTAACTGGTGTGGGTTTATTTCTGGGCTCTCTCTTCTGTTCCATTGATCCAGATGTGTGTTTTTGTTATTAGTATCAGCTTTTAGTATTAGTATTAGCTGTTTTGATACTCTAGTGTTGTCAGAAGTCTGGGAGGGTTATACCTCCAGCTTTGCCCTTTTTCCTTAGAATTGCTTTGGCAATTCTGGGTTTTCTGTGGCTCCATATACATTTCAGGATCATTTTTTTCTGATTCTGTGAAAAATATTTGGGTGATTTGATAGACATTGCATTAAATATGTAGATTTGCTTTGGGTAATATGGCCACATTAATAATATTCTTCCAGTCTGGGAGCGTGGGATAGCTTTACATTTTTTTTAAACTTCAGTTTCCTTTATCAATGTTTTATAGTTGTCAGCATATAAGTCTTTCTCCTCCTTGCTCAGGTTTATTCCTAAGTTCTTTTGTTTTTTTTAAAAATGTGATTTTAAAAGGGATTATTTTTCACTTTCTCTTTCTGATACTCTGTTTTTAGTATAAAGAAATACAACAGATTTATGTAATTAATCTTGTAATTAACCTTGCTAAATTCATTTATCAGTTCTAATATTTTTTGTTTAATGACAACCCACTGCAGTATTCTTGCCTGGGAAACCCCATGGACAGAGCCTGGCAGGCTGCAGCCATGGGGTCGCAAAGAGTTGGTCATGCCTGAGCACGCACATATGCACCTTACTAACTTTATCAGTTTGAGTGATTTTTTTTTTAATCTTTAGGTCCTCAGTAATTTTTAAGAGTGTAATAAGATTCAAAACCAAAGTTTGAGAACTGCTGAATTAGACCATAAACTCATCTTTTTTCATCATGAACCCATTTCTATAAAATCCCTTGCTTCTCCTAGAGCTGGTTATATTTGAATTTTGCCCTTTCAGAAGACTCAAGTACTGTTGTAATACATGCTACAAAAGAATCTTTCTCCAATGAATGACGATTATTTTTAAAGTTGTTTTAATTGCTTCCTTTTTCTAAATTATATGTGCACATATCAAGTTTACCATTTACAAATCTCATTTTCTGTTTTGACAAACTTGTTTTAGAGTGAGCTCAAGTAAAATTAGTGTATTTCCTTGAACTAATGAATTTCACAGTTTTTCCTACTCCTATTTGATTATTCACATCCTTCTTTTGCCTGCTCATTAGTTTTACTCCCTTCAACTGACTTAACCCCTTTCTGTCCCTGAAAGTGGAGTGAAAGTGTTAGTTGCTCAGTCGTGTCTGACTCTTTGCCACTCCATGGACTGCAGCCCACCAGACTCCTCTGTCCATGAATTCTCCAGGCAGGAATACTGGAGTGGGTTGCCATGCCCTTCTTCAGGGGACCTTCCCAATCCAGGGATCAAACTTGGGTCTCCCACATTGCAGGCAGATTCTTTACTGTCTGAGCCACCAGGGAAGCCTCCTCCTTGAATGGCAGATATGGGAGGCTTGATAAGAACCCAGGCAAGCCTTGTGGATGAAACTCCTCAATAACTTAATCCCAAGTATAGTTGATTAGGAATTCATTGAGATATATCTTTATGCTAGCTACTAGTACTTATATAAACAGGTGTTTTATAGTTTCAGAAACTTAAACTACAAGTTTCTTCCATTATCTCCTTTTAAAAATTTTTAGTAGACTTAAAAAATTTTTAATTTTTAAATTAATTAGGAGCTTGTGAGGTTTTCCATTTGTTTTAAATTCACCAAACTAGACATGAGGGTTTACTTCAATGGAAAGAGAAAAACCAATCTGGGCTCTTTATTTATAGCGAAAAGTAAAAAGGTAGAGGGGGATTGTACTTTCTCAGCATCTGACGTGTGCAGTGGCATCCAGTAGTCACTCTAAATAATTTCTCTAAAAGAGCGAATGGCCAGAATAGAGCTCTTGAGTAAGCAGTTAATTCTCAAATGGTTGAGAATTGCTTTTAATAGAAAAAACTAATAACTGACTACTAGCGATAGTCTCCTAAAATGAAATGTCTATACCTCACTCTGCCAGGATGCTGGCAAGTCTGAAACAGCTCTTCCTGTGTTTGTTAAATCAAGCCCCAAGGTGTCCTCTATCCCAGGCAAGTCCTCCTACACTGATCCTTGAAACGTCTGAGGGACATAAACGAGAGCTGTTTCTGTAAGTGTAGAGAGAGGAGCTAAAGTCTGAAATAGAGATGCCCTGAAGGTTAAAGACCTGTACAAAAGCCAAAACCAGGCGGGAGAGTGGAAATCCAATCATCAGTTTAACAGGAATAATGAGGACAAGTTCCTGTGTTGAGGAAATTGCTAAATAACATGTGTGTATATGAAATGTGCCTAAAATGAAGGTTTAATATGCGTAATTTATAAGATGCCTCTTCAGTTCTTGCTGGGGGTTTATTCTATAATATTCAGTATTTAAGTCCTGCTAACTTTCTAGAATATTTTTTAAAAATCCAAGTTCTGAGGTAATTCTGACCTAAAGGTTTTGGGTGAGAGGTTGTAGAGCTGTACAGATAAACACCAAATGAGCATGTGCACAGCAGTTTGATTTGAGGTACACATGGAACTCCCTTTTATTTTCCAATCCACTGGTCCACCAACACTCCGAGTCTAGGTATTCCTTGAGTCCTATTTTTCCATTTCGGTTTATTTTTTTGTTGTGGTGTTTGTATTGGTTTATAAGTGAAAGCCCCTCAAAGGAAAAGGTGCAAGATTCTTGGGTTGTGAATGGCAGTGACTGGCAAGGAGCTTAAGGGCTTTAGGGCCCCAGTACTTAGATTTGGATGTGAAGGCTTCACACAGATGCTGTTTCAGCAGGTTAAGAAGCAGATCCTCAATCTGCCGTCTAACAGCACCCAAGTGATTTTCATACGCTTGGCTTGTGGCCACACTGAGAAATACCACTTTGGAGATAAAGTGTAACTAGTTATGTTTGTTGTCCTCTGCACAAATCTAACATTGGTAATATGGGCTGGTTTTTTTTTTTTTTTTTACAAAATGTATATAGTGTGCCTTTTTTTTTTTTAAGAGAAGAGTCTACACCAGGAGAAACAGTAAACGATGCAGTACTGTCTAAAACTGACAAATCAAAATGTAGCTGTATAAGTGTATTATTTAAACAAGAAGGTTAACCACCAGAAAAAAATTAACAGTGATTCTAGGAGCTGCAATAAGAGGGAAGGTGAAGCCTGAGAGTGTTTTCCCTTCTAAAACCCTTCCTACAATTTATGTTTGTTACGACATTTCTATGGTAAGTTGTCAGAAAAAAACACCACTTCATTTTGTTTCTTCCAAGAAGGGCAGTCTATGCCTTTGAGAAACCTAAGCCAAATTTGGGATTCCTAGTTCAGGTGTGTATGCACTGCATCATATTTGCTCATCTTTCAGATTCTAACGTATGGACAAAACGCAACTGGATTTACAGACCTATCTTACCTACACTGGAAGTACATTTAAAAATTTTTAAAAACATACAAGAATACAAACAAGAATAAGTTTATTTACAAAAAATACAATAATTATAAAGTATAAACTGAGATGATTTCTCTTCCTGTGACAGAAAGTAACAGCCTTTACTTTCAAATGAAGGTTTCTGGTATACAGTGCACACTGAGTGACGTGCTGCTCTTGTTTATGCTTTTCTAAATAATTCCAGGAGGTCTATTAGTGATATGCACATGGGTCATTCCCCTCAAATCTTATTTCCAGTACTATGCACAAGTCCAACACAACTGGAACAGAACAAGGTAAGACAGCATTGAACCGAAAAAGCTGTACCCCAACAGTAAAGTGTGATTTTTCTTAAAGTATTAACCTAGTGGTTTAGAACTGAAACCATACTTTAGGGCTTTAAAAAGAAAGTCCACTATGATTTTTAGTGGCAGAACAATTCCACTACAGCCAACATCACCTGGCTAGCTTTCCACGTTTGCCCTTTAAGAAACAGATTTCTATAGTATTCAATTCTGTATGCTTTTTGTCTTACGGCCTCTAATCAGAGTCACTGCTGCTGCTCGAGGAGTCCGTTGACATAACCTCTACATCGTCCTCGTTTTCTTTGTTGTGCCCTGGAGGTTCCAGCAGGAAGTCGTGACTGTGGTTGGGTGGGAGCATGCTCATCGCCATGTCACTTGCCTGCCATGGGTACTGTGGAGCAAGGACATCTGGAGAGAGACGCACACAGGAGGACAGTGCAACTAGCAATTCATTCACTCCTTACTCTTTCCTTCATGCAGACACTTCGAAAAGTTTTTTAAAGGTTAAAAATCAAAATATACATTTGGCCAAATTAATGATCAAACTTATCAAGGAAAAATGTGATGTTTTAGTAACTAGAATCTATGATTTATTTTTTAAAATCATACTTTCCTACAGTCACTATTCAAGACGGTCACAATCACAAATCAAATGTCTCGTCTATATATGTAATAGGTCATGTATAGTACTTTCTATACACACATTATGAATAGCTAATGTGTACTATACTAGGTATTCCAGTTTAAGCTGCCTCTAAGCCTGCACTCTTCTCCCTGGACCCTAAACACGGTTCTCTGCCAGCAGCGACAGTGCTCAGCTCTGCCCGTAGAGGGCGCCGCAGGGGCTCCACAGGTGGCGGTGGTGGTATAGTCACCAAGTTGTGTCTCCAACTCTTGCGACCCCATGACTGTAGGCCACCAGGCTCCTTTGTCCATGGGATTCTCCAGGCAAGAATATTGGAGTGGGTTGCCAATTTTCTTCTCCAGGGGATCTTCCCAACCCAGGAATCTAACCCAGGTCTGCACTGCAGGCAGACGCTACTGACTAAGCTATGAGGGACAACCATAAGAGGAAAAGGCTTCTTCCCCTACTGGGGCCTGCATTCCCTCCTGTGGTGCCTGGCTGGTGTGCAGGATGTCAGTGGCATCCCAGTTGGAGAGGATGGTGTACTTTCAGCCTTCTGCCGGGACTGTACTGACATGATATGGTACAATCACAGTGAGAAAAATGAGGTGATACTAAGGAAAACTAATGCACAGTGAACTCCCAGTTTGTCTTAGCTAACAATGTTCACAAAAGCATTTTTAGTAACACAGGGACAGCCTGACAACGAAACGTTAAACATTAAAAAAGCATTATCTAGAGTACATTTTTAGCAATGTAAAAAATACAGGGTGGGCTTCCCAGTGGCTAGGACTGCCTGCCAATGCCAGTAACGAGGGTTCAATCCCCAGTCCAGGAACTGGGACTACACGTTGCAGGGCAGCTGGGCCCGTGCGGCACAACTACTGAGGCTGCTCTGCAACGAGAGAAGCCACCTCAATGGGAAGTCGGCCTGCCGTAACTAAAGACAGCCCATGAACCACAACAAAGACCCAGTGGAGCTGAATAAATGAATGAATAAATTTAAAATAGGTTATTTTTAAAAATACACGGAAAATCATGAGATGTGTAAAATATTAAGTGACTGCCCAAAAAGAGTCATTTTTTTCCTATCTTATGCCTTTTAGAAAACTTTTTTAAAAAGTTCTACCAGATGAAAACAAGTAGACTTCTATGTAAAACCTGAGGTGGGCTGAAGAGTTCAGAATGAGCTCTCATAAAAAACATAACTCTATTTAGATACTAAAAAGTCCATTAGAACCTTTGTTATTCACTTAATTTGGGGGGTTTTAACAAGTATGTTCACGTGGTATCCTTTAAACTGAATACGTCTTACTCTATTTATAAAGTATGGTTCATTAAAAAAAAAACTAAGTCTGGAGCTTAAGTTAATGAGAGGCCTGAGGAAAATGGCACAATATCACTTCATTCCAATTTCATGGGGCATCCCTTCTGGTTCAGCTGGTAAAGAATCCACCTGCAATGCAGGAGACCTAGGTTCAATCCATGGGTCGGGAAGATCCCCTGGAGAAGGGCATGGCAACTCACTCTGGCCTGGAGAATTCATGGACTCTAGTCCGTGGGGGTCGCAAAGAGTTGGACACGCCTGAGTGACTTTCACATCACATAGATTCTAATTTTATAGCCTCCATCTAGACCGGTCTTAAATGAGAAGAAGCAGAGCGCAGGACAAACTGGTAAAGTTAACTCTAGCAACTAAAATAAGATGGGTCCAGACCCTCAAACCTATTCAACAGCCAGACCTTTGTCTTCATCATCTCTGAAAAAAAGCCTTTATCTGGAAGTACTATTCTGATTAACACATACCGGGCAGTCTGCCAGCTGCAAGTGCGTCCCCTGGGAGATGACCGTTTACTCCATTAGTGGAAGGATTGTTCATCTGACCCAGTAATCCACTTCTCATCTCCAAATCAGTGGGGTATGGTCTCCGTGGGTCCCCTAAAAAATACAGCCTGCTTTTAATTCAATCACATATGGAAATATGCTTAAATACCTTATTTGAAATATTGATTTTCCTTGGTTCACTTTGAAAAACTCAAGCCACATTTTAAATTTTAGAATATTAAAGTCATCAGTTGCTATTAAGAACATGTTAAAATTTTAATTACATGTATTTTTATACCTTCTTTAGATCTTCACAACAACACTATATGAAAATTGTCATTTCAGCAACCATTTCAAATGACAAAATTATAATCCTGATTCCTCTAAATTAAAACCTTTTCCTAATCAACCTCTTTAATCATGTCATTTAAAGACTAATTCCTGGGGACTTCCCTGGTAGTGCACTGATTAAGACTCTGAGCTTTCACTGCAGGGCCCTCAGGTTCGATCCCTGGTCAGGGAAGTAAGAGGCCACATGCCACACAGGGCGGCAAAAGAGACTAATTCCTGTAACTTTCAGGTGGAGAATCAGAAGCCAATGATGTTTGTTTCCAAACATGAAGGCACACTCTTTAGTTCTGGGTTGATGAAAAGTTGGCCAGATTTGAACCAATACTGGGGGTATTTTCTCACCAACTCTAAATTATTTACCCTCCAAAACTGCAGCTACCCTTAATGTTTCAAGGTATGGCAAAATACCACTGTTAGGAGTGACCAAAAATAACTACTTCCCATCCTCCCAAAAGGCTGGAGCTCTACCTGAGGTCTCTGGCTTATAAGTGTTTTATCTGCCAATACATGTTGCAGTTTCTCTCTCTACTATTCCTTAGTTACTCCAGCTTTCTGCAGCCCTGTGCACCTGCTGCCTGGTGTTCAGTGCTTCATCTTTATACCCTGTCTGTTTCTCAGGCTGGAGCCCTTGTGGAAATCCCTTGAAAAAGTTGGCTCCTGGCCAGCCAGGGTTTTCCAGGTATATAAATAATACAGCTTTAGAATCATCACATATTACCTTGTATTTTAAAATATATACATTCTATATTTAAATCTTTTTTCCTATTTTTATGTGTAGTTACCTAAGAATTTTCAAAACCACATATATCTAGTAAAAAGGGAATCACTTTTACCTGGGACCCAGGTCAGTGGGGCACACACAGCATTACTTGCACTAATCCTATGTGCATACTTAATTATTTCTTCAGAGGAAATAGCACCTAAGAGAGTGGAGAGGAGAGTTTAATATTTCAGTCTACTAACATGCAAGTTTATCAGTGCGCATGTCACAGTTACGCTCCATACTTCTATTCATTTGGTTACAAAAGTGCACATAAGTAGTAATCTGTATACCATGACCTGGTTTTACGCACTATTATTATCACATATGTATCACACATAGAAGAATCTGGAAGCACACACATCAAACATTAACAGTAGTTAATCTAAAATAGGAAAAGAGGGAATTTAGATGTAAATCGTACCTATATATCATGAAAAGCAAACCACCAAGGTTTTCATTGCAATTCTGACTTTTAGTATCCAAACTAAAAGATCCAAAATGGAAGCCTTTTAAAGACAAAAGCAGGACAGGACAAGAAGGCAGACTGAGCGTCTCCCAGCACCACTAAACGGGCGCACACCCCAAGGGCTTACTCAGCTCTGACCTCATGGTGCTCTAGCCCTACTCGAGTCGCCCACTGCATGCCCTCTCACCCTCCATCCCGTCTTTCAAGGTCCACCTCAAATCACATTGCTTCCAGCCCATATTCTGGTCTGCCAACAATGTAAAAACCCCATTGTCTTTATTACACATTTAAGTAATAGCTATAACTTCTTCATCTCATTTTGTAACCTGCAAAAGGACGTGACACCTCCCTAACAATGCCCGGCACAGGGCTGTAACATGGCAGACATTTCACAATGAAAATTCACTGGAAACTTTTTAACAGCATGACGTGATTACCATTAATACTCTCATCAGTTTCTTGAAACCAAAACTTGAATCTTTCAGAAAGTCATTTAATGTTCCCACATTACTAACCTTTCCTTGCTTTTTCTATTGACTTGAGTTTTTCTTTTGCTTGGTAAACAGCTGTTGCCTAATTTAAACAACATTTTAAAAAGAAATACAGGTTATTCAGAACTATACCAAGTCCAGTTTTTGGCGTAATTCACAAAACCATTTATCCCATAGAAATAATATATAAAACCTGGAAATCCCCACAATTCATTGGTAATATTCTGAAATACCACTTGGGTATCATTTACATCAGCTATAATCAATGAGAAAAAACCATTATTTATGCATTTATGAATTAGCCTCCATTCACAAATTAGTTGTTGGAAACAAAACATAAATTGGATTGTTCGCTACCATTTTTGCTTTATGTCTTCTATCATAAGAATGTAGAAAACAGACCAGGTACTACTCCCAAAACAATCCTTACATCTGGTTCAAGGATAAAATACCAAAACTATTTTTTTTCTAGTTTACAAGATAAGTGTGTGGATTGAGAATGTCATTCATTTATACATTATCAATGCATAATGACTATTACAATGAACTCCTCCACGTACCCACCCTGGGCAAAGACAAACAGGGCAGAATGAAGCTGACCCTAGCCTATGCATCCTCAGCGATAACACAGTGGGTAAAAGTAGGCAGGCAGAGAGATCTAGGTTTAAGTTCCATCTCTCTATTTTTACCTTCTTGGGCAAGACAGGTATTCATTTAACGTCATGGTTTCATCTGTAAAAATAGAAAAATGGTACTGACCTCATAAAATTGTCAAGATTAAGCTAATACACTAGTGCACCAGGGTGCACTGGTAAAACTGTTAGTTACCATTATCTAACTCATAAGGTTTATTCTTTTTCTAGCCCTCATGTTCACTGTCTTTAGAGAAGAGCCTGCAAAGTCTGGTCCAAATGAGAATCAAATTCAGCTCTTCCTGCAATACCACCACGTAACAATTATGTTGGTCAGCATTGAGAGAAATAATTGAACAAACAAATTATCTCTTTGAAATAGTAGAACAAGAAAAACTAAGAGTCCTTGACATATCCAAATCCCACCTCATTTAAGATGGAAGATGACATAAATTAATGTAAATTTTAATCAGTTTATAAAAGTGGTATATATTTTTACTGATTGCAAAATTTCTAAAACTGAAGATTTAGACTATTAATAAATGAAACATTGAGGACAGGATAAAAATAAAATGTCATACTTCTGTGAATTCAATCTTGTGAAATCTTTAAATAATGAAAATATGGTTCTAAAGAAATGCAGAGTATCTGAAAACAATAATTAAAAAGTGAATGACATGGTGTTTCATCTAATGAAAGTGACAAGTTTGGTTAGATTTTAGACCTGGAAATTCAAGTTTTCTGCCACTTCAAAATTCTGAAAATAGGTTTATTTTTTGTAAATAGAGTAAATAATAGCCCTTTTTACATTAAGAACCAGCCTCTATCAGCTTACCAGTATCTGTTCGGCTTCCTTCAGCTGTTTTTGTAGTTGCTGAATATCACTGTCTCTCTTTTCTACTTCTTTTTCTAAAATTTGCATTTCATGATGGATTTTTCCCTGATTAAGTGCCAATTTCATTAGTTCCTGAAATTCCCCATCTCTGTGAATTAACAACTCCAGGACCTGTGAGGTAATAGTTGGTTAAAACAGACAACAGAATACTGAAGAACTACACTTCCAATGAAACAAAGAAGCCACACGTGAACTGGCTAGTCCTCAAAATTTTAACACCTTCTAAGTATTATTTTCTAATCATTATTAGAAATAAAAATAGCCTATCTATGATTATTTTAGAAAAGAGATTAATCAAGATTTTCTACTTTTTCTAATTATATGCTATTCTTTCATACAAAAGAAATCTTTCAGAACTAGCAATATGCCAAAATGAGCAGGCTTATTCATTTCTCAGGGAAGGAAAAATTTATTTCAGATGATTTTAGCTGATAGCCCTGGCAATCCACTCCAGTATTCTTGCCTGGAAAATCCCACGGACAGAGGAGCCTGGCAGGTTGTCCATGGCGCTGCAAGAGTAAGACACGACTGAGCAACTAAGCATGTATGTATGTATGTTAGTTAACACCAGGAACTGAACAGACATTTCTCCAAAGATACACAAATGAACAAAACCACAAGAAAAGGCATCCAATATCACTAATCATCAAGGAAATGCAAATCAAAATCACAACTGGGTATTACCTTGCAGGTATTACCAGCTAGGTGCTATCATCAGAAAGACAAAAGATAACAAGTGTTGGCAAGAATGTGGAGAAAGAGGAACCCTTAGTACACTGTTGGCAGGGATCTAAATTAGTGCAGCTGCTGTGGAAAACATTCCACGAAGTGTGGAGGATACTTAAAAAGTCAAAAAAACACACACCACCATATGATCCAGCAGCTCTATCTCTGGGTATTTATCCAAAAGAAATGAAATCACTGCTTGCAAAGAGATGTCCACACTCGCAGGTTCACTGCAGCATGATTCACAACAGCCAATGCATGGAGGTCATCCAAGTGTCCAGGATGGATGGACGGAAAAAGAAAGTGTGAGGTCGACCTATACACACGCACACACACACAAGGGAGCATCATTCATCCGCAAAAAGGAAACCTTGGCATCTGTGGTAACATGGATGGGCCTCACAGACCATCACATTAAAGGAAGCAAAGTCAGACAGAAAGACATGGTATCGTCTCAGTTACCCGAGGAATGCTAAAAAAGCCAAACACACAGGAAAAGAGCTCAGGTTGGTGGCTGCCAGAGGCCAGAGGGAAGGGAGTAAAATGGGTGAAGGTGGTCAAAAGGTACAAACTTCCAGCTATCGGACAAGTAAATTCTGGAAATGTGACATACAGCATGGTGACTGTAATTAAGAATACAGCACTGGAGATCTGAAAGTTGCAAAGAGTACACCTCAGCAACATAAAGTTCTTAAAAAATGTGCAGAATGCAACAGACATTTTTCCAAACACATACAAACTGCCAACAGGTACATGAAAAGGTGCCACCTCTGCCTTCCTTGCAATTTTCTTAAACAGTCTTATCATAAAAAAGACTTCCTTGGAAATCCAGTGATTAAGACTCTGTACTTCCACTGCAGAAGGTGCAGGCTGGATCCCTGGTCAGGGAACTAAGATCTCGCATGGTAACTAAACTTGTAGTCATTTTGCCCTTTGCACATATATCAAATCATCATGATATACATATTAAGCTAATCCAGTGTAATGTATTGACTATATTATTTATTTGTATCCAACATTTATTAACATATTAAATATAATGTATAATTAAATATAAATAAAATACTAAATATATTAAATAATGTATTAAATATAATTGTATGTCAACTATATCTCAATTACCTCTCACCTAAATGGTGCAAAAAAATCCACTTAAAAACTGCAAATAATAGTCTGATCTTCCTGTTCTCACAAAGTAAACATAAACAGGAAACTGAAGAAACTGAGGTTGTTTTTAATTCAAAAAGAAACCACTTACCTGGTTTTCCTCTCCAGACTGTAGCAACTTTTGGTTTCTTGAAATTGCCAGCATTTCTATAAGTTCTCTATAAAACAAAAACAAAGTCTGCAAAGTAAACACAACAGAGGCTCTCTTATCTGACTTCCACCCAAGTGATGTGCTGGACTGATGGTCCTCACAGCAAGCTGACTCAGAGCTACTGCCCCACAGGCCCTTTGACTGGACTTCAGCTCTCACCAGCACGGTGCATTCTCACCAAGACTCAGCTGTGTTCATTATCAGTCCCATTTATTCAAGTTTACTATTACTATAATTATATAAATCAACACGGAGTATATAAACACAAATGACTATGAATAGGAAGAACTGTTTCTATAAAAACCTAAGCTTGGAAATACTCAACAGAGGTGTTACAAAGGAAATCTATCGAACCAAGAGAAGTCAAGTCATAAAAACTCAGCAAGAGCCTACCCTAAGACTGCCTGATGAGTGGCCAAGGGCTCATTTCACTTTAAAGAAACTGAAGGAGAAAACGCAGATGATGAATTATGGGTGGTTTATGCAAGAAAAACTCCTACTCCATCAGTTCAGTTCAGTTCAGTCGCTCAGTCGTGTCCAACTCTTTGCGACCCCATGAATTGCAGCACACCAGGCCTCCCTGTCCATCACCAACTCCCGGAATTCACTCAAACTCACGTCCATCGAGTTGGTGATCCCATCCAGCCATCTCATCCTGGGTCGTCCCCTTCTCCTCCTGCCCCCAATCCCTTCCAGCATCAGTCTTTTCCAATGAGTCAACTCTTCGCACGAGGTGGCCAAAGTACTGGAGTTTCAGCTTTAGCATCATTCCTTCCAAAGAAATCCCAGGGCTGATCTTCAGAATGGACTGGTTGGATCTCCTTGCAGTCCAAGGGACTCTCAAGAGTCTTCTCCAACACCACAGTTCAAAAGCATCAATTCTTCAGCGCTCAGCCTTCTTCACAGTCCAACTCTCACATCCATACATGACCACTGGGAAAACCATAGCCTTGACTAGACAGACCTTTGTTGGCAAAGTAATGTCTCTGCTTTTCAATATGCTATCTAGGTTGGTCATAACTTTTCTTCCAAAGAGTAAGTGTCTTTTAATTTCATGGCTGCAGTCACCATCCACAGTGATTTTGGAGCCTCCCAAAAATAAAGTCTGACACTGTTTCCACTGTTTCTACATCTATTTCCCATGAAGTGATGGGACCAGATGTCATGTTCTTAGTTTTCTGAATGTTGAGCTTTAAGCCAACTTTTTCACTCTCCTCTTTCACTTTCATCAAGAGGCTTTTTAGTTCCTCTTCACTTTCTGCCATAAGGGTGGTGTCATCTGCATATCTGAGGTTATTGATATTTCTCCCGGCAATCTTGATTCCAGCTTGTGTTTCTTCCAGCCCAGCGTTTCTCATGATGTACTCTGCATATAAGTTAAATAAGTAGGGCCTACAATTCCAGCCCATCTGTGGTTTAGGTAAGTAGCTATTTTAGGAAGATAGCCACGCCTCTTCATTTATATATTGCCAAAAGCTGCTTTCTCATGACAAAGGCAGAACAGAGTAGTTGTGACGGAGAACTTGTGGCCTGCACATTTTTTAATTAACCAAACAGGTATCAACTCAGAGGGAGTTTTACACATAATAAATCATACATTTCTAAAATGCTTCTCTGTTAAATATGTTAACTTTCCTATGTGAAAAATAGTAGAATGATTGGGAGGAAATGTGCAGCAGGCATTTTCTATCTGTACATTAATTTCAAAACCGATGACAGATGGGACAATTCAGAACTTATCCAGGAAAGGACAGCTTCACAATTAGCCACCTGACACTACTGGTCAGTCCAGGGTTGCACCTACTTCTCTTCATCTTCCATTTCACCTTCATGTTCCCACCATCCACCTTCCTCTCACTAGCCTCAGGCCATTTCAGTGGATGGTACCAGCTGGACTCAGTATTCCCCACTACTACCTCCCTCCCATACACCATTACATATGAATTAATTAAAGCTAATTAATGAAAAAAGTGGTTAAGGGGGTGAAAAGTCTTCATACATTCAAATATTTCTTGAGTGCCTATTATGGGTCAGGCACTTTCTAGATGATTTGAGTTATAAAAGTGAATTAAATTCTAATACCGAAGTCAAGAAAATATATAAGTAAAACCAGAGTTGACAAGGATTAGGAAGAAAATTAAGTGGAGTGTTATACCAGCGCGTGTCAGGGAGGTAGTCTGGCTGCTTACACTATGTGGTCAGGGAGGTTTCTCTACAGGGCTCTCTTTGGAGTAAGCATGAACTAAACAAGAGAAGCCAGCCAGCAGATGTGGGAGGAAAGAGTGCTCGTCAAAGACACAGCCAGTTCATCAGCACAAAGACAGGCTTGAGGAAGCGCACAGGAGGTGCCAGGGAGGGCACAGAGCAAGGATGCGAGGCTGCACCGTGTGGGGCCAGAGTCCCCAGCCCGGGGAGAACTCTGAGGTCACTACAAAACAGAAAGTAAAATGCACAGTACGTGCAGTGCCTTCAAGTTATCCCGAAACCATACCCCTCTCCTTCCCCACCCTGTCCCTGGAAAAACTCTTCCACGAAACTGGTCCCTGGTGCTGCAAAGGTTGGCGCCTGCTGGTGCAGGGCCTTGTAGGTCAGGTTAAAGGTTCAGTCTTTCATTCTAAGTGCAATGAGAAGTTACTAAATTGTTTTAAACAGGAAAAGGACACAACCTGATTCATGCTTTTAGACAACTACTGAGCCATCTGGAGACAAGACTGTAAGAGAGCTAGAGTGCAAATCAGGTTAGGTGGTCTTTGTAGGAACTCAGGCAACAGAATGACACTGGCTTTGACTAGGTCGTAGGCATGAGGATTTAGTCATGGAAATGGGGAAACCTGGACAGATTAGGGTATATTTTGGAGGCAGAGCTGACAGGACTTGCTAAGATGACCAACTGTTTTAGCCCATTTCTGTACCCCATTAATGAGATGAAGAGAGTTGAGAACTCCTGGCCTAAATGCAAGCTGGCCTCTGGGGGCCGGGCTGGGGGTGGCTGCAGGGAGTATGGTGGGAGACGCAGAGAAAGGAAGTACACGGGGCTGACCAAGAACTCAGGCACGGACATCAGAGCGTGGATTCAGGCCTCTACTCCTTTCTTCTTGTGCGACCTGGAAAAGATGCTGGGATTGTCTGTACTGTGGATCCCTCATCAGCCAAATGTAAGAAATCATAGCGCTACCATATAGAGTGATTTTTAAGGAGGCGATGTCCGTATGTATCCGAAGGACTTAAAACAGCACCCTGGCTGTTGGCTGGAATGTAAATTGATATAACCACTATGGAGAACAGTATCGAAGCTCCTAGGATCCTACATGTGTGTGTCAGTCGCTCAGTCGTGTCCAGCTCTTTGCGAACCCAGGGACTGTAGCCCACTAGACTCCTCTGTCCATGGGATTCTCCAGGCAAGAATACTGGAGTGGGTTGCCATGCCCTTCTCCAGAGGATCTTCCCAACCCAGGGATTGAACCCAGGTGTCCCACACTGCAGGCAGCATGATGCCAATATAATTTTCATCAGGAGTCAAAGTAACCAAAGAGAACGTAGGGTGGGAAACTGCGGCCAATGGCGTTGGACTGGAATTGTTATAATAAATCACAGATAGCCGTTTCAAGACCCTGGGGCCATAGGCAACTCCCTAAGGCTAAAAACAGGCCCTTGAAGGAAGAAAACAGGATTAAAAATTAGAACTATGCCTCAGTATACACCTGAAATATGCAACAAGCATGCCAGTTCTTTTTGATACAAATTATTTGGATTTCCCTCCAATGGCTCAGATGGTAAAGAATCTGCCTGCATTGCAGGAGACCGGGTTTCGATCCCTGTGTCAGAAAGATCCAAATTAATAGGAATGAGAATTTGGAGGCAAATTATTATAGCCCTTAGTTGAAATCTTAACCAAATTCCAATTTAATAATCCATGGCAAACAGTATACTGGAAATAGTAGTGAACTGAGAGTACAGGACACCACAGTTCTCATCTCAATTCAGCCACTTACTAGTCACACATCCTGAACCAGGATCATAGTAAATACCCAGCAAATGGGATGTTAAATCCATAAACCTATCTTCTTTGAATCTCTACTTCATTTGTAATAGAGATCACTGGATTAAAACATCCTACATGTCACAGGGCAACCAACCCCGTGTGCCGCAACTACTAAGCCCATAAACATGGAACTCACCATGCTTTGCACAAGAAACCACAGCAATTTGAAGCCTGTGAACCACAACTAGAGAGTGATCCCCACTCACCATAACTATTAATACAAATAAGCCAATTTTTTAATAAAACTAAAACTACCCTGTGATGCTGCAATCCCAGTCCTGGGCCAATATCCAGAGAAAACCGTAATTCAAAACGATACAGGCACCCCAGTGTTCACTGCAGCACTGCTGATAACTGCCAAGGAAATGGAGGCCACCTAACTGTCCACTGACAGAGGAAAGAACAAAGAAGACATGACAACTGAATATTACTCAGCCGTAAAACAGAACAAAATAATGCCATCTACAGCAACAAGGACGGAACAAGACATTATCCTACTAAGTTGGACAGAAAAAGATGAGTATCATATGATATCGCTTATATGTGGAATCTAAAAAAAAATGAAACAAATGAACTCATTCACAAAACAAAAACAGACTGGAGAAACAAATTTAGGGTTACCAAAGGGAGAAAGTGTGAAGGAGGAGGGATAAATCAGGAGGTTGGGATTAGCACATACATACTACTCCATATAAAACAAATCATCAACAAGGATCTACTGTACAGAATAAGGAGCTCTACTCAATACTCTGTAATAACCTATATGGGAAAAGAATCTGAAGAAGAATAGATATGTAATAGGTAAAAACAAAATCTTGGTATTCTTCTAAAAGTTAAATCATTAAAGACACGTTGCCTGTAAGCTTAAATTATAAAAAATGTCCCATCTCTGGGAAGCCTGCCTCCCAGGTAATGAGCATTAAGCTAAAATACCTTGTTTAACTCACAGGAAACATCCTGACCAGGCCCACCCCTGAAGGACTGCAGGGAGGAAGAAATTAACAATTCCCCTCCGGAAGCTGTGGGAAACAGTTGATTTGCCTCCCTTTCTAGTATAAAAGAAGGCTGAATTCTAACTCAGACAGGTGGCTCTTTAGGGCACAACTCTACCATCTTCTAGGTTTGCTGGCTTTCTGAATAAGGTCGCTATTCCTCTGCCCCAACAATTCTCTCTATTGGCCTGTCATGTGGCAAACAGTAGGAGCTAGGGCTGGATAACTGATATATATACACACACACACATTAACTGAATCACTGCTGTACACGCGTGTGTGAGTGTGTGTGTGTTAGTTGCTTAGTCGTGTCCGACTCTTTGCAACCCCATAGACTGTAGCCCACCAGGCCCCTCTGTCCATGGGACTCTAGGCAAGAACACTGGAGTGGGTTGCCATTTCCTTCTCCAAAAGGAACTACAGAAAGAAAGTGAAGTCGCCCAGTTGTGCCCGACTCTTTGCGACCCCATGGACTGTAGCCTACCAGGCTCCTCCACCCATGGAATTTTCCAGGCAAGAGTAGTGGAGTGGGTTGCCAGTTCCTTCTCCACTGTACATCTTGAACTAACACAATATCTGACTACACCGAGGACAGGCCTTGGGGAGGCTCCGCGCCACAATCACTGTTGACACAGACGTTCCTCTGGGTCAGTGGGCTCTCCCCCATGACACCAGGCTCCTCCTCGTAGTCGGCACCGAGTCTCACCCCTGGGGACCGTCTCCCAGCGCGCAGCACCCACGGGAGTTCCTTATACGTCTCTCGAGTGTCGGTGGACGAAGGGACCCACACCCGGCGACCTCTAACGTCCGCTAAGAATCCCATATTCTGCAGATCCAGGGTCACTATCAGTATTAAGATGGACGTGAGTCTGAGCAAGCTCCAGGGGGTGGTGAAGGACGGGGAAGCCCGGCCTGCTGCAGTCTATGGGGTCGCCAAGAGTCGGAGACGACTGACCGACTGAACGATAACAACAAAGAGGGCTCTTCACCCCGAGTCCCTGAAGGTTGCAGACGGACTTCCACGGCGCTCGGGCACTGTCCCTCGGGGCGCAGCCCTCCCCTTCTAGCCCCGGGGAACCAGCCCAAGGCAGGCCGGAGGTTCCGACTCAGTCCTCCCGGCCCAGCCACAGCAAGGGCCTCGGGCCGACGGCCTCACCTCGACAAGACCTCCAGATCTTCCAGCGCTGAGAGCAGCCGCTCTCGCGTGCTGTTACCGCCGGCCGCTCCTAAGCCGCCGCCCGGACGCTCCTTCTTCTCCTCGCCGCTCGACGCCGCCGCCATGGTGCCCACGGGCAGGCGTGCGCGTAGCTGCGCACTGGCGACGAGAGGCGGGCTCGCCCGGCGGAAGGAAGGATCGCCGAGGCGGGGAGGAGCGACGGGCCAGAGCGCCCCCTGCGCGCCTGGCGGTACGCTGAGGGCGCCAGCGCCCCCTGCTGGTCAGTGAGGTCTTCTCCTTCCACCCCCTGATTCAGTTCAGTTCAGTTCAGTCGCTCAGTCGTGTCCGACTCGTTGCGACCCCATGGACTGCAGCACGCCAGGCCTCCCTGTCCATCGCCAGCTCCCGGAGCTTGCTCAAACTCGTGTCCATTGAGTCGGTGACGCCATCCAACCATCTCATCCTCTGTCGTCCCCTTCTCCTCCTGCCTTCAGTCTTCCGCAGCATCAGGGTCTTTTCCAATGAGTCAGTTCTTCGCATCAGGTGGCCAAAGTATTGGGATTTCAGCTTCAGTTCCACCCGCTGGAGGCAGAGCCAAACCGAGGACTGCGGGCCAACGCGGTCAGAGTCTCCTAGCCTGTGCTTGCTTAGTCGCTCAGCCCTGTCCAACTTAGAGTCTCCTAAGCCTTAAGTTATTCAAGCAGGAATGGGAAGCTTCCGCTCAACGGATTTTCAGCATTCGAAGGACTTGTAATGGCCCGCCTCTGTGTCAGTTTCTTCGTGAAATGGGCGGGCGGGGGGTGTGGGGTTGGGGGCCTCCTCTTACTAACTTCTCTCTAGTCTGCATTCCCATAACGCTGTTCCCATTCTCCTGTTTGGGCTCTCAGGAAGGCTGTAAGAAGTTTAGGGCAGGAACCGAAATCTATCATATTTTCTTCCTTTTTTTCTTGGTGGTAAAATACGCTTAGCATAAAATGTACCATTTAACCGTGTTTAAGCGCACAGTTCAGTGACATCAAGTACCTTCATATTGCGCTACCGTCCTTCTCTCAGTTCAGTTCAGTTCTGTCCCTCAGTCCTGTCCGACTTCTTGCGACCCCATGGACCTTTGTTGGCAAAGTAATGTCTCTGCTTTTTAATATGCTGTCTATCTTTGTCATAGCTTTTCTTCCAAGGAGTAAGCGTCTTTTAATTTCATGGCTACAGTCACCATCTGCAGTGACTTAGGAGCCCAAGAAATAGTCTCTCACTGTTTCCATTTTTTCCCCATCTATTTGCCATGAAGTGATGGGACCAGATGCCGTGATCTTAGTTTTCTGAATGTTGAGTTTTAAGCCAGCTTTTTCACTCTCCTCTTTCACTTTCATCAAGAGGCTCTTCAGTTCCTCTTCACTTTCTGCCATAAGGGTGGTGTCATCTGCTTATCTGAGGTTATTGATATTTCTCCCGGCAATCTTGATTCCAGCTTGTGCTTCATCCAGCCCAGCGTTTCTCATGATGTACTCTGCATAGAAGTTAAATAAGCAGGGTGACAATATACAGCCTGACGTACTCCTTTCCCAATTCGGAACCAACCTGTTGTTCCATGTCCAATTCTTAACTGTTGCTTCCTGACCTGCCATATAGGTTTCTCAAGAGGCAGGTCAGGTGGTCTGGTATTCCCACCTCTTGAACAGTTTTCCACAGTTTGTTGTGATCCACACAGTCAAAGGCTTTGGCACAGTCAATAAAGCAGAAATAGATGTTTTTCTGGAACCCTCTTGCTTTTTCGATGACCCAGCGGATGTTGGCAACTTGATCTCTGGTTCCTCTGCCTTTTCTAAATCCAGTTTGAACATCTGAAAGTTCACAGTTCGCGTATTGCTGAAGCCTGGCTTGGATAGTTTTGAGCATTACTTTGCTAGCTTGTGAGATGAGTGCAACTGTGTGGTAGTTTGAGCATTCTTTGGCATTGCCTTTCTTTGGGATTGGAATGAAAGCTGACCTTTTCCAGTCCTATGGCCACTGCTGAGTTTTCCAAATTTGCTGGCATATTGAGTGCAGCGCTTTCCCAGCATCATCTTTCAGGATTTGAAATAGCTCAACTGGAATGCCATCACCTCCACTAGCTTTGTTCACAGTGGTGCTTCCTAAGGCCCACTTGACTTTGCATTCCAGGATGTCTGGCTCTAGGTGAGTGATTACACCATCGTGATTATCTGGGTCATGAAGATCTTTTTTGTACACTTCTGTGTATTCTTGCCACCTCTTCTTAATATCTTCTGCTTCTATTAGGTCCATACCATTTCTGTCCTTTATCGAGCCCATTTTTGCATGAAATATTCCCTTGGTATCTCTGATTTTCTTGAAGAGATCTCTAATCTTTCCATTCTGTTGTTTTCCTCTATTTCTTTGTATTGATCTCTGAGGAAGGCTTTCTTATCTCTCCTTGCTATTTGGAACTCTGCGTTCAAATGAGTACATCTTTCCGTTTCTGCTTTGCCTTTAGCTTCTCTTCTTTTCTCAGCTATTTGTAATCCCATTTGTAAGCTATTTGTAATCCTCCTCTAGAGCTTTTTGTATCTTGCAAAACTGAAACTCCATATCTATTAAATAATAGTTTCCCATTCCTCCCTCCCTTCTTGTTTATCCATTCATCTGTCAGAGACACTTAGGTTGCTTCCACAATTTTATAGTCCATCTTTATAATCATATATCTCCCACCAAAATGTTTAGTTCACTGTTCAAGATGACCAGTGAACTGAGTCAATGAACGTGGTATGTAAGTGTGTGTGTGGTTAGTTGGTCAGTCATGTCAGACTCTTTGCAACCCCATGGTTTGTAGACTGCCAGGCTCCTCTGTCATGGGGTTCTTCAGGCAATGATACTGGAGTGGGTAGCCATTCCCTTTTCCAGAGGATCTTTGTGACCCAGGGATCAAACCTGCATCTCATGTACTGCAGGCAGATTCTTTACCGACTGAGCAACCGTGTCAGTGGTAGTTGTTGAAAATAGTTCGTTTGGGCTTTTCTTTTTTTTTTTTTTTGGTCTGTTCTCCGAGGCATGTGCAATCTTAATTCCCTGAACAGGGCTTGAACACACACCCCCTGGGCTGGAAGTGTGAAGTCTTAACCACTGGACCATGAGGGACGCCCCTGAAAACAGTTTAAACAGTTGATGTAGTTTAAATAATTTTAAAGTTCAATAATTTACATAACAATTTCAAATCAACCAAAAATGTGATTTAACTCACTTCTCAGCAGGGAAAACAATGTAGCGGAAGACCTTCCTTACTAGGAAAACCCAAGGGTAGACAGCCCTGAGTGTGGGAGCTCTGCATCTGACCCAAGCTGCTGTCCCAGAGAGTGAGCTGCAAAGATGTCACTTCCAGACAGCAGCTGGAAGGGAGCCAGGAGTGCCTGTGGTCCTGTCCTCTGGCCTGTCCTTTCTGGAGGTGCCAAACCTGATTCCTGCTGAAGGATTTCCTCAGGATTCATGCTGAATAAATTCATTCATTGCAACTGCTGAATAGTAATAATCCAGAATGGCATTTTATTATCTTAAGTTGAGCACAATTATATGCATAGACACACCCACACTGAAAGCCACAAATTATCACCAGAATGCTGACTGGTAAACCTGGATCAGAACAAATGAAGATAAACACAGATTTAATTGATGCAATCATCAGGACTTACAGCACCATGGTGTAGGGATATCTGTGTTAAAGAGATTGGCATGTTTGTGTTCATCGGTCAGAGTTGCCTTCTTCCCTACACAGGACGAGATTTATGGACAGCTTTTATTGTCCTACCACCCCCTACTTCTGCTGTGGGCTCACCTCTTCATTTCATACAGTCAATTCTCAGGCAATGGACTTAATTAGATTTAGGCTTTCTTAATTACAGTTGCATTCTAAGCATGCCTCCCAGTAGCTCTAGTCGATAATTTCTTATATTAAGTTTCCAACGGGCTAAACTCCTTCAATTTATGTGGATTTTGTTTGTCTTGGGCCAAGATTCTGGTGAGGGGATGAGGTAGATCATATTAGTGTAGCTTCCACGTAAAAATCCTGGGAGGATTCTAATTAGTTAAAAATGGCCAGTTACAAATCCTCCTTTACAGATAACCAGGGTCAACACGTGGACTGTCTGTGTGATGTGAGGGCTTCTCTGGTGGCTCAGTGGTAAAGAATCCGCCTGCAGCGTAGTAAATGCAGGAGACATGGGTTCGATCCCTGAGTTGGGAAGATCCTCTGGGTGAGGGCATGGCAACCCAATCCAGTATTCTTGTCTGGAGAATCCCATGGAGCTGGTGGGCTACAGTCCATAGTGCCGTACAGAGTTGGACACGACAAAAGTGACTTAGCATGCACGCATGCCCTTGTGTGTTGTGAACTACATAACTCCTCAGATGTGCGCGAATTCACATGTACACTGAATAGTCTCTATAGACTAATAAGCAATGGTACTTCCTACTGATACACTCTTTTGCAAACTGTAAAGACCCAAGTATGGTAAACAAAATATGAGCTATTTTATAATATAGAGTTGGCCATTGAGCAACGTGGTGGGTAGGGGTGCCAGTTGGAGTTCTGCTGCCTTTGCCTTGAAACAAAGAAACTGATAAGTGATTCACCCAGGGCAGAATTGAACAGAAGGTGAACGTGAGGTCGCTCAGTCGTGTCTGACTCTTTGCGACCCCGTGGACTGTAGCCTGCCAGGCTCCTCTGTCCATGGGATTCTCCAGGCAAGAATGCTGGAGTGGGGTGCCATTTCCTTCTCACCAAAGGCAGAATTGAACAGAGTCTGGACTCAAATCCTAGTTTTTTTAATTCCATATGTTGTGACCTAAAGCTTTTCCCCACATTCATTTAATTTAAAGATCTACACTCATTTAACTTAAAGATCTGTAAAAGGAAAATGCAGTTTCTATATTTATTGAAAAAATTCCACATGTAAGGGGACCCCTGCAGATCAAATCTGTGTTTAAGGGTCAATTGTAACTAAATATGAATATTTTATATATTTACACTGTTCTTATGATAACTGTTCATGGGGTAGATAGCATATTTAAAAGCAGAGACATTACTTTGCCAACAAAGGTCGTCTAGTCAAGGCTATGGTTTTTCCAGTGGTCGTGTATGGATGTGAGAGTTGGACTGTGAAGAAAGCTGAGCGCCAAAGAACTGATGCTTTTGAACTTTGCTGTTGGAGAAGACTCTTGAGAGTCCCTTGGACTGCAAGGAGATCCAACCAGTCCATCCTAAAGGAGATCAGTCCTGGATGTTCATTGGAAGGACTGACGTTGAAGCTGAAACTCCAATACTTTGGCCACCTCATGCGAAGTGTTGACTCATTGGAAAAGACTCTGATGTTGGAAGGGATTGGGGGCAGGAGGAGAAGGGGACGACAGAGGATGAGATGGCTGGATGGCATCACCAACTCGATGGATGTGAGTTTGAGTGAACTCCAGGAGTTGGTGATGGACAGGGAGGCCTGGCATGCTGTGATTCACAGGGTCGCAGAGTCGGACACGACTGAGCGACTGAACAGAACTGAACTGAACTATGATAACTGAATTCATGGTAACTTTGAGTGTGAAGTATTTTCTCAATCTATTGATTCCAAAACGATAAATACTACACTGCTGTATTTAAAATGGAGAGCCGACAAAGTCCTACTCTATAGCACAGGAAACTCTCCTCAATATCATGGGGCAGCCTGGACAGGAGGGGAGTTTGGGGGAGAATGGATACATGTATTTGTATGACTGAGTCCATTTGCCTTTAAAGGTAGGGCCTTTAATGAGGTAGTTAAGTCAAAATGAAACTGTTAGGGTGAGCTCTAATCCCATATGACTGGTGTCCTTATAAGAAGAGGACGTGGGGACACACTGAGACCAGGGATGTGCAAGCGCAGAGCAAAGATGGTGTGAGGATACTGCCGTCTCACACCCGGAAGGCACCTGCAGTGGATAGCCGTCTGCGAGCCAAGAAGAGGCTGCAGAAAAAACTAACCTGCTGCCACACTGGTCCTGGACTTCCAGTGTGTTTGTGTGCACACACGCGCATGGGCACACACACACGCAGCCGTGTCCAACTCTTTGCAGCTTCATGGACTGTAGCCCACCAGGCTCCTCTGTCCATGGGATTTCCCAGGCAAGAATACTGGGATGGGTTGCCATTTCCTCCTCCCAGGACTCTTCCTGACCCAGGTATCAAACCAACATCTCCTCTATCTCCTGCATTGCCAGGTGGATTCTTTACTAGCTGAGCCACTGGAGAAGTCCCCTGGACTTCCAGTTTCTGTAACAGTGAGAAATTTTTATATTGTTTAAGCAACTGAGTTTGTGGTAATTTCCATCCTTTACTCATTCTTATCATTCAGTTCAGTTCAGTCGCTCAGTTGTGTCCGACTCTTTGCAACCCCATGAATCAGAGCACGCCAGGCCTCCCTGTCCATCACCAACTCCCAGAGTTCACTCAGACGTCCATCCACTCAGTGATGCCACCCGGCCATCTCATCCTCTGTCATCCCCTTCTCCTCCTGCCCCCAATCCCTCCCAGCATCAGAGTCTTTTCCAATGAGTCAACTCTTCGCAGGAGGTGGCCAAAGTACTGGAGCTTCAGCTTTAGCATCATTCCTTCCAAAGAAATCCCAGGGCAGATCTCCTTCAGAATGGACTGGTTGGATCTCCTTGCAGGCCAAGGGGGCTATTTTTCCTGTCGAGAGAATCTTCTCTTGAGCCCACTTCCCTCACCAGCAACTGCTTGGCTTCTTTGCTCCCCTGAGCAGCAAAGAGATCAGATTATTTTGTTGCCAAGTTTAGCCCTTCCTCCTGTCAATTTCAGTTCGTTTTTCAGCTCTAATCCCCCACCTAAACGCAGCTTGTAAAGGTCATCAACGACCTCTGTGCCGCTGAACGTAAAGGTCAGCGCTCGCTGTGCTCGATCTCTCCGCCGCCTGGACACAGTCCATCACCCGCTTCTACTTGATGACCCTTTCTTCACTTGATTTCTAAGATGCCAGACTCTCTTCATTTTTCTATTTCCCCACTGATCTCTCTTCTGCCTCTCTCTGGCTGCTTCTTCCTGGTTCCTCCTGACCTCTTTGGAAGTGAAAAAGCGTGTCAGTCGCTCAGTCGTGTCCGACTCTTTGCGACCCCGTGGACTGTAGCCCTCCAGGCTCCTCCGTCCATGGAATTCTCCAGGCAAGGATAATGGAGTAGGTTGCCGTGCCCTTCTCCAGGGGATCTTCCCAAGCCAGGGATCGAACCTGGGTCTCTTGCATTGCAGGCAGGTTCTTTACCATCTGAGTCACTAGGGAAGCCCAAGTGGCCTATGTACAGAAGAGCATTTAGGGCCACTCCTAGGTTCTCATCTCCATCTGGCTCACTTCAGATCACGTCATTCAGTCCAGTGGCTTTAAATGCTACTTGTAAACTGACTCCCAAATTTTTATTTCCTGCCCAGATCTGTCCTCTGCCCTCAGACTTGCAAATGCAGCTCCTCCCGGCTACTTGAGAGTCCTCCACTTGGGTGTCTAAAAAGACATTAGCAAGCTGGGATTCCTCATCCGCACCCCCGCCCACCCAGCCACACTGCCTGCAGCCTCCCTCAACCCACTTCAGTCAGTGCAGTTACTCACTCATGTCCGACTCTGTGACCCCAAGACCGCAGCACACCAGGCCTCCCTGTCCATCACCAACTCCCGGAGTTTACTCAAATTCATGCGCATTGAGTCAGTGATGCCATCCAACCATCTCATCCTCTGTCATCCCCTTCTCCTCCTGCCCTCAATTTTTCCCAGCATCAGGGTCTTTTCAAATGAGTCAGCTCTCTGCATCAGGTGGCCAAAGTATTGGAGCTTCAGCATCACTCCTTCCAATGAATACTCCAGTGAATAATCAGCCCTGAGTATTCCTTTAGAATGGACTGGTTGGACCTCCTTGCAGTCCAAGGGACTCTCAAAAGTCTTCTCCAACACCACAGTTAAAAAGCATCAATGTTATAGTCCAACTCTCACATCCATACATGAACACAGGAAAAACCATAGCCTTGACTAGATGGACCTTTGTTGGCAAAGTAATGTCTCTGCTTTTCAATGTGCTATCTAGGTTGGTCATAACTTTCCTTCCAAGGAGTAAGCTTCTTTTAATTTCATGACTGCAATCACCGTCTGCAGTGATTTTGGAGCCCGAAAAAATTAAGTCTGACACTGTTTCCACTGTTTCCCCATCTATTTCCCATGAAGTGATGGGACCAGATGCCATGATCTTAGTTTTCTGAAAGTTGAGCTTTAAGCCAACTTTTCACTCTCCTATTTCACTTTCATCAAGAGGTTCTTTAGTTCCTCTTCACTTTCTGCCATAAGGGTGGTGTCATCTGCTTATCTGAGATTATTGATATTTCTCCCAGCAATCCAGCTTGCAATTCATACAGCCCAGCATTTCTCATGATGTACTCTGCATATAAGTTAAATAAGCAGGTTGACAATATACAGCCTGACGTACTCCTTTTCCTATTTGGAACCAGTCTGTTGTTCCATGTCCAGTTCTAACTGTTGCTTCCTGACCTGCATACAGATTTCTCAAGAGGCAGGTCAGGTGGTCTGGTATTCCCACCTCTTGAACAATTTTCCACAGTTTGTTGTGATTCACACAGTCAAAGGCTTTGGCACAGTCAATAAAGCAGAAGTAGATGTTTTTCTGGAACTCTTGCTTTTTTGATGACCCAGCGGAAGTTGGCAATTTGATCTCTGGTTCCTCTGCCTTTTCTAAATCCAGCTTGAACATCTGAAAGTTCACAGTTCGTGTATTGCTGAAGCCTGGCTTGGAGAATTTTGAGCACTGCTTTGCTAGCATGTGTGCAGGTAATGAGGATAATGGTGACCTCCTTCAAAAGGTCCTGCGCACAGACTGCTGCACTCAGTGCCCCAACCCTGCAGCAGTCTATCATCCACCCTCACCCCCACCAGAGACACCTGGACACTCACAGGCAAGTCTAGGTCAGTCTTTTGTGGAGCAATGCCAAAGAATCACAAAGAAAGGCAATGCCAAAGAATGTTCAAACTACTACACAATTGCACTCATCTCACACGCTAGCAAAGTAATGCTCAAAATTCTCCAAGCCAGGCTTCAACAGTACATGAACTGTCAACTTCCAGATGTTCAAGCTGGATTTAGAAAAGGCAGAGGAATCAGAGATCAAATTGCCAACATCTGCTGGATCATCAAAAAAGCAAGAGAGTTCCAGAAAAACATCTATTTCTGCTTTATTGACTACGCCAAAGCCTTTGGCTGTGTGAATCACAACAAACTGTGGAAAATTGTTCAAGAGGTGGGAATACCAGACCATCTGACCTGCCTCCAGATAAATGTGTATGCAGGTCAGGAAGCAACAGTTAGAACTGGACACAGAACAACAGACTGGTTTCAAATCAGGAAAGGAGTACGTCAAGGCTGTATACTGTCACCCTGCTTATTTAACTTACATGCAGAGTACATCATGCAAAATTCTGGTCTGGATGAAGCACAAACTGGAATCAAGATTGACAGGAGAAATATCAATAACCTCAGATAAGCAGATGACACCACCCTTATGGCAGAAAGCAAAGAGGAACTGAAGAGCCTTTTGATGAAAGTGAAAGAGGAGAGTGAAAAAGTTGGCTTAAAACTCAACATTCAGAAGAGTAAGATCATGGCATCCGGTCCCATCACTTCATGGCAAACGGATAGGGAAACAGTGGAAACAGTGTCAGACTTTATTTTTTGAGGCTCCAAAATCACTGTAGATGGTGACTGCAGCTATAAAATTAAAAGACACCTTGCTCCTTGGAAGAAAATCTATGACCACCCTAGACATATTAAAATTAGAGACATCACTTTGCCCTAAAGGTCTGTCTAGTCAAAGCTATGGTTTTTCCGGTAGTCATGTGTGGATGTGAGAGTTGGACTATAAACAAAGCTGAGCACTGAAGAACTGATGTTTTTGAACTGTGGTGTTGGAGAAAACTCTTGAGAGTCCCTTGGACTGCATGGAGATCCAACCAGTCAATCCTAAAGGAAATCAGTCCTGAATATTCATTGGAAGGACTGATGCTGAAGCTGAAACTCCAATACTTTGGCCACCTGATGCAAAGAACTGACTCATTGGAAAAGCCCTGGGAAAGATGCTGGGAAAGAAGGCGGGAGGAGAAGGGGAAGACAGAGGATGAGATTGGATGGTATCACCAACTCAATGGACATGAGTTTGAGTAAGCTTCGGGAGTTGGTGATGGACAGGGAAGCCTGGCGTGCTGCAGTCGTTGGGATTGCAAAGAGCTGGACACGACTTAGTGACTGAGCTGAACTGATAGTTGAGTTACAATGTTGTGTTAGCAACTTCAATTTTATTTATTAAAAAAAAAAAGTTATGGATTTATTTATTTATTTTCGGCGGTGCTGGGTCCTCCTTGCCGCGCGGGGTTTTCTCTAGTTGTGGCAGGCAGGGGCTCCTCTCTAGCTGTGGCTCACCGCCTCCGCACTGCAGTGATGTCTCTTTCTGCAGAGCGTGGGCCCTAGGGTGCGGGCTTCAGTGGTTGTTGCTCCTGGACTCTGGAGTGCAGGCTTAGTAATTGTGGTGCACAGGCTTAGTTGCTCCACACAGAGGGGATCTTCTGGAACCAGGGTTCGAACCCATGTCTTCTGCATTGGCAGGAGGATTCTTTACCACTAAGCCACCAGGGAAGCCCCTAGCAGGTGGATTCTTATCCACTGCGCCACCAGAAAAGTCCAGCAACTTCAATTTTTAAATTAATTACAAAGCCTAGGAATGAGCCATTTTAACTGCTTTTAATAAGCCGAGTTCTCTCTACTCAATCCAACTGGCGTTGCTCTACATCAGGAAAAGTTTTACAGGCTGAACAAGGCCCCGTATCTTCCTTGTCCTGGTTACAATGGGAAGCTTTCATCAGAAGAAACTTATCCTCCTCTTTCCAAAACACAACACGGCAAAAAAACTCCCACTGTCCAAAATTGCTCAGTGTTAATTAAAGTCATTAGCCCGGTGGAAAGTTAAGCAATTTGTCTTTTAACTCCCTACATTCTTGGGCCTTGAAAATAAAAAGGAGTTTAGGTTAAACATCTGCTTCTCTTTAAATATTCATGGTGTGGTTTCAATGAAAAGGTTTTCTAGAACTTATAAACCTTCTAATATTAGTCTCATCTCCTGCTAGAAATTCTCCAGGCATCACTGAAAACTTACCATTCTCAGTAACTCCAGAGAAGGTGGGCATCATCACTGGCCTGGTTTGATAGTTTCATTTATTCTCTCAACAGATATTCATTGAGCTCTTTATGTGCCAGGGATCACACTGAATGCTGGGCCTGCAGTGGTCAGGGAAGGCTTCCTGGAAGAGATGCCCTCAGAAACTCTTAAGAAGGTAGAAATTGGCTGGGCTAAGTGTTGGACATGGGGCAGGAAGGTAGGCAGGGATAGAAGGAAGAACTAGAATAAGGAATCAATGTCAGAAAGAGAATAGCTCAGATATCTCACCATTCTTGATTCAAACATGTAGTGAATTAAATGGAGAATTCAGTCCATTTACATGGAGGATTAAATAGTAAATTCACTACACATTTGAATCTCTTTGAACCTCCAAAGAGATATGTCCACGTCCCAGAATCTGTGAATGTGTATTTGGAGATGTGTGATATTCCAGTTAGCCCAATAGCCTTGACGTCTTCAAGAATTTTCTGGGACACAGCAGCCATCAATTAATAAATCAGTGCTGTTGGGGTGTGAACTATTAACCACAAAAATCCACCTACTCTACCATCACCCTGTCCATATTTCTTTGTTTGGTACTCGAGGAATTCATGATAGACTCTGCCAAATTCAAGAACTTCACTTACGATCATTTTAATTTTTTCTCCATTTAACATTCCTAAACAACAATAACAGCAACGAAACGAGGTTTGAGGAAAAGGAACATGCTTTTGTATAATACCCATTTTTGACAGAATACGTTTAAATTTGTTCTTACATTCAAGGACACATATTTTTAATTTCATAAAACCAGTACCTACCACAGAGCAAATGTTCAGTATTTTTACTGAAGCTTTTTGACTAATCTAGCATCTGAATGTGAAGGTCAGTGTTACATTCATTTTAACTTTTGTTTTCTCCCAGATCAAAATATTTGTTTTGGCTATACTGAGGGAGATTTCCCAGAAAAATTCTCCTTTTTGGCTGTTAGTAAGTTAGTTCACTTCCTGTCTCGAACTGTGGAGACAATTCAGAGAAGATTAACTATAATCTCCAGGCTGCCGGTTTGTTTTTCATTTCCTCGCATTTCAAATCCTGTTCATTTCTGTGTATCAGCTTTTCACATGATAGGCAGATCCTCAATCAATGTTTACTAACTTAATTGAGGAAAACACCGCGTGAGCTAAACGCTATAGTTCAATTGGCAAAATTGGCTTCAGATTGCTTTCATCCATCGTCTCTCTGAATGTTTCACAATCCGGAATGAACCACAGGACCATGTAGGCAAATGAGTGTGTGTAACGCCTCCCCGCAAAAGCAAAGAGATAAACACTCAAGTGTGAGGAGATGAAGCGTTGATGAAGAATGCTCAGAACCACCACATTTCGAGGCCGTTTAGCCGTCTTGATACAACAACATCATCATCGTTTCCCATTGTTCTGATAACTTTCAAATACATCTGCATTCGTGTCATCTGCTTCTGATACTGGCCAGATTTTTACCCTTAAAGCCATACAGATGAGTTTGCTGCTAATTGTTTGAGTAAAAAGCTTGAGGTCGAAGGCGGTTTCTTGGCCCTGGTCAGGGAGAACAGTGGCCCCTTTGTGTTTCCAGACTCTCTGGGGCTTGGCCCTTGCCTCTTCTTGGATAACTCGTTGCTCTTGGACATGCTGAGTTTCGGCCAGCTCTGGTCGCAACCCTCCCCGCAAGTCGTTCCCCTGGGGCTGCCCGGCCAGCGGTGAACACACTGACTCGCTGTCCTCCAGGGCTAGGCTTCCAGAATGTGCCCTGCCCATTTTGTGAACCTAACACCTGATGTAAAACTTCTAATTACAGACCCCAAATTCTCTCTCCTAGGAGATCTGAAACTGCAAGCCGCTCTTCGTTAAGAACTTGTATTTTCACTGGAAAGCCCGTTCCAAACGTTGGCCACAGTTCACTCCATCTGATCCATGCTTTTTATCTCTTCTCAACCAGACAATGCATAATAAAGCTTCATTTGCTGCATGATCAGGCGATCCATTTTCAAGACTGGATGTACACAAGCCCCTGCCGGGCCAGTGGGCTGTACAAAGTGCCCCAAAGGTATTTCTCCGGTTTTGCCTCGGGTTCTGGCAGAACAGCCATGACGTTCCTCAACAAAGGCTTTACAGTTTCAAAGGGAGCTTAGATCCCTTGATTTTAGTAGTGTCAGTGGTTCTTTTCTGAGTCTTCAGACATCCAGCCTGCTGTGTGTTTAGTGCTGGATTTTGATGTGAAGTGGTGGAATTATGAAACACAAATATCACTTGGCAAGGGACCATTCTAACAGATTTTTGCATATTTCAATCTCTTTGCAACCTATGCCTTTTGGATTACTCGCAGCCTGGTGTATTGGTCAGAAAACTTTACATCCCTAGCGTGAGTGAAGGGCCCATCCCCAGTCTTGCACCAAGGACAGTGAAGTGGGGAGAAGTCCAGGGATATAAAGCTCCAATCAGTCCTCTTTCTTATTCCAAGTCACACTTGATGTACATGCATTTTGTATTTGGCATGCACCCCAGGGGCCCAGGCAGGCTCAGGGTGGCCCAAAATATTAGGGGAAAGAAAGGGGGCTGAGGTCTGGCACTGCCCTGAATTACCAGAAGAGAAGGTCAAGTCAGAAATGGGGATGGCGGCAGGATGAGGGAGCCTGGAGGAGCCCCAGGGAACAGCAGATGACTCAGGGGCCTCGGTAGGGATAGTCAGCATATATGTGGCTAGACTGTCCCATTTTTGCATTTCTCTCGGGAAACTGTATTGCAGTAAAAAATCTGAAGAGGGTTCAAATAGAAGAAATCTTGTGCCAACTTTGGGCGCAAGTCTTCCTGTTCATTCATTCTTTCAGCAACTTATTGAGCAGCTATGATCCTGAATACTGCTCTAGATTCTGATGACGCAGTAGAGGATGAGTCAGATGAATTCTCTGCCCTCTTAGAGCTTGCCTTCTAATGGGGAAGGCAGAGAATTAATAAGCAAATATATCTGATAATTTTGTTGTTGTTGTTTCTGTTTAGTCACTAAGTAGTGTCCGACTCTTTGCAACCCCATGGACTATAGCCCGCCCGGCTCCTCTGTCCATGAGATTTCCCAGGCAAGAATACAGAAGTGGACTGCCATTTCCTCCCGCAGGGGTCTTCCCGACCCAGGTATTGAACTGCCCGAATCTCCTGCATTAGCAGGCAGATTCTTTACCACTCAGATTTTAATTTTAGTTTATGATAAATGTTATGAAGGGGTGGGTGACATGTTATACGGGGTGGGTGACATGTTATACAGGTTGGCCAAGGAGGACATCACTGAGGAGGTTGATTTTTAGCTAAGAACCAAAAGATGAAAAGGAAGTTCTCACTGTTTGATGATCTAGGGATCATTCTGTTCATTCCAAGCAGAATGAACAGGAAATGCAAAGGCCCTGAGACAGGGAATACCTGGGAGTGTTTGAGGAAGCCTGCAGGCTGGAGCACAGTGAGTGAGGCTGAGTATGTGGGATGAGGTGAGTGCCAGACAGAGGCCCCATCATGTGAAACCTTGCAGGTCCCAGCAAGGAGTTGGCATTCTAATTTTGTTACAATGGGAGTGGAGAGGGTGGTCAGTAGGTGGCTTTGGGTTGAACTTCATGGGGTCCCTACAACCTGGTAAAGTCATGTAATACTCAGGGTCATGAAAAGAGATCAGATTTTATGTGTTTGCTATTGTTGTTGAGCCACTAAGTCATGGCCAACTTTTTTGGGGACCCCATGGACTGTAGCCCGCCTGGCTCCTCTGTCCATGGTATTTTCCAGGCAAGAATACTGGACTGGGTTGCCATTCCCTTCTCCAGGTGATCTTCCTAACCCAAGGACTGAGCCTGGGTCTCCTGCATTGCAGGCAGATTCTTTACTGCTGAGCCACCAGGGTGCTGAATATTTCAACCATGTTGCCTATCAGGACGATAGTCCCTACCAAGGGCCGCTTTTCTTCTCACCAACCTACTTCAGGTCTGTCAATCAGAATTAAGGTGCATCCGCTTGTCACGAACTGTTCACATCCCCCAGTGCCTAACAGCACCAGTGACTTATGGTGGGGCCCTCACTCATTTATTAAGTATTTATTAAGTGCCTGTTATGTCCTGGGGATACAGTGATGAGCAAAATACACATGTTCCTTGCTTATTATGGAACTTAATGATAGGGAAAGTGCAGTGCTAGGGGAGCATACAGCCGCGTAGTCAAGTAACCTGGTCAAGGAAGACTTCCTGGAGGAAGCGACGTTTAAGCTGAGAGCTGAAGATTAAGTAGGAGAAGACCAGTTGTAGAAGTTTTCCAGTTGGAAGGAATGGCATATAGCCAGAGGTAAGAGAGAATGTGGTGCATTTTAAGAAATAATTTCAGAAAGACGAGAGGCAGAGTACAACATTGAGAAGTGGGAAGAACTGAGGCCGAAATGTACTTAAGGATCCAGGTCATGAGGCTAAATCATGAAGAGTCACATCAGGGTGTTAAAGCATCTGTACTTTATCATGAAGGTGATGGGAATTCTCTGAAGGGTATGGAAGATGGATTGGGAATGAGGGAAGACAGTGGTAGGAAAAGTCATTGTACTAATTTGGGGGGATATTTGTGATTTGACCAAAATTGTAGCCATGAAAATGGAGCAAATTTGACTGACTACAGATACATTCATCCACAGCTTAAAAAGATAACTTGGAGCCAACTCTCTCTGAGGAAATGAAGCCAAAAAAAATATGGGGAGAATGAAATTGATGTGGAGAAAGAATGAAGAGAACATGATGGGTTATGTAAGCTGAATTTATAAAGGAGCAAAACCCAAGCATGTGTCGATGCTATGAAGAAGATGAACGATCTGCAGAGAATAGGGAGAGAAAAGGATAGTGGGAAGAAAGAGATGATATGGCCCCTGAGAGAGGGAGGGGGGCGAGTGGTAGTCCCTGGGGCCAGCCCACTTCCTGGCAACTTTCTAGGTTCAGTTCCCATAAGCTTCAGCTTTATCACGTGCTCCAGTCATGAATTCTCATGACCCTGTCTCTCATATTGCTCCATATGGGGGAGCTTCTCCCCCTCCACATGCAGGCTAGCTTGACTGAGCTTTGCTCCTTGCAACTTAAAAGAATCTGAATCAAACATTCTGTTATACAAACTAATTCTTCAAGAGAGTCATTAATTAAAGCAAGGCAAACTGATGCAGTTATAATGAGAACTATAACTTCTGAGTGTTTGTAGATGTCCCGGTCCACAGATCAACTGTTTTTCAATTCGATGAGTCCAACTGCGATCAAAAAGTGCCTCGGAGAACAAAAAGCATTGAACGGTCGTGATGTCTGATCTCTCTCCAACTCCTTCTCCAGGGGTTGAATCACAAGAAACCACTTCTGAGGCCAGAGACCACAAATCCGGGGGCGGTGGCCCAAGGAAGGACGAGGAAAAAGAACAGGGGAGAAAAGCTGACTCTTGCCAAGAAGCACTCATGAATATTCTGGAGAAGTCAGGTCAAACAGCAAAAGGGAGTGAAGGCTTGATGGAAACCCAAGATGATCATATTGGACATGATGAGGATGGGATAGGATGAGATAAGGCTCAGATTGAACTGGCGGATGGAAATTGTTTGTGAGGTACAGCGTGAGAAAACTGAACAAGCTACCAAGTTTCAGAACTTGTGAGGGGACAAAAAGAGAGGATGGCCTGCTCCATGTTCTTAAGGACTTAAAGTCTGGTGAGGAACCCAGACATATACACAGATTACATAATGTGGTGAGAAGCAGGTTAGCACGGGTGCTATGAGTTTACAAAGTGCATTTAGATTAAGCTAGGGGTTCAGGGTATCACAGCTGGACACAGTTACGTTCGGTTATAACAGTTACATCAGATATAAACCTGAAACATAGTTATGCAGGGAATTTTAGGACCAGCAAAATTTTAGGTGTATCTGAAAAGTTCTGAAGCACTTGTAGCAGGCTGTACAATTAATGTCAGAATATAAAGTGGTCACAGCTGAAGAGAAGGCTGGGGATTTAAAGAGAAGCCATTCCATGAAGGGCATTTTTATTTCCAAGATAAAAATCTTAGACTTATTCTTTTTTATAGATAAATATTGGTAAAAGTTTTAGTCACAAGAAGATGCAAAAATTATGCAACAGTGTATCTTCCAACTTTAAAAAAAACTAGAAATGGAAATTTTTACAAAACACTGTTAAATTGTAGCTGTAAATACTTAGCTTTTAAAATTCCAAATATCAAACAAAAAGTGACCAACCAGACATTGCAGAATATAATCATAAAATCAATTTAGCATAAACAGGGTTAGGATATGAACACTGTAAATAGTGAATATATACTTTTCTTTCTGTAAATCAGAAACAGAAAATACACATCCTTTCCTATGTTGTTGGAGAATCTTCTAATATAGATCATGCATTTAGGTACAAAGAGAATCTTAATAACAGAATATCCTAAAAGAGATTTTATAGATCATTATTTTCTGATTAGATTCTAAGCTAGAAATCAGCAATAAAATTGGACGTGGTTTTATCAGTCACTGAAAGATGTTTAGCAAGAGGGTGACACAACCATGTGAGGAATGGGTTTGGAACAAGAGTTGGGACACACAGGAGGAGGGAAACCAGTTAAAGAGATATTGCAACAGTCTAAGAAAGCAAGACAGTAAGGCCCCTGCCTATGAACCTTCAAGCTACAAACTTTCAAAAATGCGAACGTGTGTTCACATGTCCAATAATGTAAGTCAGTTCACACTGTCTCACGTGCATGCACGCTCTACAGGGGGTTGCGCTTCTGTGTGCTTCACTCTGCAGGACTGTGTAGGGTACAGTGGTGCAGGAGCTTTATTTCAAGCCCAGGAAGTCCGGAAGCAAGTGGAAAAGCAGCAGTGATGTACTGGGTACTGCTAAGAAGCTCTTTTACCGTTGTACTGTACTACTGTGCTTTTCCAGGTTCTATACTGTAAGGTTTAGAATATTTTCTTTATTGTTTTTGCGTTTGTTTTGTACATATTATTTGTGTGAAAAGTATTATAAACCTACTACATTGCAGTACTATACAGCCCATTGTGCTAGCTGGGTTCCTAGACTAACTTTGTTGGACTGAATGAAAAAAAATTAAGACTTATGAACATGCTCTTGCAACAGAACTTATACCTATGTAGGGGACTTAGTGTAAGGTGAGTCTGAACCAAGACAGGAGATGTGGGGAATAAAAAGGGATAGACAATTTAAGACGTATTTAGTAGATAAAATAAAAAAGGACTGGCTGACTGAATTTAGGGGAGAGAGAGACAGAGAGGGAAAGGAGAGGAGGAGGAGGGCAAGAGAGAGAAAAGAGAGAGGTGAGGGGATGGAGAAAAGGTGAATGAGGGGGTTGGGTGGTGATCCAGTGGAGGCAGTATCATTAACTCAGGCGAGCAACACAGGGGACGGGAGAGCTCTTGGGGAAACAGGCAGCGCTCGTCTTCGGGCTGGTTCGGTTTGCGGAACACAGGCTGTAGCGCAGTTTGTGAGAAGAAAGCTGTAAACATTGCCACCGGCAGCAAGATTCTTCTTTTGTGCAGGGGAAATTTAGAACTCAGGCCATGAAAGGGGAGAGCGTGTCAGGGTTCGTCTTTTATTTGGTGCTTGGTTGGGGACGGGTGTGCTTATCAGAAGTACTTAATAGGACTTTATACCACCTGCCTCTATGCCCACCACTTACCTGACATGTTTAGGAGAATGAGGGGGTGATCATTGTCCAAGCCAGCTGGAAGACAAGATGAGGGACCCTACAACAAGCGCCACGAGGGCCGACTAATGCTATAGTGAATCCAGAAAAGGAGACAGGACTGTGGGTGAAATCAAGAGAGTGGCCTTGCTTTTTTTCATAAGTCCGGAGGAGGCACACAAGTCTTTTCGGTGCTGGGATGGATCACAGGCAGTGACCCACAGATAGGAATAAGCTTTGGGTGGAAAGATCAGGACCCAGAGGGTACACTGGGAGGGAGGAGGAAGGGAAATGGGTCCTGAAGCCCAGACAAAGGTTAGGACTCAGCAAGGCAGACCAACAGCAATGCGGCAGAGATTTGGGGTCTGTAGACTACAGTTATTTCATGGGCTCTTATGTAAATGGACTTCCCTGGTGGCTCAGATGGTAAAACGTCTGTCTACAATGCTGGAGACCTGGGTTCGATCCCTGGGTAGGGAAGATTCCCTGGAGAAGGAAACGGCAACCCACTCCAATACTCTTGCCTAGAAAATCCCATGGACGGAGAAGCTTGGTGCAGGCTACTGTCCATGGGGTCCCAAAGAGTTGGGCACGACTGAGTGACTTCACTTCACTTCACTTCTATGTAAATTGAAGTCATTAAAATTAATTTTGCCCTGTGAATTTTCTGAAGAGTTTCTCTACATCTTTGGATGGTTGATATCCAAGACCAAGGAGATTCAGCAGAGACCTTTATCTAACAAAGATAAAGCCTTGCTTTATGTGTTCACAGCTGAGGATTAAAGGACTTTTGAGTACTTGAGGGGGCTTAGTAAGTGTTGACTACAATGACTTAGAAAATCCTTAGGGCATCAGATGGTGATGCAGCCTGAGTCTTCCAGAACACATTCCACTTTGAAGCACGCGGTGCAGGGGGCCTGGAGAACGAGGAGGCAGTGATCTCAAGCAAAGGGCATGACCTTTTTTTATCTGCAGTTTTCTAGTCTGTAAAATGGGAACTGTAATTTCTTCCTTCACTCAGTGAATGCTTTATGGGCATCTTCTGTGTGCCAAGCAAGATTCTACCCACATTATAGAGTTATTTTGAGAATTAAATGAAGCAACGTAAGTGAAAGTGCTTAGTATAGGGTTTAGAATCTACCAGGTGTGAACTGTATTCACTTTTTTATCCAAAAGAATTTTTTTTTTTTCACTACAACATGAATGGGCATTTGAGCCAATATTGGGTCAGGCCAACAATGGGCCAAGCATAATCAAAGTGCTTGTTGTAAATATCAGGATGTCTTGCAGGGGGAAAGGACTGACTGCGTTGGGGATCCAAGAAGGAGATGACTTTTAATTTAAAGGTACATTTTAGAAGCAGTAGGATGAAGGGCAAAATGTTGCTCTTGGGAAAGCGAACCCTATGTCTAGGTCATTCTGAGAATCTACATAGGGTGTAATGAAGCAGCGCAGATGTTCCGAGTTAAGACCCGTTGGAAATATGACTGTCCTGCTGGGTCTAGAACATAGAGAAAGAACTATCAGGTAGCTTGCTTCATCAGCATGTTTAGAGTTAAGGTGCATGACAAAATAACTGTTCTTCTGAGACATCTTAACTGTAAACACTGCGATGCACTCACTGAAGCCTGGGAAGTGAGTTTAAATATTTGGAATTAACTGGTAAGGACCCTGATAATTCATATGTTAGCATTTCCCAGTGCTCTGGGTAATTCATTTTAAAGAGTAAAGGAAGAAAACCTGACTCAAGCTGGAAAACATGTTTTCTCCCAGTATTACTTTCGCTTCCAAAACGAGTTGATTCATTATCAAAGGATGTGTGGTTTTCCATTTTCCTTTTATAAACTGGACTTTAGCCCAGGCTGTGATGAGCCTAATGAGGTTGGTCAGAAGTCACAATGAGATGGAATATACCTGATACTCAAAGAGAGAAGGGGAAGACCAAGGCTGCTTGCCCATGCCCCACCCCTGATACTCTGAAAGACAGCAACATCACTTACTACATTATGATAACTGTAACTGCCAGACTATTTTTCAACCTTTCCAATAGACTTTTAGCTCCTCAAGGACAAGGACTGTGTATTATTTTTTTTAATTTTTAAGTTTATTTATTTTTGGCTGTGCTGGGTCTTCTTTGCTGCAAGCAGGCTTTCTCTAGTTGTGGGGAGCAGGGCTGCTCTCCAGTTGCCATGCACCAGCTTCTCACTGCGGTGGCTTCTCTTATTGTGGAGCACAGGCTGTAGCCACCCGGGCTTCAGTAGTTGTGTGTAGGGGCTTAGTTGCCCCGTGGCATGTGGGGTCTTCCTGGACCGGGGATCAAGCCCACGTCCCCTGCACTGGCAGGTGGATTCTTAACCACTGGACCACCAGGGAAGTCCAAGGACTGTGTATTATTAATCATTGTAACTCCACCCCTCATAGGAGAGGGTCAATAAATGCCTTATAGTGAGCAAGGGGTTCAGTGAATTAGAGGGGTGGATGGACAGATAGAGGGGTAGACAGATGAATCTTGGGTTCCTGACATTAAAGAAATAAATGACATAACAATGCAGAAATGGTCCTCAGCTTAAAGGGAAACAGAGACTGATTGGGGCCCAAAAGAGTCGCTGAGGAGGGATCCGATTTTAGAGTCATTTAAGCAAAAGCAAACATGGATTGGTTTCACCACAGTTTCTCCTAATCCGTCCTGCTGGGACTCCAGAAAGAAAGCTGCTGTGGGGTAAATGAGGCTGCCTTGTGGCGATCAAGAACTAGGAAGGGCTTCAGGGCTTTCCAGAGGGACAGAAGGCGCTTCTCCTTGACTATGGATTTGTAATCCTGAGAGGCAAGTCTCCATCAGCCTGTGGTGGGAGGGTTACAGGGTTCTAGCGCCCACTGAACAGTCATGGAGATGACAGCCTCCAAATGGTCACTTATAATGGATGGACAATGGTGGAGTGAGGGGTGGAGGAGCTTTGGGAGTGGAGGCCGTGGGGGTTGGCTTGAAGACTTCAGGGTGGCAGTGTGAGTGCCAGGGGACCGTATTTCATACTAAGGGATTTGGTCAGGTCAGCAGCTGCAGGGCACCAGAAGCATAAACCTTTCACCTCCAGGGCATCTCAGACTGAGCCTGTCCACATAGAGTAATAAAAAACCGCAATCTGCCAGACCTGGAAACAGCCAGGAGAGGGCGCCTCCAGGGACAACTCACTAGTCTGCAGAGCAGCGAAAGGTGAAAATGTTAATTGGGACCCCATGGACAGTAGCCCACCAGGCTCCTCTGTCCATGGAATTCTCCAGGCAAGAATACTGGAGTGGGTTGTCATTCCCTTCTCCAGGGGATCTTCCCAACCCAGGGATCAAACACAGGTCTCCTGCATCATAGGCAGATTCTTTTCCATCTGAACTGCCAGGAGCTAAAAAGCTGTGGGGAGGGAGGGACTGCAGGGTCCCCTCCCTGGGCAGCACTGACCCAAAGCCCTTTGAGAGAAGGTTGTGCCACAAGAATGGTCATTAGAGAATGTAGTCTCTGCCTTTCTACTGGCCGGTGAAACATGAAAAAATAGATTGGCTCTCAACTAACCACATGGAAAGCAGCAGATACAAACACAGCTGTACAAGGGAAACCTCTCCACTCCCCAGTGCTTAACATGGTTCACATGAAGATCTGAAATTTCAAATTTATAATCTACACATTCAACAGGGTGGGGGATATCGGAGGGGCAGGGTCAAACATACTGTACAAAGGGAAAGCTTGAATTTATAGACTATTCTACTGCTGTCAGCTCTAACCATTAAGGATGCAGCAAATCACCGTTTTTAAGAGCATGTGAGCCAAATGCTAGGGTTTCAATCCAGGCTTAGATGCCTTTTACTCTGAGACCATGAGCAAGCCTCTTCACTTCCTAAGTCTCTGCTTCTTCTATAGAAGAACACCGATCACAGAGTTGTTAAGATTAATGAAAGTAATCCAAGTAACTGCTGGCGCATAATAAGAACTCAGGCTTCCCTGGTGGCTCAGCTGGTAAAGAATCCCCCTGCAGTGAGGGAGACCTGGGTTCGATCCCTGGGCTGGGAAGATTCCCTGGAGAAGGGAATGGCTACCCACTCCAGTATTCTGGCCTGGAGAATTCCCTGGGGTCACAAAGAGTTGGACACAACTGAGTGACTTTCACTTTCACAATAAGAACTCAGGAAATTAGCATTCATATAAAATATGACTTGAATGATAAATTTTGAATTGCACCACATTTGGCCAAACATTCCCAAGTTTCCTGGGCTTCCCTGGTGACTCAGTGGTAAAGAATCCACAGGCCAATGCAGGAGACCAAAGTTCAATCCCTGGGTCATGGAAAGGGCATGGAAATCCACTCCAGTTATTCTTGCCTGGAGAATCCCCATGGACAGAGGAGCCTGACGGGCTACAGTCCACGGGGTCACAAAGAGTCACACACAACTTCGTGACACCACCGCCACCATCACCACTAGCTATTTTTCCTACATAATTACCAGTAGCGTGAACTCATGAGACGAATCAAAAACATATATTCAGATACACTCTTTTCCTTCTAAGACACTTAAGAATCTGTTGTTGAGCCTCCAAAGTTTTTACAGAATGTAGTTTGGAAACAATTGCTTTATTCGGCCAAAACTAAAAGCCATACGTCCTAACCTGATTATAGTGAGTTCAGTACTTTACTTCTGGCCCACTCATGCTGTAATAACCACAGACAACATCTGAAGTTGGCTCCATTGAAGCTCCTTCTAATATTTGGTGTCTATCTGAGCCGGTATGATCCTGAAGCTATGTGAAGGGTACATAATTGACACTGCCAAGGAAAACAGTTTAGGAGGAGACCTTAGGTTAGAGGAAATAAAATCTGTTATTTGGAGTCACAGTGAATAGACACAAAAGCTTTTAAAACATATATAATAGGATGTGAGAGCTGGACCATGAAGAAGGCTGAGTGACAAAGAATTGATGCTTCCAAACTGTGGTGCCGGAGAAGACTCTTGAGAGTCCCTTGGACAGCACGGAGCTCCAACCAGTCCCTCCTAAAGGAGATCAACCCTGAATATTCATTGGAAGGACTGATGCTGAAGCTGAAGCTCCAATCCTTTGGCCACCCGATGTGAAGAGCTGACTCTTTGAAGAAGACCCTGATGCTGGGAAAGATTTAAGGCAAAAGAAGAAGGTGGCAGAGGATGAGATGATTAGGTAGCATCACCGACTCAATGGATGTGAATTTAGGCAAACTCAGGGAGACAGTGAAGGACAGGGGAGCCTGGTGTGCTGCAGTCCATGTGGTCGCAAAGAGTCAGACACAATTTAGCAACTGAACAACAACAATGGAATGTTGCTAAGATGCTCAGTAAAAAATCTGGGTGCCTGTGAACTTCACATAAAAAGTACACTGGCACAGCACTGTAAAGCAATTATACTCCAATAAAATTTTAAAAACTCACAAATAATGGGGCTTTAACAAAGGACATAGAAAGAGTGATAAGCAGATATGAAAACAGACTAAGAGATTAACAACCTTGTCAAATTTGCTCAGAGGTCTAAAGAAAAATTAGTCACTGTTTCTGTTAAGTTATTTATGTCATTTAGAACGGTGACATGAAGTGTAATCCCTATTTGTGTTAAAAAAGAAAAAGGCTTTGGAATTAGATTATCACTTAAAGATGACTGGAACTTAAGTCTGTGAATAACTGGCTTCTTTTAAACCTTGTGTTTTAAAAATATTAACTCTGGGTGGTGAAGTTAAGGGGAAGGCCTGGGGAAATTTTTGTTTCATACCCTCCCCTCTGTTCTTTTCTCCTTTCCATCCCTTACCCTATGTCTCTTCCATGTAGCAAATAGCTGGGAGTTGAATTTCAGACTGGTTCCAAATAGGAAAAGGAGTACGTCAAGGCTGTATATTGTCATCCTGCTTATTTAACTTATATGCAGAGTACATCATGAGAAATGCTGGACTGGAAGAAACACAAGCTGGAATCAAGATTGCCAGGAGAAATAACAGTAACCTCAGATATGCAGATGACACCACCCTTATGGCAGATGGTGAAGAGGAACGAAAAAGCCTCTTGATGAAAGTGAAAGAGGAGAGCGAAAAAGTTGGCTTAAAGCTCAACATTCAGAAAATGAAGATCATGGCACCCGGTCCCATCACTTCATGGGAAATAGATGGGGAAACAATGGAAACAGTGTCAGACTTTATTTTGGGGGGCTCCAAAATCACTGCAGATGGTGATTGCAGCCATGAAATTAAAAGACGCTTACTCCTTGGAAGAAAAGTTATGACCAACCTAGGTAGCATATTCAAAAGCAGAGACATTGCTTTGCCGACTAAGGTCCATCTAGTCAAGGCTATGGTTTTTCCAGTGGTCATGTATGGATGTGAGAGTTGGACTGTGAAGAAGGCTGAGCACCGAAGAACTGATGCTTTTGAACTGTGGTGTTGGAGAAGACTCTTGAGAGTCCCTTGGACTGCAAGGAGATCCAACCAGTCCATTCTGAAGGAGATCAGCCCTGGGATTTCTTTGGAAGGAATGATGCTAAAGCTGAAACTCCAGTACTTTGGCCACCTCACTCGAAGAGTTGACTCATTGGAAAAGACCCTGATGCTGGAAGGGATTGGGGGCAGGAGGAGAAGGGGACGACAGAGGATGAGCTGGCTGGATGGCATCACTGACTCGATGGATATGAGTCTGAGTGAACTCCGGGAGTTGGTGATGGACAGGGAGGCCTGGCGTGCTGCGATTCATGGGGTCGCCGAGAGTCGGATACGACTGAGCGACTGAACTGAACTGAATTACATGAAATAATTACCTAAATTTTTTGTTTTGCCTGGAAGCAAAACCACAATGGACAAGGCTATAATCAAATGATAAGGTTATGACAGCAACTAATTAGGAAAGCCCAATACACGTGAAGAGAGTTCTGCCATTTCCAAATAAAGACTAATGAAGTTAATATTATTAGGACTTAATAATACAGAGCTATATTATTATGCTGGTAGACAATTAGGCTTAATTGGTAAGTAATCATATATGTAGCCTGTGTTACTTTTATGTATGCAAATTATACTTCTACAGGTTAAGTCTTCTCATTTTAGGTCCACACATCAGCATTATCTCAGCAAAGCGGGGCTTGGGTGAAGAGAAGTAGACCAGAAGTAACTGGCAAAGCAGAGGGCCCATGGAAACAGACCCTGCATTCCTGGCAGTTGGAGGTCTTGGATAAAATACTAGGGTGAGTGAAGGGAAAGCGATTCATGATAAGGCAGGAAGGAACACGATAAGGATGGAGAAGGGATTTAGGTTTTTTTTTTAAAGAGAGGGTTTTGGTCAAGGGTAATTGAGATTTTTCCTGTTCTCATCACCCACCTTTCAGCACTCCCTCAAAACATTTATGGTATCCAGAAAGCCATAAACAGTAATTATCTCCACGATTAGAGACAAAGCTTGATAAGCAAGCCAGCTGGCAGAGGTAACATGAAACTCTTTCTCACTAAAATGTTAATGGCTGATACTGGATCCTCTGCTATTTCCATAGGAAGAAAAAGTAAGAGTATGAGAGGGCTCTGGCACCAGAGGTCTTCCCAAGGAAGGAAAGCATATTAAATGGTGACAAGAGAGATAACTAACATTTACTGAGTACGTGTGGCCAGGTTCTGTTCTAAATGTGCTCATGGATTAACTCATTCCCTCCCAAAGTGCTTTGTCTGGGGAAGGTGCTCTTACTAATCCCTATTTTTCAGATGAGAAAGCTGAGTCACAGAGAGATTAGGTACTTGCTCAGGGCAATGGCACCCCACTCCAGTACTCTTGCCTGGAAAATCCCATGGACGGAGGAGCCTGGTAGGCTGCAGTCCATGGGGTCGCTAAAAGTCGGACGCGACTCAGCAACTTCACTTTCACTTTTCACTTTCCTGCATTGGAGAAGGAAATGGCAACCCACTCCAGTGTTCTTGCCTGGAGAATCCCAGGGACGAGGGAGCCTGGTGGGCTGCCTTCTATGGGACTCTGTCGCACAGAGTCGGACACAACTGAAGCGACTTAGCAGCAGCAGCAGGGTCATGGGAGTGAGACCAAGATTTGAATTCTGGCATTTCGAGTCCTAGAGTCCATACTCCTGGCTATTGTTGTTGTTCAGTCACTAAGTCGGGTCCGACTCTCTGTGACCCCATGGACTGCAGCACTCCAAGCTTTCCCCGTCCTTCACCATCTCCCGGGGCTTGCTCAAACTCTTGGCCGTAGTTGAAAGGAAACTGATTTGGAGAGAAGATGGCCCAGGAGACAAAACTCTCCTACATGGATGATGTTGCCTAAAGTCAGCCTGTTTACTTCTGAGTGTTGGAATGAGGAGTCCATGCAGAGGTGTTTTATCTTGTCACAGAGTTGTGCATTTGCTACTTACAGGAACTCCAGTGCTGGGGAGGACGTTACATTGGGTCCTATGGAACATTTTGATACCGCCTTGGTTCCCAAGTGTGTATGGCTTTGCTGCCTGAATTAGTGATCCTGTTGCAGTTATTTAAGCTTTCTCTGCCTCTGAGTGCACATTTGGAAACTGGGTTAGTTCCACTTGTCAGCTTCCTGACTCAGAGGAATGCCAAGGGCTAGTGGACTGATCCATGCAAAGTGCGTTGAGCCATAAACCAGGACTAACTGAACTTTGAGAGAACAGTGTGACTTGGCAGCTGTATTTGGATTAAGAGGAGGGGTAGGATAGTCTCACAGTAGCCTCTGGATGTTCTTGGTTTGGCCGCCTGTTCTGCTAGGGCTGCCTGAATTCTCCTCTAGGCTTTCGAGCGGCCCTGCTATAATGAAGGGCAACTGTCTAGTAGACTTGGGCCATGTCCATATAGTCTGGGATTGTTCAAATTATGTAGAGATAAGAACTCCTAATTCAAAACAAGAATCTTCAAGCCAGGACTTTGAAAGCCATTACTTATCAAAAAAGGTTAAAAAGAACTGGATTGACTCCAAGGAAACGTTTAATCTAATAGCAAACACCATACCTTAGGATTCAGTTCAAATGATACTGATCTAATTGACATCACAAGGGCAGAACCATTGGAAAGGTGTTTAAAAAATAATAATAATAATAATGATTTATAAAGAGACATGGGTAAGAAGATGCCCAAGACAAACAGGATGGGGAGAGATGTCTCAGTTGTAGCTACAATTAAGAAACAGCAAACCCAGAAAAAGTATAAAGCTACTTTTTTAAAAAAAAGAAAAATGTGTCTGATTAATCCACACTATCTAGTGGAATTTCTCTTCCATTTTTTTAAGCATAGAAATATTAATTGCCAACCTATGTCTTCAAATAAAATCGATGAAAGCAGGAGGGTGATCACAATATTTTTAACAGATGCAGTTATTAACCCAATGATTTAACCTCGGATTTTTGGTCTTCTAAGGACAGAGTTATATCTTGGGGCAGTCAGGTCTCTCTCGACCCAAGAAAGGATCATGTGAGCTAAAAAATAAACACAACCAGTGGGAACCAAGGTGGGAATTCAGGATCGGAAATAGGACAGATTAAAATAGTTTACGGAAAGAGTGTGAGAGCAAGGGAAGGAAATTGAATGACAGAAGGAAAGACCGTATAGTATTAAGAAGCAACAAACCCAAAACAAGAAAACTAAGAGAGTTTTTCTGAGTGCTGCTGTAATTCAAACCATTTCAAATAAAAACTATGACAAATTGCAGAAAACTTGAGATACAGATTTGGTTTAAAGAGGCTAAGACTTCCTTGTGGGAGCTGCCTAGGCTCGTCAGTGTTTTCTTAGTGTTAGTGGCAGCTCATTAGTGTTAAACTTGGCAGTGTTTTTTCGTATCTATGGGTTCTTCTCTTTAAATACTCAAGGCCCTGTCTACTCCTCAGAAAAGGAGAATGTGATACAGATTTTTAGTGTGAAAGTAAGGCAAGGTATAATCTTCCCAGGAGTATTTGGGAGACTAAAGCATCATGAGAAGGAATTTTTCAGGTCAAAAGCTGGTGGACGAGGTACAAGAACCTTCCTGGTATCCCTTCTCCCAAATCTCATGGAAGGCAGTTTCTGCTTTTGCTTCTGTCTCCCACAACTCCATTTATGATGGCAGTTACCTGGTTCACAGACACATCTTCACAGGGTCTTTGCTGGATTGAAAGAGGTTCCCTTCACTAAAGGACAATGGGATTTGTGGAAGAAAAAGGTCGTTTAGGTAAATCCACGCCATTGAGACGGGAGGTAAGGGGGCAGGCCACACCTTAAAAGAAAGGCGTAGCCATTGAGGATACAACAAAAACTGGTTACCACCTCCTAGGCCCCAAAGGGTGGAAAATTCCACTTCTGGTACACCCTGAACCTCTTCCACACTCACTGTGATACAGTAACATCTAAATGACAAACCCACAGGCACGATGTTACGTTCAGTCTGTGATAAGGTCTTTGAAGGTCCACTAGCGAGCGGTTCCTGTTTGATGTGTCAGGGAGACAGACAGTCATTAACCAGCCCATTTCACATAGAAAATGTTCATTGCGTTTGCTGAGGATGGGGTTGCCGGGGCTGATGCTCTGCGTCTCTGTGTCTAAGCCTGTTTACAGGGAGGTGAAGGATAGCTTCCTTGCCCACACTCTGCGGGCTGCCCCACCCTGCGCTGGCCTCAGGAAGGAAGGGTGGAGCAGGCACACAGAGTTTTGACAATGCTCCAGGACTTTGCACCCCAAATATTTACTGAGACAGTCAGGTAATTCTTTAGAGAGGCTGGGCCTAACCTATAAAAAAAGCTGGCAGAGGGACAGGAGAAGAAAGAAGTGCTCCCTCTGTCTGGAAAAGGCGTGCTCCGTGTGCCTGTAATAATTGCAAAAGCCTCGATACAGAAACACAGGGATGGTCCTCCACACCCTCCTGCAACTGATCACCCATCTGACAGCTCAGCTTCAGGGCAAGGAGCCGAGGCAGCTCCCACACACTGCTCTCCTGGGTCTACAGGCAGCTGTTTCCTCTGCCTGGAAGAGGCTCTTCTCACTTGAAGCTACCTTTTCTTCGCGGAGTCCTCTCCAGCCCTCTCCACATCCCACTTCCTGTATTAAGCTTCTCCCAGCTGTCTCAGCCCACAGTCATCACTTTGCTCTTTGGCCTCCCACACCACTCGCCCAGCACTTGGTAATTTCCGTGGTTGATCTGTTTATCACTTCAACTCCCCCCGCCCCACCACTGGACTTTGTCCGAAACAGTCAGCCTTGACAACGTGCTTATAAACGATGATAAATCATTGCAGTAGCGTGGTTTAGGCATGCCTGACACAAGTTCATGCTTGTGTAACTTTTAACTCAAATGAAACGTTTTCCATGGCTAGCACTTTCAAAAGGCAGTAAATCCTTAGTGTGCGACTGTTCTCAAACATTGTGGATTTTTCAAGGAGGCATAAGGAACAGGCCTCATCAGATCTGGGGAAAGAGAGGAACAAAAGCAGGTTCACAGAGTCCTAAAAGCACACTGGTGTGACCCACTCGTCCTGCTCACCCGGAACTTTGCCAGTTTCAACACCGAAAGTCCTGTGTCTCAGTCCCAGGCAGACCTGGACAGCTGGTCACTCACCAGGTGGCCAGGGCACATTTTGATAAGAAGCAAATGCAGGTCTTAACTAATGGACTGCACCTACTTTATCTTCTCTCATCTCAAATCCTGGTGCCACAGCCTCTCCAAGGACACTCCACTCTCCGGTGACAAGTGGAGAAGCAGGCAATGATGCCCACTTCTCGAGAAGGAACCTTGAGTTTATTCAGCTCTGCTCACTACAGAAGCCATCTCAGGCCTGGGAGGACAGACGGTCAAGGGAAAAGGCTTTGTACAGAGTTCTCACAAAACAGAAACTAAAAGGAATATTTGGAACAGGAAACAGTGACCTTGATGGCACGATTCCCAAAGGGAGAGGCAAAAGGCAGAGATTCAGGAAGGCAAAAGTCCAGGGTCCACGGGAAGTCCGTCTCACGCTGAGCATTCCACACCAGGCTTGCTCCGTGCCTCTCCAGAGCATCTGCTTTGATAACGCTCCTGGGCAATCCGGCCAACTGTGACAATTCAAGTGGCTTGGCGCTAGCAGTAAAGAATCTGCCTGCCACTGCAGGAGACGCAAGAGACATGGGTTCAATCCCTGGGTCGGGAAGATCCCCTGGATAAGGGAATGGCAACCCACTCCAGTATTCTTGCCTGGAGAATCCCATGGACAGAGAAGCCTGGTGGGCTACAGTCCGTAGGGTTGCAAAGAGTCGGACACGACTGAAGTGACTTAGCACACACAGAACAGATAAACAAGAAGACTAGAACCCATGACCACAAATACCTCTGAATGTCACAGCAATCAGCAGGACCAGTAATACTTTCTGAGCATCCAAAATCTCTTATGAGAATAGATACATTTGGAAAACCCAGATGGTCCTGAAATGAGCATAACGATAGATAGATACATCATCAATAATGGTACACATAAAAAACCAGTCCAGGTCGATAGTTTGTATCATGATGAGAAATTTTTCCATAATAAAATAACAAAATGAAGCATTTTAATCTGTATAACATATAACCCCGTAACTCACAACAACAACAAAAAGTGTAATTGGGAAATGGAAATATTACTGCCTGTATCTCTTTATATCACTGAAGATTTAGGTGGAGCTGATTTCTCTAAGCGTGGTTTCCTTTGACTGACAATGCTCATGTGTCCCAGAACCAACTTGGCCGGGGGTGGGGATGGGAGGCTGAAATTTAGGGTGTCCAGGGTGTCTAGTGCAGGGATGTGCTCTAACCACCAGAGGGTATTCTTTCCTCCTTTGGACTGTAGGCAAGTTTCTGGAACCACAAACTAACCCTAAACCAACCCCCTACTAAAAATGGGCCAGGCCAGATCACAGGAAAGTGCACTGATTCATAATATTCACACACATTCCCCCTTGTCTTTCCATTTGAGAGACGGTTCAGTTTTCTTCAGCTGAGAGAATCATCCCGGCAGCAGGCCAACCTACACACAGAGTAGAAAACAAATGACATCTCTCCTGCTGGTCAAGGCAAGAGAGGAGTCCCTTCAGAAATAAGTCCAGCGGTTATTTCAGATGATCCAGCCCACACGCACCCCCCCTCCCCGCAACAATTGCCCACCCCAGCCCCCACTCCTCATGGGTAGAGCAGGATTTTCAAGAAAGTGCGGATGCCCTGGTCAGAAAGAAAGCGGAGGGATTTCAGGGGCTGTGGGGCCTCCTGCCTGAATTTTGATCTAGGCTAATTTACAACTGAAAAAGGCCCAGGTCTCATTGGAGACCAGAAAGCCTAGGAAAGTTACCAGAGAGATATTTGACAACGTCCAGAGTCAGCCAGGGAGTCTGTCCCAGCGCATTAATATACCAAGTTTAGAAAGCAAGGTCCTGGAAAGATGCCCCAGGGAGATGCCCAGGGGAGTCAGTTTGAATCCGGCCAAATGCTTACTCTGAAAAAAGGAAGACTTTGTCCCTTCTAGCTTGTTCAGTGCCAGAAGCTCTTTCAGGGAGAAAGGCTGTGAAATTGAGAAATATGGGATATCGGGTCATCTGCCCAACAGAAGGCAGCTTCAGCAAACCCAAACTTCGAGTTGATATTTTCCTCTTGTTTTTCAAATTACTTCAAATAATACTTATTTGCTGCTAAAAATTCAAACTACAGAAATAAAAGCAAGAAGTGAAGCACTTTCGTCTCACAGCCAGCCTACTCCCTACAGCCCCACTCACCAGAAATACTGTGGATAATGGCTCATGCTTTCCAGGGCTTCCGATTTCTATGAATTACAAAAAACTGATCTCTCTACTCATCGAGTTCTCCATCTCTTCACCTCATATCTCTCTCAATCATCCGCTCGGGGATTTTTGTTGTCTTTGTTTTGTTTTGTAAAAAATGGAGATCCTGAAACACATAGATATTATTTGACTTGAGATGGTCGTTGCACAAATTATTGCATTTTTCCAAGTCCTCATTCCATTTAGTTGTGACACTGGGTCGTTCCATTGCGCAGACGTGCCAAAAGCCAGTGCCCTATGGATGGACGTTTATGTTGTTTCCAATTTCTCCTCCTATTACAAAAATGCTATAATGCAATTCTTAACTAAAAGAAATAACTATTAATGGAAATTAATAGATATTAATTAACCCATTAATAACTATTAATAGGTTGTATTATGGTTCAGCCCCTGCCTGTGTTAAGCCCTCTAGAGGATGTTAAGGTGAATAAAATAGATTTTTTTTTTTTTTGCCTTCCTGGAGTTTGCTCTCTAGTAGGGAAGATCTATAAGCATCCAACTGACGCAAGAAAAAATGACTTAAATACTAAGAACTTGGACAAGTGGGATATTCAAACATACAACACATTCCCTGCCTAGAGAGCATACAGAAAGGAGTTATCCAATACTGACAGCTGGGGTGAGAGAAGGTTTGATAAGCAGGCTTCATCTATGGAGAGATTTGCTGTAGTGTGTTTGATGTAGGGAAACTGATATGGGAGCTTGTAAAACTCCTTTAAAAAAATTTTTTTTTTAATTTATTTGGCTGCACTGGGTCTTAGTTGTGTCTTATGGGATCTAATTCCCTGAGCAGGGGTTGAATCTGGGCACCCTGCATTGGGAGTGTGGAGTCTCAGCCACTGGGCCACTGGGCAAATCCCCATAGAAGCCTTAAAATCATCCTGTTGACTGGGACAGAGGACTCTAGTATTTTTGCTTTTGAATTTCCTTTAACAAACACAGTCTCAGACAGGACTAGGAATGCTCTGTCCTTCTTGAAAGTGTGCTTGACTGAGTTTAGTCTACAACTTTGTCTCACAACCTGAAATATCCATTTACAAATACCCAATATACTTATTGCTTTTGCTCTATCTCCAGATTTTCTGGGCAAGAGTGTGATCTCTACATAAGCGCATCACAATTGAGTTACTTGTTCCATTTGGTGTGACTGTCCAGAGAAAGAGGTTTTACTGGTACTCCAAATCCAATGGTATGTTATAAAAAGAAAACATGAAATAACTTGCCTGTGATAACAAATCTCTGTAAGTCAGAATCTTCCCAGCCATCATGTGCATATGCTGAAAGGAGAAGTTTTCTTTTCAAGCAATCTTAATGAGCAGGTCTTTTGCTTATTAACATCTTCAAAGTGCTTTGAGCTCCTCCCCAGACGAAAGGTCCTGTGTGACTACAAATTATTATTATGCTCACAAAATGCGTACACACTAAATGCAGGAAAAGTGCAAACCATTTACCTGCATGCCCTGCAATGCCCTTGAGACCCTTTGATCTGCCAATATAACCACCAATTATTCTATATCCTTTTCTCTCTAAATGCATGCATCAAAGCATTCTCATGCACACCCTTGTAAATCCAGCTGTTTATTCCACAATAGCTCCTCTTAATTAACCCTGTTTCCTTTCTCTTTAGTTGGCAGCTGCTGACTCAGCCTTTCTTCGGCTAAAGAGAAATTATATGCAACCCTGGGTATGGAATGGAAAATAACTCCTTTTTTTTTTTTTTTTCTACAAAGAGGGCCATGACATAGAAGATGTATATTAGTAAAGATTCTTTGATGACCTAGAAAAATGCATATGATACAGTAAGTGAAAAAAACATGATACAAAATGTAGAGAGTGAATGACATGTACACACTGCTATTTTTTTTCTATGCATCTTGAGATTTATTGTTAGCATGCTGCTGCATTTAAAACAGACCTACTGTAAAAAAATAAATAAATAATCAGTTAAAAAACAAAGTAGAGAGTGTTATCTCAACTGTAATATGAGTAATTGGTCACATGAATTGAATAAAACCATGCCAGTCGCTGAACTGAATGTTTTGCCTAGTGATAGACTTTCATTTTCAGTATGAGCTAAGTACTATCATCCCTCTTTTAAAGATAAAGACACTGAGACTTAGATAGGTTAAGTGATGGGGTTCTCTCTGGCATTGTCTGGCTCCAAAATTTGTCCCTTTAATGAAAGTCATGCTGCCTTTTAACAATGATTGTCCTAAGATAGGGAAACGTGGGTTTTTCCCCCCAACATTTTATAGTTACACAGTTTTAAAAAGAAACGAAACTAACATATTAATGACATGAGTTAATCAAATAAAAATGAAGAGGGGACTAAGTCACTCTTTGATTGATGGGTGTGATGACTTAGGATAAATACAGGTAATGTGTCATTAAGCTCAGAGTTCTCCAGATCTCTGCTTTCTTATCTTTAAAGTAATGGGTTGAACCAAGGTACCTTAAAGCACTTTTCAGTTCTAACATTGCTTTAGTCCCTTCGTTTCTGTTTATGCTTCAGAGATGGCACTTTTCTTGAACAATAAGTAGATTCCAGTTCCTTAAGTCTGCTCAAAGAGCTCTGTTAAGTACCAAAGAAAGAACCATGAAGCTGAGTGTTAAGCTGAATTCAGTCTGTGAGTCATCTTTGAACACCAGGAAAGAATAAAGACTATTTATGTTAATGATAAATGTTGAAAAGTACTAATTAATGTAAAATTATTACACAATTATAAAATTATCATTGTGAATCAAGAATAGCATACTTTTCTGATCTGATTCTAGAGTAAAAGACAAGTTACCCTGGAAATCAGAGCCAGGTCTCCTTCTGACCGGGGTTTAGTTTGGACATGTCTAGAATGCAGGAGTAAGAACCCTTGGAAAGAACATGAAGAGTGGGTGTCTCCAGCTGAGAGGAGCATTTGATCTTTTCTTGGAAAATAACTACCTACAACACAAAGGGAAGTTGCTTGTCCCCACGGAAGGATGAGCTCCTCAAGCAGGAAGCATGTGGCACCAACCATGAAGAACCATCTGTAATGCTATAAATATTAAGATGTCTGGGAAGTATGAAGAATTTTTATTTCTGCCCACGGAGCATTACATTTATTTATTTATTTTCTATTTCTGAGAGTAGTCTTTATTTAGAACTCTTTCATGCCCAGTATTGTATTTTTCAACACAGAGAAATGCAATGATTCAGCACATAATATTAGCTCAATGAAGGAAGCATATTAATATTTAAGCTTTAATTAGTACAGTGTTTTTTAGGTAAGCCTTAGGAACGGTGGCAATGGCACCCCACTCCAGTACTCTTGCCTGGAAAATCCCACGGATGGAGGAGCCTGGTAGGCTGCAGTCCATGGGATCGCTAAGAGTCGGGCACGACTGAGCGACTTCACTTTCACTTTTCACTTTCATGCTTTGGAGAAGGAAATGGCAACCCACTCCAGTGTTCTTGCCTGGAGAATCCCAGGGACGGGGGAGCCTGGTGGGCTGTTGTCTATGGGGTCGCACAGAGTCGGACACGACGGAAGCGACTTAGTAGCAGCACCAGCAGTAGGAACAGTACCCTTTCCACAATTAATACTTAGAATTCAATCTTCTATAGAACCTAGAATCTTTTTTTAAATCATCAATTAAAAAAAAATCCTTCCAGGGATCAAAGATTCGGGAATGACAAAATAAAATCATTCTTTTACTTGAAGAAAACATGGTAGAATTTCTTTATAATCTTAAGGTGGGGAAGATCTTTCTATCACAACTAAAACCCAGAAATCATCAAGGAGAAATAATAATGTTAGATAAGGTTAACAATATAGCAATTAAAAACAACAAAAACATACACACTTTTTTTTTAATGAAAGATTAACTACCAACAGATAAAAAAGTTTGAAATTCATATCAAGATAAAAAGTGAATGTACCAGTGTATGAGTTCTCAGCAATCAACAAGAAATGGATCAACAACCCAGTAGGAAAAAAGGCAAAGAAAATGAACTGAGAGTTCACAGATAAACACATATGGGAGATACTCACTTTAACTTGAGCATCTTCAAGAAGTGCAAGATACAACTATTCTAAGTAGTTTTGCCCTACCCATCAGGTGGGCAAAAATCTACACATTTGATAACTTGTTCGTTAGCTAAGACCTTGAGAAGGAAAGCACTAAGGGTAGAAGAATAAATTGGACAGCAATATAAAAATATCTATCAAGACTACAAAGCCACCCAACCCAAGGCAAGTTTTAGGACCCCTTGCTTGCACAGATCCCTTTCCAGGCCCTGGAAAGAGTCTCAATAGTTCTTCAACATATTATGTTGTTTTTGAAAACTTTCCAAAAATTAGATATTTTCATCACGATTGTTTAAGACCACTGTTCCCTTTCCACCGAGACTCCCTCTCTATTCCACTTTCCCTTGAGAAGTGTGGCACCGAAATGGCATCAGGAGCTTTTGGGGTCAGGCTAAAGGAAAGCTGATGTGTAGATACATTTAGTCTGGATTTAGTAGCACGCCCTTCTGTGGTATGCGGTCACTTCCATTATAGCCAAGTTATTGCCTGATGTCCTGCTGTAAGAACGGTTTCCAGAAATGTTCCTATTACCCACTTTGCCAACTACCTGTTATCCTGACTAGAAGTTACAGGGCAAAAAGTTCTACTGAAATACAAACATGTCTTATGGTGCCTGACACCAGAATTATGTAGAGAGTGGAAAAGAAACAAGGTTTAAAGTATATGAAGCCTAAAGCCAATCTATGGAAAATTATTTTAATTGTTAGACATGTAAAATTATAAGTGGACTCTTCAGCTTTTAACCAGTATCTGGTCAAAATGGATGTCCTTCACAATGTAGCAATTATAAATGGCCCGTGTATTTATAATCATTTTTGAAATGAGAATCCTATGAAACAGACTATATCAGAATGTCTGGACTGTAGGGCACAAATCTATAGCAGCACTACAAATGGCAAATGTTTGCAAGATTTGAATGCTTCATGCACGCCAACTCTCAAAAAATAATTTTTAAAATGTAAATTAACCACACTAAAGCAGAGCCTAAATTACCTTTCTGCTTTCTCTCTTTAAAATATCACAACATTGTAGCTACATGAAGAGGTAACCCAAGTGTATGCAGCCAATTAAAAAAAAAGAAAGAGAAAGAAAGCATTATGGAGATGTCTCTCGTAATTAGTAAAACTATTATGTTACTTTTCAGAATACTCATGGTATTTTTTTTTTAGCTTTTCAAAATTAGTAGTCTATTGTGATTTTCTTTCTATATAAATATTCATTTTCATACCAATTTTGAATTGGATAATTTTGTATTCTTTTTCTTAGCGAAGATCCACAGAATTATAATCCTCAGGGTACATACAACATGAAGCATTCTTTGTAATCATCCAATGCACTAGAAAACCTCAAGTGTGGGAATTTATCTCAGAGTTGTTCTTGTACAGGTCTGTGCAAGTTTATTCAGTCCCAAATTGTTTTGAAAAAGGATTGAACTCAGTAGGCTGAACAGATTATGGGGATATCCATATAATGGAATATTATACAGCTCTAAAACTGGGGACACACAACATTCTGGTATGGAAATGGCCACAAGATCTATTTTTCAGTGAATATACCTTGGTGCAGAACACTGTGTACAGAATACTTTTTATTTTAAAAATAAGCAGGAAGAAAAGGAACATACATTACCATTTGTTTTGTTTATTTTTGCATAAGTAGGTTCTGAAAATGAATAAAAGTGATTGTAGGGAGGAGGCCCTGCGTGGACTCAGAGGTGGGAATGAGATTGTTGGTTTTTGGCTGCACCACGCAGTCTGTAGGATCTTAATTCCCTGATGGGGAATTGAACCTGGGCCGTCTGCAGTGAAAGGGTTGAGTCCTAACCACTGGACTGTCAGGAAATTCCCTGACACCTCTTTAAAATGCCAGTGTAGTTACTTATTAGCTATGAGTCTTACAGTCATATGTATTCATTTCAGCACCATTTATAATAGTCTTCAATCAAAAGAATTTTGAAAACCTGAGTGAATTTTAAATAAGGATACAAGAAAACATAACACCATTGAAAATATTTAATTATATGAAAAATTTTTAATTTCTGCACTTGGAAAGAAATAAAGGCAAACAAACAGGATTTATTGTCTTTAACATCCAATTCATACAAAAGGAAACTCTTAAAACTACTCAATAAATAGTGAGCAATGAATATGAATAGTCTAGCAAAAAATTAAAAAAGCAGATAAAAATATTAAACTTGGAAAGCATTGTTAGCTTCCCCTCTGCTATACCCCCAAGTCTAATATACTGCGAAGCAGTGTCATTTTATCTTCATTGTTAATATAGTCACCACTGTCACTGTCATGATTCTAGCCCAAGCCACCACTTTCTCTCATTAAGATCAGCCCAGGACTTTCCAGGTGATCTAGTAGCTAAGACTCCATGCTCGCTCCCAATGCAGAGGCCTGGGGTCCCTCCCTGGCTGGGAAACTAGATTCCACACGCCACAACTCAGAGTTTTCGTGCTGCAACTAAAGCTCCTGAATGCTGCAACTGAGACTCAGTGCATTGGATATAGTCCCAGAAGTAGCATTGCTGAGTACTTTTTTAATAAATGAAATTCACATACCATCAAAGAGAACCATTTCCTTTAACCATTTCAAAGTAAGCAAGTCAGGGGCATTTAGTATGTTCACAACACTGTGCCACGACCTCCATCTAGTTCCAAAACATTTTCATCCCTTCAAAAAGAAAGGCCATACTCGTTAAGCAATTGCTCCCCATTCTCTTCCCCCCTCAGCCCCTCACAGCTAACAATCTGCCTTCTGTCTCTATGGATTTACCTATTCTAGATGTTTCATGTCAGTGGAATCACACAATGTGTAGTTGGTGTCTGACTTCTTTCACTTTAGCATAATCTTTTCAAGGTCAATCTGCAATGTAGCTTGTAGCAAAACATCATTTGTTTTAATGAATAAATACTGTTTGGCTACCTGCGTATGCCACACCTTGACTAGACGGGTCATCTGTTGATGGGCACTTGGGTTGTTTTCCTCTTTTGGCTATTGTGAATAGTGCTGCTATGATCAGCCACCTTTTTGATGGGCATATGAACTGGTACTGAGCAGACCGACCAACAAGCCTGCTGGACTCCTATCCAGGATGGAGTCTGGCAGGGACACTCCACCATGGCACATCAGCTAGGGCCTCTGCCATTAGTGGTTAAGTACTTTGAATAATTACATGCAGATTACCATAACTTGAACATATTAACAACTCATCTATTTCATCATCTGCTCACATTACCAATTTATCTACTTCCTTTCATATTTTCTTGCCTCTTTTTTTTTTTTTCTTGCTTCTCTTAAACCCAAAGAAGATTGAGACAGAGATGGGCCTTTAACCCAGAGCAGCCAAGGATAATCTGTTCGACTGACCACAAAAATTCAACCTAATAGGCATGATGACTATCAGTTGAGTCAGTCGTGGGGAAAATGAATTGAAAATATGAAAGGAAGTAGATAAATGGGTAATGTGAGCAGATGATGAAATAGACGAGTTGTTAATGGCATCTTGAGGGCAGAGCTTCCTGGGCGGCAACTGCTGACCGGTGACAAGGGGACAGGCTGGTCCCCAGAGCTCTCCTACATCCCGAATGACCTTCACCTGCAGCCTGTGTGGTTCAGCTAGTTCTTGTTCACTCTGTGATGTTACAGGAGCTCTGGCTTTATGGATTGGATTCCTGCCCTGAATGTTTCTACAGCTTTCATTCCTACAAACTTCCCAATGACTGAGGGAACTAGAGTAATTCCTTGCATCCAGGAATGTGCTTCAGGCAAATACCTCTGAAAAGAAATTAGGTTGCAGATATCTAGAGCTGTACAATCATTTCCACTCTCTGATTCCTCACCTTCTCTCCGGAACTGCAATCTAAGGCAATAATCCCTACGTCAGGAAAATTCACATGGCACAAAGAAGTTAATCTCAATTTTAGTTTAATGCAAGAAACTGAAAATCTGTGTCAAATTTAGGAGAATTTGAAAAAGAAAAAAACAAGTGTCCTAATTTTGTTTAATAACTTATTTGTTTTATTTTAAATTAGATGAAGTACTTTAATCTAATACCCTATGCAGAATTATATAACTATATTAACAATGATATATTGTTATATTAGAATGTTAACTGAAAAAAAAGAATATATATTCATGTGAAAAATATTCATAGAAAGAAATGGGAAAATAAGAACAGTGATTATCTTTGGGGGATATTTTTCCCCTACATTAAAAAATTTCTAATGATGATGTATGGCAGAAACCAACACAATATTGTAAAGCAATTATCCTTCAATTAAAAATAAGTAAATTTAAAAAAATTCTAGTGAAATGTGCATGTGTTGTTATAATGGAAAAATGCTTAAAAAAAAAAAAAAAGCAGAGGGACTTCCCTGATGGTCCAGTGGTTAAGACTCCATGCTTCCACTGGAGAGGGCACCAGTTTGATCCCTGTTTAGGGACCTAAGATCCCACATCAAGCATGACATGCAGCGTGGCACACACCCCTACTCCCCACCAAAAAAGAGTGGAATACAACATGGTTTTAAACAAAGCTTAATCATCCTAAAGTGACATTTATTTCTTAGGAAAGAAGGAGTGACAAAGCCTTCGGAGTGAGTACAAACTAAGAGAAAAAGATGATGGAGATTTAAAGGATTTCATCTCCACTGTACTCCTCAAGGAACCTGATGGGACCTGGCTTTTCCAGAAGGGACAGGATACTGTCTTTTGTGGCAAGGACAAAGAAAGGTTAGGGTAGCTAAGACACTACAAGACTTTCTGACAAGTTTAAGCCCTCCATGGCCGAGAAGGGCCAAGACACAGAGTTTATTAGAGAAAACTTGTGCCAGAGAGGCAGTTCCAAATGGCCAGACTTGTGACTTTTCCTTACGGGTCAGAAACATATGCCCATGATACAGCAGGGTAGTGAGACTACAAGAATGGCAGGCTATGGAAACTATTTGAACATTTGTTTCATGTGAATTTTTTACTGACTCTTCAGACATGCTAGTAAAGAGTGCCCCTCAGTTGCTGAGGAAGCGTTTGTAGCTTGTGCAACAGCAGAACGGGCCAAAAGCTGGGGGCTGTGACCTGTTTTCAAATAAAATGTCTTGAAATAATTTTTTTTAAGTGATGTCAGGGAGAGATCTGGTGGTCAATTAATCCATTAAGCACATACTCGTTGAGTGTTTACTATGGGCCAGGCACTACTGTGAGCCTTAGGGAGAGAATTTCTTGTCGCCATGGTACACACATTCTCTGGTGGGGGACTGCAAGGTGCAGAGAGGGGGATACAATAAATAAAAAGAATAGGTAAGTAATACAGTATGTTGGACAGCTATGGAGAAAATAAAACAATGGAAGGAGTTAAGGAGAGTCAGTTGTCAGGTTTTAGCATTTACATAAGGTGAATCAGGAAAGACAGCACAGGGGTTTCCCTGGTGGTCCAGTGGTAACTAATACTTTGTGCTCCCAAGGCAGGGGCCCTGGGTTGGATCCCTGGTCAGGGAACTAGATCCCATGTGCTGAAACCTCAATGAAGATGGAAGATCCTGCATGCCACAACTAAGACCCAACACAGCCAAATAAATAATTGAAAATAATAAATATTTTTTAAAAAGGAAAGATAGGGCAGGGACATTGAAGCAAAGATGTGAAGAAGATGGGAAATACACCTCCAAAAAAGCGTTCTGGGCAAAACCCTGGGCAGGGCTGTATCTGGCCTGGTCAAGGAACAGCAAGCAAGGAGGTCAGGGAGGCTAGGAGCAGAGTGATCGAAGGGAGAGCAGGGAGGGAGGAGAGGTGATGAGGGAGGGTCAGGTCACATAGAGCCCTGAAGGCTGTTGTCAGGAGAATAAAGGGGACAAATTCACCAGCACAGGCCGACAGGCTGAGGAAGCTGATAAAGGGAGACAGGGCAAAGGTCACTCTTAAGAGTGATGAGGGCTCAGTGGTGTCATTAGTGAGATAGGAAACACAAGACGAGGGATATATTTGTGGCAAGGGGGAAAGGGGAGAAGTCATTTGTTTGGAAGGTAGTTCTTTTGAGGTGCAAAGAGGGCCCCAGAAGTTAGAGCTGGTACCTCAGGAAACAGGTCAGGATGGAGATGCAAGTGGTGAATTATCAGGAAAGACTGCATTTCCCAGCCTTTCTTGCAGTTAAGTTTGGCCATATGACTAATTTCTGGACAATGGGATATAAGTAGAAGTTTTCTGAAGAAACTGGAAACGTTCTTTCAAGGAAATGGACTCAGCTGGGTCAGTTTGTCATCTCTGTTTTCTCTTTTCTGCAGTCTGGAATGTGGATGATTTAGCTGGAGCTCCAGCAGCCATTCTGAAATAAAGAGGTGCCCTTGAGGAGGGAAGCCAAGGGTTAGGATAATAAAACAAATAAAGAGAAGTTCCCTGGGTCTCTGATGACTATTAAGCCACTGTATCCCATACTAGTTTGCTCTCCTTAAAAATTTTCATATATTGAATAAAAACAAACATATTTTAAGCCACTATTATTTGGGTGGTTTTTTTTTCTCTGATACATTCAAACTAAACTAACCCTAAGGGTTATAACTGGAAATACAGATTTGAGAGTCAAGATCATATAGATAAGGGCTTCCCAGGTGAGTCAGTGGTAAAGATTTCACCTGCCAATGCAGGAGATGCAAGTGAGGCAGGCTTGGTCCCTGGGTCAGGAAGATCCCCTGGAGGAGGAGATGGAAACCCCGCTCCAGCATTCTTGCCTGGACAATTCCATGGGCAGAGCAGCCTGTTGGGCTACAGTCCACGGGATGGCAAAGAGTCGGACATAACTGTGTGACTGAGCATGCACGCACGCTATCATATAGGCGGTCTTTAAAACAACGGGACTGGTGAAATTACCAAATAAAGACTGTAGAGATGATCAGGCTTGAGATCAAGCCCTGGAATTAGGGCTCAGAAATTACACATGGAAGGTGGGACCAGCAAAGAAGGCTGAAAAGGAAAAATGAAGTAAGCGGGAAACCAGGGGTGTGTGTTGCCAACAGAGGCTAAGAGTACAGATTATTTCTGGAAGGACGGCGGAATGAACTATGTCAAATACCACAGGGAAGTGAAAATGAGGACGGAGAACTGACTGATTTCTTGGACTTCCCTGGTGGTCCAGTGGTGAAGACTCTGTGCTTCCAACGCAGAAGGTGCGGGTTCAATCAATCCCTGGTTGGCAAACTAAGATCCTGCACGCCATGTGGCACAGCCAAAAAAAGAGAAAAAAAGATTTAGCAACATGGACGGCATTCATGAGCCACCGCTTCAGTGGAGTGATGAAGACATGAAGACAGGTCCTACTGGAGCAAATTCAAAAGAACAGGAGGTGAGAATGCGGAGAAGGCAGATGGAGACAACTCGTTTGAGATGTTTTACCCTAAAGGAAAACAAAGAAGAGGTAACGGGGTTAAGAAAGAGATTAAGATGAGCAATATTAAGTCAGCTTAACAGATTGATGGGGGTGATTCAATGAAGGGGAGAAACTGATGATGCAGGAAAAAGTAAACAGCTACAGAGGCAGAGTCTTTGAGACAGAAGACAAGATAGAACCCAGAGCACACCAGGAAGGTTGCCTCCCATAGACACCGACCCTTGGGAGAAGAGTTCTAGGGAAACGGAGGAGGCAAAATCCAACTGTGCTTGGTTCAGGAGTGAACACAGTTCAGTTCAGTTCAGTCGCTCGGTTGTATCCGACTCTTTGTGACCCCATGAATTGCAGCACGCCAGGCCTCCCTGTCTATCACCATCTCCCGGAGTTCACTCAGACTCACATCCATCGAGTCCATGATGCCATCCAGCCAGCTCATCCTCTGTCATCCCCTTCTCCTCCTGCCCCCAATCCCTCCCAGCATCAGAGTCTTTTCCAATGAGTCAACTCTTTGCATGAGGTGGCCAAAGTACTGGAATTTCAGCTTTAGCATCATTCCTTCCAAAGAAATCCCAGGGCTGATCTCCTTCAGAATGGACTGGTTGGATCTCCTTGCAGTCCAAGGGACCCTCAAGAGTCTTCTCCAACAGCACAGTTCAAAAGCATCAATTCTTGGGCGCTCAGCCTTCTTCACAGTCCAACTCTTACATTCATGCATGACCACAGGAAAAACCATAGCCTTGACTAGATGGACCTTAGTCGGCAAAGTAATGTCTCTGCTTTTGAATATGCTATCTAGGTTGGTCATAACTTTTCTTCCAAGGAGTAAGCGTCTTTTAATTTCATGGCTGCAGTTACCATCTGCAGTGATTTTGGAGCCCAAAAAAATAAAGTCTGACATTGTTTCCACTGTTTCCCCATCTATTTCCCATGAAGTGATGGGACCAGATGCCATGATCTTCGTTTTCCGAATGTTGAGCTTTAAGCCAACTTTTTCACTCTCCTCTTTCACTTTCATCAAGAGGCTTTTTAGTTCCTCTTCACTTTCTGCCATAAGCATGGTGTCATCTGCATATCTGAGGTTATTGATATTTCTCCCGGCAATCTTGATTCCAGCTTGTGTTTCTTCCAGTCCAGCATTTCTCATGATGTACTCTGCATAGAAGTTAAATAAGCAGGGTTACAATATACAGCCTTGACGTACTCCTTTTCCTATTTGGAACCAGTCTGTTATTTCATGTCCAGTTCTAACTGTTGCTTCCCGACCTGCATATAGGTTTCTCAAGAGGCAGATCAGGTGGTCTGGTATTCCCATCTCTTTCAGAATTTTCCACAAGTTTATTGTGATCCACACAGTTAAAAGCTTTGGCATAGTCCATAAAGCAGAAATAGATGTTTTTCTGGAACTGTCTTGCTTTTTCCATGATCCAGCAGATGTTGGCAATTTGATCTCTGGTTCCTCTGCCTTTTCTAAAACCAGCTTGAACATCAGGGAGTTCACGGTTCACGTATTGCTGAAGCCTGGCTTGGAGAATTTTGAGCATTACTTTACTAGCATGTGAGATGAGTGTAATTGTGCGGTAGTTTGAGCATTCTTTGGCATTGCCTTTCTTTGGGACTGGAATGAAAACTGACCTTTTCCAGTCCTGTGGCCACTGCTGAGTTTTCCAAACTTGCTGGCATATTGTGTGCAGCACTTTCACAGAATCATCTTTCAGGATTTGAAACAGCTCCACTGGAATTCCATCACCTTCACTAGCTTTGTTCGTAGTGATGCTTTCTAAGGCCCACTTGACTTCACATTCCAAGATGTCTGGCTCTAGATTAGTGATCACATCATCGTGATTATCTGGGTCATGAAGATCTTTTTTGTACAGTTCTTCTGTGTATTCTTGCCATCTCTTCTTAATATCTTCTGCTTCTGTTAGGTCCAGACCATTTCTGTCCTTTATCGAGCCCATCTTTGCATGAAATATTCCCTTGGTATCTCTAATTTTCTTGAAGAGATCTCTAGTCTTTCCCATTCTATTGTTTTCCTCTATTTCTTTGCACTGATCGCTGAAGAAGGCTTTCTCATCTCTTTTTGCTATTCTTTGGAACTCTGCATTCAGATGCTTATATCTTTCCTTTTCTCCTTTGCTTTTCGCCTCTCTTCTTCACAGAGTGAGCTAAAAATGACACAGGTGAAATGATAATAGTGGTTGCCTCTGGGTAATACAGGACTAGGATTATTTTTTTCCTGTGCTCCTTTTTGCATTTCTGTGACTTGCAAATTTTCTAGAGGCTTACCTACTACTATCATAATCAGAAAAGACTTGACAAAAGTGGAAGGAATGGAAAGTCAGCCAGTGTGCTTGTTTCTGTCTATCTTGGAACTAGGCCCATCCCTGGGAATAGAGGAAGTACAAGCTAGACATAGAAGTGACTCTGCAGGAAGGCCTTATTTATGATGAAACCATTTCTTCTTTCTCAATCTCTCATCCGCTCTCTGTTGGGAGCTACTAACCCAATGTGCTCCAATAGAGGAGGAAGTCCAGTGCAGCAGACAATACACAGTGGCTAGAGCCATGGTGGGCTTCCCTGGGGGCTCAGTGATTAAAAAAAATCTGCCTGCAATGCAGGAGACCCGGGTTCGATCCCTGGCTCGGGAGGATCCCCTGGAGGCAGGCATGGCAATCCACTCCAGTACTCTTGTCTAGAGAATCCCATGGACAGAGGAGCCTGGTGGGCTACAGTGCATAGGGCTGCAAAGAGCCGGACACGACTGAAGTGTGTAAGCAACAGCAGCAGCAGCACCATGGTAGTTGATCCGAATTGCTGGCCCAGGCAGATTCCTGGGGGTTCGACAGGTGGATAGGAATAAGGCATCACAAGCAGGTGAGGCTTGGAAGTCTAGGTAGATAGGCAGTAGCGCTAGAAATGTCTACCTGCAGGCAGCCACTCAACTCAGGTTGAAAAGCAGAACTGGCAGAGTCAGAGATGGACTTGGAAGAACAAAGCTGAGGTCAAACAGGGCCCACCGTGGTGCTCCACTTACCAAGCCGCACGTGTATGAAGGGCCCCGCATGACTTGTTGGCAAGTCTCACACACATTACAGAGAGGACTGAAGTTTAAAACATGCCTCGTACAGTTTGGAACGTGTCTCTTGTTACTAGATCATTTGTCAGTCATGAATTAAGATATTTATAATCCCACAATTACCTTACGAGCAGCACAATTATTTATTTTCATCTGTTTCAAAATCATTGCCTTTTTTAATGGAGATATTTAAAACAAACCACATTTTTGTGGTAGGAACCCTATTTTAGAATTTATTGTTATCTAATTAATAGCCTTTATTTTTTAGAACAGTGTCAGATTTACAGAAAAATTGAGCAGATGGTTCAGAGTTCCCATAGCCTCGCCTCCCTTCCTCTACTTTCACGCACAGCTCCTTATTTTATTAATATTTTGTGTTAGTGCGGTACATTTGTTACAGTTGGTGAACCAGTTTTGATACATAATTAACTAAAGTCCATAGCACTGGTGGTAAAGAACCCATTTACCAGTGCAGGAGATGTAGGAGACTCAGGGTTCGATGCCTGGGTTGGGAAGATCCCCCTGGAGGAGGGCATGGCAACCCACTGCAGTATTCTTGCCTGGAGAATCCCATGGACAGAGGAGCCTGGCAGACTACAGTCCACGGGGTCACAAAGAGTTGGACTCTACTGAAGTGACTTAGCTATCAGCTATAGTTTACATTAAGGTTCATGTTGTACAAATCTAAGAGTTTACAAATGCACAAAGTCAATGACAGTATCGCACAGACAAGTTTTGTTGCACTAAAAATCCCCTGTGTTTTGCACGTGCATCCCTCACCTTTGGACTCACCCATCCCCCTGGACTCTTGGAAGCTATTGATTTTTCAGTGTCTCCACAGTTCTGCCTTTTCCAGAATGTCATAGGGTTGGAATCTTACAGTGTATAGCCTTTCATATTGGATTCTTTCACTTAGCAATATGCACTTAAAATTCCTTCATGTCTTTTCATGACTTGATGGTTCATTTCTTTCTTTTTTTTTAAATCACTGGATAGTATGCCATTGTTAGATATACCACAGGTTATTTATCCATCCATCTAATCAAGGATACCTTGGTTGCTTCTCAGTTTGGGCAATTATGAACAAAGCTGCTACACATGCAGGTTTATGTATGAACATAAGTTCCCATTGATTTGGTCAAATTTTTTTTAGTTTCCATACTGCCACTAAAGATCCTGTGTGCCGCAACTAAGACACAGTGCAGTCAAATAAATTAATTAATGTTAAAAAAAATGAAGAGTCTATAGTGAGTATTGAGGGTACTATAATGGCCAGGCCATCACAGCCTCCATTCATATGGCCCCTGGTGGGTGAGTCTGGGTCTGTCCTGTCAGGGAAAAGCTCTGCGTCTGCACATGGTTAAGGTTTCAAGTTAAACACCCTCAGAGTCTGCCATTGAGAGGAGCAGTAAGAAGGCTCCAAGGAAGGCAGAAAACCCAAGCAAAACTCAAACTGTAGACCTGGGGAAGAAAACAGAGAGCCCAGTCATCAGAAGAGAGGACCACAGGGCGATTGGGTGCTTGTTTTCAGTGCTGAGCTGGGGATCCTGAGATGCCTGTGACCTCAGGATCACGCCAGGGCTGAGCCTTGAGGTAGGGTCAGGGGAGCTGGACTATAGAAACAAGCCAACAGAGTGCACCTGTGTGAGACCGGCAGGTGGGCACTACGGGGAGACTTGGGCAGCAGGCCCTACGGAGCAACGGCATCCTACACCCTGAAAGAGCCACTCCTTCAGGACTCCGCTCCTGAAAAGCAATAAGCAGTTTGTAAGCTGACTGACATGTAAAGACACCTAGAGAGATTTGTTCTTTAAAGGAAATAACATAGTGAATGCTTTTTGTAATGTAAATTATTACTCCCTAATTGTTACTACTTGTTGTTGGAAAGACGGATGCTGAAGCTGAAGCTCCTGTATTCTGGTCATCTGATTCGAAGAGCCGACTCATTGGAAAAGTCCCTGATGCTGGGAAAGATTGAGGGCAGAAGGAGAAGAGGGTGTCAGAGGATGAGATGGCTGGATGGCATCACAGATGCAATGGACACGAACTTGGGCAAACATCGGGAGATGGTGAGGGACAGGGAGGCCTGGTATGCTGCAGTCCATGTGGTCACACGACCAGGCAACTGAACAATAACTATTGCTATCGTCACTATTTTTGAAAATTTGATGTTAATCCATTGATTTTCTTAAGTAGAGCATCCTTTTAATCTGGTTTCCTTCTATTAGATATAGATATATAGATCTGACATTTCCAAAAACAGATGCTACTAATACATCCTAATTAGTAGGTTTAAATTTGAATCTTTACAAAATATTCATGAAGCTAAAAAAAAATTTAGTCTAAAACAGAATTTCCCAAAACTGACTATACATAGACTTAAACTGAGAGTGTTAAAAACACAGATTCCTGGGTCCCACCTCTTGAGCTTCTGAGTCAAAAGGAAACGTGGGAAGGCTTGGCGACTCCTGATGACGGCTTGTGGCTTAGAAACTTTTGTGCAGCCGTGGAAATTGAGCACATGGACATTAACACAGAAACGATCTTATTGTTCCTGTCCCTGGCTGCCCCTCACCCAGTGCACGAGGGAGCTATTTCCAGCTTATGCTGAACACAGTGATCCTACGGGTGGCCGGGGCAGGCGAGGGATGGGGTGGGCTACTGGCCTAGTAAGGAGGTCTCAGAACCAAGGGAGGGGCCACTGCTGTGCAGGCCGGTGTAGAGGCAGACCTTGGTGGCAGTAGGTTCCTCAGCTCCTGGAGAAGACCTCTAAATACAAGGTCAGGGCTGTGACTGTGCTCAAGAGGCTGCGAACTTGATCTAGAATTCAAAGATTTGTACTCGCTCCTATGGTCCCTAAAAATCATTAGGGGAAACCTGAATTTGCCCCCGTGGCAAGCAGAGCAATGACTCCACCCCGATGATGTGTCCGTCCACGTCCTACTCCCTGAAACTGGGGCCGTGTCAGGCCACGAGGCAGAAATCGATGGCTGTTAATCAGCTGACCTTGAGATGGGGAGATTATCCTGACTGGGTGGGCCTAATGTCATCACAAGGGCTCTTAAAAAAGTGCAAGAGGGAGGTGTGAGGAGGACTCCATGTTGCTGGAGAAATGGGGCCACAAGCTGTGACATGCGGGTAACCTCTGGAAGTTTAAAGAATCTGCTTGTAATACAGGAGAGCTGGGTTTGATCCCTGGGTCAGGAAGTTCCTTTGGAGAAGGAAATGGCAATCCACTCCAGTCTTCTTGCCTGGAGAATTCCATGGACAGAGAAGCCTGGCGGGCTACAGTCCATGGGGTCACAAAGAGTCAGACACCACTGAGCGAGTAACACCCTCACACTTTTCTGGAAGCCAGAGGAGGTAAGAAAGTGAACCAGAAAGGACCACAGCTGACCCGTTGACGTTAGCTGAGAGAGACCTATGTCAGACTCTGACCTCCAGAAAAATAAATTTCAAGCCACTAAATCTAGGCTTTAAACAACACAGATTTTATTTTTACAGCAAGAATAGGAAACTAATACAACACCTATGACAAGGTTCTTAATTTTTTCCTTTAGAATTCAAGAAAAGAAAAACTAGAACTTAACATCTGACAGTCTGTCGTGTCTTCTTATCACAAGTCCCTGCAAGCCATCTCGAACATTTTACTTTCCTTCTCTTTGAAGAGACAGAGAAGATTCTATATCTCAGATAACCAGGCTTGTTTATTGGGCCAAGTTTTTAACACAGTATGATACAATTGTTGGAAGATCCAGGATCCATATTTTAAAAATCTCCCTTGGTGTCTCTAAGTTGACAGCCAGGTTTGCAAACCACCGGGCTAAAATTTTAAATTCTAAATCACATGATTAGGAGTGACTGCATGCCTGGAGAATGAGCACACTGGATTATTATTAACCTGAGCGGGCATAACAATGTGGTATCCACAGAGACTGGGCCTGGTGATATAACATTTCATCAATGACCTGAATGATGAAACCGTGAGCATGCTCATTAAATGTGAATGTGGTACCAAAATGGAAAACAGGCGGACGGAGGCAGGCATTTTAATTAATTAAGGAGGGTTGTTTGGATGGAGAGCATATTGATTCAAAGGACAGGTGACAGCGGGGTGAGGAAGTGCTGGAGGAGTTGCTGGGAACGGAATGCAGGTCAGGGAAGGCAAGCACAGAACAATACACGTTCCGTGCAAGGGAAGGAAACGGCACAGTAACAGGCAGGGTGGGAGCAGACTGTGACATTAGAGAAGGATCCTGTAGTAAGGCTGACCAGAGTTGGTGGTGCCGGGGGCGGGTGCTGGAAGGCCACTTGGCTTGGGCCTCGAATTCACATAGCCCCTGAAAATTAGAATTCTGACATCATGCTGGTATCTGATAAAGGCGTTCATTTGTTAGTGTAAAGCCCAGTTTTATGACCCCGTTTTTTTTGCAACTTCTCCTTTCTTAATGTATTGGGAGCCTCAGAAAACGAAAGTAGCCTAGACGTTTCAGCTTCAAGAGTCTTGGCTAGAGATCACAGAGGATCACAAAACTCACTATTGCAGGCACAGGTGCGCAGCCATGGAGTACTCTGAGGATTCACAAGGAGCAGTGAGGGGTCTCTAGCAAGGCTGGGGGGATTCGAATCCCAAGAGGATAGGAGATTTACTTTGATTTTTCCCGAAGAAAGTATCAATAGATTCTGATTTGATTTTTCTGTTCCCCCCACTCCCAGAGTTATATATTTGTATAATCTATTATTTATTGTTTATTTATTTTTTGTGATGCCCCAGGTAGCAACTGAAATCTTAATTCTCCAACCAGGAACTGAACCTGTGCCCCTGCAGTGGAAGCATGGAGCCTTAACCGCTGGACCACAAGGGAAGGCCCCATATGTATAATCTAAAAATTATACACATGTAGAATACAGTTCTACAGGGTGTGTTGTGAAAACCACAAATCCTCTAGAAATCCCTCCTCACCATTTTCCACATTCTCTCCTCTTCTAGGTGACTCTCTAGGTCTTCAGGTCTCTAAATTCACATGCTTGAAAGACTTTTCCTTGCTCTTTCAATGGTGGCTATTGTCTGAGTCGTCCCCACCATAGAAATAAGGATTTGGTGTCTTTCCTCTTGTGCCCCACATGTATGAGTGTGTTTCCCCATCACCCGCTCTTCCAACACAGCAACCTTATAATCTGTTAGGTGAATATTCAGTGTGTTACTATTAACAGACAAACTATAGTAAATTATGATACATCCTCCCTTCTTGCATACTTCTTTTTTTTTGGTCCCTGGAACTAGTAACTGTCTTGTTTCTTCTTTTTTTATTTTCTACATTTTCATTTGTTTTAAATTTTTTATTTTGGGGGCAGGTGGGGGCGAACCATGTGGCTTGCAGGGTCTTAATTCCCTGAGCAGCGATTGAACCCAGGCCCTCAGCAGAGAAAACATTGAGTTCTAACCACAGGACTGCCAGGGAATTCCCTTCCTACATATTTGTATTTGCTGTTTGCCTGTATCTGCTCTCAAGGTCATCGAAAACATTCAGATATTCTCATATATTTCAGCAGTGTCTCGCAAAGACTCCGAAAACGCTGCCGCCTGGACCTGAGACAGGGCTCTCATCTTAAGCCCTCTTTTTCCCTCATCCCAAGGACACCTCCGTCCTGACTAAACTCTGGGTCCTCTTTCTTTATTTGCTCCACCTTCTGACTTGTGTTCTGGAGACTTCCTGAGGCAGGGGCACAAGATATGAATTTTCGAGAACTTGTATGTCTGAAACACATTTAATCTATCTTGACAACATGATAGATGGTTGGGGTTGGGTACATATAGAATTCTAAATTGGAAATCATTTTCTTTGAGGACTTTGAAGGCTGCGGCCATCTGTCCTTCAGGGTTGCTGCTGAAGAGTCTGAATCTGTTCTGATTCACCACCCTTTATCTCCTCTTCTTTGAAACCTTGTAGCATCTTTCCTTCCCCCTCATTGTTTCAAGATCTCACCTTGGTGGGCTTTGACATGAGCCTATTTTCAATTCTATGTGGGCATTTGGTGGCCCTTTCAGTCTAGAAACATGCTCCTCTGTTCTAGGAAATAGTTTTGAATTTGAATTACATTTTTAATGACTTCCTCTATTCTGATTTCTCTGTTCTCACTTTTTGGAAATCTATTTTCATATATTAGATCTCCTGTTCTGGAGACTCGGTTTTCTTATCTTTCCTTTGTCTATTTCTTTTTCTTTTGCTCTAATTTCAGGAAAATTTACTCTCCTTTATTTTCTAACTCCTTTATTGAATTTTTATGAGTATGTATTCACTCATGTCCGACTCTTTGCAACCCTATAGACTGTAGCCCGCCAGCCTTCTCTGTCCATGGGATTTCCCAGGCAAGAATACTGGAGTGGGTTGCCATTCCTCCTCCAGGGCATCTTCCCGACCCTGGGATCAAACCTAGGTCTCTTGTGTCTCCTGCATTGCAGGCGGATTCTTTATTGTTTGAGCTATTAGGGAAGCCCCCAATTTTAATTTATATTATCCTATTTCTAATTTCCAAGAGGTCTTATCTGCTCCCTGAATGCTCCTTTTCCTGATGTCATATTCTTTTTGATGGTTATACATCTTAGTTCTGAGGTTGTTAATCAGAGGATATTTGATGTTTTCTTCAACCTGCACTGTCTCTCTTTTCTCCAAGTTGCCTTTTTCTATTCATTTTGGTCTTTGTAACTCATGTGAGAGGCATCCACAGTGTCTGGGAAATGTGGATTGTCTGCTCTTATTTAAAATGGCAGGGGGGTGGGGGGGGCGGTGTGGGTGGCGGGGGTGGTGGTGGTAGCTGAAGAGCTGAGTGCAAAGTCTGAACCTGTAAGGGCTTTGTGACCAGACGATCCACTGTGCATTCCAGTGGGGATGTTTGGTTGGAAGATGCCCACATCAGTTCAGTTCAGTCGCTCAGTCATGTCCGACTCTTTGCAACCCCATGGACTATAGCATGCCAGGCTTCTCTGTCCATCACCAATTCCTGTTTTTCCTCAAAAAACTGAAAGATTTTGGGAGTCCAAATTCCCCAGACAGGACTCTTCCAAGCTCATGCCCAGAGGATATAATTCTGGCTGCAGGCATTGTGGGAGCACAACAGGGAAAGAGCCCTGGGTCTTCATTTATTCACTCAACCCCTCTGTTTTTGCTATAGCACCCAGTCCTCAACTCTGCCTGGTGTCCTCCAATCTACAGACCTCTGTTTTGGTCTCTCTGCAGTGGGGAAGGGGCACTGACCGGGCTCTGAAGAAACAGGAGGAGATCTGGGAGTCTTGTTGTTCAGTTGCTCAGCTGTGTCTGACTCTTCGTGACTCCGTGGACTGTAGCACGCCAGGCTTCCCTGCCCCTCTCCATCTCCCAGAGATTGCTTAAACTCATGTTCATTGAATCGGTGATGTCATCCAACCATCTCATCCTCTGTCATCCCCTTCTCCTTCTGCCCTCAATCTTTCCCAGCATCAGGGTCTTTTCAAATGAGTCAATTCTTCACATCATGTGACCAAAGTATTGGAGCTTCAGCTTCAGCATCAGTCCTTCCAGTGAGTATTTAGGGTTGATTTCTTTTAGGATTGACTGCTTTGATCTTCTTGCTGTCTAAAGGACTCTCAAGAGTCTTCTCCAGCACCACAGTGAAAGCATCAGTTCTTCGGTGCTCAGCCTTCTTCACGGTCCAACTGTCACATCCATACATGAAAGAGGTCAAAGTGAAAGTGTTGGTCGCTCAGTCCTCTAACAACTGACTTTCTGTGACCCCATGGACTGTAGCAAGCCAGGCTGCTCTGTTCATGGAATTCTCCAGGCAAGAATACTGGAGTGGGTTGCCATTCCCTTCTCCAGAAGATTGTCCCAACCCAGGGATCAAACCCAGGTCTCCTGCATTGCAGGTAGATGCTTTACCATCTGAGTCACCAGGGAAGCCCAAATCCATACATGACTACTTGAAAAACCATAGCTTTAACTATACGGACCTTTGTTGGCAAAGTAACGTCTCTGCTTTTTAATGTGCTGTCTAATTGCTTCCTAAATGAACTTTGAACTGATACTTTGGTTTTGTCATGCCGCCACTTCTTTACCGAAGGTGCCTGGTGCAGCCTGTTCATGAGCCTTTGGGGAATTCTGGATGGCTTCTTGAATTGTTCCACTGCTGGTTTAGGATTCAGTTTTCCCCTGTCTGCCCTGTCATTAGCCATGTTTCTTCCTTTCGAGCTTTGGAAATTTTGTTGCTATGGGAAGTTACACATTTTTTGTTGCTACTATTTCTTCCCTTAAAAAATTCATTTGCATCATTTGCATGAGATTTCTAAAAAGAGAAAATGAAAATGTGTGCTTGTACAGTTTTCCATCTTCACCAGGAAGATTTACTTCTTCCTCTTTCCATTTCTGATAGTTTTATTTTTTAACCAATATTTGTTTACAAATTATCATTCATTGTTTTGCTTTTCAAGTTAAGACAATCTAGTTGCTTTTTTCAAAGAGTATAGCGCAGGACCTCCCTGGTGGTCCAGTGGTTAAGAATCTGCCTGCCAAGGCGGGGGACACAGGTCTGATCCCTGGTCCGGGAAGATTCCACACGCCATGGAGCAACTTCGCCCACGCGCCACAGCTACTGAGCCTGCGCTCTAGAACCCGAGAGCTGCGATCACTGAGCCCCCGTGCCCTACAGCCTGTGCTCCCGAACGAGAGAAGCCGCCGCAGTGAGAAGCCCGTGCTCTTGCAACTGAAGAATCACTGGCTTACCACAATTAGAGAAAGCCCATGCCCAGCAATGAAGACTTGGTGCAGCCATAAATAAGTAAATAAACATGTAAAAAAATTAATAAACTAGACGTTAGTAAAGAAAGAGCATAGCGCATAGAGACTATGAAATAGCGATTGGCTTTTTTAGGGCTCTGAGAGCTTCGCAAATGCTGACCTGTGTAGTAGGGGCTTGTATGTGCATGTATACCTACCGTTGTCGAGACAGCTACAGCCTACCTGGGGAAGATCATACACCCACAGCTGATGACCCCAGACCAGTAAATAGCAATACACTCCTAAGAAGGAAACTACGTGAGTCAAAACGACTCATCAGCCGTCATGTGACAGACATTTCCTTGTCTCAGCCTGGAGTTGTTGGATGTTTGAGTTATTCCACTCAAAATGAATGCTCTGAAGCAGTTGTCTACAAATTTTTCCATTGACACTCTTCTAAGAAACATATTTTTAACATGCCCTCGAATGTGCAAATTGATTTATTTACAAATTATACGTGTCTTCCTATAGCATTATCATATACAATATTAATATATATAAGTAGAGTCTTTTTTAAGGAGGTGATAGAAAATAAAATTAGAAGTTCTAGTATTTTTCGTCAGTATCTCAGTGAATCATCTAGCACACCATGGAATTTCCAAACAGGATGAGTTGAGGATCAGAACCCCTGGGAAGGTTTTTTCAAAAGCCTCCTGTCCAGGGCCCACCTGGGCACTCTGAATCAGGACTTCGGAGGACGGGACCCTGGCAAGGATATTTTGAAAAAGTTTCCCTGATGATTCCCATGCATACTTCTGGTTAAGACAAGACTTAAAAATCAGAGGCCTTAAGAAACTGTGACTAGTGGTCAAACATCTACCCTGAGTTGCAAATTGGGAAATGGATAGCTTGATTAAATATCTGAAATATCACAGACCTCAAAAAATTTTGTCTCCTTCCCTCAGCTCTTTTTTTTCCTCTGTATCTGTCCTCTTCACTTTTTAGTATAATCTTGATATTTCTATTAGAGACAATAAACATTCCTCTTTGAAAATATGGACAAGAGAAGAAAATTAAAACTCATCTAGAATCCTACCATTCCAAGATAACTCAAAATTTTTCATTTATAGCCTTACAGATATTTATGCCAACATATATTTAAAAGTATATTTAAAACATGTGCTATACATGCTATTTTTAACCTATTTTCTCACTTGATAATTAATTCTATTTTTTCCTATGACAAATTTGCAAGTGATGAGACAGCTGGTGCGCATGCTCAGAGCAGATAGTGACATTGAAGCCCCCTAAAGCGGGCTGAACTGAAAGTTCCTCAGACTAATATTCTCTCCCCTTGCCCTTCAGGTCCTCCCTTGCTTGGTTTTTCTTGCTTTCTGCATGCTCTTTCTCTTTTCTTTTACCTTCTACCCTCCTCTCTATTCATTAAACCAACCGAAGCCTTCAGGACAAGGGTTAATATTCATATTTGACAGTATGAAACTTCCTGATAATTTGACAAGGGATGTATAAACCAGGGGACTGGAGAGACAGCTGTGCCTTCCTCTGCGAAAGGATTTTCTGAGCAAGCCCAGGCAAGAGCCTGCTGTTCTTGATGATTATCTGTTATTTCCACTTGGGAGCCCAAATTAAAGCTGCTTATTTGCCTTCTAAGCAAGGTGTGGCCAGAGGCAGCCAGAGGCGCCCAGACTGTCAGAGAAGAGCCGTTTCAGGGAAATTGCAGTTTCTGGAATTGTAATCGAGAGACAAGACTGCAGCTGACACAAGGCAAGGTCGGAGAAGCAGCAGGCTCGACAGTCCAGAACCAACCAGCTGCCGTGCTTCCACTTGGAGGGTAATCAGTTTTCCCACTGCTGTTCTTCATAAAAAAGTGGCTACAGAAAACCAGTTCCTCCTGTTTGAAGAGTGCTGGTTACCCTTGCCTGCTTCCTCAACCCACTGCCTTAGGAATTTCCATCTGTAGTTACCAATGCATGGAGAGTGAGGGAAGCTTCTGAAATTTGAAAACTTCATTGGGATGACATGAAAGCAAGTAAGCCCCTTCCACCGCAATAGAGCCAAACTGTGTTTTCTAGAGGCTGTGGAAAAGGATCGTTTTCATTAAATGCAAATCATTGCCCCCAAATTAACAATGAAGTGGGCAATGGCTTCATTGACTATAAGAGCCTACATTAACCAGCTCTCTAAGGGCATTCTGCTGTGGAAGGTCCCAGGAAATGAGTACAAAGTAACTTGCTCTCCAACTTCGCCCTCAATACCACCCCCTCCCAAGCTTCGTTAGTTTTCAGTTGGAGTGGGAGGAAGGGGACAGTGTATCACACTTGGGCCTATGCTGGGAGATGCTTCAGGAGGACAGCAATTAAGCACTTTAATAGAGTGTTAGTCACAGTGGGTGGGACTCCTTCTCATTCTACAGAGGCAGAGCCAGAGAGGCTGATGATAGCTGAAGAAAGGGAGGGTCCCCCCATCCCCACGACACATGCAACCTCCCCCTTTCCCAGCAAGAGCTACTTAATAAGCACCGCTAAGCTTGTGTATAAGACTAGAGATCTCTTCAAGAAAATTAGAGATACCAAGGGAACATTTCATGCAAAGATGGGCTCAATAAAGGACAGAAATGGTACGGACTTAACAGAAGCGGAAGATATTAAGAAGACGTGGCAAGAATACACAGAAGAACTGTACAAAAAAGATCTTCACGACCCAGATAATCACGATGGTGGGATCACTCACCTAGAGCCAGACATCCTGGAATGTGAAGTCAAGTGGGCCTTAGGAAGCATCACTACAAACAAAGCTAGCGAAGGTGATGGAATTCCAGTTGAGCTATTTCAAATCCTGAAAGATGATGGTGTGAAAGTGCTGCACTCAACATGCCAGCAAATTTGGAAAACTCAGCAGTGGCCACAGGACTGGAAAAGGTCAGTTTTCATTCCAATCCTAAAGAAAGGCAATGCCAAAGAAGGCTCAAACTACCGCACAATTGCACTCATCTCACACGCTATTAAAGTAATACTCAAAATTCTCCAAGCCAGGCTTCAGCAATACGTGAATCGTGAACTTCCAGATGTTCAAGCTAGTTTTAGAAAAGGTAGAGGAACCAGAGGTCAAATTGCCAACATCCGCCGGATCATGGAAAAAGCAAGAGAGTTTTGCGACCCCGTGAATTGCAGCATGCCAGGCCTCCCTGTCCATCACCAACTCTGAGTTCACCCAAACTCATGTCCATCGAGAAAAACTCATGTCTCTCAGAAAGACATCTATTTCTGCTTTATTGACTATGCCAAAGCCTTTGACTATGTGGATCACAAACTGTGGAAAATTCTGAAAGAGATGGGAATACCAGACCACCTGACCTGCCTCTTGAGAAACCTGTATGCAGGTCAGGAAGCAACAGTTAGAACTGGACATGGAACAACAGACTGGTACCAAATAGGAAAAGGGGTACGTCAAGGCTGTATATTGTCACCCTGCTGATTTAACTTCTATGCAGAGTACATCATGAGAAACACTGGGCTGGAAGAAGCACAAGCTGGAATCAAGATTGCCAGGAGAAATATCAATCACCTCAGATATGCAGATGACACCACCTTTATGGCAGAAAGTGAAGAGGAACTAAAAAGCCTCTTGATGAAAGTGAAAGAGGAGAGTGAAAAAGTTGGCTTAAAGCTCAACATTCAGAAAATGAAGATTGGCATCTGATCCCATCACTTCATGGGAAATAGATGGGGAAACAGTGTCAGACTTTATTTTGGGGGGGCTCCAAAATCACTGCAGATGGTGACTGCAGCCATGAAATTAAAAGACGCTTGCTCCTTGGAAGAAAAGCTATGACCAACCTAGACAGCATATTGAAAAGCAGAGACATTACTTTGCCAACAAAGGTAAGTCTAGTCAAGGTTATGGTTTTTCCAGTAGTCATGTATGGATGTGAGAGTTGGACTGTGAAGAAGGCTGAGCACAGAAGAATTGATGCTTTTGAACTGTGGTGTTGAAGACTCTTGAGAGTCCCTTGGACTGCAAGGAGATCCAACCAGTCCATTCTAAAGGAGATAAGTCCTGGGTGTTCTTTGGAAGGAATGATGCTAAAGCTGAAACTCCAATATTTTGGCCACCTCATGCAAAGAGTTGGCTCATTAGAGAAGGGATGCTGGGAGGGATTGGGGGCAGGAGGAGAAGGAGACAACAAAGGATGAGATGGCTGGATGGCATCACCGACTTGATGGACATGAGTTTGGGTGAACTCCGGGAGTTGGTGATGGACAGGGAGGCCTGGTGTGCTGTGATTCATGGGGTCGCAAAGAGTCGGACACAACTGAGCGACTGAACTGAACTGAAGCTTGTGTATAAGCTTATGTGAAATAACGGGGAAATATTTTGACATAAATATGTCCAGAAAAGATCTCTTACGGAAAGAATAACCTCTCACGGAAAATTTGAAAATTAAAAAAAAATTTTTTTTTCTTTGAGAAAAACTGCAAATTTTTTTCTTCTCCCCAGGGAAACAAATCTTACTTGTAGCAGCACCTGGAATTCCACCATTAGTGACTAATTTCAATGTGTACTATAGGCACCTGGAATTTAAGGGGCCTGTATCAAAACGCATATTCTTTATATGAGGCCAGCCAGTATTTCTTGCTGAAATCGGAATCTTTGAGATGACTTTTTAGTGCTGACAGCTGGCACCGCACACATTCATACTCCATCGCCCCAGCCCCTAATATGACCATGACCTTTAGCCGATAGGTGGGTCTCCAGTTTTCTGGTGTCTTAGTCATCTGAGGCTATAACAAAATACCAGAGACTGGGTGACTTAAACAACAGGCTTTTAGTTCTCATAGTTCTGGAGGGTGGAAGTCCAAGATCCAAGGGCCAACAGTTTACGGTGAGAATGCTTCTTGCCTTGTAGATGACCACCTTCTTGCTGTTCCTTGTACAGCTCTGTTCATTTGCTTGTGCATGTGGAGAGAGCAAGAGCTCTCTATCTTCCTCTTCTTATAAAGACACTTATCGCACTGTGCCCTCATATGACAACCCAAAAGCCACACCTCCAAATAACATCACATTGGGAATTTGATCTACAGTATATGAATTTGCTTCCCTCATAGTTCAGCCAGTAAAGAATCTGCCTACAATGCAGGAGACCCGGGTTCAATTCCTGGGTCAGGAAGATCTCCTGGAGAAGGAAATGGCAACCCTTTCCAGTATTCTTGCCTGGAAAATCCCATGGACAGAGGAGCCTGGCAGGCTACAGTCCATGGGGTCTCAAGAGTCGGACACGACTTAGCGGCTAAACCACCAACCATACGAATTTGCAGGGGCGGGAGGGAACATACAAACATTTAGCTCATAATAGCTGGCTTTTGATAGGACCTTGGGGTAATTAACTTTAGCTCAGAATAGGTAGTTGACCTACTTCTGCAGGTTAGAAAATGATTTCCACCATAGATGATGATTGGGTTGCTTCAATCAGGACTGACCCTCTATAATTAAGGAAGAAAGCAATGAAAACTGGAAATAGTTGTTTGCAAAATGTTGACACTTCAAAGGGAAGTATAGACAATAATCAACACTGTCACTCTTCCTGCACTGAATCCATGGTCCCTCCCAAATCCCGTCTCTTTCTTTTCTCCCTACTTTCTCTACCAGCACATATTAGGGCAAACATATTAGGAATGCAATGTGTGTTTGTGTTATACACACACTTGTCTTGTACTTTCTTTACATCACATGGGTTTAATATTTCACTTGGAGATGTAGTTATTCCACTGTGTTGGCCTCTGTTACTTCATGGGCAGTGGCTGAGACAAAAAAAAAGTCCTTACCTTTGTCTCATGACCTTCAGAGTAAAGGAATCATGTATCAGGTGGTGACATCACAGGAGCCCCCAAAGAGTGTGAGAGGGCAGTAAGGAGTAAGTTGAGGTTGAAAAAAGCAAGACAAGATGCCCCTACCTGCCAGTTTTGCAAAGAACAAGCTTCATTATGATAAAAGTCAGTTCCCTTAAGCAATCTACATGGAGGAAGCAGTTAGTCCGAGGTCCCTCAGGTTGCTCACTACTTATACCCTACCTCAGATTTCCCTCGGGTGGAGATGTACTTGGAGCCCAGAGTCATCATCCAGGGTTGGGAGAACACAACTGTGCCGCTCCTGCCTGTTGGCCTCCTTTTCCCCACCTCCATGCAAGGGGGTGAAATTAAATTGAAATTAACACCAAGGACCCCACAAAGGGTAAAGAAACTGCAACAGGGCCATGCAGGCAGAGGCCACGGCTAGAGGAAGCAGAAGGTCATTTCAGGTTCTTTAGGCATTTAGGAGAACTTCAGAGGATGAAGTTGCTTTTATTTCCCTAGTCCTCTTCTCCCCTGTGTGCTGTGTAGGCTGCCTGTCACACCTCCTGGCTCCAGGCAGCAGCTCCGCACTGCATCCCGAGTGCACGATGTGCACGGAACAGTGCGGTGAAGAAAGAGCAAGCTGCCTGGGCCCCTCGCCCTCCCAGACCAGCAACGAGGCTCTTGCTGGTTCTGCTGGTTTTACACCACTTCCAGGCAGCAGCATGTGACAGAGCCACAACCTCCGGGCCCTCTGTCAGCTATCTGCAGTTCCTCCTTTCTTTTCCTTTTCCTGACCTGATAAACAATGACCGTTGAAGCATCCCACTATCTACAGATTCTGAGCCACACTTAGTTTTGGTTAAGAGAAAAATTCTACGTTCACCGAAACAGTGGTCAGAATGCTTTACTGTATGAGCAGGAACTTTACTTTCTCTGATACAGATTACAAAATCTATTAGTCACCATTCCTGTTTTCTGTATGTTTATAGTTGATAGCAAAATCGATGCTACCCAAGAAATAGACAAGGAACTTCTTGGTAAAGGGAGGAAATAACCAAGTAGTTGAAAGCAGAGACTCAGGAAGTAGCTTAGTTCTGTGTTCAATTCCTCCTCTCATTTCTAAGACTTCCCTCCTCTCTGAAAGAAGAACAGGAATAGCAAAATCAACAAAGTGTGAACTCTGTTTCCCACCTGTCCTAAGAATGCTGGTGTCCCCTGCCCCACCCTTGCCACCCTTGCCGCAGGCAGAATTCTTAATAGTAAATTAGAGCAAACGTAGCAATCTACTAGTACAAGCAGGTGAATGCATGCCTGTACTGTCACTTCCCAAAGACAGGAAGAGTTCTCTTTCGTCTAAATGGCAGATACCAATCCTTCCAGCTTTCTCTTCTGTAAGTTAATGTCTAAAGACGGCATTTCAAAACAGTGGCGGGAAAGACGGATTATCCGATACATATTATTGAGGCAACCATACAGCCACATGGGAAAAAAATAGAATAAAACTCATATGAAGCAAAGATTTAAATATACATAGGAAAATATAAAAGTACTAGGAAAAATGGTTTAAAATTTTTAATGATTTTTTTCAAATAGTTTTGGGAGTGAGGCTGTATTACATAAAACCAAGAAGCCATAAAAGGTTCAACTATATAAAACTGGTAGACTGAAGTATATAAAATAAAATTTTAAAAATTCATGAGAAAAATGACTGGAGACGAAGACAAAGAACAAATGCCAAACTGGGGGAAAGTGCCTGCAATGCTTGTCACAAGAGGGTAATTCCCCCAGGTAAAAAGAACTCTTAACTTTTTTTTAAATTGAGGTAGTATTGATTTACAATATTATATGTTTCAGGTGTCCAACAGAGTGATTCACAACTTTTAAAAGTAATACTCCATTTATACTTTTATAAAATATTGGCTATATTCCCTGTGCTGTGCAATACATCCTTGTAACATTCATTTTACACACAGTAATTTGTACCTCTTAACCTACACCCCTACCTTGCCTCTCCCCCTTCCCTCATTCCACTGGTAACCCTTGTTTATTCTCTTTATCTGTGCGTGCGTGTGTGCTAAGTTGCTTCAGTAGTGTCCAGCTCTTTGCAGCCCTATGGACTGCAGCCTGCCAAGCTCCTCTGTCCATGGGATTCTCCAGGCAAGAATCCTGCAGTGGGTTGCCATGCCCTCCTCCAGGGGAACTTCCCCACCCAGGGATCAAACCTGCATCTCCCGTGTCTCCTGCATTGGCAGGCAAGTTCTTTACCACTAGCACCACCCGGGAAGCCCCTTTATCTGTAAGTCTGTTTCAAAAAGAACACCTAAAATTAATAAGCAGGGTAACAAAACCCAATAGAAAAAAACAGAAAAAAAGGATACAAGCAGAGAACTCACAAAAAAGGATACACAAATAACTCATAAGTACATAAAAAGATGCTCAACCTCAATCATAATAAAAAGAAGGGAAATTTAAACCACCCTGATAGATTTTCTCCCCCTATCAGATTGACAAAAACAAAAGTTTGGTGACATAATTTGTAGGCCGAGCTGTGAATATACTTCATTCTGTGTGTATATTTTACCCATTGCTAGTGAGTGTAAATTAGTACTATCTCAACAGGTCTTCCCTGGCGGCTCAGATGCTGAAGAATCTGCCTGCAATGCAAGAGACTGGGATTCGATCCCTGGGTTGGGAAGATCCCCTCAAGGAGGAAATGGAAACCCATTCCAGTATTCTTGCCTGGAGAATTCTAGTGACAGTGAAGCCTGGCGGGCTACAGTCCATGGGGTCCCAACGAGTTGTACTCTACTGAGCAAGTAACACTTTCAGTTTAATGGCTTCCAGCTTCCAAATAGGCATAACCTTTGACCAACAATTCTACTTGCAGGAATTGGTCCTACAGATGCATACACAAAAGGAAGTATATTCAAAGTAATTCACAACAATGTTTTATGTGTATAAGGATTACATGGAACTGTAAAAGAGAATAAGGAAGTTCGCTATGCACTGGGATGGAACCATCTTCAACATATTTTGTTACATGAAGAAAAACAAAGAGTGTATGTGTGTGTGTTTAAGTAGTCTAAGAACTTTTTACTTCTTTAAGAATTTTCAGAAAGTATACCAAGAAAACTCATAACATTGGTGTTCTCTAGGGAAGGAAATTGGATGGCTGGGGGACAGAAGGGGCAGGGAGACTTTTTACTGGATATATTTTTGTACCTTGTGAATTTTAAACCATGTAAATATATCACTGTCCTCAAAATAAAATATTATAATAAAGAATAAATATAGGAATTCCCTGGCATTCCAGTGGTTAGGACTCTGTGCTTCCACGGTAGGGGGCCCAGGTTCGATCCCCGGTGAGGGACCTAGGATCCCACAAGCTGCGTGGGAAGGCTAAAAGAATAATTAAAAAAAAAACAAAACAGACAACAACCTATGAGCTTGAGTAAACTTCAGAAACGATGAGGAGGATGGTAACTTTATGCTTTGAGAATTTCATCTTAATTGAAAAAAAAAAAAAAAATGAGCAGGATCCCGACAAAGAAATAAAGACAAAGCCTGGTCTTCTTTTGGCAGGCCTCTATCTTGGGGCATGGTACTATCCCATGTGCTGTAAATGTTTAACAAATGCCTCCCTAGGAAAAAAACGAAACACTGATTTGTAACCTTTAGCGATTTCTGTGTTATAAATATTCCCAACACTGAATAAAAAATTGGGACAAGACACACACAGTGTGCTCTAGTGAGCCAGCACAATCCAGCCTCATTATACAACCAGCATCTCTCCAGTTACTGAAACCAGTACCTCGAGAAATATCTTTGATTCCCAAATGCTCTCTGTCCCCACTCCTTACTGCCCACTGTGCCCTCAATAGCCACTCCACTTCTCCCTGATTGAGTAGAACGCTTATAGTTTGGGAATGGATCCGATTCCCAGTGCGTGTGTCCTGATTGTTTAACCCAACACACCGTAGTCCCCTATTGCTGTGCAGAAAAAGATTTATCCCTTGGGATGGCCAGATGGGCCCTGAGCATTTTGGAGCTCCAGTTAAGGCCAATGAGATGTAAAGGAGATTCACTGGAAGCATCTCAAAAGTTTCCCACTTTTTAAAGACAATGGCAGGAAGAGACTGTTTCTCTTCCTCATACAGATGAGGCTAGAGCAGCTGTGCCATCTGATCAAGCAGCCTGAGTTTGGAGGGGAGGGTCAAAGCCAGAGTTTAAGCACCCCACCCTACTTCTGGTTTTCCTGGGCTGAAAACCAATACATTCACTATTTACGCCCTTCTCAGCTTCTTCCATCGAATGAATCTTAAGCAACACATTTTTAACCCTCTTGGATGGGTTTGTTTTCTGTATCAATGTGACTAGGCTACAGCACCCAGTTATTTAATCAAATACCAATCTGGGTGTTCCCGTGATGGTACTCTGTAGATAAGATTAATATCTATTTCATTGGCTGGAAATGAAGATTATCTTCACACTCTGCTGCATGGCTTTGTCCAGTCAGCTGAACGGTCTTAAGAGCAAAACTGAAGTTTCCCTGAGGAAGAAGAAATTTGCCTGTGAAGAGCAACATCGGCTCTTACCCAAGATTTTCCAGCCTGCCCTTCCGGACGGCCTGCGCTACAGATCTCAGACCTGCCGAGCCAGCCCCACAATCGCATAAGCCAACTCCTTGTGATAAATACCTCCCTCTCCCACATATATATGTGTGTGTGTGTGTGCATCTGTTTTTTCTCTCCTACAGAACTTTGAAAGACTTTGAAAAACTTTGAAACCTGTTTTCCCTTTACAGTGCTTATCTCAATTCAGGGTTATGCATTTATTTGTATATTTGTCACTTTTCCTGGTTAGTCTATAGCCTTTATGTGTACGTGTGACTAATCGGTAGACTAGCTGGTCAAAAGTTATGCACATCTGGAAGATGAAAAGTATTGTTAAATTAGCTTCCCTGGAAGGATCTACACTCTTTCTAGACTATAGGCTTTATGTTCTTGTCTTCCTATGTGTTCTCAGCACATAGTACCTGTTCAATAAATATGGACAGATGGAATTCTAGGAGGAGAAACATGAATTAAGGCAGAAAGTCCTGAAGGTATGCTAGGCTGTGGAGTTCCAATCATAACATATCCATTTGGCTGTCCAAATTCAATGCCATTCATTAATGATTTTTTTAAACTCAGAATACACACCGAACAAAATTTTTCTAATAGTTTCAGCTCCTCTGTGGCCTGTCTATAAGGAATCTTCTCTGGTCAGGCTCACCTGGCCAGTCAGCTCTCCCCAAACTGACTTTCCACTCAAACCTCTGTATTATTAATCATTCTGGGGGTCAGTTGGATCAGAACAGTCTGATCCAGAAGAACGAGGAAAGAGAATTCATATTTTTGACTAACCTACAACTCCAATTAAGGGGAGAAAAGAAAAATAGAGCGTGAGGAGAAATTGTCCAAGAGCTGGGAAATCGCTAAAGCACCCACATCTGTAGGGGGGTGGGACCCTTGTGAACCTTGCCTTCTCAGCTACGCTGATCTAATACCAACCTCTGTTTAGGAAGCCAGAGCAAGCACTTGTCCAGCTTGTTCCTAAAAAGACTTAAGGCAAGTGGACCTTGATGGTGATTCTCCTTGATTAACGACAAACCTAAAGTGGTAAAAGGAGGAGATTTGCCCAGGATCACACAACTTTTACATAGACATTCAGAGAACAAGCGTTAGTTTCCTCTGAGTGCAAAGCTTTTGCCAAAGAACCAAACTGAAATAAACTGCATCTTATCTGGGCAAGAAGAATATCTGATCTGGGCAGAATGTTGAGTTCAGAAGGCTTGAGGACAGTCTTAGATTAGGACTAGAGTTCTATGATCTATAATTCAAATTTTATGCTTTTTTAATTTCCTTATTTCAGTCGCTTGAGTTCTTTTAGATTTTTTATTTATAATATAGAGTATGCAAAATGTAAAAAAGAAAAAAATTAGATGTTATCTTTCATTTGTTTTTAATTGATACATAATTGACATATAATGTTATGTTAGTTTCAAGTATACAACATTAGAATTCAATATTTGTATCTAAAAAAGGAAAACTTTGAGGACTTTCCTAGCAGTCCAGTGGTTAAGACACTGTGCTTCCACTGTACGGGGCACAGGTTCCATCCCTGGTCAGGGAACTAAGATTCTGCGTGCCTCAGACCATGGCCAAAAAAAAGGGGGGGGACCTTTTGATTCTAGCCATAACATGGTAGTTTTCATTAACCAAACTGAAAATTGCTAAAAGCTGGACAAAATATTTAACACACCATTTGAAGGAATGTGGGGAGTGACCAACACAGATGATCCCTAAGAGAATGTGGGCACATCAACATGACCTCCATATTCACCCTGGCTCAATTCACAGGGCAAGGAACAGAGTAGCAGGCTGCTACTTTATTAGTCTGTTGCACAAAGATTGGAGTTTGAAGTTGCCAAAGTGGCTGAGACTTGGGTGGTAAAATCCCAGAGAGAAGGAAATTTCAGAGAAGTGAACCCAAAGGCTAGATGCAATCTCCCCTTGAGCTGTCTGACAGCTCCTAAGCTGAGCAAACACAGCAGAGACTGCAAGAAAGCTAATAGAAAGCAGCAACTGGGAGGCCGATGCATTGTGCAAAGTTCTTGCAGCAGTGGGTGTTAGTGAGGTGGGAGTACAAGGGGCACCGAAGTGAAAGAGCAACACTCAAACTTCTGATTGAGGTCTCAGAAAGACCTCATCCTGGTACTGAAGCCAAAACCAAAAGAGACCAAAGCTAATAAATCAACCCTTGACATATTAAGGTGATTTGTCTGTACTAACTGCCTCCCTTTTAGAAGGAACGTAAAATAATACAGAGCCTCTAAAAGTGAATAACCAATATGCTAAAATAGGAGGGAAAATGGAATAATAAAAAGCATTTGATTTCTCCCCTCAAAAAAAGAGAAGGAGAAATAAAGTAATAAAAAACAGAAATTGAAACAAGAAAGTACATATAAACATCTCAGTGATTACATTAAATGTTAATAGATTATTACTCCAATTAAAAGAAAAAAATGCTTTTGGATAAAAAAATCAAAATCTCTATGCTATTAATGAGACAATTGTAAGGACAGAACATTAAAAAAAAAAGAATTCAAAAAACTATGTCATGTAAACACTAACCAAAAGAAAATTAGTGTAGCTATATTAATATCAGACAATACAGGTTTTAGGGGAAGAAATATTTAATCTAGAGATTAAAAGAGACATTTCATAATGATAAAAGTGTCAATTAATGATCAAATTAAATAGTCGCAAGTTTGTAATACACTAAAGAATGTATAAGTAATTTATAAAAAATATAGCAAAATTTCATTATATATTAAGCAAAGTTGACAGAACTAAAAGAAGAAATGGATAAATCCACAATCATTATTGGAGATTTTAGCACTTCTTTCATTAGCTGATAGAACAAGTAATCAAAAAAGATACAAAAAAAAGGGAAAAGACTTGAATAACACAAGTAGTCAAATTAACCTAATTGACATGCATAGAATATAACAATGAACAATGACCTTATACTGTTGTTTTCAAAAGTATATGAACATTTGTCAAAATGGGCCATGTGTTAGGTCCTAAAGTGAAAGTGAAAATCGCTCAGTCATGTCTGACTCTTTGTGACCCCATGGACCATACAGTCCATGGAATTTTCCAGGCCATAATACTGGAGTGGGTAGCCGATCCCTTCTCCAGCAGATCTTCCTGACCCAGGAATAGAACCGGGGTCCCCTGCATTGCAGGCAGGTTCTTTACCAGCTGAGCTACGAGGGAAGCCCAGGCCATAAAGCAAGTCTCAGAAATTTTCAAAGGACTGAAATCATACAAACCATGTTCTCTAGCTACAAAGGAATCAAACTAGAAACCAATAACAGGAAGAAAACTAGAAAATCTCCAAATGCTTGGAAAGTAAGCAATACATTTTTAAACAGATTGTAAGTCTAAGAAAAAATTGCAATGAAATTAGAAAATATTTTAAGATAAATGATAATGAAAATATGACATATTAAAACATTTTTGATGCAAGGTGAAAGGTGAAGTCGCTCAGTCGTGTCCGACTCTTTGTGACCCTGCGGACTGTAGCCTAACCAGGCTCCTCCATCCATGGGATTCTCCAGGCAAGAATACTGGAGTGGGTTGCCATTTCTTTCTCCAGGGGATCTTCCCTGGCCCAGGGATCGAACCCAGGTCTCCCGCATTGGAGGCAGACACTTCAACCTCTGAGCCACCAGGGAAGCCCGATGCAAGGCTTACAGGGAAATTAAATGTATATATTTGAGAAGACTGAAAATCCACATGATCTAAGCGTCCATCTTAAGGAGCTACAAAAAGAACAGCAAATTAAACCCAAAGGAAATGGAAGGCTACAATAAAGATAAATGTAGAAATCTTTGCAATAGAAAATACGTATGCAATAAAGAAAGTCTACCAATTCTAAAATGGACTCGAGGTGCCTATCTTTGTTTCTTAGTTAAGGTTTGTTTTAGTTCTTTTCCAATCTGTTTACCTTTTATTTCCTTTTCTTATCTGATTGCACTAGCTAGGCCTTTCAGTATGTTGTTGAATAGCAGTGATGACAGAGGACTTCTTGCCTTTTTCCAACCTTTAAAGGTAAATATATAGTTTCTCACGATTAAGTGGAATGTTATTTATTTATTTATTTATCCATGAAGCTAGCAGGATCTTAGTTCCCTGAACAGGGCTTGAATTCAGGTCCCAGAAGAAAAAGCACTGAATCCTAACCACTGGACCACCAGGGGATTCCCAAGCGGATGTTATTTGTAGGTTTTTTGTAGATTTTTTAAAAATCAAGTTGAGGAATTTCCTCTCTATTCCTAATTTGCTGAGAATTTTCATCTTGAATGAGTGTTGGATTTTGTTAAATGCTTTTTTCTGCATCAGTTGATATGATCATCTGATTTTTCTTCTTTAGCCTGTTGATGTGGTGGATTACATTGACTGATTTTTTAAATATCGAATCAGCCTTGCATATCTGGAATAAATACAGTTCAGTTCTGGTACATACTTCTTTTTATACATTGTTAGGTTTGATCTGCTAATATTTTGTTGAAGATTTCTACATCTGTATCCAGGAAAGATACTGGTCTGTAGTTTTCTTTTTTGTTATTTTTTGTCTTTTTTTCAGTTTTTTGTTATTTTTTCTTTCTTTTTTTCTGTAGTTTTCTTTCTTGAAATATCTTTATCTGGTTTGGGTATTACGGTAATGCTCGCCTCATAGAGCAAGTTAGAAAGCAAAGATTACTTTCTAAAAGTTTCCTTGTGATATGGTGATGATTGTGCAACACTATAAATATATTTAATATCACTGAACTTTGCACTCAAGAATAATTAAGATAGCAAGTTTTATGTTATGTGTATTTTACCACAATAAAAGGAAAAATACTTTTTGAGTCTTCTTGAGCATTCATTGTACTAAGAAGTGGTCTATGTGAGATCTGGAGAGCCTTAGTTGAAGGATCCAGAAAACTCTAGTAGAAAAGGAGCAGGAAGCCAGGAAAGATGCTGGAACCAAGGATTATAGGGAACAACTTTGGCTGCTGAAGATTAAATACACAGTTCAGTTCAGTTCAGTTCAGTTGTTCAGTCATGTCTGACTCTTTGCGACTCCATGGACCACAGCACGCCAGGCCTCCCTGTCCATCACCAACTCCCAGAGTTTACTCAAACTCATTTCCATTGAGTTGGTGATGCCATCCAACCATCTCATCCTCTGTTGTCCCCTTCTCCTCCTGCCCTCAATCTTTCCCAGCATCAGGGTCTTTTCAAATGAGTCAGTTCTTTGCATCAGGTGGCCACATTATTGGAGTTTCAGCTTCAACATCAGTCCTTCCAATGAACACTCAGGCCTGATCTCCTTTAGGATGGACTGGTTGGATCTCCTTGCAGTAATGAATATTAAATTCACAATGGAAGATAATATATTGGCCAAAAAAACACCTCACAGATGGTAAATGATGTAGAATTTGAGAAAAGGGTGTCCATGAGTCCTTGTCTTCTTCTAAACTAAGTGTGCTCTCCCTTTCACTCATCTAACACATAGAGGGCCAAGGACTGGGGTGACGGGTATGTGAAACACTGCCACAACTACATGAAAAGACAGCATTTTACATTCAGGGGTAGGAAATACACCACATTAAAATCTTATTAAGTTCCTATAATTTAAAGACACATTATTCTATCCAAGGTTGACAAAGCATACTTTAGTAATGTGGAGACAGAGATTGCTAATCAAGTTAATGGTGTAGGAAAAATTGTGTTGGTGGTAGAAATGGAGGAAGGAATGATTTGGACTTATTTAAAAAGAACAAATGCTCCAAGCTTGTTAACAATTATGGTAAAGCCTCATTAAGTTGAACTTCACCAGTTTGGCATTTGTGCGAAAACTCAGTGCTAGTACTGAATTTTACTTTCACTAAATACAATCTTTCTTGTAAAAAGAGTGTGTTAAAGGCTTTCCTCCTCTGATTCCTCAAAACACCATGAAATACAAAGTAGTTATGGTTTCACAGATTATTCTTATTTTACAAAATATCCTCTGCTTTGACACCATCAGTTATAATTCACCATGAAAACACTATTTTTAATATACAAACTTTTAAAGGCCCATTCTAATTTCTGAAATGGTAACTGTGAAAAATGTCCATCTTAGAATTAAATTCTAAGCCCATTACTTCTTTCTCACCTTTAGATTCCTACAGTCCAACTGCCTGCTGGGCACGACTGCCTCCATTTGAGCACCCCTGAAATTTCATCCTTTAAGCCATCAGTCTCCTCAGCCAAATCTGTCCTATTCCTATTATCCATTTCTATTTCCATTATCAAAATCTTGTTCAAGCCAGAAACCTTGACTCCTCCTTCTTTCTCATCCTCCGCATCCATCCAGTCACCGAGATCTCTATTCATTGCACCTCCTGGACACATTTTGACCCCATCCACTTCCTAATATCCCTGTCACCTATCCCATTCAGCCCCTCTCTCCTGGAAGACTACAACAATCTCCCACTGATTTCCCCTTCTCCTCATTGCAGCTGAAACAGTCTTAAAAACCCTGCACTTCAAATCTTTTCAACAGTTGCCCAAGGCCCTAAGAACAAAATATCAAAGCCTTATTTTGGCACCCGAGGCCCTCTGTTATAGAAACTGGCTTGTTCTTCATCATCACCTCACTTCATTTGCCTCTCTGCTCTCAAAACTCCAGCTGTACTGACTTCCTTTAGTTCCTCAAGCATTTAGGGAAGGGTGTGCCCGGCTGCTGATGGCCCTCACTTCCCCTTTGTTTAGCCTCTGTGCATGTGGCCTCAGCTAAACTGTCCCTTCCTCGAGGAGGCTCTCCCTGACCCCAATTAGAACAGGTCTTCTATCCTGTTCTCCCGTACCACAGTGTTCCTTTGCTTTCACAGCACATATCCTGCTCATAATTAGTCATTCAAATCCATCTTCCCTCCTAGAAAGCAAGCTACACCCCTGCACTAAGCTTAATGCCTGGCACACAGTAATGTTAAAATGTTAGCTGCTCAGTCATGTCTGACTCTTTGCAACCCCATAGGCTGTAGCCCACCCACCTGGATCTCTGTCCATGGAATTCTCCAGGCAAGAATACTGGAGTGGGACACTATTCCCTTCTCCAGGGGATCTTCCTGATCCAGGGATGGAACCTGGGTCTCCTGCATTATAGGCAGATTCTTTACCATCTAAGCCACTAGGGAAGCAGTAAGCTCTCCTTAAAATTTTGATAAATATATTAAATTCCATTCAATTATATTAAGTATTATATTTTATATGTTATATTTTATTAATATTAATATTTTAAGTAAATTAAATATATTAGAGAATAATGTCATTAAAGAAATGTATTAAAGAATAAACATTCACATATATGTTGCTTAACAATATGGACTCTGGGATCTGTCTGCTGGGTTCATACCCCAACTTCCCCACTTACTAGCAAGGAGACAAATTATATAAACTTTTGCATCTTTCTAAGTGGATATAGCAATGCTATCTGCTTCTCATAACTTGGGTCAGTTATGGGGACTAAATAAATTAGTATGTGTAAATCACTTAGGACACTGTCTGGCACATAGTAAGCACTCAACAAATATTAGTTATTATTATTATCTCTTTTGTCTGTCCCAGCAATCTTAGGAAAAATTATAGTCAGTAAATTAAGGTATATACACAGTAAGGGTCTCCAGAGTTTGAGGATGTGCTGAGGAAAACATCATTGTCTTGAAGTGGAACTATCAAAAGTCAACATAAAAAAACATAAATTCAGCCCTCAACTTGAGTAGTCCTTCCTCCAGCTGCTACAGATAAAGCTTTGGGAATCATCCAAATGAATCAAGGAAGCATCTTCAGGTCCAAATTAAATGAGATATGTACATTAGGAGCACTTAGAAAATTGTAAAGTATGATATAAATGTTTGTGGCTGTAATGACTGTTATTAGTAGTAGAGTAACTCTATTACCCAGTCAATAGTACATATAGTAATCTGACTGTCTGAAGCAACACAATTGCTTGTAATCACAAGGACCTATTAGTCGAGCAGAGGAATTGAAGTGGAAAGAAAGAAATAGGTGATATATATCCAGCGCAATCCAATTAAGAGAGATGCTTGTGTGAGGCAAGGGAAGTAAAACTCATGGAACAAATTTCTCCAGATACTTTGCAAATATTTTGGTTCTAATTGTCCATGCTCATCAAGCAAATATTTTGCCTTTGATCAGTTTTGCAGGAACCAGGAAAAAGAATAAACCGGATATTAATTACTCTAAGAAATAAATGTATTCATTTTTTCTCAGCCATCACATACTTACTGAGCTACTAGCGTAGGGCAGGCCCCATACAGTGGTGTTAGTGGTAGGTAGTTCCTGCCTTCTTGTTACAGTGCAGAGAGGAAGTTACAGGAAGGAAATCACATAAACAAAAACATAACTGCATCTTGTGCTAAGTGCTATCTTAGACTGGACAATTAAGGCTTAATTCCGACACTTTAAGTGGACCTAGGGATTAACCAGACAATGGAATGAGGGTGAACTATCAGGCCAAAGGTAGTAAAGAGCTTGGTGTGTTCGGGACTCTGAAAGACCAATACAGATTGGAAGTATCAAGGAAAAGAAGGGGCATGAGTCTGGAGAGGTAGGCAGGAGCCAGATCACAAGGGACCTCAGAGGCCACTCAGGGGCAGCTTGGATTTGAGTACAAAATACGAAGATAATGTTAGACATGGTGACATTTGTCCTTTCAAATGACCCTTTTGGTTGCTACGTAAAGAATGGATTGGAGGGGGCATGAAAGTGGAAACGGAGAGACCAGGTAGGAGAAATGTACAATCACTCAGTCAAGAGGCAGTACTCACATGGATAAGAATATTGGCAGCAGACAGAAAGGGACAGAAGTACAATATATTTAGGAGACAGAGTTACGAGGGCTTGGAGATAGAGTGGATATAGGGGAGGAAGCTAAAGAATTCTGGCTTGAGTAATTGGGTTGAAGAGTTATAGTGTGTTAGTCAATCACGTCCAACTCTTTGTGACCCCATGGGCTGTAGGCTACCAGGCTTCCCTGTCCATGGAATTCTCCAGGCAAGGATACTGGAGTGGGTTGCCATTCCCTTCTCCAGGGGATCTTCCCAACCCAGGGATCGAGCACAGGTCTCCCGCATTGCAGGCAGATTCTTTACCATCTGAACCACAAGGGAAGCTTGAAGAGTTGCCATCCATTCACTAAAATGAGCAAAGATTAGATGTGGCTCTGGGTCAGAACACAGATGTTAGGGACTGAAGAAGAGTTTGGTTTGAGTATGTTAAGTTTGAAAAGGACATGAAATTTCCCACGAGAAGTAAGTGTCGAGTGACCATTTTGATATATGGTAAAGGAGTCTTAGTAGAGAGACCCAGTTTTCTGGACATTTGAGGGTCAGTGGTGTATAAAAAGCATCTAAAACCTTGGGATTAGAGAGGTCACCTAGGGAAAAAACGTAGACAAGACAAGCCACAAGAATCTCCAAAGTCAGATTCTTACAATCTGTCAACTCTGGGTAGGTTAATAAGATCAGCTTTCTGAACCCAAAGAACTTGATAATCATCTCTGCATCCACGGTGACCCCAGGAAGGGAGCTAGCCAAAACAAGCAGCAGACCATTCCATCCTCTTCTAAAATACAGGTATTATTATCCCCATTTTACAAAGGGCACAGTGAGGGTATATGAATTTAAGTGATCTGGTTAAAACTGCAGAATCAGTAAGTTACAGATAGGATTAAAGTTGAATTCAGGTCATTATCATTGCAGTTCAGACTTTCCTGGTGGCTCAGACAGTAAGGCGTCTGTCTACAATGTGGGAGACCTGGGTTCAATCCCTGGGCTGGGAAGATTCCCTGGAGAAGGAAATGGCAACCCACTCCAGTACTCTTGCCTAGAAAATCCCATGGATGGAGGAGCCTGGTGCAGGCTACTGTCCATGTGGTCACAGTCAGACACGACTGAGCGACTTCACTTTCACTTTCAGAACTCTTTCCATCCTTCAAAAAGCTTTCCCTGCAATTAATTATCCGAAGCTTGTGAAGAAACACAAAAGTTTGTTATGCTGGTGGGAAGATCATAGAACAAAGAAGGCTGTTAGGCAAAGTTAAATTCTAAACCTGTGGGAAGAAGAGATCACCATGAGCTCAGGGAGTTAATGAAGAGTCTAGTGTGGACTGTGAAGGTTAAGGAGGAATTGGGATGAGGGAAAGTAAAAGTCGCTCAGTCATGTCCGACTCTTTATGACCCCCATAGACTATACAGTCCATGGAATTCTCCAGGCCAGAAGACTAGAGTGGGTAGCCTTTCCCTTCTCCAGGGGATCTTCCCAACCCAGGGATCAAACCCAGGTCTCCCGCATTGCAGGCAGATTCTTTACCAGCTGAGCCACAAGGGAAGCCCAGGATGAAGGAAAGAGAGGGGGAAACTCTCAGACTTAGGGCATGATGAACCAAGATGCGGAGCACACCAGGGTATAGAAAAGAACTGGTGGCAAACGGGCTTCCGTTTCACGTGTCAACTCGAATAGACTGGTGGTGGCTCAGTGCAGGGGGATTAGCAAGATCTGTCAAGGGCAGGAGGTAAGGAAGTGGGGGCAGGGCTTCCCCGTTACCCCTCTCAGACTCAAGGATCTGTGTGTGACTGAAAACAAACATACTTGGATAAGTGAAGTAAGGTCAGATTATTTCTACCTGAAAAGCCAGGCTGAAAATGTTGAACTTAGTTTAGTAGTTCAAATAGGAGCCTTTAGAAATTTTTGAATAGGCAAGAAATACCAGGAAATCTTTAGGAAACGCATGTGTTGTTGTTGGTGGTGTGTTACACAAGACTGAAAGGACTGAACTCCCAGAGGAAAACTAAGAAGCTGTTAGCCTAAGGTAAACCAGTGGCTTTTCAAACTTTCCTTTGCAGGAAATCCCTTCTAGATATGAAATCTTATGTGAAATTCCAACATATAAAGCAAAAAATAAAAATAAATAAAATAAAAATGAAAAAGTGGTTCTTTTATTAGGAGAATATTTTATGGCTTTGAACACATGTTTATAATAATCTCAAAGCAAAGATAAAGGAAGTTGATTAAATAAACCTGAAAATTTTAACTCTGGAGTGATTGAAGAGAGTTACATCTTGTATTAGGTTTAGCACTCAGCTGTCCAATTCATTTCTGAATTTTAGTTTGGTTTTATGTAGCAAGAAAATCCTCATACAGTGATTCATAGAGATAAATACTTACATATGGCAATTTTTGTTTGTTTTGTATTTTACAGTTGGCCAGCAATCACAAGTGTTAGTCACTCAGTCATATCTAACTCTTTGCCACTCCACTGACTGTAGCCCACCAGGCTCCTCTGTCCATGAAATTCTCCAGGCAAGAATACTGGAGTGGGTTGCCATTTCCTTCTCCAGGGGACATTCCCGACCCAGGGATCGAACCAGGGCCTCCTGCATTGCAGGCAGATTCTTTAGTTTCTGAGCCATCAGAGACGCCCATTACAAACCATCACAAGGCACTCTTCAATTAAACTAATCCAGAAAGGAGTGGCGGAAATTTTTTTCTTCCTTAACGAAAATATGAATGGCCAGAAGCCTCCATCGGGAATATAAGTGCGCAGACACCTGTAGTGTGAGATTTCCATGCTGGGCCATGGTGTAGGCCGTCTGCTAAAGCGCAGTCACTACTGTGTGTGAAGAGCAAGCGCAGGAAAGACGAGCAAGCCTAGGCAAGATGCTCTGGAGTGCAGCCAGACACTTAATCTCGTGCAGTGCGCCTGCGCCGGGCCCTGGCTACAGTTGCAGTTTTACGCAAACGGATGTGCCCACTCCCAAGTGGAAAAAGAGCAGTGTACAGTTTCAGCTTTCCCAACATCAAAAACGTTAGGTTTTGCATCTGTGTTCGAATCTGCTGGCATCACAATTCTTTATTTTACTTGAATTGTCCCCAAGAAGAGAAACTAAGGCAAGCAAGGGGAGAAGAGGAGAAGGTTCCGGGTCTGAGATTTCTTTCCAGCTGTAGAAGAGCTTTTGTAATTTATTTAGTAATAGGCTTGGATTAAGCCCCAAGGATTAACATAGATAATTCACAAACCAAGTGAGCAAATTTCATTTTGTAACACATATTGCATATTATATGCCTAATGGTTGAAGGAATGTTGTATTTAACGGAAGTTTTTTAAAGTGCTAATAATTCCCTTCCTTAGGTTAAAGAAGGCTGGTGTGGATCATTTATATTCCAGAAATTTCAGGACCCTAAGGAGCAAAGAGACTGTGAGGAATAAGGTTTCATTTACTTTAAACATATTTAGGGCCTCTCTTTTAATATTGTCAGATGTTTATTTGGTGGTTGTTTTTTTTTTTAATGTCTTGGACAGGAAAGAAACCTTAGGAGTAGAACAAAACTATTTAGACTGACTAGGATATCAAAGTGATGCTCCATTTTTTAGTTACAAAATTAAAAATTTAGCTTTCCTTGAGTTTAAATTAGTGATCTTGTTATGCAAATTTAGATTATTCTCTCACTTTTCTTTAATTAATATTCGGTTTGCTCATGCTAAGAAACTAAGTTAGGTTAAATAATCAGTACAAGCTTGGATAATTAAATCCCCCTAAACATTTTAAACTGCATTTATGAATTTAATAGAGCCAATTTTTATTATAAACATTTCAAAAAGCCTGCAGAGCAAATTTATAACCTTATGAGTGCTTCCCCAAATACTTAAATAACCCTTATTAATTGAATGCATTAAATGCATAAATAAGGCAAATTAAATTCTCTTAGGCATCTTACCTACTTGGAAAAAAGAATGTTAATACTGAAAGGAATGAGGAAATTGGAAAGAGAAGGTGGTATGATAAAGGCATGCTGATGCAAGGCCTTAAAAGATGTGCCATAAGAAATTGTTACTAAGTGGGAATTTCCTGGCAGTCCAGTGGTTCAGAGTCTGTGCTTTCATTGACTAGGTCTCAGATTCAATCTCTGGTCAGGGAACTAAGATCTCACAATCTGTGTGGCATGGCGAGAAAAAAAGAAAATGAAATTGGTATTAAGAGGTTTGGGACTGAGGTTCCCTGAAATTAGAATCACAGGAGTCCTCCAACATATACATGCCCAAGCTCCAGCACAGACCTACTCAATCTCAAATACTGCGAATATTTCAAAAAGGCTCCCTGATTCCTGAGGCTGCCCAAGTCTCCCCACGTTTCCATCTCCCTCACTCCAGTCCCATAATCTCAGCCTGCTTGTGAATCACAGGTTGGAGCCCAGGGAAAAGCTCCTTCAAGAAATGTTGATTTGATATTAATATTATCACCTTGTAAGCAACTCCCATGGAGCAAATGCTTAGAGAGTACAGCACCGAGGTTTGGGAAGACACCCAGATCAAAGGGACAGAAGGAAGAGAAGCCTAACGAGGTCATGAAATTTATTGTTTGCACTCTGCACATCAGGTCTGGGTTTCTATAGCCCTCCTCCTCTACGTAGGTATGTATATATTTATTATCAATGCCTTGGAATAGAAATTGGATGCTAAAATCTATATTTGAATTCTGACAAGGATATAGACCAATGACCTAAGTATGTATGGTTTCATGACAGGGTCCAGGTGAAGAGTTTTTCAAAAAAGCGCTCAAAATTTTTGCCTTGAATGACAAAAATATTCAATGAATCTTTTCTTTCCCTCCCTCCCTCCTTCCCTTCCTTTTTTCCTTCCTTCCTTCTTCTTTCTTCCCATAATTTCTTCCTCCATCCCTCCCTTTCTTTCTTTCACAGGAGCTACTGCATGCCCAGCACCGAATGAGGCACTGTGGAGGTTGTGCAAGAAATTCATGTACCTTGGCCTTTCCTCCAGACTCTACAATTTAGCTGAAGAGATGAACCTAGCCCAAATAAAACAATAAGAAAAACATAAGACTGCCTGCAATGGAATATTAGGTAGAATGTAACAATAAGTAATAATAAGAGATGGGAGGTCTCTGCACATGGTTGGAAAAGGCAATTTGGGCTCTTAGGAGATGCAAAGACATCAGCTGATTCTCACAGACTGAGTAGGATGGATGCACAGCCCATACCAGGTGCAGAGGCCTCTGGACACCAGGCAAGGAAAGGCCCATTAGAGAAACACTGAAAATTCTGAGGAAGCTGACCACATTTTCCATAAAAATATCAGGACACATGGTTCGACACATGGTCTGACAACAGGAAAGAATATTTCTAATTGGGGCTGTACCAGAAAATCTAGAACATATGGTTACTCTATTTATGGGCCAAGAAAAACCTAATACAAGAGAGGGCTGAACTCGCCAACCCTAGGTAGACGAGACACAGCCACACCATCGAGAGGCTGCTAGACTGTTTCCCGTCATTGGAGTTTGTATTTTTGTTAAGATTTCTGTTAATTTTTTCAAAAAAAAGGTCAACGCTTGAACAAGGAAAGACAAGAACCAGAAGAGAGAATTTACATTCAGATTTCTTAAATCACATTCTTTAGTTTTTTCTCAATTGCCTCAAATAATTTTTGTAGTAGGATGTAAATAATGAATGCAAAAATGTTTCATCCTCCTGGGGTAATAAAATGCAACATAAAATTTCCTTTCTTGTAAGAAAAAGAGAACATTCATACCTGGTGTAGTTCCAGGCTTGTGATCAGAGCCTCCATTCATATTTTTAAAATATATTTTCAATTACCAGGATAGTTATATGTAATTTTACCTTTTAAGTCCTTGATGTCTCTCTGTTTTTCTCACTGTTTTAGTAGCTTGCTGTCTGAAATAAAGTACAGGCCAGAAGCTTCCTTACCCAGTTTTGCGATTTAATATGGAGAAGGCAATGGCACCCCACTCCAGTACTCTTGCCTGGAGAATCCCATGGACGGAGGAGCCTGGTGGGCTGCAGTCCATGGGGTTGCAGAGAGTCAGACACGACTAAGCGACTTCTTTCACCTTTCACTTTCATGCATTGGAGAAGGAAATGGCAACCCACTCCAGTGTTCTTTGCCTGGAGAATCCCAGGGATGGCAGAGCCAGGTGGGCTGCCATCTCTGGGGTCGCACAGGGTTGGACACAACTGACGCGACTTAGCACCAGTAGCAGCAGCAGCAGCAATTATTGGAAAAGAAACAGTTTTAAAGGCTTTAACTCAAGTCTTGGCAGGTTAAAACATCTTCCCTTTCACCTTTCAACCTATCCTGGAGCTCAGAAACCACTTGCCAACTCAGTCTCAATGTTATCAAGGAATTGCACATTTCTTTCCTTCTGTTGGAGAAGACTCTTGAGAGTCCCTTGGACTGCAAGGAGATCCAACCAATCCATTCTGAAGGAGATCAGCCCTGGGATTTCTTTGGAAGGAATGATGCCCAAGCTGATACTCCAGTACTTTGGCCACCTCATGCGAAGAGTTGATTCATTGGAAAAGACTCTGATGCTGGGAGGGATTGGGGGCAGGAGGAGAAGGGGACGACAGAGGATGAGATGGCTGTATGGCATCACTGACTCGATGAACGTGAGTCTGAGTGAACTCCGGGAGTTGGTGATGGACAAGGAGGCCTGGTGTGCTGTGATTCACGGCGTCGCAAAGAGTCGGATACAACTGAGCGACTGAACTGAACTGAACTGATGGTCAGTAAATACATTGACCAAGATGATGCAGTAATCACTGCTGAAGCACAACAACAAAGCCACACATTTGAACAACTGGCTTCCTCTGCTTCTAAAAAAACTCTTTAATGCATCTTAAAATATATGTATTTCCGCTGAAAGCATGAAGACATGTTTTTAATGAGATTTCCTGGATACTAGACTTGTCAATAGTTTTCTTCAGCTTCCCAGTTTTTTCAGGCCTCAAAAAACATAGGTACATTTAAAGGCAGAGCTTGATTTTCATTAACTAGAATTGCTAAGAAAGAGAAAACACCTGAAGGCACACAACAGAAAGGGAATGTTTTGCAGCCATTAAAATAAAAAAACTGTGTTCCACCTTAAGAAGGAATGAACTTCTGACATAGGCTACAGCATGGATGAACCATGAAGAGATTACGCTAAGCGAAATAACTTAGACACAAAAAGACAAATACCACATGAGTCCTCGTAATACAATGGGCGACCTCAAACTCACAGAGATTGAAAGTAGGATGGTGGTTGCCAGGTGCTAGGGTGAGAAGGGAATGAGAAGTTATTGTTTAATAGGTGCAGAGTTCCAGCTCTGGAAGATGAGAATTCTGGAGATGAATAGTGCTAATGGTCGCACAACAATGTGGATGTATTTAATGCCACTGATCTACACACTTTAAAATGGCTTAAATGGTAAACTGTATGTTATGTACATTTTCCCAATTTTTTAAAAAAAATAAAAAATGTAATTATGGATAAATCAAATCTACCTGAATTAAAACCTCTCTGTACCAATTCCCAAACCTAGGTCCAAAGCTAACAGGTGAATTATCTATCCATGGCTTTTGGAGAATTTAGCTGAATCCTAAATAGTCAATAAATGATAAAGAGAAATGGAAAAGATAAAAATTGTTTGTTACACAAAAATGTGTGATAAAGAATACTGTCAGGACCACAAAGAAGAAAGACTCACTTCTACTCAGAATGGGACATTTTGCTTATTTTTCCCTTTGTATATTTTGAGAAACATTTAGACTTTTTAATCTCACTGGTATAATGTGTACATAAATTGGGCAACAGAGAAAGAGAAAACAAGCTCTCAGGGTCTTTCCTGGTGGCTCAGTGATGAAGAATCAGCCTGCCAATGCAGGAGATACGGGTTCAATCCCTGATCGGGGAGGATCCCACATGCCACAGAGAGACTAAGCCCAGGCACCACAACTACTGAGCCTGTGCTCTAGACCCTCGGAGCCACACCTGCTGAAGCCTGCCCGCCCTAGGGCCCCTAATCCACAAGAAGAGCTGCCACGGCAATGAGAAGCCGGAACTAGAGAGTCACCCCCACTGCCGCAAGTAGAGAAAGCCTGCAGGCAGCAACGAAAACCAGCACAGCCAAAAACAAATACAATTATTATTATTTTTTAAAAGTTCTTAGAAGATACTTGAGGACTTCCCTGGTGGGCCAGTGGTTAAGAATCTGCCTGCCAATGCAGAAGACATGGGTTTGATCCCTGGTCGGGGAAGATCCCACATGCCACTGGGCAACTAAGCCTGTGCCCCACAGCTACTGAGCTCAAGCTCTAGAGCCCGAGTGCCCCAACTACTGAAGCCCATGCTCTGCAGAAGAGAAGCCACCTCAATGAGAAGCCCACACACCAAAATGAACAGGAGCCCCTACTCGCCACAACTAAAGAAAACCCATGTGCAGCAAAGACCCAGGACAGCCAAAAATAAGTAAATAAATTTGTTTTAAAAAAAAAAGAAGATGCTTGACAATATAAAAATACAAGAGGATAGAAAACCCATTAGACATGTCTGACTTTTTGCTACCCCGTGGACTGTACCAAGCTCCTCTGTCTGTGGGATTTCCCAGGCAAGAATACTGGAGTGGGTTGCTATTTCCTCCTCCAGCGACCTTTCCAGCCCAGGGACCAAACCCGTGGCTCCTGCTGCATTTCCTGCATTGCAAGCAGATTCTTCACTGCCAAGCCACCAGGAAGGGCCATTTAAATGCTATATGTTAACTGTAAGAAGACCGGCGATAAAGGCTAGCTTACAAAGTAGAGAAGACAAAATTGTGATTAGGAGGAAAAAGTGATAAAATGGCCATAGTAGGCAGTAAGTGTTACTTACTGTGTTTGATAGGATAAACTACAAAAGAATTAAAGGACATGCACTTTATTGTTAAGGATTCTACAATCTAGCAGAGAGACAAAAGGCACAAATAAGAAAGAAACAACATTTTTTAATCAATGATTCAGAAGGGCAACATAACATAATGTCAAAGATATGTAAGTATTAATCGGGGATCAGGCAGAGGAATAAAAACAATAAGACTCCAGACATTTGGGGTCCAATTTGGAAATAAAGCAGGGATAATGTAGATGAAAAGGAGCGTTGCAAACTGGAAAGAACAACAACAGAGCCGCAGAGACTGGAGCCAACTAAGCCCCCTAAACCTGCACAAGAATTTCCAGAGGAAGCAAGATAGTCCTACACGGTGACTATCCACAGATGACTTGGAGGAATTCAGGGGACTAAGAAGTGCTTGCAAATTCCTGGAAAGGCATCTAAAAGTACACTTCCACAGTTGTTAGAATTTTAATGTTGTAGTCCTAGAAAGGGGGATCACTGCAATTATGTGGATTCAGCTAGCAAAAGGCTGACCTGGAAATTGCTAATTGCTAAGTCACTTCAGTCATGTCCAACTCTGTGCAACCGCATAGACGGCAGCCCACCAGGCTCCCCCGTCCCTGGGATTCTCCAGGCAAGAACACTGGAGTGGGTTGCCATTTCCTTCTCCAATGCATGAAAGTGAAAAGTGAAAGTGAAGTCACTCAGTCATGTCCAACTTAGCGACCCCATAGACTTCAGCCTTCCAGGCTCCTCCATCCATGGGATTTTCCAGCCAAGAGTACTGGAGTGGGTTGCCATTAGGTCAAGTATTTACCTTATTAAAATGTAACCATTGGCAGGGTTCAAAGTTGTCACAGACCACTCACTCTTGAGTCCAAGTCAGATCTTGAGTAAGACTTGGGCTAAGTCTGAACTCAGCGTAGGAAAGAGACCCCATCAAATGGGAAGTCTGCTCTGCAAAGTCTAAGAACAGCAGCTCTCACAGACTGTGCGTGTCGCTGGGCACGGGACGTTACTCCAAGGGCTCTCCAAGGGCTCACTCATTTCATCTTCATGATCCTCCTGGGGTAGGAAGTGGTGCTGCTGCCCCTAGAGCCCAGGCCCTTAAGCCCTTGGCTGCACCGACCTTCTCCTGCTTTTCAAATGATTATGTAAAATTGTGTCTGTTCTTGGACTGGAGGAGCCATGAGGTGTATATATGAGTGCAGTCTAAAAAAGGTATTGCAGCTGTGAGCTACACAACCTCAAGAGTCTGTTCTATATGTGGGACTTCCCTGGTGGTCCTGTGGCTAAGACTCTGAGTTCCCGATGCAAGGGGCCTGGGCTCGACCCCTAGCCAGGGATCCAGATCCCACATGCCACAGGAAAGAATTCGAATGCCAGAACCTAAAGACCCCAGATTGAAGATCCCTGGCACAGCCAAATAAATAAATAAATATTAGAAGAAGAATTTGCTCTATTTTTAATGAACTAAAAATGAATGTAATAAATTTAATTTTAGCCTGGCCACATGCCATGACGGCTTTAAGACCACAAGAAATACAGGTTTATGAGAAGTAGACTGTGAATTAGGCAGGCTCTATATATGCTGCTGCTGCTGCTGCTAAGTCGCTTCAGTCGTGTCCGACTCTGTGCGACCCCAGAGACGGCAGCCCACCAGGCTCCCCCGTCCCTGGGATTCTCAAGGCAAGAACACTGGAGTGAGTTGCCATTTCCTTCTCCAGTACATGAAAGTAAAAAGTGAAAGTGAAGTTGCTCAGTCGTATCCAACTCCTAGCAACCCCATGGACTGCAGCCTACCAGGCTCCTCCGTCCATGGGATTTTCCAGGCAAGAGTACTAGAATGGGTTGCCATTGCCTTTTCCAGACTCTATATATGATACCATAAAAAATGTTCTTCTGAATTTTGAAAATTACTGAAAATGAGTCACAGAGAAGTTATTAGACTGGAAAGAGTTTATTCCCCAGACCTCCATTTGCTTACAGCTTTAGAGACTTAGAACTAGTCAAGCCCTTCTTGGGAGTTATGACATATGCTCATCTGGGAATTCAGCAGGTATCAATTCATAACCCAATCTGGTCCCTGAAAGATAATGAATAACTTTGTAATATAAGGCATCAAAGAATACATATTCATTTTCTGACACTCTGAAGAGAAGATAAATTTAAAATGTCAGTTGCATTTCATCCTCACTAGACGAAAATTTGTTTCATTCCTATCAATCTGCTAAATAAAGAAGCTCCAAAACATACAAACACACTGAAAAAGAAGACTGAAAGCCGCAAGTGTTGTAATAGAGTAAACACAGCACTTTCCCCAGAAATGACCAGTGCTTGCAGTGCGATGATAGTGTCTCGCCTATGGTCTCAACTCTTCCAGTTCTTCCTGATGCTATTGCTTGTTTTATTGACATTTGTTATGAACTGACTTCCGTCTCCCCTAAATTCATACGCCAATGTCCTAAACCCAGTACAGGTGACCCCTCAGAGGGTGATGATATTTGGAGATAGGGTCATTTTTTTTTTTCCTTAGTCAAAAGGCCGAGAAGCAATGGAGATAGCATCTTGAAAGAGGTAATTAAATTGAAATGAGGTCATGAGGGTGGACCTTAATCCAATATGACTTGTAAGAAGAGGAATTTTGGACACAGTCACACTCAGTTTGAAGATATACACACAGAGGGAGAAGATGATCGTCTATCAGCTAAGGAGGCAGACCTGGGAAGAAACCAACCCTCCAACATCTCGATCTTGGCCTCCAGAATTGTATAGTAAAAACCTGTGTTCTTTTAAGCCACCCAGGCTGTGGTCCTTGTGCTGGCAGCCCTGGCAAACTACTGTACTATGCCTTCTACCAGACTGTAAGCTTATCGAGGGCCAGCCAAGTGTCTGGATGTCTTCTCTCAACTTGTATCCCTGGCACATAGCATGAGCCTGATGAAGAGCAGATGCTTAATAAATATTGTTGAATGAATAGCTGACTGCCACTGGATGTCTTGGTCCATTTTACTGGAGTACAGCTATGTAACCATTACCAAAAATGATCAAGGGTAACTTTCTCTCTTTATTAAAAAAGTAACTTTGGGACTTCCCTCCCTGGTGGTACAGCGGTTAAGAATCTGCCTTCCAATGCAGGGGACAGGGGTTCAATCCATGGTGGGGGAAGTAAGATCACACAGGCTGTGGGGCAACCAAGCCCACATAGTATAAAGAACAGTCCATCCACCACATGGATGACCCAGCACAGCACCACCCCCCCCAAAAAAAAACTATATGGCTTGCAAAATGAGTACATTAATTAAAATAAGCTTAAAAATAACTTCATATTCTGATTAAAAATGCTGATCATTGTGAAAAACAGAGAGCAGTGTAAAAAAAAGTAGAAAATCATTTCAAACCCTGCCACTTAGAGATAACCACTTTAAGTTTTGACACTTTCCAGTCCTTTTTGTATTATATATATATATATATATATACATATTTCAATATAGTAAAATAATACTGTATCACTTACCATATGTTACATGTTCGCTACAGAGTTAAAAATTCTTCATAAACATTTTAAATCACTATAAAATGTGTAATATCAGGTAAATTTTTTATAATTGAAATCCTCATTGTCAGACATTCAGGTGTTTCTAATTTCTTCTATCATAATTAGCACTGCAATGAATTTCTTTGTGTGAAAATGCTTTTATCCACTTTTCTGAGGTTTTTAAAGGATAATATCCTAGCACTGCAATTATTGATTCAAAAGATATGGCTGTTTGAATCACTTGTTAAGGCTTTTCATCCATATTCTTCCATTTTTTTAAAAAAGATAAACCAGTTTATACTCTCACAAGCAGTCAATGAGATTTCCCATCTCTTTACCCTTGAGTATGATTTTACAAATCCTATTAATGTGATAAGATAAAATGGCATCTGGGTGGCATTTAAATTTTCATCCTTTGAATATTAATGGAGCTTTCCATTTTCCTCTGTCATTTATAATTTTACCTTTAGAATTGTCTTCATGCCTTTTCAAAGGGATTTTTCTGAGTGATTTTTAGGAAGTAGTCTTCTAGCCAAATTCCTACTGCAATATTGCCTGCCCTTCATCAGAGGCCTCTATTCTGAGTTAATTAGACCATACATTTTAGAGTGGTCCCAGAATCTTATCACTGGCTGCTACACTGTAATGAAGTCTTTATAGTTCTGAATAGACGGACAAACTTGGCCAGTTATTCATCTCCTACTAACAAATTTTGGTACAGCAAATACAAGTGGATATATTTAACTTAGTTATCTAAGTCTAAAATCAATTTCATTGTAGAAAATAAAGTTCTCACTTTAAAATAATAATAGCAATACAACCAAACTTTTGTAAGGAAGGGAGATGGCACTCTCCCTCTCATACAATTTTGGCATAAATGTGCCTATTTCTTGGGCTTCCCTAGTGGCTCAGATGGTAAAAGTGTCTGCCTACAATGAGGGAGACCCGGGTTCAATCCCTGGGTCAGGAAGATCCCCTGAAGAAGAAAATGGCAACCCACTCCAGTACTCTTGCCTATATTTCTTAGCTGCATTTATTAAATTTGGGACACAGAGGAAATTAAAAATACATGCATTCTTCAACTGCTTCATTCTAAAATTCACATCCATGGTAAAACATAATCTTGCACCTTGAAGAAATCTTGGAGATCTTCTCATCAAATACCTTTCATCAAGGAAAACTTCAACAGAGAAGGTTTTAAGGTGGTGGTTAGTGACAGAGTTTGGCCTTAGAGAGAGTAATAGACTAGAATAGTTGGAATTTGGAAGGATATTGGTAACACCAAACAGACCAGGGGAAGCCCCATTGAGCGGAGTGAAATCAATACCATGCAGGGACTTTCCTGGCGGTCCGGTGGCTAAGACTCCACGCTCCCAATGCAGGGGGCCTGGGTCCGATCCCTGGTCCGGGAACTAGATCCTGCATGATGCAACTAAACAGCTCGAATACTACAATGAAGATAGAGGATCCCAGGTGCTGCCACTGAAGACCTGGTGCGGCCCAAAAAATAGATCAATGTTTGTAAAAACTGGGTTATTTAAAACACAAAACCAAGCCCGTACAACTTGGACTCCTTCACTCTGCTTCTCTTCCAAGTCCTCACTTGCTAATCCTCGCCCATCCTTGCCCTCCGTCCCACAGTCACAGCGGGAGAAGTGTCCTATGCTTTCCCCTGCTGTTCCCCTTCTCATCCTCTCCCTTCACACCTCCGGATGTCACCTGTCTCTTCCCCTCTGTGCCGTCATCCTTCCCTGTCCATCCGTTCCTTACACTAAAAATACATTCAACTTTCTTTTTCCTAAAAAGAAAGAAAAGTTTCATTCTAAGCTTTGCTAGCTAACATTACCTGGTGTGTCCCCTGTCCAAAGCCCCTGGAAATGTTCCCTGTGTGTCTCTTTTCCTTCAGCTTTCTTCCCACACACACATATATTAAGGTAGTTGCTGCTCAGACACCACCCCCACTTTCAGTTCGGTTTGTGTGTTCCTGAACTTCATATAAATGGATTCATACAGTGTGTACTCTTTCGTGTCTGGCTTCTTTTATGCCTTTATTCTTTTCTGTGTGGTAAGATATACATAACATTAAATGTACTATTCTAACTGTTTTGAGTATACGGTTCAGTGGCTCTAGCTACATTCACATTGTCAGGCAGGCATCACTACCATCCATCCACAGACCTTTTGCATCTTTCCCAACTGAAAATGTATACCCATTAAACAATAACGCCTCAGTTTCCCCTCCCCTCTAGCCCCGGGTAACCTCTATTCTACTTCCTGTCTCTATGAATTTGCCTATTGTAAGTACCTTATATAAGTGGAATCGAGCACTATTTACCCTTTTGTGTCTGGTTTATTTCACTTAGTGTAATGTATTAAAGGCTTTCCTGGTGGCCCAGGTGGTAAAGAGTTTGCCCACAATGCAGGAGACCTGGGTTTGATCCCTGGGTCAGGAAGTGCCCCTGGAGAAGGAAATAGTAACCCACTCCAGTTTTCTTGCTGGAGAAATCCATGGACAGAGGAGCCTGGTAAGCTACAGTCCATGGGGTCACAAAGAGTTGGACACTGTTTCACTTTCACTTTCAATGTATTCAAGATTCATCCACACTGTAACAGAACTTCATTCCCTTTTGTAATGATAATATTCCATTGTATGCATATACCAAATTTTGATTACTGACTTTGTCCAAAAGTGGACATTAAGGTTGCTTCCATTTTTTGGCTACTGTGAACAGTGCTATGTGAACACTGGTGTACAAATAGCCATTTGAGTCCCTGCTTTCAATCCTTTTGAGTAGCGGCATTCATGGGTCATGTTCTTGCGGAGTACAAGCTCATACTGCTTGCCCCACAACAGGCCAATAAATTGAGAGATGAGTTGTTGGGGCAAGGAATAACGATCTTATTTGGAAAACTGCTAGGCCAAGAAGATGGTAGACTTGTGTCCCAAAGAACCATCTTCCCTGAGTTAGGATTCAGATTTCTTTTATACCAAAAGAGAACAGAAAAAAATCCTGGTTCCAGCCAGACTCTGGAGGAGATGTGTTAATTTCTTCCTGCACTCATTCATATGTGGGCCTGGTCAGGGTGTTTCCTGGGAGCTAAACAAAGTATTTTAGCTTAATGCTTATTACCTGGGATACAGGGTTCCCAGAGATGGGCCATTATGTATAATTTAAGCTTACAGGGCAACATCCCTTTAGTGATCAACTTGTAATAGAATGCAAAGGTCTTTGCTTTTACAATATGATAATTCTATGTTTAACTTCCTGAAGAATTTCCAAACTGTTTTCCACACAGCTGCAACATTTTGCATCCCTACCAGCAGTGAATTTTCTCCACATTCTCACCAAGACTTATTTTTCTTTCTGTCTTTTCAAAAATAATAGCCATCCTATTGAGTGTGAAGTGGTATCTCACTGTGGCTTTAATGTATGCCTTTGTTCTTAAAATGCTCTCTGTCTTTGGATCCTGCTTTCCTATTGGTTCTTTGTTTACTCTTCATGCTTCCTGGCTGACTTCTCCGACTTTCTCTGCCTCTTTAATTTGGTTTCCCTGGGTTCCTCCTTAGCCTCTCCTACCTGCTTTGCACACAGTCCCTGGAGATTTCCTTCAGTCCATGATAGAAGGATCACACCCATGCTGGTAACTAACAAATCTATACTTCTGTAGTCAGGACCTCTCTCTGAGCATAAGATTGCTTTTAAATCATTATCTTAGAAAATAAAAGAGTGTGCAGTTTAAAACTTGTTTAAAAATATGGACACTTTGATGGTCTTTGTTGCTGCTGAGAGGAGGGAGTGAGGAGGAAAAGACTCTTGCTTTCTGAAAAAGTGTGATTAAAAAACACAGAACATAAATGTACTATTATAACCAATTTTTAAAAATAGACTTTATTGGACTTCTCTGGTAGACCAGTAGTTAAGAATCTGCCCACCAATGCAGGGGACACAGATTCGATTCCTGGGCCTCGATGATTCCACATGCTGCGGAGCAACTAAGCCCACGAGCCACAGCTTCTGCAGCCCACGCGCCTGGAGCCCGTGCTCCACAACAAGAGAAGCCTCCGCAGTGAGAAGCCCGCGCACCACCGTGAAGAGGAGCCCCCGCTTACTGCAGCTAGAGAAACCCCGCAGGCATCAGTGAAGACCCATCGCCGTCAAAAATAAATAAATAAAAATATAGAGAACAGACTCTATTTTTTAGAGCAGTAATAAGTTCACAGCAAAACTGAGGTGAAGGTATAGAGATTTCCCAAATACCTCTTTCCCCCATGTACACATAGCCTCTCCCGTATCAAAATCTCCCACCAGACTGCTGCATTTGTTACAACTGATGAATCTACACGGACGCAACATCATCACCCAGAATCCATAGTTTACATTAGAAATCACTGTTGGTGTTGCTCATCCCATGAGTTTGGGCAAATGTATAACGACCTGCCCATGACAGTATCATGTCAAGTAGTTTCACTGCACTAAAAATCCTCTGTGTTCCACCTACTCATCCGCCTCTTCTGCCTAACCTCCGACAACCAAGTGATCTTTTGACTGTCTTCATTGTTTTGCTTTTCCCAGAATATCATATAGCTGGAATCAGATAATAGGCAGTCTTTTCAGGATAGTTTCTTTCACTTAGTAACATGCATTTAAGTTCCTCCATGTCTTTTCATAGCTTGATAGCTCATTTCTTTTTAGCACTAATGTTATGAATACATTGTCTGGATATACCACAGTTTATTTATCCATTCATATGCTGAAGAACATCTTGGTTGCTTCCAAGTTTTGGCAATTATGAATAAAGCTGCTATAATCATCTGTGTGCAGATTTCTGTGTGAATGTGAGTCTTCAACTCATTTGGGTAAAACGAAGGATCACGACTGCTAAATTATATGGTAAGAGAATGTTTCGTTTTGCAAGAAACTGTCAGACTGTCTTCCAAAGTGGCTATATCATTTCGTATCCGGCTAGCAACGAATAAGAATTGCTGTTGGTCTACATCTTCACTACTATTTGGTATTGTTAGTGAAAGACGAATGAATATGCTGGACCTTGTTAAAATGCAAAACTTCTGCTCTGCAAAAGACACTTGCAAGAGAATGAGAAGACAAGCCGCAGACTGAGAACATGTTCATGAAAGACATATCTGATAAGACTGTTATCCAAAGTACACAAACAACCCTTAAAACTCAACAATAACAAAACAAACAATCCAACTGAAAAATAGGCAAGGAACTTGAACAGACACTTTACTAAAGAAGATGTGAAGATGGCAGATGTGCAGATGAAAAAATGTTCAGCTTGTGTTACAGAGTTGAAAATTAAAACGATGAGATCCCTTGCACGCTTATTAAAATGGCCACCATCCATCATAACCATTTTAAGTGCACGCCTTCAGCAGTATTTATTCACACTGCAGTGCGACCAATCTGCAGAAGTCTTCTGATCTTGCAGAACTGAAACTATGTACCCACTGGGCAATGACGCTGCATCCCCCTTCCCCCAGCCTCTGGCGAGCACCAGTCTACTTTCTGTTTCTATGTACTTGACTACTTTCGTTAACTCACATAGGAGAATCAGAATCGTGTGTGTCCTTCGAGGACTGAGCTATTTCACTTAGCATAATGTCCTCAAGGGCTGTCCACATTGTAGGGTCATCCATGCACATCCTTGCACAGACAAGATTTCCCATGGTTTATTTAATCCTAAAAAATGACTGATATTTTCAATTAGGTAATGTATATTGTGCTAGCTGTTTGTTCCACCTGCCCCCAATCAGACATTCTCTAGCCCCCTCTCCCTGCTGAGTCCCAGGAGGCTGACTTCTACAGACTGCCTTCCCCCTCGCCCTCTGGTTTCTGGTTGCAGTTGGCTTGGCACATGGAAGCACCATCAGGAGCCTGAAGGGCATGAGGGCATTCGTTTATCCCCCGACCCAAACACTCCCTTCCTGCTCAGCACGGTTCAGGGAGTGGCTGTTCTTCACCCCACTTCCTCAGCACCAGCTCACTCTAGGCTCCCTTAACACCATTCCCCACTCTGACTGCACCCCTGCCCCATAGGCCTGGGGTTAAGAACAACTTCCTGCTGTTGCTAGTCCCTGCATGCTTTCCCATCCCTTTTATTCTTCCCATAACCTCACCCATGTGTGTGTAAATCATCTCTTTATTAAAGTCTCTTCATCAAACCCTCTGTTCATAGGATTCCTGCTCTGATCCTGAGTCAGACACATGTAGCTATGTTTGAAAAAAAAACTGAATGGTGTAGAAGGCTAAGAAGTGAAAAAAGAAATCTGTTTCTACCCCATAGCCTTTAATTCCATTCCATTATATGCCCAGTTGCCTTTTATTTACTTGGGGACTTGGGGGGGAAGGGTGGGGGATGGAGGTAGGATGACCTTGACCTCACCTCTAGGGTGAACTCTAATTGATCTCAGATAAGCATGTTAAACCCTTCCTTGTGTGCTGTGTTTGCTTAGTTGCTCAGTCGTGTCTGACTCTTTGCGACCCCATGGACTAAAGCCCGCCCGGCACCTCTGTCCACAGGGATTCTCCAGGCAAGAATAGTGAAGTGGGTTGCCAACCCTTCCTCCAGGGGATCTTCTAAACCCAGAGATCAAACCTAGGTCTCCCACATTGCGGGCAGATCCTTTACTGTCTGAGCCACCAGGGAAGTCCAAGAATTCTGGAGTGGGTAGCCTATCCCTTTTCCAGGGGATCTTTCTGACTCAGGAATCAAACTGGGGTCTCCTGCATTGCAGGTGGATTCTTTACCAGCTGAGCTATGAGGAAAGCCCAAATCATCCCTTACTGGTACCTGGTTCAGAATGCTAGGCCTAAGCTATCCTTGTAGGGTACTTTCCTGTCTCAGGGATTCAGCTGAGAATGAGCTCATGAGTCACTGCTATGATTCAGTTCAGGCCAATAAGATGCAAGGAGAAATTTGCTGTGGGCGGGGGTGGGGGGGGGGTGTTCCTCTCATGAGAACCACAGTAGTCCCAGAACTGCTAGAACTAGTCTGAAAAGTCAGCAGAGGAGGTTGGGCCAGGAGAATCAGAGAAACAGAGTTGGGCCAGCAGATTAAGCCATTGAAGCTAAACCCTATATCCAGCAAGCCTCTACACTGTAAACCATGGGATCTGATCAGTTTCATGATTATCTGTTTACTTACGACAAAAGCATACTAACCAATACATATTTATACTGTAAAGCACACATACCCAAATGGGATCATATCATAGATTTTGTACAGCAAATTGCTTTTTTCACTAAGTCATACATTCTAAACATCTTTCCACGTGAAAACATTTAGCCCTGCTTCACTATTTTAAATGCCGGATGGTGTTTTCTCAAAAGGAAAAGCCATAGTTTTTCCTTTCTTCTGCGGAAGAACATTTAGGTTGTTTGCAGATTTTCCTTATTACAGATGGTGGCACAAAGACACATATTTTGGAGTGTCTATATTAATATGTACATAAGATAAATTCTTCATAGAATTGCTTGGCCAATAAGTCTGAGAATTTTAAATGTTCATAAATACTGCTAAGTTGTCTTCATTAGTTTACTTCATTAATAAAAAGGCTTCATTAGTTTACACTCTTACTATGGATATGTGAGTGTGCTTATTTCTTCACACCCCTGCAGATACTAGGTATTATAAAAAGTTTAAACCTTTAAATTAGTAAGTTAATATTTTATTCATGGGTTAGGTCAAAGGACAAAAGGAAAGATATACCCATCTGAATGCAGAGTTCCAAAGAATAGCAAGGAGAGATAAGAAAGCCTTCATCAGTGATCAATGCAAAGATATAGAGGAAAACAATAGAATGGGAAAGACTAGAGATCTCTTCAAGAAAATCAGAGATACCAAGGGAACATTTCATGCAAAGATGGGCACAATAAAGGACAGAAATGGAACGAACCTAACAGAAGCAGAAGATATTAAGAAGAGATGGCAAGAATACACAGAAGAACAATACAAAAAAGATCTTAATGACCCAGATAACCACGATGGTGTGATCATTCAACTAGAGCCAGACAGCCTGGAGTCTGAAGTCAAGTGGGCCTTAGGAAGCATCACTGTGAACAAAGCTAGTGGAGGTGATGGAATTCCAGTTGAGCTATTTCAACTCCTGAAAGATGATGCTGTGAAAGTGCTGCACTCAACATGCCAGCAAATTTGGAAAACTCAGCAGTGGCCACAGGACTGGAAAAGGTCAGTTTTCATTCCAATCCCAAAGAAAGGCAATGCCAAAGAATGCTCAAACTACTGCACAGTTGCACTCATCTCACATGCTAGTAAAGTAATGCTCAAAATTCTCCAAACCAGGCTTCAGCAATACGTGAACTGTGAACTCCCTGATGTTCAAGCTGGTTTTAGAAAAGGCAGAGGAACCAGAGATCAAATTGCCAACATCTGCTGGATCATCAAAAAAGCAAGAGAGTTCCAGAAAAACATCTACTTCTGCTTTATTGACTATGCCAAAGCCTTTGACTGTGTGGATCACAATGAACTGTGGAAAATTCTTCAAGAAATAGGAATACCAGACCACCTTACCTGCCTCTTGAGAAATCTGTATGCAGGTCAGGAAGCAACAGTTAGAAGTGGACATAAACAACAGAGTGGTTCCAAATCGGGAAAGGAGCACGTCAAGGCGGTATATTGTCACCCTGCTTATTTAACTTCTATGCAGAGTACATCATGAAAACTGCTGGGCTGGATGAGGCATAAGCTGGAATCAAGATTGCTGGGAGAAATATCAATAACCTCAGATATGCAGATGACACCACCCTTATGGCAGAAAGCGAAGAGGAACTGAAGAGCCTCTTGATGAAAGTGAAAGAAGAGAGTGGCTTAAAGAGGAAAGTTGGCTTAAAGCTCAACATTCAGAAAACTAAGATCATGGCATCCGGTCCCATCACTTCATGGGAAATAGATGGGGAAACAGTGGAAACAGTGGCAGGCTTTATTTTTGGGCTCCAAAATCATTGCAGATGGTGACTGCAGCCATGAAGTTAAGACATTTGCTCCTTGGAAGAAAAGCTATGAGCAACCTAGACAGCATATTAAAAAGCAGAGACATTACTTTGCCAACAAAGGTCCATTTTGTCAAAGCTATGGTTATTCCAGTAGTCACATATGGATCTGAGAGTTGGACCATAAAGAAAGCTGAACGCCGAAGAATTGATGCTTCTGAACTGTGGTGTTGGAAAAGACTCTTGAGAGTCCCTTGGACTGCAAGGAGATCCAAACAATCCATCCTAAAGGAAATCAGTCCTGAATATTCATTGGAAGGACTGATGCTGAAACTCCAATACTTTGGCCACCTGATTCGAAGACCTGACTCATTTGAAAAGACCCTGATGCTGGGAAAGATTGAGGGCAGGAGGAGAAGGGGATGACAGAGGATGAGATGGTTGGATAACATCACCGACTCGATGAACATGAGTCTAAGCAAGTTCTGGGAGCTGGTGATGGACAGGGAAGCCTGGCGTGCTGCTGTCCATGGGGTCACAAAGAGTCAGACACGACTGAGCGACTAAACTGAACTAGGTCAAAACATTTTTATGGTTGTTGTATTTTGTAAACTGTTTATATATATTTTGCCTACTTTTCTAATTAATTTCATTTCTCTTATTGATTTGAGATAGCTCTTTGTATATATTTTTCAAATAGTTATTTTTGATAGGTGTTAAATTTTGTCCCCCTGCTTTAGTTAATCATTTTTATTTGTTTGTGATACATTTTTTCACAAGAAAGTTTCATTCAATCTAATGTGTTGATATTTTCCTTCATCATTTCAGTGTATTGTTTACACTTAGAGTTCTTCCTTCACTCCAATATTATTATTTAAATTCACCAATGTTTTTCTCCACTTATTTTACGGCCTATTTTTACATTTGAGTCTCTGATCCAAGTTAAAAGTTTTTGTTCTACACAAATCTGAACTCTTTGATTTTTTTTTTTACAATGAGTATATATATAAGTATCACAGTTTTTAAAAATATAGTCACCAGTTAGTATAGTACAGCTATATCTTCCTATGAAAATCTTGACAAAAACAAAACCAATAACAGATGTAATTTTAAAAACAATATGCCAAATGAATGAAACTAGGCTTCCCATCTTTTGCTTTGAAAGATCACCATATGTGAGCCTCCCTCTGCTTTCCCGTGTGTACACACTGTTCTGCACATGAGGACGGCTGGCTTCGTATTGGTGGCCACCCCTCCTGAAGCTTGATATGAATCCACAAGAGAAAAGGAAGAGAAGATGTCAAGGGAAAGAGTAATTGAGTAAGAGAAAAGCCTGTTGGAAGCAGAATCAGCATTTACTGCCAGGCAGCAATAGCTCTGCTCAATAGTATGCTTCATTTCTCAACTCCCACCCCATTAAAACTCTTCAAAGCTCTCCACCCTTTCAGTCCACAGCCCCGAAGCGTCTCCCCAAAGCATAAAGTCAAGAAGCGTGGGCTCTGGAGCCAAACTGCCCGATTCACACTGGACTCTGCTACCTGCCTAGCTGTGAGTCCTTAGCAAGTTGCTCAAACATTTTTGGAGGTCAGTTTTCTCTTAAAAAGTGAGAGTAATCGTAGTAAGACTTACCTCGTATAGATGTCCCGTGGATGGATTTGGTGAGGGAATACACATCAAGCACTTATCATAGTATCTGGAACATAATAGGTCTCAGTAAGTATTAGCTCTTTTCATTACCTAAGTCTGATTAAGTCTATCTGAGCCTCCAGTCCCTTGTAGAAGTCTAAGGGAATATCAGAAAGTTAGGAATTATGAGAAATTCCAATTGTAGTTGTTTCACAGGTTTGGGAAATCATGCAAGTTCTGCCTCTCTACTTTGCTAAGCTGTAATATGTGGACAATTAGTTTCTTATTACAATTAACTGCTCATTGTGAATTATGGTAAATATGCAGTTAGAAGGCTACTATTATTAAAGTGGCTCTTATTCACCTGACTTAAAATGTGCTGTTTTTTTCCAACTGACTCAGAGCTCTACTCACTACCATTGTGCAGTAAAATTAGAGAAAGTTGTTGGATCATTTCAAACCTGCTTATTGATGCTAAGATCCCATTGTGAAATGGGGGAAAAAAATCTTAGTCATGGTTAGGCAATAGCACCACATCAGAAGGGAAAGGAAAGGAAACGTGTGGTAATTGAGAAACTGTGCAGTTGAGGTCTATTTTGTGATAATAATTCTCCCACCAGTCTTATGAAGTTAGCACTTTATAATGCTGGCCTATCAAGTTCCCTTCTTATAGAAAGATAGATTGAAACTTTGCAAGATTACATTACTGGCAGGGATCATTAAGATTCATTTTAGAAAACGGCTTACCACATTTACACGTAGATACAAGTTGCTTTCCTTTTTTCCCCAAAAAAGTATAGTAACGAGATTAAAATGCACTAATTTATTTCCTTTAAATTCCTTTTCTATGTGTATTACACTTCATCTTTGGTACACTCTACTGTGGCTGAATTTTTTGGTTCATTCCTTAAAATTCACTAGTTCATATACTTTGATGTGTTTATGTTGCTATTTGGTTTATCTGTTGTTGTTTAGTCGCTGAGTTGTGTCTGACTCTTTTAGGACCCTGTGGACTATAGCCCGCCAGGCTCCCCTGTCCATGGGATTCTCCAAGCAAGAATCCTGGAGCAGGTTGCCATTTCCTTCACCAGGGCGTCTTCCGACCCAGGGATCAAACCTGCATTGACAGGTGGATTCTTTACCACTGATCTACCTGGGAAGCCCTTATTTGGTTTACTTACTAGGACTTTTATTTCAATGATCATATTTTTTTGTGTGTTGTTCTCAAGAGCAACAAGTGATTCTTTAATTAAAAACTGCCTGCTCTTACAGGTATAGTATCCTGTCATATCTCTGCAGTTATTGATCATAGTTAACTTGAAATACTATTTGTTCTAGAAACTGTTTCCTTGGGCATTCACGCTTACACTTGTTGCCTTTGATGCCTGTCTTCCATGGTGTTGGTTTGCCTTAAAACCTTGGTGATTCTTGGTGCACCGCTTGCCTTCGTGTTTGAGCAGCCCTTTCTGTGGGAGCTGCTTCTGCTCCTGGGAGCTGTACCAGTCACTGTGGATCTCTCCAGATCTCTTCTCCTTCCTCCTCCTAGACACCTCCCCCACCCACCGCAATTTCACTACCCTCTGGAACATGTTTCTCAATCCTCTTTTCATTGTTGTTCTTCTAAGAAGCTTTTCTATGACACTTCCCCCCGAGCCACTGCCTAAGCTCAATGAATTTTAGTACCACACATGTGCTGTATATCTGCTTATTTATTGTTGCCCTTTGTTGCTGTTCAGTCTCTAAGCTGCGTCCGACTCTTGGCAGCCTCATGGACTGCAGCACACCAGGCTTCCCTGTCCTTCACCATGTCCCGGAATTTGCTCAAACTCGTGGCAACTGAGTCAGTGATGCCATCCAACCATCTCATCCTCTGTCGTCCCCTCCTCCTCCTGCCCTCAATCTTCCCCAGCATCAGGGTCTTTTCCAATGAGTTGGCTCTTCATATCACGTGTCCTTTGGAGGGCCGCAAATTATTGCAATATTTAAGGGGTTCTTTGTTTTTCTTCTCTCCCCACTCCCCACCCTCAAACCAATTTTTGCCACACCGGGAGGAATAGTGTACACACCCCCAGCTGATGCTGTGTGCTCTGAAGAACATCCCTGCCTTTCTGCACCAAGTGTCCTGGAGGTAAATGCTCTTACAGCCTTCTGCTTAGAAAGTGAAAGTGAAACTTAGTTGCCCAGTTGTGTCCGACTCTTTGCGACCCCATGAACTGTAACCCACCAGGCTCCTTTGTCCATGGAATTCTCTAGGCAAGAATACTGGAGTGGGTTGCCATGCCCTTCTCCAGCAGATCTTCCCAACCCAGGGATCCAACCCACGTCTCTCAAATTGCAGGCAGATACTTTATCATCTGAGCCACCAGGGAAGCCTCTCTGCTTAGAAAACTGTTGCCCAAAAAACTCTCCTGCTTCTCCGTATTCAGTGCCTCTGAGCTTAGAACATCCCAACATTCCCTGAGTCATTCCTACCTCTAGAGTCTCTGATGCACTAGGATGTCTAGTTGCTGTTGTTCTTTTAATAAACTTTCTTCGTTAGAGCAGTTTTAGGCTCACAGCAAAATCAAGCAGGGAGTACAGGCCGTTCTCATACACTCCCTCCCCACCCCACACACAGCCTCCCCACCATCAACATCCCCCTCAGTGTGGTGCATTGGTTACAACTGGTATTTTGTTTTCAGCTGATGTTTACTCTGTTAATCCAATGATACAAGCTTTCGATATTTCTGGAATTCTTCAAACACAAGGACCTAATCAGAGCATATTTTGTTATTTTCAAGCAATAGTATGGATTCTGCTTTGTCTTTATAATTTTTGCAACTTTGAGGGACTAGAACAGGTGGGTAGGGAGACCTTTCCTTATAGTCCTCCATCTGAAATCAATCTTTTAGACGTACCATAATTTTAAAAAAATGAGGTGGAAGTGGTAATTAACTTCCATAGACTGTTATTTTAACTTGTATCAGCAATCCTCCAATTTACCAAGAATCTTCTAAATTCTAAAAGACGAGTAAGTTATTCTTCACTAAATATTCTACATTCGTAACAAATCATGTGTGTTAGCCTATGTATGATGAAGCAGCAGGGCTCTATTTTCATGGGTTCTTTCTTTAGTGTGCTATAACTATGACTGTTGGAGCTTATGATATATTTAATTTATATAGTATATTAAAATGGTATATCAATACTATATGTTTAAGTAAATTTACAGACCACAAAAGCCATTAAATTCTATTTCTATTGTTCCATGTTCACTTTTAATCTGTCAGTATATATGTACACATATTGCATAGTCCTGTCACCCTGCTTATTTAATGTATATGCAGAGTACATCATGAGAAATGCTGGGCTGGAAGAACACAAGCTGGAATCAAGATTGCCGGGAGGAATAGCAATAACCTCAGATATGCAGATGACACCACTCTTATGGCAGAAAGTGAAGAGGAACTAAAAAGCCTCTTGATGAAAGTGAAAGTGGAGAGTGAAAACGTTGGCTTAAAGCTGAACATTCAGAAAACAAACATCATGACACCTGGTCCCATCACTTCATGGGAAATAGATGGGAAGACAGTGGAAACAGTGTCAGACTTTATTTTGGGGGCTCCAAAATCACTGCAGATGGTGACTGCAGCCATGAAATTAAAAGACGCTTACTCCTTGGAAGGAAAGTTATGACCAACATCGATAGCATATTCAAAAGCAGAGACATTACTTTGCCAACAAAGTTCCATCTAGTCAAGGCTATGGTTTTTCCAGTAGTCATGTATGGATGTGATAATTGGACTATAAAGAAGGCTGAGCGCCGAAGAATTGATGCTTCTGAACTGTGGTGTTGGAGAAGACTCTTGAGAGTCCCTTGGACTGCAAGGAGATCCAACCAGTCAGTTCTAAAGGAGATAAGTCCTGGGTGTTCTTTGGAAGGACTGATGCTAAAGCTGAAACTCCAGTACTTTGGCCACCTCATGCAAAGAGTTGACTCACTGGAAAAAACTCTGATGCTGGGAGGGATTGGGGGCAGGAGGAAAAGGGGACGACAGAGGATGAGATGGCTGGATGGCATCACCGACTCAATGGACGCGAGTTTGAGTGAACTCCGGGAGTTGGTGATGGACAGGGAGGCCTGGCGTGCTGTGACTCATGGGGTAGCAAAGAGTCGGACACGACTGAGTGACTGAACTGAATAATTTATACATACTATTTTTGTGCTGTTATGTTAGTGTATGTGTTTACTTAGAGTTCTACAAAGTTGCCATTTTTACTGCCCACCTAATTACTTTTCAAATAATTGTATCTGTTTATGGCTGTGTTGAACCTTCACTGAGGTGCTCAGGCTTTCTCTAGTTGCAGGGAGCAGGGGCTATTCTCTAGTTGCAGTGCATGGGCTTCTCATTGCAGCGGCTTCTCTCTTTGTGGAGCACAGGCTCTGGGGTGCGTGGACTTCAGTAGCTGTGGGGTGTGGGCTCAGTAGTTGCAGCTAGTGGGCTCAGTGGTTGTGGCGCATGGGCTTAGCTGTCTCTCGGCATGTAGAATTGAACTCGTGTCCCTTGCATTGAGAGTACATTCTTAACCTCTGCACCACTCGAGAAGCCTTACTTATATAATTATCATACAGAATGTAAATCACTGATATTTATGGACATCTTCTCAGTATTAAGAAATAAGAATATTTTTATATTGTGTCAAAGAGTATGAATACTATCAAGCGGCTTTCCAAAAAGCATGTCCCCATTTACAATTCACCTTCAGCCTTGCCAAACACAAAATCTTTTATTCTTTTGGAAGTTTTTAAATTGGCTTTTTTTTTTTTTTTCACATTTGTGACTGTGTTTTCCCACTCAATGACTTCCTATCTGTATTGTCCCAGGCATTTCTTAATCTGTCTATATCAACCTAATCATCCAATACATTTTTCTTTGACACTTCCCACGGAGAGACAAGCTCTATGCTCTTCCCCTTGATTTTGGGTGGGCTTATGACTCTGGCAGAAGTGATACTATGTGACCTCCAAGGTTAAGTTTAAAAAAAAAAAATGCAATACAGTGTCTGCTTCAGTTCAAAAAAAGTGCATCGAATTATACACTTGCTCTTAGGACTCAGCCACTGTGCTGTGAGAAAACCCAAGTCACTGTGAGGAGGTCCAGGTGAAGCAGCTGTACAGAGGGCTGCAACTCGTAGTCCTGGCTGAGCTCAGAACAAAGCCAGCACCCACTTGCTAACCGCATGCATGAGTCAGCTTGACTCACTAGTGCTCAAACTAGTCGCCCCTGCTGATGCTGTGGGGTGAGAGCAGAGGTAAGCAATCCTGCTGAGTACTGCCCGAATTAAAGATTTATGAGCAAAACACATAATTGTTTTTGTTTTAAAGCACAGAATTTGGGGCTGATTTGTGACCCAACAGTTGATAACTGATACAGTGTGCATATCTCCTTTAACCACTTATCAAGTGCAGTTAGGAATATTGTTTAACTCTTTATTTGGAAGAGCCACTTTAAAAAAAAAAGAGAAATATAGAGACATGAGAGGTAGTACAGCATAACATGTGAGTATTCTAGAATTTGACTGCCTGGGGTCAAATTCTGGCTCTGCCAAGCACTTACAAATTGTCAACAGATAGCTTGTTATCTGTTAAGTGGGATGTTAATGGTAATCACCTCATTAGAAGTATTATGAGGATAAAATGAGTTAACATATATAAAGTACTTAGTCCAGTGCCCAGCCAACTTCAAACCTTATTTATATGCTGGCCATCCCCAGCAGTTACATATTTTCGCATATTCTCTATTGTGTTTTCTTTCTTTCTTTTTCAAAAAAGTTGCACTGATACACATTTCCTTTATTTTTATACTTGGTATCAGTCAGGATTCTTTCCAGTACAGCTACAGAAAACACAGTGAAAACAAAGCACAATAAAAACTGACTTAAGGAAGAAGTAGCTTAACTAACTTAATCAGAGGTAAGGTGAGATCTGCAATGGGTCAGTATGTTATCTCAGTCTTAACATCAGAGGACTTCCCTGGAAGTCCAGTGGTTGAGAATCAGCCTTCCATTGCAGGGGACATGGGTTTGATCCCTGGTTGGGGAGCTAAGATCTCACATGCCTCCAGGCAACTAAGTCTGAGCACGGCAACTAGAAAAAAGCCAAATCCTGCAATAAAGACCCATTGCAGCCAAAAAAAAGAATAAATTAGTTTGCTACTATATTTTTTGGTAATGCCACAAAGACCCAGGTTCTATTTAGCTCTTAGATTTTCTCTTAGTAACATAGTGGGGGGAATTCTGTGGTGGTTCAGTGGCTAGGACTCTGTGCTTTTACTGCAAGGTTCTGGGTTCAGTCCCTGGTCAGGAAATGAAGATCCTACAAGCTGTGTAGCAAGGCCAAAAAGGGGGAAAAAAGTAACAGTGTGTAAATAATTCTAAGTCATATCCAGATATGGCAAAATGTAGAGGAAGAAGAAAAGTCATCTCTCTCTTGGTTCTTTCATAAAAGGAAAAAAGCTTTTCTTTGAAGACTTACATCCATTGGTAAAAATTGGGTATGTCCTCAATCTATAGCCAAATCTCTTAAATGTGATTGGAATGGAATAGGTGTTGGACTGTCAACTACAATGTTCAGTTGAACACTTTGAAGAGTATACAGCTTGATTCTGATAATATGCGCTGTTTCATCAATGTGTGTGTGCTAAGCTGCTTTAGTCACGGCCGCCCTGTGCAACCCCATGGACTGTAGCTCGCCAGGCTCCTCTGTCCATGGGATTCTCCAGGCAAGAATATTGGGTGGTTGCCGTGCCCTCCTTCAGGGGATCTTTCTGACCCAGGGATCGAACCCACATCTCTTACATCTGCCTTGGCAAGTGGGTTCTTTACCACTAGCACCCCCGTGGAAAGCCCCTGTTTAATCATCCAGTTCAGTTCAGTTCATTTGCTCAGTTGTGGCCGGTCTCTTTGCAGCCCATGGACTGCAGCAGGCCAGGCCTCCCTGTCCATCACCCACTTCCGGTGTTAACTCAAACTCATGTCCATTGAGTCAGTGATGCCATCCAACCATGTCATCCTCTGTTGTCCCCTTCTCTTCCCACCTTCAATATTTCCCAGCACCAGGGTCTTTTCAAATGAGTCAGGTCTTCACATCAGGTGGCCAAGGTATCGGAGTTTCAGCTTCAGCATCAGTCCTTCCAAGGAACACCCAGGACTGATCTCCTTTAGGATGGACTGGTTGGATCTCCTTGTAGTCCAAGGGACCCTCAAGAGTCTTCTCCAACACCACAGTTTAAAAGCATCAATTCTTCAGTGCTCAGCTTTCTTTATGGCCTAACTCTCACATCCATATGTGACCATAGCTTTGACAAGACAGACCTTTGTTGGCAAAGTAATGTCTCTGCTTTTGAATATGCTATTGATGTTGGTCATAACTTTTCTTCCAAGGAGCAAGAGTCTTTTAATTTCATGGCTGCAGTCACCATCTGCAGTGATTTTGGAGCCCAAGAAAATAAAGTCTGACACTGTTTCCATTGTTTCCGCATCTATTCCCCATGAAGTGATGGGACCAGATGCCATGATCTTAGTTTTCTGAATGTTGAGTTTCAAGCCAACTTTTTCACTCTCCTCTTTCACTTTCATCAAGAGGCTCTTTGGTTCCTTTTTGCTTTCTGCCATAAGAATGGTGTCATGTGCATATCTGAGGTTATTGATATTTCTCCTGGCAATCTTGATTCCTGCTTGTGCTTCATCCAGTCCAGCGTTTCTCGCGATGTACTTTGTATAGAAGTTAAATAAGCAGGGTGACAACACACAGCCTTGACGTACTCCTTTTCCTATTTGGAACCAGTCTATTGTTCCATGTCCAGTTCTAACTGTTGCTTCCTGACCTGCATACAGGTTTCTCAGAAGGCAGGTCAGGTGGTCTGGTATTCCCATCTCTTGAACAATTTTCCACAGTTTGTTGTGATCCACACAGTCAAAGGCTTTGGCATAGTCAATAAAGCAGAAGTAGATGTTTTTCTGGAACTCTCTTGCTTTTTTGATGATCCAGCGGATGTTGGCAATTTGATCTCTGGTTCCTCTGCCTTTTCTAAATCCAGCTTGAACATCTGAAAGTTCACGGTTCATGTACTGTTGAAGCCTGGTTTGGAGAATTTTGAGCATTACTTTGCTAGTGTGTGATATGAGTGCAATTGTCCAGGTGGTTCATTACTTTTAAATTCTAGCTTTGTAGAGGATGGGCTTCCCAGGATGACTCAGTGGTTAAGAATCTGACTGCCAATGCAGGAGATGAAGGAGTCCCCAGTTTAATCCCTGGGTTGGGAAGATCCCTTGGAGAAGGAAATGGTTACCCACTCCAGTATTCTTGCCTGGGAAATCCCAGACGTGGAGGAGCCTGGTGGACTACCGTCCATGGGGTCACAAAAGAGCCCAGACACAACTTAATGACTAAGCAAAGAGGACTAAGCAGAGACAGATTTAAAGATGCTGTACTTGAAGATTTGACTGATGAAGCCACAGGCCAAGGAATGTCAAGAGCCAGCAAAAGCAAGAAGAGTCAATGGATGGATTCTCCCTTTGGAAGATGTGTGGCTCCATCAACACCTTGATTTCAGTCTGGTGATATGAGTCCAGGACTTCTGACCTCCAGATCTGTGAGGGAATAAATTTCTATTTTTTGAAGCCATCACTTCTGAGATAATTTGTTAGAGCCACCATAAGAAGTGAATATGATTCCTATCCAATAATACTTTTTCAGTTATAGGGAGATTTAAGAATCATACATCTGCAGGCTCCTGAAACCCTTTTTATCTTCCAGTTCTGACCTAATGGCACCACGCAAGTCAATCACACTGTAGACTGTGTGAAAGAAGCCACTTTATAGGACCCTTCCACGCATGTTATCAGCCAGCTGGAATCGTTTTTCGAGGCAGCTCAATAGTATGTAGATCAGCACTGCCTCCACCCACTGCCCCCGCCAGTTCTGTGCAGGTTGATCTCCGAGAATCTGTTACTTGTCAAATTCTCCCATCTCTCAGGAGACTCTAGCCTTTAGGACAGTGTTTGTAATGACAGCAGGATTCCCGGATATAGAAGTAAGAACTACCTTTGGTATCTAATATGGAAACAAACGATCGTATGGAACGGACACACTGGTAAAGTAGGTTCCTTCACATGTAGAAAAAAATTCTGCCAGTTTCCTAAATACAGTTGGCTATAATTATCTGGCTAAGAAGAATATGGAAACGTTCTAGCTTCCATTGGACCAGAGTTGAGCAAAATCTCCCTCCTTATAAAATGCCAGTTGAATGAAACCTAAAAATGGAATGCAGCCATACAGGTACAGCATGTCATTTCTCTGCTCACAGAAGTTCCCACTTGACAGAGTGTCTTTGTGTTTAGGTTCCTTTAGAACCAGCCTGGGGCCCCATGGGCACTGGAGATAGATACAAGGTCTTCACGCTTTTTCAGGCACTTTATGTTTTGGGTTTTTTTTTTTTTTTTTTTAAGGTTTCTTTGTTTTATTTTATTTTGTAAACCAGGAAAGCAGCTTGCATTTCCAAGGTCATCAGCTCCCTCTCAAATCTCTTCTTTTCACAACCATATTGTTTTGTTTTTCTTGACCCTAGGGAAAAATTCAACCACAAATGTAATGTTTATCCTTCAAAATAGCAGCTGAAAAAAGCACAGGATGTGTGAGACTAAAAACACTCTTTTCGCTTCCTTTTGTGCGTGTGTGTGTGTGTGTGTGTGTGTGTGCATGTGTGTGTTATATCTTCCTCAGGTTTCTTCCAAAGGGAGCCTGCTCCAAGTAAGAATTTTCAGTTTGGCTGGGAAGGAGATGCTCCCCAAATGAGACCAGCATCACCTTGGGAACAGAGCTTCGTGTGCTCTGCGCCTTTGGGTTCAGGGTTAACTTCAGTTTAGCAATGATTCTTTTCCTCCCTTGTCTTTTTTGTTAAGTCATGACTTCAAGCATGTTAGTCCTGCCTCCCTCCTTAGTTGTTTGAAAATACCGTTTAGATCATGGGTACTAGAGATTCCAAAAGACTGGCTTTTCTTGGGAACTCTATAAGAAAGTCCTCTTGGAAACCTGACGGAAGCAGCCACTCAGCCATTTACTTTCCTTTCGGATGCATTCCATTTGACAACAAGATATTTTAGTTTAAATTCTTGCCTCGCAGAACCCACTTGTTCTTAATGCTATGTGTCCTTTCTTCCACTTCTCGTACACCACACCCTCTTTACTCAAGTTTTCCTTTATCTTTGTGTCCTTGTACACTGTTCTGCAACCAACTTGTTATTAACAAGGAAATCTACTTGTTTTTTAACAAGGGACCTTTCTCACCCTCATTATTTCAGTTATGCCTTTTTATAAAGTGTCTATAGGTACTGTGGCCAATGATTTCTTAAAAAATTGAATTGAATTGCTTTGGTTAAATGCCAGTAAGATTCCTCATCTGCAGCATACACGTTTGCGTCTGTTATAAGCACTCTCGTTTGCATTCAATTAACTCTGGTGTCTTAGAATGACGGCCATGTTATTTCTTGGGATTGTCTATAATGCAATATACTTTATTATGCCTCCAAAGTATCATCTTTCTTTTTGCAAAAATGTAACTAGTTCACTTCCAGAAAGAAATGAGTTTTTTGAAAACCGAATAACCCAAAGGAAAGAAAAACTCGGTATGGTGTATCTAGAGCAGCAAGCTCCATAGGTGGTGTTTTGACCCACAGCGCTGAGAGGCATTGAAAGAGTTCCCTGGAGATCCAGTGGTTAAGACTGCCTTCCAGTGCAGAGGGTGAGGTTCAGGGAGCCAAGATCCCTAATGCCTCATGGCCAGAAAAACCAAAACATAAAACAGAATCAATACTGTAACAAATTCAACGAAGACTTTAAAAATAGTCCACATCAAAAAAAAAAAAAAATCTTAAAAAAGAGAACAAATGGTCCTCTTCTGAGTAGGGCAAGCCACAGTGAAGTATTGCCCCCGTGTCTCCCTTTTCCTTTTAGTAACTTAAAGGATGATCATTGAGACTAGGTTACTTTAAATATGTGCCTAAGTGTATGGACATTTCTGAAACTACAAGGACTTTTTTTTTTGTATAACTGGAAGTTTATTTGCAGTTCTGCACGATTTTGTTCTTTCAGGGAATGTCTTACTGTGTTTATTCCCTCAATTCTTCTACATCTGAAAAAAAATGGCCCAGAGCGAGCACTTTGAAAGAGGAAGAAGATACCATCCTTTATTCCTTTGCTGTTGTCTCTGATGAAACCAAAGGTGGGTCACTTCCTCAGTCTATCTTTTAGCATCTTATCTGATTTTCTTTTATAATATTTTTTTTTTTCCTTCCGTGTAGTCTCTTAAAGCAAATGGCAGCTAAATGAGCAGTTTCTGGCTTAGGTCAGGTAATTTCTCAAGATGGATTTTTAAGGCCTATTATGTAGTGTAATCAACCAGCTCTAAGAACATCCTAAGGAGAAACGTGTGTGTTTAGTATACTTAACATGCCTGAATTTCCCTTGACCTTCAAAGCATATATTCCAGCTCTGCTCCTATTTTATCTGCCTGAAACATCTTTTAAAGGAAATTATAAACATAAAAAAAGAAGTTTCTAAATAAATACTTGGGTCTTGATTCTCTAGAGTTTTCATAAATCAAACTCCCCCCCCCCTTTCTTAAATTTAGCCAAAGGAAAGCTAAATGATAGATTATACAGAAATGATCCCTTTAGATGCTTTCTGACTCAAAGCACAATTTTTCTCTTGGGTATATGCCTTCCCTCTTATGCAATGATTCAAAGCAGAAGGAAGCTGATGATACCACATTCAAAGTAAAAATCCAAGTAGATTTCTCCTGTTCTGGTGGACTTATTTGCATTTCTCATGTTCTTCTGCAGTTGGTTAAAGTGATTTGGGACCCATATTCCCTAAGTGGAGAATAAAATAATTCCTTTTATAGCCAAGTGTTTTTTAAAGTGTGATCTGTGATGGGGAGGCTCTTAAAAATACTTCCTATGACCTTGTTTTGTCCCTGGCATGGGTCACACAGCACAATTCATTGTTATATATCTTATCTTGAGCTCCTTTAGTTGTAGTCTGCTAATTTGTTTTACAGATATCAGCCCCTAAAGATATATATTTTTAATATATATATTCCTCTTGGGCATGGAACAACCTTAAAGTATTTTTAGAGAGTACTGGGGCAGAACCGAAGAGAAGAAAACAACTCATTCGCTATCTCAAAGATCTTGCAATTATTACCAAGTTTAAGAAACACAGCTCTGAATATATGCCCCACCTCTGTTTGCCCTAGGAGTGTAGTAGCAAGGAGTCAGAACTGAGCAACACAGGTTAACTGTGCCAGTAGGTGCTAAGTAACTCATTGTAAGGTCTTTCCCAGGTCTTTTTGTCTACTAAGGGTTAGAAATACAGGGAAAGTTTCAGTTAGGCATAGACTGTCATGGTTATCTAAGGAATGATCTCCGAATAAGTAGGAAATAGCCTCCTCATTGGGCTTCCCGGGGGGCTCAACGGTAGTGGATTCTTTTTACTGTTGGAAAAAAGGAGATGCAGGAAACATGGGTTCGATCCATGGGTCGGGAAGATCCCCTGGAGAATGGCATGGGAACCCACTCTAGTATTCTTGCCTAGAGAATCCCATGGACAGAGGAGCCTGGTGGGCTACAGTCCATAGGGTTGCACAGAGTCGGACACATAGCCTCCTTCTCAGTATCTATGGCTGGGTTTGGGTTGTACTACCACCTAGAAGTCATGAAGATTCAGTGTGGAATAAAGCCCTTAATCTTACTACCCCATTAATTATGCTGCTTTATGAATGTTTTACTTGCTTAATAACCATTGCTGGATGCAATGTATCTTGAGGTCCCAAGTTGGAAATATCATTTTAGTGATCATAGCTCAGTTGACCACAGTTGCGCAGGAGACCAAATGAATTCAAGTTTTTTGTTGATTTTTGAATTTTTTTTTTTTTTTTTTTTAACGATCGGAAGGAAAGTTATTTTGCGTTGTGTCTGAAGAAGCATGACCTTCCTATTAGATTGTATTGCAGTCTGTTCTTGGACAAGGCAGTAAAAGAACTATCAGAAGACTTCTTGAAGGCTTTTCCAGGATGGTGATTGTAGTAGGTAGAACACTGAACACAAGGCAAAATCTTCTGGCTATTTAGTTTGAGAACATGAGATTTTACATTTATGGTTTTCAGAAATTTGACTACTCCTAAACAGCCAGGTTAACTCTTAAATTCCCTGCCCAATCTTTATTTTTCTATTTTGACCTAGATTTAAAATTGTACATATACCTTAGATGTAATTAATGAGTATATATTAAATACAAGATATAATATACAAAAATATTTATAGAGATGTGGTATCTCAAACCATGATTAGACTATCCTAGCCATTCTCATAAAGCTTCTAGGCAAATTAATTTTACAAGTTATTCGGCAATTAAATTTACGAAAATATTTCCAGGAGAAATGGAATGGTAAATAACTCAGCAGAATTCATGTAGTGAGCACTGTTTTTGTTTCAGCTGTAAAGAAAAAGTCAAAAAGTAAGGAAGAAAAGTATATTTAGGAATCACATGGGGACTGTTAATCCTAGGGTAATGAATACATAAAAAAAATAATCAGTGTTAGATGAAGTCTGCCTTCAGGAGTTCATATATGTCCATTGACCAAAGCCTGTTAATAACTCCTGGGAAACCAAAATAGAAAATAAAATCCAACCTTTTTGTTTCTTCTTCTGTGCTTAGTCTAGTTTCACGTGCTCATAGAGGGCCACGTGCAGAGGGCTTGAACTTGGCGCTTCAGACCAGAGTTCCTGGTTTAAAATGGCTCCCTCCACACCTCAGCTGGGAGGGCCATCTGCAGGTCTCACACACACACACACACACACACACACAAACAGAGGATACCTCAATTCAAAATGGCAGCGGCGGGCTGGGTGCAGGCAGGCTGTGTGCAGACGGGCTGTGCGGCTCAGGTGTGCCTTCCTGGGAGAACCCTGCCCCCTCCCTGCTGAACAGGTCCCGATAAAGCAGCTTCGCCCACAGCCTGTGGAGTTCAGTGCTCTGGAGCCCAAGCTCACACCTGGCTCTCCATTCATTGATAAAAGAAATGTTTCCAGGACTTCCCTGGTGGTCCAGTGGCTAAGACTTCACCCTCCCAATGCAGGAGGCCTAGTTTCAAGCCCTGGTTAAGGATCCCATATGCTATAACTAGAGATCCTGCATGCTGCAACTAAAACCTGGTGAAGCCAAATAATACTATAAATAAACATTTTTAAAAAATTTCCTTTGCTTCTAAACTGAACTTGGTCTTGTTCTGTTGGTTCAAGCAACATTGGGCATGAGAACCTTTGCTGGGGCTCAAAAGTGTCAGTAACACTACATACAGTGTCTAATTTTTTAAAAAGTGAACAAAAAAATAATGGAACTATCTGGAAATTTAATCAAAAGTCTAAGAAACTCATGAAAATAAATGTCTTAGTACTGATTTCATATTCATTCCTCTTTTGTTGTAACAAAATGGCAAACTACCTGCTTCCTCTGTGTTGCTGCTGCTGCTGCTGCTAAGTCGCTTCAGTCGTGTCCGACTCTGTGCGACCCCATAGACGGCAGCCCACCAGGCTCCGCTGTCCCTGGGATTCTCCAGGCAAGAACACCGGAGTGGGTTGCCATTTCCTTCTCCAGCTTTCTCTGTATTAATGAGAAAAAAGATTCCTGCACTGAAGACTGCCCAGAATAGACTGAAGAGAGTTCACTGGGGACATTAGATTGATTCGATGATAGAGGACCTTGCAAAGTTTAGGCTACACATGTGCACATACACGCTCACAAACACACACTGCCTGTGTGTGGGGGGCTATGTATGTATGCACTCACGATAGAGAAATATTAGCGCCTTCCTCAACAATCCCTGTTGCCAAAATAATAGTTATGACAACAGCAGCACCTCTGCACCATTTGCCTGAAAGTTCTTAGGCTTCCTGGATGAAGGAAGGCCTATGACGCTTGGTAAAATTTAACTAGAGTAGGGCAGCGTTTCTATAGTCTTCGGGTAGTCTTTGCGTACCTGACTTTTATGATAACTTATTTGACCTAGAAACACACATACTCTCTCTCTATCATATGTTATTATTAGCTATGCTGGTTTATATGGTATCCTTTATTCTAACATAAATAAAAGCATTAAGGAACACATTTATCCTCTTTTTGTTTTTGCTTTTTAAAGAGGGAAGTAGATTCAATGGCCTGGAAAGCTGTTTTAATGGTTTTTGGTGTTTCCTTCTTTCTCATTTGCTCAGAATGCCAGATTAATCTTTATAGAGAAAACTTTTTTTTTTTTTTCCAAACAGGTTATTTGCAGAAATGTTCAACAATCCCCTCAGGAAAAATTCCACACTAGTCATTCTAAGAGGACATGCAGATTTACAGCTCCACCCTCTGCAGCTGTTGATCCCCACCTTGCTTAGCATACACCCTCTCCCAGAGGCTGCTCTTTGCCTGGCTCAGTTCTTTCTAGTGGTCTTGGTGTTTTTCTCGCTGTTTCCTCTATTTAGGTGCTCTTCCCTTTCGTTTCCCTGCATCCAAATCCTTCCCATTCCTCCAACTAAAATCTTGTCTCTGTGAAAACTTACCAGGCCCCTCCAGGTCATTGCAGCCTCCAACCTCTTACTCTGAACAGATGGTTTATTTGTTGAGTATTGCTGATAAAATCTGAGGCAAGATGAGGTTTAAGCCAGAGTAGGGTTCAGGTCTGAGCGGATTCTGTCCGTTGGACTATCTTTGTGCCTTCTTGCCATATCTCTCAGTTCCTCTCTGTCATTTATTTTTTTAACTTGCATTTCTTATGGTTTCTTCCCGCCACCCCCGCCCCCAGCCCTCTCTTTTAAATGTGAAGACTCACAGCATATCCTTAGCATGAATGGACTTGATAGCCAGGCTTTGGAGGAGGGCAACAGACAGATGGCAACTAGAAAACTAGAGCACTCAGAGTGGAACATACCTACACTTCTCACAATCAAACTGAAATACTGTAAAAATGTCAATGCCACAGTCAATCGAGTCAAAACAGAACTGCATTTATAAACAAGACAATTCCCAAAGGGTTGGCATATTACGGGGTGACTTCCCTAGTGGCTCAGATGGTAAAGAATCCGCCTGCAATGCAGAAGACCAAGGTTCGATCCCTGGGTTGGGAAGATCCCCTGGAGAAGGAAATGGCAACCCACTCCAGTATTCTTTCCTGGAGAATTCCTTGGGCAGAGGAGCCTGACAGGCTACAGTTCATGGGGTTGCAAAGAGTCAGATATGACTGAGCGACTAACATTGGCATATTACAACACCATTAAAAACTAATTTAGTTCATCAGGGAAAGCAGTTACATGGTATAAAATAAAATAATTGGAAAATATATATAGGATTGAGGACAGGAGGAGAAGGAGGCAACAGAGAATGAGATGGTTGGATAGCATTGGACATGAGTTTGAGCCAACTCTGGGAGATAGTGAAAGATAGGGAAGCCTGGCATGCTGCAGACCGTGGGGTCACCGAGTTGGACACAACTTAGTGTGTCTGAACAACAAACAACAACAATTGAGGCGGGGAGGCAATAAAATATATAACCTTGGGAGGTAAGAAACTTAGAAACAATAAAGGCTATCTGAAGTACTGCCAGGGGAAATAGCAATAAACTCAGATATGCAGATAACACCACCTTTATGGGAGAAAGCAAAGAGGAACGAAACAGCCTCTTGAGAAAGGTGAAAGAGGAGAGTGAAAAAGCTGGCTTAAAACTCAACATTCAAAAAAAGTAAGATCGTGACGTCCCGTCCCATCGCTTCATGGCAAATACATGGGAAAACAATGGAAACAGTGACAGACTTTATTTTCTTGGGGACCAAAATCACTGCAGATGGTGACTGCAGCCATGAAATTAAAAGATGATTGCTCCTTGGAAGAAAAGCTATGACCAACCTAGACAGTATATTAAAAAGCAGAGCCATTACTTTACCGACAAAGGTCCATTTAGGCAAAGCTATGGTTTTTCCAGTAGCTGTACAGATGTGAGAGTTGGACCATAAAGATTGCTGAGCAACAAAGAACTGATGCTTTTGAACTATGGTGTTGGAAAAGACTCTTGAGAATCCTTGGACTGCAAGGAGATCAAACCAGTTAATCCTAAAGGAAATCAACCCTGAATATTCATTGGAAGGACTGATGCTGAAGCTGAAACTCCAATACTTTGGCCGCCTGATGCAAAGAGCCAACCCATTAGAAAAGACCCTGATGCTGGGACAGATTGAAGGCAGGAGGAGAAGGTGGCCACAGAGAATGAGATGTTTGGATGGCATCACTGACTCAATGGACATGAGTTTGAGCAAGCTCCAGGAGATGGTGAAGGACAAGAAAGCCTGGTGTGCTGCAGTCCATGCAGTTATAAAGAGTTGGACATGACTGAGCGACTGAACAACAACCACAATTTTGAAATTAGGAAGGAGTGAGGAAAATAATGCTTGCTTAAGTCTTAGTTCAGTTCAGTTCAGTTCGGTCACTCAGTCGTGTCCGACTCTTTGCAACCCCATGAACCACAGCACGCCAGGCCTCGCTGTCCATCACCAACTCCCGGAGTCCACCCGAACCCATGTCCATCGAGTTGGTGATGCTGTCGAGCCATATCATCCTCTGATGTCCCCTTCTCCTCCTGCCTTCAATCTTTCCCAGCATCAGGGTCTTTTCCAATGAGTCAGCTCTTCGCATCAGGTGGCCAAAGTAGGAGTTTCAGCTTCAACATCAGTCCTTCCAATGAACACCCAGGACTGATCTCCTTTAGGATGGACTGGTTGGATCTCCTTGCAATCCAAGGGACTCTCAAGAGTCTTCTCCAACACCACAGTTTAAAAGCATCAATTCTTCGGTGCTCAGCCTTTTTTATAGTCCAACTCTCACATCCATACATGACCACAGGAAAAATCATAGCCTTGACTAGACGTACCTTTGTTGGCAAAGTAATGTCTCTGCTTTTTAATATGCTGTCTAGGTTGGTCATAACTTTCCTTCCAAGGAGTAAGAGTCTTTTAATTTCATTGCTGCAATCACCATCTGCAGTGATTTTGGAGCCCAGAAAAATAAAATCAGCCATTGTTTCCAATGTTTCCCCATCTATCTGCCATGAAGTGATGGGACTAGATGTCATGATCTTAGTTTTCTGAATGTTGAGCTTTAAGCCAACTTTCTTCTTTAAGCCACTCTTCTCTTTCACTTTCATCAAGAGGCTCTTTAGTTCCTCTTCACTTTCTGCCATAAGGGTGGTGTCAACTGCTTATCTGAGATTGTTGATATTTTTCCCAGCAATCTTGATTCCAGCTTATGCCTCATCCAGCCCAGCAGTTTTCATGATGTACTCTGCATAGAAGTTAAATAAGCAGAGTTACAATATACAGCCTTGACGTACTCCTTTTCCTATTTGGAACCACTCTGTTGTTCCATGTCCACTTCTAACTGTTGCTTCCTGACCTGCATACAGATTTCTCAAGAGGCAGGTCAGGTGGTCTGGTATTCCCATCTCTTTCAGAATTTTCCACAGTTTATTGTGATCCACACAGTCAAAGGCTTTGGCATAGTCAGTAAAGCAGAAGTAGATGTTTTTCTTGAACTGTCTTGCTTTTTCCATGATCCAGCAGATGTTGGCAATTTGATCTCTGGTTCCTCTGCCTTTTCTAAAACCAGCTTGAACGTCAGGGAGTTCATGGTTCACGTATTGCTGAAGCCTCGCTTGGAGAATTGTAAGCATTACTTTACTAACGTGTGAGATGAGTGCAGTTGTGCAGTAGTTTGAGCATTCTTTGGCATTGCCTTTCTTTGGGATTGGAATGAAAACTGACCTTTTCCAGTCCTGTGGCCACTGATGAGTTTTCCATATTTGCTGGCATATTGAATGCAGCACTTTCACAGTGTCATCTTTCAGGAATTGAAATAACTCAGCTGGAATTCCATCACCTCCACTAGCTTTGTTTGGAGTGATGCTTCCTAAGTCTAGAGAGAAGCAAGTAGATGCCTTCACCTTTTGCCTAGAAGAAACACCTTTAAATAAATAAAATCTAAGACAAAGCCACAAGGTGTTCAGCTATAGTCACACACTGGGTTAAGAGGGACTTTGTCAAGAACACATTTTAAAGGACATATTCAGGGATATTGTTTCACTAAGGGGCCTATATTTGCAAAAATGTTTTCCTAATCAACCTGGTAAATCTGAAGGAGAGTGCACAGAAAGCATGAAGATGTAAAAGAACCCTAGGGCAGGCAGGGACTGGGGGTGGGGCGGGGAGGGTGTTGGCCCCTCGGAATCCCTTTCCAACACATCACACAAATCTAAATGATCTAAGATCCTTGAATTTATTTCGCTGACTCTAGTGTGTCCTCCCATCACTCTCTCAAGATCACCGTGAAAAGAGAAAACAGAGCTCTTCCAAGACTCTCTTCACATTCAGTAGTTAGTGGTAACTTATGACAATGTTTTCAACTTTCTTCTGTTGAGTCATTGACTCCTCCTCCTCTCTCAGTTTCCAGGGTCATTGGGCAACCCTTTGTAAATCACAGGACTAGATTTGCTTTGTTTGGTCTTGTTCCAGCTTCTTCATTATCTCTTCTGTTGTGTACTACACAGTTTTGTAGACACACCAGATAAAGTGGAGAAACAAAACCAGATTATTCCCAGACTGCTTGCCATCTGATTTTAAACTATTGCTTGCTGCTGGTACACAAAACAAGGAATAGTGTTTTATTCCTGAGTTTTTAGACTAGAAATTAACTAAGGGCTAGTTAATTTTTGGTTCAGGCAAACATCTTCGTTCAGTTTGTTAATTTGTTTAATAGTGCTGTTTATAATTTTGTTTTCTTCCCTCATTCTCTATAGTGCAAAATGCCTTGGGTGTTTTTCCACCATTCTAGTATCATTAAAAGTGGAGCAGGAAGGATATGCTGCTGCTGCTGCTAAGTCGCTTCAGTCGTGTCCGACTCTGTGTGACCCCATAGACAGCAGCCCACCAGGCTCCCCCGTCCTTGGGATTCTCCAGGCAAGAACCCTGGAGTGGGTTGCCATTTCCTTCTCCAACGCATGAAAGTGAAAAGTTAAAGTGAAGTCGCTCAGTCATGTCGGACTCTTTGCGACCCCATGGACTGCAGGCCCCCAGGCTCCTCCGCCCATGGGACTCTCCAGGCTAGAGTACTGGAGTGGGGTGCCATTGCCTTCTCCTAGGAAGGATATGTATAACCATTTATAATCATCTAGATCTTGCTTCCAAAATTTCTTGGTCTTCAATTGTAGAGTTTCAAGAAATCTCTGAAACTATGTCAGTTCACAGAGTCAACCCCACAGAGTTGATCCCTGGACCAGGGAAACCCAGGGAGTTTAAATAAGTCATTGCAAGTCATATGGCCAGCTAGGGTCAGGATGTGCCAGGACTTGAACCTATCTCTTAGTATTTTCAACGGAACACATAACTCATTTGTAGTCGAATTTCAGAATGCTTAAGCAGACTCAATGTTTGGGCTGGATTTCTACCTCAGTCCAGGATGACTCTTGCAAATATATGATCTGGAAGGTTCTGAGATCTTGGTACAATTGCAGGGAGTTATGGTCTGATTATGGGCTTCCCAGGTGGCCCTAGTGGTAAAGAACCCACCTGCCAATGCAGGAGTTGTAAGAGACCACAACTTCCATCCCTGGATTGGGAAGATCCCCTGGAGGAGAACATGGCAACCCACTCCAGTATTCTTGCCTGAAGAATCTCAAGGACAGAGGCGCCTGGTGGGCTACAGTCCATAGCCGTGCAAAATGATACGTCTGAAGGGACTTAGCACTCAGGCATGGTCGGATTCTGTGGAGAGTCTAAGAGACTTAAACCGCCTCCTTGAACAGAACCAAATTCCCCAGAACCTCACACTCAACCCACTTTCTTCACGGTTGACTCAGAGCAGAGCTGACACAGCTGAAACATTCTAGAGTACGCCCACATCTCTGGCTTAATGTGGACAGAATGGAGTGGAACAAGGATTCAAGATCAATCATTCATCCAAAGGGTCATCTGTTGACCGTCATTAACTCAGTATCACTGCAGGCCCGTATCCTCTCTCGAATTAGTGGTAAGTGAAATCTCTTCAAAACAAAATTTTGCTTTATCCATAATTTTTTTTAATTTCGTAGAAAGCCGCTAAAGACTCATCAGAGAATATGAATCACAAATCAGCCCCGTGTTCATGTGGGTTCTGTCCAAGTCTACACAAGAGGGGAACATTTTGTTTTAGAAATGTGAGATGTATGAAATACAAATCTGCCAAGAACCTTCCTCTGAATTGCTTTGGGACTAGGCAGGGCAGCCTGGGACCTTGCGAGGGCGGCGCGGGGGGAGAAAACAAGGCAAGTGTGAGTCAGGTAACGCCCTTGGGGTGGGGTCCGGGAAAGATAAAGAAGTGAGATCACAAGGATAGAGAGCACTGAATATTTGTGTTCCACTGAGTAGGATCCACAGTAAAGTTAGACAGTGGAGGTATGGAGGCCCCCAGAGTCCACAGCCTTTAGGTTCTCGGTGGGGGCAGCAGGCAGGGAAGGGTCGACCTGGTTCTGCCAGAGGTTAACGCACGGTCCAGGCGGACCCAGGAAAGTTCACCTAATTTTGCTAAAAAGCTGCAATCCTGTGCGCGGCGGTAAACAGGGTTGGAAGCGAAATCGGAACCGCAAAATCCAGGCCCTCGCACAAGAGCACCCCCCTTTCCTTCCCTGCCCGATACCCTCCTCCGATCCGGGATGAGGGCAGGGCTCGCCGCCCCCCCCCCGCAATCGGTTGGTCACCCGGGGTTCAGACTGCGGGACCCCGCCCATATGGCCTCCGACCCCGCCCCTGACCCCGCCCACCCCGGATCGGCCCGCCCCCGGCGGGGAGCGAGCGGTCTCCGCCCTCGCCCCCGAGCTGCGAGGCTGCAGGACTGGTGCCGCAGTCGCCGCCTCGGCCACCGCGCAGCTGCCGGTCCACCTCCGCCACCGCTTAGCCGCGCTCGGAGCCCGGCCGAGGAGGCTGCCACCGCCGCCAGGAGCCCGCAGCCTGCGCCCCAAGCCCGCCGCCGCCGCCCTCCGAGGGCGCCCCAGGCCGCGCCATGGTGAAGGTGACGTTCAACTCGGCTCTGGCCCAGAAGGAGGCCAAGAAGGACGAGTCCAAGAGCGGCGAGGAGGCGCTCATCATCCCTCCGGACGCCGTTGCCGTGGACTGCAAGGTCCGAGGGCCGGGGCTCGGGGAAGTGGGCCCGCTGGGGCCCCGGGAGAGCTGCGCGGGGCTAGGGCGGCTGTGCGCCCCGGGACAGCGCGGGGCGCGCGCGGGACGGGGGTCCCTGAGAGGGCCGAGTACTCCCTTTTCTCGGGCTGCTCCCCGTTCTTGTCCGGCGCAGCTTCTTTGTAAGAAAGTGCGTGTGCAGAAAGCGGTGCCCGGCGCGGAATCGGGGGCTTGGGGGCCTCCGGGGGAGGAGGATTGGAGAACCGGGCCGAGTGCACGGTGCTTGGTGCAGTCGAGGAATGTGCGTGGAGCCGTGCCGGGGTTCGTTCCACCTGGAGATCGGCGGCGACATGCAAAACGACAAAACAACAACAAGAGTTTGGCACGTCCTCCCAGTATAAATAATGTCCCTAAGATGGCTGACATCATTACAAGCCTAAACCGCAGTTGCTTCCTTACTTTCGTTTCCAGGCTGAACTGCACTGGGACTAAGTCCGGCTTCTGTAAGCCTCTTAATTTTAAAAGCGTTTTTTTTTTTCTTTAACCTTCTCTTTTTCCACGGCCCTTTGGTAGCCGTGGAACTTCGCCGTGGGGTCTGGAGAGGGAGGGAGCGGGCGAGGGGAGAAGGCAAGGTGATGGTCTGCTCAGAATAGGTTCTGGCTGTTCATTTTATAACTGAAATATTCCCGGTAAAGGTTACTGATTACTATCTGGATGTTAGTGTAAAACCGACAGTTCACTTTTAAATTATATCAGCAACTTTACGAGAACCCCTTAAGCTAAGTGAAACTAAACAAACTTGTCCTACGTCTCTTTCAAAATTGTCCTTCATCCCTTTTAAAATTGTCCTGGGTCCCTTCAACAACTTTTCTTTATTTTACAAAATCCCCCCTTTAACCCTAAGCAAAAATCCAGAGAGGAACTATTATCGGGCTACAGTAATAGTCGTTTAGGATGTGATTGTCTCAGAAGTTGAATAAACAGGAAAGGTTCACAACCTTTCTACCAGATCTTCAGGCTGCAAAAATTTAATTCTATAGAAATTAGTTGTAGAATTATTTACGTTCGTAACTTTTAATTTTTTTGTTAGCATTTTTCAAGACCTGCTGTAAGTAGGGTAAACTTAGTTTTAACTTAAAAAAAACCCAGTAACTTGTGCAGGTATAAGGACTGTTATTTAATATATTACTGCAACTGGGAAACAGTGTGAAAAATGGTTGAAAATACAGTGTTAATCTGCATGTGCCTGTACTGGATTTTTGGAAATGTTCTAGTTAAAAACACAAATGTCAGGAGTTGATTTTTTAAATGACTGTCTTGCCTTGAAATAGGAAGTGGACAGATTGCCTAAAAGGATTAAGCGTTTTGGCATTGGTATTGTTTGCCTGAATCCATTGCAGACAGTCTAGGTTTTAGAGAAAATGTTTGGAATCCACAGAGGATAATTGCAGCAGCAAATTATTATTTGAGCTCTGTATTTGTCTAACATTCATTGTACCTAAATTAGATTGATAGTCAAGTACCCCATCATAACAGACTGAAATACATATATAGAGATTAGGTAGATTTTAATCCTATTACATATCTTTTTAAAAATCCTATGAACAAATATAATTCCTCTCACTAAAAAAGAGAGGAAGAAAGGATCCGATGATGTCACTTCAGATAGCTTTTCCCTGTTCCTGTTGTGAAAGAGATTTGAAACGCTGGACAAAAATCAGAAATAATTTGCTGGGTAGCTGTAAATCTGATTTTGGACGTTTATTGTCATTTCTGAAACGGTGACTGTGTTTTCAGGTTCTCAGAATTTCTCAGTTTCACCATATTTAAATATTGTGGTCATAGCAGCAGTTTAAAAAGTAACCATTCCTAGCTCTGTTTTCTCAGATCCCCATATCCAAAGAAATACTGGAACTAAGCTGTGAGGGCCTGTCTTCCTTTATAACCACACAGCAGTCATGGATGAACTGGCAGATACAAAATGACTAATGCTTTTTCGAGCTGTGAACTCAAAGACCTCTTAAGTGAGTAACAGAATATTGCTGTACATTAGAAGGAGAATCATTATAATCCGTCAGTCACTTAACAGTAAATGCAAACCTTACTTAGTAACAGGCATTTGCAGACGGTCTCTTACAGCTGGGACAGTGATTACATAATGTTCTCTGACTCCTTTGGGTGACTGTACTGTGACCACTGAGTTTGACTCTGCGAATTCTGCACAGAATCAGCCTTCCTGTGTTTGCCTGGGGCATTTCCTTGCCTGGTTGGTCAAGAGGATCCGGTTTAGCTAGTTATGAGCAAGAACTCCTGAACAAGAATTTTGAGTATCTTTAGCTCTCCCAGACCACAGTGTCCTGAAGACCATTGTTTCTCCCGATGTCCCCTTAAGGGTCACCTAGTATCACCTGGGATTCTGATTTTAAAATGCAGATTCTTCAGACCTTCTGCAGTAAAGAATTCTGATCGCTCCAGTCAGCTGGCTTATGTAACTCACATTCCAGTACGTTTACACTGCTCCTGTCTTTTGCCATTTCTTTAGCTCTTTTCTCTGGAAGCTGTTGCATTGTCCTGTCTTTTAGATTTGTCTTTTCAGTAGCTATTAATCCCAGCAGCCACGTCTGTGGATTATATTGTCTCAGCTAGCTTGCTGTTTATTATTCTTTCTCTACATTTCCCCCTAGGTTTTATGTAATAGAGGTGAATTTGAAATTATGAATGTTTTATGTGAGAGGCAGCTATTCATTCATGAACTTTTGTGTTTTTACTTTGAACTTTGAAACATTGTTTGTTATATACGTGTAAATATCAAAGAAAATACTTACCGTCCTGAGTCAGAAGTCCCAGTTTTGTCAGTACACAACTGCTTGATCTTGGGTTTAAGCTTTTTATTTTTTTGAAGAGTTCTTTATGTGTAAGATGACAGGGTAGGACCAGATGGTCTGTGGAGGACTCTTCCAGTTTTAAAATTCTATGAAAATGGCAAGAATTACATAATTATATTTGGCAGGAGTCAGATTGTTTTAACTGTTCCCCTCTCACCCTAGCTAGACTGTTCCTTTTTTTCCTCCCCTTGTTCAGCTTGTTACATGTCTTCCTCTTATTAAGTAGCTGTGGGTCACGGAGAAAAGAGATGGCTAGAGGTATTATGTAATAAGCTAAATTTTGGTTTTGGGTTACCTCACTGTAGAAGAGTAGCTGTCAATAACTCCTGTTGTCATGCCTGATTATGAAATGCCTTTTCCCGTTTCAGGCCTCGAAGAAGCTCAAGTTTTCTTCCTAGGTATCCCTGTAAATTGTTTTGCTGATAAATAATGTTGCCTTTTCTCTGCAGTACATTGTAGTTGTAGACATCCTTAAAAGGAAAAGTGAAATGCTTGTGGAGGGGAGAGAAGGGGCAGGATGGAAGCCTAAGTGAAGGGCTACTAACCCAGTAAGTTCTGAGTCAGCCATCACAAAACAGCTATCTCCCTGCTAATTCTTTTCACTTTCTGGCATTTCTCTCTGCATAAAACAGGACTGGTCATTTAGCTTTTTGGTGATGTTGGTGTTCCTTTTATTTTTTGTTTGGGGTAGAGGGCTAGAGGGGAAGAGGAACATAAAAGTCTGACGCCATATACTGAAATGTTTTGGTCTTTAGAGAAGGGATGGGGAGCTTGGTTCCCTTTAACAAAAGAGCATATCATTACCCTGTTGTATAGTTCAGTGTCAGTAAAACATTGACCAGCAAAAAGTTTACAGTCGCTGCATTTTAGTTCTTCGTGAGGGTATTGATATCTGACGTGAGGATTTAGTGCTGGGAGATGAATTAATTGCCCCTGTGCATACCAAGTGACCTTGGCAGGATCTTTTTGTGTCCACATGCCTCATGGGTGGCTGCCGCTCCAGAGGGTGGAAAAGTTGTACATTGTGCAGCTGAAAACTGCCCCCAAGACCCTGCTTGGGGTCTTCCCAGTGTCACCTTAAACATAATCTTCTTTGGACTAGATGGAACCGAATATATTATCCTTGGCAAAATCATAAACCTGTAAGACATTTTGGAATTCAGCTCAGCCATATTAGAGATTTAGGTGCATAGAAGTATTACTTTAACCAGAAATATCTCTCGGAACACATGGTACAGGCCTATTTAAACTGACTTAGAATTTAACTTTAAAAATTTTCCATATGTATTGTTAGAGCTTGATGTAAAGTGGGACATTTTATTTCTTATTTGTTCTTTCATACCCTAACTTAAATACCTGGAATGTCTGTTTAAAAGGCATTTTTTTCTCCCTCGAAAGGAAAGTGCTTTCTGAATTCATGGCATAACTAAAACTTCAGGAACTCTTTTATCACAGTGTCAGCAGAGGAAGAACCAGAAAAAAATTTGTCTTTTCAAACTGACATCAGTGAATCCATCCTCTTAAACTTTTTGGTAAACTTGTCACTTTTTATTAGAGCTTCAGCTAAAGGAGTTAAGGACTTTGCCATCAAAGGACTTTTTCAGGCCATAGCTGCTGCCTGTTAAAAATAAAGGATTTGACAGTGCTGAATTTCTGAATGTGGTGGTTTTTGTCAAAATGCTGTAGAAAGCAATAACACTGGAGTTATGTTTTCAAGAAGCTTATGTGTAAAGAGTTATTTCCTGTCTTTCTATTTACTTTGCATGGCTTAACAATGAAAATTTTACAGGCTGGACAACTGAAAGTTGAAAATTAGAAATTTTGTAACAGATGTGACCCTAAGAATATCAATAAAAATCATTCAATTGTGATTTTCCCTTTTAATCAGTGTTTATGATATATACACTTAATAGCTTTAAATAATCCTATTTTATGTTACCAACAATTGAGCAAAATTGTTTGTAAACAGTTGAAGTTTTTTTGAACTCTTGATCAAAGGGAAAAAAAGAACTTAATAACTTAATGAAGTATTTCTATAATTCTGTCATTTGGGGGAAAATCAAGTAAAATGAACATAGACTTATGCAGAAAAATACTTTAAAAATGACAAAATTACTCTTGTTTTTATGATAGAGGGATATTCTAATTTTTCATTTAATATTTATCAATATTTATTGATAACTGATAATATTAACATTGATTAGTTTCTAGCAGTAATTATATGAGCTAGAGCTAAGATATATTTGTCAGAAGATAAATTAATGTTGAAATTAAATTTGCACAGTTTATGAATCCTAAACATTTTCAAATTAAAAAATGTAGGGAGTTTATTTGGGAAATGGATACTAAGTGCGTGTGAGGTATTTAGTACCTTAAGATTCTGAAATACTTGCATAAACCTTTTTTGGCATAGTTGAATTTCATATTTTAAAAAAGAAGATTTAACGAGGTTTTGTACATTTGAATGTTTTTAACTTTTAATGCCAAATTAATCTTGGATTGTTTTCTCTGCTTTAAATATGATTATGATGTTTAAAATTTTGTAATGTAAAAACCTAAAAGGTAAGTTGCATTATTAAGTCACTTACTGCAACATCCAGAAGAAGAATCATCTTTATGCTGGGAAAAATGACTTTTAAAGGTCAGTCCATCTAGGTCTGCAGTTTTTTGGGGGGTGGGGGTGGGAGGACACTGTGGTTTTTGTGGGATCTCACTTTCCCGACCAGGATTTGAACCCTAGCCACGAGAGAAAGCCTGCAATCCTCACCACTAGGCCACTCAGGAACCTAGGTCTGCATTTCTTAAAATTGTTTTTTTTTTTTTTTCAGCCAGCCTCTCTAGTATTTCATTTCTGCTGTATATACCATGGCAGTTTTTTCATTGTTCATTTTCTAGCTTTCTCTTCAATTTATTTTACTTTGCTTTCATTTTAATGCTTGGAAGTTTCCCAATTCCATCAGTTTTAGCTCGAGCAAAAACTAGGCATGTTAAGCAGAGATGGCAAATTCAATACTCTTGGGCCCAAGTAGATGTTTTAGTGAAGCCAAGCTTTTTTCTTTTTTCATTTTTTTTTTTTTTTGCATATTAAGCAACTTAGAATATTCTTCATTTTCATTTAAAAAGTGAAAGATCAATGTTGCTTGATCCTCCAGGTTTTAAAGGTAAGCTGGAATGGGTTTCATTTAAAACTTGAATTTTAAATATTAACCACTAATTTATACAAGAATTTCATGCAGAAACACAGATGACTGACACAGGCCACCGTTTTACAGTCTCCTTTACAGTGGAGAGCAGGACTGGCAGATTATGGCCTACTGCCGGTTTTTGTATAACCCACGAGCTAAGAATGATTTTTTTAAAAAATATATTTTTAGATGTTTGGGGAGAAATAATCAATTTCTCCCATTTGCCCCAGTTCCCTCACAATCGAAAAAGGAGTATCATTTGGGAAGCCACACTGTCTACTTACTGAGAACTCAGACTATGCAGTTTATACTTTTAAGGGTTTAGATTCTGTCTCTACCATCTACTACGATACTTTGGGGGAAGTTACTACTACTCTCTGTGTCTTTCTCCATCAGCTAACTGGGGAATAAGATAATTTGTAAAAAGTGTATCACAATACCTGGAACAGCATATGACTCAGTAGATGCTATTATTACTACTACAGATTTTTTTTTTTTTTTTTAATGATTCAAACTTTTATTTGGCACCACTGCAAGATTTCTGGAAGTGGACTTCAGGGTGGGTGTGCCTGAGTGCTCAGTCATGCCCAACTCTGCGACCACAGGTACTGCAGCCCGCCAGGCTCCTCTGTCTGTGGGGTTTTCCAGGCAAGGGTCCTGGAGTGGGTTGCCCTTTCCTCCTTCCTCCAGGGGGTCGAACCTGAGGCTCCTATGTCTCCTGCATTGCAGGCGGACTCTTCACCCTCTCAGCCATAGGGGACGCCAGGTAGAAGTAGAAACTTAATGAAGCAGGGCAGTTACTCATTTTATACTGATTTTTATAGACTAATACCTCAAACTCAACACTGTCTTCAGATAATGTTAGAGCCTGCTGGCAAAGGTTAATATTATTACCTAGATCTGATAATTTGGGCAAGTCCCACAACCTCCCAAGCCCCAGTTCCCTCACTTGTAAAATAATGTAATGGTACCGACCTTAAATAGTGTTCTTGTGGTAGAATTAACAGTCCCTGGTACATAGAAACTCATTAAATGTTAGCACTTTTCCCCAAATCCCCATCTGTTAAAAGTCCCATTTTTAGCCCCCTCATCATTCTTTTGTTGGACTGTTACTTCTTATGCTACTATTATTGCTCATCCCTCCTTCACGTGTCAGTTAAATTGCAGTATTGTTGATAAGTAACACCCTGCTCCCCTGAGACACTCTGCCAAAGAGTCATTCCTGCAACATAAAAATCCTTAGCATTCAGTAGCTATGTCCATTTTTTATAGAAGTATTTCTTATTACAGAATAGAATGTTGATATAATTTTACAAATTTAATTTGGGGTTTAACCAAAGTAATACTTAGGGCAGGACAGTTATTTGCATTTTAAAACTATCTCTGAAGAACACACATTTTTTGGGGAACCCACTTTGTGCATTAATGGTTCTCAAATGTTTTGGTCTCAGAAACCCTTTGTACTCTTAAAAATTGTTGAGGGTCCCAAAGAGCTTTTGATTTATGTTGGTTATATTTATTGATATTTACTGTATTCAAAATTAAAACAATATTTATTGATTTAAAATAATACAAAACCTATAACATGTTAGCAAAAATAACATTTACAAATAAAAATTTCCATATACCCGACAGACTTTCAGAACAGTAAGAGCAACGTCGTTTTTAATTTTTACCCTTTACTGAGTGGCTTAATAGAAGACAGCTGAATTCTCCAGTTAGCTTCTATGCTGTGTCACACATTCAGCTTCTGGGAAACTCCACTGTACACTGTCCAGAGAATGAGAATGGGGGTGGGGAGGCTTATTTTTATTACAAAATTAGTTTTGACATTGTGGACCCCCCCCCCCCCCACATTGTGGTGTCTGTCCCTAGAGCACATTTGGAGAACTTCTAAATACTTGCTATTTCATGGTTTTTGTTTTCATTTGTATTTTTTGCAATTTTAGATAGTACTTACTGGCTTCCTAAAATGGGAAGTGACTATTTAGCCTTTTCTATTTGTTTGTATAGTATATACATAGTCTCTTCTCCTGGTATAGTTACAGTAATGTCTGGTTAAATTGCTGGTCCATGCTTTTATTGTAATTGACATGAAACTTACATCGGAGTAATGTAGTATAACTTTTTCTACTTCCTTTCTTGTACAAAGCCATTATTTTCCCTGAATTTGATAATTGGCTTCTTGAGTCAAGAGAGAGGGTTACTTAATTTTCTGTGTATTGCTAGTTCATCCTCAGTGTCTCTGACAAACTTTCAGATAACAAACTTTCATATCTACAAACTTAGCAGATAATTTACCGAGTTTTCTATTTTTCTTGGTGATATTTCACTTGTCATTCTTCAGTCTTCCCACTCAGATGGTGGTACTCTAGGTATGTGGCTGCACAGATATCCTGAGAGTAATTATTATCCTCGAATTATTCTGCCTTTGCCTCCATCCTCCGTTGGATCTTCAGTTTTATAAATCCAAGAAACAGAATTTGAGATGGAATTTTTTTTTTAAACCTGTCTGAGAATCTTTACTCTGTCTTCACATTTCATTGATAATTTATCTGGGCATAAAATTCTAGGTTAGCTGTAATTTTCTTTCAGCATTTTAATGGTGTTGCTCCATCTTCTATGATGCCGTTCTGATTCCTGGTTCTTTGAATAGGACCACTTTTGTTTTGCTTTTCCTCCAGAAGCTTGAGGTTTTTTCCCTTATGCTCTCAGCTTTTAAAATTTCTATTGACATACTTTATCTTCTGTCATTTCCATTTCTAGCTTATGGTTTATTTGTTTATCCCTTTACCAGCACTCTTTTGAGCTTTCAGGAGGAAGTAAAGATGACTGTTTAACTGGAAATCAGTAACAGGACTTTCAACTCAGCTGTCTTCTTAGCTTTAAGACTTACTAGATCGTTTTATTTAAAATTGAAAATGGAATTTTAATGATAGTAGATAATAATAGGAATAGTAGATAATAATAGGAAACCATGTTCATTTTTATTAGCATCAGTTTAATGCCTGACAGGATAACCTATAGAGAGGCATCTGCTTGTCTCCTTTTTTAATATTCCAGAATTGTCTTTTCATGAGTAATTTTAGACAGCTCCCTCACTGTCAACTTCATGATTTTTGCTTTGTGGCTTTATTTCTCTAACTTTACTAGCTTCATTTTTGTAATAACGTCTTGCCTTGTTCATCTTTGAAATGTTTATATTCTAGTGAGCCTGAGATATTTTCCTTCATTGTTTTTCCTTCATGTGCATATGATTTAAATACTTTTTGTTACTATCCTTTGTTAATTTGATGAATAATAGAAAAAAATTCTATTCTATTAACTTTGTCAACACATTAATAACAACACTACTGTTGTAACAGTTAACACATAGTGCTTCCTATGAGTGTGACTCAATTTGAGTAAACCTATTATGATAGGGAAAAGCTGTAGAAACTCAGGTCATTTCTGGTTGGATATTTATCTGTAAAATGACATATTGGACTAAATGACCTCTCACGGCTCTTGCATAGAGGATCTTTGCTTTCTAAGTATACTGATCACATATTCAGGGGCCGCTGTTGCATGACCAGACCTTATACTAAGAAGTTAAAATTTACTGAACGCCTAACCTTCAAAAAACCCCTAGTGTAACTCAGAGAGACTGACCAACTATGTAAACCAAATTAACCACAACCTGCTTAAATATCTGTATCTGTTTTCACAAGAAAACAACCCTCCTGGATCCAAGAGTGAGGCGAATAGTAGGATAAGGGAGCAGAATCAAATGACTGCTGAATGTTTACTGCTCATGTATTTGGTGCTAGGCATAGGTTCAAAGCACGTTTTACCATGTATTCACTATATAGGTACAAATATCTGTGATCTCAGGACTGGAATTATCTTTTTCTAATAGTCATTTTGTATAACTTCTAAATTTCTGAACTTGGATGGAAGATACAGCTTTCCGCCTTCGAATTATTTTATGCTTTTAAAAGACTATACGTGGAATTTTCTTGTCAAAAATGCTGCATTTTAAGTGGAATGACTCATATTTGAATACAAATGTATGATTATCTTATTGAATGACAGTAAAATCGAAGATTTATACAAAAATGAGTCCAGAACAGCAGAACAGGTTTGTTCCCTCCTACCTCTAATCTTGACATGTAATTCTATGATGAATTATAGAGTAGAGCATTCCTATCATACTTGAAAATTTTTGGAAGATGGTTGATACTCTCATTAAGAACAGTATGAACTTGTGGTTCAGCCAGTAGCAGAAGATATCTGTCTTGACCAAGTTGTCTATCCCTAGTAAAGACTGTTACTAACAACAAATGTCATTTGTATATAATAGCGTTGTTTACAAACATCTGTCAGTCGGTGCTAGTCTAAGTTTTTCTTTTGACTACCCACTACCTTTCTGTCTCACTAATATGAATTTGAAAACCTGGTGAAATATTACACTTTCCTTCAGTGTAAATGGAATAAACACTATATAGAAATGGTCATCTTTTAAAATAAGCAGAAAAAAGAATAGAAGATTTTAAGGTATTCCTGTATTAATATTCTGCTAGGTACCAGATACTCTGCTTGCTCCTAATCATGTAAAAAGTGATTAAGTGACAGTCCAGCACTAAAAGCATTTACAGACTGATCTTTTTCTTTTTTATAGCTCTGGCCTATTTTTTTGTTTAACCTTGGCCTGTGCTAATTTTACATAATGGCAATAATTTTGGTTCAGATTTTTGTATTTCTCACAGTAGTTAAATTGTTATGCAGTGGATTTAAATTGTTAATTTTTTCATTCCTATTTTGCTGGTTGTGTCATAGGATTTGTTAACAAATAAAGGACGTTAAAGAGAAATTGGTTTTGTAGACATTATAATTTTAGATTAGTTTGTTTTGAAAAATCTCTCCTTACGCAAGTATAAAATAATGCAATAACCTTATTATGCATATAATGCCAATCACTTGGAAAACTGCTCCCTTTTTGCATCTTATACACAAGGTTTCTTGTGGACTTTCTCACATGGTTGAGATAGTAGCAGTCTTACTTGAAAAATCAGATGAGAAGGTAAAATTCAGTTTTACGTGTTTAAATGAGCAAGAGAAACTGCAAACAGATGTTTGGTGGCTTTATAGATTTTTTAGCTTCCTAGCCATAGATTTTTGTGTTTTACATATAGCAGAATATAGTTGGTAACCAGTTAATGCTGTTAATGGTGAACAGGTTGCTGGATCATGTCTTTTTGATGCTTCCATGATGGGAAAGAAAGCTAATGTAGAAGCCAGGTGACTTTAGAACAAGTACGGTGGTAAATGAATGACCCCGCTATTCTACATGATAGTAATCAGATGGAGCAATTGCCTATGTTACTTCAGTGGTTTGAAGAGTCTGGTTAGGAAATTATTTTGGAAATATTTAAAAATAGATCTTCAGTGATGACCAAGGTTTTTATTTTTAATTCTTATTGGAATAGGAAGTCATTTTCTTTTCCTCTCTAGTAATGTCTTTTTCAATTGGCTTTTTCAGTACTTTGCTGTTCAGTTCAGTTGCTCAGTTGTGTCCGACTCTGCGACCCCATGGACTGCAGCACGCCAGGCTTCTCTGTCCATCACCAACTCCTGGAGCTTGCTCAAACTCGTGTCCATCGAGTCAGTGATGCCATCCAACCATCTCATCCTCTGCCATCCCCTTCTCCTGCTGCCTTCAATCTTTCATTTATGAGGTCTTAGGAAGAAACCCTCTCCTTGCTCCTCATAAGCTGGGAAAGAGAGGAATTCAGATTTGTTGGAGTATTAGTTACATCCTGAAAATGTCAGCCCCTGGAACTTTATACAGTTCTGTTGATTCTGACCAATATATGCAGCTGTGTGATCACATCACTTTGTAGTTTGTTCCATTTTTCTGTCTCTGTAATTTACCTTTTCCAGAACCTCATACCAGTGGTATTATACCGGGAGCGGCTGTCCTTCATTCTCATCGTTCCTGCCCTGAGAACTGGGCGTCCTCTCGAGCATCTTTGATGCGACAGTTCTTGGACCACAGCTTTCTCTGAGCTTATCCAATACCCGGCTTCTCCCTGTCACCATTTTTGCTTATGCCATTCATGCTTGGATGTACTTTTTGCAAAAGAATACCTGTTCTGCCATTTAACGGATTAAGATGCTTTATTCACCATATTAATCTAGTCTCTAAAACCCAGAACTCTAAATCCTTTTATGTGGAGAAGTGGTTTAAAATTAGATGCTCAGAAGGAATCATACATAACCTAGTCATCGGTATGGAAGTGAAGACTGAAGTCCAAAACTAAGTGACTTTGTAGAAAAGAACTTAGTATGTTTGGTCTTCACTAGGAAGAAAAATGATGAGGGAGGAATTGAGAAAACTAGAACATAGATGAGAAGTTTATTTATGAAAATTTGAATTATTGGATTTTTTAAAATGTTGGCAGCTAATTCTGTATTTTGTAAAACAGTCGCAGGCTAAACAGCACACCCATGGGCAGCCAGCCTGTGCAGCCCCATGTTTATCAGTATTACTGAATGTGTTTTAAAAAGCACATATTTTGAAATAAACTAAATCTACTTCTGATGCTACTCTGAGTTGAATAAATTGTATTTTTTCCCCCTGAATTTCAGTATTTATATTACAGTGTTTTTACACCATCGTGTTCTTTTTCTTTTTTGTAATACGATTTTTAACTCTCAGAGATAGTTTCTTCTTTGGTAATTCTGGTTCTTACAGCATTGTTGCACTTGCTCTAATAATGCAAAGTAATATTTCTGGGGGCTTTGAAGAAATGTCTCCTCATTCATTCTGCAAAGAAGGCTCATGAAGTGAGTTGTTAGTGTGGAACAGAATAAAAATTATATGGAAACCCTTGCATCTTGTCTGAGTTCAGTTTATAGTTGAAGCACATTTACTAAAGCCTCTTAGGGAACTCATTGAGGTGACCTAATTCTTAACTAATTGAAGTACCAGAACTGAATTTATCCTTCATTTTGCTTAAGATATAACTGGTTAAATAATTTTACTTTATAATATGGTGATAAGATTCATTTGAACCAGAGATTAGTAGTGTCAGAGTGATAATGCATTTGAAGCAGTTTCTTTCTTTTCCTACTGTGGAGGGTGACAAGGGTGATTATGGGCCAGAGTGTGCTTTGGCATCTTCATTTATAAACTGGGATGAAAACTTGAGGTTTTAGGAAGATTAATGAGAAGATAATTGTATAGCACCTGTGGGAGTTCTTTTACCTTATCAGCATAATTTAAGGTGCACCAGTTTTATTGCAGTACCAGGGGAGGAAATGTCTGTTACTTGTTTAAATTAGGCCAAGTGAAGTTATAGATGTCAGTGAAGATGTTCTTGTTCATGAGTGGTTTTCCTTTTTCTTACTGTGGTGGTTAATTATGAAATAATCCAAAGGTCCCCCCCCCCAAAAAAAAAAAAGTTTAGAGTACCGTTTATTTTTTTTTAATGTTTTTTTAAGTGTTAAATGTGTGATGTAAATTTTTAATTCAACTTGACTTTTTTTGGTTGAGAATTCTAAGATTAATCACAAAGTCATCAGTGCTAGTTGGTTTCATTTAGACTTTAATTGTATGAACCTATACTTTATTATTTACTTGATGGACATTTAAGTTATTTCCAATTGTCTTCTTAATGACCATTCTGCAGTTATCATTATTGAGCCTCTTGTCTGTGTACAGAAGTGTTTATCTAGGGTTATAGTGCTAGGACTGGAAACACTGGCTTGTAGGATATATACATACCTTTAATTGTATTAGATCCTGCCAGATTGTCATTCAAAACATTGGTACCAGCTCCTGTCTTTAACTGTGCAAAAATTCTCACTTCCCTTTGTTCCACACTCCAGCACTGGTGTTGTTAGGCTTCCTTTTATTGCCGACTGTATAGGAACTCAGTTGATACTTTTTTCTCTCACTCCCCATATTGAAATAAACTTTACAGGCAGTAGGTCTTCTTGGTGATCTAGTGGTTGGGGGTTTGCCTGCCAGTGCGGTGGACACGGATTCAATCCCTGGTCTGGGAAGATTGCTCATGCCAGCGGGCAACTAAGGCCGTGCACCACAACTGCTAAGCCTGTGCACCCTAGAGCCCACGCTCTGCAACAGGAGACGCCACTGCAGCGAGAAGCCCGTGCCCCCAAACTAGAGAAAGCCCACTCACTGCAGCGAAGACCCAGCGCAGCCAAAAAGAAAAAGAAAAAACTTGACAGTAAAATACACCTGTTTTATGTATATAATTTGATAGAAATTATGGTCCTTGTATAAAGTCATATATCCACCACCACTCATGATATGAAACATTTCCATCACTCTAAAAGATTTCCCCATGGCTCTTCTATCTTCCTTTCACCCTGACAGCCACTAAGCTGCTTTCTGTCATTGTAGTTTTTCCTTTTTCTGTCATTGGCTAGTCTTTTTTGTGTTGGAATTTTCTCACTCTAATGTGTTTGAGATTCAGTGTGATTAAACCACACTTTATTTATCCATGCATCAGTTAGTGGATAGTTACGTTGTTTCTGCTTTGGGGCTATTATGAACAGTGATGCTATGACTATTTATGTATAAATCTTTGACCTGTTGATTTTGATCTTCAGCAATTTTGCTGAACTCTAATTAGTTTGAATAATGTGGCTTTCTCAGATTTTCTGCATAGACAGTTATATCACTTAACATAATGACAGCTTTGTTTTCTTTTTCCTAATCTTTTCTGTTCACGTTCTGTCATTTTTGAACTACGTTGGATCTCTAGTACAGTGTTCGAACAAAAACAAAGAATCATACTCCTGACTTGAAAGGTTATGGTTTAACTCTGAAGCTTAACTGTTACATATGAGGTTTGGGACTGATTTTTGATCATTAACCTTTTTCATGTTAATGAATTTCAACTGTTCTAGTTTGAAAAGAGATTTTATTATGAATGGGAGTGAGAGTTTATCAAATGTATTTTCTACGTATTTTGAGATGGTCATGGGGCTTTTCTTTAATCTTACATGCGGCTTTTTTTCCCTCTGAGCTTACTCTTTCAAGTTTTAAAATTTAGTTATTTAAAATACATTTTTAAATCACTTAGGTTAAAAACTTTTCTATCTTAAATATACTTTCATCCCTTCTCCATGACTAAGACTGTAATAAAGGAACATCATTTAATTGTCATGCATACTGTTAATTTTAACTGTAAATTGCTTAAGGTCTCAGCCATATCTTAATCACATTTGAATTTCCCACAGGATGTAGCACAGTACGTTGCAAATAACAGGCCCTTAATGTTGAGCTGGGCTAAGTACTTAGGGCTACTATTCTTCCCTAAAGAGCCACAGTCTCTTGTTGGTTAATAAATTCTTACGTTGCCCCCACCTTTCATTACCATCCTGGCTGTTAATGTAATTTTGGGGGTCATTAAAAAATAACCAAGTTTTAAAGCTTTTAAATTTTATCCACTCATCAATTATTTATTGAGTGCCAACTAAATGCCAAGGTTGGCTTGGTGCTACCATACTAACCTTATAGGAATTTAGAGAAAACAAGAGATTAGTTAGACTTTGAAGACCTGGTACCTCTTTTATGAAATAAATGATTGTATAAGTTAGATTCTTTTGGGAAATTTAAATTTTTATTCCTGTAGTCCTGAAATGTGATTTTTGAATGAACAAGAGATAGCATGTTACATAAAGTACCTTTGTGACCTGCCCCAGTAACTTGTCCATTCTCATCTCTGCATCAGTTGCCACCACGTTGGGCACTCTAGCCATACCCCAGGTGACTGTGGAGAAGTAACGCGTTCTGGTTATTCATTCTTTGCCCTACATATGACACCCTTTAACTCCACCTTCTGCGCAGTTAATGAGTATTTGTCCTTCATTCCACTCCAGTATTTTCTCCCCTGGGAAGGCTTTCCCAAATCAGCCCTCCTGTGTTCTCTACCTTCTCCTATTAGAGCTTGTAACATATTTATGTTCTTTTTTATAGATTGATTTTCCAGGCTGACCTGAATGCTCCCTTTCTTGGCCGTGGCTATATACCCATAGCACTTGGCCCATAGTAGGCATTTATAATTTAGTCTTGAAAATATTGCTTGTTGACCTGTTAAAAATGACAGAGCAAAAGGCCTGGAAACTTGTCATCAAATTAACAGTTGGGACTGTGTATTCCTTTACGAGAGTCTGCCCATGCTCTCGGGCTGCTCCTTGAAGTGATGCTACTGAAGAGGGCCTGCCAAAACAGGGGGCTGTTTCACACACATCTGACGGTCTCAGCAGCTGATACCAAATGTGTAGAATTCACTGTTTCCATCTGCCATTTTCATCTCCCCACCCTGCCTCCACCCTAAAATTAATTATCCTTGAAACTGTTTCCTGTCTTCTTAGATATTTGTGTCAGACAAGGACTCAAGCAAAACACTGTATGTCCTTTGGTATTGGGGTTTCATAATACCTTCATGACTCCATGGAATTCTGTTCACAGACGGGATGTCTTACCTGACCCGATAAATTCCTTAGGTTTATTTTCTGGTACACACTACTTCCTTGGAATGCACTTGTCGTCCTCTAAGTATACATACAGTCTGTTGACAGGTACACCTACCACAGCAAAGTGTGATGAACTCACAGCATCTGAGTCAGTCCCTAGACTGAGAGACATTTTTTCTACAGTGTTTAAACTTCAACCAACCCAGGTACTTTAAAATTATCCTTGGTTGGCTGGGACATCTGGGCTTGGGCTTTCCCTGAGTGATATCAAGTTAAGATTCCTCATCTAAGAATTGAAAACGTGACTTTAGCTTTCATTCTTTCCTATCTGAACTCTTGCTTCAACTATATCCAGTGTTTTTTTTTTTTTTTTTTTTTAATTGTGGTGTTTTGTTTTGTTTTGGCTGTGCCACGAGACTTGCAGGATCCTTGTTCCCCTACCAGGGATTGATCCCAGGCCAAGGCATTGAAAGTTCGGAGTCCCAGTCACTGGACCACCAGAGAATTCCCTCCAGCATCGTTCATACAGTTTTCATTCCTAACTTATAAGTTATATCCTGTTTATCTATGTAATTGTGGGGTCAAGTCTCCTTTGTCCTCTAACTCATCCTATAGTGAGTTTTCCAAGTAAAGGTCAGAGTTGTGTACAGTACTTGAGAGGCTGCACACACATACTACTTACTGCTGCTGCTGCTGCTAAGTCGCTTCACTCGTGTCCGACTCTGTGCGACCCCGTAGACGGCAGCCCACCAGGCTCCACTGTCCCTGGGATTCTCCAGGCAAGAATACTGGAGTGGGTTGCCATTTCCTTCTCCAATTCATGAAAGTGAAAAGTGAAAGTGAAGTCGCTTAGTTGTGTCTGACTCTTAGCGACTCCATGGACTGCAGCCCACCAGGCTCCTCTGTCCATGGGATTTTCCAGGCAAGAGTACTGGAGTGGGGTGCCATTGCCTTCTCTGATACTACTTACTAGATCATCTTTTATTATGTTGGTTTCAAGTCCATTGGAGTCTCTCTTTTGCTGTCTGTACTGTTTTTTGAGCCACTGGTTATATAACACCAGCAGCTAATCTCATTTGTTTGTTAGCTCTTTGCACATAAACCTGGGTACAGATAAGTTAGCTGTAACTTTGAAGTGGCAGGGTGGAAGGACTGATTTAGAAGGGCAAGTGTATCTAAGGACTGTACATATCCTGATCCTTGGTGATGTTTCAGGGCTAAATTACCTCCTTGAATAGGTCGGAATCCAAATTCTAACAATTGCATACTAGTTGTATGTCTCGTAATCATTAAGTTTTTCTTACTGAATCTTTCCTCAATTTTCTACTGTTTCTATCTTTAAAGTGAAAAACTTTGTTAAACTGGGATCCTTTAGGGTAGAGCAATGCATTAATGGAATTATTTCTGAATATGTTTGTCCTACTTATTTGAGATTCTCATTATTTAAAGAATCTGTTTAATATTATTTGGTCTGTCCCAGTTTTCCTGTTAATTTTTCTTGTGTTTGGTTAGGAATGGCTTTGTACCTAGTGTGAAATATTAACTACCTGCATCAGGCTGACATATAATTTTATGAATAACCTCACATACCCTGAAGTTGTAATACACAAGACATGTGTGCGTGCTCAGTTACGTCTGACTCTTTGTGACCCCATGGACTATAGCCTGCCAGGCTCCTCTGTCCATGAAATTTTCCAGGCAAGAATACTGGAGTGGGTTGCTATTTCCTTCTCCAGGGGATCTTCTTGACCCAAGGATTAACCTGAATCTCCTGCATTGGCAGGCAGATTCTTTACCACTGAGCCATAGGGGAAGCCCGATACACAAGGCTCAGCACCATAATTTTGCATGACAAAGTTGTAGCCTTTTCTAAATTTTTAAATATTAGAAGATATTTTAACCACAGAAGTTATGCACAGAAAGTAGAAATTGTTGAATATGTTATTGATTGCTCTGGAGGTATGGGTGGCAGGTGGGATGCTGAAAGTTAGAAGAAGTCAAGAACTCTCCCAAGGGCCTGGTGTCTCAGCTCAGGAGGCATCAGGCTGGGGCCCGGTGCCACCACTGAATCATACCTAGGGAATTGTTGAGTAGAGACCTGACTTCTTTGGTTTTCTGTATTTTTGTTTACAAAGTGATCATTCTTAAGGTTTCTTTCAGCTTGACATTTCCGTGGTTCTGACTGGAGATAAGATACTGACCATCAGTCTTCCACATTTCAGGACCCAGATGAAGTGGTTCCAGTTGGCCAAAGAAGAGCTTGGTGTTGGTGCATGTGCTTTGGACTGGCGTTTATGCTCGCAGGTGTCATTCTAGGGGGAGCGTACCTGTACAAATATTTTGCATTTCAAGTAAGTGGGGAAATGCTAAGGACACTTCTGCCTTTCCGTCACCTGTACTAGAAAATTGGCCCAAACTTATTCTAAGCCTGTGCTTTTTGTCTGTGGCCTTTTTAGCCAGAGTGGTGGTTCTGTTTTCTGGTTATGTTCAAAAATTCCCTGAGCATAAGTTCACTGAGCCTATTAGACAGTCATTAAAAGCAGAATAACATTGTTTTGAAATGCTGCTGACTGAAGGATATAGATGGCTAGATGATATTTCAAAACTGACGAACCCTCCATTTTCCTACCATGATTAATAGCTAAGTTATAGGATTTTTCAGTTGCCAGTTGAATAAATATACCAGCCTCAGATGTCATGTTGATAAACTGTAATTTATTGGATCGACATTTTGGGCTTCCCCACAGTAGCTTTTTGCTTCTGGGCCCAGAGTACTCTTGTTGCATTTCTCTCTGCCTCTTTCTCAGCCATTGGTTTATCTTAAGAATTGGGACTTTGGCAATAATGCTGATGTAATTTAGGATGAAAGTTGTTTGTATTTATTATAGAATAGGAATCCCAGTGGATTGAGCCATAGTTTTTTTCTTCTGATTACAATTATTGAGATTTATGATCTCTTGTGACTTATTTCTCTGCCAATAATCCAGTAGTTTTATTTCATTTAATATACCAGAATTTGGAGAAACTGTTGACAAATAGATTTTATTAAAATAATGAGACATTCTATAGAGGATGTATAAGTTTTGTGCTCATTTTCTGTGTTTGAGATATTAGCATGGTGATAGCCATTAGTGAAATACAAGTCATCTTTCTTAATGCAGTTTTTTATAAGAAATGTATTTTCAATATAAAAAGTCATTGCAGCTCCACTGTCTAGAGATATTTGTTGATCTATCTTTTTGTTATATGCTCATAATCTTTATTATATATGCCTACTTAAAATCTTTATAATGATTTGCTGTAATCTGATATTTTCCATTTAATTGTGATATATTTTAAGGAAAAATGAGAGCTACCTGTATGCCTGTAGAAATGACAGAAAAACCATCCCTTTTTTGGCTAATAAGAGAAAAATCATGTAATCAGTGAATCACAGCAAAATTAAAAGTATATTCTTTAAGGAAAATTATTCCTGGTTTATGAATATATTCCTTTTATAAAATTACGGTCTACAGGTAGAAAGAGGCGTGTGTTTCTTCAGATTTACTTGTCACCAGATGGATAATTGCTTTTATAGCCTATTTTTAATCAAATACAAAAAGCAAAGGAGAAATCAACTGCTTTTTTCCTTCTGAAACTGTTTTTTTTTATAATACTTCAACACCTGATCTTAAAGAATGTGTTAACTCTGTAATTAAACTGTCTGACTTGTCATCTAAAAGTAGGAGTTTGCAAGCAAAATGCTATTTAGATGAAGGTGGCAGCTTAAGTAATACTTACATTTAAAAACCTGTCTCCCACTGCATTGCTGAAATAGTGTTTAAACTCTCTGTAGCCAGATGACGTCTACTACTGTGGAATCAAGTACATCAAAGATGATGTCATCTTAAATGAGCCTTCTGCAGACGCCCCAGCCTCTCGCTACCAGACCATTGAAGAAAATATCAAGATCTTTGAGGAAGATGAGGTTGAATTCATCAGCGTGCCTGTCCCAGAGTTTGCAGATAGTGACCCTGCCAATATTGTTCATGACTTTAACAAGGTGAGCCAGGTGCCCTGAACAGTAAAAAGAATGCAGGTCCCTTGATGGGTGCTTTTGTAGTTTTAATTTTAATATTGACTAATTTATTCTATTTACGGTTTACTGTTTGAAAAGAAAATTTTAAAAAAGGCCTTGGGTTTTTTCTGCCCTACCAAGAAAAACTCCAACATTTGATGGGCTTTGTCTGAGGCCAACCCTCAGGGAATCTACTTTTTCTCCCCCTTTCCTTGTCTGTCTTAGTGCATACCAGATGGTGTTCCTTCTCTGCTGTTAAATTGCTTTTAGAAATCTAAATATTTACATGTTTTGGTTTAACTCATTTTAATCCTCAGAACCATCCTGGTGAGTTAGTCTTTCTCATTCATGGTTTCTCATTTGAACCACAAGAACAGAGTCATTTAATTGATTTATTTCAGTCAATTTCATCCAGTTCTCTGGTAGATGGTAGTAACTAGCCAATACTTTCTAGATGCATCAGAGAGAAGTTAATTTTTATATACAATAGATGGATGCCTTGGAGGGCATGATGGTTTATAAGTGCTGGGACTAAGTCTCTTAAATCAGATGATAGGGTATTGGAGTTAGTTTTAATAGTTTGTTATTATCTGATCAGTATGTAAATTCTGACTAGTAGCAGAATTTCCTCTCCGCTTACTACTTCCATTCCTATCCTACCAAATTCTTGATTTGTTGAAATGCCAGTGATTGACACATTCTAAAGCCAACCCATTTTAATGGTACAAATTGCTCTTAAAAATCCAGTTGCTGCCTGTTTGTATATTTGTAATATTTATACATGAATCTAACAAAAATATCATCTTTTTCTTCCCAGAAACTTACCGCCTATTTGGATCTTAACCTGGATAAGTGCTATGTGATTCCTCTGAACACTTCCATTGTCATGCCACCCAAAAACCTATTGGAGCTGCTTATTAACATAAAGGTATAAAACTTTCAGATTCTTCTTCTTATTGCTGCTGTTACAGGATCTTGGAATTCCTTATTGATAAATTAGCCCATCTTACTGACAGTATAGCTAATAAGCATCTTATATGACAAGTAACTGAGACTGGTGGTTTGGGATTTTTTTCCCTTGTCTCTTTTAATATTTTATTTATTGAAATTAAAATGTGATTTCTTAAATTACATCATAGGGCCAGAGAATAAATAGTAGGCTTTAAAGAAATAAGGTCAGTGTTGCAGCTATTCAATTTTGATGCCATAGACAATATGTAAACAGATGGGCACAACTATACTCCAATAAAACTTCTAAAAAGTTACTGATTGATTTATTTTTGGCTGCACTTGGGTCTTTGTTGCGGTGTGTGGGCTTTCTCTAGTTCTGGTGCCTGGGCTTCTCATTGTGGTGGCTTCTCTTGTTGTGGAGCATGGGCTCTGGGTGCATGGAGTTCAGTAGGTATGGCTCTTACGCCTCGTTTTCCTGGAACCTTCCCAGAGCAGGGATCCAACTGTGTCCCCTGCATTGGCAGGCAGATTCTTAACCACTGGCCCATCAGAGAAGTCCCCAGTTAAACTTTATAGAAACAGATGGTAGGTGATATAGTTTGCCAATCTCTGTTTTGCGTTATAATCCCTAAAAATTTTGTTTGTTTTCCTTGTCTGTTCAATGTATGTTTTGAGATATCCATGTAATATAATTCTTTTCCAAATGTAGGCTGGGACCTACTTGCCTCAGTCATATCTGATTCATGAACACATGGTCATCACTGATCGCATTGAAAACATTGATCACCTGGGTTTCTACATTTATCGACTGTGCCATGACAAGGAAACTTACAAACTGCAACGCAGAGAAACCATCAAAGGTAATACTTAACGAATGTTAGAGTGTTGGCAGAAAAGTTTGTTTCACTTCATTGTGTTAAGTTAGATTTAGTTGTAAGCTTGTCATTGTTACCAATACATGGGCCATGAGTAAGAAATAAACCTGTATTGTACACTGTATACTATTTCTAGATTACTGAAGAATCGTCTTAGTTCTAAATCTCCTCTTTTCAGATGTAGAGAATAGGTGAATGTGAAATTCCTTTCCTAGATGTGCTGCTGTTAGTTCACTTCCATACGGTCCCCCCGTCTGCCTTTCCATCCTCCCACTTTGGTTCAGCCAGACTATGCAAGGGTTCTGCTTCCCCAAAGAGTCTCTAAAGTAGCTCTCAGGTGTGCACTCGGGTTCTAAGCAGAGTGTGCCTTTTGGATCACGTTGACGATAACCACAGGTTAGTTAGAAAGGAACTGGACTGAAGAATTACAAGCACTGACACAACTAAGGTCACTTTGCCAAATCGCTTAACCTTTGTTTTCTCACGTGATGATGTTGTTTATCTCCTCATTTCTTTTCAAGATCATTCAAAAAATAAAATGAAAGTACAGGTGACAGAGCTTTAGAAAGTAAGACATGCCATGCAGATACACTGTGATGTGATTTCTTTGAAATTGTGGCACCTGGTTAAATGGATTCCTGGCTTTTTGTTAGCACTTTTGATGATTCTGATCTACTATTTGATGATACTTTGATGATGAGTTACCTGAAACCTGAGGCTTGATGTCTTACATCATGAAATGAACTTCATGGTTCATAATTTTTTTAAAGCCGTAATTTTACGTATAATAAAATTCACCCTTTTTTAGTGTGTAGTTCTGAATTTCAACAGATGACCACCACATCAAGATATAGAATGTTTTTGTTACCTGCAAGGTCACAACTTTATATGTATGGCATTGTTACTGTTATCAACCTCTGTAAAGATACTTAGTTTAGAAAAGAGTGGAAATTATTTTCTGCCATGTTAAAACAAATCAGACTACAGAAGTTAATGGACTATAGCTAGTGTAAAATATTTGTATATGTCTGAATAATAGTTGTGAAGATTGATATGAATATTTATTACCAAAGAACCAGAAATTTTAAAAACTTTTTCTTTCAAACAGGTATTCAGAAACGTGCAGCCAGCGCCTGTGTTACGATTCGGCATTTTGAGAACAAATTTGCCGTGGAAACTTTAATTTGCTCTTGAACAGGCAAGAAAAACATAATGGAGAGAAATTTAATACCACAGCATAACCCCACCCTTTGTATTTTGTGCAGTGATTATTTTTTAAAAAATCTTCTTTCATGTAAGTAGCACATAGGGCTTCACGATTTTTTCATCTCATTAACTCAATTAAAACCATTATCTTTAAAAATCTTTTTTTCTTTCCAAGTGTGGTGTCTTTTATCTTGAATTAGTTATATAAAGTCATAGGTAATAGTACACTTCATCATAGAGCTTAGGTATTAGGAAGTGTTTAAATTTCATTAATCCATGTATCCAGATTTTTGTGTTTTAATTATGCATTCTCAAGACGAGAGGTTCTCTAATAACCACATATATGCATACGTAAAAATGGACCACGGGGACTTACTTGTAGCTGTTGCCCTGCTACTTAGTTTGTTAGAGCATTTTAGCACACATTTTAATTTTCTCCTCTAATTAAAATGTGTAGTATTTTCAGTGTCATATTTAACTATTTAGAGTATGATTTCCACCTCGATGTTTTAATATTCTAGGCATCTGGTGTAATGCTATTTTAGAAACTGTTTGGAATTTAAGGAATAACTTGTATTACTAATTTGTATAATCTCTACCTGTGCAATGGAATATAAATATCACAAAGTTTGTTTGACTAAAGGACTGTGTGTTGTTTTTCCCATATAATAAAACCAAAGAGTAATTTGGTTCTTCATATCTTGAGGTAATCCATATTAAAGAAGAAACTATTTCTTAAAAATCCAGTTCTCCATATACAGTGGGTAAAGACATAGGTTTTATAACTATATTCTTCATGGATACTGTTCAAGTAACATCTAAGACTCAAGATGCTGTTTAAACATTTTGAAGGAATGTTTTTGTATTTAATGGAAGGGCTGTCATTAAACCTAAACTTTCCAAGGAGCATAACCTAAAGTGCTTTCCTGGGAATATCTCCTCACAAATGGAGCATTTTGATTATAGTGGTGATTCTTATATGTCTAAGTTTGTTTCCTATCTGAAATAATTTAGAATCCACCTCTATTTAAAATATCTAAGAGTAATTTCCTTGTAAATTCTTGAGACAAATTCCAATTCTGAATTTAAGAAGTCAGACTTTTTAAAGCTTTACAAACCCATAAAGGGTTTAGTCTAGGAACCAGTACTAGGCTAACAAGGATATTATTTTGAGTCCTGGCTCTTGGTTTCCTTTCAGTAATACTGTAAAAGCTTTAGGCTGGCTAGACAGATACTTGGGGATTGAAATTTTTTTCAGAAGAGAATATATTCTGATGAAATGAGAATTGCTTTTCCCTGCCTCCAAGGCACTAACATTTCATGTTTTAGGGGCTATGAACACTTAGGAGCACATTATTAATTCATTGAGCAGATACTTCGCATCCTTTATATATGCCCAGCACATGCCATTAAGTGTTGAAGTTACACCTGTGAAAAAGAAAGACAACTGCGTCTTAGTAGAGACTGTCAGTCTCATGAAAGGAACCGATTAATAACCAACTAATTGTAACACAGTTGTGATTGGTGCTGGAAGAGGGGAAGATTGGGTCCAGATGTTTTAGGAGCCTTTAGAAGGGTCAGTGAGATTTTTGGGGATGTGGAGTGCGTGGGACCAGGTTATGATGGACCTTCTCTGCCATCCTGAGGACTTCTTTCTAATAGATCATGGACTGGTATTGAAGGTTTGTGTTCTGGATGGAACATCTTAGTTTTTAGGATGATAGGATAGACTAACCGCTGTGACAGTTCCAAATTCTCAGTGGTTTCGGACAGCAGGTCTTCTGTCTGTTTTCATCATTACTTCAATGTGCCAGGAAGGTTCCCAGGGACCCAGACTTGCCCATCTTGTGACAGTGCCAGCTTGGAATCGTCAGACTTGCCCTGGAAGAAGGGGAGTTGGGGTGGTAGATCCTGCAGGGGTTTATGGGCAGGCCTGCTAGGGTGCGCATCACTATTCCCCATTTCCATTGGCCAGCGCCCAGCCCTATGACCTCAGGCCAGTGGTAAGGGAGGTGGGGAATGTAGTCATCAGGTGTGTCCAGGAAGAGGACCAAAATGATGTGCTGAACACAAAGCGTTGTCTTTTTTTTTTTTACCACGAGTGGACGGTTCAAATGAATGAAAGAAAAAACAAACTCATAAGAAAATAAAGATCCTCTATAATTCTATTACCCAGCAATAATCATAAGGAATTGAGTGTATATTTAAAACTGTATCATCTTACTGTAACAGCAGCATGCTCTTTGTAGATTTGGAAAATACATAGAAACACAAGGAAAAGGGGAAATTATTCCCTACCAAGAACTGCCTGTGTTTTTTGTTGTTATTTTGGTGTATGCACTTCTGTGTCTTCAGTGTTTTATAGCCTTTTCCTCCACTTAATGTAAGCACTTTCGCAGGTCGTTGAGCATTCTACATCTTAAAGGCTGAATTATATTTATTGTGGGTGTAGTGTAACTTTCTAGTAAGTTCTCTCTTGTTGGACATTTCGGTAATGGGTAACATTTTTGCTATTAAAAATGCTGAGGTGTGTATCCCTTATTTAGAGTCAGTTGAACAGAGGTGTCCCTCTCACCCAAGCTTGGTCAGTCAGACGTGGCTCAGGAGTATTGGAGCTCCAGCTGAGATTCAGGGTTGTACCCTTTGAACTCATATGCCATGCCTGAGACTACAGTCGTGGTGTGTGTGGTCGTGAGCTTGGGGAAAGCAGAAGGCAAAGGAAGTGAGTGAGAAGAGGACCGAATCAGCGTGGCAGAGAGGACTGCCCAGTTTCCTGGGGGGTGGAGGAGACTCATACATGCTTCCCTACTCTTGACTTCCCTGGGGCTCTCCGTCTTGCGTATGTGCACGTTTATCTACGATTGCTCTAATCCGGCTAGCTCCCTTCCAGAAACATCCTACTGCATGGCTGAGTAAAGAGCACACGTCAGAAGATTAAAATCTTTGCACGGCGTTAGGACTCCGGTCTGATCACTGCGGCAGAAGAGGGAAAAAAATAAATGTGAAAGAGCTTTGTATAGTGCCGTCTAGTTGTTTGCAGCCGCTATCGTTTTTGGGGAACCCCCATCACTGGTACGTGTTAGCAAGTAAACACTGATCCTGTTCTTCAGTGCACGTTTTAAAATTTTCTGCTTTTGCTGTGTCCATTTTAGATTCTCCACATCCGTGTTAAAATAAGTAGGATGCAAAAACAAAACAGTGTTCTCAAGGGTGTTTATCTCAAACAGTGGAAGTGGGGTGTAGACTATAAAGAAACTCAAAGGCAGTTGAATAATAAAACAAGAAGCAAATGGATTACTGGAAGGAAAAGTCCAGATTCCACATTTGAATGCGGTTATGAGTTAATGCTGGCTGAATGGCTAACATCCTGCTAAGTGCACACTTAATAGTTCATTGGACACCTCCTTTCCACCTAGAGAGGAGTTTGCTGGCTGCAATTCTATGAATCCTGCTCTGAACGATGGGCACCAATCCTTGCATGTTTAACTCTTTGAGATTCAGTTTCCCAGGTGAGGACTTCATGTGTATGTGTTTATAAAAAGGACATCGTTTCAGCTCCACGAAACTACAGAGCTGTCAGTTTGTTAAATGTCTTGTCCAAAGTCAGGGGTAGCTTTCTTCTTTCTGGGTCTTTCTCATTCAAATATTACATGCGGGAAAAGCATAGTCTAGTCCGCTCTCTCACTATTGATCATTGTTAGGCTTTTATCTTACTGACAAAATATTAATCACAATTTAAGATTAAAAAAAATAACACGTATACTCAGGCGTGTCTGACTCTGCGACCCCATGGACTATAGCCCACCAGGCTCCTCTGTCCATGGGATTCTCCAGGCACAAATATTGGAGTGGGTTGCCATTTCCCTCTCCAGGGGATGTTCCTGACCCAGGGATTGAACTCGCGTACCTTGCATCTCCTGCATATACTGTAGCCTTTATTTGGCGTGGACTCTTAATCCCTCCAGTCTTCTATTGCAGATGAGTCCCAAGAAGCAGATGGGTGGGAGTGGGCTCTTGAGAGCTCAAAATCCATTTCTAAGTGGCATAAAACAAGGTAATCCTAGCTTTCTTGCTTATATTTGTAAATAATTTGATGGGGTTTCTATATTCAATTTTCGGCTTACATTTGTATTCACGTTTTTATTGTAAAAGTCATGTCATATAGGAATGTTGATGGTAAAAAGTGAATGCCCCCCTCTTTCTAGCATCCTTTTTAGCCCATTCCCACCATTCTTGACAGTTGAACGTGTAATGTAGCATGTAATTTTTAGATGACCAAGGCAAGGTGTAATTCTTCCCCTGGTGAGTAAGAAGGTGAGAACAGGGACTTCCCAGGTGGTCCCGTGGCTGAGACTCCACACTCCCAGTGCAGGGGGCCCGGGTTCCATCCCTGGTCAGGGAACTAGATCCCACATGCCGCAACTTGGAGTTTGCATGCTGCAACTAATGATTCTGCAAAGACTGAAGATCCTGCATGCCACAGCTAAGACATAGCCAGCCAAATAAATATTAAAAAAAAAAAAGAAAAACTTCTAGTCAGATGATATGCTTTTACCTGTCATGAACTGGGAGCATGTTTTAAGAAGCCCAACCCAGAAACCCCATCCTTTCCCAGTCACCAAGTCCTTCACATCCCAGCATCTTCATGGTTTTTGCAGAGATGGCTTAATATCCACTTCACCCCCGCAATCTATTCGTCATACTGCAGCCACAATAATCTCTTCAAGACACACATTTGATGTGTGTTTTTTTTTTTTTTTTAAATAGTACACACGGCTTTAAAACCTGCTCAAGGCTTTCCCTAGTTCTCAGAGTAAAGGACAGATTCCTCGCTGCTGCCTCATACAGTGCTATCCCACCTCGGCAACCTCGTCTTCATCAAACTCCCCTTTGCTCTCTGGAGTCTCTCACACTGGCTTCCTTACAGTGTAAATGCTGTTTTTCCTCCCTTGAAAATTATTCCTGTTCATTCTTCACCATGCCCTGTGGTTGACTTCTCAATCTGTAGAATCTAGTTCCCTTTCCCAAAGGAGACCTTTTCTGAAGCATTAGGAAAAGGTTCACGACTTCATAGCATCACATACTTCTCCTTTATGGCACTGTGATTGAAAGTTTGTTTTGTTATTCCTGCTTATTTTCCCCACTTGACTCGTCAGTATCTTAACAGGGCACTGGCATATAGTTGGAGCTCTTAATTATTTACTCAATGAATCAATCATTCCTCCCTGTTCCACCTTCATTCCCTTGTCTTGCCCACCATCACCTTTACTACGTAATATAACGTTGCCCACCCAGGTGCCTAGATGTCACTTCCAAAATCTAAGTTGGCTTTCTCCAATCTATCCATTCTGGATCTGAATGAGTTGGGTTAAACGTAAGTCTGATCATGTCTTTTTTTTGTTAAATTTTGTGATGGTGTTTTGCTACACTTAGGAGAAAGGTTGAAATCTTACCAAGCCCTGACATTCTGCCCTCATGAGATTTGTCTTCTCCACTTTTCTATGTTCATGCTAACCTGTTCTGGCTTTTGTATAATCTGGTGCCCCTGCCTAACTCCCTAAACCCCTCCCTCCCCACAAACAAAACATTTAATTTCTTTTCATCCTTTATATCTCAATTTTAAAATTTCCTCAGAAAAAGTCACTATAACTCTAATTCTAATATTAATAACTTCCATATTTATTATCTATTTCCCTGAAACATTCCAGCAGACTATCAGCAAAGCTTACCACTGTGTAATAGGTCTTAACACCAAATGAAGGAATAAACTAACTTCTTGATCAGTTGTATCTAGAAAACAAAAAGTTTTAACATCAACTTTATTATAACCAAAGTATTTGGGGCAGATAATCTTCATCATTCGAATGGACAGTTCAATTAATATTTATTGAATGAATGAGCAACATTTTGTGGGTTCTTTTCAGCTGCTGAGGATTTTACTTGGAGGCTGTTTCATCCTGGTAGGCTCATTGTGCAAAGACATAGCCTTGTTCTAAGTAAAATGTTCTGAGAACCATATTCAAGTTTTTGTATGACAGAAGTGAATAACTGATACTATATGTCCCCCAAATGTTTCAAACCAAGCTTATATCTTTTTCTGTGTCATGTGATTCCACTGAATTTGGGATCAGATGCTTTTCCATATTCAAAAGGATACCAACTTTGTTTTAAGCCCCAGTGTTTACTGAAAGGGGTGATGCTAAGTTTAAAAACAGAGCAGGACTATTTGGTTGTCGTAAGGCTAAGGATGCTACTTGCACTTCTTGAGTGGAGCCAAGGATGCTAAACGTGTTAAAAGCTGGGAGTCCTGAACAACAAAGTACTCTGTGTGTGTGTGTGTGTGTGTGTGCACGCGTGCTCAGTCACGTCCAACTCTCTGTGACACCATGGACTGTCACCCGCCAGACTCCTCTGTCCATAGGATTCCCCAGGCAAGAATACTAGAGTGGGTTGCCATTTCCTCCTCTAGTGGGTCTTCCCAATCTAGGGACTGAACCCAGATCTCTTATGTCTCCTGTATTGGCAGGCAGATTCTTTACCAGCTGAGCCACCAAGAAAGGCCTAACAAAGTACTACTCTGCCTAATTTTGTCAATTACAGCGCTGCTGGGAAGCACAGGAAGGAGTTGCAGAAGAGGTACCTAAATGCCAGAGATGAAGTTATCCATTAAGTCCCAACTAAGCAGACCCAGGCATGGTTTTCTATTTGGGTGTGAATATGGCAGCTTCTTAGAACTTTTTTTTCTTTTAAGGTGTGTGTGTGTGTGTGTGTACCACGAGGGAAGTCCCAGAGCTCCTGTCACAAACCCAGCTGAGGCATGCAGAAAAGTGAGCTTATGAACTCTGAGAATGCTTTATTTCTCAAGAGTGAGTCCCTAGATTCTATCCTTGCAGCTAGGTGGCAGTCTAGAAAGCTTCCTTGAATGCCTCCTTCAGGTTCCCCATAGAAATTCCTTCATAGTGAAAGTCGCTCAGTGTCCGACTTTTTGCAACCCCATGCACTGTAGTCTGCCAGGCTCTCTTTGTCCTTGGAATTCTCCAGGCAAGAATACTGGAGTGGGTAGCCGTTCCCTTCTCCAGTGGCCCACATTCTGTCAGACCTCTCCGCCATGACCCGCCCATCTTGAGTGGCTCCACAGCGCATAGCTTAGTTTCACTGAAGTGGGTAGCCGTTTCCTTCTCCGGGGGATCATCCTGACCCCAAAATTGAACCCGTGTCACCCGCATTGCAGGCAGACTCTTTACCACTGAGCCACCAGGGAGGCCCTCCTTCATGGACCCATAACTTGACAGAAATAAAAATGAGCCCAAAATGTTTCTTCAACTTCTATGAAGGTTTTATTGAAAAAATTTGTAATATATTTTTATCTAAATAGTCTTTTTTGACTGCACTTTGGCATACTGGATCTTAGTTCCCTGAGCAGGAATGGAGCTCACACCCCCTGCATTGAAAGTGCTGAGTCTTATTAACCACTGGACTGCCAGGGAATTCCCCTGGATATTCTTTAAAATGTAGTGATAGGAATTTTTTAAAAAAAATTATACATGCTGATATTAGATAATAGAGCTAAATAATGCTTCCCTTTTGCTTTGATTGCTGGAAAACAGAGCTCCCAGTTTGTGCTCAATTAGATTAATTGCTTTTCTCCTAGGTTTTTCAGTAGTATATAACCCTTTCAATAGTTGGCTCATGTCCTGTTGTGTATTTTAGATAGAATTTACATTTAATAAAATGTACATGTATTCAATACAGTGAATTATGACAATTTTCTATGTCTGGGTTAACAGTCATTAGAACAACTTCATTACCCCAGAGAGTTTCCTTGTACTCCTTTCCAATCAATTTTCCTCCATCTGATGAAACTACTTGCTGAATTCTATGACCCTAGATTAGTTTTTGGTTGTTCTTGAAATTTACTTGAATCGTAGAACTTGTAGTCTTTTAGTCTGGCTTTTTTCACTCAAAATTTTTGACATCCACGTTGTTGCATGAATCAGTATTTCTTTTTAATTGCTGAGTAGTATTTTACCTAGAGGCTTCCCAGGTTGTGCAGTGGTAAAGAATTCTCCTGCCAAAGCAGGAGATGGGTTCAATCCCTGGTTTGGGAAGATCCCCTGCAGGAGGAAGTGGCAACCCACTTCTGTATTCTTACCTGGAGAATTCTATGGACAGAGGAGCCTGGCAGGCTACAATCCATGAAGTTGCCAAAGAGTTGGATATGACTTAGCAACTGAACAACAATGTTACTTTTTAATAAATACTATAATTTATCATGTCTCCTGCATATGGAGTTATTTCCAATGCTTGGCTATTATGGATAAAGTTGGTATGAGCATTCATGCACAATTCTTTGTGGATAGCTCATGTTTCAAAATCTTTGTTCAATGTTTTCATTGTGAAAGTATCTTTATTGTAAACCTCACATCTGGATGGGGAGGGGGAGTGAAAATATAGCAGTCCCAGTATTAGATTTATATCATAACTTAAACACTAAAAACAACTTATAAATTTTAGTTTCCCATTGTTTTGAAACTGAAGGCCAAGGCAAGTACATAACTTATCCCTTCAAATAAACATCTGTCATTTGGAAAACTTCTCATTTAAATTCCTGCTAAGCTAAAGGTTGGATAGCATCACCGATTCAATGGACATGAACTTGGGCGATAGTGAGGGATGGGGAGGCCAGGTGTGCTGTAGTCCATGGGGTTACAAAGAGTCAGACATGACGTAGCAACTAAACAACAACAAAGCTACGGTCGCTGTCTTTTCACATCCTCATTTTACTTGTCCAGTAGGCATACCAGATTCAGCATATTCAAAGGAAAATTTTATCCACCCCACCCACCTCCACACACACAAAAATAAGCTAGCCAGCCCTTCCATATTCTCATGTCAACTCTTTTCTCAGTTGCTCAAACTAAAAATGTGTCTTCATCCTTGATACCTCTCTTTTTCAGAAACCTCACACCTAATCAAGGAGCAAATCTGGTGTGCTCTATCCTCAAAATACAGACTGTCAGGAAGCCAGGCCCTTCTCACTCTCCCTACTGCTAACATGTAGTCAAAGCCACTGTCAGCTCTTGCTTGGATCAGTGAAACAGCCTCCTAACCAGTCTTGCTGCTTCTATCTGTGGTCCCTAGAGCCTAGTCCAAATAGGGCAGCTAGAGTGGTCCTTCCCCAGTCTCAGTTGCGTCAGTCACCGCAATCCATTTTCATTCAGAATAAAAGTCAAAGGTTTCACATGTTCTGCAAGGCCATAGGTAATCCCCTGACCTCCCCTTCACTGGCTTTCTCTCCCCTTTCTCGCTCCTCTCCAGTCACGTGGCTGCCTCCCCTTTCTTTAAACTACCTAGAGCAATCCTGCCTCAGAACTTCAACACTTGGCTATTTCTGGGCCAGGAATTCCACTCTTCCTACCTCCAGCCCCTACATACCGCCCAAGGCTCACTGCCTTACTTTATCCATGTCTCTACTCCGCGTCACTTCATTGGATAGGTCTGGTCTGAGCATCTTTTCTAAAGTGAATCCCACCTCCACCCTCAACACCAGCAATGTCAATTTGTACTGTGTTCTTAGCCCAACCCAGGCCAGCCCACGAAGACTGCTTCAAGTTGAAAGAAGGGCAAACGTGATGACAAGAACTTGACTCAACGCTCTTAAAACAGCTAATAAGTAATGTAAAGAAGAGAGAAATAAGAAAGTGACCGGGGTGAATTGGTGGTCCAGTGACTAAGACTCTGGGCTCCCAGGGCAGGGAGACTGGGTCAGGGACTAAATCCCACATGCCACAGCTAAGACCTGGAGCAGCCAAATAAAAATAAATATTAAAAAGGAAAATTTATTTTTTAAAGTGGCTGGGAACACTGTCTACAGCCTCCCCTGTTTTCTCGTGGAAGCTCCTCTGGGACTTGGTGATCCCCTCAGTCCACCTGGAGTGAAATGTCCACTAGAGTCGAGAAGCACAGAACTGTGGGCTTTGCCTTCCTGCCTCCCCTCACCCCCTGGCCTCCAGCAGCTGGAAACCACCTGTCTTATCATTCTGCTGCACAGTGAGACCAATCGTCGGGGCCTTGTGCGTGGGTGACTGTGGCTTTGATAATCTCCTTTTATCTCTGCCTGCACTCCACAGGGTCTGAGAGTTTTCTGGTCTGTCTTCTTAGAAGCCATGAATTACCATAATGCCTTACTTTCTTCATGATTCTTATTATCACCCGACCTATTATATCTTTCTTTTTTTGCATATTTGTTGCTTGTTTCCCCAAGTAAAATGTTAAGTTCCCTGACAACAGAGACTCGACTCGTTTCGTTCATGCTATATCTCCTCCCCAGTACTTAGAATGGCAGCTGGCACATAGTAAATAATAAAGATTTACGAAATTAATTTTGTTCAATGCATTTAACATCATCCTGTGTAGTCTCTCCCCAAAATTGGTATCATTGTAAGGACTTTAGCCGCTGTTAATGTCAAACCAAACCAAACCTCTCTTTTGGCTTTTTTCTTTCCTTTGAGTTTCAGAAAGTCATTTAGGGGTTGGAATGGGCTTCCTTGGCAGTTCAGACAGTAAAGAATCTGCCTGCAATGCAGGATATCCAGGTTTGATTCCTGGGTCCTGGAGAAGGGCATGGCAACCCACTCCAGTATTCTTGCCTGGGGAATCCCATGGACAGAGAAGCCTGGCAGGCTACAGTCCGTGGGGTCGAAAAGAGTCGGACGTGACTGACCGACTAACACTTTCTTTTCATGACCATGGGAATGCAAGCTACATACACCTCAGACTTGGCACTGGTTTTGTTGCCATGTTAGGACAGTGAGCTGGATACTGTGTCTTCAGTAGCCAGAGTATAAGAAAATTTATTTTCTTATTTAATGTCTAAAGTTCAAATTGCCTCTAATCTAGGGATCGCTTGAATGTAATAAGGCTGAATCACATTGGAGAATAAAAGGCTGAAGTTCAGTCCAATTGACCAGTAAAAGGCCTCTTGGAAACAACATTCTGAGAAAGGCCCTGCTTATTCAACACCAAATATTCTGGGGTCTGAATGAGTGTGAATGGTATGGAGACTCAAAACAAACCGTAACTGCTCATCGATTCAGTCCAACAGATAATTTTATCAAGGGTCTAGTATAACGGAGACTTCCTTCAAATATGTAATCCTACTTGTGATCTATTTTTTTAAGTCAACATTGCCTCTATAGTAAACTATTTTCTGCTAGATGACCCAGAAAATCCAAATCCCTGGTGGAAAATAAGTACATTCATGAGCACTTTTGTGTGCAGATTACAGCACTAAGCTCTGACCTAAAGGAGTCTGCAATTTCTGTCTGCCTGGAGGTAGTGGTTGAAAGAAGCATGATAAGCTTCCCTCTCCCTAAAAGTCTCATTGTTTCCAGCAGAAGAAAAGATGTTGACTAATAAAGCTGTTTTATAGATCACCTCTTTTTGTATTTCGGAAACAGCTAAACTTTGTTTTGCAGATTTTGATAGGATCTATGAGAGTGATCAGAGAAGGCAATGGCACCCCACTCCAGTATTCTTGCTTGGAAAATCCCATGGATGGAAGAGCCTGGTGGGCTGCAGTCCATGGGATCGAGAAGTCAGACACGACTGAGCAACTTCACTTTCACTTTTCGCTCTCATGCATTGGAGAAGGAAATGGCAACCCACGCCGGTATTCTTTCCTGGAGAATCCCAGGGACAGAAGAGCCTGGTAGGCTGCCATCTCTGGGGTTGCACAGAGTCGGACACGACTGAAGCGACTTAGCGGTAGCGGCAGCAGCATGAGAGTGATACAACCTTGACGTACTCCTTTTCCTATTCGAAACCAGTCTGTTGTTCCATGTCCAGTTCTAACTGTTGCTTCCTGACCTGCATACAGATTTCTCAAGAGGCAGGTCAGGTGGTCTGGTATTCCCATCTCTTTCAGAATTTTCCACAGTTTATTGTGATCCACATAGTCAAAGGCTTTGGCATAGTCAATAAAGCAGAAATAGATGGTTTCAAATATGAAAAGGAGTACATCAAGGCTGTATATTGTCACCCTGCTTATTTAACTTCTATGCAGAGTACATCATGAGAAACACTGGGCTGGAAGAAGCACAAGCTGTAATCAAGATTGCCAGGGGAAAGATCAATAACCTCAGATATGCAGGTGACACCACCCTTATGGCAGAAAGTGAAGAGGAACTGAAAAGCCTCTTGATGAAAGTGAAAGAGGAGAGTGAAAAAGTTGGCTTAAAGCTCAACATTCAGAAAACGAAGATCATGGCATCCAGTCCCATCACTTCATGTGAAATAGATGGGGAAACAGTGGAAACAGTGTCAGACTTTATTTTTTTGGGTTCCAAAATCCCTGCCAATGGTGACTGCAGCCATGAAATTAAAAGACGCTTACTCCTTGGAAGGAAAGTTATGACCAACCTAGATAGCATATTCAAAAGCAGAGACATTACTTTGCCAACTAAGGTCCGTCTAGTCAAGGCTATGGTTTTTCCTGTGGTCATGTATGGATGTGAGAGTTGGACTGTGAAGAAGGCTGAGCGCCCAAGAATTGATGCTTTTTAACTGTGGTGTTGGAGAAGACTCTTGAGAGTCCCTTGGACTGCAAGGAGATCCAACCAGTCCATTCTGAAGGAGATCAGCCCTGGGATTTTTTTGGAAGGAATGATGCTAAAGCTGAAACTCCAGTACTTTGGCCACGTCATGCAAAGAGTTAACTCATTGGAAAAGACTCTGATGCTGGGAGGGATTGGGGGCAGGAGGAGAAGGGGACGACCCAGGATGAGATGGCTGTATGGCATCACCGACTCGATGGACGTGAGTCTGAGTGAACTCTGGGAGTTGGTGATGGACAGGGAGGCCTGGCGTGCTGCGATTCATGGGGTTGCAAAGAGTTGGACACGACTGAGCGGCTAAACTGAACTGAACTGATGAGAGTGATATAATATCACTTTGATAGTGTATCAGCTCAGTTTGGAGCCAAGGGTGGATCTTGTGGCTGGGAGGGTAGTGAATCTTCTATACCTGCCTCATCTTCCCCAGATACTCAGAGACCATGGCTTTTGTAAGAAAAGGGCATGCCACACCAAATTCTGATCAGAAATAATAAATATGGAAAACAGAGTAATCGGCTTTTTAAGAAGCCATGTACATATAAAAACTGAAAGTGCAAAGTCAAATATTTATGTGGTTTCTGTGAAGGACTTTGCTAAATTAAACAAGTCTGGAATAGATTAACTCTAGGCAGAGGGGTCTGGCCAAGAATTAAGAGTGCTGGCTCTATTTGGTCACAGAGCCACACAAACAAGGCATTGCAGGTAGAGAGAATTTAAACCAGGGCAGAAAAATCACAGGGTGAAAGAGTTCAGACCAGAAAAACCCTAAACAACAAAACATATAATTAAACAAACAAAAACCCATGGGGAAAACACAAGCTAATTGGTATAAACTTCCTTGTTTCAAAGTTGATGACTGTCAATGCAATTCACTTAGAAAGATGAGCCTGAGACCAGGTATGACTTGTTGACAAAGAATCAATCTTTAGAAAATGGAAGGTCCTTTTCTCTGTAACTCATACCTTTACCCAGAAGTCACAGGCTTCCTGGAATGACTTAAAAATCTAAGATCTCTTGGAAATGACTTTGAAACTCAAGTTTTCAATATTATTGACCCAGCCAGCCCTTCTTAGACATACAGATTGTATGGCCACATCTATGTGACTGGAACAGAAGACCAAGCAGAGAGAACAGCAAGGAATGAGCAGGAACAGAAGAGACATTTTGCTGTTGACCATTCCTTTTTTGTCTTTTAAATATCACATCTTTGACTGTTTTTTGGCTGTGCTGGGTCTTAGTTGCAGCACGCAGGATCTTTAATTTTCATTGAGGCATGCGGGATCTTCAGTTGTAGCATGTGGGATCTAGTGCCCTGACCAGGGATTGAACCCGGACCCCCTACGTTGGGAATTTGGAGTCTTAGCCACTGGACCACCAGAGAAGTCTTCATCTTTGACTTTTAGTTATGGAAAATTTCTAATACAGATACAAAGATAGAAACAAAAGTATAATAAATTCTCATGAGCTCATCACTGAGCTTTTAGTTCAGTTCAGTTGCTTAGTCGTGTCAGACTCTTTGCGACCCCATGAATCACAGCACGCCAGGCCTCTCTGTCTCCATCACCAACTCCTGGAGTTCACCCAAACTCATGTGCATCGAGTCAGGGATGCCATCCGGCCATGTCATCCTATGTCGTCCCCTTCTCCTCCTGCCCCCAATCCCTCCCAGCATCAGGGTCTTTTCCATTGAGTCAGCTCTTCGCATGAGGTAGCCAAAGTATTGGAGTTTCAGCCTCAGCATCAGTCCTTCCAATGAACACTCAGGACTGGTCTCCTTTAGGATAGACTTGTTGGATCTCCTTGCAGTCCAAGGGACTCGAAAGAGTCTTCTCCAACACCACCTGTTTGCAATATTTTCTTTATTATTTCGTCTATCCCTCCCTTGTTTTACTTTTATTTCTGTTGGCATATTTTAGTAACTCTCAAACAAGTATCATTTCACCCATCAAATACTATCTTTTTCTTTTTTTAGCAAAAATCACATGACTGTTATCCTCATCCTCAACAAAATTAATATTATTTTTTAATCAACTAATGTATATCTAAATCTATGTTCAGATTTATTCAACTGGCTTTTGATAGTTGGTTTGTTTGAACTGGGATTTAAGCAAGGTCCATACTTTGCATTTAATTGGTATATCCTTTTTAACATTTTTTGATTGGAGGATAATTGCTTTACAATGTTGTGCTGGTTTCTGCTGTGTGATAACTGTTATATCTTTTACATCTCTTTTAATATATGATTTCATCTTCCCTTCTCCACCCTCCTAACATTCATTGACTGAAAAGTTGGGTCAAGTGTCCTCTGGTATTTCTTAAATTTTGGACTTTTCTGATTGCATTTCCATGAAATCATTTAAAATCCTCCTGTATCTCTTGTATTTTTTGTAAACTGAGTTAGATTTGGATGAGGAATTAAATTCAGGTTACTTATTTTGGCAAGAGCATTTCATTGGCTGTGCTGTAATCTTCCTATAACATCATGTCAATAGGAAGTGATGATCAGCTTGATTGATGGGTTCAGGTAGATTTTTAATTAAAATCTTGTTTTATTTAAAATTCTTTATTTAAAATAAAATTCTATTTTAAAATTCTTAATTATGATATGATACATTCCCTGTGGAACAATTAGAAAATACAGATGGCAATAAATACAAAAATAAAAAGTAAGTGCATTCCCACAATCTAAAGAAGACTACCATTTACATTTGGCATATGTCTTTCTAGGTTTTTACTGTTTTGATTGATCAATCTTGAAAGTTTTTCCCTTCTTTCCCTATTAGTCTTATGCTGCCTTTTAAAATATCATCCAATAAATTCTTCAGTTAACAAATATTTTGGGGTACCTATTATTATTATTGTGAATGATACTAGAAAGAAGAAAGGAAGTCAGGAAGAGTGTAGTCTGAGCACCTGCTATGTAGCAGTGCTTTTACATTAATTTTTTATTGAAGGATAATTGCTTTACAGAATTTTGTTTTGTGTCAAACCTCAACATGAATCAGCCATAGGTATACATATATCCCCTCCCTTTTGAACCTCCCTCCCATCTTCGCCCCATCCCATCCCTCTAGATTGATACAGAGCCCCTATTTGAGTTTCCTGAGCCATACAGCAAATTCCCGTTGGCTATCTAATTTACATATGGTAATATAAGTTTCCATGTTACTCTTTCCATACATCTCACCATCTCCTCCACTCTCCCCATGTCCATAAGTCTGTTCTCTGTCTGTTTCTCCATTGCTGCCCTGTAAGTAAATTCTTCAGTACCATTTTTCTAGATTCCATATATATGCATTAGAATTTGATATTTATCCTTCTCTTTCTGATTCACTTCACTCTGTATAATAGGTTCTAGGTTCATCCACCTCATCAGAACTGACTCTAATGTGTTCCTTTTTATGGGTGAGTAATATTCCACTGTGTATATGTACCACAGCTTCTTTCGGAGAAGGAAATGGCAACCCACTCCAGTACTCTTGCCTGGAAAATTCCACAGACGGAGGAGCCTGGTAGGCTACAGTCCATGGGGTTACAAAGAGTCGGACACGACTGAGCGACTTCAATTCACGAACTTCACTCACTTCATACTTTCTCACTGGAGAAGGAAATGGCAACCCACTCCAGTATTCTTGCCTGGAGAATCCTATGGATAGAGGAACCTGGAGGGCCATGGTCCATGGGGTCACAGAGAGTCGGACACAACTGGAGTGACTAAGTAAGCACCACAGCTTCTTTTTCCATTCATCTGTTGATGGGCATATAAGTTGCTTCCATGTTCTAGGTATTGTAAATAGTGCTGCAGTGAACAACGGGATACATGTGTCTTTTTCAGTTTTGGTTTCCTCAGGGTATATGCCTAGGAGTAGGATTGCTGGGTCATATGGTGGTTTTATTCCTAGTTTTTTTTTAAGGAATCTCCATACCATCTTCCATGGTGGCTGTATCAATTTACATTCCCACCAACAGTGCAAGAGTGTTCCCTTTTCTCCACACCCTCTCCAGCATTTATTGTTTGTAGACTTTTTGATGATGGCCATTCTGGCTGGTGTGAGGTGATATCTCACTGTAGTTTTGATGTGCATTTCTCTAATAATGAGCAATGTTGAGAATCTTTTCATGTTTTTGTTAGTCATCTGTAAGTCTTCTTTGGAGAAATGTCTGTTTAGGTCTTTTCCCCACTTTTTGATTGGGTTGTTTGTTTTTCTGACATTGAGTTGTATGAGCTGCTTGTGTATTTTGGAAATTAATCCTTTGTCAGTTGTTTCATTTGCCATTATTTTCTCCCATTCTGAGGGTGGTCTTTTCACCTTACTTATAGTTTCCTTTGCTGTGCAAAAGCTTTTAAGTTGAATCAGGTCCCACTTGTTTACTTTTGTTTTCATTTCCATTATTTTAGGAGGTGGGTCATAGAGGATCTTGCTTTGATTTATGTCATCGAGTGTTCTGCCTATGTTTTCCTCCAAGATTTTTATAGTTTCTGGTCTTAGATTTAGGTCTTTAATCCATTTTGAGTTTATCTTTGTGCATGGTGTTAGGAAGTGTTCTAATTTCATTCTTTTACATGTAGCTGTCCAGTTTTCCCAGCCTCTTTTATTGAAGAGGCTGTCTTTGCCTCATTGTGTATTCTTGCCTCCTTTGTCAAATATAAGGTACCCATAGGTGCATGGGTTTATGGACTTTCTATCTTGTTCCACTGGTCTATATTTCTGTTTTTGTGCCAGTACCATACTGTCCTGATGACTGTAGCTTTGTAGTATAATCTGAAGTCAGGAAGGTTGACTCCTCCAGCTCCATTCTTCTTTCTCAAGATTGCTTTGGCTATCTGGGGTCTTTTGTGTTTCCTTATGAATTGTGAAATTTTTTGTTCTGGTTCTGTGAAAAATGCCATTGGTAATTTGATAGGAATCGCATTGAATCTGTAGATTACATTTGGTAGTATAGTCATTTTCACAATATTGATTCTTCCTACCCAGGAACATGGAATATCCCTCCATCTGTTTATGTCATCTTTGATTTCTTTCATTAGTGTCTTATAATTTTCTGTGTACAGTTCTTTTGTCTCCTTAGGTAAGTTTATTCTGAGATATTTGATTCTTTTTGTTGCAATGGTGAATAGGATTGATTCCTTAATTTTTCTGATTTTTTATTGTTAGTATATAGAAATGCAAGTGATTTCTGTGTATTGATTTTGTATCCTGAAACTTGGCTGAATTCACTGATTAGCTCTAGTAATTTTCTGATACTATCTTTAGGGTTTTCTATGTACGGTATCATGTCATCTGTAAACAGTGAGAGCTTTACTTCTTCTTTTCCGATCTAGATTTCTTTTATTTCCTTTTCTTTTCTGATTGTTGTAGCTAGAACTTCCAGAACTATGTTGAATAATACTGGTGAAGGTGGGCACCCTTGTCTTGTTCCTGATGTTAGGAATGCTTTCAGTTTTTCACCACTGAGAATAATGTTTGCTGTAGGCTTATTATATATGGTCTTTACTATGTTCAGGTAGGTTCCTTCTATGCCCATTTTTTGAAGAGTTTTAATCATAAATGGGTGCTGAATTTTGTCAAAGGCTTTTTCTGGGCTTTTTCTGCATCTATTGAGATGATCATATGGTTTTTATCTTTCAATTTATTAATATGGTGTATCACATTGATTTATCTGCATATACTAAACAATCCTTGCATTCCTGGAATAAACCCAACTTGATCATGGTGTATGAGCTTTTTGATGCATTGCTGAATTCTGTTCAAGAAAATTTCGTTGAGGATTTGTACATCTATGTTCATCAGTGATATTGGTCTGTAGTTTTCTTTTTCTGTGTTGTCTTTGTTGGTTTTGGTATCAGGGTGATTGTGGCCTCCTAGAATGAGTTTGGAGGTATTCCTTCCTCTGCAATTTTTTGAAAGAGTTTTAGAAGGATAGGCATTAGCTCTTCTCTAAATGTTTGATAGAATTCTCCTGTGAAGTCGTCTGGTCCTGGGCTTTTGTTTTTGGGAGATTTTTGATCATAGCTTCAATGTCAGTGCTTGTAATTGGGTTGTTCATAATTTCTATTTCTTCCTTGTTCAGTCTTGAAAGATTGAACTTTTCTAAGAATCTGTCCAATTCTTCCAGGTTATCCATTTTATTGCCATATGGTTGTTCATAATAGTCTCTAATAATCCTTCATATTTCTGCATTGTCTGTTGTAACCCCTCCTTTTTTATTTCTAGTTTTGCTGATTTCATTCTTCTCTCTTTTTTTCCTGATGAGTCTGGCCAAAGGTTTGTCAATTTTGTTTATCTTGTCAAAGAACCAACTTTTAGTCTTATTAGTCTTCACTATTGTTTCTTTCATTTCTTTTTCATTTAATTCTTCTCAGATCTTTATGATTTCTTTCCTTCTATCAGTTTTGGGGTTCAATTTTGGGGTTTTTCTTTTTCCAGTGTTTTAGGTGTAAAGCTGTATTGACTATTCGATGTTTTTCTTGTTTCTTGAGATAGGATTGTATTGCTATAAACTTCCCTCTTAGGACTGCTTTTTCTGCATCCCATAGGTTTTTTTTGTTTGTTTGTTTGTTTTTGAGTTGTCGTGTTCTCAATGTCATTTTTTTCCAGAAATTTTTTAATTTCCCTTTTGATTTCTTCAGTAACCTGTTGGTTATTTAGAAACATGTTGTTTAATCTCCATGTGTTTGTGATTCTTACAGCTTTTTTTCTTGTAATTGACATCTAGTCTTATAGTGTTGTGGTTGGAGAAGATGCTTGATATGATTTCAATTTTCTTAAATTTACTGAGGTTTGATCTGTGACCCAAGATATGGTCTATCCTGGAGAATGTTTCCTGTGCATTTGAGAAGAAGATGTATTCTTCTGCATTTGGATGGAATGCCCTGAAGAAAACAATGAGATCCATCTCATCTAATGTATCATTTAAGACTTGTGTTTTCTTATTAATTTTCTGTTTTGACGATCTGTCCATTGGTGTGAGTGGGGTGTTAAAGTCTCCTACTATTATTGTGTTACTCTCAATTTCTCCTTTTATGTGTAAGTGTTTGTCTTATGTATTAAGGTGCTCCTGTGTTGGGTGCATAGATATTTACAATTGTTATGTCTTTCTCTTGGATTGATCCCTTGATCATTATGTAGGGTCCTTCCTTATCTCTTGAAATCTTCTTTATTTTAAGGTCTATTTTGTCTGATCTGAGGGTTGCTACTCCAGCTTTCTTTTGTTTCCCATTTGCATGGAATATGTTTTTCTTGTAGACAGCATATATATGGGTCTTGTTTTTGTACCCATTCAGCCAGTCTGTGTCTTTTGGTTGGAGCATTTAATCTACTTACATTTAAAGTAATTATTGATATATCTGTTCCTATTGCCATTTTTTTTAATGGTTTGGGGTTGATTATGTAGATCTTTTTTCTTTTGTATTTCTTGACTATATAAGTCCTTTTAACATTTGTTGTAAAGCTGGTTTGTGGTACTGAATTCTCTTAACTTTTGCTTGTCTGAAAAGCTTTTTATTTCTCCATCAATTTTGAATGAGATCCTTGCTGGGTACTGTAACTTTGGTTGTAGATTTTTCCCATGCAGTACTTTAAATATATCCTGTCATTCCCTTCTGGCCTGCAGAGTTTCTGCTGAAAGATCAGCTGTTAAGCATATGGGGTTTCCCTCATATGCTACTTGTTGCTTCTCCCTTGCTGCTTTTAATTTTCTTTCTTTGTGTTTAGTCTTTGTTAGTTTGATTAGTATGTGTCTTGGCATGTTTCTCCTTGGGTTTATCCTGTATGGGACTCTTTGCACCTCTTGGACTTGATTGTCTATTTCCTTTTTCATGTTGGCCAAATTTTCAACTATAATCTCTTCAAAAATTTTCTCATATGCTTTCTTTCTCTCTTCTTCTTCTGGGACCCCAGTAATTCGAATGTTGGTGCACCTGATTTTGTCCCAGTGGTCTCTGAGACTATCTTCAGTGCTTTTCCTTCTTTTGACTTTATTCTGCTCTTCAGAAGTTATTTACACCATGTTATCTTCCAGCTCACTGATTCATTCTTCTGCTTCAGATATTCTGCTATTGATTCCTTCTAGAGTATTTTTAATTTCAGTAATTGTGTTGTCTCTGTATGTTTATTCTTTAATTCTTATAGGTCTTTGTTAATTGATTTTTCATTTTCTCCATTCTGTTTTCAAGGCTTTTGATCATCTTTAGTATCATTATTCTGAATTCTTTTTCAGGCACTTTCCCTATTTCCTCTTCATTTATTTGGACTTCTCTGTTTCTAGTTTGTTCCTTCATTTGTGTAGTATTTCTCTGCCTTTATTTATTTATTTTTTAACTTATGTTTGAGGTCTCCTTTTCCCAGGCTTCAAGGTTGAATTCTTTCTTCCTTTTGGCTCTTGCCCTCCTAAGATTGGTCCAGTGGTTTGTGTAAACTTCCTATAGGGTGAGATTTGTGCTGAGTTTTTGTTTGTTTGTTTTTCCTCTGATGGACATGATTGAGTGAGGCGCTAATCCTGTCTGCTGGTGATTTGGTTTGTACTTTTGTTTTGTTTGTTGTTTAGATGACGCGTCCTGCATGGGGTACTAGTGGTGGTTGGGTGATGCCAGGTGTTGTATTACAGTGGTTTCCTTTGTGTGAGTTCTCACTATTTGATACCCCCTAGGGTTAGTTCTCTGGTAGTCTAGAGTCTTGGAATCAGTGCTCCCACTCCAAAGGCTTGATCTCTGGTCACGAACGAGGATTCCACAAGTGGTTTATCATGACATTCAGGTCAGTTCAGTTCAGTTGCTCAGTCGTGTCAGACTCTGCGACACCATGAACCGCAGCACGCAAGGCCTCCCTGTCCATCACCAACTCCCGGAGTCCGCCTGAGTCAGTGATGCCATCCAGCCATCTCATCCTCGGTCGTCCCCTTCTCCTCCTGCCCCCAACCCCTCCCAGCATCAAAGTCTTTTCCAATGAGGCAACTCTTCGCATGAGGTGGCCAAAGTACTGGAGTTTCAGCTTTAGCATCATTCCTTCCAAAGAAATCCCAGGGTCGATCTCCTTCAGAATGGACTGGTTGGATCTCCTTGCAGTCCAAGGGACTCTCAAGAGTCTTCTCCAACACCACAGTTCAAAAGCATCAATTCTTCAGTGCTCAGCCTTCTTTTTAGTCCAGCTCTCACATCCATACATGACTACTGGAAAAACCATAGCCTTCACTAGATGGACCTTTTTTGGCAAAGTATGTCTCTGCTTTTGAATATGCTGTCTAGGTTGGTCATCGGAGAAGGTAATGGCACCCCACTCCAGTACTCTAGCCTGGAAAATCCAATGGATGGAGGAGCCTGGTGGGCTGCAGTCCATGGGGTGGCTAAGAGTTGGACACGACTGTGCAACTTCACTTTCACTTTTCACTTTTATGCATTGGAGAAGGAAATGGCAACCCACTCCAGTGTTCTTGCCTGGAGAATCCCAGGGACAGGGGAGCCTGGTGGGCTGCTGTCTATGGGGTCACACAGAGTTGGCTAGGACTTAAGCGACTTAGCAGCAGCAGCAGCTCCAGCAGGTTGGTCATAACTTTCCTTCCAAGGAGTAAGCGTCTTTTAATTTCATGGCTGCAATCACCATCTGCAGTGATTTTGGACCCCTCAAAAATAAAGCCAGCCACTGTGTCCACTGTTTCCCCATCTATTTCCCATGAAGTGATGTGACCGGGTGCCATGATCTTAGTTTTCTGAATGTTGAGCTTTAAGCCAACTTTTTCACTCTCTTCTTTCACTTTCATCAAGAGGCTCTTTAGTTCTTCTTCACTTTCTGCCATAAGGGTGGTGTCATCTGCATATCTGAGGTCATTGATATTTATCCTGGCAATCTTGATTCCAGTTTGTGCTTCCTCCAGCCCAGCGTTTCTCATGATGTACTCTGCATAGAAGTTAAATAAGCAGGGTGACAATATACTACCTTGATGTACTCCTTTTCCTATTTGGAACCAGTCTGTTGTTCCATGTCCAGTTCTAACTGTTGCTTCCTGGCCTGCATATAGGTTTCTCAAGAGACAGGTCAGGTGGTCTGATATTCCCATCTCTTCCAGAATTTTCCAGTTTCTTGTGATCCACACAGTCAAAGGCTTTGGCATAGTCAATAAAGCAGAAATAGATGTTTTTCTGGAACGCTCTTGCTTTTTTAATGATCCAGCAGATGTTGGCAATTTGATCTCTGGTTCCTCTGCCTTTCCCAAAACTAGCTTGAACATCTGGAAGTTCACAGTTCATGTATTGCTGAAGCCTGGCTTGGCATTAAGTGAGATTAAAACAAATGTCCAAAAATGAGAAGCCAAAGATGAACCTCAGACAAATGGCAGTTACAAAATCGGGCAAATAATAATTAAAATAATGGAACATACACTACATATACATATGTAATGTATATACTTATACACTCATGAGCAAAGTAAAAACCGTGCAACAAAATAAAGCACAGTAGATTGACTCGGCCAACAAAGTAAATCAAAAAGTATACTTACCAGTTAAGAGCAAAACTAAAGCACAAAGTGGAAAACAAAAGTAAAGCAAGGTGCCAAGTGGAGAATAAAGCAATGAAAACAAAACTAACAAATATGTTGAGAGGAAAGAAAAGAAAGAATAGATATGCAAAGTTTAACAGAGGTAGATGAAGAAGATTGACATACATTAATGATTAACTGCAAGGGGAAAATAACAATAGGAAAGGCAAGCAAGGGAATAAACGTAGAAAAAATATACTAGGTTTAAAAATTTTAAAAATTAAAATTATCAAAAAGAGAAAAAAAAAGATGGAAGAAGAGAGAAAAGAGGGGAAAAAAAGGAACACTCCACAGAACTGCAAAAGCCCAACATAGAGGCAGAGGTTTATAGCAACAATAAAAAGTGTGACTGAATATACACACAGACATATACACTCATAAGCAAAATCAAAACAGTCCAACAAAAATAAAGTAGTATAGATTGACCAGGCAAACAAAGGAAACCAAAAATTATATCTGCCAGGACAAAACTAACTAAGCACAAACTGGAAAACAAAACTAAAGCAAAGTGCCAAGTGGGGAATAAAGCAATGAAAATAAAACTGACAAATATGTTGAGAGGAAAGGAAAGAAAGAATATATATACAAAGTTACATAGAGGTAGATAAAGAAGATTTATATATATATTAGATTAACTGCAAGGGGAAAAGAACAGTAGGAAAAGCAAACAAAGGGATAAATGTAGAAAAAATAATAATAGGTTTAAAAAATTAAAACTAAAAAAAGAAAGAAAGGAAAAAAAAACTCTACAGAACTGCAAAAGCTCAACGTAGAGGCAGAGGTTTATAACGACAATAAAAAATGTGACTGAAATAAAAAAGCTCAAAAGCTTAATTAGATTTCATAGATCCAATAACATCAACAACTACAACAGAGGGAGGAAAAAGGAAAAAAAGAAAAAAAAATCCAAAAGAATCTACAGAACAAGTCAAAACAAGAATAATAAACGTTTTTCTTGATTCACTGCTGTCAGATTCTCCCTCACTGGGAGTCACAGTCCACCTCCCTTCCCTAGGTTGCCCTCCAACACTGCGCTCATCTCTGGACCTTCTGTGGGGGCAGCTCAGATTCTCATCTGTTCCTGCTCCTATGTGTTCTTGCCTCCAATGTCCACAGCTATCAGAACTAGTGCATTTTCTTTTGTGGGAGCTCTCAATGACATTTTATATATTCTATAGATAGAGAGTCTGCCTAGTTGATCGTGTGGATTTAATCTGCAGCTTATACAGCTGGTGGGAAGGTTTTGGGTCTTCTTCCTTAGCCACACTGCCCCTGGGTTTCAATTGTGGCTTTATTTCCACCTCTGCACATGGGTCGTCCACTGGGGTCTGCTCCTGAGGCTGCCCTGGAGGACTTGGGTTTGCCCCTGGGAGGGCCACGTGTGGAGGTGGTGCAGCTGCTTAGGTCTCAGGGGTTCTGGCAGCACCAGGTACTCAGGGGAGTTGGTGGCCAGAGCAGCAGAAAAAGGTGCTCTAGAAGGGTATGGCAACCCGTATTGACCAATACGCTTCAGTATTCTTGCCTGGAGAACCCCTCCCTGACAGAGAAGCCTGGCAGGCCACAGTCTACAGGGTTGCAAAGAGTCAGACACTACCGAAGCAACCCTGTGTGCATAGATCCAAGACTGTTTTTGCCTGTGGCAGCTGTGCCCCAGTGAGAATTGAGCATGAAGGTGGTGCAGCTGCTTGACTTGCAGGGACCTTAGTGGCGCCAAGTGTGTAAGGACACGGACTGCCTCCGCCACAGGAGTTATGGCCCTATCAGAGTCTTTTTTTCAAGCCTCTTGTAGCTGGCAATCAGAAGGCTTCTTTCCTCGGTCTTTTTCTGTAGCTCCACCTGTTCAGGCACTTAGAGGGCTCCCTTGCCTGGGGTCCTTCTCTGTTGTTCCGCAAGTTCAGGGGGTCCTACTCCGTCGTTCAGCGCATCAGGCATTTGATGGGCCAGCCTCTGTTGATCAGCTGCCGATGCTGGCCTGTGTGGAGAGAGGCTATGGTGATGGCTCCACCCCTTATGCGTGACTCAGCAGTATCGCCTTGCTTCCATGGCTGCACAGCTTTCCTCCACAGGCATTTCCCACCACAGTCTCCTCCCTCACTTCCTTTCGATCCGTCTCTCCACAGTCAACAGCAGCCCTCACCCTGGGATGGCTCCACAATCCCCAAACTCTGCGTCCCTGTCCGGGGTAGGTATGGCTGCGGCAAGGACTGCCTGATTCTCATTCTATTTAGGCTGCCACAGATCAGCTGTTTCACTCAGCCTTAAATGTTTCTCCTCTGACCCAAGTGATTGCCGCAATGTGGGGATCAGACCCCTGCTTCAGTTCCCTGACCCACTAAGAGCAGGTCCAGTCCTATTAACACTCCTATTTTCCCCCCTAGTTCTTCGTGCTACCGAGTTTTGCGTGGTTCAATATATTCTTTTCCTCTGGTCAGGCACTCCTGTCCTCTCAGCTGGTGTTCTCTACATTATTTTTTACTTATTGTCACAATGACCTTGTGAACAGAGGTATTAATGTTATACTCCCATTTAACAAAAGAGGAGATTGACACTCAGGCTTCCTGGAGTCTTTAACTCTGAGCCCAGACTCTTGAAGTCTTCTGATTCAAATCCAAAGTCCAAACATTCATTTCCTTCCTGAATTTTGTGATACTGATATCAAACAGGGCCATTCTATCTAGTCAGTTAAATATGTACTTGATGGGCACAATAAAATGTAATTATTGCTTAACATGTTTGAGAGATTTTATCTGATCTTTAGTAAGGCAAAGCCATTTAGGCATACAGAAACAAAGTGCAGAAAGTTTTCCATTTCTCAGAGATTAAAAAAAAGTTTTACATGTTTTCTGTGTTCTTCATCTTTATTATTTCTCTCTTTTCTTGAGCCTCCCTGGTGGCTCAGATGGTAAAGAGTCTGCCCGCAATGCTGGAGATCTGGGTTTGATCCCTGGGTTGGGAAGCTCTTTTGGAGAAGGAAATGGCAACCCACTCCAGTATTCTTGCCTGAAGAATCCCATGGACAGAAGAGCCTGGCGAGCCCCAGTCCATGGGGTCGCAAAGAGTTGGACACGACTGAGTGAGTAATACTCATCTTTTCTCGTGGTAGTGATAGTTAAGAGTCTTTAACTTAAAGTAGGTGAAAAGAATGGAAAAGTGGATAAAAATCTGTGATGGGGGAGACTGGGTTTGGGGTCATCTATAAATCTTGTTATATATATATATAACCTGTTGCATGGTTTAATTCAAAGCACAGAATTTTAGAACTGGATGGTATTTTAAAGCTCATCTTCTGGAACATTCTTAATATATAACAAAGAGGCCAAAGCCCCAGTGGGTTCAGTGACTTTCCTCGGGTCACTCTGTTACAGGGAAGAAGTGACTCCTTGTTGAATCTGTTTCTTTTACTTTAACCTTTGCTTCTCCTTGCTTTTGTTTACTAAAAGGATATTGTCCATACATAAAGGCCTGCCTCGGGGAACCCTGCTTCTCTACCTGAATGTGAAACCAAAATGCCTTTGTTCAGGACCCTGTCCACTTCTAGACGGCTACGGGAAGGACAAAATTAACACATCCCCTCCCCAAGACTAGCCATTCCAGGAGATATTTGTAAGATTAATGCCCCTTTCTACTTTACCTCCTCACCTCTCCCCCTCTCTGTTCTAGGAGGGATCCTGGCATTCAGACCCTGATAAGATGGTTATTTTGAGACCATTAGTCCTCTATCTTCTCAATCAGCTAGCTTTCTGAATAAATTCATATTCTGTGCCTCAGCACCTTGTCTCTTGGATGTTGTTGGCCTGTGTGGGGCAAATAGAGCAAGCTTGTACTTGGCAAACAATCTCAACTGCTTTGATATCAAGTCATGATTTGAATTCAGATCTTTGACAGTGATCAAGACCATACCCAAGAAAAAGAAATGCAAAAAGGCAAAATGGTTGATCACCATTATGTGAGTTTAACCCATTTTGAAAATTTTTCCCTCTGTGAACTGAAGGAAATGCTTGAACAATCTTTTCATTACACTTGGGGTGGGCACTGGTTTTACCGGATTCTGAAGTGTCCTACAGTTGCAAAAACATGTGCCAAGTATGGCTTCCTACTATTGTGTAAGCTGAGGACCAGGATACAAAGAAGGACTTCAGACAGGGAGAGAAAACGTATTTAAATAAGGCTATGATTATATTTTTTTTCTAGTTTCTTTAATCTTCTGCAAGAAAAGTTTAAATAAATGTGCCTTTTATAGCCATTTTAATTCCCAAATAAAAGTAGAAGAATATGTTTGTAATATTATGTATCATATTCTAGAAATACCGAAATATAGAAAAATATAAAAATGTAAAACTCACTAGGGAAAATTGAAGCGAAAATATTTTATTATGCTATACTTTAAAATGCAAACATGGAAGTTAAAAATAAATGGCAGGAAATAACTAATTGTTCACTCAATAACAAGCTCTTGGGACAGTGGTTTGAAGCAGCTAGATGATGTGTTTCATATCCAGTTTCCTACCATTTTGTATAAACATTGCCTCCCTGTTTCCTTCAGGGATAAATTTAACCTAAAAATCAGTCTCGGCGTCTCCAGTGCTGTCCTGTTTGTAGGGCAATCATCAGTCCACAGGTTTTTGACACTGTGGCTCACATGATACCGTCAGCTGACAGACGTGCATCACTTACCCATTTTCTAATAATATTTCTGGACTGTGAACAGGGACTGATGGTGCCATGCGGTATATAGCTATTTATTCTGGCTTCTAAGCAGTTGGAATGTGGGGAACTATTTAGTTCCACAGCATTTGACAGAAGGGAACAGATTTGCTAGATGAGGTGGAAAACAAGCCTGTCATTGTAGGCAGAGAATAAATTGGCATAAATGTAGTATCCTTCTGATATGTATATCCAGTAGTAAAGAATAATATCAACTACCACCAACATTCAACTCAAAGAAGTATTTTTAAAAAATACATAATGGGGGAGAAGGAACACTGACATACCTATCAACTAACTTCAACAATTATCGACTCGTAGCTGACCTGTTTTGTCCCCAGCTATTCCCTTGCCTTCACTATATTAAAGCATATTCCAGACATCAAATTATTTTATCCATAAATATGTTAGCATCTATCTCTACAAGACAGGAACTCTTTTTTTAAAAAAAGCAACCATAATACTACATCTCATCTAAAAATTGGATAATAAAAATTCATTAAATATACAGTTACTATTGAAATTTTTTTCTTTTTTGGCTGCACAGCTTGTGAGATCTTTTTCATTATTTTTTTTCAATTATGCTTGTGAGATCTTAGTTCCTCAACCAGGGATGGAACCTGGGACCACAGCAGTGAAAGAGCTGAGTGCTAACCATTGGACAACCAGGGAATCCCTCCTTCTTTGTTTTAAGTTCATATGTATGGAACAGAATCCAAGTAAGGTCCATACATTTCAGTTGGCTGTTTCTTAAACATTTTAAAAATTAAAATTAAAAACATTTTAATTGTGGTAAAATACATGAAACATAAAATTTCCCATCTTAACCATTTTTAAATGTGCAGTTCTGTAGTATTAAGTGTATTCACCTTGTTATACAACCATCATCACCATCCATCTCCAAACTCTTTTCATCTTGCATAACTGAAACTCTGCATTCATTACACCGGCACTCCCCACTGCCCTATTCCCTTGGCAACCACCATTCTACTTTCTGTCTCTGTGAATTCAACTACTCTAGGTATCTCAAATAAGTGCGATCATACAACATTTGTCTTTTTGATTGCACTTAACATAATGGTCTCAAGGTTCATCCGTGTTGTGGTATGTATCAGAATTTCATTCCTTTTCAAGGCTCAGTACCATTCTATTGTATGTATATACCGCATTTCATCCATCTGTTCATTTGTTGATGAACTCTAGGGTTGCTTCCATCTCTTTGCTATTGTGAATAATGCTTCCATGAACACGGGTGGGCAGATATCCAGACCTTGCTTTAAATTCTTTTGGATATATACCCAGAAGAGGAATTATTGGATCTTGTGGTAATTCTACTTCTTTTTCTTTTCAGGGACCACCATACCATTTTCCTTAGGGGCCGCACCATTTTACATTCCAGCAATAATGCACAAGGGTTCCAAGTTCTCTACATCTTTGCCAACTCTTGTTATTTTCTGATTTTCATTTTTTTTTAACCGTAGTCATCCTAATGGGCATGATATTGTAACCCATTGTGGTTTTGATCGATACTTCCATAATGACTAATTGTAAACATCCTTTCATTTGCTTGTTGGCCTTTTGTACATCTTCTTTGAAGAAATATCTATTCAAGTCCTCTGTCCAGTTTTAAAATAGTTTGTTTTTTGTGGTTAAGTTGTAGGAGTTCTTTATATATTCTGAATATTAATCCCTTGTCAGATACATGATTTGCAAATATTTCCTCCATTGCATAGATTAAATTTTCAATTTAATTGTGTCTTTTGATGGCTTCCCTGGTGGCTCAGCTAAAGAATCCACCTACAATGCAGGAGACCTGAGTTCAGTCCCTGGGTTGGGAAGATCCCTTGGAGAAGGGAAAGGCTACCCACTTCAGGATTCTGGCCTGGAGAATTCCATGGACTTTGCAAACATGGGTTTGCAAAGAGTCGACACGACTGAGTGACTTTCACTTTTCACTTTGATGTTGTAGAAGTTTAAAATGTTGATGTATTCCAATTTACTTTCACTTTTGTTGCCTGTACTTTTGGTATCATATCCAAAAAACCATTGCCAAATTCAAGGTCATGAAGCTTTCCCCCTATGTTTTCCTTTAAGAGTTTTTTTATAGTTTAAGCTCTTACATTTAGGTCTTTGACCCATTTTTAGTTAATTTTTGTATTTGGTGTAAAGTAAGAGTCTTAAAACTCTTAATCCATAGATCCTTCACTTTCATCTTTTTCTATCCTTTGCCTATCGCTTTCATTTCCCCTCCTGCAATTTATTTGTTGAAGAAACTGAGTTGTTTGTCCCACAGGCTGGGTTTTGTTGCTAGCACCCTTGTAGTTTCATTTAACAAGTTTCCCTGTTTCTCTTCACTGCATTTCCCTTAAGTTGGTAGCGACTCTAAAGATGTGATTTGATTCTGGTTTCTTTTTTTTTTTTTTTAGCAAGAATACTTCACAGATGATATAAACACATCAGGAGACACATATTATCTGGTGTCTTTTCTGATGTGATGGTAGTCACCACTGAACAATAATTAACAGGATCTATTCATTCATAAAGGGTTTCCCTGATAGCTCAGTTGGTAAGGAATCCCCCTGAGTCAGGAAGATCCCCTGGAGAAGGGGAAAGGCTAATCACTCCAGTATTCTGGCCTGGAGAAGACTGTACAGTTCATGGGGGTGCAAAGAGTCAGACACGACTGAGCAACTTTCACTTTCACTCATTCATAAAGGTTACCCCAAAAGTGATATTTTAACTCTCTCACTCCCTTTTCTTATCTATCGGAAAAATTCTATTTAGAGAAACTTATCATCATCAACTAATTAACTACCTTAGAGTTCATATAAGAAGTGGGATAAATATTTGATTCTTTGCCTTAATTTAACAATTTTCAAAATGACTTACTTCCTTAGTAACCTCAATGGTGAAAAATGTGTTTTCTTTTTTGTTTTACTGTAAGCACGTCATGAAAATGAAAGTGAAAATGTTAGTCGCTCAGTTATGTCCAACTCTTTGCGACCCCATGGACTGTAGCCCGCCAGATTCCTCTGTCCATGGAATTCTCCAAGCAAGAATACTGGAGTGGGTTGCCATTTCTTCCTTCAAGGAATCTTCCCAACCCAGGAACTGAATCTGGGTTTCCTGCATTGCAGATGGATTCCTTACCTTCTGAGCCACCAGGGAAGTCCAAGGACATCATGAATTCAATGGGAAAATGTGGTTGACGTATCTCAATTCATTTTAGTTATTAATTTTATTTGCCCTCAAGTTGTCACATATTTTCAGTGGGAGACTTCTCAATTTGACTCTTGATTCCTTTTGAAATCATCTTTGATAGCTTTCTTGCATTCTGGAATGATAAGCTATTCCAGGCTTTTATTAATATTTTCTTCTCCAGATCAAGAATTGGCCAGTTTCTAAGGATCTCTAATTCCTTTTACTGAGAAATTTGGAGATGAAAATTTGGGGTACAAAACATGCTTATTGCTACTGAATTGGGCATTATTTCTAGCTTGTGGGGTCTGAGTCCCTCAAACCCATGCCCCCTGCAATAGAAGCACAGAGTCTTAAACACTGGACCACCAGGGAGATCCTTCAAAGTATTTTCTAGTTTTTCTTGTGATTTCCTCTTTTACTGGTAATATAGGAGTACACTGTTAATTTTCACATAATTTTTAGTATCCCAAATTTCTTTCCATATTGATATCTATTTTCATTCCACTGTGGTTAGAAAACATACTTTGTGTGATTTCAATCATTTTAATTTTACTGAGTTTGTATTATGGCCTAGCAGATGTCTGTTCTGGAGAACGTTCCATGTGTACTTAAGAAGAATGTATTTTCTGTTTTTGTTGGGTAGAGTTGATCTATAGATGCGTTAGTACTAGTTGGTTTACAAAGTCCGTCAAGTCTTCTATTTTCATGCTGACCTTCAATCTAGTTGTTTTATCCATATTGAAAGGGGATATTAAATTCTCCAACTACTTATTGTTGAATTGACTATTTCTCCCTTCCATTCTGTCAGGTTTTGCTTCATGCATTTTGGGGCTCTGTTGTTAAGAAGCATACATGTTTAAAATGATTACATCTTCCTAATATAATAACACTTTAATTATCATAAAACTCTTTATCAATAGCAAATAATTTTAAAGTTTCTTTTGCCTGATATTAATATAGCTGCTCCAGCTTTCTTATGCTTATTTACATGATATATCTTTTTCAATACTTTTACTTTCAACTTCTTTGTATCTTGAATCAGAAGTGCCTTGTAAACAGTGTATAGTTGAATCTTGATTTGTGGTCACATCTGCTCAGAGTGAAGTTCTTTATACTGAACTGGAGAGGGGCGAAGAGAGGAGTGGGTTGTGACACAAGTACCATAGATTCTGACTGTTCTTACTGAGGTTTAGTAGATTTTCTTGAGTAAACATTTCATTTGCTGTATGATTTTAGGACAATTTACAGAGATTTTAAATGTTTTTCTTTAATATATATATAATTTTTTTTACCATTTAGGGTTGTTTCACCAGAGAGTAGGTCTGTAGAACTCCTCACCCTGACATTCAGATCATCTCCTTATTTAAGTTCTGATTGTAAAAGATTTCAAACATATGAAAAGGAAAGAAAACACTATAATAAACCTTCATAAATTAAATATTCATTTTAAACAATTATGAAACATGTAATCATGTCTTATCTTTTTCTCCTTCTTCCTATAGATTATTTTGAAGCAAATCTTTAGTATCATATAATTTCTTCTATAAACACTGCTTTTTGAAGTTAGTTAGTCTCTTCCCCCGACTCTCTCCCTCTCTCCTCTCTCTCTCTCTCTCACACACATACCCTTCTCTCCCTCCCTGCTCTGCAGTCCCATCTCTGTCACATATCAAATATCCTTACGTTTGGATTATTTCTGGGCTCTCTATTCTGTTTCATTTGTCCTTTTATTCATTCCTGTGCCAACACCACACTGTTATAGTTATTTTAACTTTGTAATCTTTAACACCTAGCAGATGGTGATTGCAGCCATGAAATTAAAAGACACTTACTCCTTGGAAGGAAAGTTATGACCAACCTAGATAGCATATTCAAAAGCAGAGACATTACTTTGCCAACAAAGGTCCGTCTAGTCAAGGCTATGGTTTTTCCAGTGGTCATGTATGGATGTGAGAGTTGGACTGTGAAGAAAGCTGAGCACTGAAGAATTGATGCTTTTGAACTGTGGTGTTGGAGAAGACTCTTGAGAGGCCCTCGGACTGCAAGGAGATCCAACCAGTCCATCCTAAAGGAGATCAGTCCTGGGTGTTCATTGGAAGGACTGATGGTGAAGCTGAAACTCCAAAACTTTGGCCACCTCATGAGAAGAGTTGATTCATTGGAAAAACCCCTGATGCTGGGAGGGATTGAGGGCAGGAGGCAAAGGGGATGACAGAGGATGAGATGGCTGGATGGCATCACCGACTTGATGGACATGAATTTGGGTGAACTCTGGGAGTTGGTGATGGACAGGGAGGCCTGGCGTGCTGTGATTCATGGGGTCGCAAAGAGTCAGACACGACTGCATGACTGAGCTGAACTGAACTGAACCAAGCACCTAGTAAATCAAGTCTTTCCACCATTGCCTTCTTCAAAAATATCTGAACAAGTCTTGGCCCTTTTCATTTCCATAAAAAATTTTTTAAAATTTAAATTTATTTATTTTAATTGGAGGCTAATTACTTTACAATATTGTATTGGTTTTGCCATACATCAACATGAATCCACCACGGGTGTACACATGTTCCCCATCCTGAACCGCCCTCCCACCTCCCTCCCCGTACCATCCCTCTGGGTCATTCCATTGCACCAGCCCCAAGCATCCTGTATCCAGCATCGAACCTGGACTGGTGATTCGTTTCTTATATATTATACATGTTTCAATACCATTCTCCCAAATCATCCCACCCTCACCCTCTCCCACAGAGTCCAAAAGACTGTTCTATACATCTGTATCTCTTTTGCTGTCTTGCATACAGGGTTATCGTTACCATCTTTCTAAATTCCATGTATATGTGTTAGTATACTGTATTGGTGTTTTTCTTTCTGGCTTACTTCACTCTGTATAATAGGCTCTGGTTTCATCCACTTCATTAGAACTGATTCAAATGTATTCTTTTTAATGGCTGAGTAATACTCCATTGTGTATATGTACCACAGCTTTCTTATCCATCCATCTGCTGATGGACATGTTGCTTCCATGTCCTGGCTATTATAAACAGTGCTGTGATGAACACTGGGATACACGTGTCTCTTTCAATTCTGGTTTCCTCGGTGTGTATGCCCAGCAGTGGGATTGCTGGGTCATAAGGCAGTTCTATTTCCAGTTTTTTAAGGAATCTCCACACTGTTCTCCATAACGGCTGAACTAGTTTGCATTCCCACCAAAGTGTAAGAGGGTTCCCTTTTCTCCACACCCTCTCCAGCATTTATTGCTTGTAGACTTTTGGATCGCTGCCATTCTGACTGGCGTGAAATGGTACCTCATTGTGGTTTTGATTTGCATTTCTCTGATAATGAGTAATGTTGAGCATCTTTTCATGTGTTTGTAAGCCATCTGTATGTCTTCTTTGGAGAAATGTCTGTTTAGTTCTTTGGCCTATTTTTTTGATTGGGTTGTTTATTTTTCTGGAATTGAGCTGTAGGAGTTGCTTGCATATTTAATTTTATAAACAGCTTGTCATATTGCTTTGAAGATTTAGGAAAAATTTGGCTAACTTTTATCAAATTCAAAAACAATAGCATGTATGCTATTATTTTAATACTGCTAAGATTATTCTAAATAACAGATGTGTAATCTAAAAATTAAACACATAAATATAGACTTAATAAAAGTCCATAACTATATATAGTACATATATATGCTATTTGTTAGACAGTCACTGAAATCAGAATGCACATAGCTGCAAGTCAATCTGTGCTCTTTGTGGAAGGGAAAATTGAAAGGTGCTTTATCTCCCTCTAGCCTCTAATTAAAAATCTGCAGGCTAGACATTTGCCACAAAAAGCAATTAGAATCTTAAAATTTGGCATTGACTTATGGGATAGCTGAGGGCTTCCCAGGTGGTGCTAGTGGTAAAGAACCTGCATGCCAATGCAGAAGATGTAAGATCCACGGGTTCAATCAGGGAATGGCAACCCACTCCAGTATCCTTGCCTGCAGAATCCCGTGGACAGAGGAGCCTAGCAGCTATAGTCCGTAGGGTGGCAAAGTCCCACATGACTGAAGCGACTTAGCATGTATGCATGCAGGGGATAGCTGAATGAAGGGCCATATAAATACATAAATATAGAAGCTGATTCAAATGTGGTATGCATGAAGGGGTACTAAAGAACCTTGAAGGAGCCCAGAGAAGGATAGTGGAAATAAGAGTTCATTGCCTTATCTATTCCATCCCCTTTTCTTTGTTTTAAATCTGATTGAGTCCCCAATAACAAGTGAGATGTTCAGTTCAGTTCAGTTCAGTGGCTCAGTCGTGTCCGACTCTGTGACCCCATGGACTGCAGCACACCAGGCCTCCCTGCCCATCACCAACTTCCGGAGTTTACCCAAACTCATTCCATTGAGTTGGTTATGCCATCCAGCCATTTCATCCTCTGTTGTTCCCTCTCCTCCTGCCTTCAATCTTTCCCAGCATCAGGGTCTTTTCAAATGAGTCAACTCTTCACATCAGGTGGCCAAAATATTGGAGTTCAGCTTCAACATCAGTCCTTCCAATGAATATTCAGGACTGATTTCCTTAAAATGGACTCCTTGGATCTCCTTGCAGTCCAAGGGACTCTCAAGAGTCTTCTCCAACAACACAGTTCAAAAGCATCAATTCCTCAGCACTTAGCTTTCTTTATAGTCCAACTCTCAAATCCATACATGACTACTGGAAAAGGCATAGCTTTGACTAGACAGACCTTTATCAGCAAAATGTCTCTAGTTTTTAATATGCGGCCTAGGTTGGTCATAGCTTTTCTTCCAAGGAGCAAGCGTCTTTTAACTTCATGGCTGTAGTCACCATTTGCAGTGATTTTGGAGCCCAAGAAAATAAAGTCTCTCACTGTTTTCACTGTTTCCCCATCTCTTTGCTATCAAGTGATGGGACTAGATGCCATGATCTTAGTTTTCTGAATGTTGAGCTTTAAGCCAACTTCTTCACTCTCCTCTTTCACTTTCATCAAGAGGCTCTTTATTTCTTCGCTTTCTGCCATAGGGCGGTGTCATCTTCATATCTGAGGTTATTGATATTTATCCTGGCAATCTTGATTCCAGCTTGTGCTTCTTCCAGCTCAGCGTTTCTCATGATGTACTCTGCATATAAGTTAAATAAGAGGGTGACAATATACAGCCTTGATGTATTCCTTTCCTGGTTTTGGAACCTGTCTGTTGTTCCATGTCCAATTCTAACTGTCGCTTCCTGACCTGCGTACACATTTCTCTGGAGGCAGGTCAGGTGGTCTGGTATTCCCATCTCTTGAAGAATTTTCCACAGTCTGTTGTGATCCACACAGTCAAAGGCTTTGGCATAGTCAATAAAGCAGAAATAGATGTTTTTCTGGAACTCTGTTTCTGCTTCAATGATCCAACAGATGTTGGCAATTTGATCTCTGGTTCCTCTGCCTTTTCTAAATCCATCTTGAACATCAGGAAGTTCATGGTTCATGTATTGCTGAAGCCTGGCTTGGAGAATTTTGAGCATTACTCTACTAGTGTGTGAGATGAGTGCAATTGTGCAGTAATTTGAACATTCTTTGGCATTGTCTTTCTTTGGGATTGGAATGAAAACTGACCTTTTCCAGTCCTGTGGCCACTGCTGACTTTTCCAAATTTGCTGGCATATTGAGGGCAGCACTTTCATAGCATCATCTTTTAGGATTTGAAATAACTCAACTGGAATTCCATCACCTCCACTAACTTTGTTCCTAGTGATGCTTCCTAAGGCCCACTTGACTTTGCATTCCAGCTTTCATTCCAATCCCAAAGAAAGGCAATGCCAAAAAATGTTCAAACTACCACACAATTGCACTCATCTCACATGCTAGCAAAGTAATACTAGTGTGTAGGATATTAGAAAGGTTTTGATCTCTTGTCTAGATTTTGAGTTTTATCTAAATACCCACTAAAAGGATCTGTTCTATTTTTTAAATTTTTACTTACTTATTATTTATTTGGCTGGGTCAGGTCTTAGTTGCACCATGCGGGATTTTTTGCTGAGGATCTTCTGGACTCCTTAGGTGTGGAGTGCAGGCTCCAGAGCTGCAGGTTCAACTGTTAGGCTTATTTGCTCCACAGCATGTAGGATCTTATTTCTCCAATCAGGGATGAAACTGTGTCCTCACATTGCCAGCGGGAGTCTAAACCACTGGACCACCAGGGAGGCCCTGATATGTTTTATTTTTCAAAATGCCTACTGTTAAAGTGCTTAATTCGGTTGAACTTGGAATGACTGGAAAATTGGAATAGCTCTGTGTTGATTATCGACCTTTGCCCAGAGCGTTCTGCAGTACTTATCTCCTCTGCTTCTTTGACAATAGAGTGAACTTGCTACTTGCCTCTGTCTGTGATACTTGCCTTCCGTGCTGCCAGCTCCTGCTTCTTCCTAGGACTTCCGCTGTCTGCCAACTCCTAGGTCTCTCCCCGCTAAAATAACGGAGAAGCTAATCACTTATCTAGCCACTGTACAGGCTGGAAAAATTCCACGTTGGCACAAATAAAATACTTGTCCGCAGGCCCCACAGTTCTGATGCAAGACTTCTTGGCTGTTCTGCCATCAGCCAAACCTTATGTAGAGTCTTGAGTAGTTTGCCACTCCCAGATTCCTTTATTTAGCTGACAGGTGGCCCTGCATCCTACAGCTGTGGCCAAAGTCTCACAATCAGCCTTTTGTTGGAGTGAAATGAAGACTGTTGGTTTCCTATGAAATAACTAGAGTTCCTGATAGAGCCCTTTACATAGGGTTTTCGGGAGTTTAGTGATCCACCAGAGCTGCTAAACATTCCATGGTTCCATTCACCACAGTTCTATAACTTTCATCTCCCAGATGCAAAAAGAGATTACCACAAACTTTACTATGTGAGTGCTTTTAAGATTAATTCATGATAGCTGATCCACGTTGTTGAACAGCAGAAACTAAAACAACACTGTAAAACAATACTTCTCCAATTAAAATAATACTAAAAAAGAAAGGCAAAGGAGTGATTCATGGATCTCACCCACAGCAGTGGCAGCAAGTTCCCTAATTGAACCAGGCAATAAAGCCAGCTGCAGTGAAAGCCTGACATCAGTTCAAGTTTCCTTTATCCAGATCTCAAGTACTCAAGCCTGACATCCCTACCTCTCCATCTCTGAGGATTCTTTCCCCTAAACCTGACACCCAGGAGCGAGTGAATGCAGCCCAGTGCCATTCATCCAGAGGAGGCTCAGTCTGTCTCTATCAAATGGCCTCAGCCCCAAAGGCAGAGCTCCCTGTCTCTCTTACCTCGAACCATTCTGTTTTTGGCACTGTGTTTCCTGCAATCCATTTGCAGAACTCTTGCCCCACACAGATCATCAGAGGTTTGGGTGCACTAGGGGACTTCACTGTCTTGAAAGACTTGTGGACAAGGACTGACCTGGAGATGGAAGGATCTTCTGAAAGGCTTCTCCTCTTTCATTCAGACCTTGAGCCTGGAGGCCCAGACAGAAGAACAGTAGGATGCTCTTATCACATCAGGCACTAATGCAATGACTTCCTAAATGACCTCCTCCTGTCCGTTATTTTCCTCTTTTCAAGTCTCCACCCAGCAGTCAGGAAATTTGACTGTGTCCTCCCTTTATTTAAAATCCCTTCCTGTCTCCCACACTGTGGCCTGCAAAGGCCCTGTACACCCGTGCCAACCTCTCCAATTCTATCCCATGTCACCTTCCTTCTGTGCTGTGCTCCAATTTTCTTTTAGTTCTTCATATGCCACGCTCCCTCCTGCCTTGAGGGCTTTCCACATGCCATTCTCTTCGATTCTTTAATTTATTGATTCCCACTCATCTTTCAGAGCTCAGTTCCAATGTGACTTTCTCAGGGAAGCTGCCCTTGAGTCCCCCGATGAATTCCCTCATTTTACCTTTTACCCTACATCCCATTCCTTCCTAGTCTGTAATTATAAATCTGATTAATTTTTAATGTCTTCCTCCCAATCAGCTTGTAAGATTCATGAAGGCAGAATCTCGGCCTATAAAGGCTCCCCCCGCTGAGTATCCACATGGTAGGGGCTTGGTAAATATTTACTGGATGAATAAATTAACAAAAAAAATATGGGCAAGTTACTATTGAAGGCCTCACCAGCTGGTGAATACACAGTTCTATCACATTTGTGACGAATTTTTTCTTCCATATGACGTGCAGATACTAGACAGCTGCAGGAGTGGGTGCCTGGCTTCTCCTCCAGTTCTTTCTCTTAAGTCTCTCTCTTTTCCCCTCTGGCCCACTGAAAATACCAAGGCAAGTGTGGACACACACACACACACACACACACATACACATGTATTCATACGCAGAGCATACAGAGGTCAAAGGTAGGTTTAGAACTTTGGCTTCTTGAAATACACAAAAATACTTTTCCCTCCTTATTTTTTTATTTAGTGATATATGTTAACTAGGCCCTTCTGTTAAAAAATAACATCAATCAAAAAATAATGTAGCCCTTCTTTAAGAGTTGTAAATTTCTCAAAAGTCTAATTCCTAGAGATTCTAATAAAAACTCAGACAACTTGGAACAATCTTCTAAAGTCACGTTTTTCACTCATACCCTTCTCTTGCTATTTAACTTTCACTTATGTCTGGATTTCGCTCTATTAAAAGATCATAAGCTGCTTGAGGAGAGTGTTTATAGGTTTTCTGCTTTATATTCTTCCCATACCTGTGCATAAAGAGGGACTTAACAAATTTTTTCTCAATTGCTTTCAGAAACAAGTTAAATTGAAAAGGGAAAGAAAATGAACTAACCCTTAGGAGAAGTTATTACAAAACTGTACATTCTAAAATTATATTTCTTGACATGACAAAGGAAAACGAAGGCTGTAACAAGAAGGTAAACCGGTACACTAGCTAGTAGAAATAAAAGCCATGCTAACTGTGACTAAATAGAGTAATAAAGTAAATAAAAGTTACTATTCAGAACGGAAAGATGACAGATTCAGGAAGCACCTTTTTAATGGAAAATTATTTTCAAAAGCTTCTCTGGATTAGAAAGTCCGTGAGGGAGTACTTCCCAGTAGTTAGGACTCTGCGCATCCACTGCCAAGGAGCACAAGTCAGCTCCTGGGCCATGAAGTAAGATCCCAGGTGCTGCTCAGGGCAGCCAAAATAAAGTAATACAAATTTTAAAAAATTAACATTAGTTTTAAAAAGTCCCTGTGACTTAACCTTCTATTATGGCCAATTTTAACTCATTAAGAAAAAAAAAAACTTGTTTGGCTGCACTGGGTCTTAGTTGTGGTACTTGGGCTCTGCTCTGCCACACGTGGGATCTTCCCTGTGGCATGTGGAATCTTTCAGGGGTGAATGTGGGATCTAGTTCCCTGCCCAGGCTTTGAACCCAGGCCTCCTACACTGGGAGTGCAGCGTCTTAGCCGCTGAACCGCCAGGGAAGTCCCAACTCATTTTCCCAATTCACACTTTTTTACTTATCTCATGGAATCTTCATAAACCCTGAGAGGAGGACTCAGGGCATAAGCAATTAAGTAGAAGAAGATAATGAATCAGAGAAAATTAAAGATCATTTGGGTTGAGGGGAAAGGGGAAAGTCTAGATGGCAAATAGAACAAGAGGAGAACTTGCTCTATGGGCCACTGAAGACAGACTGATCCTGCTCCCAGTGGGGAGGAGCAAAATGACAGAAACATCAGATAAGTCTGTGGGATCCAAAAGGAGAGGCAATCTACATATGTTCTTAGAAAGAGGCCCAAGGAGACCCAAGATTTCAGAGGCTGAAGGGCTGTGTGACAAGTCTAAAGTGTGGGACAGCTTAGAGAGTCCCATGTGATGCAGTGTGGTAGGTGGATGGTTCCGTGGCCTGAGAGTGCCACAGGAGTGGATGGGGTTTCAGGGAGCACCCCACAGTTTCCGTGACTCAGCCTGGCAGTGGAATGAGTTTTTTCGCACCCCAGAGTCTGTTCAGTTCAGTTCAGTTCAGTTCAGTCGCTCAGTCGTGTCCGACTTTTTGCGACCCCATGAGTCGCAGCACGCCAGGCCTCCCTGTCCATCACCATCTCCCGGAGTTCACTCAGACTCACGTCCATCGAGTCCGTGATGCCATCCAGCCATCTCATCCTGGGTCGTCCCCTTCTCCTCCTGCCCCCAATCCCTCCCAGCATCAGAGTCTTTTCCAATGAGTCAACTCTTTGCATCAGGTGGCCAAAGTACTGGAGCTTCAGCTTTAGCATCATTCCTTCCAAAGAAATCCCAGGGCTGATCTCCTTCAGAATGGGCTGGTTGGATCTCCTTGCAGTCCAAGGGACTCTCAAGAGTCTTCTCCAACACCACAGTTCAAAAGCATCAATTCTTTGGCGCTCAGCCTTCTTCATAGTCCAACTCTCACATCCATATATGACCACTGGAAAAACCATAGCCTTGACTAGACGGACCTCAGTCGTGTATAGAAGTTGAAAGAATAATTGTCAAACCTGCAGGGGCCTTTTTAATGGGCACGTGGGGATGATGCCATGATCGCCTTGTATGTCCAGTAAACAAAGATGAAACCAGATGATAGATGGCTAAATGGAAGCCAAGCCACAGATGTCACAACACCCAGTGCTTTGACACTCCACATGCACTCCACAAATTAGATATATGTCTTGGATGTATGTTGACTAAGTTTAAATTTTTGCCACTTAGAGGGTGGGGACTCTAAGTAGAAAATAGTTCAGAGGAAAATAAAGTTACTGTTTCTAACACAGTTGGGTTTGGGAGCTAAAAGTGAAACCATTACTTTTATTAATAGTATCCCCTAACCTAGTTTTGCAGTTGAGAAGCAGATCTGAGTGAGATGTGGGTCTCTACTGAACTAGCAGGAGAATGAAAGGTGTTTGGGGGAAGAAAAAAGAAAATAGGAAAGAAGGGTTGAGAAATCCTCTTTCTAACTGGAAGAGAGAGTCAAGAGGAAAAAGAAAGAAAATAGGTGAATATCCAACATCTCTTTTGTTTTTATTATGATATTCATACTGACTCCATGGGATTTCCTGTTTTTCTAGCATATTCAGGAAGGACACTTTAACCTAAACCACTGAAACTGGAATTTTATCTGAGGTGAGAAAACAAGAATGTTAGACATGAAATCACAATCCAGGTTGAATTTCTGGCTTTGCCATAAATAGATATGTGACCCTGGACAACCTCTTAACCTCTTCAAATTCAGTTTCAAATCAACTGTAAGTGTTAGTCACTCAGTCGTGTCTGACTCTTTGCAACCCATGGACTATAGCCCACCAGGCTCCTCTGTCCATGGCATTCTCTAGGCAAGAATACTATAGTGAAAGTGAAGCCGCTCAGTCGTGTCCAACTCTTTGCGACCCCATGGACTATAGCCTACCAAGCTCCTCTGTCCATGGGATTTTCCAGGCAAGAGTACTGGAGTGGATTGCCGTTTCCTTCTCCAGAGGATCTTCCCAACCCAGGGATCGAACCCGGGTCACCTGTATTGCAGGCAGTTTTATGAGCCACCAGGGGAGCCCTCAAATCAACTGTAAAAAGGGTTTAATAAAACACATTGCATTGAATTATTGAGAGAAGGGAGTCACTATACATGAAAGAGCTTTGTGGGGCTTCCCTAGTGGTCCAGTGGCTAGGACTCTGCACTACCAATGCAGGGGGCCCAGGGTCGATCCCTCCAAGGGGAACTAGATCCCACATGCTGCAACTAAGAGTTCAGATGATGCAACTGAAGATCCTGCCTGAAGCAGCTAAAACCTGGGCAAGCAAACAAACAAACAAACAAAAATAAAACATTTTAAAAAGAGCTTTGTAAGTGGTAAAAACTGGACCCCATGGGGTATGATTTTGCAGGGGAGGTGACAATGGGGAAAGAAGTGTACAGGTGTAGACGGCACATGGAGGTGAACAGTACTATTTTGGAGTCTCTGAACAGATAGTTCAACACAAAGAAATCAGGTTTACTGGAAAAACATGGTCCAGAAGAGGAGAAAAAAAGGAGAGGAGTTATATGGGCATCAGAGGCAAACCCAGGTATTCTGACTTGAAGTTCAGTAATTACATCAAACTCTTTACTTAGGAGTACCTGTCAAGAGTCTCTTGCCCATTCATTTTTGAGATCTACTGACATTTAATATATGGTACATTGCCCTATCTTATAGTTTTGGAATAGGACAATCACTTCTCAAGCTTTCAGTGTAAGAAATTTAACAGGAATTGGGGCTTTAGAAACCAAGAGTTAATCTTTTCAACCACTGGAAATCCTTCTTAGTTATAGTCTTTAGCATGAAAGCCCCTGTTATTAGCTCAACTAGTTGTTCTTCCTTTGAGACATCTCTGGAAGCTCAGCACTTATATGTGAAAACTTTTGTTCTTACTCTGAAAGCTGAACATGAGGTTGGATGACATGCCGTAAGTTTAGAAACAGATGCAGTCTTCCTAATTTGGTGCAATGTTGGAATCCTCCAGTTGCGACATGAGATGAAAATTCCATTCCCCAGATATCTTTCAAAGTAGCACTTGGTGGGACTATTTCATTGTGCTACCTGGGGTAGGGAAGACAGCTCAAAAACACATGCCCAGTTGCACATGATGGTTGCTAGACTGTCTTTTCGGGAAGGTAAGCCTTATCAACTAGAGACCCCTAGGTTTCACTGGAAATTGCAATGGGTTTAGGATTGTGAATTTGAGAATAGAAGCCAAGCAGAGGTAAGTAAGAGGAGACATATTTGAAGTGGGAGGGAGAAAGAAATCTTGGATAAAACACGAGAGCCATCAAAAGGATAGGGCAGGACGGGGGAAAGAGTATGCAAGAGAGATCCATTGTAGTGGGGAGCCAAGTGTGGATTTTGGAGAACAGATATATTAAAGGAGATTCCCACCAATGTTTTATTTTGAAAAAGACCAAACTTTTAGAAAAGTTGCAAAAATAGTACAATGTAGTATATCCACTGCATCTACGTGTATAGAGACAAACAGTACATTTTATAAATGTATGTATTCACAAATTTTGTATATAGTTAGATAAAAAGTAGATACAGAGAGAAATATATATATATGTATATACTTTTCTGAAACATTTGAAAGTTATAGGTAGACATCATGAAACTTCACCAGGAAATACTTCTGTATGTGTCTCCTAAGAATGAAACCATTTTCCTATATGACCACAGTATAATTATTCCACTCAGGAATTTAAACTTGATGCAATAAAATATTTAATATTCAGTACACATGAACACTTCCCCCATTTTCCCAAAAACATCCTTCTAAATCTCCAATTTAAAGGGGATTAAAAATTGTTTGCTGTGTTCAGCATAAATGCCTTCTCCATTTTCCCTATGAAATCACCAAAAACAACCACATTTCTTGTTAATATTTTTATGCCAGTAATTTATTTGGGGGAACTTGCAGATGTTGCATATTCAGATTGGCAGGGGATAAAAACAGAAATCACAGCAGGTGCCAGAGAAGAGGCTGGTTGACGCTGACTACAACTGAAGAAACAATTTGGAGGAAAGGAAATATAACAGACTCAAAACCACTGTTCTATTCCTGGGGTGCTACCCCATTGCTCTGACCCCATGTCTTCTAATCTTCTGTATGTGATCAGTCGCTTACAGTGCTTGTTTCCCAGATCCTATCATGATACAAAACTTCATTCTCATGGTTTTTTCTTGTTAATAGATTTTATTTTTTAGTGCAGTTTTATATTTACAGAAAAATTGAGAAACTAGCACAGAGAGATCCCATATAGCCTTTCACCCCTACACACAGTTTCTCTAATTTAACATCTTGTACTAGTACATTTTTTACAATCAATGAACCAATATTGACAGATTACTATTAATGAAGTCCATACTTTATTTAGACTTCTTTGGTTTTTAACCTAACGTCCTTTTTTCTGTTCTAAGATCCCATCTGGGATATGAATTTATATTTAGTTGTTATTTCTCCTTAGGCTCCTTAGATGATGCCAGATTCTCAGACTTCTCTTGTTTTTCATATCCTTGACAGGTTTTTGCTTCTAGGTCTTTTGATAACTTAATCTCTGTATGTAGCTTGGCAGAGGACCACAATAAATATTATTTTGAATTAAGTATTACCTTTGATACTGGGTGAAAGTCAGATCCTGTCTGAAGTAACCACATGATAAGGATGGATAAAGTTATTTCAGGAGACTTGTTTGTGTATAGATCATATTATGAGTACTCATTGATTATATCAGAGAAGGCAATGGCAAACCACTCCACTACTCTTGCCTAGAAAATCCCATGGACAGAGGAGCCTGGTAGACTGCAGTCCGTGGGGTCACTATGAGTCGGACACGACTGAGCAAGTTCACTTTCACTTTCCACGTTCCACTTTCACGAATTGTGGAAGGAAATGGCAACCCACTCCAGTGTTCTTGCCTGGAGAATTCCATGGACAGAGGAGCCTGGTGGGCTACAGTCCACCAGGTCACAAAAACTCGGACACTACTGAGTGACTAACACTTGAAAAAGAAAAAAAAGTTTACTTTGTTTTTTTCCTTTATTGCACTTACCAAGGAGAAGGCAATGGCAGCTCACTCCAGTACTCTTGTCTGGAGAATCCCATGGATGGAGCAGCGTGGTAGGCAGCAGTCCATGGGGTCACGAAGAGTCAGACATGATGGAGCGACTTCACTTTCACTTTTCACTTTCCTGCATTGGAGAAGGAAATGGCAACCCACTTCAGTGTTCTTGCCTGGAGACTCCCAGGGACAGGGGAGCCTGGTGGGCTGCCGTCTAGGGGGTTGCACAGAGTCGGACACAACTGAAGTGACTTAGCAGCAGCAGCAGCATTGATTATATATGGGCTGTAGAGTTCATGGCATTCATTGGGTGGTTTGAGTCAATGAAGCTCCAGACAAAAATATCAACTGAGAAGACAGAACCAATCAGCAGGTGCCTTTTCCTCTGAAAGCCTATGTTCTTACAGACTATACATGGCAGATGGTCTATATTTTTCTCTTTATCTTTGGGGTAATTTGTTGCCATGTGCACTATCTTTACTAAACAAGTATTTCCATTTTCCTTTTTTTTTTTTTTAACTTTTTTCAAATTAAAGTATAATTTACATATAGTGATAAGCACAGATCTTATATATACAGTTCAAAATGTTTCGACAAATGCATGCTGTGCTATGCTTAGTTGCTCAGTCGTGTCCAACTATTTGTGACCCCATGAACTGTAGCCCACCAGGCTCCTCTGTCCATGTGTATTCTCCAGGCAAGAATACTGGAGTTGGTTGCCGTGCCCTCCTCCAGGGGATTTCCCAACCCAGGGATCGAACCCAGGTCCCCTGCATTGCAGGCAGCTTCTTTACCATCTGAGCAACTGGGGATGCCCATGAATACTGGAGTGGGTAGTCTTATCTCTTGGGGATCTTCCCAACCCAGGAATCGAACCAGGCTTGCCTGCATTGCAGGTGGATGCTTCATCAGCTGAGCTACCATGGAAGCCTAATCCATCAAGACAGCCAGTATGGCCATCAGAAGATGATCTCATGCCCTTTCCAAGTCAATGCCTGCCCTTGAACCCCCAGAGACAATCATTGGTTCAGTTGCTTTTACCATGATTAGATTTTCCTGTCTAGCACTTCACATAAACAGAATCTGACAGTTTATACTCATTTGTGTCTTGTTTCTTTAGCTTAGCACAATATTTTTGAGATTCATTCATGTTTTACGTCCATCAAAAGTTTATTTCATTTTATTGCTGAGTAGTATTCATTGTATTGTATCAATACACACAATTTCTTTATCTACTTTTGTATGGGTGGAAATTTGTTTTTCCTGAATTTTAGCTATTATGAATAAAGTTATGAATATTTTATATGGGTCTTTTTTGAGGGGTTATGATCTTCCTCTTGATTGTAGAATATGTGCATTTTATGGTGGGTTTCTGTTTAATGTTATAAGACAATACCAATCCATTTCCCAAAGTGGCTGTGCCATTTTGTAGTCTGTATTAGTTATCTATTGTTGCTTAATAATATTACCATGAACATAACAGCTTAAAGCAAAACAGTTATTATCTCCCAGTTACCATGAGTCAGGAATTACAGCTTAGCTGATCATTTGCAAGGAAGGCTGCAATCAAGGTGTTGAACAAGACTAGTTTCTCATATGGTGGCTCAACTGGAAAAGGACCTGCTTCCAGATTCATGTGGCTGTCAGTAGAATTCATGTCCTTTTGGTTGCAGGATTGAGGGCTTCATTTTCTTCCTGGCTCTTAGCTGCAGGTTGCCCTCAGCTTCTAGAGGCTGCATGCAGTTGCTTATGTGGGGTTCCTTTAACGGTCAGCTGCTTCCTCAAGGCCAACTAAGGAGGAAGAGACCTCAGCAAGATGAGTGCTACAATCTTATACTATGTAATCAAGTAATCAAATACATTTAACCACATCTATCCCATCTCCTTTGCCACATTCTATATTCTATCCATATTCCATTATAAGTTCTACTCACCTTCAAGAGGAGGGGGGCACACAGGGCAGGGATGCTAAGGGGTAGGGATCACAGAGGGCCACCTTAAGAGTGTGTGGACTTCATTCTCCCACCATAAATGAATGAGAGTTTCGGTTGCTTCCTATCTTTGTCAGCATTTGGTGTTGCCTTCTTTTAAATTTGAAGCATTTTAATTGTTGGAGAGTATGGTTTTGAGTTTCCCTAATGTCTAATATACTGAGCATTTCTCTATGTGCTTATTGGCCACTCATATATCTTCCTTTGGCAAACGTCTTTTCAAGTATTTTGCCCATTTAAAAAGTTGGGTTGTTTGTCTTTTGGAGTATTGAGTTGGAAGAGTTCTTTATATATTCTGTTCACAAAGATTCTCACAAATAGTATTGAAATGACTGAGCCTTTATATGGAAAAAATGAGCCATCACTCCTACATCACACTATATAAAAATTAAGCTAATTGATATTTAGACTATTGTACCCATCAAAGGCAACCCACTCCAGTATTCTTGCTTGGAGAATCTCATGGATGGAGGAGCCTGGTTGGCTACAGTCCATGGGGTTGCAAACAGTAGGACACGACTGAGCGACTTCACTTTCACTTTCACTTTTCACCCATCAACTACAGAATACACATCTTTTAAAAGACACATAGAAGATTTTCCAAGACAGACCACAGGTTGGGCCATAATACAAGTCTGAATAAATCTCAAATGACTGAAATCAAACAGTATGTTTTTTGAGCTTCAGTTCAGTTCAGTTCAGTCACCAGTAATGTCCGACTCTTTGCGACCCCATGAATCGCAGCACGCCAGGCCTCCCTGTCCATCACCAACTCCTGGAGTTCACTCAGACTCACGTCCATTGAGTCGGTGATGCCATCCAGCCATTTCATCCTCTGTCCTCCCCTTCTCCTCCTGCCTCCAATCCCTCCTAGTATCAGAGTCTTTTCCAATGAGTCAAGTCTTCGCACAAGGTGGCCAAAGTACTGGAGATTCAGCTTTAGCAGATTCAAATTAGAGATCAATACAAAAAATCTAGAAAATGCTCCATTATTTTTGTGTACTTGTTTTTATCAATTCCTGTGAAGTAAGTGCTATGATCACTAACTACAATTAGAGATTTGTCTATTTCTCCTTTAAGTTCTGTCCATTCTTACATCATGAATTTGAAGTTATATTTGACATATGCATATTTAAAAGTATTATATCTTCTTGAGTGATTCTTTTATCAATATGAAATATCCTTTTCATCTCTGATAAAACTCCTTGTTCTGAAGCCTAACTCCTTTTTTTGATTTGGCTACACCAAGTCTTAGTTGTGGCATGCAGGATCTTTACTTACAGTGTGCAGACTCTTAGTTGCATGTGGGACCTAGTTCCCTGACCAGAGATTGAACCCAGGCCCCCTGCATTAGTAGCGCAGAGTCGTAGCCCCTGGACCATCAGGAAGTCCCAGTCTACTTTCTTTTATATTAAAATAGAAGCTCTAGCTTATGATTAATATTTTCATGGCATATTTATGTCCATCACTTTAACCTAGTCACATCTTTGTATTTAAAGTAAATCTCTTATATTACTTCCCTTGTGGCTCAGCTGGTAAAGAATCCACCTGCAATGCGGGACACCTGAGTTTGATCCCTGGGTTGGGAAGACCCCCTGAAGAAGGGAAAGGCTACCCACTTCAGTATTCTGGCCTGGAGAATCCCATGGACTGTATAGTCCACAGGATTGCAAAGAGTCAGACACGACTGAGTAACTTTCACTTTCTTATATTAATAAAAAGCATATTGTCATGTCGTGCTTTTGTATCCTGCTTTTTAATTGGAGTGTATTTCTTTTTCAGTTATGTCCTTTTTTCATTTTTTTGGATATTGATTGCTCTGCGATTAAAATATGTACTCTGATGAACTAATATTATACAACTTTACATATAATGCAAGAATCTCACAATAATGATTGTATAGATTCGTAAATTAAAACTATAGTTTTTTCTTATCATAGAACATCATACATAGGATTGCACAAGTCTAAACTTATTGTATAAAAATAAAGTGAATGAAGAGAGATAACCTGTGTCTACACATTATTGTTCATCCTACAGGTATTAATATATGCACCTTACTGTTTCTTCTATGAACTGGACATTGTGTGAGTGTTTGTGGTCAGTTGCTAAGTCATGTCTGACTGGTCAATCCCATAGACTGTAGTCTGCCAGGCTCCTCTGTCTGTGGGATTTCCCAGGCAAGAATACTGGAGTGGGTTGCCATTTCCTTTTACAGGGATCAAACCTTTGTTTCCTGCACTGGCAGGTGGATTCTTCATCACTGAGCCACCAGGGAAGCCTGAACTTGACATCACTGAGTATTAAGCACAACTGTTAATAACTGCTCAGTCTTATGAAAGCATCTTTCAAAAGACAATATAAATGACCCTAATCTCAGAACAAACTTCTGGGAAAAAGAAGACAAAGAATTTATGTTAGGGATTTCCCTGGCAATCCAGTGGTTGACACTCCATACTTCCAAGGCAGGGTGCACAGGTTTGCTCACTGGTCAGGGAACTAAGAACCCACATGTTTCTTGGTGTGGTCAAAAGATAAAAAAGAAAAAAAAAATCTGTTAACCCCCCCTTGTTTTTTCCCTTGTTTGATACATAAGATAGATAAAGAAGAGATAAGATTTTTCTTCTCAGACATTAAATCTCCCACATTTCTGGGTTATGCACGTATAGGTGTTGTCTGGTCCCTCAACATCTCATTCCTCATTGCGAACTGAAAAACTCTGGGACCAGAACTTGCTGGGCAGTCCAAAGGTTAAGACCCTGCTCTTCCAGTGCAGGGTCATGGGTTCCATCCCTGCTTGGGGAACAAAGATCAGGGACTACAGATGTCATAGGCGAGGCAACTCCCATTTGCTTGAGGACAATCGCCAGTCAACACTCACATTAGCTGGGGGATGAGTGCCAATAGAGAAAGGAGATTTAAGCGAAGCACCAACAGCATCCATCCACCTCACCCCATGGACTGTAGCCCACCAGGCTCCTCTGTCCTTAGAATTCTCTAGGCAAGGATACTGGAGTGGGTAGCCATTCCCTTCTCCAGGGGATCATCCCAACCCAGGGATCAAACCTTGGTCTCTTGCATTGCAGGCAGATTCTTTACCATCTGAGCCACCAGGGAAGCCCCATTCATCCACCACAAGGGGCTAATTCTATCTCCATTCTTTATTTCTTGTACCCTTATATTTTAGTTGTTGGGGGCCACAGCATCATATATGAGCCGTCGGTTTGGTGCTTATACTGTATTTTGCAGGGAGGTTCCTGCAGTCTGGAATGCGCTAAGTCTGGAGTGTTCTGTTAATGCAATAAGATCTATCTAATACAGACGTGTCCCACAGTAAAACCAGAGGGGCCCCTGGTCATGTGTTCATTGTTTCTCCTCTTTTGTCATAAAATGGCTTCTTTGATCTGAGCCATTATTATGAAAGAAATCATGTCAATATATTGTTGTTCTTCAGTTGCTAAGTTGTGTCTGACTCTGTGACCCCATGAAGTACAGCATGCCAGGCTCCTCTGTCCTCCAGTGTTCCCTGGACTTTGCTTAAATTCCTGTCCACTGGGACGGTGATACCCAACCATCTCATCCTCTGCCTCCCCCTTCTCTCCATGCCTTCAATCTTTCCCAGCATCAGGGTCTTTTCCAGTGAGTCAGTTCTTCACATCAGGTGGCCAAAGAATTGGAGTTTTAGCTTCACCATCAGTCCTTCCAATGAATATTTGGGGTTGATTTCCTTTAGGATCGACTGGTCAGCATATTAGGCTTCAAATAATTGAGCTGTGGTGCTGGCAGAGGCACTGAGGACCAGGAAGCAAGCTCATAACCACATTAGTTACCAGTTCTGATAAAGATGAATCACTGCCTCCTTTAGGGATGAATCACTATCTCCTCCTTCTCAGTGTAATCAATCTGCCATCAAGTGACAGACGGTCTTCTCAAAGAGTAATGCCTCGTCAAAGGCTCAGTTTTGGTCTCTGCAAATAGCAAGTTGAGAGTTCAGCAATGGCACCAGCTAGTAATCTAGCTAGAACAGAATTGGTAAGGAGTCCATATTTTTGGACCCATGCAAGACTTTCATCCCTGCCACCATGACCTTTCTACCACAGGATCTAGCTGATACCACAAATTATCTTGTTCACCTGGTGCCCGAGGACCTCTGCTGTGGTAGATGCTCTTTGGTGAAAATGAACATGAGATACAAAGATAGAAATGCTTTCTTCTCATTCCCTTAGATCCATCCACATTCTGTTTTCCAGTGACTTAACCACAGAATGTGGTGTTGAGTCAAAACCCCATTGGTCCCCATTCTAACGGAGTTTAGCTTGGTGCCAAGTCTTTTAGCTTGGATTCTCTAAAAAACAGAGCCTGTCTTTTAGCTTGGATTCTCTAGAAAACAGAGCCTGAGGGCCATTTGAAAGAAAAAGGAGTGAAGACAAGGGAGTGGGCAGGGGAGGAGGGGAAACTAATACTGGGTTGCCAAAAAGTTTGTTTGGAAGATCTTATGGAAAACCTGAACAAACTTTTTGGTCAACTCAGTATAATAGTGTAGTACTAGACTGGCTACCCAACTGACTGTTCAGTGTTGTGGGCACATGCTAGGCATGGGGATATGCTAGTTAGCAGAACAGACATCGATCTACCCTTATGGACAGACCTGGCTTTTTGGGCATGTAGACCATGCAGTTCTGTAACACTCCACATTAGAAGGGCCTGATTTAAAGCTCTGTTGTCACCATCTTGGAAGTCTCAATAATTTTCGAACAATAGGCTCTACATTTTCATTTGACACTGCGCTCCATGAATTATCTTATCTGATCCCGTTAATATAAATTATGGTTTAGTAGGGGAATTGATCACGTTTTCTCTCCTGTAGAGTGTGAATTGGTGGCATGGAGAGAAGGTTCTTGTGGCAGGAGAACAGAACAAAGAGATGAAGAATAGCAGCGTTCACAGTGCCTGCTGCTGGATGGGTGGCAAAATACATGGATACAGCAGCAGGGAATCTTTTTTTGGTCTTCTGCACTTTCCCCCTAAACTAATCATCAGTTCAGTTCAGTCGTTCAGTTGTGTCCAGCTCTTTGCGACCCCATGAATCGCAGCACACCAGGCCTCCCTGTCCATCACCAACTCCTGGATTTACCCAAACTCATGTGCATCGAGTTGGTGATGCCACCCAGCCATCTCATCCTCTGTCGTTCCCTTCTCCTCCTGCCCCCAATCCCTCCCAGCATGAGGGTCTTTTCCAATGAGTCAACTCTTCACATGAGGTGGCCAAAGTATTGGAGTTTCAGCTTCAGCATCAGTCCTTTCAATGAACACCCAGGACTGATCTTCAGAATGGACTGGTTGGATCTGCTTGCAGTCCAAGGGACTCTCAACAGTTTTCTCCAGCACCACAGTTCAAAAAATTCTTTGGCGCTCAGCTTTCTTTATAGTCCAACTCTCACATCCATACATGACTACTGGAAAAACCATAGCCTTGACTAGATGGATCTTTGTTGGCTAAGTAATGTCTCTGCTTTTTCTTTCCTTCCAAGGAGTAAGCGTCTTTTAATTTCATGGCTGCAATCACCATCTGCAGTGATATTGGAGCCCAGAAAAATAAAGTCAGCCACTGTGTCCACTGTTTCCCCATCTCTTTGCCATGAAGTGATGGGACCAGATGCTATGATGTTCATTTTCTGAATGTTGAGCTTTAAGCCAACTTTTTCACTCTCCTCTTTCACTTTCATCAAGAGGCTCTTTAGTTCCTCTTCACTTTCTGCCATAAAGGTGGTGTCATCTGCATATCTGAGGTTACTGAGATTTCTCTCAGCAATCTTGATTCCAGCTTGTGCCTCATCCAGCCCAGTGTTTCTCATGATGTACTCTGCATATAAGTTAAATAAGCAGGGTGACAATATACAGCCTTGACGTACTCCTTTTCCTACTTGGAACTAGTCTGTTGTTCCATGTCCAGTTCTAACTGTTGCTTCCTGAGCTGCATACAGATTTCTCAAGAGGCAGGTCAGGTGGTCTGGTATTCCCATCTCTTTCAGAATTTCCCACAGTTTATTGTGATCAAAGGCTTTGGCATAGTCAATAAAGCAGAAGTAGATGTTTTTCTGGAACTCTCTTGCCTTTTCGATGATCCAACGGATGTTGGCAATTTGATCTCTGGTTCCTCTGCCTTTTCTAAAACCAGCTTGAACATCTGGAAGTTCACGGTTCATGTATTCCTGAAGCCTGGCTTGGACAATTTTGAGCATTACTTTACTAGCATGTGAGAAGAGTACAATTGTGCGATAGTTTGAGCATTCTTTGGCATTGCCTTTCTAAACCCTGAATAATTCAGGTAAACTGAGTAGGTTTCTATTTCTTGAAATCAGAAAGAATCTAAGCACACACATGTGGGAGGTGACTTAAATCATGGGAATGAAATAGAGCAAGAAAAGAAGAGAGATGAATATCTTCTAGGCCAGGGCTATCTCACAGTACCCATAAAGGAATGAACTTTGTAATTTTAATTTTTTGTGAAAAATAAAGTTTTGGAAAGTAAAATATGGAAAAGCACTAGAAAAATGAAATGAAAACAAAAATGGCACACCAAACACAAGCTCACTCACACTTTCAAGTATTTCAAACAGACATAAAACTGCATTTCAAAAAACAATTAAAACGAAAAATAACATAAAAGGAAAAAACTATAACAACTGCACTTTGTTCACTGAAAGTGTACAGATAGGTGATCAATATAGAGAATAGCTAATACACCCTTCATTTTCCATCATTCCATGGTCTAAACAAAAGGTTGGCAGTAAAGTGACAATTTCCTATATTAAATACTATAACAATATTTAATATTTTAAGTCTATTAACATTTAAAGTTTTTAACATGATAAATGGATGTTTTTCTTCCTTGTTAAGTCCTCTAATGTAGCTTGGTTGCTGACAATGCCACTAGCATAATGTATATTTAAATTGTTTCTATTTTGTTGTTGTTGTTGTTGCTATTTTCTGTTGTTTTTTATTTTTTGGCCACACTGTGGAGCAGTTGGGATCTTAGTTCCCTGAGCAGGGATCAAACTCACACCCACTGCAGTGGAAGCGAGGAGTCTTAACTGCTGGATCACCACAGAAGTCCCTAAACTGTTCCTGCGCTGTATTTAAGAACAGTAATAGCAGAGCAATCAGTCTCTTAAAGGTATGTTTAAGGAAATGGAAGAAAGGACTTTACTTTTTTTTTTTTTTGCCACGAGGCTTGTGGGATATTAGTTCCCCAAGGAGGGATAGAAACTGTGCCCTGGAAACAAAAGTGCTGGGTCCTAACCACTGAGATTTTAAAGCAAATTCAGTAAGCTCAGATATTCATTCTTAACTTTTATTGCAAATGAAGCAAATGCTGCTTTATTTTAAAAATTCATTTTCAATTTTTCATTAGTAGCCTGTTCCAAAGATTTATCCTATTATATTAATAGTCACATTTAAGTTATCTTTCAATGAAAGAAATAGATTCTGGATTCATAAATTCCCTATGTATGTTTATTTTCATAGAAAATAAACATTCAAAATGTTTTCTCAAATTCATAGTTTTTTCATATTTTATGTATAAATGCCACGGATGATGGCCTTCTTGCTTCATCAGTCAGTTCATACTTTCAGTACTTTGCTATGAGATATGGCTGTGAACTCAGTAGATGGGGAATTACACTTCTGAGCAAAGTTAATACAAACACTCAGATATTTAATTCTTTGGAATTACTTCTCTGGTTATTATTCAGTTTACTACTATCATTACTAACCCACTACTGATGTGTCTTTTCTTGACAAGACAGAAAAGGCTTATTTCACCATCTGTAATTTAGGGTTAAAAATAAATGACACAAATTTTACTTCCCAACTTTAGCTGTGAATTTCAAAAACAGGCTTGATTAAAAAGGAAAATGGCTGCAAAAATAAAATGACTGTAAAAATAACTAGTTATAAATGGAAAAATTTACATTTCCACATATTTTTATTCACTTTTGGCTTACAGTTGACAAACCTTAAGAATTTCACTCTTTCACTAATGTGGTCCTATAGCACATGACAAAGACACAGAGCTACAATTTGTGCCACTGACCTACTACTTGTTACGCAAGTTGGAGAAATTTGAACCACTCTATATACTCTGTTTAACCACAGGTGTCCAACGATGACATGCTTGGATACTGCTGAAATGTTAAACTCCTATAAATGCTGTGAAACATTTACTCTTTTTTTTTTCATGTTTATAGAATGCTAATTATATTTTTCTGTAGTCCACCAGGCTCCTCTGTCCATGGAATTTTCCAGGCAAGAATACCGGAGTGGGTAGCCTTTCCCTTCTCCGGGGGATTGTCCCAACCCAGGGATCGAACCCAGGTCTCCTGCTTTGCAGGCGGATTCTTTACTGTCTTAGCCAGCAGGGAAGCCTGAAACGTTTACTCTTAACTTCTGTCCTTATCTCCTTGTGTACTAAACACAAGTAGTTTGCAGACTGGCACTGGTCCAAGAACCAGCACTGCTAGGAGAAGAACCAGTAGAGGAGTTTGTGAAGTAATAGAAGAGAGGAGGGGAACAAGGAGACCACGAATTTGTGGAAGACTATGGAAGCTTTAAGAGGAAGTAGTTCACTGTGTTAACTGCAATAAAGGTCAAGTAGGTTGAGACCAAAAGGAAGCCATGAATTGACAATTAGGACACTGGTGACCTTTGAAAGAGTGGTTTCAGTGGAGTCCTGGAGGCAACACTAGCAGGCTGAGGAGTTGCTAGAGAAGCGCAAATGGGGACTACCCTTTCAAGAAGCTAGATGGGAAAGAAATGGAGACAGTGTGGTAGTTTACAAAGAGGTTGAGGGGCTTCCCTGATGGGCCAACATGGTTAAGAATCTTAACCTTCCAATGCAGGGGACAAGGGTTTGATCCCTGGTTCTGGAACTAAGATCCCACATGCCACCGGGCAGCTGCCCTGTGTGCTGCAACTACTAAGCCCTCCAACTCTAGAGCTGGTGCTCTGCAACCAGAGAAGGCTCACGCACCACAGTGAAGAGGCTGTGCACCAGGACAAAGAACCAGCACAGCCAAAGAAAAAAAAAATCAAAGAAAAAAGTCAAAGGCAGACTTCTTAGACTAGGGAAGACTTAAAAAAAGTCTGATATCACTGAAGGGGCCTCAAACTGAAGAGAGTTCTGTTTCCAGGTAGAAAATCTAAGAAATAATTTTTTTTTTTTTTTGGTTTTACAGTAATCTTAAAACTACTATGAAGGTGCAGAGAGATCAGGGGAAACTTCCTTGGAGAATCTGCAGACTTTCTAACACTTCTTTAGCAATGCAACAGAAAGCTGTGGGAGGAATACAAGGATTTTAATTGACTCAATTTCTCCTGAGTTTTGTATGAAGACTTGATTTTGCCTGCACCAAACAGTGTGCATGACCTTAGTTCCCCAACCAAGGCTTGAACCCGTGCCCCCTGCTTTGGAAACGCAGCCTTATCCACTGGATTTAATGCTCAGAGACTTAACCACTGGGAATTCCCAGGACTTTAAATGTATCCATGGTAAGATACACATCCTTTTGTAAACTGAGAAATCTCTGAGCTATCATAGTTACGGTAAACTCGGGTATTGACAAAATGGGTTTAATAAAGCAAGTCATATCTGTATATGAAGAGAGTTTACTTCAGTTCCTAGACTTTTCTCTGCTTTCACTCCATCCCGAGTTTTAGCAAAGAAGCATTTACCGTGTGCCCAACACCGTGCTAGGTACTAAGGCTACATTAATGACTGGTCTCTATATGGAAGGAGTTCACTGGAGCAAAATTATTGGTTTTGATGCTTTTTGGTGGAAACAACTGAAAACCCCGGCTCCATCAAGGTCAGCTCCAGGGCCAGTCAAATCAGAGGCTCAGTCATGTCACCAAAGACCCAGATTTTCTGATATTACTACTGAGCCATCTTTAGTATTTCTGCCTCATCCTCAGGTCAGCTTGTCTTAACTCACTATGGCTGCAGCAATTGCAAGTGACACATTCTCAAAATAGTTAAGGGGTAGAACTATGTCATCTGTATCTCATTTTAGAGGCACCCAGCAGACTATCTTTGATCTTGTAAAAACCAAAACTGCATCTTACAAAAACCAAAACTGTGTCCTGTGTTCCTGACTACTCCACTCGAATCCTGGGAAAGATGAGTGGAATTACCGCTGTAATGGTATTTGCCCTCTGAAATTGGGTCTGGGCATGGACCCTCACTCCTGATAAACTTTGAGTCCCCAAGAGAGAGTTTCTGAACTTAGGCAGAACTTGTTGTTGAGTAGGCCAATAACGGCTAACCCCTTTTCACATTCTGGCATACACCATAATATACACAGAAAATGATAATCCATTGTATGGCCCACAGGGATAAACCCAAGAGCTACCACTTGCCTGAAGGCGTTGGCTGCCTCAGCCCTGCTCAGCTGTTCCAAGGATGAGGGAATTCACAGCAGAACACAGCTGTATTTTATTCATAGCACCTCAGTTGGGAAGGTCCTAGCGGGCAACCCACAGCATCTGCCAGTGAGACAAAAGCAGATACTCAAACTAGGCAATCTATTAGCATAAGTAAATACCAAGAGACAGGAGACACAGTTTCTAAGTCAATGTTTGACCATAGTAATTCCTGCAAACTCTTTTCTGGTGTCTTTGTGCCTTGCACATGCTATTTCTCTCTTCTTGGTGTTTTCTTTAACACAACGTATTGGCTCAGACGGTAAAGCGTCTGTCTACAATGCGGGAGACCTGGGTTCGATCCCTGGGTTGGGAAGATCCTCTGGAAAAGGAAATGGCAATCCACTCCAGTACTATTGCCTGGAAAATCCCATGGACAGAGGAGCCTGGTAGGCTACAGTCCATGGGGTTGCAAAGAGTTGGACACGACTGAGCGACTTCACTTCACTAATGGATAAGTAGAGTCACATATATCTCGGTTCAAAACCTCTACCACCCATCGGCTGTGTGTGTGTGTGTGTGTAAGTAACTCAGTCGTATCTGATTCTTTGCGACTCCATGGACTGTAGCCTGTCAGTCCATGGAATTCTCCAGGCCAGAATACTGGAGTACTGGGCAAATGAATTAACTCCTCTGAGCCTGTCATCCCTATCCAAAGTGTAATACGACTACAACTCATTTTAAAGGGCTGTTTCTGAGGATTCGGTAAGATAATGAGATAGAATGGCCAGAACAATCCCCTGTGCACATAATAAGTACTCCTTAGATGTGAAGTCCGTCTGGCAAACTTCTACTCAAATGCCCCTGCTCCTCTGAAGATGTCCTTTAGGCGTTTCGATGGTGCTTCCTGGTTTTACGCTGCTATTAAAACCGCGCAGCACCTTGTCATCAGTTCTTTGCCCGCAGCCCCCACCCCTCTTCCCTCAAAGAACTCTCAAAAGGCCAGTTTCGTCGTCCCGTACTTGGTCTCCGCTAGTAGTGGGCAAAATCCAGCTCCTCATAGGTTTCCCAGAGGGAGTTTGTTTTTGTTTTGGCTGACTTCGCTTAACGGATTGGGCGGGAGGAGCGCGGGCGAGCGGGAGGGCGCCGCCCACGGAGGAGAGGGGCGTGCCCGCCCCGGGTGCGCTCGCCCGATACTCCCCGGCGGGGGCCTCGGCCGCAGCCCCGGATCCACCCGGCTATAGCGAGGGAGCCCGCGCGCACCCACCGGGCCGGGTAGCGCCCTTACCCGGCCACCCACGCCCGCAGGGGCGAGTTTCGAGGCGAGGCAGGCTGAGGCGGCGGCGGCGGCCGCTGCCTCCGGGCGGGCGCCTGGGTTGCAGGCCCGGGGCTGCCCGCCCGCCCGGCGCGCGCCTCGCCTCGCCTCGCCTCGCCCAGCACCCCGGTGCCCTCCCGACGCCGGCGGGCCCGCGAGCCTCGCGGACGTGACGCCGCGGGCGGAAGTGACGTTTTCCCGCGGTTGGACGCGGCGCTCGGTTGCCGGGCGGGGGAGGGCCGGCCCGGTTTTTTTCTCAGGGGAACGTTCAAATTATTTTTGTAACGGGAGTCGGCCGAGGACGGGGCGTGCCCGAGGTGCGCGCGTCCTCTCCCTTCTCCGGCCCCACTCCAGCACCCGCCGGCGCCTGCCCTGCGAGCGCGTCATGCCGCCCAAAACCGCCCGGAGAGCAGCCGCCGCCGCCGCCGCCGCCGCGGAGCCCCCGCCGCCGCCGCCGCCCCCTGAGGAGGACCCCGAGCAGGACAGCGGCTCCGAGGACCTGCCTCTGGCCAGGTGAGCGGGCCGAGCCACCGGCGGCGGGCGGCGAGCGGGGAGGGCGCCCCGAGGCTGCGTCGGCGGGAGCCGCGGCGTCTAGGCGGGGGCGCGTCCCCGCGGGGCGCCGGTCCCGGCGGGAGGACGGTCCCCCCTCTACCACCCCTCGCGGCGGAGCGCCGGGAGGGAGCTGACAGGGGTCTGGGTGCGGGCGCCGCCTGGGAAGGGCGGCCGGGAGGGGGTCTCGGCTCCAGCTTGACAGGTGTCGGGCGGGTGGGGCTCGGGTCGCTGAGCGAAGTGACAGGTGCCGCCTTTGCTCCGCGAGACGGCCCTGCGCATCCGGCGGGTGTTTCGAGACCCCATCACACGCAAAAGAGAAAGAAAAGAAAATAACTAACTGGTGTTTGCTGGATAGGCTTTTCTCCCCGTTGAGATTTGTAGTCCTCCAGTGGTCTTTTGACTTTCTCTTTTGGTCTCTAGCGATGCAACAGTTGGAAGTGCCCCCCCTCCCCCCACCGCCCCCGGGCGCGCAGCTGTATCTGAAGCCCAGTCCTGGAAGAGACAGTCAGAAAAGCCTTGGATGCAGCGGCAGAGATGCCCGCGGACGTGAAGGGCAGGGTCTTGGGTGTCAGTTACCCCCCCAGGAAGCTTGGCTGAGGCGCCTTGTGGCGTTCTCTTAAAAGGGGCTTTTCGGTCTTGGGGATTCATGGCCATAGGTAGTGACTGGTGGAACGTAACTCTTTAGAAAGAACTCGTACCTGGGCAAAAATACTGTGAGACGTTTAGCCCAAGAGCTTAAAAGTTCCTAAACTTTTCTCTTGTTTTCTAGAACTCTTCTTGCGTATTTTCGTTGGCTTCAGCGTGCCTCGTTATTTCTTCCATTTTGCCTTTCGGCTTTGAGCCAGCAAGGATCCTGGTGTCCTTGTTTTTTTTGTTTGTTTGTTTCGTTTGTTGGAGTACAAAACGAGTGTTTTTGTGCTCACGTGGAATTATTTTTCTTCTCGCAAGTGGATTCTAAATTTCAAGCAAGTCTACGATAATGCAGTGGAACTTGACAGGGAGATAATGTATTGCAAAATCTTATTTTTCTTGATTGTGATGCTTTATGGTTAGAACCAAAAATTGAACGAGTATAATTATCCATTATTATTGTCAGAGTTGGCCCTGCTTTGAGACTGCACATAAATTAGAGGAAAATGGGACTCCTTTCTGTCTCCCTCCCACAGTCCTAGCCCATCCAGCAGGCCCTATTTCTCTCACCTCCCCCTGCACTAAGAGAATTCGGGACAAATTGTTAAAGATTGGGAAAAGCTTTTGGAAATGGCTTGTGAAAGGCTTTCAGAAATTCATATATGACTATCTTATCAATTAAAAATCATTCTCACTAGTGGGGAAAAAAAAAAAAAGAAAGCCCAGGGATGTTCTAGGAGAAGACATTAGTTTCTGATTAAACTCTGATATGTCCAGTATTTTCCAGTTTCCTTTTGGTAAGAGCAGTGGAGTCTACTGCAAAGAACCCTATGTTATCCACAGAGCTTGGAAGCATTCTTGAATATTGTAGAGTAACCAGAAATACTGAAGTTCTGGCCAGCACCTGGGAAAAGAAAGTCTTTTTTCCTTCTATTTTCCAACACTTCATTTTATATACTTTTAAATGATGAAACTATCACAAATTCTTTAAGTCAGAACCATGCAAGATAAAGTCTGTTCTTGATCTATCCTTACCCATAAAACGTGTCCTTGTGGGCTATCAAACTACTGGTTAACTACTTAACAAAGATAGAACCACTGCCTGGCAGTCTGAAGCTGAGAACTTTACCTGGGGTGGGTTCAGGGCCCAGTCCAATTGCATTTCCAGTGATGGAGCCCATGTCTACTTTGAGAGTTGAGAGTTTACTTAAGGGAAACAGCACACCATCTTCATTCTTGAGATAACCAAAAGTTAATTATGTTTCAGAGAAGGGTTGGCAGTCTGGAATAGTGCTCAAGGGCAAGGATTTTAGAGTTAGATTGTTGGGTTTCTATCAGGGTTTCTGACATACTGTTTGTGATTTCAGGTGAGTGCTTTAACTTCTCTGATTTGGTATTTATCTGTAAAACAGGGTAAGAGGACTTACCTAATAGGCTGATGTGGGGATTCAATCTACCTTCATCTAAGGTACTTTGTGTGGGATCATAATAAATACTAAAAAATTATTAGCGATTCCTTGTACTATTATTATTAGAGGTCAAGTAGACATTAACTGAAAAAGAATTAGCCAAGAAGAGTTTTTTGACTGCCTATCTTGGTTAAGGAAAATCAGAAAGAAAGGCTGAATTTAATCATCATCTAAGAACTACTAGTAAGTAGATTAAATAAAACACTGAAGGGTAGACTGCATTTTAGCAAAAGTTAATGATATTGAATTGGTTTTGTAATATTATTTATTGCTTTCCTCTTGCTGTTAACCAACCCAACTTTCCCAGTTTTAGCTCTTGTACTTACTTTAAGCTACTTTGCTGCTCTGAAGTATGTGATTCACCAGACCAGCAAACATTTTTCACTGTGTGGTATTACCATTCTGGAAAGACTGAAAAAGATAAATATATGTTTAAATTCTAAGTGTAATTTTTTTCAAAGATAAATAAGATTCTAAAGTATTTAGTGATGCTGTCTTTCAGGATAGTGCTGTTCTATGCAAACTATTGAAACAAATATTTATCTAATTAATTTGATTGTAAATATGTGCCTATTATATATTTTTTCATTTGGTAGGCTTGAGTTTGAAGAAACTGAAGAACCTGATTTTACTGCATTATGTCAGAAATTAAAGATACCAGATCATGTCAGAGAAAGAGCTTGGTTAACTTGGGAAAAAGTTTCATCTGTGGATGGAGTATTGGTAAGGAATGTCGAAAATTTTTGAAAACATTTTCTTAATTTCAGAAGTAATTTTTAATCACCATAGAAAATTTGGAAAGTGGAAAATTATAAAGCAAAGCTACTAATAATCCTATTACCCAGAGGTAATTTATTTCTGATAACATTAAAAATTAAAACCCAACTCTCCATGTAAGCCCCTCACCAAAGTATTTTAAAGCAAATCTTAGGTTTCATATTTTATTCATAGATAGTTCATTATGCTATAAAGACTTCTTAAAAAACAAAAAATGACTCATAAAATAATTTTTAATAATAATATATAATCAGTATTGAAATTTCCCGATTGCCTTATACTTATTTAGAATTCAGAATCTTTATAATATTTTGATATTCTATTTTTTCTTGAATACATATGCATATATATTAACATCTATGTATATAATAATATCACTAGCAAATAATTATTGACACTTTATATGTACTGGAGAATATTATAAGCATTTTGCAAGTAACTCATCTGACAAGACTTTAAGATGTGAAGTATAAAATCCTTATTTACATGTAAAATGTAAAATCTTCATTTTATAAATGAAGATACTGAAGCTAAGTGAGATTGAGTAACTTAACTAAGGATCCTGACTAATAAGATCTAAAACACAGATTTGGGATCATACATATAATTATATATGTAATTACATGTAGTTTTGTATCTTAAAAAATGTTTTTTTCTTAACATGAGCATTTTATGTTGTTAAATATTTTTTGATATATTTGATAATGTTGTTTCCAGTGGTGTTATAATATTTTATCCATTAGATGTATTCTGATTTGTTAGCTTTCTGTTATTTGACATTTCCCCCCCAACTTTTTGGAGCTGTAAAATAATGTGATAAACATCCTTATTCGTAAGAGTGATACCTGGTGCAAATTAAGTCTTCAATTATTTGTTAAATGGATTAATGAATGAATCTCTGATTATTAGGATAAATTCTTACAATTTGAATTACTGAATCAAAAGCTATGAGCATTTATAAAACTATTGGTAATTTTTGCTAAATGCACTCATCACTTTTAATGAGTTTACATTTTCATTCAGCACTGTATTAGAATACACTGCTGACTTGTTTTTTTACTGATCCGATCAACGCAGCAAAATATGTTTATATACATCCCATGAAAATACTGTTTATAACTGTTAAAAAAAAGCTCTAGTGTTTTAGTGTGTTTGGACTATTAAAATAAATACCTTAGACTGGATAGCTTATAAACAATAGACATTTATTTCTCACTGTTCTGGAGCTGGGAATTCCAACATCATGGTGCAGGCAGATTCTGGGTCTAGTAAAGGCACACTTCTTTATTCACAGGGAATTCACAGATAGTGCCTTGTCACTGGCCTTGGATGGCAGAGCTGGTGGGAGCTTTTGCTGGCCTCTTTCAGAAGGGCACCGATTCCATTCATGAGGGCCCTTCCCTCCTGACCTAATCACTCCTGAAGGCTCTACTTCCTGATACCATCTTGTTGGGCATCAGGTTTTCAGCATCTGAATTTGAGGGGGACACAAGCATTCGGTCTATCAGTTCAGTCGCTCAGTCGTGTCCGACTCTTTGCAACCCCATGAATCGCAGCACACCAGGCCTCCCTGTCCATCACCAACTCCCAGAGTTCACTCAGACTCATGCCCATCGAGTCAGTGATGCCATCCAGCCGTCTCATCCTCTGTTGTCCCCTTTTCCTCCTGCCCCCAATCCCTCCCAGCATCAGGGTCTTTTCCAATGAGTCAACTCTTCGCATGAGGGGGCCAAAGTATTGGAGTTTCAGCTTCAGCATCTGGTAATAAAGAAAAGAGAAACCTCACAATTTCCAAAGATCTGAACATACTCTAGAACTACATACTAAAAAGGCATTCTTCCAGTATCTTGGATGAATGACTTTGGTATTATCATCCCAAAGCACCTAATATATATTCCACTGATTTGGGTACATCATGTACAAAGCTGTTTGTTTGCATGTGCTGTTAAAGAGAGTCATCACTCCTTCACTTCTCTCTCTTCCATAAATACTAGGCTTTTAGTTTTCAGAAAGTTGAGAAGGGGTAGTTGATTATAGACAGCATTGGTAAGTGCAAATAGTTGCCAATTTTTAAGTGAGTTGTGTTCCAGATCTCTTGAAAGTGAAAGTCACTCAGTTTTATGGAACTCTGATCCCTGGAATTCTCCAGGCCAGAATACTGGAGTGGGTAGCCTTTCCCTTCTCCAGGGGTTCTTCCGAACCCAGGTCTCCCACATTACAGGTGGATTCTTAACCAGCTGAGCCACAAGGGAAGCCCAAGAATACTGGAGTGGGTAGCCTATCCCTTCTCCAGTGGATCTGCCTGACCCAGGAATCCAGATCTTTTAGTAAGTATAATAAGGTAGTTAGATTTGCAGGCTAGTTCACAGGAAACTTTTTTAAAAAGACTGAATTCTAGCAGTAATAGTTTTGGGCTTCAGCTTTCATATATACATATATAAATAAATAAATGTTACTGGTTTTTATCCTACCCTTTTCTTTCTCCTGGCTTTGTCCCTATCTTCCATGGGAACTGGCATAGTTTAAAACTCATCTCCTGATGATGCTCTTGATGGGGACTAGGAGATGAGAAGTCATTCCTGGTTGTGTGCTGAGGAAAATAAAGGAATTTCATGTTACATTTGGAACTTGGGGCATCTTTTCGTTGGGTGCGACAGGATGATGTTGTATTTTTCTGTTACAGTTCACCAGACTCTTCCATAGAAATGTTATTTTCAGTGATAGTTAAGTTTCTGAGAGTTGGCCTGATAATTTAATCTTCCTTTATACAGTAATTTCTAAGGGAATGTGACACAGTGAGTGCTGAGAAGCCAGAGAGTGACAAAATGAACCTGTTTCTGATGCAGCCATTCTAGTTGCACTTGGCTATCTTCTTTGAAACAAGAAGAATGTGGTAACTCAGGGTAATTTTTGGCAACTGAAAATAGATAATGTTTATTGAAACAAAGGATGGGTTAAGAGCAAGAATTTGTCACAAGACTGGACTGACTCAAGTTTCAAATCTACCATTTACTGCCTCTGTGATCTTGAAAAGGTACCTGAAATCTCCAAGTCTCAATTATCTTATTTGTAAATGGAACTAACAATAATTTCTGGGTCTTGGAGTTATTTGGTAGATTAAATTCATGCATATAAAGCATTTATTAGTGTAAATGAGTGCTTATATTTGGTCATGCAAGTAGAATATTTTTACTAATGAGCTACTGCAGAAAATCTTATATTAGTATTTTTTTTTAAAAGAATTTAAGGATCAGTTAAAATGGTTGAAGTTTTAAATGGATGTATAGTGATTCTGACGTGGCACTTTCATTAAAATGCATATTTTTAGGTTCTTGAGAGTAAAAAAAAGTCATTTATACATGCAGGAAAGCATATATTAATCCTTTTAAAGGAAAGGTTTGTGGTATTTTGTCTAGAAATTTCTCCTTTTTGTATAAATGTTTAGTAAGTGTGTAATATGTGGTTGCTGTCATATGATTAAATTGTGTTCATGCTGCTTACAGCATATGAATAAAATAAGAAATTGGTCAGATGTACTTCTCATACTGTGACTTATGGTAAATCAGTTGTTGGAATATTGGTTTTCTTTCTGCATCTTGAATCACAGTGTGGCAGAGAAGAAATAAACCTTGGGCCTCAGGGCAAAAAACTCTTATTGTAGTCGTAATATAGCTATATGATTTTAAGCAAATTGGTTAATCCCAATTAACCAGTTCTCAGTTTGCTCATAAGCAGAAATGATGTCTAAAAATCAGCCTTTTAGGCTTTTGCATAGGGGGTTGTGTGTGTATTTGTATATTTGTATGTTTATTTGTGTGTGTATATATTCAAGGGCTTTGAAATATATTACCCTTGATAGAAGCATTTTAGAGGTAATTACATTTAGAAAGATAATTGAAGAGAATAGTTTGGAATTAGAGTAAAACTAGGCATTCTATTTAAGCTGTGCTACAAAAATATGAAGAGGTTTCTTAATAACCTTAGTAGAATATATATTTTAAAATAATGTGTAACAAAAAATTTCTTTACCTGTAATTTTTTAGTCCTTAGTTATATATACACCCTATCTATTTGAAGATGGTGCTTATATTCTGATTGCTTGTGGGTTTTGCTGAGCAAAATACATTTAAGAACATGTTTGTGTGTGTGTCGTCAGTCGTATCTGACTCTCTGCGACCCCACGGACTGTAAGCTGCTAAAGAACATGGATGTGAATGTTACATTTGTGTTACAGATGTAGGATGTCTGCAGGTTCTTTTATTTCTGATTCTACTTCTGAGATTAATTTCTAAAGACATTTTATTTTGGAGAGTTTCAGATATTTATATAAGTAGGTTAAAGAAAATAGTATGAACTCTCACATACCTCTTAACCAGCTTCAGTAGTTATCAGTCATGGCCAAACTCTATTTCTCCCTGACTCCAGATTATTTTAAAGTAAATCCAGGATATGATGTTTCATCTATACATATTTCAGTAGGTATGGGGGAAAAAAAAAGAACTCTTTAAAACAATGACCACAAGATATTTCCTGGTGTTCCTCTGATCAGGATTCCACACTTCCACTGTAGGGGTCATGGACTGAATCCCTGATTTGGAGACTAAGATCCTACAAGCTGCACCAGAAGACAATCCCCTCCAAACAACAGAAGCACCACAGTTCATCACACCTGATAAAATTAATGAAAATTCCTTAATATCAAATATCCATTGTTTGAATTATCTTGTTTCATAAATTCTTTTTTTCAGTAAGTTCAGGATTTAAATAAGGCCTACACAGTGTGATTGGTTGATCTGTGTCTTAAAATCTCTTTCAGTCTGTAGATTTTACCTTTTCCTTTCCTCCCCCTTTTCCTTTCTTTTCTTATTTTTTTTTCACTGTATTTGTGAAGAAACTGGAGTTTTTATCCTGTGAGATTTTTTACTGTGTGCATTTTACAGATTATACCTCCTTCGTTGTTTAACATATTTCCTAATTCTGTGTTTTTTAGAAATGATTCTAGAGGCCTGATCAGATCCTGGGTTGATATTTTTCAGAAGAAATGCTTCAGAGATGTTGTTGTGTATGCCTATTGGTAGACACATAATGTCTTGTTCTCTCTCTTTTAATGTAAGCTATTATTGATGACCATTGACTGGAGCCATTAGAGGAACTAATCTTTCCCTTTTCAATTAATAGTTGTAATTCTTCTGTAAATAGAAACTTTGCTCCATCAACTGTGTTTATTCTGAAGTATAGATCATTCAGGAAAGGTAGGATAAGTGCTTTATTCTTTTTGTTTATTGACTAGTTTTCAAGCTGATGAGTTTGTCTCGTAACATTCCCCCAAAGTGACCAATGATTATAATCATCTTTTCAAGTATTAATATTATCTTATAATACCAATAGACCAGTTTGACTATACATAGACATTTAATAAGATCTTTACTCAAAGATAACATTCAGGTGATCCTTGAATAGTGTTGGGGTTAGGGGCAGCAAACCTCCACACAGTCGACAATCTGTATTACTTATGGTTGACCCTCTGTATACACAGTTTCTTCGTATACATGGTTCCTCTATTTCTGTAGTTTCACATCTGAGAGTTTAGCCAATCTCAGCTCATGTAGTACTATAATATTTACTATTAGAAAAAAAAATGCCTATAGTGTAGTACTATAGTCTTGCAAGAGCTGACTCACTGGAAAAAACCTTGATGCTGAAAAAGATCAAAGGCAAGGTGGGGTGGGCGGCAGCAGAGGATAAGATGGTTAGATAGCATCACCAACTCAATGGACATGAATTTGAGCAAATTCTAGGAGATAGTGAAGGACAGGGAAGCCTGGCGTGCTGCAGTCCATGGGGTCACAAAGAGTTGGACACAACTTAGTGACTGGAAAACAACAGTAGTCTTTACTAATTGAAAATATATATATAACACACAGTTTGCAGCCATGTTCTTCAAGAGTCAGCTGTATTTTGTAATTTCAAGAATGAAATGGAAATAAGATCATGCAGTATTTAACCTTAGGGATTGTCTTTTTTTTCACTAAGCATAATTCCCTGGAGACACACTGATGTTAAATGTCATTATATTTGTTTGCTAAGGGTGCCATAAAAAAATACCACAGACTGAGTGGCTCAGACAACAGAAATGTGTTTTCTCCCAGTTCTGAAGGCTGGAAGTCCGAGATAAACTATGGGCAAGTTTGGTTTCTTCTGTGGCCTCCCTCCTTGGTTTGCAGATGGCTGCCTTCTTGTCTTCTGGAATGGTTTTCCTGTGCACAAATCCCTGGTGCCCTTTTGGGTGTCCAGACTTCCTGTTCACGTAAGGATGCTAGTCAGATTCAATTAGCTTTACACTTCTGTCCTCATTTTAACTTATGTACCACTTGAGATCCTATCTCCAAACACAGTTATGTTCTCAGATACTTAGGGCTCCAGCTTCAACATAGGAGTTTTGTGGCGGGAACTCAATCCAGCTCGTTGAAAATAGTTTGTTTCTTCGTTATTTTTTGGTAGTATTCCATGGTATGGCTGGACCACAGTTTGTTTAACCATTCACTTATTGAAAGGTGGCTGTGTTGTTTGTAGGTTTTAGCTACTATGAATGAAGCTTCTATATCTGTATCATTTGTTATAGATTTTTATTGTGGGCATGAGTTTTCCACTCTTTAAACACCAAGGAGTGTTGTTGTTGGATCCTATTGCAGAGATCCTATGGTAAAAGTATGTTCATTTTTGTAGGAAACTTCCAAATTGTGTCCAGAGTGGTAGTACCATTCAAGAAAGCGCTGCTGCTTTCATATTTTTTGCGAGCATTTGGTATTGTCACTGTCTTGCATTTTGGCCATTCTAATAGGGGTGATATCTGACTGTTTTAATTTGTAATTCTCTTAACGGTGTATGATGCTGAACATCTTCTCATATGCTTATTTGCCATCTGTACATCTTCTTTGGAGAGGTGTTGACACCTTGTGCCAATTTTTTAATCTGTTGTTTATTTACTCATTGTTGAGTTTTAGGAGGAGTTTGTGTGTTTTAGAAAACAGTCCTCTTTAGATATTCCTTTTGCCAGTATGTTCTCCCATGCTGTGGCTTAACTTCTCATTCTCTTGACAGGGTCTTTCGTTGAGCAGAAATAATTTTAATAAAGTCCAGGTTATAAATTCTTTTATGAATCATGCCTTTGGTATTGTATCATTATCACTGCCATCACACTTCCTGATTTCAAACTATTACACAGCTGTAGTCATCAGAATAGAATGGGATTTAGTATTCAGACAGACACATAGATCAAGAGAAAAGAGAGCCCAGAAATAAACCCCTACACATATATGGTCAGTTAATTTATGACAGAAGAAGCCAAGAATATTCAATAGTGATAAGACCATCTCTTCAGTAAAGGGTTCTGGGAAAACTGGACCACTGTCTCAGACTATAGATAAAAATTAACTCATATTGGATTAAGAGACTTGATAAACATAAGAAGCCAGAAATTCCTAGAAGAAAACATAGGTGCAGGCTCCTTGACTACCGTCTTGGCGATGATTTTTTGACACCCAAAGCAGAGCAAACAAAAGCAAAAATAAACAAGTAGAACTACATCAAAATAAAAAGCTTCTGATAGGAAAGGAAACATTGACAAAATAAAAAGGCAGCCTACCAGTTGGGAGAAAATATTTGCAAAACTTGTATCTAATAAGGAGTTACTATCCAAAATACTTAAAGAACAAACAATCCAGTTTAAAAAAAATGGGCTGAGGGACTGAATAGGTATTTTTCCGTGGAAGACACACAGATGGCTAACAAGTACATGGTGCTTAACCTCTAATCACCAGGGAAATGCACATCAAAACCACAGTAAAATACCACTCCTATCAAAAAGACAAGAAGTAACAAGCGTTGGTGACAATATAGAGAAAAGGGAACGGTACATTGTTGGTAAGAATGTATATTGGTGCGTCCATTGTGAAAAACCGCACCTGGGGAGGAGAGATCACCATGGAGTAGACCTTCACTCAGCAACACGTCACAACCACAACTACATATAGAGCGGTGCTTGGTGAAGCTGATCTGGGAACTAGCCAGATGGCTATCTCACAGCCAAGGCTGTAAAGGAAGAACTACACAAAGGCTGGCAGGAAGGGAGGAGAAGCAGTCGGGTCTGGGCAGGACTTGCACCCGCTAGTGGAGGGCACAGAAGGGGAGGGAGATGGCACAGGCTTGGGGATTTTCCCTGGGGGAGTGAGGGATTTGAGCCACGTATTAGGCAACCTAGCCCACGGGTCCAACACTGGGAAGACGACCCCTTGAGCTGGTTTGGAAACTACTGGGGCTTACCAGAGGGCTCTAAGAAACCAAGTCTCGGCCCTTGAAGGACATGCACAGACTTGCCTCCTCCCGGTCACAGCACAGAGTCAGCAGATGGAAAACTTCTTGGGCCCTGGCCGGCTTACCAGGACCATCCCAGTGTATCCCGCAGCCTGCTCAGGGCTTCTGCTCCAGCGACTCTTGCCCTGGCGCTGCACCCACTGAGGCACGGGGTGCTCCTGAGAGTGTGCACACTAGGAGGGCTGCGAGCCTGCTTGCACCCTGCCCCGACTCTGACCAGTGTGGAGGCAGACATTGCCAGCCTGGGTGTCAGTGTATCCCAGGCGGAGAGTGTTGTCACTTGGTAGGCCGACCTTGCACACACTTGAGGGGGAGTAAAACTAGCTCTAGGGTGGGGCCTGCCATCTCAGGCTTGTGTGTCTCTGCGCGCATCTGGAGGAGAGTGAAACCGGGCCAGTGAGCGCAGGCGCCTGCTCAAGTCCTGACCCGGCCTCTAAGCAAGGCATGCACGCCAGGGGTTGGGGAGGGAGAGAAACCAGCACAGAAGTTCAGCCCCGTGTCCTCAGCCCTGGACGCGCCCCATACCTAGACAGGGTCTCCTGTCAGAAACCCACTTGCCTCAGTACACTTCGTTCCAGCCGCTGGAGCCCCGCCCCCACCCCTTATAGGGTGGAGACTGCCCTTGAGCAGAGAAGCCCCAGTTCGGACTGTAGCTGCTCCAACTTCAGGCCACCAGAATGATGGCTGCCCGCCCAGCCCAGGGGAAGACAGCCTGCGTTCGCTCGCTTGTGATCCAGCAGCTCGCAGACCAGAGCTGGGCACAGGCAAACCGCATTGGGACACCCCCACACGAGGCCATACCTCCAAGACTGGGATAGGTAACTGTCTCACCTAATTTCATGGTGACAGAAGGCTGAACAAAATGAGAAGACTGAGGACTGTATTTCAAATGAAAGGGCAGGAACCCCTGAAAAAAATCTCTGATGAAACGAGGTAAATACCTTACAAAGAATCCAATAGAATGCTAACTGAACTGGGGAAAAGAATAGATGAACACAGAATTTTAACAAGGGATTAGAAAACACATACAAAAAGAACCAGGCAGAGCTAGAAAACAGGATTACTGAAATGAAAAACCCTAGAGAAAATTAACAGCAGGTTAGGTGATACAGAAGAGTGCATAAGGTATCTGATAGAATAATGGAAATCACTTGGTCCCAAGAGCAAAAAGAAAAAAAATTTTTAATGAGTATTGTTTAAGAGACTTTGGGTGCAACATTAGGTGTACTAAAAATCACATTAATAGGGGTCCCAGAAAGAAAAGAGAGGGAGAAAGAGGTAGAAAATTTATCTCATGAAATTATGGCCGAAAACTTCCCAAACAGAGACAGGAAACAGACATCCAGGTGCAGGAAACACAAAGTCACAGACAGTATGAACCCAAGGCATATCATAATTAAAATGGCAACAGTTAAAGAGAATTCAAAAGACAGCAAGGAAAAAATAGTCACATACATTTCTATTATTATAATGTGTCTTCTTTTTCACTCTCTTTTTAAAAGTTAATCTGGCTGTAGGCTTTTTTATTTTATTGATCTTTTTAAAGTATCAGCTTTTGATTTCCTTGGATTTTCTGTTGATTTTCTATTTTCAGTGATTCTTTTGTATTTAGCTGACCTTTTGTATTGAAATGTTTAAATTCCTTTCTTATTTCCTTCTGTGTATATTCTTTGTTTTCTTTGTCATTACCATGGGGATTACATTTAGCATCTTAAAGTTTTATACTCTAATTTGAATTTTTCAAGCTTAACTTCAATAATATAGAAAATTATACTTCATTAGCCCTGTCCACACTCCTTTCAGTTATTGATGTCACAAAAGTATGCCTTTTTATATCAAGAGTCCCAAAACATAAACTAATGATTTTTTAATGCATCACTCTCTTAAATTATATAGAAACAAAATTACTACTACTGTTATTGTAGTAGTAATATCTTTTCTATCTTTTCTTCATCAATTTTTCAGCACTCAACTTTCTTTATAGTCCAACTCTCACATCCATACATGACCACTGGAAAAACCATAGCCTTGACTAGACGGACCTTTGTTGACAAAGTAATGTCTTTACTTTTTAATATGCTATCTAGGTTGGTCATAGGTTTTCTTCCAAGGAGTAAGGGTCTTAATTTCATGGCTGCAGTCACCATCTGCAGTGGTATTGGAGCCCCCAAAAATAAAGTCAGCCACTATTTCCCCATCTATTTATCATGAAGTGATGGGACCAGATGTCATGATCTTAGTTTCCTGAATGTTGAACTGTAAGCCAACTTTTTCACTCTCCTCTTTCACTTTCATCAAGAGGCTCTTTAGTTCTTCTTCACTTTCTGCCATAAGGGTGGTGTCATCTGCATATCTGAGGTTATTGAGATTTCTCCTGGAAATCTTGATTCCAGCTTGTGCTTCTTCCAGCCTAGTGTTTCTCATGATGTACTCTGCATAGAAATTAAATAAGCAGGGTGACAATATACAGCCTTGATGTACTCCTTTTCCTAGTTGGAACCAGTCTGTTGTTCCATGTCCAGTTCTAACTGTTGCTTCCTGATGTGCATAGAGGTTTCTCAAGAGGCAGGTCAGGTGGTCTGGTATTCCCATCTCTCTCAGTATTTCCCACAGTTTATTGTGATCCACACAAAGTCCAAGGCTTTGGCGTAGTTAATAAAGCAGAAATAGATGTTTTTCTGGAACTCTCTTGCTTTTTCAATGATCCAGGAGATGTTGGCAATTTGATCTCTGGTTTTTCTGCCTTTTCTAAAACCAGCTTGAACATCTGGATGTTCACGGTTCACGTATTGCTGAAGCCTGGCTTGGAGAATTTTGAGCATTACTTTACTAGCATGTGAGATGAGTGCAATTGTGTGGTAGTTTGAGCACTCTTTGGCATTGCCTTTCTTTGGGATTGAGATGGATGCCCTTTATTTCTTTTTCTTAGCCGATTGCCCTGGCTAGAACCTCCAATACATTGTTACCTTTTTCCTGAACTTAGTGGGAGAACATTCAGTCTTACTGTTACCTATGATGTGGGCTTTCTGGAGATGCCTTTGTCAGGTTGAGGAACTTCTTTTTTGTTCCAGTTGTGTTGAGTATTTTGTCAAATGGTTTGGGATTTTGTCAAATGATTTTTTTCTGCATCTATTGAGACAACTGTATGTTTTTTCTCCTTGTTAAAATGTATTATATTCTTCTGAGATTTTAAACCAACATTGTGTTTCTAGGAAAAGTTTCACTTGTTTATGGTACGTAATTATTCTTATATATATACATATATTTACATTTTGTTTCCTTGTATTTTGTTCAGCATTTTTATGCATTTGTTCATAAGAGATTTTGATCTCTATTTTCTTTCCTTACAGTGTCTTGTCTGATTTTAGTGTCAGGGTAGTACTGACTGCTGAAGGAGATGGGAAATGTTTCCTTCTCTTCAGCTTTTATGGAGCATTTTGGTTAATTGATGGGCTTCCCTGGTGGCTTAGATGGTAAAGCATCTGTCTGCAGTGCAGGAGACCAGGGTTTGATCCCTGGGTTGGGAAGATCCCCTGGAGAAGGAAATGGCAACCCACTCCAGTACTCTTGCCTAGAAAATCCCATGGACAGAGGAGCCTGGCAGGCTACAGTCCATGGGGTCTTGAAGAGTTGGACACAACTGAGTGACTTCACTTTCACTTGGTGGTGGTGCTCCTGCTAAGTCACTTCAGTCGTGTCTGACTCTTTGCAACCCCCTAGACGGTAGGCCACCAGGCTCCCCTGTCCCTGGGATTCTCCAGACAAGAACACTGGAGTGGGTTGCCATTTCCTTCTCCAATGCATGAAAGTGAAAAGTGAAAGTGAAGTCGCTCAGTCGTGTCCAACTCTTCCTGACCCCATGACTGCAGCCTACCAGGCTCCTCCATCCATAGGATTTTCCAGGCAAGAGTACTGGAGTTGGGTGTCATCGCCTTCTCTGTTCACTTGCTGAATTGATACTAATTCTGCTTTAGATGTTTGAATTCATCAATGAAACCAGCTGAGCCTGGACTTTTCTCTGTGGAGAGGTTTTACAATTACTAGCCTAGTCTCGTAACTTTGTTACAGATCTTTTCAAATTGTCAGTTTCTTTTTGTGTTGGTTTGGTCATCTCTGTCTTTTTAGAAGTTTGTCCATTTAATCTAAATTATCTGATTTGTCAGCAGGCAGTGGCTTATAGCATTCCTGTTATGATTCTTTTTAAAATTTCTATAAGGTTGGTCTTAATATCCTTATGTCATTTCTAATTTTAACTAATTTGAATCTTTTTTCTTGATCAATCTTTTTATCAAAAAACCAATTTTTGGTTTTGTTGATTTTTCTCTACTTTTATACTCTCTAAATTTAATCAAACCATTTCTTCCCTCTTCACCATTTAGTGTCTTAAACTTAATATATATGTCAGATAGCATTATTAAAGTTCATCATGAGCTTTCATCATGAACTACTCAGATATATCTAACATGTAATTATAGATAATTGTTATAATAATATATAATTTGACTGCTATTTTTACTGCAGCATATATTGTTTTTTCTGAGGACCCATGGAAGGAATTTTACTCTCATCTCTGAATGAAGACTAGCTAGGCTTCTTCTGAGAAGAAATTTTATTTTATTTTGTGGTCATTATGACTCTTGTAACTGTTAACAGATTTGAATGCAAACTTTCAAGGCATAGCGTGTAGTTTTTCTCACCAACATCTTTCTTGTCATTTTTTTCCACTTTTCTATATTTCCCTTTCAGTATTTCAAAGAAATATATATTTCTATATGAACATGCATATATAAATGTATATTTATATATAAACACGCATATATATTCGAAACTCATAGTATTAAAGTGAGAAGTGAATATCCATTGCTCTCTTTGTATTCCCACCTTTGTAGAAATAACCACTGATAAATTTTTATTCATTCTGCCCCTCTAACCCTTCCTCATTTCCCCCTTCACACACACACACACACACACACACACACACACACACACACACAGGATTTTTTTTTTTTCCACTGAGGTTTTATTATTTATTTATACTTTTTAACCAATTTAAGTAATTATTGATGCTTTTGGAATAGGCAATAGATTCAGATGGTTTAAGATTCAAAAGAAATAAAAATGTAAGCAATGAAAACCTCTCTCATTCTTTCCCCTAAGTTACCCACTTCTCCTCCATAGGCAGCTAATAAAAGTTTCTAGTTTTTGTGTTTTTCTGTACCTTGCTTTTTTCATGTAGTGAAGAGTACCTCTCCTTCTGTGTTTAGCTTAATCTTTTTAGCGGATGTATTTTCCATTGTATGGACGTGTAATTTATTTATATATTCCCCTATTAACAAACATTTAGTTTATTTTTGAACATTTGATACTACAAACTGCTGCAGTGAATAGCTTTATATATACATTTAGTGCACAAATAAGAGTACTTTTGTAATGTTGGTTCCTAGAAGTGAAACCACTGGGTCAGAAGACAGTTCACATTTACAAAATTTAATAGATTATGTCTTTGCTCATAGGATAGTATCTTGCTGATATCTCACTTTTCCAATAAGGCCTAGCACTGTTTAATACTATGCTCTGCCCTAGTTCTCCCTTAGATTTTCTCTTCACTTTACCCTGCTTTTTGTTTTTAATTGAAGTTTACAGTGTTGTATTGGTTTCTGGTGTACAGTAAAGTGATTCAGTTCTGTGTGTGTGTATTCTTTTTCAAATTCTTTTCCATTATGGGTTATAACAAGATATTGAATATCTTGTTTCTCCCAAGCTCTTTCCCTTTTGGTAACCCATAAGTTTGTTTGCTATGTCTGTGAGTCTTGTTCTGTTTTGTCTGTGAGTTCATTTGTATCGGTTTTTAGATTCCACACGTAAGTGATATTATATGAGATTTGTCTTTGACTTAACTTTGTATGATTAGGTCCGTCCATGTTGCTGCAAATGGCATTAATGATTTCCTTCTCTTATATGGCTGAGTGACATTTAGTTGGTTATATATACACCACATCTTCTTTATTCATTCACCTCTCTTTATTCTGCATGTTAGAAGTAGATACCAGAAGAATGGTAGCTACCAGAAGAATATATCACATTCTATATAGCACCTTTTCCCCTTAGGATTGAAATGACTGTGGAGAGTTACAGGCTTCCAGGTTTGCTAGGGTATCTTCAACGTCAGTTTAATAGGACCATTTGTTTTTCTGTACTTTAAATATCTTTATGCCCTATATAATTTAGATACAACAGGTGTTGTTTCGAAAGAAGTGATTATAAATACTCTCTCAGTGAATCAGTTTTTTTCCTTATGTACATTATAATTTTAAAGGCCTGATATTCATAATTATTGATGTTCAGATTGGTAATTATTTCTATCACATGTTCAGCTATAAACAAGTAGTCAAGTTTATATGAGACCTAGATATTTAGGAGAGTTTTGAAGTGAGTTATTTTGTCAAAAATGCCTGTCCCTTTTCTGTTTTACCTCTTTTCAGTATGTGCCTTGATTTTTCTCATTCTGCAAACCATTTTTAAGATAAGTTGAATCAGATTTATATTGCAGTCAGAAACCACCAAACTTTTCCCCACCTTAGATCTCTTTTAGAAAGTGTACCAAACTTTATTAAATAATAATTTTTCCTAATTTTATTCAAGCCTGACAGCCCTTGCTTTTTATCAGTATAAAGGTAAATTGTGTTACCTTGCTGCATTGAATTCTAGCAAAAGTGAAACACTTGCTAATTTAGTTACTGAGGCATTATTGAAAGTAAACATATGGGTTCACTTAAGTTTTTAAAAATTTAAGCAAATTTGCCAAAGATTATCATTTTATGGTTTGAACCCTAGAGACTCCCAGACCACAGGACTTCAGTGATCAATGATCTCTTTCATTTTCCCTTCCAACTAAGATTCTTTTATTCTAATGCCAACTCATTTATTCAGTAGTTATGTTTTCATTTTTTTCAAATGATATTGGTGGAATGAATGGACATGCTAACTTTGAAAAATACCATTTATACACATAATTAAATCTGAGTTGTAGTAATTGACTTCCTCACTGTTTTTCGTCTTTGTTTCTAAGAGGGGTGGACATCAGTTAATGAGTAGTTGTCTTAATATGGTGGCTGTTTTCACTGCTCTATGGCTCTATCTTCTTGGGTGGACCATTTTTTGGGCCTTTGACTCAGTAAAGCAGAGAGCTTGACTAGAAACTAAATTCCAGGTCAGTTGTGTATTACAAGTTTAGGAAGTGAAGACTGTAATTCATTTCTTTGTGTGAATTAATCCTGCTGATCCTCAGTAGCTGATCAATGTGTGATCAGGAGATGAAGAAATTGTGGTAGGACCAATATTCTCACCTTAAAACTTTTTACTAGGGGGAAAAATGAGAAAGTCAAAAAGTCAAAAGTCATTCTATCCTATGCTGGGTTATGACTATTGATGCTGCTTTTTAAAAATATATACATTTAATGTTAAATTAGTGCTGGCCATTGTACTAGGTTCTTGGGGGTTCAGCAGTGTACTTAGTGTGATTATGCCTTCAAAATCTTACAAACTAGTTGAGATAGGGACAATTGAACAATCTAGTAAACTGAACTTGAGTTTAGTTAGGTGCTTAAATAGTCCTAACCACTGAATTCTGTAGAAGTTCTTAGCTCCAAGTACTCATCTCTTGGGCAGAAGACTAGAGGAATCTGAATTTGCCAAGAACATATTTTTCTGGGAGTAGAGTCAACTCTTTCCCCACAAAGGCATTGTGTAACTGGATGGCTAATTCAGTTGGTGTTTACCTCTGCATGTTGAATCAAAAACATGATCGAGCACAAGTGAAGTTCGCTTTTGTATTCTTCTTGGCTGTTCTACTCTTGCCTTCTGATTCTTGTGAGCACATCAAGAATTTCGTTAGCACTCACTGCTGTCAGCTGATATTATGCAAGCGAGAGGGAGGATTTTCTGGCATATTAGCATGTTATTTCTTTAGTTCTTACATATAACCCTGGTAAGGAAATCCAGGAGGGGAAGATATAAAGGCAGGTCTTAGCCTCTCTACTTCTGTAATACATTTAACTTGTAACTTTATTGCTAATCACTCATTACAGTCTCATGAATCTGGTGTAAGGATGTATCCTTTTGACCCTGAGATAAAGAGTGTGTTTACTATGGCTTATTTCCATCATTTTCATGGTTGATATATTAAAAAGTAAAGATAAGAGAGAGTAGTGTTTTTAACTTTTAAAATTTCAGGTTAAATTCCTGCTAGTTATGTTAACCTACTTTTCAGTAAGATAACCTACTTTTCAGATGTCTCTAAGATGATTTATGTTACCACTTGGGGGAGCTCTTTTATAAGTTAGTGCATCGTAAAAGAGCAAGTGTTGGATTGGCCAGAAACTTTGTTCGGTATTTTCCATAAACTATCATGGGGAAAAAGACTCAACAAACATTTTGGTTAACCCAGTAGAAGTCATATCACTAACTCAGGGTTACCAGTTGGGTGGTTTAAGTAAACTAAACTAAATGATAGCTTAAATGAGTAGTCTCTTAAGTGTTGATTATAGATTTTCATTTAAACCGTAGTATATGTAATTAAAGTTTTACTATTTTAAAAAAGATTTTTCTCAAGAATATTCATAATTTTTCCTCTCACCTGTTTTATATAACTTTAGTACTTTTTAATTGACTTGCTTTCCCCTCTATTTTATAATTGTAGGTAATTTAGAAAATATACCTAGGATTAATGAAAACCATTTGTAATCCTACCACCTAGAGATAATAGTTAACATTTTGATATATTTTTGCCTATCCTTTCTTTTAAAATTTTTCAACAAATTGGAGTCAAAATAAACACAGAATTTTGTATTCTGATGTTTTTTTTCTTTTAATGTGTCTGTTTTTTTTTCCATGTCCTTACAATCTTTGAAATGTTTTCTAAGAGTCTTATGTAGCTCCTGATACAGCTCTATCATAATTTATTTAACTGTTCTATTTAAAGATATTTAAATGTTTCCCACTATTTTTGCTGTTGTAAGTAATTCTTTGAACATTTATTATACTAAATCTTAGTAATTATTTTCATTGGATAAATTCATAGAGATAAAACTGAACTCTTAAGGCTCTTGATGCAAATTAGCAAAATGTCCTTCAATTAACACTCTTCTGAGGTTCTTATATTCAAAATATGTTTATTGAAAATTACTGTCTTTTTCTTTTGCAAAATGCTTTTTCTTATCCTTTCCTCATTTTTTTCCTTCTTTCATTTATTTTTTTGTGATTCTTTTGGCTGAGTAAAACTTGCTTTTCCTCTGTTTTAATGGTTTCAAAGGTGCTATTCCTAGGCCATTACATAATTCTCAACAAAATTTTTGAGGAAACAATTCAGTTACAAATTTTGGGTTGTAATTGCCTTTGGAAAATAGGGCCTATATCTTGAGACAGCAGTGAGGGCCGGAAAGCAGGATAAGTCACGTGAAACATCTTTATGGAGGAGTTGGGGCTGCTGTAGAAGTGGATGAAGCTACAGACGGCAGAAGGAAAAAGAAGGTGGTGGGGAAAAGTCTTTGGAATTAGGAAACTCGGAAGAAGTTGATAGAGATAAAAAAGAGAATGAGGATGTTAACTGTGTTTGAAAAGCTAAGGAGGAAAGTTTCATTACAGTGGTGTCAGATGTTGTATAGAGGTCTTTGTAGATGAAACCAAAGAAAAGTCTATATTCAGTTTAGAGAGAGATCTCTCGAGACTTAGACAATAGCCTCAGTAGAATAGCGCTTATATAGTAGAAGTATGTGTTCAGTGGATGCAGTAGGTGTGTACTGGGAGAGTGTATCTGGTGAGTGTGTGTGTGAATAGTGAGAGATGTGTATGTGTGGTTCATGTGGTTCTAACAGTAGCTTGATAAAGTCCAGGGATAGAAGGATAGCTTTTTTTAAATTTTTTAAGTGATGTAAGCTTGTTTGTGGGGCTTCCCTGGTAGCTTGACTGGTAAAGAATCTGACTGCAATGCAGGAGACCTCGGTTCAATTCCTGGGTCGGAAAGATCCCTGGGGAAGGGATAGGCTAGCCACTCCAGTATTCTTGGGTTTCCCTGGTGGCTCAGATGGTAAAGAATCTGCCTGCAATGCAGGAGCGACCTGGGTTGGGAAGATCCCCTGGAGGAGGGCATGGCAACCCACTCCAGTATTCTTGCTTGCAGAATTCCCATGGACAGAGGAGGCTGGCGGGCTACAGTCCATGGGATCCCAAAGAGTCGGACACAACTGAGTGACCTAGCACAGCACAGCACAAGCTTGTTTGTAGCTAAACAGAAGCACGTGTTTAGAAAGAACTGTAAGATAAATTATGTAAGACAAACTAGGTCTTGAAGGAGGTGATCCAAAGTGGGAAGAAGTGAGGGAGTACATTTACTGATTTAAGAGTGGAGGAGGATGTTCATTTGTCAAAGTCAGAAGAGAAGAGGGACCTGAAGCTAGATGCAGGGACATTGGGAGTACATGGTAATTAGAAATTATTTGATGTGGAGAAACATATTGAGGCCTTTGGAATTGTGATTTTCTAACCTTCTCAACAAAATAGAAATGAAGAGTACAAAACTTTTAGTGGGGTGGTGATATTAAGGATTTCAGTAGTGAAAATGTTAGGAAATCAATGTAGAAATGTAGTAAGGAAATATTCTTAAATAAAGGGAAGAAGACTAATTTGAGTGTTAGGAAACTTGGGTTTTATAGGCCTGTGGCATTGATAGGCTGCGTTGGGCAAGTCTTCACGCTCTAATCTTCAATTTCTTAATCTGCACAATGAGAACTGAATCAAATGTCGTTTTACAGATTTAAAAGTCTTGAATCAAACTGAACTAAAAAAAGAAGAAAACATAGCTGTAGTAATCAAGTCATTGTAGTATTGGTGGAAAGAAAGACAACTGGGTCAGTGGAACAGGACAGAGAATCAGAAAATAGAATTCACACATATGTGTCAGTGTTTGCACACAGAGGTGCTAAGGTAGTTCAATGGAGAAAAGAGTTCCTCTCAACAAATGATACTGGAGCAATTCGACATCCATATGCAAAAAATGAACTTTAGTCCCTATGTTGCACCAATCATAAAAATTAATTCAAATGAAGCATAGATATAAACTTCCAGAAGATGACCAAGGAGAAAATCTTTGTGACCTTGGATTAAACAAAGATTTCATGGATAGTACCAGCAAGGGCATGATCTATAAAACAAAATAATAAATTGAGCTCCATCAAAATTAAAAACTTATGCCCTTTGAAATATGCTATTTAAGAAAATGGAAAGCTACAGATCAGTTGAAGATTTTTGCAAAACACATACCTGTTAAGGAATTTGAATCCAGAATGTTTAAGTGACTCTTAACAACTTTATAAGACAAACAACTGAATAGAAAATTGACAAAAGAAGAGATCCAGATGCTAAGTGAGATTTGAAAAAGTACTCAGTGTTATTAGTCCTTGGGAAAATGTGCCGCTACACACCTACTAGGATGACTGGAAAACAAACAGAAACTAAGTGCTGGTGAGGATGTGAAGAAACGTGAACTCTCATTTGTAGCTGGCGGGGGCGCAAAGCATTACAGCCACCTGGGAAAACAGTTTACCAGTTTCTTACAAACTTAAGCTTACATTTAATATAGAACTTAGCTTTCCCCAGTGAGGCATTCACCCGAGGTAGATGAAAATACGCATCCACTTAAAGATCTGTAGGTGAATATTTAAGGCTCAAGGTTAACAGCCTTATTCATAGCAGTGTATCCAGCTATTGGAATAGATAAACAAAGTGTGGTATATTCATACAATGGAGTGCTACTCAACAAATAAAAGGGATAAATACTAATAGGTACAACAATATGGATGACTTCTCAGAAGCATTATGCCAAGTGAAAGAAGCCAGACAAAAAAGGCTACAGCCTATATAATTCCATTTGTATGACATTCAAGAGAAGGAATTGAAATCAGATCAGTGATTGCCAGGGACTAGAAGTCAATACAAATGATTTCTTACACACAAAACTCCAGTAGTCCTCAGCATTCCCAGGGATGAATATTTTTGGTGTGGAGAAGATTGGGTTGTGGACAGTTTCTGAGACAGATATGATGTAGAGGAATGAGTGCTAGATTCGCTGATAATAGTGCTGCTGCTGTTTATTACTGAGTGAGTATAACGCCTGGCCCTGTGCCGATTACTTAAGAGCATCCTCACTGTTAGATTTCATAGTGACCCAGATAGGATACTATTATCATTTCTAGTTTAGTAAAAACTGAGGTTTAATTAGATTTAATCAGTTGCTTGCTGCTGCTGCTGAGTCGCTTCAGTCGTTTCTGACTCTCTGCGACCCCAGAGATGGCAGCCCACCAGGCTCCCCCGTCCCTGGGATTCTCCAGGCAAGAACACTGGAGTGGGTTGCCATTTCCTTCTCCAATGCATGAAAGTGAAAAGTGAAAGTGAAGTCGCTCAGTCGTGTCTGACTCCTAGCAACTCCATGGACTGTAGCCTACCAGGCTTCTCCGTCCATGGGATTCTCCAGGCAAGAGTACTGGAGTGGGTTGCCATTGCCTTCTCCGAATCAGTTGCTTACCGTTATACAACTAGAGTATGTGTTCAAAGTCTTGAATGTTTGACACAAAAATTCATGTTTTTAACTTAAATAGAAGTGTAACTCCCGGGGAGACAGGGAATTTTTTTGTTTGTTCTGTTTTCATCACTGTATCCCCAAAGTGACAAAACTGTGTTAGTTGCATAACGATCATTTCTTTAAAAATTATTCAGTTCAGTTCAGTCACTCAGTTGTGTCTGACCCCATGAACCACAGCATGCCAGACCTCTCTGTCCATCACCAACTCCTGGAGTTTACCCAAACTCATGTCTGTTGAGTCAGTGATCTAAAATATTAGATACGTCAAATTTTAGAAGATACTAAAAAAACAAATTGGAAGAGATAAAACTGTATGAAGATAAAGATATGATTTTTAAAATTAAGGAAAAGTTTAGAGTTGGATAGTGATAAGCTTTGTATTATCCCTAAAATTTGATAATCTAGAATAATTCTTTTTCCTAAAACTTTTATATAATTGAGATTTCAAAACAATATAAAATTGCATCATATACTTTTCAGCCCCATTGTACTCTACAATTAAGAGAAAGCAAGTAGTTCCAGCTGTTTGATAGAACATTAGATAATTTGTTATTTCTTTTGTTTTCAATTTAATATAATCCAGTTTTACCTATAAAACACATAATTTAAATAAAGATACATTTTTAGGGGAAAAAGTATTCTAATGATAACGAAAAAATATTCTAATGATAATGATAGCTGTCATTCACTGAGTACAAATTAAATGCTAGGCATTGTGTTAAGGGCTTTATATAAAGTCTCATTTAGTTCTGACAAAGTGAGGTAAGTATTATTATTTCCATTTTACAAGGAAGGCAGTTAGAGCACTGAGAGATATAAATTTCATAAGGTTAAAAAATACTTGAATCAACAGATTGGTAAAAGAACAAGTGAATTAGAGCAAAAGGAGGATAATCAAGTGAGAAACTGGGCTTTTTTAAAAAAACAATTTATGTTATGAAGTAAAATCTTTCACCTTGGCTTGGATGATGTTATGTTATTGAGAACTGAAAATGTTTACCTCAGAGAACTGACTGGCTTCTAGATTGCTTATAGAAAGTTGTAGTTTAACTTTTTGACCTATCTGGTAATTTTTTTGCTTTACAATATAAAATTTAGTTACTAATTTTGTAACTAGTTTGTACTAGCCTAGAATTAAATACTCTCATAAAGACTTAGGAACAAATTTATTTTGTTATGTTCAATAAGAAAAAAGTTGCTTACTATTTTGTGTGTAAATGATTTAACAAATTACTTGAAACTTTTTGTTTTGTTTTGTTTGCAGGAAGGTTATGTTCAAAAGAAAAAGGAACTGTGGGGAATCTGTATCTTTATTGCAGCAGTTGACTTAGATGAGATGCCATTCACTTTCACTGAGCTACAGAAAAATATTGAAACCAGGTAAAATTTCTTGCATTAATATAGGCCTCTGCCATTAAAAAAAAAAAAAAAAAGTATTCCTGAACTATCATTTTAATAGACTTCAGGGAATTGGTGGGAAATGCCAAAATTAACTAAAACATGGAGAACTAGTGAACTCTCCTACTCTGCTGGGGCCCCTAATGTCTTTATGCTGCACTTTCTTTAAAATGTAGCAGTCTGTGTCTGGGAAAATCTTCATTGTATCTCTCACTGTGTTAACTTTCTTAATTGTAGCTGTTGATAAAGTGGACAAAATAGGCAGATTTATTAAATAGGCTTATTATATATTAAAACCTTTGTAAAAGTAGTGTGAGCCCATCTTCAAGGAATTTAATTGATTTATTAAAGTTTAAGACTTTTAATATAATAGATATTGTAATTGTATATGTTTTGAGACTGTGTATTCAGTTAAGTATCTATTATAATACTTGCCCCTGTAACTACTTAATGTCTGTATTGAGTTTATAAGCCTAATGAGAGTTTACTAATTGTTTCCAACAACTCAAGAGAAGCCTTCTGGTCATTTCTTCTAGTCATTTCTTTTGCAGTATGTTTACAATATCTAACAGTAAATAATTTGCCAAAAAGATAGTAGTATGTTTCTTCTTGGATAAAGCCATCTAGAGTTAAACATAATTGGTGTTTTGTGTAAATGAGATAAATATTTCACATTTTAGTAATTTTCTTACTACCTCTAAATAAAATGTGGAAACAAAGACCTTCTATGTACATATTTAACTGATTAAATTAGAAGTTGTTTACCTCTCAGAGATTTCAAAGTTTAACTTTATTAAATAAAATCACTAAACCAAAATAGGTTTTATATAGCCAAAAACAATCTGAATATAGAGGTAAATTTTTACATCAGCAAATGTTTTAGTGACCTCAGAGGATTGGAAAGAGAATCAATATTTGGATTAAGATAGACTGGGTATATTTTACAAGATATATGACTTGAAATAGATTGCTTATCCTTATTAAGTCTCGGGTTCCTTTCCTTTCCTGTGAAATAAAAATTATTAGTGTTAGTTGCTCAGTCATGTTGTACTCTTTGCGACCCCATGGACTGTAGGCCTGCCAAGCTCCTCTGTCCATGGGATTTCCCAGGTAAGAACACTGGAGTGGATTGCCATTCCTTTCTCCAGGGAATCTTCCCAATCCAGGAATCAAACCCAGGTCTCCTGGATTGTAGGCAAATTCTTTAGCATCTGAGCTCCCAGCTATTTCCTTTTTCCTTCCCCTAAAACCATTGGTGGGGTACAGAGAGAAGGTGTGTGCATCTGTGGTGATGGAGAGCCATGGCTCCCTGAGAAGGGTGTTAGAGCCAAAGTGAGATGAGGAGGTCATCCCCCAAGGGTGTGAGGGGCTTCCTGACACGGGCTGCTTGGTGTGCAAGGGCAGACCAAGCAGGTGTGTGGAGAGCTGGTGTAGGGAGTCACAGCACATGTGAGGTAAGAGCTGTCTGGGATGAGCGGTCAGATGCCTATACGGAGGGGTGAGGGCAGTTCAGGGTGGCAGAGTCAGTCCAAGCAGGAGAGGAGGGTGCCAACTTGGAGGAGTTGGTAGCTTGGTCATTACAGGGGGATTGATTAAATGAGTGAGTTAGAGATAGGTGGATCCCAGGTTTCTCACTGTCAAAGGAGAGTTATAATATGTAAAGGAAAACATTGGAACAAAACAGGTAGTTTTTGTGTTGGATAAATGGATGTGAACTTAGGATTTTTAAAACATATAGCTAGATATAGAACTAAATATTTGTATGTCTGTAATAACCCTTATTTTTTCTGTGTTCTTGGCTTAGGTGTATAGATACAAGGATATGGGTTGAAGACTAGTTGATTTCTTTTTTTCCCTTTAAATTCTAGTAAAATGCAAAAACTAATTCCTTCCAAAGGGTATAATAGTGATTTGTTATAGAGCTAACAGGCCTTTTGAATTGAAATGTCTGTGCTTTGAAAATGAAAAAATGAATTTCTAAAACTGTGGATTCACTTTTTTCTATTCTTTACCTTGCAGTGTCTATAAATTCTTTGATTTACTAAAAGAAATCGATACTAGCACCAAAGTTGATAATGCTATGTCAAGACTGTTGAAGAAGTATAATGTGTTATGTGCACTCTACAGCAAATTAGAAAGGTAAAGTAAAAATTTTATTAGGATTGCACCCTGCTTTTTCATGTCACTGTTCATATTAGATTCCATCTGGGAACTGTTACATACTTAGTAAAGTTGTTATGTATTGCAGCTTAGATTTGTTCCCTTAATAGTCTTGACTTTCTTATTTGTCCAGTCATATACATTCTGAATGTTTCTTCCAAAATTATTTGTTTTATTCATGTTTTACTTGTTTTAATGAACTTCGTTTCCACTTTAGCCTTCTCTGCCAGAAGACTTGTAGTTCTGAATGGAAGAGTCATCTAAATTTAAGATTCTTCCTAGCGGTGACCTTACTCCAGAGAGAATGAAGAGATGGAGCCAAAGCAAAAACAACACCCAGTTGTGGATGTGACTGGTGATGGAAGCAAGGTCTGATGCTGTAAAGAGCAATATTGCATAGGAACCTGGAATGTTAGCTCCATGAATCAGTGCAAATTGGAAGTGATCAAACACGAGATGGCAAGAGTGAACGTCGACATTTTAGGAATCAGGGAACTAAAATTGACTGGAATGGGTGAATTTAGCTCAGATGACCATTATATCTACTCCTGTGGGCCAAGAATCCCTTAGAAGAAATGAGTAGTCAACCAAAGAGTCAACCATCATAGTCAGCCAAAGAGTCTGAAATGCAGTACTTGCATGCAATTTCAAAACTGACACAATGATCTCTGTTCGTTTCCAAGGCAAACCATTCAGTATTATGGTAATCCACATCTGTGTCCTGACCAGTAATGCTGAAGAATCTGAAGTTGAACGGTTCTATGGAGACCTATAAGACCTTCTAGAACTAACACCCAATAAAGATGTCCTTTTCATTATAGGGGACTGGAATGCAAAAGTAGGAAGTTAAGAAACACCTGGAGTAACAGGCAAATTTGGCCTTGGAGTACAGAATGAAGCAGGGCAAAGACTAATAGAGTCCTGCCAAGAGAATGCACTGGTCATAGCAAACACCCTCTTCCAACAACACAAGAGAAGACTCTACACGTGGACATCACCAGATGGTCAACACTGAAATCAAATTGATTATATTCTCTGCAGCCAAAGATGGAGAAGCTCTATACAGTCAGCAAAAGCAAGACTGGGAGCTGACTGTGGCTCAGATCACAAACTCCTTATTGCCAAATGCAAACTTAAATTGAAGAAAGTAGGGAAAACCACTGGACCATTCAGGTATGGCCTAAATCAAATCCCTTATGATTATACACTGGACATGAGAAATAGATTTAAGGGACTAGATCTGATAGAGTGTCTGATGCACTATGGACGGAGGTTCATGACGCTGTATAGGAGACAGGGAGCAAGACCATCCCCAAGAAAAAGAAATACAAAAAAAGCAAAATGGCTGTCTGAGGAGGCCTTACAAATAGCTGTGAAAAGAAGAGAAGTGAAAAGCAAAGGAGAAAAGGAAAGATATACCCATTTGAATGCAGAGTTCCAAAGAATAGCAAGGAGAGATAAGAAAGCCTTCCTCAGTGATTAGTGCAAAGAAATAGTGGAAAACAATAGAATGGGAAAGACTAGACATCTCTTCAAGAAAATTAAAGATACCAAGGGAACATTTCATGCAAAGATGGGCTCAATAAAGGACAGAAATGGTATGGACCTAACAGAAGCAGAAGATATTAAGAAGAGATGGCAAGAATACACAGAAGAACTGTACAAAAAAGATATTGACAACCCAGATAATCATGATGGTGTGATCACTCACCATCACTTAGAGCCAGACATTCTGGAATGTGAAGTCAAGTGGGCCTTAGGAAGCATCACTATGAACAAAGCTAGTAGAGGTGATGGAATTCTAGTTGAGCTGTTTCAAATCCTAAGATGATGATGCTGTGAAAGAGCTTCACTCAATATGCCAGCAAATTTGGAAAGCTCAGCAGTGGCCACAGGACTGGAAACGGTCAGTTTTTGTTCTAATCCCAAAGAAAACTACTGCACAATTGCACTCATCTCACATGCTAGTAAAGTAATGCTCAAAATTCTCCAAGCCAGGCTTCAGCAATACGTGAACCGTGAACTTCCTGATGTTCAAGCTAGTTTTGGAAAAGGCAGAGGAACCAGAGGTCAAATTGCCAACATCCGCTGGATCATAGAAAAAGCAAGAGAGTTCCAGAAAAACATCTATTTCTGCTTTATTGACTATGCCAAAGCCTTTGACTATGTGGATCACAACAAACTGTGGAAAATGGTTCAAGAGGTGGGAATACCAGACCACCTGATCTGCCTCTTGAGAAATCTGTATGCAGGTCAGGAAGCAACAGTGAGAACTGGACGTGGAACAACAGACTGGTTCCAAATTGGGAAAGGAGTACGTCAGGCTGTATATTGTCACCCTGCTTATTTAACTTACATGCAGAGTACATCATGAGAAACGCTGGGCTGGATGAAGCACAAACTGGAGTCAAGATTGCTGGGAGAAATCTCAATAACCTCAGATATGCAGATGACACCACCCCTATGGCAGAAAGCAAAGAAGAGCTAAAGAGCCTCTTGATGAAAGTGAAAGAGGAGAGTGAAAAAGTTGGCTTAAAGCTCAACATTCAGAAAACTAAGATCATGGCATACGGTCCCATCACTTCATGGGAAATAGATGGGGAAACAGTGGAAATAGTAGCAGACTTTATTGTTTTGGGCTCCAAAATCACTGCAGATGGTGACTGTAGCCATGAAATTAAAAGACGCTTGCTCCTTCGAAGGAAAGTTATGACCAACATAGACAACATATTCAAAAGCAGAGACATTACTTTGCCAACAAAGGTCCATCTAGTCAAGGCCCTGGTTTTTCCAGTGGTCGTGTATGGGTGTGAGAGTTGGACTGTAATGAAAGCTGAGCACCGGAGAATTGATGCTTTTGACTTGTGGTGTTCGAGAAGACTCTTGAGAGTCCCTTGGACTGCAAGGAGATCCAACCAGTCCATCCTAAAGGAGATCCGTCCTGGGTGTTCATTGGAAGGACTGATGTTGAAGCTGAAACTCCAGTACTTTGGCCACCTGATGTGAAGAGCTGACTCATTTGAAAAGACCCTGATGCTGGGAGAGATTGAAGGCGAGAGCAGAAAGGGATGACAGAGGATGAGATGATTGGGTGGCATCACCGACTCAATGGACATGAATTTGAGTAAACTCCATGAGTTGGTGATGGACAGGGAGGCCTGGCATGCTGCAGTCCATGGGGTCACGAAGAGTCGGACACAACTGAGCAACTGAATTGAACTGAACTGAGTGGTGACCTTACTGCCAAGTTATGACTTGTATATTAATGGTGGTTTAGAGGAAGTAGTTTTTTTGGTGGAATATCCTTTAAGAAACTTTAGGCTATCAGCTGTTTTAGCACATATAAATTAAGAAACTACACAGGCATTAATGAAATGACTATTGGTGACCGCTATGTGTTAGATGCTCGTAATATGAAATCATATAACTGTGATCATCAAGAAGTTTACAGTAAATAAGTAAATTATATATTTTAATAAAATTACATGCAGTAATTGTTTGATGTCCTATTGTAGAGGGTTGTTTGTAAGAAGCAGAAATTATGTAGTGGGTAACAATACTGTGTATTTTTAAGGTAATAAGAAGAATTATGGGGTGAAAAAACTGTAGAAGAAGGCAGTGTCTGAGTAGAGTTAAAGGATAATTAGAAACTCACCAAGCAAAATATGTGGAGACTGGGACTGAGCATCCTAGGCAGAGTGATCAGCATGTGTACAAAGCCAAAGCAGTACCATAAAGTACTTTGGATATCACTAATGGCTAAAAGGTAGGAGGGGATGAGATTGATAGTGAGCTTGAACTTTGCCCAGAAGGTGATGGAGTCATTGATTTTAAGCCAGCAAGTGACAGAGTCTGATTTGGTCTGTAAAAGATCACTCAGGCCTTTGTTAAAGGGATTTGGAATTCTTATTGACTAGTTTATGAGATAATTTAATGTTTATTCGTCTTGAAGTGAATCAGGACTTTTTTTCCCCCTATCTTATGTGTACCTTCTTCTGAAGAACTGTTGGGAAAATTAGCTGTGATACCAAAAGTGAAAGTCACTCAGTTTTGTCTGACTCATGGACACATGGAGAAATAAACAGGCCTGCCAAAGCCTGTTTATTTCTGGGTTCACTATATGTATGTATATGGCAGTGTGCTGTAGTGATTAGGATAAGTTTTAAAAAGCTAAACAGATCTAGATATGAATATTAATTTTATCATTTACTGACTTTGTAAGCTAGAGAAAGATACTTAACATCTTTAAACCTCAATTTCAATCTGTAAGATAGAGCTAATAATGCTCTCCTTGCAGAGTAATTGTAACAATTAAGTAAGACAGTATTATTCGTTACTTCACCTCCTAGCACATACTAAATGCTTAATAAACAGTAGCTTTTAAAGCTATTACTAACTATATTAGTGCTGTTACATAGAAATGTAAAAATGCAAGCCGTATATTTTAAATAGTAGCTGCATGACAAGTATAAACAAGTGAAATTAATTTTAGTGTTTTATTTAACTCATATATCCCAAAACATCAAATTTTGACATGCATCATCCATCCATAACTTGTGTACAGGTGTTTATGGCTGTGTTATTTGTATTAGCCGAAAAATGGAAACACCCCAAATATTCATCAGCTGACAAAAGGGTAAACAAAATGTGAACTATCCATACGGTTAGAGGGCTTCCCTGGCGGCTCAGATGGTAAAGAATTTGCCTGCAACGTAGGAGACCTGGATTCGATCCTTGGGCTGGGAAGATCTCCTGGAGAAGGAAATGGCAATTCACTCCAGTACTCTTGCCTGGAGGAGCCTGTTAGGCTACAGTCCTTGGCATTGCAAAGAGTCAGACACAACTGAGCAACTGACACACACATCCATATGGTAGAATACTCCTCAGCCATAAAAGGGAATAAAGTACTGATATATACTACAGTGTGGATGAACCTTGAAAACATCAAGCTAAGTGAAAGATACCAGATACAAAAGGCCACATACTTTTATTATATGATATGTCCAGGACAGGCATATCTATGACATGGAAGGCACTATTTCAGTGACGTCTTCTCTCCCAGTATGTTACCTCTGATTTGCTCCTCAGTGTAGCCTTGGACAGGTGCACAGTCACTGAGCTGACAGCGGTTTTTTTCTCTTTAACCATCTTTCCCCCTGTTGTTAAGCTAACTGCCCCTGTTAATATCACACTTAATTGTTACCTCTCATTTATTGCTGATTACTTTCTTGTTTTTGACAACGTTCTGAGTCACAAAGTGCTTCACAGTTTAATCCAATTAAATTTGGCTCCCTTTGCAGGAGTAGTCTTTGATGTCAGGAGAGTTATTCCTAGCTGTTTCTTTCCCTGGTTCTCCTTTTAGTGATCTAGGATTTAGCTTTTTGCTCTCATAAGATCTGCTGGTTTTCTCTTTTATCGGCTTTTACCAAAATCTGCATTGCCTTCAACCGTGCTGTTATTCTTGAACTCCCCCACACCATTCTAGGTGAAGTTAATTCCCCTAGGGAGAGCTCAGGGCTCTGTGTTCTTGAGACCTGCTTCTCCTCAGGCTGCCACTTCTGTGTCGCTGGTTGGGAGAACAAGCTGACAGTGGTCTCGTCTCTTGCAGCGACGCCTCTGCTTTAAGAGCAGGGCACTGAGGAGAGACAGTAGCCCTAGTCTTCCCAGGTCACCTCTCTTGGCTGGAACCTCTGTCCCATGAGCCAGCCAAGATAAGACAAATCAGTATTTTGATGTGTTGTGTGCCTGGCATAAAACTTTACCCTGTGAGTGGGTGTGAAGTGAAGGACAGGAGCCCCGTGCTGCTCAGCTCCTCTTGCCTGGGCTAGACCTTCTGCAACATAGACCTGTGGGAGATGAGAAGCACTGATAGCCTGCTCTCCCCAGAGAGAGCTCCAGGTTGAGAGCTGGAGAGAGAGGAGCCCTGTGTCTTGGTTTCACCTGTCAGGCATAGAGCTTCCTTATGCTGAACTGGAGAGGAGGAAGAAATGAGTTTTGCATTGAATTCCTCAGACTCATTGTTCTCATCAAGATTTGTTAGATTTTCTTGAAGATATGTTCCCTTTTTTGTTGTATGCCCTTAGAAAAATTCCCAGAGACTTTAAATGGTTTTTCAGAAATAGTTTTTTACCAATTATAGTTATTATCTTAGGGAACAGGTCTGTAAAGATCCTTACTCTACCCACCATTCCGGAAGTCACTGCCCTAAATAAGTAGGTTTCCATTAAGTAGTACTTTTCAGTTGTGTTATTTCAGCAAGACTTTATTAAATAAGCTTTTATGAGCTGGTATGAGATTGTAACCAGATCAAGATTCAGTTACAGAACGTATTCCAAGTTACAGATGCACACATGGAGTCGAGTTGTTTTGTAACTAGATATTATAGGGATGTATGGAATGTCATAAATTGGAAACATCTACTTTAACTTTGTTTTGTAATGCTGTACTTAAAACACGTATCCTTCTTAAAATAGGATGAATAAAGCAGTATAAAATTGACTTCTAAATTATGAAAAAATGTTAAAAGTAACTTTTAAAAAAGCCATGATGTTAACATAATTATTTCTTCCTTTCAGGACATGTGAGCTTATATATTTGACACAACCCAGCAGTTCGTAAGTACCTCAGAGCATGTTATTTTTCACTTTTTGGGTTTTTTAATATATGAAACAATCCCAAACACATTGATAATTTCAGGGTTGATTTGATTGCTTATTTCACACTACTTCATAAATTAAGGTCATAGATTTAAGCCCTGTGCAGATTATTTATCTTTTCACAAAGAAAGTGGTATGAGATACTTGCCTTTTACTGTAAGGGAGAACTAGTTGGAAACTAAAGGGAGAAGTTGATTCAGAGCAGTTTTTTTTACCAACTCTGAGAAAAATGCTAATTCATTGACAGAATCTTTATTGAGGGTGTATTACAGACATTTTATTAACTAAGACTTAAAGCATAATTTTTGTGTAAGAATAAACATGAATGTCTATATTTAAATTTCCAAATAGTCTTTTTAAATATATGATACATATTCCAGCAGTATACCATTGTAAGAGCTCTACAGTTTTTTTTTTGTTTGTTTTGTTTTTTCAGAAAAAACTGAAAAAAACATAATGAGTAATACATGAGATTTTCTGCCCCACAGAAATAATGATACTGAAGACAACTGATACAAAGAGAAATTGTATATTTGTTAATTAACTCAATTAGTCTAATTCCACTTGTTAACTCCAACAAGTGAACGATTTAAAGTTTATGAGGAAAGAAAGAAACTGAAGTCGCTCAGTCGTGTCCGACTCTTTGCGACCCCACTGACTGTAGCCTACCAGGCTCCTCTGTCCATGGGATTTTCCAGGCAAGAGTACTGGAGTGGATTGCCATTTCCTTCTCCAGGGGATCTTCCTGACCCAGTGATTGAACCTGGGTCTCCCACATTGTAGACAGACGCTTAACCGTCTGAGCCACCAGGGGAGTCCTAAAGTTTATGAGGGCATGGTGTTAAACTGGTAAACTAGAGTCACCCAAACCTGTGTATTTTCTGCTCACATAAAATTGATTTTAATTAGAAAACAGCAGAAAAGAATTAATTGGAAACCAAGTATGTCATATTATTACCACTTCCTCGGCGTATTTTTAGATTGCAATAGAAGGTATTCAGTATTTTCTTTAGAAAAGGTATACTACTCCGTGGGAAAATATAAATAACTTGGTAAAAACACAAACTAAATTGAGACAAAATTGAATTCATGTGTAAATTGTGCATTTAAAATGGACTGTATTCTATTATGCAGTCAACTGTAGTCTGTAATTGTAAAACATGGGGAAAAAGGTATATTTGGAAAACTAATTTTTTTTTCTGTTTACTAGGATATCCACTGAAATAAATTCTATGTTGGTGCTAAAAGTTTCTTGGATCACATTTTTATTAGCTAAAGGTAAAGTCATTGTTACATGCTAATGTTTCAAATGTAATAATTGATCCTTCTTTTGAGTAAGCTCAAAATTTTAATTCAGTTCAATGTTGCTCCTCCTTACCTCCAGTTCTTGTCATTTTTTAACTGTTAGCAAATTCATAATTCTGGTACTGGAAGCAACCTTGAAAATGTCTCATTTCGCTTCTTTTTCTAATATTTTTTCATTCTTTCCTACTTTTCTATTTTTAAGAGTAATGTTACTGTTTTTATAAAAATGATGTATACTCGTGATAAAGAATTCAATAATACAGTGAAATGCAAAGAAAATTAGAAAAATTACCCAGAACCCACCTAAAATAATAATCAAAATTATGTGTATGCACAAAATACATCTGAAATGACATGCTGATTAAAATAGATGGGTGGATGAGTGCATTCACAAGGAGATATAATTTTCTAAAAATAAGATCATAGTATTGTGCTATTTAAAATGTAAAAATTAATTGTACTCAAATTTTATAGAAGAAAATAAACAGAAAAGGAAGGAATTGCTTAAATTTATCTGAATGTCTTATCACTTAAGCAATATTTTCTAAAATATTTCTCAAGCATTATGAAAACATTTAAGAGGTTGGAATCTCTTTTATATAACTTTGTGTTATAAGTTAAAGCGATATATATTAGTCTGCTCTGAAGAAAAAGAATCCTCTCCATGTCACCTTCCTGTTTCCTCCTTTCTGCTTTGCTTATTTTTTATTATCATTGCATTATCCAAGGTTATATTCTGTTCTGTAATTATAGTTATCACATTCATTTTATCTCATTTATGTGTTTAAATGAATTATTAGCTTTTTGTCATTCCTATATCATAGCTTCTCCATTTCTGAGTTCTTTATTTTGATCTATCCTTAGCTGTCTAGATTTTACCATTTTTGAGTTTTTCAAAAAAGCTTTTTGGTGCCCTGTTTTCTATGTTTGGCCTGTTTATGAATCATGTCCTGAAGATTCTGCTCTTCATGTCATAGAAATCTTAGCATGCTACATCTTAAGATATTACTCTGTTAAATTTTGAGAACACCCACTGTCTTACCTTAGATTGGTTTTGTCCTCCCTATTTATTGTCTCCTGTAATGTTATTTTAACCTTTGGTCTTTTTCTTATGTACTAACTATTTTCATTTCAAACTTTACTTCTATGTTTGTAATTGTTGCTTGGTCTTGAGTTTTTCCTTACCTTATCTAGCTCCTTGTTTTATGTAATTCATGTTCTTTTGAGTTCTCCGTGCAAGGACTCGGGACATTTTCTTCTTTCTTTCTATCTTCAAGATGGGGTTCTCTACCCAGTTTTCCCCCCTTCTTATATCGTGATTCTATTTTTTAATTTTCTTTTTTCTTTTCTCTAGTATGTTTGCATAACTACTGTGCCTCCCACTCTCTTTCGATCCACCTTGTTGCTAGGACTTTATTTGGGCCTCTCTGACCTGATGTTCTGTTTTCTTTGATGTAGTGTGACTGCATTTCCCTTCACTCACTTTGCACTTTATCTGTGACTTGTTGTGTTCTCCAAAGAGCTATTGTATGAAAACAGTCTTTTTTTAAAAAAAATTATACTTACTTTTAAAGGATGAGGGAGAAAGTCAGGACCTCATCTGGAATGATATGAGTCATTGTTCTGAGGTTTTTGTTAGAATGACCTGTAAAACAGGCACTTGTCCTGTTTGCATAAAAGGAGTGTGTTAGGATTCAGATTGTCCCCTAATTCAGCATATTATACTGGAGTCTTTGTGTTTGTCAGAGTTGGTGTAGCTGTTTACTTCCTCCATTTTCCCCTCTCTCATCAGTGATACGTATTCCCTCTAAGTAAAAAGAGGGGAAAGATAAGGATGCTCTGAGTATTGTTATTGGAACTTAACCAGTATCTATTTTTCTTTTCATTTTGTTAGGTATTGGAAGAGAGATTTTTTGATCTGACCTCACTCTACTATTTTTAACTAGAGGTTCTTGATATTCTTTACCTCTATGGCATTTCTTAACAACTTCTAAGTGTATTATAAACAAATTTTTGCACCATACCTAGGGATATAGAAAATGATTTTTAACATGCTCCTAGTGATTGTTGAATCATGACTATGTGGATACACCCATGTCCACAATTTTTCCTGACTTAATATCTCAATCTCTACCTTAAAATGTGGACCATTTTTGTTTTCAGGACAAGTATTACAAATGGAAGATGATCTGGTGATCTCATTTCAATTAATGCTGTGTGTCCTTGACTATTTTATCAAACTCTCACCTCCTGCATTGCTCAAAGAACCATATAGTGAGTATTTTAATTTATACCCCTCCTACTTCATCATTCAAAGTTGTTTATTGACTTCTCCTAGATCCAAAACGTAGTTCTAGAGCCAAAGGAATAATAAAAAAGAAGTCAGACATAGCCTCTCCTCTTAAGCAGCATAAGATATAGAAGAAGAGATCAGACAAGTAAGCAAGTTTTTAGAGTATATGGTTGAAAGTGGTCTGGGCCAAAATACAGCAAATACTATGGGAGTTTAGGAGATGAGAGTTTTCCCAGCTGAGAAAGACCAAGGAAGGCCATTTGAAGTGGTAGCATTTGAGTTGAGTGTTGAAGTGGTGGTTGGGGTTTGAGGGTTGTGGTAAGTTCGGGGAGGGCATGCCCAGTAAAGAGAAAATCAATAGGCAAGGAACAGATATGAACTAAACTGTATAGGAAAGGGTGGCCCATCCTACAGGAACAGATTAACTACATTTTTTTATTGGATGCCATAATGATTATGTGACTGATTTTTGTTTTCTGGCATGTGAACTGTAATTGATCCACTTCAGAGGGTAATGAGATGGAAAGTGTAGTTAAATAATAACTATTACTGAAATAATTAGATAGCATTAAGCAAAGATAAATATACTCCTCTTAGAATGAAATTGCTGCTTTTGGTGGCATATAGAGTAGGATTTAAAAAAACACTTGTTATGCTACTGAAAAATGTGAACTTAAAGCTTAACTGAGTCCTTGCTCCTAAAATGATAAAATATTAATAATACTAAAAATAATAGAGGACAGATCAAAACATGTAAGTCTCAAAGTATTGTCGAAGTGATTGAAAAGCTGAAGCCTAATTAATCTACATGAGCGATAACTTCAAAGAAAAATGAAGTCTGGAGCAGAATTTTGAAAATGTGTTGAACATGATTTGACAGAAAAGGCAGGTCATTTAGCAGAAACCGCTTGCAAAATGAAAAAAATACAATATATTCAAAAACTTCCCGAATCTTTAAAAATTTCCTTTATATGCCTTTTCCTCACTTTTAAAATATGTTATAACTGTAATAAGTTGATGAAGAATGTAATTTTAGGTTGACAGCTTTTGTGCTTTTGGATAATTTGGATATTCAGTTAATTCTCCAAGTGCCATGTTAAAGGAGAAACCAGGACAAGGTATCAAACTGACGTCTATGGTAAACTTTTACTTAGCTTTTTATTAAGAAGAATTTCTGTGAACATAATTAAATCATATAATAAGCCCCCCTGTGATTATCACCTGCCCTCCTCAGTGTATAACTTTTGATCAACTCATAGTCCTATCTACTGCCTAGTTCTACCGGCAATATTATTTTGAAGCACATTTTTGCATACCATTTCATCCTTATAAATTTCAATATATATCCCTGAAAGATAAAGTCTTTTTGAAAAGCATAATGACAATACCATTCTCATACCTAAAAACCAGTTAATATAGTGATTCCTTAATTCCACCAAATATCTAGTAGGTGCCCATGTTTTCAATTGTTTTATGAAAGTAAATAAATGTTTATAGGTTGACTAAGTCAGAATCTAAATAACATCTATACTTTGTGATTGATTGATACGACTTTAAGACTTAAAATATTCCTCCTCCATCTATCTTTCTCTTTTTTTCTTATAATTTATTTATTAAATAATTAGGTGGCCTTTTCTGTTGACTTTTCCATGGTTTAATTTTTACTGATTGCATCCTATGGTATAGTCTAACATGTTCCTCTGTCCTCTCAGTTTCTTTTTGGGCCTAGAGGCAGTTAATATTTTTTATACTTAGTCATCTATAATCTCTTTAATAGCTCAATCCACATTCAGTTTGAATTGAAAATGCTCAAATTAATCCAGGGGATTTTTTTTCTGTAATCACAATTTAGTGTCACATTATTATATTTGTATGCTTATGTTTTTTAATCATCATAATTTATATGGCATTTGCTAAAATTTTTAAAACTTATATTTATACTTTACCTTGAAAGTGAATCCATAAATAATGCTTAACATTCTTAAGATTCTTTTAAGATAGGAAACATTTTTCCCCCCTTTCCAACTGAGTAGAATACACTTAAAATTAGTTTATAAGTTGGCTATTTCCCTTGCCTTTTTCATATTTGTCTATGGAGTTTTAGGTTTCTTTTTGGACCAGCTGGAGGCAGAAGAGAATAGGGATGGCAAAAACTATTACCAGTATATAATTTATAATAGATATTCAGTAAATAGATGAAGCTGTTAGCTTTTTCATGAAGCCTAATAAGTAAAAGTAGCAGAATGTTACCAAGATTATTTCCAACCTTCCAAGTTATAATTAGAATACTTCATTATTTTATACAGTGGAATGTGCAATTGTTCTTATCTAATTTACCATTTTTACAGAAGCAGCTGTAATACCTATTAATGGTTCACCTCGAACACCAAGGCGAGGTCAGAACAGGAGTGCACGGATAGCAAAACAACTAGAAAATGATACAAGAATTATTGAAGTTCTCTGTAAAGAACATGAATGTAATATAGATGAGGTAATTTAACTTCATGATTTCTTTAAAATAGTTACAGTAGATTTAGATGTAAGTTCTTCCTAACAATATATGATTCTTTCATGATGAGCTTGCTTTTTTGTAATTAGTGCCAACTCTTTTGCAGTAGCAAAATATTTAGAAAAAGCTTAATTTTCATATTCAGTCAGTTACTTTGATTTTAAAGAGAATAGCTCCCTTATTCTGGAATCACTGAAATGTACATGATTAAGGCAGTAGTTTTCAAATATATTTGTTCTTTAATTCTTCTGTGGTTATTGATACTCCTAATGTTTTAGAGTAAGCTACTAAGAAAACCCTATTGTTTTGATTTTAGTGATAAGTGATACCAAGGTTAAATTTCTGTTTGTTGTTAAGTCGCTAAGTTGTATCCAACTCTTTGCAACCCTGTGGACTGTAGTGCACTAGGCTCCTCTGTCCATGGGATTCTCCAGGCAAGAATACTGGAGTGGGTTGCCATTCCCTTCTTCAGGGATCTTCCCAACTTAGGGATCAAACCTGTGTCTCCTGCACTGGCAGGCAGATTCTTTATTGTTAGCCACCAGGGAAGCCCAAATTTCTGTTCAGTCTTGATTAATTACTCTGTTTCTAAGTATCACACCAGATGTTAATGACTGGTAGAGGATACATTGAACACCCAGGAATTGCTTATCTTGTTAATAAAATCTGGAATGTTAGAACTGGAAGGAATCTTGGAATTAATGTACTTGGCCTCCTTTTACTAATGAGCAGACAAGCTTCTAGAGACTGATAGCTGATTACTAACAAAGTGTGTGCTTCGGAACATCTGCCACCAGTGCTGCTTTCACTGTGCCACGCTCTTTCTCTCATAGATTGTTATATTGTCCACAATTCACTGTATGAAATGTCGCATCTTTGAAATTTCTCTGTCAGCTCTGGGAAAGAATGGGGGTATGATATCAAAATCTAGTTTAATAAGTATTGGAGTGATTTATCAAGTCTGAATTTTGGCACTATGAGTTTTGTTAATTTCATCAAATATATAGATATAGACATGTAGATGTATCAACTTTACACATAATAATATACTCTTTTACTTTTCTAGAATAACATATTATCTTCACTAATAAGGTGACAAATGTAGTTGAAATTTTTTCTTTTTAACTCTAGCCTGCTGCTTAGTCCTTCAAGATAAAGAATATAAATAAAGGCAGCTTTCTAATTCCTGGTGGTTAAACCTCTGGATTTCAGAACTCCTTATATAATTGCTTGCCAAAAATCAGGAATAAATCATGTTTTCCTTTTAAATAATTCTTTCATAATTTATGATGTAAAAGTGACTTATAAAGTGTAGGTGATCAATAGCTTTGGTAATTTATATCAATTAATTTGATACTTTATACATTAAAATATGTAATATTATTTGTGTATAGCATTTATGATTATATAACTGTTGGTTAGTTATATTTATGGTCATATCATTATTGGTTAGTCATACTAATTGGTTACATAGAATTACCCATATTATAATTATTCCAGTTAAGTGGGAATTAATTGGAAAACAATACTAAGTATTATAGAAGCTTAATTCTTATAGCTTAGTTGTGAAGTAGAAAATAGGAACTGATTAATAGGCATATATTAAATTATTTCTACCTTAACAAATGCAGACTCCAAAGTTGGTAAAGGAAGTTATATGAAGAAAAGTAAGTTGCTTACAATTCTGTGACAGTTTGTCAGTATAGAATAGTCAGAGATATAATTCCAGGTTTTCCAAATATGGTCTTTATTATCCATGTTAAATGTAGGGGGGGAGGTTTGTATGAAACTGCGTAAGTCCCAAACAAAGCATTTTCATTCAGTTTTGAAGAGGTATGCTGCTACTGCTAAGTCGCTTCAGTCGTGTCCGACTCTGTGCGACCTCATAGACAGCAGCCCACCAGGCTCCCCCATCCCTGGGATTCTCCAGGCAAGAACACTGGAGTGGGTTGCCATTTCCTTCTCCAATGCATGAAAGTGAAGAGTGAAAGTGAAGTCGCTCAGTCGTGTCCGACTCTTCACGACCCCATGGACTGCAGCCTACCAGGCTCCTCCGTCCATGGGATTTTCCAGGCAAGAGTTACTGGAGTGGGGTGCCATTGCCTTCTCCAATATTTACTTAGCACACTGTAATTTAAAATGTAGAGAAATGCAATGTTTTGTTTCTTTGTGAGAAACTTCTTTAGAGAAGTGTGAGCAGTGACTGGTTTCTTCCCATGGCATAGCTGACAACAGGGTCTGAGCATCTGTTTTATGCTTTGTAAATTGTCATCCTAAGTTTGGATCAGGTATATGTATGTGAAATTATTTTCTTATAAAAGCAGGTCCTTTTCCTAAATTTGTGCTAAAATAATTGACTCAGTATACATTAAGTTTTATGATATGTGTATGAAATGGCCCAAAAATACTTTCTGGGGAGAAATCAAAGGCAGTGTAGCGAAGTTCAAGAGCCTGGCTTTGATTCTAGGCAGATTGGGTTTCAATTCCAGCTCTGTTGCTTCCTAGCTATGTAACTTTGCTCAGGTTGCTTAATTTTTTTGAGCCTCTGATCTTTTCACCACTTGTTAAATATGGGATTTTGAAGTTGGTTTCAATGGATTTTCTTCTTTATTTCATTAACAACTGGCCCCTGCACCTCCATTTTAGGACCTGAAATCTGCCTCACATAAATTAAAAGTGAATAATTGTATTAATCATAAATAAACATCACACCGAGTTGAATGTAACTTATTGATCAAAATGTCAGTTCACTCATTCTAGTATTAATAGCGACAGTCAAAAAACCAGTCAAAAGCAGTTAAAAAATCAGTTTTTAAAAATTTCAATGGTCATGTTGTAACTTTATCTTTTTCAGGTGAAAAATGTTTATTTCAAAAATTTTATACCTTTTATGAATTCTCTTGGAATTGTAGCTTCTAATGGACTTCCAGAGGTAATCTGAATGAAAATGTAATAAAAAGTTAATATGTTTCGGGATTTTGGGGAGGGAAGAAGAGTTGTCTAAATTTCATATTACTTTACTATAATATTAAATATTTTTCACTCAAGGAAAGAATCTAGAATTGTGGTGAATCAATTTTATATAGTAACAGAAAAGCCCTTTGTAATATATGCTCAAATGTATATATTAACAACATTTTGACATTTGCACTAGACATTGATTTGCACTGAAATTTTTCAAAAATCAAAATGTAGGCTTTTGAACTTCTAAATGCCTTAAATATTTAAATTTCTGCAATCTAATTTATTCTGATTTTCTTTATTATGCTTCTTTAAGCATAGAAGCCTTGATTAATGCCATCAACATTATTGGCATTACTGAATTTTGGAACATCCTTTTGAGTATTTTTTTTTTCTTGGCTGTACCATGCAGCTTGCGGGATCTTAGTTCCCCAGCTAGGGGTCAGATCTGGGCCCCAGTGGTGAAAGTACCAAGTCTTAACTACTGAACTGCTAGGGAATTTCCTCTTTTGGCTACTTATTTGGAAATAGCTTTGAAATGACTGTGATTATATTGTAGACATGTTTTAATGTAGTGATATGCCATCCATCTATTTCTTTTCACATTTTGCCTCAAATGTCTTGCTCTTCAGTGAGAACAGAACAGCTGAGAACTTTATGTGGTAACTTGTGGGGAAAAGGATGCCTAAATGATGAAGAGCAAGTTCTCAATGGTGAAGCAGTGTTTTAGACACACCTAGCATCAGTCACCTGCAGATAGGTTTCTCAAGAGGCAGGTCAGGTGGTCTGGTAGTCCCATCTCTTTCAGAATTTTCCACAGTTGATTGTGATCCACACAGTCAAAGGCTTTGGAATAGTCAATAAAGCAGAAATAGATGTTTTTCTGGAACTCTCTTGCTTTTTCCACGATCCAGCGGATGTTGGCAATTTGATCTCTGGTTCCTCTGCCTTTTCTAAAACCAGCTTGAACATCAGGAAGTTCACGGTTCACGTATTGCTGAAGCCTGGCTTGGAGAATTTTGAGCATTACTTTACTAGCATGTGAGATGAGTGCAATTGTGTGGTAGTTTGAGCCTTCTTTGGCATTGCCTTTCTTTGGGATTGGAATGAAAACTGACCTTTTCCAGTCCTGTGACCACTGCTGAGTTTTCTAGATTTGCTGAGTGCATCATGAGAAATGCTGGGCTGGAAGAAGCACAAGCTGGAGTCAAGATTGAAGTGAAGTGAAGTGAAGTCACTCAGTCTTGTCCGACACTTTGCGACCCCATGGACTGTAGCCTAACAGGCTCCTCTGTCCATGGGATTTTCCAGGCAATAGTACTGGAGTGGATTGCCATTTCCTTCTCCAGGGGATCATCCTGACCCAGGGATCGAACCCAGTCTCCCGCATTGTAGACAGACGCTTTACCGTCTGAGCCAGCAGGGAAGTCCAGATTACCGGGAGAAATATCAGTAACTTCAGATATGCAGATGACACCACCCTTATGGCAGAGAGTGAAGAGGAACTAGAAAGCCTCTTGATAAAAGTGAAAGAGGAGAGTGAAAAAGTTGGCTTAAAGCGCAACATTCAGAAAACTAAGATCATGGCATCTGGTCCCATCACTTCATGGGAAATAGATGGGGAAACAGTGGAAACAGTGTCAGACTTTATTTTTGGGGGCTCCAAAATCACTGCAGATGGTGACTACAGCCATGAAATTAAAAGAAGCTTACTCCTTGGAAGAAAAGTTATGATTAACCTAGATAGCATATTAAAAAGCAGAGACATTACTTTGCCAACAAAGGTCCATCTAGTCAAGGCTATGGTTTTTCCAGTAGTCATGTATAGATGTGAGAGTTGGACTGTGAAGAAGGCTGAGTGCTGAAGAATTGATGCTTTTGAACTGTGGTGTTGGAGAAGACTCTTGAGAGTCCCTTGGACTGCAAGGAGATCCAACCAGTCCATTCTGAAGGAGATCAGCCCTGGGATTTTTTTGGAAGGAATGATGCTGAAGCTGAAACTCCAATACTTTGACCACCTCATGAGAAGAGTTGACTCATTGGAAAAGACTCTGATGCTGGGAGGGATTGGGGGCAGGAGGAGAAGGGGACGACAGAGGATGAGATGGCTGGATGGCATCACCGACTCAATGGACGTGAGTTTGAGTGAACTCCAGGAGTTGGTGATAGACTGGGAGGCCTGGCGTGCTGTGATTCATGGGGTCCAAAGAGTTGGACACGACTGAGTGAACTGAACTGACTGAGCATCAGTCACCAAGACCAAAAGACATGAAATCAGAGAGCTAGATTGCTGATTCTGTGACCTGAGTTGGTAGCTAGTCCTTGAATTAACTAACTTATTTATTCATCAGTTACTCAGTGAGTGCTTAACATGTGCCAGGCGTCGTGCTACATGTCGTCATTGTAGAGATTTAACTCACAGTCATTGTCCTTATGATGCTAGTGGAAGAGAGAGACATACGTAGAACATTACTAATAGAAGTCTACAAGAGTTTAATAGATGTGTACACAGGGTGTGGTGACGTCTCAGAGGAGGGGTACCTAATTCAAATCGGGCCAGGTAGATTTTGCACAAAATTCTTTGGCGATGATGTGATTTCTAAGTGGAGTAAGATTTATGAGAAGTAGCATTTCCAGGAGTTGGAAATTATAGATTCAAGGGCACAGTGATATGTGATAGTATCGTCTGTTCAGTGAACTCCAGCTAACTCCTTAAAGTTGGGATACAGAGCAGGGACTGGTAAGACATGGCACTAAAGAAGCCAGAAGGGGCCGGATGGTGTATTACTGAGTCCTGTTACCAACTTACATATCAAAAAATACAGTATTTACAACTCAAAAGAATTTTAGGCATTTGTAATTTTTTTCCCTTTGAAAGGATTACAAGGTTAGAAAATTCAAGATAAACTTTACATTATGTAGCACTAATGGCTACTAGTCAATAACCTGTTGATATTGAGTGCCTCACTGAGACAGGGCAAGAACATTGATTAAACAAATAGGAATGCCTGCTTTCCCTAAAAAACTTATGCAGGCAAGCACAAAGTTTACATTTAAATGAATTTCTTCCTACTACTCCTTTTAGAATGCAGTTTTAGCATTCTCAGATTAGAAAGTCACAGGAGAAGGCATGTTAAATAATTTTCTATGAGACATTAGTTTTTATATTATGATTGGAAAATTATGGACCCAGGACTGATAAAAGAATTATTGATTCTAGCATTTGGAGAAGTAGCTGAGATTGGAAATAAATTGTGCAAGTATGTTAATTAGGCTAATTAATTGAGATTATATGCCCAAGATATGTTACTAAAGAAAGCATGAGTAAACCAAAGGATTTAGAAAAGATAGGTAAGATTTGTTACTGTTTGAAAAATTATTTTATATTGGTAAGTAGAGTAGAAGATTAAAAGTGAAAGATGTATAAAATGGAGGATCTTGGCAATTAAGTGGTTATATATCTATTTTTGTCTACATTTCCATCTCAGTATTGTTTTGTAGTGTTGGTGATTCTTGTCTAGATAAAGTATGGGATATATCCATAAAACAAGATTTAAAATTAGAATTGAAAAAAGTGTGCTATTTTTGCACTAAAATACTCCACTTTTAGATATATGCCTTTGTTTATATTGCATGTGAAGTCTATGTAATGTAGAACTAGGTGATAGTCTAGGTACAAAAATTGTTTAAATATGTATATTGAGATATAATGGCATGAAAAGGATAATCATCAATATTTTTTGGTTTTTGAGGTGGAAAATCTCTCTAAACAATATGAAGAAATTTACCTTAAAAACAAAGATCTAGATGCAAGATTATTTCTGGATCATGATAAAACTCTTCAGGCTGATCCTACAGACAGGTATTACACATGATATATTATTATTTGTTGATATGCTGGTTCATTTTTTAAAAACTTAATAATACCAAAGTATATTCTCTTAAATTGTTGTATAGAATCCTAAAATAGGAATGGTTAAGATAACTGCAGACAAACCTGTGAGATATTATGGGTTCCATTCTACACCATTGCAATAAAGCAAATACCATAATAAAGGAAGTCACACAAATATTTTTAGTTTCCCAGTGCATGTAAGAGTTACACTTACATTGTACTATAGTCTGTTAAATGTGCAATAGATTTATATCCAAAAAAATGATGTACATACCTTAATTTAAGAACACCGTATTGCTAAAAATGGTAACTGTCATCTGACAATGCAGGATTACAAGCCTTCAATGTTTTAAAAAACCAATTCTGCGAATCACAGTAAAGCAAAGTGCAGTAAAATGAGATAGGCTTGTACAAAAATTTTGAATGATTGTATGATTAATTTTATGTCGTTAAGCATGAAATCGTTTAATATTGGCTAAAATACATATATGTATATATAATTTGGAAAATTAAACACAGGTAAAGTGTTTCTAATTTTATTTAAGCCAAAGTAAATTTTGGAAGGCATAATGATTGAAAAACTTGAGCACTGATGTTTTTTAATACTGAACAACTTGGCTAGTAATATCATCAACATCTAACATTCTAGAGAAAACAAGCATCTAACTTTCACTTTCAGAAAAATTCTTAATGATTGCACACCTGTTTGTCTGTAAACCTAGTGGAAAGAAACCTAACTTTAAAAAGATGATGAAAAAAAGAAATTTTATTTGTGTAAGCAGCTTTTGGATCATCTATTTCCTTTAACTTCTGTTATTTACTTAACCATTTTGTATGATGTCATGAGGCAACAGAAGGTATTATACTGCTTTTTTGACTCATAATGCCCAAGTTGTAAATTTTCAGTCTGAATTACTTTGCTTATCACTATTTAGTTTTGAAACGCAAAGAACACCACGGAAAAGTAACCCTGATGAAGAGGTGAATATGATTCTTCCACAGACTCCAGTTAGGTATGACTTTTCTTACTTTTGATTTTCGTTATAATTATTTAATCGGTGCTTTATAGTGCTTCAGGTTTAATCATTTGTGAGGAAAAGACATTAAAAATGGTTCTAGTCCTTCTGGGATATATACAGAGCAAATGATAACACTTTTCTCTTTTTTATTTACTAAAATGGAACACATTCTCATTCTAGGTTATACTCCTTAAGGGCAGACAGACCTATGTTTAATAATAATATCATTGGCAATTAGTAGTACATCTGGCACACAAAGAGCACTCAATATATACCTGTTACATGTATATACAAATATATAATGCAGATGTCTTTCTCTCTGAAATTATTATTTTTCACAGCATCCCGTTCTTCCCTTCATAGTGTGTATCACAATTTATAGTTATGAATTCATCTGTGTATTTACTTGTTTCTGTCAATACCCATAATAACCTTTAAGTTTATACTGCAGTGTACCCTGACTTTTTTGTTCCCTGTTAAATTAAATAATTAGGACCTAAGATAATACTTCATACAGTTACCAATCATTAATTTTTTCAAATGACTACATACACGTATAAAAACGCATTCTTGTTTGAATGCAGTAATAGACTTAGACTTGGCACAGAAGGGACTTTATGAAGTGATGTTTGAACTGAATTTTGAAACGTGTAAGTTTGTGTCACGGAAGACCAACGGCATGTGCAGAGGAATGGACATATGAAACAGCCCAATGTGTCAGGGGAACTGTAAGCAACTTTGTACTGACGGACTAAATGGGAAGATGAAATGGCAGAGGAGGAGGGTGGGTACTAGGTCATGAAGGGGCTTATTATGCCATACTCAGAAGTTTGGACTTCAGCTTGTGCAGGATATAGTCTGTTGCTATACATGGGTTAAGCAGGGGTAGGATAAAATCAGACTTGGTTTTTGAAAATGTACATGATAGTCACCTGTGAAGAGAGGGACTGAGGAGGGTGTGGTGAGAAATAGAGAGACCTATCAGTCTGGTTCTTAACCATGGGTGCAAATTAGATAACCTGAGGAGTTTTTTTTTTTTCCCCCAAATTACATATGCCTTGATCCTGCTGCCATAGACATGGTGAGTCAAAATCCCTGTCAAAATCCTGCATTGCAGTAATTCGCTTGAGAGATGCTGAAGATCTAAACCAAAAGATAGGTAGTAGGGATGAAAGAACAAGAAGAGATTGGATAAACAGCTGATGAATTCAGATTTAGAATATTATTCTTAAGGAATTTATGGGACGTGAAGAAGATAATGTAATAAGTAATAGGATATAAGGATCTTACATAATAGATTTGAGAATCAGCAGGGAGAGTTAAAACCGGAAAAACAGATGAGGTTTTCTGAAGTGAGGGTTATAATAGCAAGGATGGATGACTAAGGACTGAACACTGAGAGTGCTGGAATTTAAGGACTAGATAGAAGTTAGATTAAAAAGAATGAGAGGTGTGACTGGGGAGGCCAGAGAGTGGAGCCAAAGAAGCCAGGGAGGGAGGGAGTTTCAGAAAAGAGCAAGTGTTTTAGAGTGGGAGATGTCTCAAGAAAACCAAGTATCAGACCGAATAAGAAAGATCTTTTGGTTTTAGCAGTTGGTCACTTATGACTTTAGTCATTGTGGCTTAAGGAATTAGTACAACATGTCATAGAAGCGTTATTTTCAAAAGTCGAGGAATTGTAGCTGTCAGTTTCCAGAGGCTTGACTGAGAACCAAACATCGATTATTAAATAATGTGTAAGGAGCCTTTCGGCCATAAACATTCACCAGCTTTTTCCATCTTTAAACAGTGCATACGGAGTAGCAAAGTACTTCTACTCCAAAATTGGATTATTAATACTTACCATGTACCCCCAATACACACAAAATTATAAGAGATTGACTACATTCACATTTTAGTAATGATGACTTCTAGAATCAGGTATGCCTTCATCTTGACGATCTCTGTAAAAGAGAGTCATTTGGTTCTTTACTTGAGTTATTAAGTATCTTAGTCTTTATTTGACTAGTTTTAATATTTAATTGTAATGTTTGCTTAAAATACTACCATTTTGATGCCCTTTTGTCCTTAAAACAATGGCGTTACTTTTATCAATTGTTTTATTGATATATAGTTTTATTAGTAAATAAGCATATCTGTTTTTAAATTATAAGCATATTATGACCATATCAATTCTTAAAGATCTAACTAAAACATTAATTCCTTATAAGCAGCAGTACACTAAGGGATTTGTAAAGTCTTATTTCAGAGAACTTCTTAAAGATTAACAAGAAACAGTGAGATTGAAGATAAGTGTAACTTATGACATAGATACAAGTCATTTATTCTTTTTGTTACTTCATTTCTTAACATTTCTTCATATTTTTTTCTAGGACTGTTATGAATACTATCCAACAATTAATGATGATCTTAAACTCAGCAAGTGATCAACCATCGGAAAATCTGATTTCCTATTTTAATGTAAGCCATATGTGAAACACTTTATTATGATATCTTGGCAAACAAATTAGAAATTAGAAGTTAAAATACTGTTTTTTTAAACACCCATTTCCCAATAAGTTGTCTATTATCTTATTTCTTGCTTTTCTTTTTAATTCCAAATTAGATATTAGTAGTAGTATTGTTTTATTTGGACAGTGTTATTTTCAGATTTTCTCCTGTGTACTGTTTGTCTTGCTCACCATTCTTTCTTGCAGCTTAGACCTCTCTTCCATTTTTATTTTCTTCTTTCTTCAGATACATCTTTTTTTTTAATTGGAGGATAATTGCTTTACAATGTTGTGTTGATTTCTGCCGAACAACAATGTGAGTCAGTCATAACTATATCGCCTCCCTCTTGAGTTTCCATGCCCCTATACATCTTTTAATAATTCCTTTAGTGAGAGTTAGTTTGATATGAGTTTACAAGCTTTGTGTTTTATTTCTTGCTTAAAATAACTTTATTCTTATTTTTGGTGAGGCGGTTTACGTGGATCTTCTATTTTAGGTTGACCTTTACTTTCCCTTAGTAGTTTGAAGGTATTACTTTACTACTTCCTGACTCTCATTGTTGCTAGTAAGACGTTTTCTGTCAATTCAAATATTGTTTCTTTACAGTTAATCTGTCTTTTCCCTCTGGCTGCTGTTAAGATACTTCCTTTGAATGTGACATTAGATAGGATTTAATATTTGTCATATCTCTGCAGTCTTTTTTATTTAGTCCATTTTCATTTATTTTTACTGTATGGCCCTGTGTGCATTACAGTATATACTCCTGATAGACCCTGAGTTTGATATCTGAAAGGCACCTGCTATCTCCCTCCCCTTAAAAAAAGGGAGTGAGAAAGAAAGAGAATGAAGGCTAGTGTCTGTATTGCATGCTTGTTCCTTTCCTCCTTTAAAATTAGATGAGGCTTGGGACTGACTGAAAGGCTCCTCTGTGGAAGCTGGATGAGGCTTGAAGACTTATTAAAGTTTGGCTTATCCAGTAACTGTGTGCTTTGTTTGGTTAACATTCTATTTAATATCATAAGCTGCCTGTGGTTTTGTCGTTGTCTTTGTTGTCTTCCTGCTTATATTCCCCCCCAGGGATTAACAAAGTATTTTTCTGTCATCATATTCATAACTGTGTTGGCTCAGAACTGATTTTCTTTGTCTAATTTGCATAAAGTTTTTATTTCTGGGTAATTTGTAGCACAAGAATAGTTCCCAAACACAGGTACTCAGTTACTTAGAACTTTTAGAAGGGATAATGATATAAGTAAAAAGAATGATAATCTGTTTCCTTAAATATTGTTTTTGCTATTTCCTCCAGCATTTAAAGTATGTAGGACCTCTTTTTTATTTTAAACTATTTCTATTGAGCAGAAAATTCTGCCTCAGAGATATTTTCCAGAACTTAGTTTAAAGTTTAACATTAAATGGAGTGCAACAGTTTCGCTGCAAAGTTTTGCATACACTACAAATTGCCTGTCTCAGAGGGGGCATGTCTTGAAAATCATGAAGTTTTTCTCTGAATTTGTTTCTTGGTTTCTTCATTTTAAAAATCAGTGCCATCTTCCTTACTTGTGTAAGTAAAATATTAGAAGCTATAGACATTTTTTCCTTACCAGTTTTATTGAGATATGATTGGCATATTGCTCTGTATAAGTTTACACATACAGCATAGTGATTTGACTTACATACATCATGAAATGATGACCTCAATAAGTTTAGTTAACATCCATCGTCTCATTTGGATACAAAATAAAAGAAACTGAAGAAAATTCTTTTCCTTGTAAGGAGAACTCTTGGATTTACTCTCTTAACAACTTTCATGTATAACATACAGCAGTGTTAATTATATTTATCATATTGTGTGTTACATCCCTAGTGCTTATTTATCTTATAACTGGAAATTTGTACCTTTTGTCTGCCTTCATCCAGTTCCCCCTCCCACCGTCCCCTGCCTCTAGTAACTACAAATGTGATCTTTTTTCTATGAGTTTGTTTGTCTTTGAAGTATAATTGACCTGCAAGTCTTGGTTAGTTTCTGGTACACAGTATAGTGATTCAGTATTTCTGTACATCTCAGAATGATCACCACAGTAAATCTAGTTACCTTTTGTCTCCATACAAAGATATTACATAATTATTGGCTGTATACCCCACACTGTACATTTCATATCCATAACTCATGTATTTTGTAACTCGAAGTTTGTGCCTCTTAGTCATCCTCACCTGTTTCTCTCTTTACCCACACCCTCCCTTCTGTTTGCTCTCTGTGTCTATGATTGTTTCTGTTTTGTTACATTTGTTCATTTGTTTCGTTTTTTAGATTTTGTATATAAGTGAAATCATATAATGTTTGCTTTCTTTGTGTGATCTTCATTTAGCGTATTTTCTACATCCATACTTGTTGTCACAAATGGCAAGATTTCTTTTTTCTTTATGGCCAAATAATATCCCCTCATAGGGAATGGGTCATCCCTCATAGCTCAGTCGGTAAAGAATCTGCCTGCAGTATAGGAGACCCGGTTTTGATTTCTGGGTGAGGAAGATCCCCTGGAGAAGGAAATGGCAACCCACTCCAGTATTCTTGCATGGAGAATCCCATGAACAGAAGAACCTGGGAGGCTACAGTCCATGGGGTTGCAAGAGTTGGACACAACTTAGTGACTAAACTGCCACCAAATAATATTCCATTGTATATATATATACTTAAATGTGCTGTGCTATGCTTAGTTGCTCAGTCATGTCTGACTCTTTATGACCCCATGGACTGTAGCCCGCCAGACTCCTCTATCCAAGGGGATTCTCCAGCAGGCAGATTCTTTACCATCTGAGCCACCAGGGAAGTCCAAGTATACTGAATTGGGTAGCCTATCACTTCTCCAGGGGATCTTCCCCATCCAGGAATCGAACCGGGGTCTCCTGTATTACAGGTGGGTTCTTTTACCAGCTGAGCTACCAGGGAAGCCCATACACCTGTATCAGTCCAGTTCAGTTCAGTTGCTCAGTTGTGTCTGACACTTTGCAACCCCATGGACTGCAGCATGCCAGGCTTCACTGTCCTTCACCAACTCCCAGAGCTTACTCAAACTCACGTTCATCAAGTCAGTGATGCCGTCCAACCATCTCATCCTCTGTCACCCCCTTCTCCTGCCTTCAGTCTTTCCCAGCATCAGGGTCTTTTCCATTGAGTCAGTTCTTCACATCAGGTGGCCAAAGTATTGGAGTTCAGCTTCAGCATCAGCCCTTCCAATAAATATTTAGGACTGATTTCCTTTAGGATGGACTGGTTGGATCTCCTTGCAGTCCATGGGACTCTCAAGAGTCTTCTCTAACACCACAGTTCAAAAGCGTCAGTTCTTTGGTGGCGATGGCACCCCACTCCAGTACTCTTGCCTGGAAAATCCCATGGACAGAGGAGCCTGGTAGGCTGCGGTCCATGGGGTCGCGAAGAGTCGGACACGACTGAGCAACTTCCCTTTAACTTTTCACTTTCGTTCATTGGAGAAGGAAATGTCAACCCAGTCCAGTGTTCTTACCTGGAGAATCCCAGGGACAGGGGTGCCTGGTGGGCTGCCATCTATGGGGTCACACAGAGTTGGACACGACTGAAGTGACTTAGCAGCAGCAGCAGCAGCTTTCTTTATAGTCCAACTCTCACATCCATGCATGACTAATGGAAAAACCACATTTTTGACTAGACAGACCTTTGTTGGCAAAGTAATGTCTCTGCTTTTTAACATGCTGTTTAGTTTGGTCATAACTTTTCTTCCAAGTAAGAAGCGTCTTTTAATTTCATGGCTGCAGTCACCATCTGCAGTGATTTTCAAGCCCCCCAAAATAAAGTCTGTCACTGTTTCTCCTGTTTCTCCATCTATTTGCCATGAAGTGATGGGACTGGATGCCATGATCTTTTTTTCTGAATGTTGAGCTTTAAGCCAACTTTTTCACTCTTCTCTTTCACTTTCATCAACAGGCTCTTTCTTTGCTTTCTGTCATAAGGTTGGTGTCATCTGCATATCTGAGGTTATTGATATATCTCCTGGCAATCTTGATTCCAGCTTGTGCTTCATCCAGCCCAGCATTTTTCATGATGTACTCTGCATATAAGTTAAATAAGCAGGGTGACAATATACAGCCTTGACGTATTCCTTTCCCTATTTGGAATACCTGTATACCACATCTTTATCTATTCATCTATTGATGGGCACTTAGGTTGCTTTCATTCTTGGTTATTGTAAATAATGCTGCAGTGAACACAAGGGTACATAATATTTTTTCAAATAGTGTTTTCATTTTCTTCATATAAATACCCAGAAGTGAAGTTGCTGGATTTTATGGTATTTCTGTTTTAAATTTTTTGATGTGTCTCCAAATTGTTTTCTATAGTGGTTGCACCAATTTAGATTTCCACCAGTAGTGTACAAGGGTTACCTGTTCTCTACATCCTCACCAACACTTATTATTTGTTCTCTTTTCGGTAATAACCATTAAACAGGTGTGAGGCGATATCCCGTTATGGTTTTGATTTGCATTTCTCTGATGATTAGCCATTTCTCTTTGAGACCCCATGGACTGTAGCCCTCCAGGCTCCTGTGTCCATGATATTCTCCAGGCACAAATACTGGAGTGGGTTACCATGCCCTCCTCCAGGGAATGATTAGAGTTGTTAAGCGTCTTCTCTTGTGATTGTTGGCCATTTGTAGATCTTCTTTGGAAAGATGTATATTCAGTTCTCTGCCTCTTTTTTAATCAGCTAGTTTTTTGTTTTGTTTGTTTGGTACTGAGTTGTATCAGTTCTTTTTATGTTTGGCTATTAACCATTTATCAGATATATTATTTGCAAATATCTTCTCTTATCCTGTAGGTGGCCTTTTCTTTTTGTTGATAGTTTCCTTTCCTTTACAGAGCTTTTTGCTTTGAAATAGTTCCACTTGTTTATTTTGCTTTTGTTACCTTTTTTTGGGGAGTCAATTCCAAAATATCTCCAAGACTAACGACAGGGAGTTTACCATCCATGTTTTCTTCTAAGAGTTTCATGGTTTCAGGTCTTATGTTCAGGTCTTTAATCCATTTTGTGTTAATTTTTGTGTGTAGAGTAAGATAGTGGTATAATTTCAGTTTTTTGAAACTGGTTATCCAGTTTTAGCAGCACAGTTATTAAAGAAATTGTCCCATTCCTTACTTAATATTTTGTATTATTGACTCTTGTGGTAATTAATTGATCATATGCATGGGTTTATTTTGGAGCTCTCAGTTCTCTTCCATTGATCTATGTTTTTATACCAAAGCAAACTGTTTTGATTACTGCTTTGCAGTATAGTTTGATGCCTCCAGCTTTGTTCTTCTTTCTCAAGATTGCTTTGGCTGTTTGGGGTTTTCTGTGGTTCTATATACAGCTGCTCTACTCTGTTAAATACCTTAAAATTTTGACAGGAATTTTTTGAATCTGTAGATTGCTTTGAGTAGTATGAATATTTTAACTATTAATTTCCTTGAGCATGCAGTACTTTCATTTGTATCTTTTATGAATAACTCTTTTTCTTTGGTATCAGTTGTAAAATCTATGAGGCTGTTTTTTGATGGCTAAGGGAAGGGCTAACAAATCTTTCCTAAATTGCCAGCAGAAAATTTAGATAATAGGGGTTTTTTAGTTGTAGTCTAGTAGTTTCTGGTCCCTATCATCCCAGAATGGAATGCTTTATATTTCTCATATTTTCAGTAGTTGTATTTACTTATTTATTGTGAAGTGTTTTCAAAGTATAAACAATTGAAATTAATGTCATGCTATTATAGAACAGAAAGTGTTAATTCTCTGGTTAGACAGTATCCTCTATCTTAACTTCTATTTTTCCTTCTTAAAGAATTGTACAGTGAATCCAAAGGAAAGTATCCTGAAAAGAGTGAAGGATATTGGGGACATCTTTAAAGAGAAATTTGCTAAAGCTGTGGGACAAGGATGTATGGAAATTGGATCACAGGTAACTTGAACTCATTTTGATGAGTACCACTGTATAGTAAATAATTTCAAATGCAGCATCTGTCCAAGTTGTGTAAATGCTATCTAATAGTATAAAATTTTGGCAGCTACCATATACCATATCCTAGTCAGCTGTGTATGATGCTATTTGGAAAAAACTTTATGGGCTAGCTCTCCTTACTCTATTACAGAAACCAAAAAGAAACATGTAGAAAATTTTACAACACTTATGCAAATTTTAGAAAGTACAAGTGAAAAAAAAATCAAAATCTTGTTGATATTAACTTTTTGGTGTATATTCTTTAACTTTTATACATATGAAATATTATGTATGCACATACATAAATGAATGGAATATTATACATGCCATTTATTAGTGGTATTATTGAATGATGTTACTTTTACTATTGCTGTTATTATTTCAGAAAATCTAAAACTAATATTTGGCAAGAGAATGGGCTCTGGATCCGAGCCCTGGTTTCATATCTGGCTCTTTCATATATGAACTGTCAGGTTTCTATATTTGCTTTACTTTGTGGCATTACTGAGGTAATATATAAAATATATTTGAAAACTGTAATCTACTATACACATTTACTTTAGTGTAATGAGGTTATATTTTGATACCATCTGTATTTTAAACAATTATATTTAAAAGTTCTTTTGGTCATAATTTGGAATGAAGGATTATGGTGTATATTTGTGTTTATTTAAAATTGTACTGTTTTTTAAACTAATGGAAACTAGTTATTTGATTAAAACTTTTTGCTGATAAGACCCTTTAGATCTGATTTTTGCCTTTGCCAGCTTTATGGAAAGGTACTATTCTCTTAATCCTGGAGAGCTATCTTAACTACATGTACTAGGTCACAGAAGTGTTGCATTCATGTGTAAAATGGTTAGAACAGTACTAGGTTCCCCACTGGCTCAGATGGTAAAGAATCAGTGTGCAATACAGTGGACCCAGATTCAGTCCCTGGGTTGGGAAGATCCCCTCGAGAAGGGAATGGCTACCCACTACAGTATTCTTGCCTGTAGAATCCCATGGACAGAGGAGCCTGGTGGGCTACAGTCCCTGGGGTCGTAGAGAGTTGGACATGACTGAGCAACTAACACTAACATATAATATATTCTTAGTACATATATATCTGTTACGATGTAGACTGAAGTAGGAATGTAGGAAAACCATATACTGGACCCCTCCTCTTGAAAATTTATCAGGAATGTGAAAACCGTCATTTTATATGGGGTCGCAGAGAGTCGGACTCAACTGAGTGACCAGCACTTTCAGTTTCCTCAGTTTTAGACAAGCTAGCTTTTGTGCTCTCTTGGTAGCCATATTTCTAAGAAGGGTCAGAGATGTGTCTCAGGGCAAAACTTTTTAAAAATTAGTAATTGTTATGTTTTCTAAAATAGTGGGATCTGATATTTTTTTATTTCTTTGTAGCGATACAAACTTGGAGTCCGATTGTATTACCGAGTAATGGAATCCATGCTTAAATCAGTAAGTTTAAAAGAACATAATAGAAAAAAAAATTAATTGCTAATGCAAAGAAGGCTTCAGTTAATTTTTTAAATCTGTTTTAGGAAGAAGAACGATTATCCATTCAAAATTTTAGGTAAATTTTTGTTTTAGTAAAACAATTTCTTTTTTTTTTTTATAAAAGTAAATGTTACAAAAATCATTCTTTTTTTCCTTTAGCAAACTCCTGAATGACAACATCTTTCATATGTCTTTGTTGGCATGCGCTCTTGAGGTTGTAATGGCTACCTATAGCAGTAAGTTAAATTTTAGTAAATAAACATTCTAGTTCAATTTAAAGTTTTAAAAAACTTATCTGAGGTGTTGTGTGGGTTTTTTTAGGAGGGTAGGAGATGGAGAAGTTAAGGAGAAGAAATGCATATTTAAATCATTATATACGAAAGAATGTAATTGGTCACCTTAGATCGGCTTGTGAACTTGGATTATTTCAAATCATCTTGGGAATGCTTTCACGAGGTCTCTATTTTGGTCTATACTGAGTCCAGGAAATGTACCTGTTAACCCCCTTTTAAAGACTTAGGAGATAGTAAAATCCCTGAGAAGTACTCTTGAGCAGCTTCCACTGATAAGGAAGCACTGCCACATATATATATTCAGTGGTTATGAGACCAAAGGTTGGAACTGAAATCTGCCAGATAAATGGAACAGAGGCACCAATAGTGGTTTTTTAAAATACAATTTTCAACATGTATTATTACTTTGCAAATAATCTTGCGACTCTCAAAAAAGTTTTGTTTGTAAAAAACAAAAGAAAAAAATTTGTCTAAGGATACACGTATATTACATAACTAATATAACCAAGAAATGCACAATTGAAACAGATTTTTCTAACCAAATTATCAAAATCTAAACAATCACTTCCCCTCTTTATCAACGATTAATGAGACAGTTAAATGGATATGCCAGTGCATTACTGGTTGGATGTTAAGCCTGTCCCTGATACAAATTTAGAATATTTAAATCTTTGAAAATTTGATATAAGCTATGAGCCTTCTGTCTAAAAGAGACATACATCATATGCCCTCAGACTTGGGAAGCCTATTTCTTAGGAGTCTGTGGACTCCAGAATAAAAAATTCTGTTTTAAATAAATTTTTTTGTTTAGCCTTTCTAGTGTGTTTTAATTTTTTGTTTAATAAAACCTTTGAACTGAAAAATAATGTAATTGAAGACTTTCTGTTTCATTCCTAAGTTATGTTTTTCTTTCATTTTTAGGAAGTATGTCTCAGAGCCTGGATACTGGGACAGATCTATCCTTCCCATGGATTCTGAATGTATTTAACTTAAAAGCTTTTGATTTTTACAAAGTGATTGAAAGTTTCATCAAAGCAGAAGCCAACCTGACCAGAGAAATGATTAAACATTTAGAACGATGTGAACATCGGATCATGGAGTCCCTTGCATGGCTCTCAGTAAGTAACTAGCTGAAATAGTTAAAGATGTTTATATGCATATGGATAACAGTTATCTGTTAGTGAGATGTATTTGTTAAAATTTCCCTCGAGCAAATATGCGATTTAATGATTTCCAAGTAGAGCCCAAGAATCAAGTGAAATATTATCAATAGAATGTGTCTTTGAGCTCTCCAGACTATCTCATATAGGAATTTATTATGAATTGCTTTTCTTAAAGCTTGGCACTTCAAAACAAAGCAGAATTCTTTAATGTATTTGGGGACGTTATTTAAAGTAGGAGTGTCATGTTTGAAAATTTAAATGTCTGGTCTTAAATTTCAACAGAATAATTTTTAAAAAATTGACAGGCTATTGAGATGATTTAAAAGTACAAATTTTTATTTCAATTTAATTTGATTTTTTTTGTCCCTTTGTTAAACATAATCTAAAATCTACACAGGTGTAGTTATTGCTTATAGCACTGTATGGGCAAAAAGAATATTCTAGGTAGTCTATTTATAGCATATAAGCTATTGATAAAGCTTTATTTAAAGAAAGGTTATATTTCCTATGTAGTAATAATAAAACATTTATATGAAGTACTTCTCTTATGCTCTTTAAATCTTCATAGTTGGGCAATACTTTGTTAATCATCAGGTTTGTAGATTGATATACAGTTGGTTTCTTTTGAAACTGTTGCGTGCTAAGCTTACATCTTTTCATTTCTATCAGCATATAGAAATGACAGTGAAAAAATTAAGGCTTTAGTTATATTAGAATCTTAATCTTCATGTAAACGTAGTTTTAAATTTTTTTATATTTTAAAAATGTAATGGCTAAGAGATAACTTGTTTCTTCGTGCTTTTCTTGTATTGCTGTATAGACAGAGAGGATAGAAAAGGAGAGAAGTAGGGGAAGTTGATAGACATTGTATTGCTATGATTGAATTGGGTAAGTCTTTTATATAAAAGCTTCTGCTTTGTAAAAAAAAGGAGTAGTTAGGAGAAAACTCTCAGAATCTGGGGGTTCAGTGAAAGTAGCAAAAATAAACACATAGATCAATAAACGGAGTAAACAGAGTGCTTTTCAGAGGGTGCCATGCCCGCTTTTCCTAGAAACTGAGATCAAGACATTACTGTATCATCTGAAAGTGACTATTCTTATTTCTTTTAGAGAACTTTATTTCTGTCGATGCACATCTGCTATATGCCTGGCGTTGAGGTAGATATTGTGAGGATATAGAAGAGATATGAGCTCTGAAAATTATAGAGGAAGTAGTAGAAATTTACTGTTGAAAATTGCTTGTGTTCAAGCCTGTTGAGTTCAGTTACTGGTATTCTAGGATTCTAAACAATATTCCTTTATTTTTGAGAATTTTTGGAGGAAAAGTAACATGCACAAAGTCTGGTCAAGGGTACAGTTTTTTAATAATAGAGTAGTGTGGACTTCATAAGCCTCTGAATTTAAATTCTAACTTTGGTATTTCTAGGGGATGAGATTATAGACTACTTTTAGTGTTTGAATTTTTAAAAAATCAATACATACTGCTGTTTTAATCATAAACAGAACAGAGTGGTGGTGGGTAACTATGAACATAAGTCATGCCACACAACATAATATGTGAGTCTTTCCTGTGAGAATAATTAACACTTCAGAGAGTGGGCATACCATAGATAAGTTTGAGCTTTCACAGACTGTAGGATTTTTTTCTTTATTGAAGTATAACGTATATACAGAAAAGCATATATCACAAGTTGTACTAAAAAGGATTTTTTACAAATAGAATGTACCCACATTGCTAACATATAGATCAAGAATCAGAGCAATTCAGCATACCTATGATACCAAAATCCAGATCAAGAATCAGAGCAAACCTGCTTGGTTTTTTGTTTCTGTATTATAGTCAGAATCTGTCACTGAACTGAGGATATTTATGAGAACATATTCACAGGGAAACAACAAGTGAGATGCTACTTACTTTACTCATTGGTAATTTAATGAAAGAAAGAACATAATTTTACTTTTAATGGTTACATGGGAAAAGGGTTGAGTACCTTTACTGCACAGTCTTGAGAAATAGTAAATCAAGAACAGAATAACTTTAAGAAGGCATAAGCACACTTCTGTTTTTTTTTTCATCCCAGAGAGATTAACAGGCAATGTATGAATATAAAATGCTAAATAATCTATTGAAAAACATAGTGAAATCTTGTCCTCTGGAAATCTGGAAGATTAGGGGTGGTTTAAAATGAACCATGCCTAAGCATTGGGCCAAATGACTTACAGACATTTCGGCCTCTTAAATCTGTTAAGCAGTTTATCATGCCAGTAGATGATGAGGTGAGATTTGGATATTTTATTTTCAGTATATTCAGACTGTGTTAGATTTTTTCAGTTATATCTTTGTAAACTGAAATAGACCAGGTAGTTTATTCTCAAAATGGTCTTTTTTGTGGACTTCTGTGGATTTTTCCTCTTGATCTACACACATGTGTGGCTACCTTAACACTGTTTCTCTCACAGCCACCAGAGAAATTTTTTATAAATGCAGAACAACTCTCATGATTCCAATTCCTCAGATGAAAAATCTTTTGTAAGGAATCTGTACCTCTGGTAATATGGAGGGAGACCATACCATATGACTCCTCACAAAAAAATACAACTATAAAACCTGTGCACACTCAGTTGTGCCTGACTCTTTGAGACCCCATGGACTTTTGAGACCCCATGGACTGTAGCCCACCAGGCTCCTCTGTCCGTTAGATTTTCCAGACAAAAATACTGGATGGATTGCCATTTCCTTCTTCAAGGGATCTTCCTGACCCAGGGGTGGAACCCACAGCTTCTGTGTCTCCTGATTTGCAGGCAGATTCTCTTCCACTGAGTCACTGACCTTTTAGAGCAGACAGCTGAGTTAAGAAATGGAGTAAGGGTGCTGTGGGTTAAGAAATGGAGTAAGGGTGTTGTGGGCCTGGGTAGGAAGCTTTTAGCCTGGGGCTGGGAGGTATAGGGGGAAGCAAAATGGCTGTCTGAGGAGGCCTTACAAATAGCTGTGAAAAGAAGAGACATAAAGCAAGGAGAAAAGGAAATATACCCGTTTGAATGTAGAGTTCCAAAGAATAGCAAGGAGAGATAAGAAAGCCTTCCTCAGTGATCAGTGCAAAGAGATAGAGGAAAACAACAGAATGGGAAAGACTTGAGATCTCTTCAAGAAAATTAGAGATACCAAGGGAACATTTCATGCAAAGATGAGCTCAATAAAGGACAGAAATGGTGTGGACCTAACAGAAGCAGAGGATATCAAGAAGAGGTGGCAAAAATACACAGAAGAACTGTACAAAAGGGATCTTCACGACCCAGATAATCACAAAGAAGTGATCACTCACACTCACCTACAGCCGAACATCCTGGAATGTGAAATCAGGTGGGCCTTAGGAAGCATCACTACGAACAAAGCTAGTGGAAGTGATGGAATTCCAGTTGAGCTATTTCAGATCTTAAAAGATGATGCTGTGAAAGTGCTATACTCAGTATGTCAGCAAATTTGGAAAGCTCAGCAGTGGCCACAGGACTGGAAACGGTCAGTTTTCATTCCAATCCCAAAGAAAGGCAATGCCAAAGAATGCTCAAACTACCGCACAATTGCACTTATCTCACATGCTAGTAAAGTAATGCTCAAAATTCTCCAAGCCAGGCTTCAACAATACATGAACCCTGAACCTCCAGATGTTCAAGCTGGTTTTAGAAAAGGCAGAGGAACCAGAGATCAAATTGCCAACATCTGCTGGATTGTTGAAAAAGCAAGAGAGTTCCAGAAAAACATTTATTTCTGCTTTATTGACTGCCAAAGCCTTTGACTATGTGGATCATAACAAACTGTGGAAAATTCTGAAAGAGATGGGAATACCAGATCACCTGACCTGCCTCATGAGAAACCTATATGCAGGTCAGGAAGCAACAGTTAGAACTGGACATGGAACAACAGACTGGTTCCAAATAGGAAAAGGAGTGTGTCAAGGCTATGTTTTGTCACCCTGCTTATTTAACTTATATGCAGAGTACATCATGAAAAATGCTGGGCTGGAAGAAGCACAAGCTGGAATCAAGATTGCCAGGAGGAATATCAATAACTCAGATATGCAGATGATACCACCCTAACGGCAGAAAGTGAAGAAGAACTAAAGAGCCTCTTGATGAAAGTGAAAGAGGAGAGTGAAAAAGTTGGCTTAAAGCTCAACATTCAGAAAATGAAGATCATGACATCTGGTCCCATTACTTCATGGGAAATAGATGGGGAAACAGTGGAAACAGTGGCTGACTTTATTTTTGGGAGGCTCCAAAATCACTGTGGATGGTGATTGCATCCATGAAATTAAAAGACGTTTGCTCCTTGGAAGAAAAGTTATGACAAAGCTAGACAGCATATTGAAAAGCAGAGACATTACTTTGCCAACAAAGGTCCATCTAGTCAAGGCTATGGTTTTTCCAGTAGTCATGTATGGATGGGAGAGTTGGACTGTAATGAAAGCTGAGCACTGAAGAATTGATGCTTTTGACCTGTGGTGTTCGAGAAGACTCTTGAGAGTCCCTTGGACTGCAAGGAGTTCCAACCAGTCCATCCTGGGTGTTCATTGGAGGGACTGATGCTGAAGCTGAAACTCCAGTACTTTGGCCACCTGATGCGGAAAGCTGACTCATTTGAAAAGACCCTGATGCTGGGAGGAATTGGGGGCAGGAGGATAAGGAGATGACAGAGGATGAGATGGTTGGATGGCATCACCGACACAATGGACATAGGTTTGGGTGGACTCCGGGAGTTGGTGATGGACAGGGAGGCCTGGCGTGCTGCGATTCATGGGGTCACAAAGAGTCAGACAGGACTGAGTGACTGAACTGAACTGAACTGAGTGCCAGTGGGAAAATCTCAGGCTTTCTGACTAGGGAAACTGGAAAACTGAAACAACCATGGACTGTTGCCTGCCAGGCTCCTCTGTCCGTGGAATTCTCCAGGCAAAGTTACTGGTGTGGGTTGCCATTCCTCTCTCTGGGGGATCTTCCTGACACAGAGATTGAACCCTGCTCTCCTGAATTGCAGGCAGATTCTTTACTGACTGAGCCACCAGCAAAGCCTGTCTCAAAGTGGCTTTCAGTTCAGTTCAGTTCAGTCGCTCAGTCGTGTCCAACTCTTTGCGACCCCATGAATTGCAGCACGCCAGGCCTCCCTGTCCATCACCAACTCCCAGAGTTCACTCAGAATCATGTCCATTGAGTCCATGATGCCATCCAGCCATCTCATCCTCTGTCGTCCCCTTCTCCTCCTGCCCCCAATCTCTCCCAGCATCAGAGTCTTTTCCAATGAGTCAACTCTTTGCATGACGTGGCCAAAGTACTGGAGTTTCAGCTTTAGCATCATTCCTTCCAAAGAAATCCCAGGGCTGATCTCCTTCAGAATGGACTGGTTGGATCTCCTTGCAGTCCAAGGGACTCTCAAGAGTCTTCTCCAACACCACAGTTCAAAAGTATCAATTCTTCGGCGCTCAACCTTCCTCACAGTCCAATTCCCACATCCATACATGACCACTGGAAAAACCATAGCCTTGACTAGATGGACCTTAGTTGGCAAAGTAATGTCTTTGCTTTTGAATATGCTATCTAGGTTGGTCATAACTTTTCTTCCAAGGAGTAAGCATGTTTTAATTTCATGGCTGCAATCACCATCTACAGTGACTTAGAGCCCCCCCCCCCCAAAAAAAATAAAGTCTGACACTGTTTCCAATGTTTCCCCATCTATTTCCCATGAAGTGATGGGACCGGATGCCATGATCTTAGTTTTCTGAATGTTGAGCTTTAAGCCAACTTTTTCACTCTCCTCTTTCACTTTCATCAAGAGGCTTTTTAGTTCCTCTTCACTTTCTGCCATAAGGGTGGTGTCATCTGCATATCTGAGGTTATTGATATTTCTCCCGGCAATCTTGATTCCAACTTGTGCTTCTTCCAGTCCAGCGTTTCTCATGATGTACTCTGCATAGAAGTTAAATAAGCAGGGTGACAATATACAGCCTTGACACACTCCTTTTCCTATTTGGAACCAGTCTGTTGTTCCATGTCCAGTTCTAACTGTTGCTTCCTGACCTGCATAGAGGTTTCTCAAGAGGCAGGTCAGGTGGTCTGGTATTCCCATCTCTCTCAGAATTTTCCACAGTTGATTGTGATCCACACAGTCAAAGGCTTTGGCATAGTCAATAAAGCAGAAATAGATGTTTTTCTGGAACTCTCTTGCTTTTTCGATGATCCAGCGGATGTTGGCAATTTGATCTCTGGTTCCTCTGCCTTTTCTAAAACCAGCTTGAGGCAAAAGATGTGACTTGAAACAGAAGCTGCTGGTGAATAAACAGTTTACAACTCAAGTTCAGTAAAAATAATTACCTGCTTTAAGACAAAGAAACAAAAAATACTCATTTGAGAAAAATAGCAGAATCCAGAATCTTTACAACTTAAACATTTATGGTGTTCAGGATACAGTTGTATAATTACCCAGCTTACAGAGAGGGTCAAAGGAATCAAATGTATGTTTTTAGTGTGGGAATTTTAAGTAAATATTTGATGATTGCAAGGCTTCTTTTAGAAGCTTTGTCTCTTCCTTTTTTTCTTATCAGATGTTTAAAGTATGGTCTGTGATCCCCTGGTGATCCCAGAAAACATTTTAGGGGAGCTGCAGTGTGAAAGCTATTTTCATATTACTGTTAAGATGTTATTTCTTTTTTTCACTCTGTTGACGTTTATGCCAATGCCATTTATTCCAAAACTTTTGGAACCTTTGTGCCGAATTAGAGCAGTAGCATTAAACCATTTGTGGGTTTTTTTTTTTTTTTCCAGCTTTTTATTTTGTGTTTGGGTATAGCTGATTAACAGTGTTATGGTAGTTTCTGGTGAACAGCGAAGGGGTTCTGGTGATCAGCCACATATATACTTGTATGCGTTCTGCCCCTAAGTCCCCTCCCCTCCAGGTTTGTGGTCAGTGTATTCTTCATCACCACAAACTTTCAGTTAAAAAAGAAACAACGTAAAACATGCTTGTTGTCATTTAATAACATCATTGATGAACCAGATAAAAGTATTTATTTTATATAATCTGTATTCTCAAGTACAGTGTGGTTGAAAACAGCTAATGATAAACGTTGCCAGTGATAAGTTTTGAGTTCTCAAGGGGAAATTAGAATTTTGATAATCTTGTATTCACTGTAAGCAGAATAGCTTCCCAGTACATCAAAGACTTTTCTGATGAATTCAGTGGTAGTGTTAGTAAATGTGATTGTTCAACATTACATAAAGAGATTCATCAGCATTGTAAGATCTATGCATCATGCTATAAAATCATACATGAGTAAGAAGTTTATTCAGAGTTTAAGGTCTTTGATAGATAGAGCAATGGTTTTTAAGGTCTCAGAATGTGAAGTTTAACTCATGAATTAAAATTCATGAAAATTAAGATTAAAAATTCAATGAAAATTAAAATTCATGAAAATTACTTCCAATTTCACATTGCAGTTAACCTTTAAGAAACTACTGCTTGTTGAGTTTTAGGGTAGTGTCAAAAAAGAATATCCTTTATTATCTGAAGAGTCTATTAAAATACTCCTTCTTTTTTCAACTACATGTTGTGTGAGGCCAGATATTCTTATACTTCAAACAGACAACACATTTCAATGAAGGAAATACAGAAGCAGATATGAGAATTCAGGTCTGTTGTATAGGCTAGATATTAAAAGGATTTGCAGGATTGTAAAGCTCTGCCACTGTTTTCATTTTTTGTTTATTTAGGGAAATAGAGTTAGGCTCCATGAAAATGTTAGCTCTGTTAACATGTAGCAAGCTTCAGTTCACTTCAGGTCAGTTGCTCAGGCACGTCCGATTCTTTGCAGCGCTGGACTGGAGCATGCCAGGCCTCCCTGTCCATCACCAACTCCTAGAGCTTACTCAAACTCATGTCCATAGCAAGCTTATTTTGGTTATTTCAGATAAATTGTATTCTTAAAATTTTTTCAGTTTTAATTATACTTGAGTTCAGTTCGGTCACTCAGTTGTATCCAACTCTTTGTGACCCCATGAACTGCAGCACGCCAGGCCTCCCTGTCCATCACCAACTCCCAGAGTTCACTCAGACTCATGTCCGTCGAGTCAGTGATGCCATTCAGCCATCTCATCCTCTGTCGTCCCCTTCTCCTCCTGCCCTCAATCCCTCCCAGCATCAGGGTCTTTTCCAATGAGTTAACTCTTCACACGAGGTGGCCAAGGTATTGGAGTTTCAGCTTCATCATCAGTCCTTCCAATGAACACCCAGGACGAATCTCCTTTAGGATGGACTGGTTGGATCTCCTTGCAGTCCAAGGGACTCTCAAGAGTCTTCTCCAACACCACATTTCAAAAGCATCAATTCTTTGGCACTCACACTTTCTTCACAGTCCAATTCCCACATCCATACATGACCACTGAAAAAACCATAGCCTTGACTAGATGGACCTTTGTTGGCAAAGTAATGTCTCTGCTTTTTAATATGCTGTCTAGGTTGGTCACAGCTTTTCTTCCAAGGAGCAAGTGTCTTTTAATTTCATGGCTGCAGTCACCATCTACAGTGATTTTAGAGCCCCCCAAAAGAAAGTCTGACACTGTTTCCTCTGCTTCCCCGTCTATTTCCCATGAAGTGATGGGACCAGATGCCATGATCTTAGTTTTCTTAATTAACTTTAAATTTAATTATTAACACAGTAATATTGCATGCGTACTAAGTCATTTCAGTCATGTCCAACATTTTGTGACTCTATGGACTGTAACCCGCCAGGGTCTTTTGTCCAAGGGGCTCTCAAATGTTGATAGACACACTCACTTGAACAAAAACTTCTGGGTCCTCAGTAATTTAAGAATGTTAAAAGATGCTGAGTCCAAAATATTTTGAGAATACTTTCCTTATATTCTGTTCTCAATTCAGACGTCTCTGTTTACTGTTACTCACACATCCATGTTTGTCTGTGCCTGTCTCTGAGTCTTTGTTCACTTCATAAGCTCCACCTGAAATACTTTCCCCTTTTTATTTACCAGATTTTCAGGTCTGCTTCCACTTTGCCTTTTGAGACCATCCTAAGTCTATAGTCATTCTTTCCTCCTTTGCAGTCTTACAGTGTTGATCAATACTACTTCCTGGTCATTTATAAACTGTATCTTATTACATGTGTGTGTTCCATTTTAAATGGGTTAATGTATGGGAAAAGCACTTGGAGCAGCGTCTCTGGCTTTGTATTATAAGATATGGCAGTTAATTACACGAGTGAGAATGAAGGACAGAGAAAGGGTCAACGTTAAGGCAGTGTCATTCATTAAAGATAGCTGGAATTGAATGAGATTTCCTTGGAGGTGAAATTTGATTATGTTGAGCTTGAATTGCTTGTAGATCATCAAGTAAAGGAGTCAAGAGGCAGTTGGGTATGTGTGTCTGGAGTTTAGGAAGGAAATTCTAGGCCAGGAACAGAAACCTGAGAGCTGCTGGCACATATATAGTAACAGAAATTACCACCTTTTATTGACAGTTTATCTTGTGTCACCCACACTATGGTGAGTACTTATCTCATTTGACTTTTATAATAATCCATGAGGTATTATTCTTCTAAATGAGGGAAATAATGCTTAGAGAAGTTTAATAACTTACCCTAAACCATATAAGCTAAACGGCAGAGCTTATGGCTCAAACACAGGTCTCTCTGGCTCCAAAACTATAAATCCCTGTGTTTTACCAAATGACTAAAGTTTAGGAAATAGAATAAAGTCACTTAACAGGAGAGTGTAGTACAAAAAGAGAATGTAATTTAGGACAGAATCCTAAGGAGCACCAACAGTTAAGGGGTAGACAGAAAACAGAAGCCTACAAAAGAGATCAAATCAAGGAATCCTCCTGTCACTAAGGAAAAATATCAGCAGTGGTGTCAGAAAGAGAGAATGAAAAGGTCTGAGTGCTTGCTGTTTCAGATACTGTGGGGGAAGTCAGTAGCAACTGAAGAGTGGCTATTAGTTTCGGCAACAAGGAAGCCGCTGGTGAAGGTAGCAAGGACTGTCGGAAGTGATGTGGGAGCAGAAGTAGATCTCAGTGGAATTTGGCTGAGCTTTGAGTGAGAAATAACGTGGAGACAGTGGTTATAAATAGTTTCTACCAGTTTTATCTGTAAAGGGAAGTAAAGGTATAGCTGGAGGTACGTGAGGCAGCAGGATAATTATTTTTCAAGATGGGAAAGGAAGGATTAAATGTTGATGTAAGTGAGTTATCTATTGCTGAATGGCACATTAGTGGCTTAAAACAATCCTTTTATTTTGCTTATGATTCTGTGGGTCAGGAATCTGGGAAGAGCTAGACTGGACAGTTCCTCCCAGACCATGCGGTGTCAGCTGGGGTCTGGGGCAAGATTCACTTCTAAAATGTTTCTTAGAAGTCTGGTACCTTGCTCCTGCCTGGTATGTGCTGACCTCTCCCTCCCTTTGTTTTTTTTTCCCCCTCCTCATCTTATCCTCCTGAGTTCTCATATGAGAAACTGTGCATCTCATAGCATTCGACTGAAGCGACTTAGCAGCAGCAGCAGCAGCATAGCATTTTTGGTTTTATAGTAGTTGCCCTTCTTACAGAGCAGCTCTTTATCTCTAGTTTTAAGCAATTTGATTAAGATGTGCCTTAATTCAGTTTTTTTCCTGTTTCTCTTGCTTGGCGTTCTACTTCGAAATGTGGGCTTATAGATTGCATCAAATCTGGGGCTGTTATTTTCTCAAAATGTTTTTGTTGACTCCTCTCACCCCTTCCTGCAGGGATTCTGGTCACACATGTATTAAGTCACTTAAAATTGTCCCACTGCTCCCTGATGCTCTGGTTGCTGTCCAAGATGTTTTTGTTTCTGTTTCACTTGAAATTGTTTCTATTACACCTGTCTTCAAGTTCATTAATTTTTTTCTTTGGAAATGTCTTATTTGCTGTTAATTCCATCTACTGTGCTTTTAATCTTAGGTATTAGATTTTTCATCTCTAGAATCTGATTTGAATCCTTTTCTAAATCATTCATATCTCTCTTCAGCATTTCTGTGCTTTCCTTTACATTCAACATCTGGAATATAGTTATAATAATTATTTTAAAGTCCCTGTCCACTAATTCTAATATCTATATCTTTTTAGTACTGTCTATTGACTGATACTTCTCTTTTGAAGGGTCTTTTTTTGGAGGGGAGGTGCTGCTTGGTAACTTTTTATTGGATGCCAGGCCTTGTGAATTTTACCTTAGTGGTCCTGGGTATTTTCATATTCCTTTCACTATTCTTGTGTCTTGGGACACAGTTTAGTTACTTGGAAGCGTTTGATCCTTTAAAGGCTTTTATTTTTTCTAGACAAAGCCAGTCTTTAATCTTATGACTAATTTTCCCCCACTCTTGAGGCAATCCCCTTCTAGTTGCTCTACCTGGTGTCTCATACATTACAAGGTTTTTCCAGACTGGCTGGTGGAAATCAGAACTCTTCTTGGCCCTGGAATGGTTCTGCTGCTTCTCACGCTTCTTTTTTTGGCCTCCAGTAGTTTGCAGGCGGTGATCAGGACTGGGGTAAAGACCAAGAGTAACTCTCTGCAGACTCCTGGAGCGCTCTCTTTGCAACTCTCTCTTTTCTGTGTAAGTCTCTCCTCTGCTACTCTGTCCTGCTAGTTTTCCTGATTTCTCTGTCTTGAATTCTCAATTCTGTTTCTTCAACCAGCGAGACCACTGAGGTCTATTTCAGTTTCTCCTCCCTGACTCGTAACCTGGGAAGTCTCCAGGCAAAGGTGGAGCTTAAGCATTTGCTTTTTTTTCCCCCAGGAATTACTGTCTTATACTGCTTGTCCTATTACTAGCCTGTACTCAGTGTCTAAAAACTATTATTTATGTTGTTTGATTTTGTAGTTAAGACAAATCTGGTCTCTGTTCCTTTATCACAGCCAGAAGAGTTATATATAGTATTTAGTGATTGATAAAGATTTTTGAATATGTATACTTAAAGAATATTTAGGGTTTCATTTCTATTTTCCTGTATTAAATGCATCATATCTTCTGAATAATAGTATTTCGGAGGATACTTATTATATGGAGAATGTAGAAGTATTAGTAATTAATTGTTGTATTAAATTTTAATAAATCATAAGAAAGCTGAGCCTCCTCTAAATGCCATCAAATATAGCTGACTCATTAAATTGGATTCTATTGTGTGTGGTTTTTTTTTTTTGTAGTCACTACACATCAGCAAGTTTCTTCATTCAGTTGCAAAAATATTGGACCAGAGCACTTCTATATAAGAAAAGATTAAAAATGTTTCCTTTTTTTTAAACTATTTTTCCAAAATTTAAATTAAGGCCTCTTTTGTACATCAGTACAGTTGTAATGAATAGCTTTTATTTTTAGAGTCCTGATTTAATGACACACTTGTAAACAAATTTTTAAGCTTCTTTGGTATTCTTTTGAAATGTCAAACTTGACAGGAAATGAACACAAAAGGGAGAAAAGCCTGTGGCTCTGAAAAAGCCAAAAAGGATATCTGTTGTGTATTTGGATGGTAGATCATTAACCTCTGGTGCACTTTGCACAATGGTTTTAGTATTTACCATTAGACGTTAGTTTTTTTCAAAAGTTATATTTTACAAAGAGCAATGTCTCAGGAAGGCAAATGAATTGTAAGATAATGATTAAGCTGTATTTAACACTTAAAAAAATAAGGATGGTGAGGTAATATGATGTCATATACTATATTTATACAGCAACCATGCTACTATAATGAAAAATGCTTTATGTTGGGTTTTTTTAAAGCTCCTCATGAGTTTTTTTTAAGTAAGCATATATTTATCTTTTTTCCAGCAAAACATTTTAGTTTTTAAAAATCTGATTCTTTCTGAAAACATCACTGTGGTTTTATGTTTCTCGTTCTGACCCAGGATACTCCTAATTTCTTGCTCTTAATTCCCATGGTTAAGTAGGTGCTTTCAAGTGATTTAGAATATTTGACTTTACCTTTCAAAGCTAAAATTATTTTATTTTGTTCTACATACACCTTTGCTTCCCAATATTTGTATTTTTACATTTTACTTTTCAAGTCATCAGGGCTTGAATACCGAACATTTTTTTCTTCTTTTTCTCTGTAGTTTTATAGAGTCTTGTAATATAAAACGTTGTTGTTCAGTCACCAAGTCGTGTGCAACTCTTTGCGACTCCATGGACTGCAGCACGTCAGGCTTTCCTGTCCCTCACCGTCTCTTGGAGTTTGCCCAAGTTCATGTCCATTGAATCAGTGATACCATCCAACCATCTCATTGTCTGTTGCCCTCTTCTCCTTCTGCCTTCAGGTTTTCCCAGCATCAGGGTCTTTTCCAGTGAGTCAACTGTTTACATCAGGTGGCCAAAGTATTGGAGCTTTAGCTTCAGCATCTGTCCTTCCACAAGATTATTCACGGTTGATTTCCTTTAGGATTGACTGGTTTGATCTTGCTTTCCAAGGGACTCTCAAGAGTCTTCTCTAAGAAGTTTTCTAACCACAGTTCAAAAGCATCAGTTAAAGTTGATCAGTAATTATAAATACAGAAACCAAAAAAAAAAAAAAAATTACCATGTGTCATATTTATTTAGTATGTTAAATATCTATTTTCATTTACATTTTCCTAGATCATATCATTACCTTCTTACCTTGAACATACCATTATAGACTCCTGCCTGGTCTCCCAGCTTTGGTACTACCCTGCATTCTATAGTTTGGTGCTGAGTGAATATTCTTAAATGCTTTTTCATGCAATGTTCCTGTTCAGAAACCCACAGTAGCTCCCATTGCCATTAGATAAATGCAGCCTTTTTACTCTGGTTGTGATAATTGGACCCTGCCGTACCTTTCTAGCCTTCTGCTATTCTTCAAGCACTCTCTATGTTTATTGTTGTTTTGGTTTGTTTTTCTTAATTTTTTTTATTGGAGTATCCTTCCTTTGCAACATGGTGAAACACTGTTCAGAGAGTTCTTTGATCTCTGGAGCAAACCACACTGACATAGTGAGAGTGAGTATGGCCTACTGTGGGAATCAGAAGACCTGACATTTAGAGCCTGCCTCTTCCACATATAAGTTAATGTCTCTGTCTTAGTTTCTTGCTTTGTAAATTGAGACAGACCAAAAAGATTTTAGTATTTCTAGCTCAAATATTTTATGATTCTACAAAACTATTTAAATGTTGAGAATTATTTGCCGCTGCTGAAGGTGTGCCACTACTTTAGATTGCTTCACAATGTATAAAATGTTGAAGAAACATTTTTCAAAAAAGGATAACAGAGAGGTCTCATTTCCCTGCTCTCCTTTACCTCAGTTTTCCCCAATTCTCTTTGGATCGTACCTGATATTTATCTATCAGTTATTTGAAAGGAATTGTACTTGCCCCAGCGAGGTATCTAATGACATGGGAAATAGCCCCTACCCTTAAAGAGACTTGGAACCTATAGGAAAGTAAATCATTGTGATATACTGTGAAATAAGATAAGCCATGAGGGTCAAAGGAGGGAGTGATCAATTGTAAGTGGATGGGAAAAAACTTAAACTGGCTGTGGAAATGTGGAAAGATATTTGGGGGGAAATTATGGACCACATTGGCAATGGTACATGAGTCCTGATTTAAGACTAGTAAATTAGTCTCAAAAGTCTGTTTTTAATCTCTTTAAAAGTGAAGAGCTAGCTCTCTTGGTAAATGAGATATTGTACAAAAGTGAATGTACAAGATAATTTTGTTGTTGTTATTCAGTCGCTAAGTCATGTCTGACTCTTTGCAACCCCATGGACTGCAGCACACCAAGCTTCCCTGTCCTTCACTATCTCCTGGAGTTTGCACAGATTCATGTCCATTGAGTCAGTGATGTCATCCAACCATCTCATCTTCTGTTGCTCCCTTCTCCTTATGCCCTCAATCTTTCCCAGCATCAGGGTCTTTTCCAGTGAGTCAGTTCTTCCAATCAGGTGGCCGAAGTAGAGTTCAACTTTAGCATTAGTCCTTCCAATGAATATTCAGGGTTGAATTTTTTTTATGCACTACTTAAAAATAAAATATATGTGTGTATATGTGTGCGTGTGTGTAAACACACAGGTTTTTTGAGGGAAATAATTTTGAAAGAGAATATATATGCTTTCTTGTCTTCTTCGGCAGAGTGTATTTAAAGTAATTTTACTTTTTGAGCTAGGGACATCATTATAGACATTACTATATTATTCATGGGTGAGAGTACCCATTTGCTTCTGGAAAATATTGTGCTCTTTACCCAGTGCTTTAATTTTTTTTCCTGCCTTCCCCCTCCCTTTCCTTGTGAATTATTCTGTATTTCTCACAATTTCAGATTCTGTCAGTCCGTGATGCCTGTTTTCTCCAACTTGCTTTCCTGAGCTAATTAAATCAGTATGTTCTATTGTAAATGCCCTTTGTACTTTTGGGTTTTTGGCACAGTTGATATTGATAATGTTCTTTTCTTCCTTCTAGGCAGAGGATTATTTTCTTAGTAGTATTTTTCAAACTTTACTATGCATGGAGATCTTATTAAAATAAATTTTCTTATCACGTGGTTCTAGGGCAGGACTTGAGATTCAGCATTTCTTACAGGCCCCCAGGTGCTTCTGATGTTGCTAGCCCGTGGACCACTCTTTAGAGTGGTCAAATCCTAGATGACTTTACATGATCTTGACTTTAAAGTAAAGTACTCTCTTGATTCTTTACACTGACTCCACAAAGTAGGTATAGGCGTGAATCTAATTTCCCATATGAGGAGGAACCTAGGAATCTGTGTCCCAGCTAGCAGCTCATTAGCCAAAGATGGATGGCAGCTAATACTCTTTGACTAGTTGCAGTGTGCTGTGCACCAAAAGTATTTGTCTAATTTAATTTTCATAATCATCCTGTGATGTTGTTAATACTGTTTTCGTTTTTCAAAAGTGGAAGCAGGCTCAGGAAGGTTAAGCAGTTTGTCTAGAGTCACCCACTTGGCATATGAACCCAGACTGGTTTGATTCCAGACTTCGTGTTAGTCTAGGAAAGTTCTCCTTTCATTGTACCACATTATTTCTGTTTATTCATTCACACTGTTTTTATTACCACTGTAGCATGTAGTCCAGCATAGAAGACAGTATAAAATGTTATTCTAAATGAAAATAATAGCATGTACGTTTTTTATCTTGAGTAACACGATGACTGTTTTGCCCTGGAGCTGGTTGGTACTGGAAACGGGAGAAAATGCAGCCCTTTGTGAGGCACTCCTTTGTGTGATGTACTGTCACCGTTGATCTACTAGATTCCTCAGCAAGAAAAGATGAGAAGACTTTACAAAGGGAGAAAACTAGATTTTAAAAGAAGTTACAATGCATCTGTATGTTCCGTTTATGTAACTCTCTGAATGATATTTTAATATAGTAATATAAGTATTTTTTTAAATCTGTAATTGTATATATAGTTTAGGGTTGAGAAAATTAAATATTTGAGTCAACTTTCAGGGAGATTGAAGGGAAGGGTGAGAGTGAGGTGAAATGGAAAACTAGGTCTCTTTATAGATGGAAATGTTAAAACTGAGTTCTTTCTGAGTTTTAAATGAAAAATTTCAGGTATGCCTAACATCTTCTGTAAGAATGAAAAAATGTAAAGTCCAAGAATGAAAAATAAAGGAAGGCAATATCTTAGAAATAAAATTTTTGATAGGGACCTTGTGTTCTACTAGTGAAGTAGTCTAGAGAGAAGTTAAAAAGAAAATACAGATATACAGAAAAAGCACAAAAATGAGGATAGTAACTTAGTTCATATGAACAATTATCCACTGAAATGCAAATAAGTGATTGCTTTATAAAGCTCTAAGTAAGCTCAATTTAATAAAGTAACTTTTCTTCATAATTGAACCATTGAAGAAGCAGTGAGGCATTAAGTGGTTTTTTATGTGGTTCTTCATATTTTAAAAAACTACGAACAGAAAACCCAAAGAAACTGAGATAGATAACTGTTATAAATTGTTCCACATCTTCTCCTGTATTGAATGTTCATGTGAACCTGAGTTCTTGATCCAGATCTGTTTATGGTTTTAAACATAAAATTTTTTCCATCTCTAGACCTTTGTTCAAGTGCCATCTTGTCTTGAGCCCGGGGCTTGACTCCTCAGTGTGTTCTTTACTCTATGCACTTGTCTCTTTTTTTAATCTTTGGAACACCCTGACACACATGAGAAGTTGCTCGAGTTCACTGTGGAGGGAAAGTATTCATGACTTGTCCATTCATGTCTCCCTTCCCCTCCCCCATCATTCATATGACACATTCTCCTTGTTCATGAACTGGCACAAAGGACTAAAGAAATTCAGGAACATAAAAATCTCAAACTCAGAAATGTCCCTTAGGTGGCTCATAGAAACTTGCTTTAGGAAGCAGTGCTTGTAAGCAGCTCGTCACTAGGTTCTTTGGAATCTGGTCATCATGCAGACCTACATCAGAATGACCCTCACTTATGCATGTTACATTCCAGTGTAGAAGTGACAGTAGGTAACATTGTGTTCACTCATTTACTTCGGACAAATGTATGAAGATAGATGCTCTCGTTACCACCGCTTCATGGATGAAAAATCAGAGGCACAGAGAAATTAAGAACGTTTCCCCTATCCACAAAACTAAGTTGATAGCAGAGCTAGAATTTTGACTCAGACTGGTTTGGTCCCAGAGATGGTACTTTCAACCTTTGTGCTGCCTCGTGGTATATATTAATTTACCCCCAGGTGTATGCACTATTGGGATTAGTTTCTTTATTCGTGTTTTATCTGTGTTTGTGTCACTGTGCTATAGCAGATCCTTCTGTCTGGATTTTGGCGTCACCATATCCCATTTAATCTTCCCAGAAGATAAACATTGCTGTTCCTGTTTTACAGACAAGGAAAATCTGAGGTTCATTCAGAGATGCCATGTAACTTGCTTGGTGTGATTCTCAGCAAGTTACGTGTCTGTAGCTCAGACTGTATTTTCCTCATCTGTAAAATGGGCATGATAATACTTATCAGGGTTGCCATGAGGAATAAATGTACATTTATGAGAATGGTACCTTTTAGAAACATCACAATTAATCATTAGTGTCCTTTAGTTCATTGTCTCTACTATACAGTGATTTCCTAAGAACAGAGGACTGAGAACACAGTTAAACAGTATTGGATCTGTTTGTCCTGGCTTACAAGTATGTAGAAATTTTCTCTTCTGACATACCTCTGTCTCTCTCACTGCCTTCTCAGAATGGAATAAGTTCAGGGGAAGAGAGGTGTAACTGAACTCCAGCATTGTTAAATGTGAGCAGCGTTCTCTGTTATACTGCCGTTGGAATTTGTTGTGGTGCTTTAGTTGTGAATCATGTCACTAATTACCCTGAGGTCAGTGTTCATTAGTCAAGTACAAACAAGAGAAATGGCAATTGTAAAAGAATAGCTTGGAAATATCCTCTTTACCTAACCTATTGAAATGGAGGCACTTGTACTCTTGTTCAGAGAGTGTCTTCTATAAGGCCATGATGTTAGAAAATTACCTGAATATAGTCCAAGAATTTTCAGTCTCTAAACTAGTGTCATGTCATATCCTAACTGTAATAGTGAGGAAGGACTCTGGAATCTGGACGTGCAGGGAACAAAAAAAAGAAGTATCTTATGAGATCTCAGTTCTATTTAATGTTGTTTCTGAATTCCTTCAGCAAAATCAGAAGCTGTTGTTAATAGTGAGTTTAATAAAATTTTAGAACCACTCTAGGGCAATTGTTCTTAAACACTGTAAGTTCAGTTACTTTTAATTATAAAATAGAACAAACTTTTTGACATCTGTCTTTTCCAGATTTTTATGTCATGTTTTAAAAACTAAACTGTCACAACCTAGTCTCTTTTAAAATGCATTCAAGTGGCCTTTGCATATGTGGCTTTATTAATTTGCATATTGGTTCTTAATATTTTCTGCTACTGTCAGAAATAGACAAATATCAAAGGTATTTTTGGTGTCTTCCTGCACATGCTAGATTTAGAACATGATAAGAAAACTTAGAATAGGAAACAGCTGTATTTTGTGTCTCACTCTTTCCAAAAAAAAAAATTTTTTTTTTGTTTTTGCTCTTTCAGCCTCCATTAAGTTACAACAGATAATTTCTCTTTAAGATTTTTACTATACTCTTTAAGAATTCTCAAAGACTAACATACTGCACTGTGAATATGTGTATATGTGTTGTAATTTATTCAACCAGTTTTCTGCGCTTGGACATCTAGGGGATTGTCAGTGTTTTCCAGTTTCAAGCAAGACTGCGTCCTGTACACATATGTGTTTTTATATTATTGAAAGTGTGTCTTCAAGGTAAATACCTAGAGATCAGAACGCTGGGGTAGAGGATAGGAGTGAGCGACTGTGTGTGTGTGCGTGTGCGTGTGTGTGCACCAAATTCCCACCTATTAGCGTTACACCATTTTGTTTCCCACCAGCAGTATATGAACGTTATCAATTTCTCCACAGGGCTGCTAACTTAATTTTCCCAAGTAACACACATTAAAATAGTCTTCCTACTCATTATCACCATTATTTCAAAAAGAAAGCATTTTAATAAGGGGGAAAGGACATAACCAAAATGAAGGAGAAGAGAATCTCTTTAAATTTAAATGAAATAAATATAGCCCCTATTGTGATTGTTTTTTTTCTTTTTCCTGAAGTTAAATGCATCTCTTCACTATAATCAGAGGGATGGGAGTTTTTCGAAATGCATGCTCGTGTCTTTCCTTCTACTTGGAATCCTGCAGTGCGCCTCCCACCTCCTCAGAGCTTGCCATGGCTGTATCATGGCTTATGAGGGATCTCAGCCCTCCATCTCCAGACCCTGTGGATTTGGTTTAATCTTCCCAACGTACCAGGTTCTCTCCAAGGAGGCCTTTGCATCTGCTACTCCCTTTACCACCATTAAAGGAGCAGACAAGTCAAAAAAAAAATTACCTGACTCTACCTTAACTTGTCATGTGACCTTATGAAGTTACTTGGCCTTTTACGTCTTCCGTTTCTTCTACCTAAGATGAAGAATTTGTATAAATGACCCCCGGACTCTTTCAGTTTTAAATTATGAATTTCCCAGCAGTCATTTTGATAGAAAGATAATGAAACTCAACACATTCACCCTATGACTAATAACTGTAACTTGGCCATAAAAGCACATATTTGTTTCTCATTGTATTTTATTTCCATAGGTTATTCCTATTTTTATTTAGGTAAAATTGGTATATAACATTATATAAATTTCATGTGTGTACCACTGCAGTCTGACAGCTGTATACACTACGAAGAGATCATCACCAAAAACCATTGATCACCATACAATAGATGCCCTTCACCAATTCACCTACCCCATAGCCCTTATGTTCTAGTAATCACTATCTGTTCTCAGTATCTACACGTTTTTGTTTTTTAGATTCTACACAAGTGAAATCATTTGGTATTTATCTTTTTTTCATCTGACTTATTTCATTTGGCATAATGCCTCCTGGATCTATCTATCCATGTTGTTGAAAATGGCAAGGTTTTTTTTAACAGATATATAACAGACTCTTTATTCATTCATCTGATGATGGGCTGTTAGGTGGTTTCCATATCTTGGCTATTAAAAATAATGGTACAATGACCATAGGAATGTGTGTATCTTTTCTAGTTAATGTTTTCATATTCTTCAAATAAATACTCAGAAGCGGAACAGCTAGATCATATGGTAGTTCTATTCATAATTTTTTGAGGCATCTCATGCTGCTTTCCATAGTTGTACCAATTTACATTCCCACCAGCACTGTGGGAGGGTTCTCTTTTCTTCTCATACTCACCAACACTGTTAGTCCTTCTCTTCTTGAGAATAGTCCTTCTAACAGGTATGAAGTAATATCTCATTGTTGTTTTAATTAGTGATGTTGAATATATTTTCACATTCCTGCTGGCCATAAATATTCCAATTATTTTCAAAAAGTATTGGTTGAATCTATATAAGTAAAGCAAATTTTGAGTTTGAAAACCATTCATTAAATTTGTGAATTATCTCTACTTCTGGGGTCCTGTATCTTGAATTCTGTTTTGGCCACTGCTTTTAGCACTGGTAATTTTGTTCCCCTTTAAGGAGTTACTGAAATAAATCTTTTTAAGAGATGGAAGGAGAAAGACTTGTTAGAAAAGTTTGCCTGGAGTTAATTTCATATTCTTTTATTATCCTGGATTATTGCCCTGTTTAAGTGATATTCTTTGTACTTTTATAAAATTGACTGTCAAAAAAATTGGTAGCAGACGTCATGAAAAAAATGAAGAAAGAGATAAAAGAAATTTAAGAACTAGTGATTTTAGGATAGTGTAATGTTGACCTCTGGAAAATGTTGCTATTTAAGGAATATTGTTGATCATTAAATACTCTGGTTGATTTAAGTATGTTCTGTGTCTTTACATTTATCCATTCATTCTTTTAATCTTGGAGTTTATTTTTTAGAAGTCATATTATAAATGGATTATTTGGTTTTCAGGACAGCTCAAAAGAACTTCTAAAAAATAATTTCCCTTAGGATTTCCTTAAGATTCATCTACTAGTAGGCACTATTTATAAAATGTTATATATATAAGGGTCATATCTTCCCTCATTTGTGATATCTGGGGTTGGATGTGGCATGCAGGTATTAAAAAGTTCTTGAGTGTTGGGAGATAGTAAAGATCACTCCGCAGGGCAGGAGTAACTTAATACAGTGACGAAAGACTGGGTACCTTGTTCATCAGAGGTCTAAAATTGCAGTTGCCTCAGATTCTTGCTAGCTGCATACCAGTTATAAGTTAAATGTTTCTCAGTTGGGTTTATGAAATTTGCTGATGTTCCATTTTCTATTCCTCAAATGAGTCACTAATTCTTTAAATGCCAATCCCATAATTAAAATTTATACGTCAGGTTGACTCTCGGTATTTTAAATGTAGGATATGAAGATAAAACTCCTTGATAAAGTGATGCCTTAAGTTCCTTTTAATTTTCTGTGGATATAATACATATATTTTCATACATTCTTTTGGTAAACTAGCTACTTGGTTGATTTTCTTAGAAAAGATCACTTCTAAGTTCGAAATCCTTAGGATGCTGGAAAGTGGTTTTACACACTTGAAAACTTTTCATCTTACTTCTTTTTTTTTTTTTTAATTGAAGTCTATTTTATTTTATTAAAAAAAAAATTTTTTTTTTGTAATAATTTTTTTTCCTTTACTTTAATTTACATTACTGTATTGGTTTTGCTATACATTGACATGAATCAACCACGGGTGTACATGCGTTCCCAAACATGAACCCCCCACCCACCTCCCTCCCCTTCATCTTACTTCTTTTACTTTATTTATTTATTTATTTTTTTAATTAAATTTTAAAATCTTTAATTCTTACATTTCTTTTACTTTAATACAGAAAGGAAGATTAGGTAAATCATCTACTCTTTTATAAAGATGTAAAAAACAATGGGCAGTTTTGGGGGAGGGAGGGGCTAGTATTGTCATTCTAAGGAAACAAAAAGTAAATTCTGAGTTTTCTTAATACAGATTTTCTGGGTAAAAGGGAAAGTGATAACCCTCTGAATGTATAATTTACTTAAAAATGCAAAACCAGCAGAGAAAAATTACTTTTGTACCCTCTTTGTCCCTGTAGTTAAGATTTACCTAGGATTTGAAGTTGTAGTTGAGGAAAACTAATGTTTGTCTGTTATGTATTCAAGAAGAATCTTATAAATTTTTTGATTCATCTTCCTGTTGACAAGCAGGCAACAAAAATTTCTCCAATAGTAACAACTATCTGATGACTATTTTTGCTTATATTTTAAAATAATATCCATGCTTTTGAATTCTTGCTCAGATACTTAATCCAAGAAAACTTCTTTGAAATCTGTTACAAACTCTACACCTTTCTTCTGTATTATTAAATTGTTAGTTGCTTTCCAACTCAAAAATATATGTTTAGAGTGCTAAATATATATATATATTTTTTTTCTGAAGAATGGTATCAAATAAAGGCACTTCAGGGTCAATTGAAGAAAACATCTTTACAACATATATACTTCTCTTGGGATATAAAGAGCTATGTTTAATTTCTTCACTAGTTTTCTTTTTAAAGGATTTATTTTGTTTTAGGTTCATTTAAAGGAGACTATCACTTACTAGCAAGAAAATCCTCCACTGTTATTGTTTTTGAAATGAGTTTTGAAATGAGCTTACTTCTGTGATTTATTTGAAACCATTGCAGCTCAAACCCAGAGAACAGCAAAATTCAAACTTAAACCTTAAAACAAAGAGTGTTTTGTTTATCCAAATTTGTATTCAGGACTTGAAAGATTGAAAATGTGAAAATCAGATAGATTGAATGCTAATAAATAATTTTTTAAGTTAACTTTGGAAAACTGCTTGAATTTGGGGAATAAAAGATATGTTGGAAAATGAAAGCGTTTTAGTGTAGATAGTGCTTCATATCTAAATTTTAGCTTAACGCGATACCTTATTTATGTTTAGTAAAATGAAAATGTAATTGTACTTAGTTATTTGACCCTCTAGTTTTGCTGCTTTTTATGGAAGGACCTGTGTCCTTACTTCACAAGTTATTTTGACATACAATAACATCTTGTCTACCTGCAGTAATATTGTTCAGCTATTCAATATTTGACTTAACAGCCTTGCAATTTAAAGAAAAATGGATCAAGGCCTCAAAAGTTCAGAAAGATAATGATTGTAAACCTAAAAGTCTATATGGAAAAAAGTACTAATTGACTGTAAAGGGAAAATACAAATTTCTAGATATTTAAAAATTTGTTTGGCTTAAATAATCAAAACATATGTACTGATCACTAAGTGTCAGGTATTATATGTTATTTCTCTGATCTAAAATACTTAAAAAACAAGTTACTTATTGTGACATAAATATGCCTTTAAAATATACCTGTAGTAGTATTTTTTAAAATTTACTTAGCAAAATAACATTTTGTTAGTTTCCACAACATACATTGTTTTTAAACTGAGTGCTGTTAAATGCAGAAAATGAACCAAAAGTGTAATTTTAAAGTATACTATTCTATATATACAGTCTCTGCTTTTTACAAATTGCATACCAAGACAAAATCCTAAATATTATCTGTAAGTGTAACTGCTCGACGTCCTCAAATAGTGTCAGTATGTCATTCTACAGAAGACATTTTTACTGTCTTTTTGAAAAATACTCTAAAGACACTTATGGATTCTTTAAATAACTCGTTCTCATTTATGTTATTATAGTTTAAGAAACATGATTAGAGATTCAATTAAGACTGAAATCAAAATTAGATGTATACTGAATAAAGGTATTAAACACTTAAATGAAAATTTTAATATTTGTTAAATATTTAGTATAAAATCACTGATATTCAAAGACCATACAGATGGTTATCACATGACTTAAATCATGATTACTTTTATATTTTGAACAACTTTTCTAGAGGTTTTTTTTTCTAATGAAGAGAAAGGTACAAATCAAAGTGGCTCAGAAAAATAAAACTGAGTGTATACAAGAACAGAATATATTTTAATGCTTAACACGTCAAATACTTTTTTAATACTAAAAACTTTTAAATGTCCACATGTTTATTTTCTTTCTGAGGTGGAAAAATTGTTGTCCAGGAAAACAATTTTCACAGTTGAAGGACCTTGGGGGTTCTGTCCCAGTAAAGTCCTGGTGTTCTTATTTCAGACAGCTTATATTGTAGATTCATTGTCAGGTATCTTATTTTTCAACATCTGTAGGTTATGTTGAATAAAGTTTTCTGTGCCTTGAACTTCAGAGAATCTGGAGTCACTTCTCCTGGTGGACCAGTTTTTCATTTTTATTGAATTTTGAATCGTGTCCGACGTGAAGTAGTAAATGATAGGGTCAAAGCAACAGTTTAAAACAGCAATGCAGAGAGTGATTGGGTACATGGTCCTTACTGCTATTGCCGCTGAGCAATTGACAAACGTCTGTGTTCTCATAAGAGAATATAAAATAAGGTTGATATTGTAAGGCACAAAGCAGAAACAGAATATAACCAAATGTACAAATATCATTCTTAAAACCTTAGTTTTATTTATTTTACTTCTACTTAATGTTACAGGTTTATTTAAAGTTCTCAGCACCATACTAGAACAAGTTACGTTTAAAATGAGAGGAATAAAAAACCCCACTATTTCTATGAAAATTACAATCCTTGAGAGAAAGGTTTTCCATGTAGCTGCTGGAAAATTTTCAAAGCAGGTTGCTGAAGTATTGTTACCCGGAGATGGAACAAAAACTGCTGGTGCACTTCCTCCCATCACAGTTAACCACACAGCAATACAAACGATTTTTGCATTTCGTTTGGTTCTCAGCGTCTTCGACTTAAATGGGTAGACGATGGCCAGAAACCGATCAGCACTAATACAGGTTAAGAACAGAATGCTTCCATACATGTTGGTATAAAAGAACATCACTGAAATCTTACAAAGTAAATCCCCAAAGGGCCAGTTCCTTGTTGCAAAGTAAAATATCCTGAAGGGTAAAGTAAAAACAAAAAGCAAGTCTGACATTGCCAAGTTAATCATGTATGTTGTTGTTTCATTCCGCACTTTGAGAGTACAGATGAAAATATATATGGCGACACAGTTGGATATTAACCCAAGCACAAACACCATACTAAACATGCACCCATACAAGGTGTACTTAAAGGAGTCATTATATATGCAGTCAGAGCTGTTATTGCTTACCATTCTAAAGGCACGTCCAGTTTACAGTGTTGAAGTCCTTTGGTCAGCAACAGTCTCCTTTGATATTCAGATCGTGATTACTTTGTAACCTCCAGTCTATTTGCAAATCCTTTGAATCTTTGCAAGATTTTACAAATATTTCTTTTTCTTCCGAAAGAAACATGAAGTTTGTTGCTATAAAGTTTCCACTTGATTCTTCAACAAGAAAAGATTTTCATTTTCAAGTCTCCAGAAGATCTGTGATCCCAGGGCTTCGTATTAAAAACACTATGAAACCAATCCATTGGATTATAAAGTTTAAATAAAAACTGTGTTCTGACACGGTGTAAAACTCCTCATCCTGTAAACTTCGGTTTCCGTGGTCAAGATGAATATTCCAAAATGAAAGTTTCTTTATGCTGCAGAATGTTTAAGCTGAAGTTAGCAATCACATTTTGCTTTTCAGTGCAAAGTTTCTGAGACTTAAACATTCCCAGTTCAATCTCACTTATTTCTTACACCTTTTAAATGAAGTTTTCCTTTTCGGTATTCCTGCAGTGGATCCCAGATAGGGGTAAGCAGAGGAGTCTTTCAAAGGTTCCGAAATAAATTCCTAAGCGTGTTCGCTCCTGCTGACTCGGAGGCCTTTCCTCAGTTGCCAGCTGTGTCGTGAGACGAGCTTTCTCTGAAGAGAAAAAGAGAGGCTTGCTCGATTTGTAATATGACATCACAGGAAGAAGAGGCTGGGCTTGAACAAAGAAAGGTTTCAGCCCAGTTTGTTTGCAGTTCCTTTAATCTGATACCATATCTGCTGGGGATATACCTAGGAGGCTTGCAAAGGGCCTCTGACTGTTTAATTGAGCAGTCTGCCCTTTAACTCCTTTTTTGCGGAAATGCCTTCTGGAATGTTGGCTACCCTCTCGAGGAGGTTTTTTTTTTTTAATTCTTTCTTTCTTTTTGGTAGTAATCAAGAGAGAGGGAAAAAATCTGTATGTGATTCCTCCTGTGTTTGGGATTAGACTTTTTGGGGGCTGAGGGGGACTAAAATGTGTAGGTATATTTATAAATTGAAACTGTTAGTGGTAACTTAATATAACGTTAAAAAATCTATTGGCTGTAAAAGAGAAATTTCATCTTTAGTTGTAAAAAGGATTTGAATTGAGAGACCCAAATTTTGCCACCCTTGGCTTCTGTTTTCCATAATTGCTCCTCAGGATTTAATTTAATTGCCATGGTTGGGAATGGCTCCAATCCTGAATCTCTTTACTTTTTCATAAACAATTTTCTTACATTCTTTCCTCTTTTCTATAAAATTAAATTAATATTTTATAGCACTTCCATTTTTTTTTTAATAATCACTTTTACCGAAGAATAAATTTAAAAATGTTTCTGTTTGGTGTAGTAGTATTAATCTTACAGAACAAAATTGCATCTTTGTAAACAAATATATTTTTTCCCTATATTGCTTGAAATAAATTTTGGAAAATAAAAGTTACACTACTTGGCTAAATTTTGGGTTCAGATTTTTATTTTAAGCACTTGCCCCCGCCCCCCCCCCGCCACCAGCCCTCCCTCTACCCCATTTATTATGACATTAACTATATATTGGGCTATGGGTCAGATTTTGTTTTCATTTGAAAGCTCTTGTGAGTGTTTTCTCGCTATATATTTAAAGTGTACTCATTTTTAAAGCCCAAAGAAATCAGAAGAAAGTATATGTGGGAAAGGGGTAGTTGAATATAGATGTTACTTACTCAAGGAGTGATGATATCACAATCTATGGATACATTTTCTTATTTTTTCTTATTTTATATTACCATTTTTCAGAGAAGGCTACATCTAGTTGTATTATATTGGTATTATTTTCTAGTTTGGTTCCATTTGGGCTGAAATTCTTCCTTTAGGGTATGAGTGAAGGACCTTTAAGAGCAGTTTATTTTTCTTTCATGAATTATGTAGCTAATTTAAAACTGATGTTTTGCAGTATGTTTTATGCTGATTTTTAACCTTTTTAATTTGGACTGCACTCTCACCAAGATCAGCAACTTTTGTTGTTTGTTGATGAATATCCCCTGAATTATAGTCTGTTTTTGTTGTTTTGACTAGGTAATTTATAATCAAGTGACACACAAAATGTTACTTGCACTCAATAAACTTAAAACTTCTGAAGGCTGAATTTCTTTGTATCATATTGGTATGGAAGAGAGGCAGCATGTGTCCATAAAAGAAGACAGGTGGAAACTTAGAGTGAACAGTAATAAGGAGAGTAGTTAATAAGTTTGTATTCTCATTGGGGAAGAACTTCTGTTATAGTTTCTCAGTAATCTACTTTCAAATTGACAATCTCTTTAGGTATATCATTAAATAATGAAATATAATCAGTTATATGCCCTGATCTTGTGTACTTTTACTTTCATTTTGAATATGGCATTGTCCCATAAAATAAACTAATGAGACATTGGAATATTCTTCCACGTATTGATGTTATTCACTTGACTTAATATTCAGTTAACTGTTCATTTGTAGTTTTTTCATGTTTCATTTGCTTAAAAATGGATAGATCACTATTCATTGAAATAAACTTTCCGTTATCATCAGTATATTAGTATATGTTTGTATTTCCAAGTTTTACACAGTGGTTGGCCCTTAGTAGATACTCACATGTTTACTGAAGCATGAATTATACTGATAAACTGGTATTTATTGAGAATTGTTTCTACTGAGGAAGAGTAACAGCAGAATGACTGTTTGAATGGGAAGATCATTGAATGCTAGATGTTTCAAAATATTTAATTTGACTTCTAGTTAAGGAACCAAAGTGAAATTAGATAACTTTAAAGTTCCTTAGGTTAAGATATGAAAATTGTGAAATAACTACTTACAAAGGCAGTTAAATAAATCTAAGTACTCAAGTATATGTAATAGATGCTTTTGTATTTGATACAGTTTATTATGAGATCTGTATACTTCTGAAGGGAGGCCTGGTGTGCTGCAGTCCGTGGCGTAGCAAAGAGTTGGGCACAACTGGGCAACTGAACAACAACATACTTCTCAAAGTTAAATCTGGGAATCTATCGGTTTCTTATATGGGTTTTTTAAGAGCTGATTTGAAATTTTATGAATCTTATTACCTTTCACTTTTCTCATCACTTTTCAAATTTTTATTTTATGAATAAGTCAGGTCAGTAGCTAGCCTTCAAAGTATATATTTTACTTATCACTCTAGTAATGATATAGTTGTGTTTTAGTTGTGTAACTATTTTTTGGTTATCAGTTTGAGAGAGAATTCTGTTAACTTATAAGTGTAAGGATTTGAGTAACTTTTGAGTTCTTTACTAAATTTCTGCTATAACTGTGGCTGTGAGAAGGCAAGAAATCTTTTTCATGTAATTGTTTAGTTGCTAAGTCATATCTGACTCTTTTGTGACCCTGTGGACTATATGTAGCCCACTAGGCTCCTCTGTCTATGGGATTTCCCAGGCTAGAATTCTGGAGTGGGTTGCCCTTTCCTTCTCCAGGGGGTCTTCTACTTTTTCATGCCTGATTCAAAATAGGCTTTCTTGAACACCGCTATAAACATACAATGTGTAAAGCAGGCTCCTCAGCTATTCTTCCTTTCTGTTTTTTCATATTGGTTATTTCTAGCCTTGATAGTAATACAAGTTTTATCTTGTACCTTCTTTATTCTCACTGCTGTCTTCTTAAACTGACCCCGCTGCTCTTATCTATATGGTTGTTGTAGTGTCTTACTCGTCTTATTTCCAGTCCTACCAGTTTACCCTGCCAGGTAGTCGTAGACCAAGTCATGAATGAATCAACTAATTATTTATTCATTTATACCTTTCATTTCATCCAGAAAGGACTTAAAGCAGGTTATAATTTTAAAACTGTCAAAACTGATGGAACTAAATATTTAGGATTTTTATTTTATGTAAATTATACCTACATTTTAAAAGTTTAAAAAGGGAGTTGGTGTGGCACAGTTAAAAGTTTTTAAATGTGAGAAATGTGAGAGAAATTATTCTGAATATTAGTCATATCCATTATTCTAAAAATTATTCCTTTTGAATGCAATAAATGTTTGCAAAAAGCAAAAAATAAAAATCTTAAAACATAAATTTTTGAACACATTAGTAGAAGAATAAAAAATACACCATGGGAAAGAGAAGAATGGGAAGGGCAGAAAAATCTAGGCAAGGGGGAGCTGCTGCATTTGGCACAAGGGAGAAAAGGAAAATAAAGTAGATTGCGTAGTTTTCATTAAGTGAAAGAAAACATTCCAGGGTGTCAAAGAAAGAAATTTGCTTTATCTCAGAAATACATTGTGAATCTTTACACATGAACCACTTCAAATCATGATCTAATGGTAGAAGGTATGCCATTTCTTGTTGGCTCTCAATTTGGGAAAACCGCCCAATGTCAAATTTTGGTTTTGGGAAAATGTATTATTTGTTGGAATATTAAGATAGTCCAAATATATGCAAAAAATTGAATGAGAAAGTATGTGAAATATTCAAGTATGTGTAAATTCAAGTTTAAAAGAGAGTGTGAAGCAGTGAAGTTTTTAAATGTAAGAAAAACATTCTAAATTTATTTTATTCATTTGAATACAAGAAATGTTTGCTTTGATGAGAAGTGATTCGTCAGGGTCCTTTTCCATCTCAAATTTACACCTATGAAAAAAGCCAAAGTTTTCTCATTTTAGATTTTTCCACGATAAAGTTTCTATTTAGATTTAGAAGCAAAACTTCCTCACTTTGAAAAAAGAACATTTATAACATATGTTGATAGAATATGTTTGTTTTATATAAAAAATATTTTCACCTAACAGGGACATTTATTAAATTTGTGATAATTGATATCATTTGAAAATGATTTACCTTTCTGTTATTACTGCAGACACAGAACACTTTATGTTACTCTTTACTGGAGCGAGAGTCATCTACACAAGTTCAGACGGTGCAACCAGCTTGTAGGGATGGGTGGGATTAGAAGAAAGATTTAAAAGCTAATGGATGGTGATTTATAACAAAGTAAAAGTGTAAAGAATGATGGTTGTAGCAGGTTCAAGCAGAGATGAGGTAAAGAGAAGCAAGAATGTGGTGTAAGACTTTACTTGAGTGAGCATGTTTATCACTGTTAACACTTGAGTTGTTCCCTTCCTCCTTTTTTCCTATCTTCCTGCTCCCCATTCCATCCCCATTCCTTCATCTGCCCCTCTTAAAACTTTATCCTATTTTTCTGTGGAGACCTTTCGATCTCATCAATTCCTCTTCTGTACTTCCACGATACTTAAAGTGTCTCACTTTTAAAATATACTCATATAACTGAATTAGGTTTAAAAAAACATGGAAATACTTGTAATATAGAGTATAACAGTAGCTTTTGTATGCAATACAAAAGCAATATGGAGCCGAAAGTCAATCAAGTCAGTTAAAGGGCCTCCAGAGCAGATGCTGTCTAGAGAAGGCTAGCCTTTAAAGTTGAATAAGTTTCAAATTTCAAGACTTGATGATTAGAGCCAAGCCTGGTAATAATGTCTTAGTGTAGTCCATGGGGTTGCAAGAGAGTTGGATGTGACTTAGTGACTAAAACAACAAAAACAGCAATAGACCAACTAGTCCCACTAGTATGGTCATGTCTTTCTCAACCAAAAACACAGAAGATATTTTCAGTGATTATCTCCTCAGTTCTCTGAAGGATGCCTCATAACTAGTTTCATTCTAAATTCCTAGAAGGGCAATGAGTATATACATTTCATTTCTTTCTTTCCTTTTTTTAATGAGTGACATATTTTTAAGATCTAATACTGTGAACACGATTGCAAATACATTTAAAAGCAGAAATACCTTTGACTTTAAGCATTTATGTAGATGTTTTGCTTTTAACCTAGCCTAACCAAGCCAAAATTCAAAGGAAAAGATTTTCTCTTTAACATATATTAAATGCAAAGGCACATGGAAGAATTAATCACTAAGATTCTAAGCCACTAGTAATCCATTCCCAGAACAAAATTGTCATGGTCACTTCTTTTTATTGGTTTGCCAGTGTGTTCATTTTAATCAACTGATTTCACATTCTTGGGAATTTTGAGGACTTCCTGTCAATACCAGCTGTTACCAGTGCTGCCTCAGAAAGGTTACAAACAAAAGACCGGAAGGACTGACTACAAAAGAGCCCCCTTTAAAGCCAAACCTTTTGTTTTTGTTGTTGTTTTCAGTTAAACAAAAACGAACTGTTGCAGGCTGATCAAAACAAGAGAAAGATTGCTGGATTGTTGTCCTGGTTATATGGATAGGGAAAGGATAAGCACATTTAAATTATTTTTCCTGGTTATGCTATCTTTATCTCTGGTATGCTGTATTTATTTGTTTATTCAGGAACAGATATTTACTCAGTGCAAACTGTGTGCCAAGAGCTCTTCTAGGTGTTGGGAGTATAGCAGCAAATAAAAGAGAATTCCTGGGCTTATATTTTACTGTGGGAATACAGGCAATCAATAAGCAAACAGTTGTTTGGTTGGACATATGGTAATAAGTTCTCTGGGGAAAAAAAAAACTACAGTTATTAGGAAAAAGGAGGTTCTAGTAGAGAATTATAGGAAGGGTAGGACATATGGTGATAAGTTGTCTGAAAAAAAAAACTACGTTTATTAGGAAAAAGGAGGTTCTGTGTAGAGTTTTAGGAAGCACTCATTGATGAGGGGGGCATTTGAAGGAAAACTTAAAAGAAGTAAAGAATAAATCACATAGCTGTCTTAGAGAAATTACCCTTTAATTATTAAACAGTGTCTTTTTAAAATTTATTTTTAGCTGGAAGATTTAAACTGCTTTACAATGCTGTGTTGGAGGGACAATTAAGAGAAACAATCTTATAAAAGCTCTCCTCAGTCCCTATTTCCCAGCTTTATCTTCCATGAGTTTACTCACCAAGTTCCTGTCCCCAAGATTTTCGTGGCAATTGGAAATCTCTAGATAGTGTTTAAATTTGACGAAATTCTGTGTGTCTGCTTCTGATTTTTGTTTGGCATGGCGCATCATAAACCGGGAGCTCTGTATTGTTTTGGTTTTGGCTACTTGAAAGTGCTCTTCAAGCTAAATGCTTCTAGGAGACTTAACTGTCAGAAGAGCCCCCGGTCAGTAGTTCCGTTTCAGGTCAGATCTACCCTGACTTCTGTGTCCCTGTGCAGTTATTATTGTATCTTTTTCCCTTGGTGCTTTGGCTAGTACCCTATTACCTCAAGGGACTGAATTTTCTTCTGCTGAGTTCAGGTTTCCAATAAAGCAGTGCCATTTGATAACCTGTATTGACTTGTTGATACAAATGCCAACTAAAAAACGCCTCTTGCCACCAGTTTCTGCAAGAATTGAGTCCTTGGTCAGTACAGTCACTGACCTTTAGCACCCCCTGAAAGGAGCTCAGGGCAGAATGTGCTCTGGGAAAACTGGCAGAAGAGGCCTTCCTATAGGCATTTTCAGGAGAAATTGTTTATGAACCTGGATTCTTGCATCTCTCCATGCTTAGAAAAGCACTGACACCATTAACCTTCTACCCAGATGGGTGCTTGGTTGCAAGATTCACCTTCACCGAATGCACATATATACCGACCTCCTCCGTTACCTCTTCCAGCCTGCAGTCCTCAGTAAGATATTAAATAAGCTTGACTCAACTTTAACGTTGTGCTTTTGTTTGTTTGTATGTTTTGAAGTAGGCACAACTAGGTCAGCTTTCTTGACTTCTGTTAATTATCCTACGTATGGTTGAATGAGCATCTGGGATCTTAAAGGTAGTTCTATCCCACTTGTCTTTTTTCACTTGATAACATAGTACCCTAAGTTTGAATCTACCTTCAGATTCTGGTTACCATGTCTGTCCTTTACAGTCAAGTCTTGGCCTTACTGTCATTTTCTGACATATGACCATTATCCATCCCTACTTGTACCTGGAATCATGACTTCAGTTTTCTCTGACTAAACTCTGCTACTTTCTAAACACATGTGATATCATTCTGTGAGGTTTAAGGGTTTTTTAGGAATACATTTTTTATTTATAATGTAGGAAAGATATTATTAAGGTTCTTAGCAATAATAAGAGAAATAGAAAAAGCTTAAAAGTGAACAGATGATATAACTCTACTATTCTAATTATCTGTCTATAATTTTCCAGGTTAAAAAATGTTTTTTAATTGAGGTGCAGTTGACCTATCAGTATATTAGTTTCAGGTATATAACGTAATGATTCAATATTTGTATATATTGTGAAATAGTCACCACAGTAAGTCACTCATCACCAAATGTGGTTAGAATTTTTTTCTTGTGATAAGAACTTTTAAGATTTACTCTGTTAGCAACCTTCAAATATGCACTGCAGTGTTATTAACTATACTCACCCTGCTGTATCTTCTATCATGACTGTTTTATAACTAGAAGTTTTTACTTTTTGACCCTCTTCCCCCTTTTTGCCCACCCCCTGCCTCTGGCAACCCTCAGTCTGTTCTCTGTGTCTGTGAGCTCTTTTTTTAGTCCACGTATAAGTGAGATTGTACTGTAGAGTCGACCCTTGTTGTCTGCAAGGGATTGACTTCAGCACTCCTGCAGATACCAAAATCTGTGGATGCTCAAGTCCCTTATATAAAATGGTATAGCCCTATCAGCCATCTATATCCACAGGTTCCACATCCCCTGATATGGAAGACTGACTGTATTTGTCTTTGTCTGACTTATTTCACTTACCATAATGCCCTCAACTAAGAGTTACCTGGCAGCCTGTCTGGGGACAATGTGCCGATTCACATAATCACCCTCACAGACAAGAAACTGAACACTTCCATCACACAAGGAACTATATGCATATTTCTCCAGCCTGACCACACCTGCCCTAACCCCTGGCCATTATTAATCTGTCCTTTATTTCTAAAATTTTTCTTATTTCAAAATGTTATATAAATGAAATAAAATAGGATTATCTTTCTTCTCAGCCAGACTCTCTGGAGATTCATTTAGGATATTGTATATATCAATGGTTCATGCTTTTTATTGCTAATATTTCATAGTATGTACTGCAGTTTCTTTAACTGTACACATATTAGAGAATATCTGGGCTGATTCTGCTGTTGGACTATTACAAGTAAGGCTGCCATAAACATTTGTATACAGGTTTTATATAAACATATGAGTTTTCACTGTTTTGGATAAATACTCAAAGAGTGCAGTTGCAAAGTCATGTAATTACTGTGTTTTATGGACTCCCAGATATTTTCCAGAGCACTTGTACCATTTTGAATCACCATCAACAATACATGGGTGATCCAGTTTCTTTGCATCCTTGCCATTTTTTGGTATTGTCTCAGTTTTCTTTTAGCCATTCTGATCATGTAAGGATAGTTCATTGACGTTATAATTTACATTGCCCATCAGGATGATGGCTAATAGTGTTGAATATCTTTTTCTGTTTACTTGTGATCTGTGTTTTCTCTCTGGTGAAGTATCTCTTCAGGTCTTTGCCCATTTTCTAATTGACTTGTTTGTGGGTTTGTTCGTTTGTTTGTTTACCATTGAGAGTTCTTTATATATTCTAGATTCTAGTCTTTTGTTGGATATGTGGCTTATAAATAATTTCTCAAAGTTTCTGTAGACTCTTCTTTTTACGTGGTCTTTCTCAAGGCAAAAATTTTAAATTTTGATGAAAGTGCTGTTTATCAGTTTTTAATTTTGTGGATCATGCTTTTGTTGTCAAGTCTTAAGAACTCTAGATTGCCACGGTTTTCCCTTATGCTTTAAAAGTTTTATAGCTTCACATTTAATATTTAGGTCATCCATTTCCAGTTTATTTTTACAAATTTGAGATTTAGGTCAAGATTCATCCATTTTCCATTGATTTGCTTTTGCACATTTGTCAAAAGGCAATAAAGAACAGATGGGACAAATAGATATAGAATTTAAACTAACCGTGTCAATGACTACATTAAATGTAAATAGTCCAAACTCCAATTAAAAGGCAGAGATTCTCAGAATGGATAAAAAACAAAACCCAGCTCTTTGCTGTCTATAAGAAACCAGTTTTAAATATGAAAGTGTAAATATATTAAAATTAACAGCATGAATCAAAAGGATAAGTGCAGGGTAATTCTAAGACTTGTTCTGTGGGCAGTTAGGTGATTGCCAACAGTTAACCAAAGAGGATATTGAAGAAGTCTTAGCTGATTGATGGTGAAGGTAATACGTTCATGTTAATATTTGAACATGTTAGCATTTGAGATACTTGCCACATATATATGCGGAGATCTGAGGAGTTTAGTTGGAAGCGCTGGATCTGGAATTTGAAAGAGTAGTTTTAGTCAGAAATGTATTAGTAGGTTTAGGAGTAAGCAGAGAGAGAACTAAAGTCATGATCATGGCTCAGCCAACATATATATTAGCGAAAGAATCCTGAAAAATTTCGGTGTTAAAGAAGTAGTGAAGTTAAATGGGAAAGAACTGTCAGGTTAAGGCCTGCCCGCAATTTTGTGTTTTGTATTCTAATTTCCTTTTGCAGGGTAAAATGGTCTTATAATGATTTGGCTTAGGATAGTACAAAAACATTTCCTGTAATGTAGGGCCAATAATGTTTCTTAAAATGCCCAGAAAACAATAGCAATTCCTGTCTTCCACTTCCCCTATTGTTAACTTTTCTACTAGCACTGGAGACCTTGTACTTACTTGGATAATCAGAATCTCTTTTAGGAGTACCTTGACCTGATAGCCTTGAAGTCCTTTACTCTCTGGGGACGTTCACTCTTGCCTTAGATGCATGTTAATATGAAAGATCAGGTAGAACAGACTTACAACTTCTACTTTTTCTATCTGTATTACTTATTAAGTGGGATTTATACTAATCTTGCTGACAGGGAGAATCTGGTTTCCTTCACATGATTAAGTGGCAAAATGGAGTGAAATGTCCAGAGAGTGATTATGCTAAGAGTTAGTTTAAGTAGGTTAGCAATGACATAAAACAGCTTGCCTGAAGCCCAAGAGTAAATTTCTGAGTCCTGAATGCAAGCAGTGCTATAAATACAAATACATAAATTTTCAAAACTTAAATATTCCATTAAATATTTTCTTTAGATTAAAAAAGTCAGATTCTGTATTAGTTATCCATTGCTGTGTAAGAAATTACCCCACAGCTTAACAGTTTAATAAAAGAGCTAATGATTCACTTTGCACATAATTTCTGAAAGTCAGGAATCTGGAAGTGGTTTAGCTATGTAGTTTCGGCTCCAGTTCTTTCAGGAGAGCTGTTCAAGTTATCAACCAAGGCTGCCGTCGGGTTTGGTCTTTCTTGGAGTTGGAGAATCCACCCCCACGTTCACTCATGTGGTTGTTAGTAGCCCTCCTTCCTTTGCTTGTTGTTGGCCAGAGGCTTCGTTTGTTTGCCGCGCAGACTTCCTTGTAGGGTGGCTTGGTCCATGGCAGCGCTTTCCCCTGGAGCACACAGAGATCCGTTGAGAGAGAGCCTAAGATGGAAACTGCAGGTTTTTCATAAGCTAATCTCAGACCTGGCATGCCATCACTTCTGCTGTATGCCATGGGCCACACAGACTAGCCCAGGTACAGTGTACAAGTGTACAAGGGTGTAAATACCCAGTAGGAGGAATTAATCGGGTTATCTTGGAAGCCAGCTGCTACAGTTGATATTTACTTATCAATTAGAAAGCAAGTCCTATCATCCACTTTCGTCTTTGTGCTTTGCTGTATTTAATTAAACCCATGATAGGGTTTTGTCATATAACATTCTAGAAATTTTTATTGAGTGTCCAATATATGCTTGGCACTGGAATTTTAAGAACTCTCTAAAAGTCCCACCTGGAGAAGAAGTTAGACTTGGGATATATTTTGAAGTTTGAGCCAATATAACTTTCGTGGATTGGATTCCAGTGGAGAGTGAGAGAAAGAATAATGTAGGTGATTTCCTTTTGCTTTGGACAACTGTATATAAGTGATAATGATGTGGGGAAAACTGGATAGGAGTGGAAGGTTTTTATGGTAGAAGATGATTAAAGTTTATTTCAGATGAACATGTTGAGTAAGGCGAAAGAGGACAGATGCTTCTGAAGGGACTCTTATCAGTAGCTGACAAGTGGAGGATTGCTTACTGTTATGTTCCTACTTCCTAATATAGCACCTGATACAGAGTAGACATATGGAAAACAGTGGGTGGATGGATGCATGATAACTGGACATTACTGTCATTAGTATCTCCACTTCACAGTACAGAAAAGAGAATCGTAACAAGGTAAAGCGACTCCCTCCAAGGTCAGGCAGCCAGTACATGGTCAAGACTTGAACACCTGTGGTGTGACTCCAGAGTCGGTGCTCTGTGCATTGCGCCATACTTCTTATTATTCTCATGGTATACTTCATTCTCTGTATCTATACACCGCTGTATCAGTTGGGTTGGGAGAGATGGAGATATAAAAGTGATACTTGGGTGAAACACAAAGACTGTTGGTGAGTAGAATGGCACCTGCATTCTTAGAAGAAAAATTCACTTTGGTATAATCCTACTGTGATAATTCAACCAGGTAAACCATCTATGGGTTTAAACCATATTTGAAGAGAAAGTAAAATGCCCATCAGCCACATACTTAGGTCCTATTAAAGGCTCAAGTTTACCTGCATATCTCTGAGTCTCGAGGTCTTCTGAAAGGTCTTTGTTTGAGAAAAGAATGGGATAAGGCCACTCCTGAAGAATATATGTAGATTCATCCCATATGAAAAGATATTCAGTTTATCAATGACTAGAAAATGTAAAATACTGACTATGACATACATGCATTAGCTGGTTTTCATTGTTAGCCTTACTTTACTCAGCTGCAAGCCATTATTGAGATTGCACTTCAGGGTGCCCCTAACGAATATAGGAAAGAATGACTTGACAGTAGGAATTAGTACAATGCATTATGGTGGTTGTAGAAGAAATCAGTATTGTTTACTTTTTAAAGATTTTGTTTAACTTAGTTTATTGCTGTTTTAGTCACACAGAGGTTTTCAGGCTTTATGTAGTCCAGTTGTTTTGTGTTTTTCTTTACGACTTCTGGGTTTTGGTCAAACCTAGAAAGGCCCTTCCTTATCAAGAAGTTATAAAGAAGGAGAGGAAAGGATCCAAAGAGAACAGAAGGTAACTCTGTGAGGTAATGAATGCTAACTAGCTTGATTGTGGTGATTATTTCACAATGTGTGTTTCTATGAAACCATCACATAGTATACCTTAAATATATGTGGTTTTTGTCAATTATACTTCAATAAAGGTGAAAAAAGATTTTAAAAAAGAAGTTATAAAGATATTCTTTTGTATTTCTAATACTTCGTCAGTTTTGTTTTTTAATGTAATTGAATTTTTATATATTGTGAAAGTGTAATAGCCTTTTTTTTCAATTTGTTAGCTAATTTTTCAAACACATTTTATTGAATAGACATCTTCATATTTTCACAAAATCTACATTCTACAGTGTTTTGTATTTTTATTTACAGATGCACCACTTTTCCTTTTTATATAAATCTAGCATCTTGGCAATTTGTCTCTTTTTCTTTCTTTCTTAGTTTAAGCACTAAAAGAGTGAAATAAGTATGTCCCCAGGTTTTATGGTCTTGCAAGGTGTCACCTCCAGAAAGTTACAATTTTTGAATCAATTATTTTAATGGTTCTTACTTCTGGTCTTACATTTCTATAAATGATTTTTAAATTATGTGTTTTAAACTTGCTTGATATATAGAAATATATTTTGTATTGGTTTTACAACAGTATTGAGACCTTGCCAATCTCTCTCATTCTAATAATTTCTCTGTAGATCCTTTTGAGTTTTCTTTGTTGTATCCAACTCTTTCCCGACCCTATGGACTGTAGCCTGCCAGGTTCCTCTGTCCATGGGATTCTCCAGGCAAGAATACTAGAGTGGGTTGCCATTTCCTCCTCCAGGGGATCTTCCTGGCTCAGGGATTGAACCCGCATCTATTGCAGTGGCAGGCGGATTCTTTACCACTGAGCCACCTTATTGACATAAATCATTTGCAAATAATGGTATTTTTATTCTTTTTTCCTTCCTGGTCTTTTGATCTTTAATTTCTTTTCTTATCTTTTGAACTGACTGGAACCTCAAGTATAATACTGAATAGAAAGCGTGATAATGGGACATCCTTCTCTTATCTCCGATTTTTTAAGGGGAATGCTTTTAATGTTTCACCATTACACATGATGTTTGCTGTGGGTTTTTTGTTTATTTGTAGATGCCATTTATCAAATTAGGAGTACCCTTCTGTTCCTGATTTATTAAGACTTTTCTTTTTTTAACATAATAAATGGGTTTTTAAATGAGAGCTTTTTCTGCATTGATTTTGACAATATTTTTCCCTTTAGATTTATTAGTAAGGTGAATTGCATTATAGATTTTCTAACATTGAACTAATCTTGCAACCTGGATAAACTCATCTTGGTAAATGACATACTCTGTTTTTAACACTGCTGATTTGGATTGCTAATTTTAGAATTTTTATATCTCTATTTATGAGTGAGAATGGGCTATAATTTTTCTTTTTGTAATGTCCTTGACAGTTTTTAGTATCAGTGTTTTACTAGCCTCAAAAATCAGAGAGAGAATGTTCTTACTTTTTCCATTCTCAGAAGAGTTGAAGTAGAAGTCGAATTTTCTATTCCTTGAATGTTTAGTAGAATTTACTGATAAAACCAGAGGTACTTGAATGTTTTCTTTGTGGGGAGACTTTTAATTACTGTTTCAAATTCTTTAATACTTGATAGAACTATTGAGGTTTATTTCTTATTGAGTTTTGTTAATTTTTATTTTTGTGGAATTTTCCACTTGGTCTACATTTTCCGGTTTATTGACATAAAATTATTTATAACTGTCCCCGATTATCTTTCTGATCTTTGTAATGGTGGCCCTATTTTTGTTCCTAATATTATTTATCTGTCTCTTCCTTTCTCAGTCTGACTGGAGGTTTGTTTAATTTTATTAGTTCTTTCAAAGAAGCAGTTACTAGCTTTGTTTATCAGACCATGTATTTTATCTTTGCTTTCAGTTTCATTAACTCCTGCTCATGTCTCTATTATTTTCTTCCTTCTACTTTCTTTGGATCTTTTCTGTATCTCTTTCTCTAACTTTTAATTTCTTTTCTAATATAAGCATTTGAAGTTATACATATTCCTAATTCTTTATTTTGTGCATAGTACAAAAATTGGCAATCATTTTCAAAATGGAAACAAGAACCTTATTCTGACTTCAGAATTGCCATTGTCAATTACAACTATATTAATAATGGTCACTATGTCAAACACTGTGATTTTGATACAAACATAAGAAGGTCACGCTTACCAGTGTTGTTTTAATGTCGTCTTGTTTCACATAGGATTCACCTTTATTTGATCTTATTAAACAAGCAAAGGACCGAGAAGGACCAGTTGATCACTTTGAACCTGCCTGTACTCTCAACCTTCCTCTCCAGAATAATCACACTGCAGCAGATATGTGAGTGAAATCTGTTGTCCATCCAGCTCACAGAATGATTGTGAGCATAGTGTGATACAAGCTGTTATGCAAAAGCTGCAGGGAATAGAATTTTGCATAAGACATTGTTCCTGCTTTCAGGAATCAAGAATATAAGATACATGACCCAAATAAAGGTCATATGGAGTGGTACAGAGTGCTACTGAAATCACTCCAGTTTAGTGTCAGGAGGACAGTTTTCATGCAGGGATGACTATTTAGATAGTCCTTGAAGGTAGACTAGGATTTCAACATGGAAACCAGAGAGGAGGGAGAGGACCGAGGAGACAGAAAGAGCATGAACCTCAAAGTAGAACAGCCAGGAAAGCAGGAAACATTCTTCCAGTAGTGCAGCTCAGCGCCTTCGTAGCGCAGCATAGGATGGGCTGGGGAGATCCCCGCAGAAGGAACTGGCAGCCCACTCCAGTATTCGTGCCTGGGAAACCCCATGGACAGAGGAGACTGCTGGGCTACAGTCCATGGGGTCGCAAAGAGTCAGACATGACTGAGCGACTAAAACCACCATAGGGTGGGCATAGGGAGTACCCAGTGCGAACAGGAGACTAAAATGGTTGATGAGTGCCTGATGACGTGCTAGAAGAACGCAATCACTAACCTTTATTTATCACTCAGTGCTGGAGAATTACCAAACAGTCCTGTAAGGTAATAGACACTGTAGAAGCCTTCATTATCTATGAAAAAGGAATTAGAGAAATAAGGTAACTTACCAAAAGCCAACAGAAATCAGATCCAAGCAATCTGACCCCAAAGCCCATGCTCTGAAAGATTCCAGCTACATTGCCTTTCACAGGAGTATGTGTAATGTTATGTTTCTGTTTAGTTCTGTGTAAGAATTGACATTACAAAGCTCTGTGACGAGTGCAGGAGCTGTTTTCCAGAGGTGCCATTTCCATGCTCATTTGTATCCAGAGTATTTCTAGTGTGTGGAACCTCTGCCTTCATGTATAACTTAGCTTGCTAGGTAATACGTTAATATAAATATGTCAAGCCTTATCTTTTTCTTTAATTCAATAAGCAGTTGACTGTTGGGTGCCAGGAAGCGTTTTAGGCACTAGGAATACAGAGGCAAGTAAGATAGATTAGGTCCTTCCCTTTACAGAACTACATGCTGAAGAAAGGAAATAAACAGTAAACAAGGAAACTAATATATAAGGTGATCTTAGAGTATAATAAGTTCTGTAATGGAAATAAACAGAATGAAGTGAAAGAGAGGAGCTGAGAAAGTGATAGAATGTTCAGGGAAGCTTTCTCTATTGAAATGATACTTGACCCGAGACTTGAAGAACAAATGGATGCTGGCCTGCCACAGTCTGTATGGTGTGCATTCCAGGCAGAGCAAACAGTGGGTGCAGTGTCCCTGGGTGATCAAACATACCTGGTCTCAGGAGCAGAAAGAAATCCCAAAGCAAACAAGAGGAGAGCGGTACAAGATGAGGCTGGAAAGGCAGACTGTGGCTACATCTTGTAGAGTCTCATCAGAGAGGAGACTTACAGAGAGGAGTTCAGATTTTAAAAGGCTGTGGGAGAACATTAAGGTTGTAAGCAGAGGGCTAGCTTGCTATAATTTGTATTTTTAAAGGGCCACTTTCTGGCTGCCATTTGAAGTACAGACGGGGTAGGAGGAGAGAAAAGAACAGGGCAAGGAAGAAAGTAGAAAGACCCAGTTTGGAGACAATTTCAACAGTCCAAATGAGAGATGTAAATAAATGAGTTGGTCTAAGATATGTCAGTAGAGATACAAAGAAATGGAAAATATCTGGGGTATGTTTCTAGAGGGAGAACTTTCTTTTCCATTGGGTTTGAAGATTGGGAAAAGAAAAAAAATTTAAATATTTCCTAAGGTTTTGACTTAAGAAACTGGTTGTAATACGGAGCCATTTCTTGAGATTGGAAAAACGGAGAAATGAAGAGCTCCCCTTTGGCCTTCTTAAGTCTGAGATTAAGGAAGCGAAGTAAGTATTATCCTGCTTCGATTATAATTATTACCTATTATCCAGCAGGATACTTATTATTCACCTGGAATTCGAGGGAGACTAACTTCTACCCAAGTTAAGTCAGTCTACAGTATTGCTAGTGAATTGAAGGGAAATTCGAGGGTGATAGACTAGACCCTGGTACTTACAAAATCGTGATACTGGTTCCCTTTTTCTAGTGTTCTAGTTAATATATTACATGTAGTAGAAACATCCATAGTAAGGTACAAATCCTACTTTCTGCTCAGAATTATTTCTCAGCTGTACTGAGTTACTCAGTCATGTCTGACTCTTTGCAACCCCATGGACTGTAGCCTGCCAGACTCCTCTGTCCATGGGGTTCTCCAGGCAAGAATACTGGAGTGGTTTGCCATGCCCTCCTCCCGGGGATCTTCCCAATCCAGGGGTCGAACCCAGGTCTCCCACATTGCGGGTGGATTCTTTTACCATCTGATGCTAAAACAGAATTAGAAGGTAGGCCTGGACTACCCTCTGAAATAAAGGGCAGCACAGAGTGGTGACAGGTCAGAAACTGGAGTTCATACGCACTAATATCTCTGTCTCGATGTGTGCCTTACGTGTTTAGTATATGGGTGTAGACCTGCCTTGAGAATGCTCCCTGCAATATTAATTCATATAATTCTGCACTCTATAATTTAGGAAGATGTATGTGTGTGTAACTTAAGTCTTATGTAAATGAACCGTAGTTATCAGTGAAACATTTTTAAGAGAAGAATCAGAGAAAGAGATATTTTAATATCAATGGCTTGTTCTTTTAAGCTGGAGTCATTTTTATTATCTCAATCTCACTTTAATTATTAAAATCGAACATATAAAGATATATAGCTATTTTTTCAACAAGGCAGTAATTTCTAGGAAAGGCCATTTATTAAAATAGGGTTAGAAATGATAACAGCAAGCCTAGTTTTCCTCATAAGCTCTCTTTTCCAACTTGTATCTAAATAGGACTTTGGTGTAAAACAGTGGATTAAATAGACAAGATGTGTTTGGATGCATGTGTACAGCTGTGTGTGTTTGTGTATCTGTGAAAGAGAGAGATTCTGAGAAAACTTCACATGAAGACTTTTCCTTTGAATATATCTAGGTACCTTTCTCCTGTAAGATCCCCAAAGAAAAAAGCGTCAACTCCACGTGCAAATTCTACTCCAAATTCAGAGGCACAAGCAACCTCAGCCTTCCAGACTCAGAAGCCATTGAAATCTACCTCCCTTTCACTCTTCTACAAAAAAGGTTAGTAGATGATTACTTTGAAGATTGTGGACTCTGAAACGAGGCTGACTGGATTCAAATCTTTGCTCTTCGGCTTACTGGATTCAAATCTTTGCTCTTCGGCTTACTAGGTATGACTTTGGGCAAGTCACTTTAAAAAGCTCTGTGCCTCAGTTTCCTCATCCGTAAAATGGAAATAATAATAACCTACCTTATTTGGGTTTTGAGATAATTAAGTGAATAAATACATAAAATGCTTCCAAGAGTGTCTAGCACATAGTAAGCACTCAAAAAGTGTCAGATGTTGTTATTGTTGCTGCTTACTGTTATGCTTTCAAATTTATGCTGGGAAATATTTGCCCCTAGCATTACTTCCTCTGTTGAGATGTGTAAGTTGAGATTATACAATGGGCTGTGGCCTAATGCAGTTGCATCTCCTGGTGACCAGGTTGTACAGCATTTTCTGACTGTGTGTGTGTGATGGGGTGGGGAGGTCATTTGGGTGTCTGTGCATGTACATGCAAGTGCACACCCACTTGAAACTCTTCGAAGAAAGGTAGAAGGCCAGATTCCTCTGTGATAAATCTTATTTCTGACTTGAGTAAAGCAAATATACTGAGCTTTATAGGCATGTTATAAGTCCTTGAATTAAAGCAGTGGTTCCAAAGTGTGGTCCCCAACCAGCAGAATCCACCTTACTCGATAAGTTGCAGAAAGGAGAATTTTTGTTTGAGCCCCTAATGCTAGAACTACTCAATCAGAGACTCTAGTAGGATGAGGAAAAAATCCTTGTTTTAACAAGTCCTCAGTGCAAGTCTGATGTAAGCCAAAGTTGAAGACCAGTGGGATAAATTATTAACTAAAAAATTCTGATTACTTTATGCAAGTCTTTGACAGGTGCATTTAAACCAGATGGAGGAAAATTCAGTTTTGTGGATTACTTTTCTCCAACCTGTGTTCCAGTAGTATTTTTAAATAAACTTGCACAATATATTTAATATCACAGTCATATTACCACTTAGGTAATCTACAAGTCTAGCATTTTTATAGAGAAATACACTGTTTGTTTTTTGTTTTCAGGATTGAAAAAATTAAGGAAGGGAGTTTGGAAATTCTGTTATTTTAAAAAATAATTACTGTCTTGAATATTGATAAAGTATTCAACATCTGTGATGAGTGATTACCAGTGAAACTGAAACAAACAGTATTTGGGTTGTCTAATTTCACAATATCTTAGGATCTTTCTTCCTCTGATTTTCATTTCTGCTTCAACTTTATGCTATAATAATTCAGCAAAAGAATTATTTTTGCTGAATAGTATTTTCAGCAAAATATTGTTTTGTCTTCTATGTATGTAGAACAGTCCTAAGACTAGAAATCATAAGGAAAATAGTGGGAGAAATGAAGTTAATGTTAAATGCTATTTAACAGCATTTCATTATAACAGTTTAATATTTTGAAAATATCTATCTGTGATACAAAATTAAGAGTAAATATGATTAATTCCCCTTATTTTCCCAGTGTATCGACTAGCATATCTTCGACTGAACACCCTGTGTGCACGCCTTCTGTCTGACCACCCAGAACTAGAGCATATCATCTGGACCCTTTTCCAGCACACACTGCAAAATGAGTATGAACTCATGAGAGACAGGCATTTGGACCAGGTAAGGAAATTATGCACTTCTCTTTTCTTCTCCTGCTTACTTGTTAGCTATGTACTGATTTCTTAAGAAGAGTTTGGATTCAAATGAGAAGCTGAATCAATTCAGTTAACATATATTTGCTTACTGGCTACCCTTTATATTTTTGCTGTATTTTTTACAAATGAGAGCTTTAGAGTTTGAGAATATTTCAGTATTTACTTATTTCATGACATGAAAGCTCTTGTTGCAGAAACCACTGAAGAAACTTTATCATAGGCGTTTTCTGTGCTGTTGTAAACTAGAATTCATTAGGTGTGGAAAAAGCATGAGACATAAGAATAGTTGATCTAAAACAGTGCCAAATGAGCTCAGGACAGGAAAAGATAATTCTGTGGGAGATTAAATTTCCTTTTTTTTTTTTTAACTGAAAGAAAGATAACAGTGTGTTTTAGACCACAGTTCAGTTCAGTCGCTCAGTCGCTCAGTCGTATCCGACTCTTTGCCACCCATGGACTACAGCACGCCAGGCCTCCCTGTCCATCAGCAACTCCCGGAGTTCACTCAGACTCATCATATCCATTGAGTCGGTGATGCCATCCAGCCGTCTCATTCTCTGAGCACAACCATGTAACAAAACCCTGACTGCTTTTGTATCAAATTTATTTACTAGATTATGATGTGTTCCATGTATGGCATATGCAAAGTGAAGAATATAGACCTTAAATTCAAAATCATTGTCACAGCGTACAAAGATCTTCCTCATGCTGTTCAGGAGGTAGGTAATTTTCCATGATAAGAGTTTTCAAAAATATCCATTATCTATAATACGGATAACTTTAGTCATTAATTGTACCATATGTTCTGACTTATTTGTATAAATTTACATATCCACTTTTAATTTTCATATTATTAGTTAATTATTTGTAGTTAAAATGTAATTGGGAAGCTGCTGCTGCTGCTGCTAAGTCACTTCAGTCGTGTCCGACTCTGTGCGACCCCATAGACAGCAGCCCACCAGGCTCCCCCGTCCCTGGGATTCTCCAGGCAAGAACACTGGAGTGGGTTGCCATTTCCTTCTCCAGTTGGGAAGCTAACACTTTAATATTCAAATTCATATTATAAAATAAATAGGGAACACTGTATTATGCCAATAAGCAGAATATTTGTAATAAACTTTTATATATATATATACATAAAACACATACAGTCTATATGTATGACTTTTCACTTCCAGTAGAACAGCTATAATCCGAGCCTAAAGTGGCTCCTTTAGATTGTTTTTTCCTATACAGTAATGCATCTTTTTACTGTTAGAAAGTGTCAAGAACTATTAAAATAGAAACTCTAAAGAGATGAATTCCCAAATTCATGTAACAAGTATTTTTGTTCTTCTTCCTCAGACATTCAAACGTGTTTTGATCAGAGAAGAGGAGTATGATTCCATTATCGTATTCTATAATTCAGTCTTCATGCAGAGACTGAAAACAAATATTCTGCAGTATGCTTCCACCAGGGTATGTTGAAGGCATCCTTTATTTGGGCAAATCTGCTTATAAACCAGTGGATCTCACTGAAGTGTTAAGTAACCTCCTGCTTTTGTTTTTGCTGTAGCCTCCTACCTTGTCACCGATTCCTCACATTCCTCGAAGCCCTTACAAGTTTTCTAGTTCACCTTTACGGATTCCTGGGGGGAACATCTATATATCACCCCTAAAGAACCCATATAAAATTTCAGAAGGTCTGCCTACACCAACAAAAATGACTCCAAGATCAAGGTTTGTGTTTTCTTTTTAGGAAAGCGGTAAAGAATGAGAGGGGTTTTTTTTCTTTTTTAATCCAAGCATAAAACCATAAAGCTTTCTTTATTTAGCTAGTCCCTAATTTCCTAATTTATATTAAGTGCTATGATAAAAATAAAAATGGGAGGTGTTGGGGGCGAGATAATTTGTTTACTTAGATGGGTTTGCAAATTTAGTCATCAACTTTCCTGGCTTCTTGGGTCTTTTGTAAACAATCTGAGTACTAGTTTGATCCTAAGTTTCAGATCACTCTCAGAGTTTTTTAAGTAGCCACCCTGCTAAACAAAGTAGATTCCTTTTGCTAAGAGTTTTTATTCTAGAATTTATTGAATGTCCTGTGAACTCTTTCTGTGGATCTGTTCATCTTGCTTATGAAAATGTAGATGACTGATTAAATGTAGATGATGGTAAATGAAGTCTTTTGAAGTCCATCCCTACTTCTGCCTGCGGCCTCCTTGTATTACCTTGGGCAGGTCTCTGCTTCAGAAGGCTGCTGTGGCTCAGGTAAATGATGAGTGTGAAGCTGTTTTAAATTCTTAGATGAAAGGCTCTGTGCACCTACAAATCATTATGTTATCTTCCGCATTCAACAGTGGGTGCTCTCTGGCTTTGAAGTGCTTCAGCTGACTTATTATATGCTATCATGGGCTATTTGAATCTGACTTTATTTGAATACTGGAGGCAGATTAATTAGTAAAGTTAATGTAGTCTCATCTCAGAAATTGTTAGCCCATATAGTTGCACTTAATGGGCAAGAAAAACAAGAAGAAGGGGATATATTAATCCTGTGAAAACATTAGTGTAGTGTGTTTACTTATATAAGCAATGCACACTCATAAAAATTTCAAGCTGTACAGTAAAGGAAAAAGTAGAAAATAACTGGCAAATGATACAAATGCTCTCATGTGCCCCTGTGTTATTTTCTATATATTTAGTGTTTCTATGGTTGAGTATCTATGTACTGGTATCTACAATTTACATTTTAAGCTGCTGAGGTGCATACCATGTCTAATTTATACATTGCTACAGGAAAATGTATACTTAGGTAAATTTTTCATGATGATAATTAACCCATATTATGCTGATAATGATAGCTACTTGCTGATCTTAGTTAATTCACTTCTGGGTTGGAGTCCTTTAGCAAAAAAGTCACATTCTGAAAATCCTGATCAGCTATTAAGAGAGCATCTTAACACTCTCTGTATTCGCCATATTTTGGTAAATCATATAGAATGATGGCTACTTATCAAAGAATTGGAGAACAATAAAATCCATATATCTGTTGATTCCATGTGCATATGATCACATCTTTGTCATATCAGGCTAATGTTGTTCTTCAGCTTTATTATCAAATGCATAAATTATATATTTCAAACAGGGACAAACTAAAAGATTTCTGATTCTAAGATATGTGTTAAATGTTGTTTTAGTTGCTAAGTCATGTCCGACTGTTTTGTGACGCCATGGACTATAGCTCACCAGGCTCCTCTGTCCATGGGATTTCCTAGACAAGTATACTATAGTGGATTGCCGTTTCCTTCACCAGAAGATCTTCCCAGCCCAGGGATCAAACCTGCGTCTCCTGCATTGGCAGACGGATTCTTTGTCATAGAGACACCTGGGAAGCCCACATGTTAAACCTTTACCATATATCAGTATAGATCCTAAATAGAATTCAGATTATCATTTATACCAAATATAACTTGGTTTTACCAAATATAACTTGAATTTTTAATGAGAAAATGTGAAATAAATTTGAATTGTTTCCTTACTCATTGATTTATGAAGAGTTAAGTATGAGTAAACTTAAAATTTTCTTTTACCCTCTTTCCTTGTGAGCAATGGCAAAATATATTCTTGTAGACATGCAGTTCTTACTTTAAAAATCTAAGGAATGAGCTTAGTGTGTAACTAGACTAGCACTACCAAAATTAGCCTTTAATAAGTATAATCTGTCAGTGGTTCTAGGGGTAGAAGAAACCTTTGATTTGGTCTTCCTGTGAGTTTTCTGACGTGTGTATGTTCATCTCTGCATAGTTGTATATGATTTGCATTACTAATTTGTATTTTATATTAACTTGACAGAATCTTAGTATCAATCGGTGAATCATTTGGGGTGAGTATTTTTCCTGTGAATTACTATAGCATGATTCCATAATTATAAAAGAATTTGAAATTTTCTGTAATTGAATTTATAAATGCTACTATTCAAGTACCTCATTCAAGCATGTTGCATAAAATTTAGAAGATATATATATATCAGATTTATTTTCAAATCAGGTTTAATTTTAAATCATATTCATAATTGGTGTATTTCAAAACTGCTTTCTAAACACCTTTGAGATTATATGTGTATATACATTAATGTATATACATACAAATATGTATGTGCATTATATAGTCTCAAAGAAATGTTTTAAAAAACAGCTTTGAATTTCACTAATTGGGAGTATGATTTAAAATACTCTAAAATGTAGCCACCATGCCCACTTGTCCCCTTCTATACATATACACATTTTTGCTTTTCCTTCCTCTCCAACTTCTAGGATATTCTTCCCTGGTAAATTGATTAGGAATTGGTTACATGCCCCACTGTAAGTGACAGGCTATGTGGTGGTCTTTGTTGCAGAGGAATCTAGGGGAAAGTTAAGCTTTGAAATGGTTATTCTAGTCTGGGAGCCCACTACTCTTAGCTGGCCTTTCCTTACCATCACTAATTCACAGTCCTATATTCAGTGAGCATTACTGAATGTTTCATCCCACCACCCCCACCTATATTTGTTATTTATTGCTGCATAACAAACCACCCCCAGACTTAGGCATTTAAACCTTTTGAAATCTCATTCCTTGTGGCTCATTGAACAGGCCTGGCTCAGCTGGGTCCAGGGTCTATCTGTACGAGGCTGCAGTCAGCATGTCAGCTGGATCTGCAGTTATCTCCAGGTTCACCTGGAGGACCACCTTTCTCAGTCAGACTCACTTGTATGGCTGTTGGCTGATCCTTGATGGCTGTTGGCTCAAGCCAACATCAGTTCCTTGACACCCGGGCTTCTCCCTCGGGTGGCTGGCTACTCACAACAGAGAGGAGGGAGGGGAAGAGGGAGAAAAGCAAAATTGAAGTCAGTCTTCTTGTCATATTGGAAGTGACTTGCCATCACTTTTGCTGCATTATTTTATCAGAAGCAGGACAACACTAGGTCCAGCCCCACATTCAAGGAGACAATTAGTGAGAACCATTTTGGTGTCTGCCTACGCACTGCCCCTCCAGTGAAATAACTAGAGAAAGATACGTGTTGTATACTAAAAGACCAAATGTTAACATGTGTGTTACAAATAGTAAATGTGATGACATTTAGCTCAACACAGGCTACAGCTGTCAGGCTTCACAAAGGTGATGTAGACCACATAAATAGGATTGGATCCAGATTAAGTATAGAGTGAAAGAAAGAAAGTCAAGTTGCTCAGCTGTGTCCGGCTCTTTGCGACCCCATGGACTGTAGCCTACCACACTCCTCCGTCCATGGGATTTTCCAGGCAAGAGTGCTGGAGCGGGTTGCCATTTCCTTCTCCAGGGGATCTTCGTGACCCAGGACTCGAACCCGGGTCTTCTGCATTGTAGGCAGATGCTTTACCATCTGAGCCACCAGGGAAGTCAGATGTAGAGTAGTGGTCTTCAAACTGTTTTGCTTGTGATAAACTCTGAAAGAGTTGAAAGAAGGTTATACATACTTCCATATTTTAAAGCTCATAACTGGAAATCCATTTAATAGGTGTACAGAATTTCATTTCTATCATATTATACATGTGCTCTAAATATATTTTCCATCAAAATCTGGTTTTGCATTTAATTTTTGGAAACTTAGTTCATTTAATTTTTGGTAAATTAGCTAATGAAAGTTAATTATGCAAAGCTAATCCTCAGTGTCAAATCAGTCAAATCAGATTGAACTTCTATTGGAAAGTCTGATTTCATTCTAGAATCCAAAAAAACATGTTAATACACATCATGGAGATAATCACCTCACTCTGGTTCTAAAATAGATAAGACACAGTTTTTCCATGAGTTTGTCCTTTGGATAAAATGAGGTATTGTGCCCTCTTTAGCATTTTTAACCAAAGTTTTCTTAACTGTGAAAGGATTCTTCCTCAGGAGATATATAAATCAAATTATCTCTAATAGTACTTGGAAGGACTCAAATACTTTGAGTTTTTCAGATATTTAATATTTTATTTTAAACCTTTAAGAGTTAGGAATATCAACAAATACTATAAATCGATGATTTCAAATTTATAAGCTGTATGACTTATCAGCATGATATTCATAAAGTGAGTCCAAAATTATTCTTCACTAGACACCTCTTATTGAATTCTGGTAACATTTGCTCCAGTTATGCTGTGCTTTAAAAAAAAAAAAAAAAACAAGGTTCCAGAAAGCTCTTCCAGCTTCGCATGCTTCTGAGAAATAGCCCTGGTTTTGTGCTTGAGTAAATTCTGAAAATGAGGAACCAGGACTGTTGGAGTAGTAGTCAGAGTTGTTGGGAAGACACAGGAGGGTATGAGAAGAGCAGGTATTTACTGGGGCAGAGTTAGATGTGAAGTGAAGTGAAGTCACTCAGTCGTGTCTGACTCTTTGTGACCCCTTGGACTGTAGCCCACCAGGCTCCTCAGTCCATGGGATTTTCCAGGCAGGAATACTGAAGTGGGTTGCCATTTCCTTCTCCAGGAGATCTTCCCGACCCAGGGATTGAACCGAGGTCTTCTGCATTGTAGGCAGACACTTTACCATCTGAGCCACCAGGGAAGTTGGGTGTAGTTAGTCTGATTTTAACATTTTTCATATCTCCCGTTTGGTCCAAAGAAGCAGGAAGTTAAACGCAGGTATTACCTCAGCCTGATTTTTGACCCACCACAAACCTACAGTTCGGGGTTGCTGACTACAGAATGATCTAAAATAAAGAATTCCATAATTTGTAGACTTCAGAGAAGTTCCAGAAAATAAATCAAATGGTGTGTAACAGCGACCGTGTGCTCAAAAGAAGTGCTGAAGGAAGCAACCCTCCTAAACCACTGAAAAAACTGCGCTTTGACATCGAAGGATCCGACGAAGCAGATGGAAGGTAGGGACAGTGTTAGCACGTGTGTCAGGAGCTGAGCTGGTCGTCAGGAGAAACCCAGAGTGGCCGCTCTGGTCCTGGCTCCTGCCAGTCTCTCTCATGCCAGTAATATTTTGGAAACTGTGAGGCTTGCTCAAAATAGAAGATGTGACTGCATCCCGCAGTTAAAAAAGCACCACGTAAATCTACTGAAATTCATTAAAAATATCAGATGTTTACAAATCTAATCAGCCTTTACAGTGCCATGGATAGAATTTTGTTAGTTTTGATTAACATTAGATTTTAAAATGCTCACTCTTGAAAAACGCTACCCTATTTTATAAGAACCACTGATAAAATATCTAGGCTCATAAATTTATGACATTTGTATTTTAGATGTTTGATTTATAATCCTTTGACAATAAAAGCTATTTACTAAAGAGCATAAATAGTCATTGAAAATGCCATAGTTTTTGGAAATTTCAGTTTTTCATTTATACATATACATATGAAATATTTTGAATTTTTAAATCTGCAGTAAACATCTCCCAGGGGAATCCAAATTTCAACAGAAACTGGCAGAAATGAGTAAGTATTTATTTGAGTAAGTAAGTAAATGAACAATTGTTTACATTGCAGAAAGCCTTTTCATTATAAGAGGATAAATTTATAGAATCCCTTTAATTAACAGACTTTTATGCATTTAAAATATAATTCACTCAACAATATGTTTTTTACAAGTATCTGTGGATTAAATGTATGATGCAAAGTGCAGGTCATCTTCATCCATCCCAACATCTACTGTGCAGCAGGAAGACCGAGAAGTGAAACCACATCTTCATTACAGATGGCTGTGGCTAGAAAATATTTTAGGATAGCAGAACTATAATGAGGAACTCTCTGAGTGCTGGATATATGGAGGATGTTAGAAACTTAGCATATATAAATATCATCACCCTTACATAAAGAATAATCTTTTATTCTGCTATTACTGAACTTTCCTAATTTGCAAGTTTTAGAACTGGATTTCAAACAAAAGTTTTCCATTACTAGAAATCAGAATTTTGATAAAGAATACTAAATCATTTCCAAGTTTGATGTTAGTTCAGTTCAGTCACTCAGTCGTGTCTGACTCTTGTGTGACCCCATGGACTGCAGCATGCCAGGCTTCCCTGTCCATCACCAACTCCCAAAGCTTGCTCAAACTCATGTCCATCAAGTCAGTGATGCCATCCAACCATCTCATCCTCTGTCGTCCCCTTCTCCTCCCATCTTCAGTCTTTCCCAGCATCAGGGTCTTTTCCATGTCTTCACATCAGGTGGCCAAAGTATTGCAGTTTCAGCTTCAGCATCCGTCCTTCCAGTGACTATTCAGGACTGATTTCCTTTAGGATGGACTAGTTGGATCTCCTTGCAGTCCAAGGGACTCTCAAGAGTCTTCTCCAACATCACAGTTCAAAAGCATCAATTCTTCGGTGCTCAGCTTTCTTTATAGTCCAACTCTCACATACATACATACATGACTACTGGAAAAACCATAGCTTTGACTAGACAGACCTTTGTTGGCAAAGTAATGTCTCTGCTTTTTAATATGCTGTCTAGGTTTGTCATAACTTTTCTTCCAAGGAGTAAGCCTCTTTTAATTTCATGGCTGCAGCCACCATCTGCAGTGATTTTGGAGCCCCCCAAAATAAAGTCTGTCACTGTTTCCACTGGAATGTTAAGGCAAATGGAATTCTCTCCTAAACTAATCTGAGATTGTGAAGGATTAGCCCAAGTAGAGTTAGATGGAAAGGACATTAAGAAAAAGATCAGGGGACTGCTCTGGTGGTCCCGTGACTGAGACCACACCTTCCAGTGCAGGGGGTGTGGAAGCTAAGATCCCACATGCCTCAGCCAAAAAACCAAAACATAAAACAGAAGCAATAACAAATTCAATAAAGACTTTAAAACTGGTCCACGTTAAAAAAAAAAAAAAAAAAAGGAAAAAGATGAGTGTGCATAAATTGTAGTTGTTTAGTTGCCAAGTCATGTCTGACTCTTTGAGCCTACCAGGCTCCTCTGTCCACGGAATTCTCCAGGCAAGAATACTGGAGTGGGTTGCCATTTCCTCCTCCAGGGAATCTTCCCAACCAAGGGATCGAACCCAGGTCTCCTGCACTGGCAGATGGGTTCTTGACCACTGAGCCACCAGGAAAGCACAGACTGTTACTGGACTGTCTTAGAGAGGTAGGTAGCCATGAAATGCCACCAGGAAAAGGGGACATTTCCTGATAATCTGGTGCCAGATCCATTAACAGGAAACAGAGCCAGGTCTTGGAATGAAGACAAATATTTAAGAGATAATAAGAATTAAAACCATCATCCTTAGGTCATAGGACATATCGATAAGACCAATACCAATTAAAATGTGACTTCTTAAAAAGAAGCGTTCTCTCAGTACATCTCTGTGTATACTAACTTTGAGATACAAAGTTTTTAAAATTACTTTTGATTTTAAACCATTTTTCTATGTATATTATTTGAAGATACTATTGAAACTAAATGTAACAGGTTTAAGTTCTTTGCTTATAAATGAATCTCTTTTTGGATTTTACATCAATTAATATACTACTGTTTTTTTGTAGCTTTTCCTCCCCAGTGCATGAAAATAGACATGAAGCTTATAACCAAAATCAGGCCTTAAAAACATGTGGAATCCTTTTGGAGCCCACAAGTAAAAGGAGAGATGTAAAAATGTGTGTATTTTCTTACAGAGGAGCTCAGTTGCTGTAGTCAGTCCATTTCACACTGACACACTTAGCAATGACTGAATTCCCTCTGCCAGGCTGAAGTTCAGGGCCTTCGTACAGCTAGAAAATGGAGAAGTGGCAGGAGTCTTAAGCCATAAGGGTAGGGAATTCTCCAGGTTGCTCCTCAGGTTTCCTCAGAAACAGACCATCGCACAGTGCTGGATTGCTCAGGGCGGAGGAGCCAGAAGAGGAGACTGAGAGCTGCTCCTTCTGCCCTTAGTGTGAATGTTCTCTGTGCTTCTTTATAAAAAACTCTTGCCTGCCTCTAAAATCAAGTTAAGAACTTTGAAATAATTTAAAAGAAGCTTTCTGTTTTTGTCTATGTTGTAATTAATAATGTATTTTAAAATGTCCACGTCCAAATTAAATGAGCTGTAAGCTGGACTTCCCTGGTGGTCTGGCCGTTAAGAGTCTGCCTACCAATGCAGGGGACGTAGGTGTGATCCCTGGTCTGAGAAGATCCCACATGCTGAGGAGCAAGGAATCCTGCACCCCGCAACTGCTGAGCCCGTGCTCTAGAGACCGCGCACCGCAACTTGCAGCCCAGGCACCTCTGCTCTGCCCCATGGGGGCCACCGCAGTGAGAAGCCTGCGCGCTGCAGCTAGAGCAGCCCCCGCTCACCGAAACTGCACAAAGCCTTGCAGCAATAAGACCCAGTGCAGCCCGATTATTTAAAAAATAACAAATCAGCCGTGAGCTGATGTGTTTGCAGTACTTGCAGTGCATCTCCAAACACAAGGGAATTCTGAACTTCGTGAAGAATAACACTCACTCCAGCAGATTCTGGACCAGACCACGATTCTGGTTTGCTCAGATGCCAGACTTAACCACATCACCTCTAGAGCAGTGGTCTACAAAGTTGGGCACACTTGAGTGTGTGTAAGATCAGCTTGTGGGGGTACATAAGACAATATTAGAATGCTTATTTATCTTTATCTCATTGAGTTTTAATGTTTGGGGTATATGTGTTTTATAACATAAATACATACATACTTTAATGGTACATATTTTGGGGTAAAGCTGGTTGATAGGGGTATATGATTTAAAAAATTGGAAACCACAGCTTGTGAGGTCCTGGGCTCCATCAGTTTGGTGTGAGCATAACAAATTGGGTAGGCCTTTACCAACTTACCCCACACCATCAGTGCTGTTAACATTTCTTCATCCTTTTTTTAGCATCTACTCGAACACGAATGCAAAAGCAGAAAATGAATGAGAGCATGGATACTTCAAACAGGGAAGAAAAGTGAGGACCCCACGACCTTGGTGGGCACCCTATACGCGTCTGGCTTCATTGTCTTTGTCTCCTACAGATCTGATTGTAGGACTCTCCCAGGTTCTGTTTACAGCCACAGTTAGTGAAGAAGATAATACATATCTTTTTGTGGATAGCACAGTTGAGTATTTGTGCAGGGGATTCCTAAGCCACTGGCAACATTGTACTCACTAGAACATGCATTATTATTGTACAAGATTGAAAATCTTGTGTCTGTCGATCAAATCTTATGTCGATCCTGCCATTGAAAAAGCTGTACAGATGTTCCTATTTCCAAAGTACAGTAAGGCCCCTACATACAAACCTTCAAGATGTGAACTTTCAAAGATGTGAACAATTGAATCCAGCGAGGAACCAGAACCTGTGCCGTCAGTATCAGGCACAAAGTTGCAGCTTGCCTTCCGTCTCTTGTTGCTGACAGCCCTTCAGCTCTGCCGTCTCCCTCCGCCTGTCCCTTCGCCATCAGTAACTCTCCTTGCTGTTCACTCAGTGCCAGCCTGTGTGCCAGCTGTTGTACTGTACTACTGTAGTTTTCAAGGTACTGTACTGTAAGACTGAAAATGTTTTATTTTTGTTTTTTAATGTATTATTTGTGTGAAAAGTATTATAAGCCTACTATAGTACAGTACTATATAGCCAATGTGTTCATTGGGTACCTAGGCTAACTTTGTTGGACTTATGAACAAATTGGACTTAAGAACGTGCTCTTGGAATGGAACTTGTTGATACATAGGGGTCTTACTTAATAATTGTTCTGCTTTACAAATGGTGGCAGGATCCCCCAGGAGTGAGTCTCACAACCTGTGCCTATCCGAGTACTTTGTCTTCTCTTGTGGCACGTATGTGATGTTTGCTGTTATTTTTATTAATTTATATTTATTTTTTTAATTTAACATGAATACCCTTAGAAAATGCGTCTTGTCTTCCAAATGCAATTTGGCTGACTTCCCCCATTCACCCAAATGACCCTGAACTCTTGCGCTAAAACAGATGCTAGAAACTTAGGAGAAAATGACTGATTTTTTTACACATTAGAGTTTACTAATGGAAACTAAATGGGTATACTGTGTGTTTGTTTTATAAATTTTAGTTTTAAAATGCAAACAGAAAACAAAAGTATAAACCTATGAGATACTGTCATACTACTGATACAGGTTTCATACCTCAGGACTTGTAAGAGTTTATTGATCCTTTTCTTTATCCAACTCATGCTTTAAAAATAGAGTTATTAATAGGACTCTTGGTTTTTATACCATTCAGATCACTGAATTAAGTACCTGTCTAGTACTTGGAAAATAAAGTGTTCAACTAGAGCTTTGCTGTCGAGGAACCGGATCCAGTACATCCCAAGGACACTTTCTGATGTTTCTGGGTCCCAAAGAATCAAGATACAAAGTAATTTTACTCTGCAAACCAACTGTTAACTATAGGAGCCTTACTTTTTTTTCTTAGAGAGTTTCCTAATTGCATCTCACCAATGATTCTCCTCTCCTGAATTTGGGAAGAGGGCTTTTTTTTTTCTTTTTTCCTGGAATGGTACATGTCTTCCATGTATCTTTTGAACTAGCAGTTGCCTTTTTATTTTTTTTTTAACTTCAGCATGGTCTTACACTGGCACATTCAAAGCCACATTATTTCTAGGCCACAGTGCAGGTGATGAAAGGTCTTTGGGTTAGGCATTAATGTTTCTCTCTCTGATTTTGTGCAGAAGCTTCAAATTAAAATAGCTACAGTAGAAAAAGAGGCGCTTTCCCCCTCCCCCAACACCTAAAGGTGTAATTTAAACTATCTTGTGTGATTAACTTATTTAGAGATGGTATAATTTAAAATAGGTGGTATTTAAGGTAGCATCTACTAGCTTTTAGAAAATTACTTTGTTTAAACTGAGAGTTCTTTTTAAAAAGAAATCTGGTCTTATTTGTTAGAAAGCAAAATTTTGTGCTCAAGTAAGTTGAAACTCATTTTTTGACAGTTATCTTGGTAACACAGGCACTAGAAAGCTTTATCTCATGTCCTCATTCATTTTTGCATGAATATCATACAAATCAGTTAGCTTTTAGGTCAAGGGCTTACCACATTACTGGGTCTTTTGCTAATAAGTTCATGTTAGAATTAGTGTCAGAATTTAAGGAACTTCAGAGATTGTGTATTGAGATTTCTTACATAAGATTTCAGATACTGCTTTATTGCTTTTTGTATTGGTTAAAACTGTACATTTGAAATTGCTACATTACTATTTTCTACAATTAACAATAGTTTGTCTATTTTTCAATAAATTAGTTAAGAGTCTCAGTGGTCTGATGTGGTCTTTGTATTAAGTGCAGTAACAGTCTCTTCTGTATCTAAATTCTCTCCTAGTAGTTCGTCCATTCTTAGCATTTAATGGGCTTTGTAAGCTGATGAATCCCAAATTTATTTCTCCAGCCCTGACCTCTTCATGGAAGTCAGAGCTCTCACAGCCGAAAGAACTCAATTCCTACCCCACCCAGCTTCTCAAAATATAAACCAGAATCAAACAAACAAAAACACCTTGTTTCTACCCTGGTCTTTCCCCATTTTACTGAACACATACTTGCTCAAGATAAAAACCTGTCTTCTGATAGCTCATATCTAGACCACTGTTAAGAGACTTCTAACTGGTCTCTGCCTCCCTCCTCACCTTTCTACTCCTTGAAGAGTGAAAGTGATCCTTTAAAAGTGTAAATGGATTGGCTGCGCTCCTCTCCTAGGGGTACTCACACTGTGGATTACTGCCTCCTCCTTGTGCTCTCTCTGCTTCACCCACACTGGCCTTTTTGTCCTGTGATGCCAAGCCCGTCGCTGCCGTGGGCTTTTACATTTGCTGTTCCTTCTGTCCATAAGTGATCTTCCCCCACAGTTTTGTTTAGCTTGCTTCTCATCTCTGGGCTCTCAGCTCAGAGGTCTTCCTTGACACCCAAGCTAAAAATCCTTCCTCTGTACTGTGCCGCGCTCCTTTGAAAGTGTAACAGCATCGTCGCCATCAGAAATGACCTTACTCAGCTTGCCTACTGCCTGTTTACCCATCCTGGGATCAACCTGACTGGTCTCACCCACGACTGTAGTTCTAGCATCCAGAAGTCCATATGTGGGGGGTGGGGGGGTCTGCACAGAAGGTATGTTTCCCAAGTATATGGAAACAAATCATATTCTCTCCCTCTCTGGAGGAAATCTAGCTAGAACTCCATCCACCCCTTCTTACTAACATGTACTCTGGCAGAGTGGTGATCCACTATGGAGCCTCGTGAAGGGTAATCCATTTTTCATCCCTAAATAAACTTACGTGTTTTTCTGGGTGGTCCCATGTTTCCATGAAATGAGTTCATAAAAAGGCACTGAGGAACTTCAGAAGACTGCCCGAAAAGGGCAAGAAAGAGGAAGAGAAGGTTCGGGAAGACATTGTAAAATACAAAGGCTTTTGGTCAGTGACAGCAAGCATAGCAGGGTGAGGAGAAGTCGGAAGTGAATGAAGCCTGTGGACATCTGACTGTGAGAACTGAAGCTGGCTGGTAACACCCAAGCCTCGATGTTTCTTTGCTGCAGAGAACAGTAAACCTACCAGAACATTCAGACACATGGGGTGAGGCTGTTTTAAAATAACCCAAACTGTGTAGTTCCAAAAATGGGATTCTGACTTAGAGACATCCGGACTCCTTGGCCTCTACCAGACCAGGTCTGCAAAAACATCAACAAAAACAAGGATTCAAGTGACCTCACCAGTAAAGACCATTCACTTGTAGGTAAGTGGATGAATAGTAATTAAACTGTTTAGAAGTCATCTATGTTTTAGGGTAGGCTTTGCTATGATGCCTTATCTGAGTGACTGCTTTAAAAAATTAGCTTATATGAAACAATCCATGTGTATCTGAGAGACATAAGGTTGGTAGAATCTTGCTGCTTCTGATGAATTAAAAAAACACACACATTTGTTCTGTTACCTACAAATGAGCACTTTATTATCAAACAGTTCAGCATCAGAACAAGGTTTCTAATTCCAAAAGAGGTTTCTTCGCATAGTAGTATCCTGTTGTGAAATACACATTAGGAGCCTGACGCTGCAGCCTACATCCTGTTTCAGTTTCTCATTCGCAGCTGGGTAACTTGATTGAAAAAGTATAAATGTACCTCATTCTTGCTAGTGCTGCCCATGAAATGTAAGTATTAGTTCCTTTTTGGCTGCTACTTTTATCATCACACTGGGCCAAGTTAAAAGACCCGTTTTGTGGTGACATAAAAATCAACTACAAGAGAAAACCATTTTTACTTATGGAGGCAAATCTCTTAACACAAAAGTAAAAGGACATTATGCAATTATGTAAGGCAAATGAGCCCAGGAATAACACTCACTCAAAGTATTTCACACTCAGTGATTTCATATGAGAAATAATGACTCAGAGTAAAACAGAGAATTAAAATTAGCCCTTGGGTCTTCAACAATTTAATTGCCAAGGCCTTTTGTGAATCCTAATTAATGCTCTAAATTAGCCACTATTCCTCAGAACAATGTACCATAAGAATAGGAAACTCAGTTGTTTTAAATTTGTTTTACCTAAGTTATTCCTTCATCCAGTGTCCCATAAATAAAAAGCTGTTCAGGCATGATTAAAACTGATAATAAGTTGAGTGCCTACTATATGCAAGGCACTGTGCTGGATGCTGAAAGTGAGCTAGTGACAGCATTCCTGGTCAAGCTATCCGTGTGGTACCAGCCTGTTGAATATGCAAATTTGGCCAGAATAGCATACACTTAGACCCCTGTACCGAAAGTCTCCAACTTAAGTGACTCGTAAGAGGAAATGGTAAATACAGTAAGACATTTCAGTTTTTTCCCCTTGATCTTAGTTCCATCTGAACAGAGCACTTAATGCCTTCTCTTGTAGACAGTGGATTTCGGAAGGTGGGGAAGACTCACCACCATCCCCTTGTTTTGACAGAACATTTTCAGCCCAAATGTAGCTCATCATCAACACTATTAAGGAGAAGTTATTCTCTGGCTGTTGCAGGGAGAGTGGAAACGCTAGAAATTCTTTCCTGCAGGTGAGGGTCAGTTTTTAAAGGCTCCAACTCTGCTTGCTTTGCTGATAAAGTTCTTCAAGAGATCATGGTCCATTTCTGCAAAGCCTGAAGTCTGTGTTACTACAGTCAAATGGTTTATGCAAAACCTGAAGCAGAATTCTTCTAAGTCCTAGGGATGACAACAGAAACGTTTTAGCAAATTCGCATACCCTGATGCAATGCAACATAGCACAAAAATTCCTAAAACACACAGGTGAGGAAAGAAGATTTGATGGCCAACAGAAAGAATTGCTGGGACAGCGGTACCTAAAGAATAGCTGTAAAACTGTACAGCTGATATGAGTCTATGCTTGTAAAAATGTAAATAACAGGAAAGCATTCAAGTTCATCCACAGTAACCAATGCAAAAAAGTGAGACTTTTTCTTCCCAGAGATAGGCACTGATGGGCATTGTTCATTCCTCTTTCACTGTTTATTCAGAGTACAACACTCTTTTTTGTTTGTGTAATAAATATTTCTTTATTGTGTGAATGCATAGAGTAAATTGATTAAGAGATTTTCTTTATGTTGAGCCCAACACTCCTCTTTTATATTCTTATGGGGCTTAAATAGTTCTACCTGTAAAGAATTTGTGAGGAAAGCTTATGCTATGAAAGATCATCTGGGGAACTGCTTCTCTGAAGTCATGAACAGACCACTGCTCTCTCTCCTTCACAAGAAGACAAGGCTGGGATGGTTAGGCTTCATCGGATCATACAGAGCTTCAGTACTCTGAAGTGGGAAAGTGCTTGGAAGAAATCACAACTTTCTGCTGAGAGGAACTCCAGTTTGGTGATTTCTGGCTTACTGTAATGTACGCCAGGCCAAAAAAAAAAAAAGGTCCCATAGTGATTCCCTTGATAAGATCTGCAAACTTGAGACTCAGACATCAGGTGGCTGGACACACTTCTGGCCCCAGAGAACTGAGAGCGAAAGGCAGGCCGGCCTGTGGAGACCCAGGGCCTTGGGCCCTGGCCTGCACGGCCTACCGCGTCTCCTTCATGGCTGTGCTCGGCTCTCCTTGGTGAGACCTCCCTTCCTTCTCGACCACAATTGAAACCTTCAGATTTCATCTCAGTCTGGCCTCCTCCCACTGCCCTTCCCTAACTTTTTTATATCACTTATCACCACCTAACAGAACACATATTGCATTAGTTTATCTACTGCCCTCACCACCAGAAAGTTCCATGAGGGCAGAGACTCTGGTCTGTTTTGTTCACTTCTTGTACCCTCAAGTGCCTAGAATGGTGTCAGGCATTTAATGGGCACTCGGTGGACATCTGCTGAGCCAGTGCATAAACACTGCTGATTTTAAAATATGGAGACAATAGAGAATTGTGGTAGAACGTGTGCTTTTGAAACTGGTCCAATCTGGGAATGCATTTCAGCTTTAAAATTATTATTAATAGCTTACTAAGAATTTAATCTCTCAGATTCAAGCTTCCTCACTTGTAAATTAGAATAATAATAATACCTATATTCTTATCAGGTTCTTTTGAGAATTAAGCACGATGTGAACTGTACTTTGAATAATCCCTGGCTTGTATTAATTATGTATTAAGTGTAGTCAACCATGAGGGATAATTTGCTGAAAAGGTCCATTTCTTTTTTGTCCATTTCTTGCTTATTAGAGTCAGCAAGTAAGAATACTAGTCACATCAAATGCACTGTTCTTTATAAGAACTTTTATGTGGTGTATGCACTGAGTCAATTTTATTTGTGGGCTGTTGTACTAATTTAGGGCACATCAGTTAGTTAGTCTACCTCTAAAGGCAAAGTTGGATGTTCATTAAACAAACATTTAGCGAGCACCTACTATGTGTCGGGCACTATCCTAGGCACTAGAGGTCTGGCCGAACAAAGTACTTGCCGTTCCTCAAGGAGCTTGCTTTCTAGAAAACAGAGGGCTGGATGGTAAGCATTCAAATAATTCACATAAATAGGAAATGTGAAGAAGTCTTGCAAATTAAGCCTAGTTCAGAGGAAAACAGTATACACCTGCCATCTCATCATTTGACGCAGTCCAGAAGAGTCCAGTGTTATCGCCGTGACTGTAACAAACTCTTGAAACCAAGCACATAGCTACCATTTGGCCATGAAGCATTCTGCGTGTTGTAAGTGCCCAATGTATTGTTACCTTGATGAAAGACAAATATTCACTATGCTTTTAAATGTCCATGCTTCAAGGCAGGGAAGATTTTTTTCTTAATGTTAAGTGAAAAAAACTAGTATTTAGAGATATACACATAACCTAGGGAAAAAAATCAGAAGGAGCTGTATGAAATGTTTGTGTCCTCTGGTTGATGAGGCATTTCCTTCCTCACACTTTTTGTATTTTCTGAATTTTCTTTAATAAGCATATTATTACTTATATAAGCAGAAAAGACGTTATAGGCTTTTTTTCTGCTCACTGCTAAAATGTCCCTGTTCTTGGACAAAGGAAAGGATATCCTTAAGGAAATTGACTCCAAGGAGTCTGGCCTGCTTCCTCAAGATTTAACTCTAAGACAGGTTTTCTTTATTATCAAAACAATACATGGTGACTATAGAAAATTCAGGAAAAACTAGCAAAGATAACAAAATAAAAATCATCTACAATCCCACCAATTCAAAGATAACCACTGACTATATTTTTCAGTCTTTTATTCTATGTAGATAATAAATTTTAGTCATTTTCAATTTAGCTATTTACACTTAAATTTTTAAAATATTTTTATTTAACAAATATACTTATTAAAAAATAGGACCACAGTTTTTCAGTCAGTGATATATCTTGAATAGTATTAACGTTGTTGTTGTTCAGTTCAGTTCAGTCGCTCAGTCGTGTCTGACTCTGCAACCCCAAGGACTGCAGATGCCAGGAGTCATCACCAACTCCTGGAGTTTACTCAAACTCATGTCCATTGAGTCGCTAATGCCATCCAACTGTCTCATCCTCTGTTGTCCCCTTCTCCTCCTGCCTTCAATCTTTCCCAGCATCAGGGTCTTTTCAAATGAGTCAGCTCTTCGCATCAGGTGGCCAAAGTATTGGAGTTTCAGCTTCAGCATCAGTCCTTCCAGTGAACACCCAGGATGGATCTCCTTTAGGATGGACTGGTTGGATCTCCTCGCAGTCCACGGGACTCTCAAGAGTCTTTTCCAACACCACAGTTCAAAAGCATCAATTCTTCGGTGCTCAGCTTTCTTTGTAGTCCAACTCTCACATCCATACATGACTACTGGAAAAATCATAGCCTTGACTAGACAGACCTTTGCTGGCAAAGTAATATCTGTTTTTTAATATGCTGTCTAGGTTGGTCATAACTTTTCTTCCAAGTAAGCCTCTTTTAATTTCATGGCTGCAGTCACCATCTGCAGTGATTTTGAAGCCCCCAAAAATACAGTCTGCCACTGTTTCCACTGTTTCCCTATCTATTTCCCATGAAGTGATGGGACCAGATGCCATGATCTTAGTTTTCTGAATGTTGAGCTTTAAGCCAACTTTTTCACTCTCCTCTTTCACTTTAATCAACAGGCTCTTTAGTTCTTCACTTTCTGCCATAGGGTGGTGTCATCTGTATATCTGAGGTTGTTGTTCAGTTGCTAAGTTGTGTCCAACTCTTTGTGACCCCAAAGACTATACCATCATTTTTTAAACACTTTTCTCCTACCTTTATGCTGTGTTTATGGTGTTGGAGAAGACTCTTTTGGACTGCAAGGATATCAAACCAGTCAGTCCTAAAGGAAATCAGTCCTGCATATTCATTGGAAGGACTGATGCTGAAGCTGAAGCTCCAACCCTTTGGCCACCTGATGCGAAGACTTGACTTATCTGAAAAGACCCTGATGCTGGGAAAGATTGAAGGCAGGAGGAGAAGGGGACAACAGAGGATGAGATGGTTGGATGGCAACACCGACTTGATGGACATGAGTTTAAGTAAGCTCCAGGAGTTGGTGATGAACAGGGAGGCCTAGCGTGCTGCAGTCCATGGCGTCACAAAGAGTCAGAAATGACCGAGTGACTGAACTGAGAACTGATATATATGTGCTGAATTTTTTAAATTTTTTAAAATTATAAACAATGCTGCAGGGAAATGTCCTTGATGCTAAATCTTTGAATCCATGATTACTTTCTTAAGATAACTTTCTACAAGTGAATTCCTTAAAGAATTAAAATTTTAAAGCTTTTATTACATATTATGCCAAACTGCCCCAACTGATTACACTAATTTGCATTCTCCTCAGCAATTTAGGAGAATACCCATTATCCTGAGCCTGTACTATTTCTAAAAATAGATTTCCCTATTGACAACTGAAAAATTATACTTTATTTTCATTCTTAGTTTTCATTTGTTCATAAATCCATTAGGTCAATTTTTTTTTCCATCAAACTGCTCATATTATCATTTTTAAAAAGAATTATATATTAACTATGGCAGAAAGTGAAGAGGAACTAAAAAGCCTCTTGATGAAAGTGAAAGAGGAGAATAAAAAAGTTGGCTTAAAGTTCAACATTCAGAAAATGAAGATCATGGCATCTGGTCCCATCACTTCTTGGGAAATAGATGGAGAAACAGTGGAAACAGTGTCAGACTTTATTTTTTTGGGCTCCATAATCACTGCAGATGGTGACTGTAGCCATGAAATTAAAAGACGCTTACTCCTTGGAAGAAAAGTTATGACCAACCTAGATAGCATATTAAAAAGCAGAGATATTACTTTGCCAACAAAGGTCCATCTAGGCAAGGCTATGGTTTTTCCAGTGGTCATGTATGGATGTGAGCTGGACTGTGAAGAAAGCTGAGTGCTGAAGAATTGATGCTTTTGAACTGTAGTGTTGGAAAAGACTCTTGAGAGTCCCGTGGACTGCAAGGAGATCCAACCAGTCCATCCTAAAGGAGATCAGTCCTGGGTGTTCATTGGAAGGACTGATGCTAAAGCTGAAGCTCCAGTACTTTGGCCACCTCATGTGAAGAGTTGACTCATTGGAAAAGACCCTGATGCTGGGAGGGATTGGGAGCAAGAGGAGAAGGGGACGACAGAGGATAAGATGACTGGATGGCAGCACCAACTCGATGCACATGAGTTTGGGTGAACTCTGGGAGTTGGTGATGGACAGGGAGGCCTGGTGTGCTGCAATTCATGGGGTCACAAAGAGTCAGACATGACTGAGCGACTGAACTGAACTGAACTTGCTTCACTGTGTTAAAGATATTTTTTCCAGAGTGTCATTTACTTTCTATTTGTGTGTGTGTATGCGTGTGTGTGTAAACATTTTAATTTTTTGAGATCAGATCTATCAATCCTTTCCTTCATGGTTTCTGCCCTTGAAGTTCATCCTAACTTTGTATAAACATTCCCTTATATATTTTTTCTTTTAGTACTTTATTCAAATTAAATCTTTAAGCAGACTTTCTTTCAGCGTAAGGCGTGAAGTAGACAGCTATTTCTTCCAGAAGGTGAGCTTGTTGAAAGGATGCTTTTCTTACCTGAGCTTCATACTTCACAGCAGCCGACAGCAGCGCGATGGCATTCTCCTCGCAGATTCCCTGCTTGATAGTTTGTTGGCAGAGTTTTTTCAAACGATTTTCTCTATAAAATGTAGCCAAATCAAGCAACCCTGGTAGAAAGAGATGTTTATTAGGGGAGTGATCTCAAGTATCCTGATTTAAGCTCACTCAACCCATCAGAGATTATTTTAAATCCTGTGTTGGCCAGAACTTTCTGTTCAGATTTGCCTGTAACATCATATGGAAAACCCCAAACGAACTTTTTGGCCAACCCAATATAATATTAGTGAAGGGGTGTGGGAACTGAAGCTTAGGCTGACTTACACACTCTGAGTGTGTGGCTCGATCTAAGAACACAGCTGCCCTGAGCGAACGCAGCACACAAACAAGCAGCTGTGGGGAAAGGAGCAGCAAGGGAAAATGGCTCGAGTCTTCCGGTCGTCCGTCCCTCCCGCTGAAGCGTCAGCAGCTTCTCCAGCAGCATTCACACGTGCTGTGAGAGCACCCAGCTTCTTCAAACACGTGCTCAGGTCTTCTTCTCCTTCAGAAGTTACTCTTCAGTCTCGTGGCTGGACCATTTTTCCTGACTTCTGAGTACTCGATTGCCCCAGAGTTCAATATTCAGACTCTTACTTCACTCATTTCCCTACATGATTTCCAGCTGCACAGTTTTAATACTGCCTGGTAAAAACCTGATGATTCTTGTTATAGATATTATCTGTCATCTACTTTCAAATAATACAACATAGAGTGATTTAGATGTTTAAGTTGATTTTTAAGCTACTCCAAGGGATACTGTTGGAGAAGGAAATGGCAACCCACTCCAGTATTCTTGCCTGAAATCCCATGGACAGAGGAGCCTGGCGGGCCACGGCCCACAGGGTCGCAAAGAGTTGTACACGACTGAGCGACTGAACATGCACACAAGGGATACTACGAAAAGCACTCTAATCAAGAATGGTCAGTCAGGGGATTTCCCTGGTGACCCAGTGCCTAAGGCTCCAAGCTTCCACTGCAGCGGGCAAGGGTCCAATTCCAAGTCAGGGAACAAAGATCCAACATGCTGTGCAATGCAGCCAAAAAAAAAAAAAGAATGGTCAGTCAGTATTCGAAAGGCCCTTGTCAAATAGCTTCCATTATGGTTATTTAAGTCTCCGTTTGCGGATTTGTTAATTAGCATAACGTGTGTCACTGGTGCAGTGAGTGGCACCCGAGTTATGTCACTCGGCTGGAGATAGTGTGAGAGTCCCCTCCACCCCTGCATGAATGGGATCCACACCAGGGGCTCAGCAGTCCTACACCCTGGGAAGAGTGGAACACTTGCTAGGTCCAATTCAGTCCTGGCTGCCATCTGATCAAAAGCCAGCTGAATCCTGACTCTAGACTGTTGTCAAGTTTACTTCAAGATAACCTTTTCACGGAAGGTACTGCATAAAGGGCCCAAAGGACACAGAGCCAGGATTTCTTCAACCTTACAGGAAGCTTTACACAACGTGGTAGATTTTAGTTGGAAACTTGCTTTCGTTGTAACCTGACAAATATTATCATAGAAGAAAGGCCTATGGCCCACTGGGGGAAACAAACTGAAATCTTTTGAAATCTTGAGAGCTGCGAATGACCTGATTGTTTCTAGTCAGTTCTCAACAACTCTCAGATTCACATCGACAGCTCCCCACAACCCAGGCACCAGACTCACATATGCGTGTGCTCACAGGTACTGCCTGGATCCTCCGCTCAGGAGGGCCCAGCTCTGCACCTGCTCCAGGCAGCCCCTCCCCACAGTGGCCAGGGAGCCACGTGCCTGCTCCTAGACCACACTTCGTGCACCCGGGACTCTGGCAACGTGTGAAAGTGCTAGTTGCTCAGTCATGTCCGACTCTGTGCTCCTGTGGACTGTAGCCCGCCAGGCTCCTCTGTCCATGGAATTCTCCAGGCAAGAATACTAGAGTGGGTAGCCATTGCCTGCTCCAGTGGTTCTTCCTGACCCAGGGATTGAACCCGGGTCTCCTGCATTGCAAGTGGATTCTTTACCGTTTGAGCCCCCAGGGACCCTGGGACTCCCTGCCTAATCAGCCCTGAGGCCACACACGCAAGTGTTTCCTCCCCTCGACCCTGTCACCAAGGTACAGACCCCCAGGGCCAGGGGTGGCCAGGGCGGGATGGACGGAGCACAGAGATGCAGGCTGCGTGCCCACACACCTCTTGTGGTGCAGGAGGTAGCTGGCAAACAAAGACAGCAGACCCCAAGCTGGAAGCCGAGGCCTGACCTTCCTGTGCAATGATGTCCTAGCACGGAATTCCAAGAGACCTACCACTCTAAATTCCAGATGAAATGCCTCCCTGGCCTCTCAGTTCTTAATGAAGGTGTATTTTTCAAGGTATGAGGATTTAACACATTTTATCTGAAGCTTTTAGCTTGACACATAACTTCAAATTTTTAGACATGTGGTATGCAGGCCTCCTTTAGACTCTTGCCCAGGGGCCTATAGAAAACCTGCCACACAGATGTCTAAAAGGCAGCTCAAACTCCTTTGAGTTTTCAAACTCCAGGGCAAAACCTGGTGCTCTCCACACTCGGGCCAAACACCCCATCCTTCTCTTTCCCTCACACCCCACAACCAACCACCAACAGATTCTGTCAGCTTGCTATGTAAGATGTGTCCAGACCCTGATCTCTTTCAACACCTCCACGCTAGACCACCTTAACCCAGGGCACCACCACCTGACATCTCAACCATTACAGTGCCTGATCTTTTCACTCCTGGAGTTGAAGCTGCGGGTGCCTCCTCCCTCCATAAATGAATACACAAACCCATCCTCCTCTTCTCCCCAAATCCTAGACTATGTGGCTGAGCCATGGCCATCTAGAAGTGACCACTCCCTGCAACTTCCTATGCAGCTAATTAAGGCCTTGGTCATCTCTGGTCCCTGTTTTAAAAGAAGTGGGACTTCCTCAACAGACACCGGGGTCTGCCCCTGGCACCTCGCCACTGTCCCTTCCTCCACGCCGCTGTCTGCAGTGCAGATGTGGCCATGGGCGTGAATCCAGGGGCCACACCTAAGGATGCCTTGCACTGTGCCCCTGGGTGACAGACAGAGAAACCACTTCGTTTAAGCCACTTCCTTTTTCCATTTTACCATTAAAGCAAAAACTAAATACGCAACCCCCATTGTCAAAATCTTCCAAGGCTGTTTATCACATCAAGACTAAAACTTGAGCCCTTCATCCTGACCTCCAAGGCGGCATCTCGTCTTGGCCAGACCCAGCTGCCTGGCCTCAGTTACCTCCACTGCCATCTCTCTCTCTCTCTCTCCCCTCCTCCTCCTCTTCCACACGCTCTCCATGCTCCTCAGACCTTTACACTATCTCGTTTGGCATGCTCTTCGCCTGGGTGTCTGCTTGCTTTCCCCCCGCTCTCTGCTCAGCACACTTCCTCACGGAGGCCTTCCCTGACCTCCTGACTGACCGCTTTGATTTCTTGTTAAGGGCTGGCCTCCCTTCCCTGAGCACCAGCTCCACAGGGCAGGGCTCACGGGTGCCGAGGGGAGCATGGCACACCATGGGCCCTGGCCCTCCAGCATTGTGGGAGAAAGGAAGGAAAACTAGAAAACTTCAGAAATCAGACTTCTGTTCACCTGAGGAAAATTAAATGCTGATCTGGTAAAAAGTGTTACTAGCTTTACAAATGTAAAATGAATACCGAATTTAAAAATTTGAGGGTTAAACTCTTTCTTTGGTTCCTTACAGAAGCAATTCTTTCATCCTTCTGTCCCACTAGCCAATGATACTGACAGCTATAACCTGAAACTGAGTAGGTTTTTCACCCTGTGCCCAAATGGATGCCCTGTGTTGCTTTCTTACCGTCAGTAACCCTGAAGTGCCGTGAGGCACTGGACCATGGCAATCTGTCCCAAAGAGACAGTCGCAGTTATGGAGGCCAGCAGGGCTTCTCACTACATGCATCTTACCGTTTTTATAATGTAAATACCTTGAAGACAGCAGGTTGTGGAAACTAAAAAGTTGTGTACGTTGCCTAGCAATTCAGGAGAAATGGCACCCACCCCACAGTGTTGATGGGTTGATAATTCACCCACCTCTCATTTTATCCATCACGCCAACCTTTGTATGAGGTGGGAAGAAGGAAAGAGAGTCTGGGTTCAGCACACAAAAACAAACTAGTTTTGTGACTACCCTCACAGAGACTTCCTTTCAGGCTCTACACAAACCACCTTTTTGCCAAACTCTTGGTCAAATCCGGTGCGAATTACCTACTGCCTCCTCGGGGGACAGGCTGATGCTGTCCGTGTACAGGTACTCCAGGAAGGCTCGGTAAACAGGATACGAAAATTCACTCATTTCTACAATATCATCCTCATTGTCCTCCAATGAAGAGCGAAAATGCTCACACCTGAAGGAAGAAAGATGTCAGGTCCTGGCTTCTGGGCAAGAGCCGATAACCTTCCCGAGGAGCACGTGCTCGTAGTGGTTAAAGAGGAAACAACTACCATGCAGAGAGGAAACACGCACGCCACACACCTTCATGTCCTGGCCTGGCCCCTCGCTTCCTCTGCTGGCCAGAAGTCTGCAAACAGTGGTTTACTGGAGGAGGCTGCAAATGCTAGCCTGCTCTGGGGCGGCCGCCTCTGTGGCCACAGACGGGTCCCTCCCACCCCATGTCCACAGAGCAGCATTTATAGAAATCAGGTGGCTTTTTTAAAATTCTGAGTAATTTTGTTTCTTCTCCTCCTGTTATGGGTTGAATTGAATCCCCAAATTCACAGACTGAAGTCCTAACCCCAGAATATGACTGTATTTAGAGAAGGGATCAAATTAAAAGGAGGTCATTAGGGTGGGCCCTAAACTGACATGACTGGTGTCCTTATAAAAAGAGGGGTTTGGACACAGGGAGAAAGCCATGTTAAGGCTGGAGTTCTGCTGCCATAAGCCAAGGAGGGCAAAACACTGGCAGCAAACCACCAGAAGGTGGGACGGAGGATGGAACAACCTGATTCATTCAACGAGATCTTGAATTTCCAGCCTCCAAAACCATAAGAGAATAAATTTCTGTTATTGAAACCAATCAGTCTACAGAACTTTGTTACAACAGCCTTAACAAACCACAACCTCCTCATTTTTATGAAAGTTTATGGAAAACAGTAGAAGCGAGAAAATATTGCACAGCCTGGCCTTACTAAGAAGTGAACTTGAGACTGAAATACTATACTGTGTTTGTGATTCACTGCAGGAGGATTTGGACATCTGTTACACAACAACAAAATGAATTTCAAAATCATTAGGCTAGAAGAAAGAAGCCGGGCAGAGAAGAATACATACTGTATCACTACATTTACATCAACTTCTAGAAAATGCTAACTAATCTATACTGACAGAAAGAAGATCAGGGCTTGCCCCAGGGCTAGGGCCTGAGGGATCTTTGAGGGGGGCAATGCCAATATTCTGTATCCTGGTGTGGAATGGTGGTTTCCAGAGAATATACAAATGTCAAAACGCCTCAGGTTGCACATTTTAAATGGATGCTCAAAAATTACCCATTAATAAAAGTTAATTTTTTAAAGTCTGCCTGTTAGTTTTACCCCAAACCTTGCTGTTCTTGTCTTTTTTCGAGGTCTAAACCTGCAGTATCCCACAGCTGATTAAGGAGAGTGACTCTCATGGGCTGCACTCAGCAACTGGGCAGGGAGGTTCACTGAGGTCAAGCAGCCCCAACAAGGCTCAATAGATGTTCACCGCTGGCTGGATGGCTGCTCTCCAGCGCCAAGGCGAACAAGCTGTCTACAGAGTCTCTGAGGAAGCCAACTGTGTATGCCCTGCACTCCACCCCACCCGCTGCATACTACGGCTTCTATGATTTCTTGTTTCACATATAATGTGTTTTCCCTGCTGTACTGTCTGCTCATAAGGGCGAAAAGAACCTTACATTTTTTTAGAATCACTGAAGTGCCTGACATAGGTCTTTGCAACTAGAAAATAATAAACATATTTATTTCAATTCTCAAATGATGCCTTACCTGATTTTGAGTAGGACTTTATGCACATAAATGTACTTTCCATCCACCAGAAATTTCAGGTCTGCGGTGTTGGGGTTGTCAAATTCCCTCTTCAGGGACTCAGCCACTGTGAGGTGGTCGTCGGGTTCTAAGGGAATGACACCAGTGTTTTCCAATGAAAATGCAGGCCAAATATAGCATCGCTTTGCTCACACTCATGAAAATACCAATTTCCCAAAATAACTGACCAACTGAGCAGTGTGCTTTTTTCCCTAAATAGAGATTTCCCGCTGCTGCAATCGTTCTAAGAACCTCAGACACATCTGCTTGTAAATCTGGCAAAATAACTAAAGCCCCAAGCACCTCGCTAAATAAACATGTTGAAAGCTTGAGTAAATATACCCGCTAAAAATAAAAGCCACGGTTTCCCAGTCACATCAAAAAGCCATCCGAAGTTCTCCGAATTTTAGTATGAGATTTCTAATACTTTTAAGGAAAATGAATCGGTCCGGTGAGTTTTCTTTCACAGGAACCTGTGAGAGGGAAATGAACTGCCTGATCCTGCATTTAACAAAAGTCCCCACTATTGAGAAACAACAGCCCCAGTCTTCTTCCTAGCTCTCAGGCCACCACCCGACAGACAGCAGTCACTCACCCACAGACAGGAGGCGCCACGTGACGGCGGGCGTGGCGAAGCAGGCGAACACGTCGTCGGTGGAGGAGAAGTGCGTGAGGTGCGGCAGGGTCACCGACTGGCCGCGGCACTGGCCCCACATGTACACGTGGCCGCCCTGCGTCTTGGCGGCTGACGTGTGCGCCGAGTGGCAGGCCGCAATCTCTATAATTCTAGGTTCACAAACACACACCAAGTAAACAGTCAACAGGAGAAGAAACAAGTCAATTTTTCCTTCCCTTAGCATTAACTGATTAAAAAAGAAACAAACTCTTCATTAAGCCTAAGCTTGTAAATTTTCAGGCACCAAACCGTTATCTACATTTAAGCAATGTCTCGTTTAAGCACTTATACATCATGGTCTTCTTGTTACCACTTCTAGCCAGTAGGCTGATAAAAATATGGCACCTATTTTAAAACTGAAGTACAAGCCAGGAGAACAGACTAAAAGACCAAAAAAAAAAAGGTGATTTAATTTTTTCTTGAAACATTGCTTACTAAAGTAAATCAAAAAGTTGTGGGGCATTTCCACCCAGGGTCAATAAATATTTTTATCAAAACTTCACCAATTTTAGGGTTCCATGGAGCATTCTATGGGGCACCCCAACTCACTCTGCAAGCAGTTAAGTGCAGTAGTTCTGATCACTGAATGATATCATCTAGAACCCCAGAGAGCAGTTTTCTGGGACCAGACATTATGTTAGACCTCACTTCAGTAAGTTCATGGCTGACAGGCAGATAGTTCTCAGAACACTTCCTAATGGAAACCACTGTTTTGTTGACTTCAAACTAATTGTCTTCTCTAAGACCAAGCCACCATACAGACTTAAAATAATATTTTACCCCAAGTGAGGTGCCATTTTGATTCTGCCTTGGGCAATGGTACCAGCATTCCCAGAACTTTAGGGTCATCTCTGACTTCTCCTCCCTCCTCACTTAGCACTTTCTTCAGAATATCCAGTTGGCAAAATAACAACAAATTCTTTCTTTGTAATATCTCCCACTTGTCAGAGCCTTATCAAGCATACCCCATACCCAGACCAGTCTCCCTGTCTTAGACTTTCTCTCTCTTGGGACCTAAATCGCACAATGCTGTCAAGTTAATGATTCTCTTGAAAAACCATTCTTATCATGTAAGAAACGAATCGCCAGTCTATGTCCGATGCAGGATACAGGATGCTTGGGGCTGGTGCACGGGGATGACCCAGAGAGATGTTATGGGGAGGGAGGTGGGAGGGCGGTCCATGTTTGGGAATGCATGTACACCCGTGGTGGATTCATGTCAATGTATGGCAAAACCAATACAGTATTGTAAAGTAAAATAAAGTAAAAAAAAAAAAAAAGAAAAACCATTCTCATGACTCCTTTCAAACCTATCACTGACTTCCCACAAGACAAAAATTCAGACATGTGTCCTTAAGGCCTACTATAATTTGCCTACTGTCTATGGCCAGCTTTCTTTCATATCATCTTTGCCCACACACCCTCTGTTTGAACAAACAGAAAGTACTCACTGCCTCTCAATGTCACTATGCACAAAGTCCTCGGTCAGGAATGTTCTTTGATGGACCTCTTTATGGACCTCTCTTTTCCCTGATAACAAACGTGCCATGAAAAATGTAACTGGACTGGAACACAATTGTGAACTTCTGTGCTACACTACCCAACACCAGAAAACCAAAATAACTTCATTCCTACATTCACTTTGGAAATGTTTACCATGGCCCTCCAAGAATGGGGAGCAGCCCCTGCCATTCTTTCGAGGAGGCAGGATGCTGCTTCCACAGCTAGGGGTTAAAGATACAGAGAAGCTGGGAAGGCTGGCCCTCCCTGAGCACGGCTAGGGCGTTTACCTGGAACACCCAGTGCCACTAGGGAAGTCAGGGGTGGGGCTTGGGCTTGGCGGACAGCACCAGCTGCTACAGCAACAAGAAGGGAGAAAGTTTAGGGGAACCTTCAGGTCTGGGCTTGGGACTCCAGCACCTGCCAAAGTGCCCTGGCTTTGTCTAAGGTCATCTGTCCTTCGTCTGAAGGACATATGCTTCTTGCTTCATACCAAGAAGCAAACATGGAAGTTCAAATTGTCCAGTCATACATGCAGTAGATGATAAACTGAGCTAAGGTTTACTGTCAGGAGGTGTGGCATTGTTGTTGTTTAGTCGCTAAGTCGTGTCTGACACTTTTGTGACCCCACAGACTAGCGTGCCACACTCCTCTGTCCACGGGATTTTCCAGGCAAGAATACTGGAGTAGGTTGCCATTTCCTTCTCCAGGGCAATCTTCCTGACCTAGGGATAAAACCCATGTGTCCTGCATTGGCAGGTGAATTCTTTACTGCTGAACCGAGGAAGCCCAGGAGGTCTGGCGTACTGCATACTTTATTTTGTAGCCAGCCATTTTTACTGGAAAAAAAAATTCCTATATGTTGAAAACAAATGGATTTGGTGTCACTTCAATAAAACTAGATCCACCACAACGGCACGGCTTAATGGCTAAGAGGTACTAGAACTAAAACGGCAGAGAGTGGGAAAGAGTGCAGAACAGAAAACAGTGAAGAGCGAAAATAAGGTATCTTGTGAAGAAGAAGAAGAGCAGAGAAGAAATCATGACCATTACAAGATGCAGAGCAGTGTTTCTCAATTCTGGTTCTGTGAGGCCAACACACTACTAATTAATAAACACCTCAAAAAGCTACAAAATTAACAAAAATGCAAGGCAAAGTGAGTTTTGAAATCAGTTTAACTCAAAATATGTTTTTTTATGGAACTTTAAGTGCTGGTAAATCAAAGTATTGAAAATTCAGAAAGACTGGGAATGACTAAGTTAAAGAGAATCATTTTAACTATTAAAATCACTTCTCTGTGAACATAAAATGTTAGCATTCTTCATCATAAATAGGCTTCCGTGAAAAAAAATTTTTTTAATCAGGTTTTTCTTGGGTTGTTATTTGAGCAAATAAACCACGTAACCAAATTTTCACTTTCCGCTTCTGGGAACACGCAACCAAGATCTGATGATCCGTCCCGGCCCGAGTTCAGCCCTGTTCTTTCTAATTAGCTCAGCCTCCCCACAATGAGCCCCAAGAGTCAGGAGTTCCTGAGAGGTAAGTCATAATGTTCCTGCAAAGCTTCAGTCACTGAAAAGGGCGGGAGTTGCAGAACAAGTCCTAGCAAACCTAGAGGTTCCTCCCTTGCAATATTCATGCGACAGAGAGCCCACAAGCTCAAAATCACCGCACGAAATTCAAGCACGGGAAACTGAGAAAAGCAGGAACATCTCATTCAAAACACTCATCCTTGATATTCTAGCCAAAACCATGTTTAGGTGGACAACATCAAGTATGGATGTGTTTAGCAATTTCTACTTTGACCTATATAATTAAAAAAAACAAATGTTTTTAAGTTGTGAAGATTTTTAAAAAAGAAAGGAACAGGTAACTCTCCAGTGCCAGGTATCTGGACACTCACGTAACCCCCATGCCTGCGTCTCCCGCTCTCTGGCTTTCTCCCACTGAGTCGCCCTATATTCTGTCCATCCCAGCGTGACTACAGTGGGAAGACCCGACACTTGCTCTGAGCCCATCAGGACGAGTGGCACGAGGTGGGGCAAATCGCTGGTGGGCACATGGCAGCCGATTCCATGAGTCCAAGGACAGAGGAGTGCAAGTTCATATGAAGTGAGGCAGCATGAGAAAAATGGTAAAGCGCCATGCAGATATAGCTTGTTTTTATATCCATGCTAACTCTGGTCCTGTCACACTTCTGTGCCGTGCTGTCTAAATACTAAATGTCCCGAGTGACTGGATTTGCTGGCCTGAGGCACTTTTGTGATTATTCAAAGCCTCAAGACTGTCTCTTCTCTTTTTACTGAGTGGCTCTGAACTACCTTTAAGAGAAATAAAAATGACATGGCTGCTTGCATCTGCTGTGTGCCTGTCAGCACAGGACCTTCATTATCTTCCCTCCTCCCCAGTTCTTTTTTGTTTTCTTTCCTGCTTGAGTGGTTCACTCCAACAACTGGAAACCAGCACCTGGTCCTGGGCAGGCATGGGGCAGGGGGAGATCCCGATCACCTCCCGTGGACCCCCTCCCTGGTGTGATGCCTGGTATACTTCTGAGCTCAGCAGCACCCCTCCAGTGGCCCTCTAGGGCCCCTCAGCCATCAGGCTGCAGGAGGCCGACGCAGATGCAGGACAGGGGTGCCTGCTGTGATCCTGGGTGCTCACATACATGCCCCTCGGCCCTGGCCTGCTGCCAGTCTCTGTCTCTCTGTGTTGTTTAGTCACTAAGTCTAGCTTGACTTTTTGTAACCCTTACCCACCAGGCTCTTCTGTCCAGGGGATTGCCCAAGCAAGAATACTGGAGTGGCCTGCCATTTCCTTCTCCATCCTCCCCAGTTCTTAAGGAGTCTAGGGTCTTACTGTAAGATCAGCGGGGGGCGGGGTGGGGGCAGGGGGCGGGGTGGGGGCGGGGAGGTCAATACTCAAATGAAAATCAAGGGACTGAAAATGACTGGTTCTTCATTTTCACTGTTAAATATTCCAACAGAAATACAGAAAAGAACTGCATACAAATGCAAAATAACTTATCCATATATTTAAAAATCAGATATTGTAGAAATTTATATGTACACTAAAAATGAAAGTAGCAATATTGATTTCTACAATGATTTCAACCCAGGTTTAATGAAAAGATAATGAAATGTTCATGTTCCATGCTTCTGTGTCAAGAAATGGAAGAGTGAAAAGGCAGTGATAAGGCCATGTTTGAGAAGTTCAAGAGACCTTCAAAAATAGCAGGATAATTTGGAAAAAAAAACTCTGGGGTTATGTTAATCACTTATCACAACCTTGCAGTTCGATTCCTGGGTTGGTGGATCCTCTGTAGAAGGGACAGGCCACCCACTCCAGTATTCTTGGGCTTCCCGGGTGGCTCGGGTGGTAAAGAATCCACCTGCAACGCAGGAAACCTGGGTTTGATTCCCGGGTTGGGAAGATCCCCTGGAGCAGGGAACAGCTATCCACACTAGTATTCTGGCCTGGAGAATTCCATGGACAGAGAGGCCTGGCAGGCTACAGTCCCATGGGGTTGCAAAGAGTCAGACACGCCTGAGCGACTTTCACTTCACTAACACCACCGTGCACACAAGTGCACAAGACCAAGTTTCCATTTTATAACCACTCTGCTCTTCCCCACAGTGACAGCCTAGGAGTTGAGGTCATGAGAACAGCTCTATCCTTTCCAACTGGCAAATCTGATAAGCAGCTGGGTGAATGGTATTATACTCCCATCGGAGGTACTTTCATCTTCCTAAACCATAGAAGACAGACCTCAAATGTTATCAACTCCTTAAGAATGTGAAATAGAGAACAATGGGAATGGGAGGAAAGGAAATTTCTGAGTGAGAAGAATAATGCCAAAGAGCTGTTGGAGGTTCAGTCATCGTAGTTTGTATAGAGTAACTATTACAGGTATAGATGAAATATGGGTGACGAAAATAGAATATTTGACATACACTCAACCTTCCCCCCAAATTCTAAAGCTAATTTTAAAAAGGAATGAATGGTTCTTGTTCAGGAATATTCTAATACTAGCAATAAATTACCCATAATTCTGTATCATGCCTCAGTTTTGTTTAATCACTGAAGAACACTGAATTCATTTTGAAAATACACATATTACCTGTCCTTTTCCACGACGACAGGGGTAGGGTAGGACTGGTTACTTTTATTGCCAGTGCCCAACTGGCCATAAGAATTTGCGCCCCAAGCATACACTTGACCTTCATCTGTTAATACTAACGTGTGTGCATAGCCACAGGCAACCTGGAAAGAGAAAAACCAAACCCATTCAGGCCGCAAACAGAGCGAAACACGCTTTCCACAAGACAAGTTAAGAATCAAAAATGAAAAAGGGGAGACGGTAGCGAGAGAGGCAGGCACTGAAGTTAGCCAACACCCCCCAAGATGCAGCTTAGGTTCCCCGTGTGGTGAAAACTGCACTGAGATCAACATGAGTCCTGCAGTGCCAAGAGCCCAGTCTAGCCGCCTTTGCCGTGGCACTCCTCATGCTCAGAGATCAAGGCGCGCGAAAGCAATAAGAAGCAGATTCTTCTCTGTTTCAGGAATTACTGTCTCTTTTTATTATGAAAGTAAACACAAATTCAATGTGAAAAAGATACCAAAAAATATAATTATGAAAGTCATCTCAAGGTCAAGATTGTTTATTTATAAAAATATATAGAGATATTATGCATTGAAAGCTTTTTTTAAAGTGATCATACTGTATAAGTAGTCCTGTCTCTTTTACTTAACAGTGCATATAGCACTATTAAAATTCTTTGTAAGCATCATTTCTGTTAATATAGATTTAGTATCACTTATTTAACCATTAACTTACCGTCTGATTGGATAAATCATGCTACATCTATTATTTACCATCGTTTTCTTTTTCTCTCATTCTTTTTTTGTTTTGTCTGCTCTAAGAACTATACCTTCTATAAGTCACTTTCTCCTTGGTGCCTTAGGATATATGCCCTAAGAGCAGAATTACAGATCAAAGGGGATGAATATTTTTAAGGCTCTTGATACATACTGCCAAAGTTTCCTTGGAAAAGACAATAAAAGTTTACATTCCAAGAGCTACATGTGAGAGTACATTGGAGATAAAAATTTTCTGATAAACATTACAACTAAATTCAGGAAAAGAACTTTAACCTCTACTTCAACTTTTCATCCTGCTAAGACGACTGCTTTTTTTTAGTACACTGGTATGTCTGCCACCGTAGGTTTAAAAACAGGCACACGTAAACCCAAGGGGACGTACCCGCTGGACACGAATGCCTTGGAGAGCCGCTACCCTGCAGGGGGTTGGCTGGTTGCCGCTGCTGCCGAGTCCCAGCTGCCCGTTTCCATTGTAGCCCCAGACAAAGACCTGAGAGAAAACGAGAGACGCGATGCCCACAAAAGCTGAAAAACAGTCACTGTCTCTGTCGTGAGGTCAGCAGGACACTGAGAAGGTAGACGGGCTTTTTGAAGCGACCTGTGAAATGCCTTTCTTACCTCCCCGGTGTTCACCACTGCCATTGAGCACATCTGCCCGCAGGCTATGTTCACAACCACTTTATTCTGTAAGCAGCCGGTGACTCTTCTCGGGATCGGCTGATTGGCTGTTGATCCAGACCCTACCTGCCCGGAGTTATTATAACCCCACGCAAATACCTATTTGAAAGAAGAGATCAGTAAATGAAACACGCTAATATACAGAGTGTCTCAAGTGGCACTTCTGGCCTCATCTTTGCCCTCTACTTGCTTGATATCCATAAATTCTCACAACATAGGCAAGGAAGTTTTCACAGGATGCATTCTCATAAAATATATTACTTTATAAAATTAGGTTATTGGCATTATCTACACAAACAGCAATAATTATAATCAAATGTCATATAATTCTCATAAAATATCTACTTTGCCTCAGCCATATTTTCTAGCATTTGGGGAATTTTTCTTTTTGCAAATAACCCCCTTGAGTATAGCAATAGAGAAGTAACGATACATCCTTCAACATTTTGCACCTATACAAATCCTTACCACATACAGGTACACATCATGATATAAACACCATGACTGTGACCTCCTAACAAGAGAAAGATGAATGTGAGGTTGGTGGTTATTTTAATTAAATGATCATATTTCCATGTCTGCTATAGGAATTATATAATCTTATTGAAACCTTATGATCAGTGAGATTTAGGCTGACTATTCTCACCTCTCCATCAGATGTTAGCACCAAAGAATGGTAAGACCCACAGGCCACTTCAATGACTTGCTTGTTTGACAGATTAGTAGAGATATGATAGGGAACTAGACCAGCATTAGTTGTCCCGTTGCCCAACTGACTGTAAGCATTATGACCCCAGGTAAAGACTTCTCCTTCTGAAAATAAAAAGAAACATAACCGACTTTCAAAACAACTACTCATTATATGAAAGTATATATATTACACACTTCCACAAATGGAAACTAAAAATTCACATGCGAAAGTTAATCAACTTCCCTATTCCACAAAACTCATTTTATAAAAGAAAACATTTGGAAAGTTAAACTACATTCTGCCTCAAAGCAACAAGATGAAATTTAAATGGATACAATTAAAATAACTGGAAGATAGGTTTTTGATAAATAACAGAAAAAAGGCTACTAACAGAGGAAAAAAAAAACAAACCCAGATTAAAATTCAAAAGACTATGAGTCTCTGAATCTTAAATTCCTGATTTATAAATGGTTACCAAGTTAATTTTTAAAATCTTTATTATATTACTTATTGCACAGTACAATACATATTCAGGGCTTTGGGGGTAATCATAAGATTGTATTTCTTGATCTGAGTGGCAGAACATGGACGCATCCTTTGTAATTATTTATAAAACTGTGTATATATACTTTATGAACTGTTTTGAATAAGGTATGTTTTAAAGACAATGTCTTATCAGTCTGAATGCATGAAAAAGCCATGAGAATATTTAAGTCCTTATACTATTGACACCAACTAGAGCCAGCAGTCATTGTTTAACATCAGAATCACAGAATGTTGAGTTAGAGGGGATCTTAGAATCTAGCTTTAATCTCTCTGTTTGTAGATCAAGAATCTCAAGTTCAAAATGTCCAGAGTGAGGTTCAGCATTCTAACGCGAAATAATTACACTTCTAAAGTAGGCTTATAGCACTGTCATTCTGACAACCAAAGTGCCAGTAACTGCTAGATTCCATCGGCTACCTTTTCTTATTCTGATATCCAGATATGTTCATATTTCATACAGTCCAAAGCATAGACAAGTTCACAGGGTAGACGCAGAAAGTCTTGCCCAATCAAAGAGTATGTTCTCAGTGTAAGGGCTGGTCCCAGTCTTGCTCCTCAACAAATGAAGCAACGGCTAAAATTCTACCCTGTGTTCCTAGGTTACCTGTTGTTGCAAGGACAATGTGTGGCCCACTCCCATAGCTGAGGCAGGCGATTTTTTTGCCAGTTAAAGAATCCAGTCTCCGAGGTTCAATGGTGCTCTGGACATCACCTAATCCCAAACAACCACAGCAGTTTGTGCCAAGCACAAAAATCTGTGGGGAAAAACCACCGTTAGCTCAAGCAGTTCTATTTCCGACAAACCTGTAATTACATTCAAAGCAGACATAGTCCCCTTACAGGAAAACTGCTTCATTATTTAATAAATAAGGATCTACTCTGTGCATTTTTTAAAATCTTAATTCCTAAGTTCCCCCAAGATCTTCAATTTAGCAGATCCATTACTAAAAATGTAAGTGGCTGAATTTTTTTCTTCAACATTACCTCATCGTTTACCGTAGTATACAGAAGCTCATTGCTGGCACTGCCAAAGACACAGGCCTGGCGAACTAACTGCAGTTCTGCCTCAGAACAAAGGGAGAAAATTGGCCACTTTCCCACATCTAACATCTTCAAAGACGACAGAGTAGCCTGGACTGGCTGAAAAAGAATTTTTTAAAAATTATTTTTAAAATGATTCATAGAAAACACATTTTCTCTGCCCCTTCTGTTTAAGAGTGCACACTGGTGTGAGGAGAAACAAACCCTATCTATTTTGGGGAATTGTCTTTACAGGTTCGACCACTTCAGACCGTTTTCACCATAACCAAGAGCCAGAGGCCCAGGATAGAATCAGATCTCACCTATTTATTTTCCTCAAAGACACGGGAACCATCCAAGGCTGAACTCTGGGGAGCTGAATGCCTGGCAAGCACTTTCAGTGGCAGTTACGTCTTAAACGTAGCTTTGGAAACCAGGCTGGGGGTAAAAGTAGGAAAGAAGAGGGAAGACTGCGGTTTCATCGGCTGCCTGAGTCTCAGCAAAAGCCCTTGGGAAAGGACAATGCCAAAGGTGACACCAAGGAAAACGTCCAGAAGTTTCAGTTCACGGGTCAGTTCTGACCATTCAGCTGGAGCAGTTGGTGGGTTCCCTCAGGCCCCCACTCAGATCTGGGGGCTGGTAGGAAGAAACACCCAGGAAGCATGTGCATATGCTTGCTATGACTGCTGTAACAAAGAACCATGAACTGAGGGGCTTAAACAACAGAACTTCATTTTCTCACAGTTCTGGAGGCTAAATTCAAAGTCAAGGTATCAGCTGGCTTGGTTCCTTCTAAGGGCTGTGAGGGGAAAATCGATCAGGCCTCTCCCCCAGGCCTGCAGAGGGCTGACTCTTCCAATGTTTTCACATCATCTTCCCCAAGTCTTTCTCTCTCTGTGTCTAAATTTCCCCCCTTTCAGAAAGACACCAGTCATACTGGGTTGGGTCACCCTCATGACCTCCTCTTAACTAAATGATTTGCATCTGCAGTGACCCCATTTCCAAATAAGGTCACCTTCCAGAATAATGAGGTGTCTTAGTTCCTTTGGGCTGCTAAACCAAAATATCATAGAATGAGTGGCTTATAAACAACAAAAATTTGTATTTTACTGTTCTGGAGACTGGGAAGTCCGAGATCAAGGCACCAGCATGATTGTGTTCTGATGAAAGTGCCCTTCCTAGTTCAGAGCCCGTATATTCTATGTCCTCACGTGGTGGAAGGGGCTGGGGGGGTCTCTCTGGAGCCCCTTTTATAAAGCATTAATTCCATTCATGAGGTTTCGCCCCTCATGACTTAAGCAACTTCTAAAGACCCCACCTTCTAATATTAAAACCATTACCTTTGGGGGTTAGGATTTTAGCATATGAATTTGGGAGCATAAAATCAAACCCAGCACAGTATCCATTAAGGTTACAAGCAGCCACACTCCCCTAAGAGCATTCAATGTGGACACGATAAAGCTTCCTTAAAGAGAGCTTTTACGTATTTGCTATGCGGTAAGTCACTTCAGTCATGTCCGACACTGTGCGAGCCCATGGACTGTGGTCCTCCAGGCTCCTCTGTCCATGGGATTCCCCAGGCAAGAATACTGGAGTGGGTTGTCATGCCCTTCTCTACTTGTTATACTGGAAATATATACACTTACACACTTTTCAACTTCCAAAAATGTTTAAGATTACAGTAAAATTACATAATGGCCAACAGGCCTATCAAATGGCATTTCCCTCAATAATCACCATGTCCTGTGCTGTGCTTAGTCACTCAATCACGTCTGACTCTTTGCGACCCTATGGACTGTAGCCCACCAGGCTCCTCTGTCCATGGGGGTTCTCCAGGCAAGAATACTGGAGTGGGTTGTCAGGCCCTCCTCCAAGGGATTTTCCCAACTCAGGGATCAAACCCAGTCTCCCACATTGCAGGTGGATTCTTTACTGTCTGAATCACCGGGGAAGCCCAAGAATACTGGAGTGGGTAGCCTATCCCTTCTCCAGGGGAACTTCCCGATCCAGGAATCAAATGAGGGTCTCCTGCACTGCAGGAGGATTCTTTACCAGCTGAGCCACCCAGGAAGCCCCAATAATCACCATACTCTACCTTTAAAGGGATAAAGAATTTTCTAAGGCCTGTTTTTCCCATCAGATATTAAGTCCATCTTACCAGATACATGTTCTAGTAGAGAGAAGATCAGACTAGCTAAAGGAGTCAAGGGAAATTAATTAATTAATTTATTATAAGGACTTGGCTCACAAGATTATAGAGGTGCAGAAGTCCTATATCTGCATTTGCAAACTGAAGACCCAGGAAAGCTGATGACAAAATTCAATCTAAGTCCAAAAGCCTGAGAACCAGAGGAGACAATGATGTAAACCCCAGCCCCAGGGCAGAGGATGAAATGAGATCTCCCAGATAAATCAGTGAGGCAGGGAAAAAAGGACCAATTCTTCCTCCCTCTGCCTTCTGTTCCATTCAGGTTCTCAACACACTGGAGGAAACTCGCCCACACTGAGAAGGGCAACCCATTTACTAAGTCTGCCAATTTGAGTGCTTTCTCATCTGGAAACACCCTCACAGACACACCCAGAGATGATGTTTAACCTGGGCACTAGGGAGCCACTCAAGTTGACATGTAAAGTTAGCTTCGTGAAGACACAAAGTGAAGAAAGAAGGCCATGTGAAGACAGAGGCAGAGACTAGAGTGATACAGCTACAGTCCTGGAACACCAAGGAGTGCCAGGAGCCAGCAGAAGGTGGGAGGAGGCTGGAGGACTTCCTCCCTCGAGACTTCAGAGAGCGTGGCCCTGCTGACACCATGATTTCAGACTTCAAGTCCCCAGGACTGTCAGAGAATAGATTTCTGCTGTTTTAAACCACCTGAATTGTGGTGCTTTGTCAGGATGGAAACTAATGTGAAGAAACTAACACAGAGGGGAAGCAGTTTGTCAATGCTAGCAGCATCGCTCTCATGAGTGGCAGAGCCTCCCCTGGTGCCAAATCTGGCCACTGCCCCCCACTATGCCACTCCAACTGCAAAATCCTGTCCAGACAGTGATGTCTCCTATTATCTTTGGGGCCCCTGAGGCGCTAATGACAGAACCTTGTTATGTCAGCTTTGAATCTAAGCTTCTAAATTACCCACCTCGTTATACCAGGACGGAATCTTATTTACTATGAGCGGTTCATTTTAATGCTTTTTCCTTTTTAAGTCTTTAATTTTCAGAAAGAACACTGTTTGGGATATGGCATGAAACATTTCATGGAGACATGCTAATGTGCTAGTTAAAGGGGTTCCTACATATTCTTGATATTTCTCATCTTCACAAGTGAAGGACACACATAGTGCTGTCCTCATTTTACCTGGGAGGAGCCTGAGGGTCAGAGGGACTAAGAAGTCCTCCAACATCACTAGCTTCTGAGTAGATGGGCCAGATTTCTTTCCACACATCATCTGTTGCTGAGTAAAAAGTTCACTAAAAAGTGGCACTCCTGGCAGACCCAGTGTTTGCTCACATCTGTAGGGTCTGGGCTGCTGTGCTCATGAAGTCTTTAGTGAACAAGGCAATGTCCACCACAGGCTGTCTTTCCAAGAACAGGACAGAAGGCAACATACAACAAGAACATAAGCAGCATACAGTGATTGACTGCTTCCTCATTTTTTCCTTTCAAGCAGATTTTTGGATTTTGATTGCTACAAAATCAAGTGGTTTCTTAGATGCCTAGACAGCATATTAAAAAGCAGAGACATTATTTTGTCAACAAAGGTCCGTCTAGTCAAGGCTATGGTTTTTCCAGTAGTCATGCATGGATGTGAGAGTTGGACTATAAAGAAAGCTGAGCACCGAAGAATTGATGCTTTTGAACTGTGGTGTCGGAGAAGACTCTTGAGAGTCCCTTGGACTGTAAGGAGATACAACCAATCCATCCCAAAGGATCAGTCCTGGGTGTTCATTGGAAGGACTGATGTTGAAGCTGAAACTCCAATACTTTGGCCACCTGATGCGAAAAGCTGACTCATTTGAAAAAAACTTGATGCTGGGAAAGATTGAGGACAGGAGGAGAAGGGGACAACAGAGGATGAGACAGTTGGATGGCATCACCGACTCAATGGACATGGGTTTGGGTAGACTCCGGCAGTTGGTGATGGACAGGGAGGCCTGGCGTGCTGCAGTTCATAGGGTCACCAAGTCAGACAGGACTGAGCAACTGAACTGAACTAGATGCCTAGAATCTGGCTGTTAATCCAGCCAGTTCCTTAACACTTAACTGCAAATCATTAGTTCTGAGCTTTCCTCCTGGCCCACTTCTACAAAACCTATGGTACCCAACCCATAACTCTACTGACCAGTGGGATTCCAGTGTGTGGGTCTGTGACATCATCTGCAGTGGTACATTTGGTAAAGAAGGCTACTGGGTGAGAGAACATTTGGTCTGATGGTATCAATGAACATTTACCAAGTATCAGATACCAAGACAAAAGTAGTTATTGCTTTCATGGAGCTCACAATTTAATAGAAAACAAATAATTACAATATAATCTAAACACAACACAAGTGTGAATACTTCTTTTTAAATCTCTGCCAGAAGGCTGGCTGCTGGAGGTGAGCCATCAAAAATTCATTTTTTCCTAATTCTATGGGGAAACTTTTTCACAGAAAACTGATGACTTCATTTATAAAATGCACTTTTTAAATATTCTTTGCTGAAGTAAATGTTTAATATCACTCTCAAGGAATTAAGCATCTTTGTTCCTTCAAAAAAAATACATTCTTCTGTCTGGCATAATCATGAGCATATATAGTTACATACATTGTATATATTGTATACATATACAACATATATGTACACACACATACTCCAGGCTGCAGCCCATAGGGTCGCACAGAGTCGGACACAACTAAAGTGACTTAGCACACATGCACGCATACACTGTATACAGTAAGAGTGTACGTAAGGATCCACACACTTTAGGAGCCTCAATCACATGATGGCCAACCTGCATGACAGCAGGAATCTCTGCAGAAGGCACCCAACAACCTCTGGGCCCAACTGTTAACATAGGGATTGGCTGAGCAGGAGCCAAGAGCGGGCAATTAAAAAATCTGTAGGGGAAAAATACACTATGAGGGCATGAAAGCTTGACATTTACATCATTAAGGTCATGTCCCCGGAATCTGCATCCTGGCCTGGACCCTCCTTTTCCCACACAACTCACCAACACAGGTGAGAATTAACCCTAGGCCAGCTCACCTTCACTACTTCGCTCACATCCAGGTCACCTCTCTCATCTTTCACGGGCATCTGTTTGGAAAGGCAGAGTGGTGAAATTTTAATATTAGCTCAAGGAGAACATAATTAAGGAAATACATCTCCATAAAGTTAGATACCAAATTGCATTTTATTATCCTTTGAGTGTGCGCTCTCCGTGTTAACTCTGCTCCTGCATACATACGAAGAACCAAGTGGATTATGATACTTAACTATGGACAATTAGTAAGTCATCACAATTCAACGTACAATACAGCATATAAAAACAGAATTAAGATTACATAGCAGGCATGCATAGTCAAAAAAAAAAAAAAACCTTCAAAAATAACAGCAGATACCTCACCCATTAAGGATTTCCTGGCAGCATAACACCATGTAATAAAGTAATTTCGTTGCTAATGCTGTGAGCCTGTTATTTCACCAAATCTGTTCCCAGAAAACAACAAAGAAATCTTCTATGAATATTCTGTAAGATTTTCGGGTTCTACAGACTGCTTTTCAAGCTACTCTGCTACAGGAGCTCACAAACCAGCACTTCAAGTCAGCGCACAGCAGTACTGTGGCTCGGGTTGCTGGCTATGGGTCACAGTGCTGTCTTGTACACTATGCGGGCTGTGATAATGATTTATGTCTTTTATGGCATTTTGACTATATTTTATTTTCTAAAAAGTGGAAAACAGAAAAATGAAAGTTAACGGCGACAGTTAACATTAAGCTGTTAACACTGAAAAGGTATTTCATAAATTTACTAAAATCAGCACAAGATGGAGATGGATGTGCCTGCTGAAAGATGTGAAACTTTCAACATCAGCTGGGACACTAACCAGAGTTAAGCTGGTTGACGGTAATGTCTGGATGTGACAGAAATGAAATGAAGAATATCTGTGATGAATTAAGGATATGTCATCGAAGACTAACTATTTTGAATCTTTTTTTTTTTTTAAATCTCTGGCAGTGGAGCAAACATTGTTCAACCGAGACCCTTCTGTAGGACAGCATTATCTGTGGAGGGTTTCCCTGGTGATTCAGCAGTAAAGAATTTACCTGTCAATGCAGGAGATGCGAGTTCGATTCCTGTGTCAGAAACATCCCCTAAAGAAGGACATGGCAACCTACTCCAGGAGAACTTGCCTGGAGAATCCCATGGACAGAGGAGCCTGGTGGGCTACAGTCCATGGGATTATAAACAGTCGGACTAGACTGAGCGACTAAACGGCATTATCTGTGGAAGTAGGGGTGGCCTCCTCCTCATCCAGCTCAAACGTCACCATCTCTGGGAACCCCTCCTCTAACCCTCAGACAATCCCCACACCCCCTGCTGGCCCCCAGGCATTCTCTACACCCACAGCAGTGACCTATCAGCATCTTGGCCACTACACTGTGAGCCCCGAAAAGAAAGACACTATCTCACTGATCTTCCTATTGAATGACCAATAGATGTTTGACAAAGTTTCTTTTACATGACAGAAAATACATGCTCCACGGGCATGATTTCTCTAACCTTGCCACTTTTTCCATAGAGAGCACAGAGAAGGAAAAATTCCTCTTCCAAATAGTCTTCCATGGTTCTGTGTAGTCCCTGAGGAAAAAGTATGTAGTAAAATCAGGATACCATGTGTCGAGTGAAACTGGGCAGGTTAAAATTATTTTACTTCCAATTAATGCTTCCCTGATAGTTCAGTTGGTAAAAGAATCTGCCTGCAATGCAGGAGACCCTGGTTCAATTCCTAGGTTGGGAAGATCTGCTGGAGAAGGGACAGGCTCCCCACTCCAGGATTCCTGGGCTTCCCCTGTGGCTCAGCTGGTAAAGACTCCCCCTGCAACGTGGGAGACCTGGGTTCAATCCCTGGGTTGGGAAGATCCCCTGGAGAAGGGAAAGGCTACCCACTTCAGTATTCTAGCCTGGAGAATTTCATCGATGAGTGACTTTCACTTTTCACTTTTCTAGTTAACAGAGAAAAGAAGCTAAGTTCAAATATAGTGAAGGGAATTAAGTTTGGGGCATGGGCGTTAACAGCTATAAAACATTAAAAATGTTTTAACTGTTGTTCTCTGATGAGAATCCTTCAGCAGAGGTGTGAAAAATAATCCCAGGATAAACATATATTCCCTAGTAGAAGATAAACATTTACTAGGGAATGAGTAGAAAATTTTTTATTTCAGAGTTTACTTCCTAGAGACAAGAAAAAATAAATTTTGGGCCTTGGTCAAACTGCCTCTGGGACTGGAAAGTTCCAAATCACTGTGAAGAGCAGACTTATCACTTCTCAGCTTCACTGAAGAGTATATGATTTGCTAAGTGGGGGAAAAAAATGAATGAATGAAAAGGACGACAGGATGAATGAACAAATGTGACTGTGCTACCTTAGACCTTAACAAAAAATCTGAAAAAACAGCCACCAAGCATGTAAAGCCATCGCACTGAATGTTCCTGCCTTAACTGTCTCCACAATGACTACCTTCTACCACATACAAGTGACAGCAGAAGCAGCCCTGTCACAAAATATGCAGGATGTCTGGAATCTGGTTACATCGTTACACAGTTATCACTAAAAATAAATGGGAATAAATATTCTCTCTCCCCCCCAAAAGCAACTTAATGTAATCATGTCAAACCATGTTGATACTCTGATTTACTAGGTTGGCTTCTATTTACTCAAATAAAACCCAGAATTCAAGTGCTAACATCGGGAACATCTTACTTGATGTTTGTTACCTACAAGCAGTTAGAGCCTAGCAACAGATAAAAGCAATCATCAAAATAAGAGTAACTCTTAACAGTGGACTTATCGATGTTTTATAGTCACTTGAGGATACTGGTAAAATTCTGTTTTCTTCAGCTGTAAAAAGGTCCCTTAGCATATACGGAATAACAAATGATACCTTCAGAATAATAGTTACTCAAACTATGGGAATAATACAAATCATTACTTCTAATGTTTGGAAAAAATTGCACTTGTTGAGAAAAGATCACTTAGACTTTTCTCACTTATAAATTTCTAAGATTTGATCTGGCTGCCAATATGGAAAAAATCATTTCATGTGGCAGTTACTCCTATATCATCTGTCTTCTCTATTAATCTGCAAGCTCTTTCAGAGAGGGGACCATGAGCCCACACACTGCAACTAGAGAGTAGCCCCTGCTCTCTGCAACTAGAGAAGAGCCTGTGCAGCAACGAAGATCCAGCACCGCCAAAGATAAATAGGTAAGTTATAACAAAATAGCAAAAAAGGGAGGGGATCGTGACCCAGTCACTGCTATTACCACCACAACACATGGCTCAGAAGAAAATGTAAGATATTTGTTGAAAGCATCTTTTGAATACAGCCTTTTGTTGACTGCAGACAGTCTATACTGGAGTTTCTTCTCTTTTTGCCTCATCCTAACTGGAAAGATCTTTTCCATAGCTGCCCCCAGTTTACTGGAATAAAAGATAAAAAGACAGGTGAGGGAAGAGAAGACAAAGGAGAAGAGCAGAGGAAGGGAATTCAAAGGCAAAAAAAAAGAAACAAGAGAAAGAAACGGGATCTAATTAGAGAAGTGACTGCCTCTTGCTGGACTTCGGGACATCTTTGTTCCCAGTAGAAGGAAATCCTGCTAATATGCTGAGATCGCGCCACACTAATCCAGGGGTTTGTTTTGTTTCCCCACCACATCCCTCCACCACTGCAGATAATTAATTTCACTGGTTTCTGGTTTGTTTCTGTTTCTTTTTGCAAAATAAGTATATATATATATTTATGTGTTTTTATTTCCCAATTCCTCCTTATATAAAAAATAGCATACTTCACATACTCTTTTGCAATCTTTTTTTTTTACCTAACAATGTATCCTGGAAAGTACTCTATATCAGCTAATAGAAATTTTTAAGCACCAGCATATCCTGGGTGCTCAAGGAAACAAAAAAATAGCTCTTCTCAGTGTCTTTGATTAATTGCAATTATCTTAACTCTTTTAAAATTAGAATGATATAAAACAGGTCATTCCATTTATTTGACTAATCAGGTTAAGACATAACTACATGTATGGCAGATGAAAATTACCACACTCAAAGAAATCACATTCAGTAAGATTCAATTAACACTAAATATAATATTAACATCACTTCATTTTTGTCAGAATGCCTTTGAAGATTTAAAAATGGTTCACAATTACTTACTGTTATGCAGTACTATGAAACAAATGTCAAAATCTGTAGCACTGTGGAAAATGTGTTTTGTCTTTCTTTTTTCTGGTCTTGTTGCATATTACAGCATTTTAGTTCTCTACTCAGGGATTGGACCCACACCCAAGGCAGTGTGTGGAGTCGCAACTACTGGACCCCCAGGGAATTCCCTGGTTGGTTTTGTAACATTATTCCGATGTGATACAAATAGAGAAAACGCGCTTCCCCAGTTTACACTACTTGAAGAAGACAGTTTGTGGAATATAGGTGAGGATTATAATCATCTCATCCTGTTATCTATTTGATTTTACCTGGCCATTACTAATAACAATGTTATAGTAATATGTCAACATATACATCTTAAAATCCATTAATACACACATAGAGTGCCACATCAAAGATGTGATAAACATGGATTCTAAATAACAGCAATAATAATCATAGCTAAAATAAATAGTTACCCAAACTATTGCCAAACACTAAGTGCCTTATCTCATTCAATCTTTATAATAGCCAGAAGAAACAGGTATCATCATTGCCTCTGTTTAACAGACATATTTCAATACTTTGACCAACAGTCACCAGCCAGTCAGGGTTGGAGCCAGGATTCATTTCAATGCCCTTGATCTTGGGACTTTCCCCTGTACTGCAGGGATATTTTAAGTTTTCCTGTGTACATTACAGATGGTTTCATTTTGTACTGACTGGTTGGGAATATTCTCTCCAAAAATGTTTGTATCTGATTGTTTTAAATTTCTGGAGCCCAGTATTCAGTCATCTTTAATCCCCTTCCTTCTAGATCTTTGTGAAGTTGTCTTCTAGAGTAAGGTTAATGTGACTGAAAACAAAAAATACATAAATAAATTCTATTACAGAAAAATAGAATAGGAAAAGAACATACCACCTTGCATAGAACATACCACTGGCTTCAAAAAGTCAGTATTTATCTGAGAAAAATATAGTTTAAAAATTGTATCAGTTAAATTTACTATTAAAAGTCAGCAGTAGAGGTGCTCAATTATAAAAAGAATTAATATTATAAAACATAACTTTCAGATATTATAAGTTTGGGGAAAAGGCTTCAACAATATGGACACTGAAACTTACCCAAAGACACTTAAAGTTTAATCTATAGTATTTCAACATAAAAAGTGCAAGGGAAACCATCTGGAAAAGGAAAAAAAGCAAAATTTTCAATTTTGGAAGAAGGTATAGAAAATATCTTTACGACCTCAGGGCAGGGAAAGATTTCTTAACTGAGACACAAAAGCACAAACCACAAAGAAAAGACTGGTAAATTTTACCATACTAAAGCTTAAAACTTTGGCATTATAAAAGACAAAATGAACAAAAGGAAAAACATGCCCACAGAGTGGAAAAACAGATTTTCAACATATATAACTGATAGCTGGCAAATAATTTATATCCATAATATATAAAGAATACCTAAAAGCAGAAAAAGAAAGACAAACAATCCAATTTAGAAATGGAAAGAGGACAGAGGCAATTCACAGAAGAAGAAATTAACAAACATACCCACAGAAAGTATCATGGAAATGTAATCACGAGATAGAACTCACCAATCAGATCTGTAAAATTAAAGGGGATAATACACAGTGTTTGTGAGGATAAAGATCAAAAGGCACATTTTACTCATATTACTAGAGGGAATGTAAACTGGTACAATCACTTTTAGAGCAACTCAACAATATTTAGACTAGAACAGTATCTTTCAAGCTTTTTTGATACATATCTGTACCTGAAACAAAAGTTTCACAAAATCATTCTTGCTACATGAGATACTAAGGGATAACCTCTTTCCTATTTTTTTCTATTTCACATCATTCTAGTCTACCCGGGAGATAGTGAAGGGCTCCAGGAGACAGTAACGGACAGGGAAGTCTGGCATGCTACAGTTCACGGGGTCACAGAGTTGGTTACAACTCAGCAACTGGACAACAATTCTACTCCTACCCTAATTTACCCTTTTCTATTTAATGTTTCAATGTTGGTTTCAGCCCACTAAAATAACTTCAGAGTTGGACTGTGAAGAAGGCTGAGTGCCGAAGAATTGATGCTTTTGAACTGTGGTGTTGGAGAAGACTCTTGAGAGTCCCTTGGACTGCAAGGAGATCCAACCAGTCCATTCTGAAGGAGATCAGCCCTGGGATTTCTTTGGAAGGAATGATGCTGAAGCTGAAACTCCAGTCCTTTGGCCACCTCACGCGAAGAGTTGACTCATTGGAAAAGACTCTGATGCTGGGAGGGATTGGGGGCAGGAGGAGAAGGGGACGACAGAGGATGAGATGGCTGGATGGCATCACTGGCTCGATGGACGTGAGTCTGAGTGAACTCCGGGAGTTGGTGATGGACAAGAGGCCTGGCATGCTGCGATTCATGGGGTCACAAAGAGTCGGACACAACTGAGCGACTGAAATGAACTGAACTGAAGATAACTTCAAGATCATTAATAAATCACGTCTTGAAAAACATTAGCCTAGATGAAACTCTAGGAAGGCAATGGCAACCTACTCCAGTATTCTTGCTTAGAGAATTCCATGGACAGAGGAGCCTGGTGGGCTACAGTCCATGGGGTCACAAAGAGTCGGATATGACTTTGCCTGTGTGTACTGAACTGTAACTTCCTCCAATTTTAAAGGAAAACTGGAGAAGGAAATGGCAACCCACTCCAGTGTTCTTGCCTGGAGAATCCCAGGGACAGGGGAGCCTGGTGGGCTGCCGTCTATGGGGTCGCACAGAGTTGGACACGACTGAAGCGACTTAGTAGTAGTAGATGAAACTCTAGAGCATATACAAGATTGTTTGCCAATAGGAAAACATTAGAAATAGCGAATAGAACTGATCAACAGGCTCCATCGACAAAATTTACAAATCGTGCATACTACAAAACAATTAAAACAAATTATCCAGAATCAACACAGGTAAGTCTCCAAAACAATTCTGATCAAAAATCACTGTCATAGAATGATGCACATGATACACTATTTGATAAAGTTTTAAAACATGCAGAAAACAATACTACTTTAATGTGTAATGGATACTGACATACTCAGGGCTGGACTTTGATGGAAATGTTTTCATAAGAAAGTTCAGACCAGAGGTAATGCCAAAGGCAAAATTTGTCATGTAATTCTATCAATGAACTAGTGTAATTTGGTTTTTCCAATTGACAAGAGAATTTTCAAGATTTTAAGCTCAAGTTAAATTAATCATCTGAGTATGAAGGAAGGATACAGTTAACCAATAGTAAGGGAAACAAAATTGTAGAATCAGAATAAACCATTCTAATACTGTCTTTACCATGAACATAAGAATTCAATAAAGGCTTGATACTGACAATTCATAAACCACAATTTCTCTCATCATCAGTGAGATAAAAGTCTACCAACACCACAGGAAGATATTAACTCAATAACATAGAGAAAGGAGAGTATCTTAAATGCCAGGGAAGAAGGATCTGAAATAGAAAAAAAGTGCATTAGAATGTGATTTTACTTCTGGTCTCACTCTGCTTACAAATTTCCCCCTCTTCTGAACAGGAGGGAGACCCAGGGCAGAGGCTGGCGTTTGCATTGGGAAGCTCTTCTTCACAGTGACAGTGTCGCGGCATAAGATCATCCCATGTGATACCCACAATATATGCTGCTTTGCTGTTTTTCCCTTACGTCAATTTTGGGATATATAACTTGGCTCATGTATTTTACTCAATTACTCAAATTAAAAAGTGCCTTGTGCTTTGAAAAATAGTTTTTATGCATTTCCTCACTTTGTTGAAATGCAATGAAAGAACAATGTTATCATGGAATTTTAACATACTGATATTTTGCCTTGCAATATAAAAAGAAATAGAATAAGTACCTTTTCCAGCCAGAAGCTCCTGCCACTGACATCTGCCTTCAGAGGCTCCAAACAAGACACTCAAGAGCCAATGTTCCAAGTTTTTGTAAGAGTAATTTTCTTTTTTTCCACCAAACCACATAGCATGTGGGGTCTTGGCTCCCTGACCAGGAATCAAACCTCTGGCCCCTGCAGTGGAAGCACAGAGTCCTAACCACTGGACCACCGGAGAATTCCCACAAGAGTAACTTCCAAAACCAAATATGTATCAACTTAGGTAATCTTTTGCATGACATTTCCTACTTTGGCTGTTTCTCTAAACTTGTAGAGTTCAATAATTTATTTCTAAACTATCCCTGTTTGGGACAGATTAACTTCTTTCTGTACATACTGTATTTTGAGAGTTTTATCTGTACTTTTAATAATAACACAGTTAAAGATCAGTGGACAGGACGACAGTCCTTCAGTAAAACTGAACACAATAAACATACCCATTTCTAATCCTCTTGAAGAACAGATCAAATAATTCATTTATCTGTTCAAAGCATATAATAAGCAATCTCTACATGTTATTACTGGTAACCAGTATTATTCAGTGTTTGTTAATATGGCAATGTATCATATTACTTGATAATACCTCTGACCTAATTAGTTAAACTGATAAATGGGCATTCATTTGCCTAATTCATTCAAAAGATATTGACTTAGTGCCTGCAGTAGGCACTAAATTGAAAGCAAATATGTAAAAAAATAAAAATATCCTGGAGCAAAAGGATATCATAGCTGCCTGTGTCAATATTACCCCAGCCCAGTAGTAAGCATGGGCCTCAAGCACTAATAAACGAGACACACCATCTACCAGAGAATGCATTTTCCATGGAAATTGTTATTGTACAGTTAATTAGAAGCTCCTAAATGCTGGTATCTGTTCTCTAGAAGTGATCCCAGAAGAAAAATGAAAAATAAGAAAATTATTTTTTTGCAGAGAAAGCCTCAAAGCTCAGTTGGTAAAGAATCCGCCGGCAATGCAGGAGACCCTGGTTCGATTCCTGGGTTGGGAAGATCCCCTGGAGAAGGGAAAGGCTACCCATTCCAGTATTCTGCCCTGGAGAATTCCATGGAGAAGTCCATGGGGTCACAAAGAGTCAGACATGACTGAGAATAAGCCCAGTGTCATATATTTTCAAAATTCAACTTCACAGTATGAAATCAACTCTAAAGCTATGCTTGAGAAACTTAATACATAAAAAAGTTTTCTTGCAATACAACGCTCAATGCTTTTTTAACAAATTTGCCTATCTGGGCAACACAGCTGATGATGCTTTTATAATCGAAGAAACAGGGCATGAAGGAAAACCAATGTCTTTTAAGACACCAGCATACAGCTGACAGTATCAGTGTGTCGATGAGCTCCAGACCAAGTAAATGTCAATGCAGTAATGATGCTGCCAACCCGCATGCTGACCTGAGCCCTTAAATGGCATGTCATCTGAAACTTAGAAATAATATAAGTATGTATAAATGTAATATAAGGTAATTAAACATGATCCCAATGATCCCTTGCCAAAAAGAATGGTAGGGATAACTTACCTCCACTTGAATGAGGTGTCATAAATCAATGACAAATGACAGTAAGATCCCTCCCTATAAAACTGCCAACTAAAGTGGGTCAATTATAGACAGGATGGACAAGACTGAAAAACTAAAAGCCCAACTAAAACCAATGCACAACTTCAAAGGGAATGGTATTGCCACATGTTTATGAAAAACAGCAAAATAACTTATGAAACATAGAAACATAGTTGCCATTTTAATGATTTCATTGTAGTTTCCAAATTTCACTAAGAGTGATGAAGCAGACCTTCAATCCAAAGCAAACCTGCATTTAGTTAGAAGAGATTACCAAGCTCATCAGCATTGATCTTTTCAGAGAAGCACAGCAAAGTGCCACTTTCAAATATGAAAAATCATCAACATAAACTATACAAATATGTTTAGATTGTGGCTCAAGATGGTAAAGAATCTGCCCACAATGCAGGAGACCTGGGTTTGATCTCTGGGTCAGGAAGACCTCCTGGAGAAGGGAATGGCTACCATTCCAGTATTCTTGCTTGGAGAATTCCATGGAAAGAGGAGCCAGACTCGGACACGACTGAGCAACTAACACTTTCACTTTCACACACTAGCTAAAATGAACAGGTACTTGAGACATTTGTAAATCCATTTGAAGTTTAGATCCTTATAGATCTAATATAATTTTTTAAGCTCTTAACACAGCTATTAAATAGCATTTTGTTAAAAAATCTCTGCCCCACAATGTAACTTCAACATGGTAGCCCCTTGGCCTTCACTCATTTCCATTTGCAATTCACACTGTTCAGTCAAATACACTCAGCATAACACAGAATATATTGCAATGTGATCACAATTCATGATTTATTCACATACTATCATCCACTGGTACATGTCAGCTCAGAACGTCTTCCATGGGGACATATACATACTAGATATGAGTTCAGGTTACAACAGCAAGGCTGAGATATATAAAAGGTACACTCTAATGTCAGATTAATGCTGAAAAAAACTATTATGTCTTAAATTCCCTGGAGACTTTCACGTTAAGATGAGCTCGCCAAGTGAATCACACAAATGTCCCTTCTGAATAATGAAAGCAAGGAGGATCCTACCAGCCTTCTATTGAAGGACACTATGAATATCCCTTCAGAGAAGGAAGTTTATCTGCTCCTTTTAAGTAAATATCCTCATTTAGGGCTTCCCTGGTGGCCCAGTGGTTAAGAATCCACTTGCCAATGCAGTGGACACAGGTTCGATCCCTGGTCTGGAAAGATCCTACATGCCAAGGGACAACTCAGCCTGTGTGTCACAACTACTGAAGCCTGTGTGCCTAGTAAGAGAAACCGCTATGGGAAGCCTGAGCACTGTAACAAAGAATAGCCATTGCACAACAGTGAAGACCTGTGCAGCCAAAAACAAACAGGCAAACATATTTTAAAAAAAGAAAAAAAACCTCATTCAGCCCTCCATGTTCAGCTTTGAACAGGAGTCCCTGATGTCACACTACAACCCTGATCATTCCATTCCACTCCATAATTCCATTCCCCTTCAAAGAGATTCTCAAATCTTTCCTGGTCAGTTCTGATTTACAGGAAGTCAATTTCAGTAAACCTCAAAGGTAACAGCATCCTCAGTTCAGTTCAGTGGCTCAGTTGTGTCCGACTCTTTGCGACCCCATGAATTGCAGCACGCCAGGCCTCCCTGTCCATCACCAACTCCCAGAGTTCACTCAGAGTCTTTTCCAATGAGTCAACTCTTCACATGAGGTGGCCAAAGGACTGGAGTTTCAGCTTCAGCATCATTCCTTCCAAAGAAATCCCAGGGTTGATCTCCTTCAGAATGGACTGGTTGGATCTCTTTGCAGTCCAGGGGACTCTCAAGAGTCTTCTCCAACACCACAGTTCAAAAGCATCAATTCTTCGGTGCTCAGCCTTCTTCACAGTCCAATTCTCACATCCATACATGACTACTAGAAAAACCATAGCCTTGACTAGACGGACCTTAGTCGGCAAAGAAATGTCTCTGCTTTTGAGTATGCTATCTAGGTTGGTCATAACTTTTCTCCAAGGAGTAAGCGTCTTTTAATTTCATGGCTGCAATCACCATCTGCAGTGATTTTGGAGCCCAAAAAAATAAAGTCTGACACTGTTTCCCCATCTATTTCCCATGAAGTGATGGGACCGGATGCCATGATCTTCGTTTTCTGAATGTTGAGCTTTAAGCCAACTTTTTCACTCTCCTCTTTCACTTTCATCAAGAGGCTTTTTAGTTCCTCTTCACTTTCTGCCATAAGGGTGGTGTCACCTGCATATCTGAGGTTCCTAGGGGCATTTTAATTTCACTTTAGCCATGTGATAAATCCAAAATTAAATATGACAAACTCCTAGAGTCATCAGCAAATCCCCTGGGTACTCTACATTTATAGTTTTAAATTAATAGCTTTTGATGTTTAAACACAGTGTTTGTAATCCACTTAAGTAAAGGACCCAAAGGGAAAAACACTTCACTTTCTAAAACTGTTCCTCTCCATCAGCCTCTTTCTCTAAGCATCCTTTAATTATGTACTGCAATTTGGCCAGGCTTGTCTGGTTCATTGAGAAACCTCTAAGAGCAATAATTTAGTACCTTAAAGCATGACGTCCTATCAGGTGACTCTTCAACACAGTTTCAAATAAAGAAAATCAATGACTACTCATACAAAACAACTTCACCTGGTCATCCATAGTCAGAGGGACATCAAGAAACAATTGCAAAGTGCAGTGAAATGTGAAGAGAATACACATTTTTCCTCCACCCATCTGTAGTATTTGTTTGGCTCGTCTTATCCATTCAAGAGCCCAGTCTCTTCATCTGATGTGCTGCATTAAACTGTAAAACTATGAATATTGTGAAGTTTTTGGAAAAGATATTTTTTCACCTATCACAAAGGAAAGTTACATTAGCCACAATGGACATGCTGTGGGGTCCCATGAAACACACAGTAGAGAATGGTGGGGAGAAAAAGTTTTCCCAGAAAGATAATTCAATTCTAAAAACCAGTTTTCCACCATGAACGTCACCTTCAGTTTATCCTTCAGACTTACCATAACCACGCTGTTTAAAATTGCAACCCACATCTAAATTCTCACTTCCCTTTCTCTGCTCTCCTTTTTTTCATTTTTTTATAGCACTTACAATTTTCTAACACAATAAATAATTAAATATGTTTGTTGTTAATCATTCTCTGCTAGAATTTAAGCTCCAGAGGAAATCTTTGTCTATTTTGTTCACTGACATACTCTAAACACCTAAGACAATCTTATACAAACTAGTCACTCAGAAAACGTTTTTTGAATGAATGAATGAATCCACATTGAGACTTTAGTATAAAAATATTCTAGAGCTAAATACCAATTTCATGTGCACAGTTAACAAAATCTACTGGGACTTCCCTAGTGGTCCAGTGGCTAAGACTCCATGCTCTCAATGAAGGGGGCCCATGCTCCATCCTTTGTCAGGGAACTCGATCTCATGCGTCTCCACTAAGAGATCACATTCTGCAACAAAGATCTCACATGCAGCAACAAAGACAGACGATTCCGAGTGACACAACCAAGACCCAGCGCAGACAAACTAATAAATAAATGTTGAAAAAAAAAAAAAAGACAGTGATAAGTGCTACAAAGCCAAATAGAGGATTGAAAAAAAAAGCCTAAGGCGATGGAGAGTGAGAGAAGTGCCTTTTTAGATGAGGTAGTCACCTTTGAAGTGATGGCTATTAATTTGAGATCCAATTAATGAAGTTCAGTGCCATGCAGATTTGGGTAGAGGGGTTAAGTGAACTTTGAACATGGAGGAAATGCACACTGCTGAGGGTGGAGGCAGGCTTCCTAAGTCCAGAAACAACAGTAAGGCCTGTGCAAAATGAGCGGAGTGTGCAAGAATGTCGTATCCATTCCTTTTGCGTGCATGGGTGCTACGTCCCTTCAGTCCTGTCAGGCTCTGCGCCCCTATGGACTGTAGCAAGCCAGGCTCCTCCTTCCATGGGATTCTCCAGGCAAGAATCCTGGAGTGGACTGCCATTTCCTTTTCCTTCCCCACCCAGGTATGGAACCAGGGTCTCTTGGGTCTCCTGCACTGGCACATGGATTCTTTACCACCAGCGCCACATGGGACGCCCCCTATTGCTTTTACCCGCACTTAATAACGTGTATATCGCCTAACGCCCTGGAAAAGAGAGATTACATTTCACCTAGAGTACTCAGATTCTCTGATAGTAAATGCTTCTATTCCAGCCTCCGAATAGCTGTATCAGCACATCATATCAGATTACAAGGCACACGGCAATATTGTTAAAAATCATTCCAAGAACAGCCACAGGAGTCACGAAACTGACCTAAGTACCACTGACCAAGAAGGTGCAAAGTCAAGTAGGAACGTAGTACTAGAAAGGTGCAAAGCTAGGAGCCTCAATAAACATCAGTGACTGTCACTTCCTAGTCTGGGGGAAAGATCTTCGTGGCAAAGCACTGTTTGAGAACGCTACACCCTTTTACTCGGCTCTGACAAAGATTAAGTGGCCAAGCGCAGTACCAGTCAGTTCTTCCACATGTGTTTTGTTACAGTCCTGGGCTCGAACTGTTCAGACCTATTATGTAATTTCCCAAAGAACAAAAAGCAAAAAGTTCCCTTTGGACTCGCCTTCCAACTCAGGCAGGAAGTTCTTTCTCCACCTGGGCGGAGCACTTGGAAAGTTTTCAGCGTCTCAAAAAATCTCTGCTTCCAGGGCAAATATCTTCCAGCTTAAAATAAAGACTGAAGGCTATTTCTCCCCATCCCCCCACAGCAGTTCCCAAACAGCTTGGCCTAGCTTTTCGTCAGACTTCCTGCACTATCCCTTGATATCAGGACCAAATGTTGGCAAAGTGAGTTTAGCGCACCGGTTCGGGCCCGGAAGCTGGGAGAAATAGAGATGTACAGGACGGGAACCCAGGATTGAGGTGACGCAAACGAAAACCGCAGCTTCAAGGAGGTGCGGAGAGCGGGAAAGGAAGGCGAAGCCCCGAGGCAGTTGCCTCACCCGCGCTGACCTAAGGAGGAGAAGCCTCCAGGCGGGTGATGGGCCCTGGCGAGATGCGACACGCGACCCTCGCGAGGCCGCGCCACTTCCGCCAGCGACTCACGCATGCGCACCTCACGCCGCCTCGGTCCGAGACCTGGGTCGGGGTACTATCCCTGGGCCGCGCGCCCTGCCGCCGCCCGCGGCTGTGCGCACGCGCGCCGACACCTGGGCCCTAGTACGGCAAGAGTGTCGCCCCCGAGCCCCGCGCCCAGGCCTCGCCGGAGGACTTGCGCACGCGCAGAGACGCCTAAGCAAGCGGCCCCGGGCGGGGCTCTCGCCCCAGGGGCTACTCTCGCAGCTGCCGCGCCCCGAGGTCGGGCAGGGGGGGCGGGGAGAGGTGGCTTCCCGCTGGGGGGATCTGCTAGGGGCCGGATTCGAGCCCGGCGCCCCCTTCTGACTTCCTGCGCCATCCCCTCTGCCCTTACCTCAACGCAGGCCCGAACCACATCCGCTCAGCCTCCCGGGTCGCCGTTACTGCTTGGTCGGGGGACCAGCGCAACGACCAGCTGGCGCCTCCCCCAGAAGCAGCAGGGACTCGGCGGGATGCGCCCGGATGCCCGATCGCCGAGGGAAGAGGAGGGGAGCGAACCCGAGGGGAGGGGAGGGGGCCGGGCGATGGCGCCTCGCCCCTCCTCCCCGCTGCCCCCCTGCCGCCCCCGCCCCCTTTCTCGCCTGTGAACGGACCCCTACGACTGGGCACCGGCCATCCCGCTGTGTGCACCTCTGCCCTTTCCTCAGGGATTCCCCTGTGGACGCACCCCACCTTCTCCAGGCTTCTGGTCCCCAAAGTCTTGGGAATTCGGAGATGCCTGACCCGGAAGGATGAGGCGCACAAAAGATGCTGGGGCAACCTCTTGTACAGTCCCACTCCCCAAACCAGTGCTGGCTTTTCGGCTGGTGGTCCCTCCATCAGGGAGTTCAGATCACTTCCACACACGGTTTCCCTGTTTCCCTTCACTGCTGTGGAGCTGAAGTCCTGTACCTTTCTAATCCAAAGGCCGAAATAATGAGTGATGGGAGCTGAGGCGGTGACCTGGGTTAGGTTACGTTGGGTCCTTTGGAACAACCGCGATCTCCGTTTATTGATCTGCAGTCATGTCTTGTATTACACTGCACTTCTCTTGGTCTTCGTAGATTTTCGTAAAATTCATCACAGCTTTATGTGTGTGTTGTTAGTCGCTCAGTCGTTTCCGACTCTGCCACCCCATGGACTGCAGCCGGCCAGGTTCTTCTGTCCATGGGATTCTCCAAGGCAAGAATACTGAGGTGGGTTGCCATTCCCTTCTCCAGGGGATCTTCCCCACCCAGGGATTGAACCCAGGTCTCCTGCACTGCAGGCAGATTCACAGCTTTGTAATCACAGCTTTATAATGTGCAATAATTTCTTCCACCTTGCTACAGTGACGTTGGGCCTAAGTGGGTTTTGGTATTGATAAAATGCGCTGTAACTGATATTGTTAAGCTGTTCCTATGAAGTAAACTAATTTCTTTTACACTGGTTTTTTAACACAGATTTTGAGGTAGGAGATAGATGGGCTCCACGTTGAAAATGTACAATCAATCACCCTTCTGCTTGCAGTTTTTGAGATAAGAGATAGATGGGCTCCAGTTGAGGAATTTACAGCCAACAAAAACAGGATACATAGCCAGTCTTTGTCTCTCACCTCAGGGGAATAATCATGGCAAGGACAAAGAAAGGGAAAAAAAAAAAAACCCAAACCCTGTCTGATAAGGGAGCCCTATCTGATAAGGGAGATAACTGCACATATGCAGAAAGGCTCCTTGGAGTCAAAAGTCAGAGGCTAAGTTCCAGGCCATAATGAGTCTTGCTTCTCCCAGAAGCCTTCACTTCAGAAATCCATCTTGGCTAGGGTGTGCATGGGCACCGCAGGGGAGGGTCCTGAGACAAATTAACTAGAGGGGACAGAGCAAGGTGACTGGCCTGAGGGAAGATGAAGACCTGGAAAACTGCCCCTCTATGACGGATTTAAGCTTCCAAAAGGCGTGATTCTTTCTCTCAGCTCCCCATGTACCTTTCCAAATGTATTTTTCTTTTCAATAAACTTTTAACTTTACTCTTTACCTTCTGCCTCCTCATCTGAATTTGTTCTTGACTAGGCAGGCAAGACTAGGGACTTTTAGCCCTAACTCCTGGCTCCTGTGGTCCAGTGATTAGGACTCCCGGTTTGGGAAACTAAGACCTTGCTTCCAGCCCCCGCTCACTGCTGTTTGCTTGCAAGCTGCCACTTACTGCTGCACGCATCTGAAATGTTTGACACAGGTTCGAAGTTCAAATGATTTACCAAAAGCAGCATAGCCGCATGGAGTAACTGAGATTTCAATTCAGAATGACCATGTCAGTCTTTTGTGTGGTTTGGCTTTTGTCATATCATTGAAGAAGCATCATTCTGGAACATCTAGCCACTTTTATGGCAGGCGCTATAGTTGGCAGGCATTATGTCTATCATCAGATCATAGTTCTCTGAGCCCCACAGGTCTTGCATTTATTTGATGTTAAGGGATATGAGCTGAGCAGAAGCCTTACATGCATGACGACATTGCATAAGACAAAGTCCCCCCACCCCACCCCACCAGACAACTAGTTATCCTTTGGCTTGCTTTTTTTGGCTGCACTGCTCAGCTTGTGGTATTTTAGTTCCCTGACCAGAGGTTGAACCCAGGCCCTGGCAGTGAGAGCCCAACATCCTAACCACATTCCATGTCCTGGAATGCTGGGGAATTCCCCCTTTTGGCCTTTTGATATAAACTAATAAAACTGTAAGTGAAAGTTCAGCTTGGAATTTTGATTTGAAAAGGATAATCAAAAGGAACTCCTTCAAGAGTGTTTATCTAACGGGGAGGGTGGCCAGATGAGGTGGGGTTATCACTTAAACTTACCTTCCATATACAATTACTTGTGATGTTTCTATCTCACTAGATTGTGAAACTCTTGAGGGCATAAGAAAGAAAGTGAAGTCACTCAGTTGTGTCCAGCTCTTTGCAACCCCATGGACTGTAGCCCACCAAGCTCCTCCATCCATGGAATTTTCCAGGCAAGAGTACTGGAGCGAATTGACATTTCCTTCTCCAGGGGATCATCCTGACTTAGGGATCAAACCCAGGTCTCCTGCACTGCAGGCAGACGCTTTACCCTCTGAGCCACCAGAGAAGCACCCTTGAGGGCATAGATCTTGCCTTATTATGTATGTGTCACAAAATGCTTAAGAATTGTTTGTGGAATCAAATTACCCTTGATTACGTGCCTTTTACTTCTCTGTAGCTCAAATGGTCAGAGAAGGCAATGGCATCCCACTCCAGTACTCTTGTCTGGAAAATCCTGTGGACAGAGGAGCCTCGTAGGCTGCAGTCCATGGGGTCGCTAAGAGTTGGATATGACTGAGCGACTTCACTTTCACTTTTCACTTTCCTGCATTGGAGAAGGAAATGGCAACCCACTCCAGTGTTCTTGCCTGGAGAATCCCAGGGATGGGGGAGCCTGGTGGGCTGCTATCTATGGGGTTGCACAGAGTCAGACATGACTGAAGTGACTTAGCAGCAGCAGCAGCTCAAACGGTAAAGAATCTGCCTGAGAGGCAGGAGACCAGGATTTGATCCCTGAGTTGGGAAGTTCCTCTGGAGAAGGGAATGGCAATCCACTCCAGTATTCTTGCCTGGAGAATTCCATGGATGGAGAAGCCTGGCAGGCTACAGTTCATGGGGTCCCAAAGAGTCAGACACGACTGAGTGACTAACACAGTATGTGCCTTTGGGTCCTCAAATATGCTTTGCTACTACATGAAAAGACCTAAGCATAAACATGAATACATAGTCTACTTTCATTTGGGATGGTTTGTGCCAGTTCTCCTGGACCTGATAGCCTGGTTAGACACACCTCTAAAGTGTTCTGTTCAGTTCAGTTGCTCAGTCGTGTCCAACTCTTTGCAACCCCATGGACTGCAGCAAACCAGGCTTCCCTGTCCATCACTAACTCCCGGAGTTCACCCAAACCCATGTCCATTGAGTCAGTGATGCCATCCAACCATCTCATCCTCTGTTGTCCCCTTCTTCTCCTGCCTTCAATCTTTACCAGCATCAGGGTCTTTTCCAATGAGTCAGTTCTTCCATCAGGTGGCCAAAGTATTAGAGTTTCAGCTTCAGCATCAGTCCTTCCAATGAATATTCAGGACTGATTTCCTTTACTATTGATTGGTTGGATCTCCTTGCAGTCCAAAGGACTCTCAAGAGCCTTCTCCAACACCACAGTTCAAAAGCATCAATTCTTCGGTGCTCAGCTTTGTTTATAGTCCAACTCTCACATCCATATGTGACTACTGGAAAAACCATAGCCTTGACTAGATGGACCTTTGTTGGCAAAGTTATGTCTTTGCTTTTTAGTATGCTGTCTAGGTTGGTCATAGCTTTTCTTCCAAGGAGCAATTGTCTTTTAATTTCATGGCTGCAGTCACCATCTGCAATGATTTTGGAGCCCAAAAAACTAAAGTCTCTCACTGTTTCTATTATTTCCCCATCTATTTGCCATGAAGTGTTGGGACTGGATGCCATGATCTTAGTTTTCTGAATGTTGAGTTTTAAAGCAACTTTTTCACTCTCCTCTTTCACTTTCATCAAGAGGCTATTTGGTTCTTCTTTGCTTTCTGCCATAAAGGTGGTATCATCTATATATCTGAGGTTATTGATATTTCTCCCAGCAATCTTGATTCCAGCTTGTGTTTCATTTAGCCTGGCATTTCACATGATGTACTCTGCATATAAGTTAAATAAGTAGGGTGACAATATTCAGCCTTGATGTACTCCTTTCCCAATTTGGAACCACTCTGTTGTTCCATGTCCAGTTCTAACTGTTGTTTCTTGACCTGCATACAGATTTCTCAGGAGGCAGGTCAGATGGTCTGGTATTCCCATCTCTTGAAGAATTTTCCACAGTTTGTTGTGATCCACGCAGTCAAAGGCTTTGGCATAGTCTTAAGTGTGATTGATACTAATCCGAAAATGCTTTAAGTCATGGTTTTTTTTTTCTTTTAATACCTGATCAACCAGTTTTCTCCCTCCTGCTTTCCTTGTCGCATATTAGCATAACACTGAGTCTTCATTAAAAATCACTTATTTTTCTGTTCAGGAAAGGACTTTTCCTTTGATCACCACCAAAGCTAAAATTCATCATTAAACAAATTAGAGTTGACTAAAGAAACAGGAATTCTTTCTTACTCAAACACACTGTTTCCTGCCTCTTTTCCCCCATATCCAGAGTATATTTAAGGCATTTTAAGGGACTCAGGGACTTCCCAGGTGGCACTAACGGTAAAGAACCACCTGCTAGTGCAGTAGACTTGATTAGCAGCAGGTTCGATCCCTGGGTGGGAAAGATCCCTTGGAGGAGGGCTCGGCAACCACTCCAGTATTCTTGCCTGGAGAATCTCCATGGACAGAGGAGCCTGGTGGGCTACAGTCCATAGGGAGGCAAAGAGTCGGACATGACTGAAGCAACTTAGAACACATGCAAGGGATTTGAGTCACTGTTTAGAAAGCAAAATTATTAAAAAACAAACAAACAAACAAATTTTCATATGGACTGTCATACAGAATTTACAAATCAACCTATGTAACAATCCTTTCTCTGCAGAAATAATACTGCTGACAAATTAGTAATTAATTTTTAAAAGATAGGGTATTTTTAAAATAAGATGCATATGTCTTTAAAGTCTTGAAGATTTTAGTCCTGAGATTATTCCTAAATGATGAAAAAATAAAAGACAGTTTATAGTAGAGACCGTCTGTGATTTCAGGCACTGAAATATATTGCTAATGGGGAATTTGATGTTAAGATGAGATTACTGCAAGAATGATTAGAACAGAGGATTCAATAAGTGTTGGTTATAGCATTTACTCCTAGAATATAAAGTAGGAAATTTCCTGCAACAAATCTGACACCTAGAGCAGTTGGATTGTGGAAAGAAATTGTTAGAATACCTCTGTTTTGTCTAAATTAAGAAATCAAACTTTACTAGTATTTAACAAGGAGATTGATAATAGTGCCTATTTTTGGTGGTCCTAGTACATGATCAAAAACGTGTAGAGGGCTTCCTTTGTGGCTCAGTGGTGAAGAATCTATCTTCCAATGCAGAAGACACAGCTTCAATCCCTGATCTGGGAAAATCCCACATCCAGCAGAACAACTAAACCCACGTGCCACACTACTGAAGCCTGTGCACCCTAGACCCCGTGTCCACAACAAGATAAGCCACCACAAAGAGAAGCCTGCACTCTGCAACTGCAGAGTAGCTCCTGCTGGCTGCAAGTAGAGAAAAGCCCAAAAGAAGACCCAACACAGCCAGAATTAAAGAAATAAAATTATTAAATATGTAGAGACCAACTTCCTTAGAGTACCATTAGCTCTGTAGGCAGGCATCTGATTTCACCACATGTTTTGAATCTGCATAATATTTTAAATGAGCTTCCTAAGTGGCACAATGGTAAAGAATCTGCCTGTAAATGCAGGAGACACAAGAGATGCACGTTCAATACCTGGATCAGGAAGATCCCCCAGAGAAGGGAATGGCAAACCACTCCAGTATTCTTGGCTGGAGAACACCATGGCAGAGGAGCCTGGTAGGCTAGAGTCCATGGAGTCGCAAAGAGTTGGACATGACTGAGTAACTAACACTTTCTCTTTCTCAGAAGTTTAGGTTTTTTCCAGCAGTCTGGTTAGAAGAGTTGAACTCAGTATGACAGTAGGGTGGGCTTAAAGGGAGAAGAAAAGATGAATTTGAGAAGATTTTGAGAAAAGATTGGTTAACATATTTCTCTATAATAATAGGTCAAAAGACTGAAGTATAGTGTAAACATGGCTTTTTTGTGCACTGGGAAACCATGGAATGCATGTGACTCACTTTATTGCAATTTTTGTTTTATCGTGATGATCTGGAACCTAACTTCCAAGGTATGCCTGGTTGGGTTACATGTTTTTTGGTTTCTCATTGCATATAAGGGTTGTGTTTGTACCATACTGTTGTCTATTAAGCATGCAAAAGTATTATGTCTAAAAATGTACATACCTTAAATAAAAAAGGACAAAAACTCCTAGGTCTCATCTGACCCTTCAGTGAGTCATAATCTCTTCCTCGTGGAGGGTTTGAAATGTTGTGAGAATTACCAAAATGTGACACAGAGGCACAAAATGAGCAAATGCTGCTGGAAAAAAAAGTGGTGCCAAAAGAGTTGCTCAACACAGAGTTGCCACAAACCTTCAATTTATAAAAAAAACAAAAAACAAGATATCTGCAAAAGCACCATAAAGGTGTAGTGTGATTTTAAAAACAGGCCAAAGGAATAGGGTGTGTTTATATCTTTGATATAATTCAATCATTATATTCATTTTTGATAAAAAGAAATTTTAGTAAAAGGCTACATGCACACACTGAAAACTAACTTTATGTTTAATGGTGAAATCCTAATAGCATGTCTGTTAAATATAGTAATAAAGCAATGGTTACAATTAGATAAGAAAGTAAAGTAAGGAACTGAAGCGTGAAAAGTGACCTCATGGACTGCAGCACGCCAGAATCCTCTGTCTTTATGTCCTGGAGTTTGCTCAAATTTACATCCGTTGAGTCGATGACGCTATTTAACCATCTCATCCTTTCAGTTCAGTTCAGTCGCTCAGTCGTGTCCGACTTTTTGCGATCCCATGAATCACAGCACCTCAGGGCTCCCTGTCCATCACCAACTCCCGGAGTTCATTCAGATTCACATCCATCGAGTCAGTGATGCCATCCAGCCATCTCGTCCTCTGTCGTCCCCTTCTCCTCCTGCCCCCAATCCCTCCCAGCATCAAAGTCTTTTCCAATGAGTCAATTCTTCATATGAGGTGGCCAAAGTATTGGAGTTTCAGCTTTAGCATCATACCTTCAAAAGAAATCCCAGGGCTGGTCTCCTTCAAATGGACTGGTTGGATCTCCTTGCAGTCCAGGGGAATCTCAAGAGTCTTCTCCAACACCACAGTTCAAAAGCATCAATTCTTCAGCGCTCAGCTTTCTTCACAGTCCAACTCTCACATCCATACATGACCACTGGAAAAAGCATAGCCTTGACTAGACGGACCTTAGTCGGCAAAGTAATGTCTCTGCTTTTGAATATGCTATCTAGGTTGGTCATAACTTTTCTTCCAAGGAGTAAGCATCTTTTAATTTCATGGCTGCAGTCACCATCTGCAGTGATTTTGGAGCCCCTCAAAATAAAATCTGACACTGTTTCCACTGTTTCCCCATCTATTTCCCATGAAGTGATGGGACCAGATGCCATGATCTTCGTTTTCTGAATGTTGAGCTTTAAGCCAACTTTCACTGCCCTCTTTCACTTTCATCAAGAGGCTTTTTAGTTCCTCCGCACTTTCTGCCATAAGGGTGGTGTCATCTGCATATCTGAGGTTATTGATATTTCTCCTGGCAATCTTGATTCCAGCTTGTGTTTCTTCCAGCCCAGTGTTTCTCATGATGTACTCTGCATATAAGTTAAATAAGCAGGATGACAAAATACACCCCTGACGTACTCCTTTTCCTATTTGGAACCAGTCTGTTGTTCCATGTCCAGTTCTAACTGTTGCTTCCTGACCTGCATACACATTTCTCAAGAGGCAGGTCAGGTGGTCTGGTATTCCCATCTCTTTCAGAATTTCCACAGTTTATTGTGATCCACGTGGTCAAAGGCTTTGGCATAGTCAATAAAGCAGAAATAGATGTTTTTCTGGAACTCTCTTGCTTTTTCCATGATCCAGTGGATGTTGGCCATTTGATCTCTGGTTCCTCTGCCTTTTCTAAAACCAGCTTGAACATCAGAAATTTCACGGTTCACATATTGCTGAAGCCTGGCTTGGAGAATTTTGAGCATTACTTTACTACCGTGTGAGATGAGTGAAATTGTGTGGTAGTTTGAGCATTCTTTGGCCTTGCCTTTCTTTGGGATTGGAATGAAAACTGACCTTTTCCAGTCCTGTGGCCACTGCTGAGTTTTCCAAATTTGCTGGCATATTGAGTGCAGCACTTTCACAGCATCATCTTTCAGGATTTGAAATAGCTCAACTGGAATGCCATCACCTCCACTAGCTTTGCATTCCAGGATGTCTGGCTCTAGATGAGTGATCATACCATCGTGATTATCTGGGTCGTGAAGATCTTTTTTGTACAGTTCTTCTGTGTATTCTTGCCACCTGTTCTTAATATCTTCTGCTTCTGTTAGGTCCATACCATTTCTGTCCTTTATCAAGCCCATCTTTGCATGAAATATTCCCTTGGTATCTCTAATTTTCTTGAAGAGATCTCTAGTCTTTCCCATTCTGTTCTTTTCCTCTATTTCTTTGCGTTGATCACTGAAGAAGGCTTTCTTACCTCTTCTTGCTATTTTCTGGAACTCTGCATTCAGATGCTTATTTCTTTCCTTTTCTCCTTTGCTTTTCGCTTCTCTTCTTTTCACAGCTATTTGTAAGGCCTCCCCAGACTGCCCTCTTTTCCTTTTGCCTTCAATCTTTCTCAGCATCAGGGTCTTTTCCCAATGAGTCAGCTCTTTGCATCACGTGGCCAAAGTGTTGGAGCTTCAGCTTCAGCATCAGTCCTTCCAATGAATAGTCAAGGTTGACTTCCTTCAGGACTGACTGGTTTGATCTTCTTGCAGTCCAAGGACTTCCCAGGTGGCTCAGTGGTAAAGAATCTTTCTGTCAGTGCAGGAGACCCAGGAAACATGGGTTCGATCCCTGGGTCAGGAAGATCCCCTGGAGGAGGAAATGGCAACCTACTCCAGTATTCTTGCCTGGAAAATTCCATGGACAGAGGAGCCTGGAGGGCTGCAGTCCATGGGGTCAAATAGAGTTGTACATGACTGAGTGACTAAGCATTCACACACTTGGAATTATGTTCATTTAAATATTGAGGTAAATATTAAGAGCGGTTATCTCTGAGTGGTGAGATGGTGAATTTCCAATTTACTCCTTATATATTTCTGTGAGGTTTGAGGTTTAGATTTTGATGTGAATAATAAACTTTTTAAAAAAGTGTGGTTCTGAGCAACTCTTATTTATCTCATGTTATTTGTAATGATTTTGCTTCAAATAAACATATTTCATCAGAAAAATTCTTTTTATAAGACCCCATAACTGGCATCACATGATTTTTCTCCATGCCATAATCATTGGACAGGAAATGTTTTGATTCTGGAATAACATTTCCTGATAAACATTTGTTGGAGACTTTTAAGCATTTCCTGATCTTTTTTTTTTCCTTTGTGTATCTTATCATTATAATTAACAATACTCTGTAGCCCAGGGGGACATAGTTATCCTGCTGGAGAAAAAAAAAAAAACAAACTTTGAGAAAAACATGCGTTTTATTAGAGAGACATTTCGCAGTCACCAAGAGAATAAAATTGGCACAATTTTCACTTAGTGGTAAAAATAATAAGTAGCCTACATGTAAGAAATTTGTATTCGTTTGGCACCTTTAATTCTCCCAAGAAATTACATTAAAGCTGAAAAGATGTTAAAATCTTTTTGGTTTTAAGAATATTCTTGCCCTCCAGAGTAAAATGGAAGAAGAGCCTTTTTCCTTTAGTTAATTACCCTTTGCATGGCTGATTCCACCGGGCCTTCAACACAGGGAGCCAGGGCCATGCTGACTATGACAGTGGACAAAGGAATTGAATCCACATGTATCTATGACCCCCGTGCTGTGCTCTCTGTGTTACCATAGATGTGGCAAATTCAGTGAACAAGATAACCTTGCTCTCACAGGCCTCATGAGCTAGTGCAGACACCGCAAAGGCATGCGGGGAGACAAGCTGGAGGCGAATCTAGAGAGGCAGTTCCTTGAGGTCACGGGTGAGTTTTTAACAGAGATCAGATATGGTCTGGGGGATGGCATGAACGGGCAGATAAATGTAGGCGGACGGATTGAGAAGCGCCCCTGGAGTCTAGAGGAGACGATGCAAGCATGAATTTGAGAGGTCATTTGGGGATGGAGAGGAGAAAAGAGGGATTAAGCAAACACTTACACTCTATGGTCTCTGGGGTCATTTCTCCCTTGTTCTCTCTCGACACCATGGAGCCTTTGGCAGAGCTGAATTTACTTCATCTGTGGGAAGGGTAACAGAGAGCAAGCATTTTCCCATCCATCCTCAGGTCGGAGCTCTAACAGAGAAGCAGCTTGCTTCTGGCAGGCAGCATGGAAGTGGTGAAACTCTGAGCCAGGTTATCTGCAGATATCTGCAATAGATCCACCTCATCACCTGATGATTCACAGTAGAAGTCACCTCCCCGCAGACACAGGGATGTGGCCCTGACCCCAGGACAAATACAGCAGGCCATCTATCCAAGGACCATATTATAGCCTTGGTGTCTTCTCCCTGTCTTGCCCTGAGTCTCCAGTGAGGTGATGTTGCTCATACCCTCCCCTGGGAGCATTCTTATAGCTTCATGATGGGCCTGATCGTCTGGGGTCTTCCTATACCACTGGCTCTTCACTCAGATTGCCTTTTAGGGGACAGGCTATTCTGAAATCTGGTCAGAGGTTAGACAAGGCCTCCCTAAGTCTTTTCTGGGCTTCCCTGGTGACTCACCGGTAAAAAAAATCCGCCTGCCAATGCAGGAGACACCAGTTGGATCCCTGGGTAGGAAAGATCCCTTGAAGAAGGAAATGGCAACCCACTCCAGTATTCTTGCCTGGAGAATCCCATGGACAGAGGAGTCTGGTGGGCTACAGTCCATGGGGTCACAAAAGAGTCAGACACGACCGAGCGACTAAAACAACAAACAAGGCTTCAACAGCAGGGACTCAAAACTGACATTACCACAGCAGTCAGAGTCAGTGCGCCCCTGGAGAAAATATTGTAGCAGATTTGGAAGAAAGGCTGAGATTGTCTTCCCGCCAAGCCATTCAGGGTTCAGGATCTCAGGTCTACTTTGGGTCAAGAATGCCATCCCCTCCGGTAAAAACACAAGGCATGGGTCAGTGGTGGGAGGGTTTAAGAGTCCCACCTAGAAGTAAGGTTGTGGAGCCTGTATTATTTAGTACCAGTGTCGATTTAATCCTCTTCCCTTCTGAGATTTCTATCTAGTGTGCAAGTTCCTAGCTCAGGTTTAGGACCTCAGATCCAAGTCACTAGAGAAAACGTGGAAACCAATTCATGATCTCATTTTGCAGGGCCTGGTGTGATATTTCCAAGGCTTGGTAGCATAGTCTGACCTGATGGTCTCAAATATATCATAGTGAAATGAATAACACAATGAAATTTCTAACTTTTTTTTTAGCTTTTTTAAAAATTGAAAATACGTAATATTCCATTACATAAGTCTCAGGTGTACACCGCTGTGATTATATTCTGTATCCACAACAGAGAGATCACTACCAAAGGTCTACTTTCCATCCATCACCATACAACTGACCCCCTTCACCCATTTTCTGACTCTTTTTGCACATTGAAATAAAATTACCCGTGTAATGGGCTGTGATAAGGCCACCTTCAGGGTTCCTAAAATTAAAATTAGGAGAGAGGTTTGTAGGAAAATTCTGGCGCTGTTCCCCTGGATCTGCTCAGTCTGGGTTATGGATGAATTTCTGAACCCTTGTCTCAACATCACCAAACCGAATGGCTATCTGTCCCTTCCCCAGTGGACTCCTGCAGTGCGGGAGACCCGGCTTCAATCTCTGGGTCGGGAAGATCCTCTGGAGAAGGGAATGGCAACCCACTCCAGTATTCTTGCCTGGGAAATCCCATGGACAGAGAAGCCTGGCGGGCTACAGTCCCTGGGGTTGCAAAGAGTCAGACACGACTGAGTGACTGACACACACAAAAGGAGAAATGAACAGTGAAGCTTTAGGCAAATTAGGAGTCAGTTGTTAGTCAGTGGTTAACAACAGGGTGCAAAAGAAGCAGGAGATACATCAAGAAACTAGGAATTTGTGGCGCCATGCTGCCTGCCTCTGGCTGTGCCCCGTAATCTCAGGAACTCCCTTCTCACCTCAACCCACTTCTAACTCGGATCTCTTCTGCTCTTCTCTCTAATTAGGATTTGACAGTAGCTCTTCTCTGGCTCAGCTCTGGGCTTCAGTGTCCTTTTGGTCTCTCAACACTCATTTCTGACAGCAGTGCTGACTCTTGTGACCTCCATCTGTGACCAAGCTCTGTCACCTACTAAATTCATCAGAATGTCAGGCCCTGGTTTAACCAGTCTTCCTGGTTCTCTTGACCTCAAATCCTCCTTCCTTTTCCTTTCCACATTTGGGGCCACTCAAACTAGCTCACAGCTCAGACATGCCTCCCGCGTCGCCCTAAAAGCTCAGAGAAATTGCTGCCCCAAATAGACAATCCTGAGAAAGCCCACAGCTTCCCTATTTTGGTTTGAAGATGATTGTTCTGATGGGCTTCCATGGTGGTGGTAGTGGTAAAGAATCTGCCTGCCAATGCAGGAGACATAGAGATATGGGTTCAATCCCTGGGTCAACACAGCTGAAGTGACTTACCACGCACAGGCACATATGGTAGGGAACACATAGTGAATTTTAGATATAAAGAAATAAAATTAATTCACATTTGTGGTATTGTTGCACTTTCTCTTTATATCACTAAGAACCAGAGGACATATTTTTAAAATCTCATGTATGCATCGCTAACCTCGTGAGCGAAGAAAAGAAGAGGAACAATAAAAGTGAATTTGCCAATCTTAATCTTTACTGAAAATAAGCTTAGGATTGATATGATATACATAGGAATTTCTAGAAACAAGTGGAGAATGTTGTAATAAAGATTTTCAGTTAATGGTGGCGGTTGGTGGTTTAGTCCCTAAGTCGTGTCCGACTCTTTGCGATCTCATGGACTGCAGCCCACCAGTTTCCTTGGCCCATGGGATTTCCCAGGCAAGAATACTGGAGTGGGTTGCCATTTCCTTCTCTGTTTCAATTAATAACATCTATTTCTTTTCTACCTCTGGAGATTTTTCGGTCTTCTACATAGAATTATTTACTCTCTTCTCTTTGGATTAATATCCAGTAACGGATCACCTAGTAAATACGAAATAAACTGAAATAAGTAAGGGACTAGAATAGTACAGTGAACATTTGTAACTTGGGGCCACACAGAGCCTATTTTCTTGTCTGATAATGCTCCAGTTTCCTTCAGAGGAACCACTACTTTCAGTATGAGCATGAACCATACAGTTCTCAATGAATTCTTTCACCATCTTCAAAAATCTCTGAATTTTTGAAACACTTCTAGTTATTTTTATGCATAGATCCTCGATCTGAAAGATGAAGATTTTCACCTGAATGTGTTTGTGATCATACCATAAATACTATAGCATGGGCTTTTCACTTAATATTTTATTTTAGGGGTTTATCCATGGTGAATCATATTGGTTTAGTTCACTCATTTTAGCTCCTGTATAATATTTTAATACTCAGTTTTATACATTTATTAACTTGAACCATATCCAAATGGTTGAATAGCATCAGTTTCATGTGCTTCAACTAGATATCACAACTATCTATTTTCCAATGATGAATATTTAAATTATTTTCAACATTGCATTATTACAAACAATGATGTGATGAAAATCCATTTAAATGCCTCCCTAAATACTGTGCAAAATTTTCTCATGGTTATGTACTAAAAATTAGGATCGATGGATTTAGGGTATGTGAAAGAAATGAAGTGAAAGTGTTAGTTGCTCAGTCACGTCCATCTCTGTCTTTTTTGCAACCGCATGGGCTGTAGCCCTCCAGGCTCCTCTGTCCATGGAATTCTCTAGGCAAGAATACTGGAGTGGGTTGCCATTTCCTTCTCCAGGGGAGTTTCCCGACCTAGGAATCAAGCCCAGGTCTCTTGCACTACAGGCGGATTCTTTACCATCTGAGCCACCAGGGAAGACCGTTATGGTATGTGAAGTGAAGTGAAGTTGCTCAGTCGTGTCCAATTCTTTGCGACCCTGTGGACTGTAGCCTACCAGGCTTCTCCGTCCATGGGATTCTCCACTCCGTCCATGGGATTCTCCAGGCAAGAATACTGGAGTGGGTTACCATTTCCTTCTCCAGGGGATCTTCCCAACCCAGGGATTAAAACCTGGGTCTCCCGCATTGCAGGCAGACGCTTTAACCTCTGAGCCACCAGGGAAACAACTGTAATTTATCAGATAATGCAAAATTATTTTTCAAATTGTTTGTGTCAGTTTCTCATCAGTTTGACAAGACTATATGAAATGTCCTCATCTTGACCAGCACTTGGTATTGTGAAAATTCTTGCCAATCTGACAGGCCTAAAAAGATATTTCCTTGTTCTAATATGCATTTCCTTGATTAGTGATCAGTTGGAACATCTTTTTGTATTTATGTTGATGCATTTCTTTGAATTTACTCTTTTAGCATCCCCAATTATCCAACTGTTATTTGACTTTTCCTCTTGATTTTTAGAAATTCTTCATATAGTTTGACTGTTGAATCATTGTTAGACATGCATTTTAAGTATCTTCTCCAAATCTCTGACCTTTCAATATCATGTGTTACATTTAAATTTAAATATTCAAATTTAGTTTAAATGTATTTTTAAAATTTAAATATCTTGTTTTAAATTTGAAAATACTCAGATTTAATTATACTTCCTTTATGATTTGTGGTTTCTTTTATAGAAATACATTCTACCTTGTGGTCACAAAGATGTTCTTTTAATTAATCTTCTGTAAGTTTTAGAGCTTTGCTTTGCATATTAGAGTCTTTCAGTTCAGTTCAGTGGCTCAGTCATATCTGACTTTCCATGACCCCATGGACTGCAGCTCACCAGGCCTCCCTGTCCATCACCAACTTCTGGAGCTTACTCAGACTCATGTCCATCAAGTCGATGATGTCATCCAACCTTCTCATCCTCTGTTTTCCCCTTCTCCTCTCACCTTCAATCTTTTTCAGCATCAGGGTCTTTTCTAAGGAGTCAGTTCTTCGCATCAGGTAGCCGAAGTATTGGAGTTTCAGCTTCAGCGTCAGTCCTTCCAATGAATATTCAGGACTGATTTCCTTTATGATTGATTGGTTGGATCTCCTTGCAGTCCAAAGGACTCTCAAGAGTCTTCTCCAATACCACAGTTCAAAAGCATCAGTTCTTCGGTGCTCAGCTTTGTTTATAGTCCAACTCTCACATCCACACATGACTACTGGAAAAGCCATAGCTTTGACTAGATGGACCTCTGTTGGCAAAGTAATGTCTCTGCTTTTTAGTATGCTGTCTAGGTTGGTCATAGCTTTTCTTCCAAGGAGCAAGTGTCTTTTAATTTCATGGCTGCAGTCACCATCTGCAATGATTTTGGACCCCCCCAAAAATAAAGTCTCTCACTGTTTCTATTATTTCCCCATCTGTTTGCCATGAAGTGATTGGGACTGGATGCCATGATCTTAGTTTTCTGAATGTTGAGTTTTAAAGCAACTTTTTCACTCTCCTCTTTCACTTTCATCAAGAAACTCTAGTTTTTCTTCTCTTTCTGCCATAAGGGTGGTATCATCTGCTTATCTGAAGTTATTGATATTTCTCCTGGCAATCTTGATTCCAGCTTGTGCTTCATCCAGCCCTGCACTTCACGTGATGTACTTTGCAAATAAGTTAAATAAGCAGGGTGACAATATACAGCCTTGACGTACTCTTGTCCCGATTTGGAGCCAGTTTGTTGTTCCATGTCCAGTTCTAACTGTTGCTTCTTGACCTGCATACAAATTTCTCAGGAGGCAGGTCAGGTGGTTTGGTATTCCCATCTCTTGAAGAATTTTCCACAGTTTGTTGTGATCCACACAGTCAAAGGCTTTGGTGTATTTATTCTGTCTATAACTGAGCATGTGTACAAAATGAGATGAAGTTCTAAATGTTTCCCTCCCTACAGTAACATATTGTTCCTGCATCCTTTATTAGTCATCTTGTCTACACTGAGTTGTAATGCTTCCTCTGTTAGCTCTCAAATTTCCATACTTGCCAAGCTTTTTTTCTGGACATTTTTTTTTCTGATTAACTGGCCTATTTTTCTGCCCTTTTGTCAATGGTACATTGTTTTCCTTTCTATAGTTTTATAATAAATGTTGATATCTGAAAAGGTGATATCTTTTTACATATTTTTATCCTTTCGTCTACTTTTTCCTTCAAATTTTTTTTAGCTGTCCTGAAGAGCCTTGTTTTGTGGCTCAGATGGTAAAGAATCTGCCCATAATATGGGAGACCTGGACTCGATCCCTGACGTTTAGGCTCAACTTGTCAAAGCCCAAGATAAAGCATTAAATCTGTAGATTAATTTGGGGGAAAAACTGACATCACTGTGGTGAGTCTTCCAAATCATGAGCATGGTCTATCTCCCCATTTATTTAGGTCTTTTATGTTACTAGGTAATACATTATAAGGTTTTTCATATATTTCATGTTAGTTGTATTCCTATTGCATTTTATAAATGGACATTAAAAAAATTATAATCTGATTGGTCATTGCTAGTGTCCTGGAATGCCACTGACTTTTTAATACTGCTCTTGTAACACACCATCTTATTAGCTTGAAAAATTTGTAGATTCTCTTGGATGCACTGTTTGAACAATCAAGTTCTTTGGAACTGATTTTTTTCCCCCTTCCATTTTATTTCTTTTTCTTTTTTTTAGCTCTGACTAAGACTTCTAGAACTGAGTTGAATGGAAACAGTAATGGTGATATCTTTGTGATTTTCCTGACTTTAAACAGAATGTTTCTAATGTTTCACTAAGTATGATAATTGTGGCAGATTTCTTATAATGACCCTTTATCACTTGAAGAAATTTTCTTTCTGTTCCTAAAGCATTCTTTTTGATTATTTAAATATCATAGATAAATGTCTAATCTTATTGAATTGGAGGAGAACATATATAGAGATTATCCCTTATTTTAAACTGTATTAAGGTGGAAAATTATCTTAATAGGGTTTCATGTCTTAAACCATTCTTGTATTCCTGGAATAAACCCTCGTCAGTCATGATAATTTTTGTAAGAGCCATGAAGACACTTTTATTGAAGAGGTCATACAGTTGGCAAATAAATATATAGGTGTTCATCATTTGCCATTCAAGAAATCCACATTAAGACCATGATGGGATATCACTGTACACCCACAATAATGGCTAAAATTTAAAATACTGACAACACCAGGTGCTGACAAGAATGCAGAGAAGCTGGATCACTGATACATTGTTGCTGGATCACTGAATTACAAATGGTACAGCCACTTGGAAAACAATTTGATGTTTTCTTATAAGTCTAAATATGCAGTAACCATCTGATCTAACAATTGCACTCTGGGACAAACATAATGAACACCTGTTTGTGAATGTACATAGCAGTGTTCTGTAATAGTTAAAAACTGGAAACAGCCCAAATGTCCTTCAACAGGTGAGTGGTTAAACAAACTATGGTTCATAGGTACCATGACCTACTACTTTGCAATCAAAAGAAATGAACTATTGATACAAGTAGTAACTTGGATATATCTCCAGGGAATTATGCTCTGTGAAAAGAGCCAATCTCAAAAGGTAATTCTGTATGATTCCTTTAGACAGTAATTTTTAAATGACAACATTTTAGAAATAGGACATAGATTAGTGGTTGCCAGGGGTTATTAACAGGGTGAGAGGAAAGTTGGATATTGCTAATAAAAAGCAACGGGAGAGATCCTTGTGACGATGGAATGTTCTATATGTTGACTGTGGTGATAGATACATGGATCTACATGTAATGAAATTGTATAAGATTAAGTACACATCAATGTATACATGTTAAGCTAGGAAAATATGAATAGTGTCAGTGGATTGTATCAATGTCAATATCTGGTTGTGATATTATACTAGAGTTTTGCAAAGTGTTGAGGGAAACTGAGTTGAAGTTATAATTGTATGTGTATCTATAATTATTTCAATAAAAATTCAATGAAAAATGGTTTAGTAATCTAAATTTCTTTAGTTTTTCTACTAAAGTTGCTTTCTTTATTCTTCACCTGATTTATCTTGCACATAGTTGCAAGATAAGCAAATAATTATGCACAATAGCAAGATAAACTTATTTGTAAGTATTTTGATTACTTCTTAAAGATGAAAGAAAACAGGAAGATGGATACACATGCTCCCCACTAACGATAACTGAACATTCTTGGATGTAGTGTTTTTTCAAGTGAGTCAGTAACATTAAGGATCATCTTCTTTAATTAAGAGTAGAGTTGCAAAGAAGACAGGTGTTTGGATGTGGTCAGGGAGCACTTATCTCTGATAATGAAGTACATAAGCCCTTCTGTTCTTAGAATTCATAAACCACACAGCCTTGTTCAGCTCTATCTGTTCCATCGTCCTACCACTGCAGAATTGTTCTGTATGCAGCACTCATAATAAATGATGATTACTGTGATTAATATTAATAACCCCAACAACATTATACACTATAATGTCTTCAGTGATTATACTGAGAACTTTGATAGGAATTATTTTCCTGAGCTCATCCTAAAATTTCTTCTTGCTCAGTATTATCTTGTTATTTCTATTTATTTCTCCCCTAAAATACCCTCCCCATTACTTCCCTTGTAAATAAGCTCACTAAAGTGAGGTCTTTTCATTTTGCTTTCCTCTCCACTGCCTGAAGCATTGTGGGCTCTCAGTAAATGTTTCACTTTTGATGTTGACATCTTCAAACGGAGACAGGTGGCTTCACAAGCTAGGACAGTCATTGCATCAACCAAAATTAATTAGATAATTTGCTTCAAGCTCATTATAATTTTGGCTATCCTTCAAGCACCCTGAGTTTTAAAAGATTACTGCTGATAACCCGAGCTTTTCATTCCTCTCAGATTTGAAAAATCTGACCCAAAATGTTCAGGAATTTTTTATGGTTCCATTGTTTACAGTGATACTTAATTTAAATATATATATAAGGTTGACTTTAGCCAGTTAAACATTGATAAATATTAATATGCTATTTTCAGATTTAATTAAATAACACAGATCCATAGCAGATTAGCATATGAACTGATTAGTTTACAAATTCATAAGCAGAAGAATAATGTGCATAAAAAAATTTACTAAGCAGCTATTGCACCACTTATTGCTCTGATGTTTTAAAAAACTGAGAAATGAAAGATAAAATGAGCAAACTATAGGAAATACATCTAAATTACAATAATATGACAAGTTAAATAAATTAGATTTTATTGCCTGAAGAGACCATGTTTTCTACAGTGCCTGTCAGAACAGTAAGCTCAATGAAGGTGTTTAGTGAGTGTCATTGAATTGGAGTTAATGACCCGCTGGATATATGAATCTGCTGTTGAAAGAAAATCCGTAATTGTCCTGACGCTGTAGATGATAAATCAGAAGCCAAATCCAATGCAAGAGGCATTTATATTGACCAGTGTGTCTTGTTTGCTGAATGTGACCTGTAAAGCAAAAAGAATGATATACTCTGGCTTGAGATGTTTAGTGCCTTATCTACAGGAAGCACCACTAACCTGAGAGAAAAACAAAGGGAAAACATACATGAGAGAGATTCAATCAGAGGCAGTGAGAACTAGGTGTGGACCACAGAAGTGGTTACTCCCAAGGAGTGTGGCTTCACATTTAGACTACCTGGAGAAGTTCCAGGTGTGGGTTTCCATTCTGCAATGTGGTCAACTGGTCTACTTCATGGTTACAAATTGGCGGACCCAAACTTGGTACAATTTCTCCAAATCAACTAAATAATTGATAACAAAAGTAAAACACAAATGAAGAGCTTCTTATATGCCCAAATTTTGACAAAGTATGGGAGAACACCAAAATAATTATTTTTGGCTGCACCATGTGGCTTACCAGATCATAGTTCCCCAACCAGGAATGAACTGGGTCCCTACCAGTGAAAGCACCAAGTCTTAGCTATCGCACCAAAAAGAAATTCCCTCAAATGATTTTTTAATCTTTCCATTTACTTGGATAACAGGAGAAGCCTGATGATGGTAGTATTAATATAATAATATATTAATATAACACGAAAGAAGACAGGTAAGGTTAATATACAGAGGGTGCAGAATGAGGGCTCCTGACCACAGTTCCTGGCCTTGCCAGTGGCTTAGATATTAGGAAATATCATTTTCCATCCCTATCCAGAATGGTTGACCTCTTAACCATAATGATCTCCCTGCCTTCAATTCTTCCCATAGACCCCATTTTCAGTGGTATCTCAAGATGGCTGAAACTAGGAGCAACTGGCAGAAAACATTTAGTTCCCAGCAATACCTGACTGTCTCCTCTGTTGGCCAAGGGGCTTCCCAGGTGGTGCTAGTGGTAAAGAAGTGAAGTGAAGTGAAAGTATCTCAGTCATGTCAGACTCTCTGTGACCCCACAGACTATATAGTCCGTGGAATTCTCCAGGCCAGAATACTGGAGTGGGTAGCCTTTCCTTTCTCCAGGGGATCTTCCCAACCCAGGGATTGAACCCAGGTCTTGCGCATTACAGGTGGATTCTTTACCAGCTGAGCCACAGTGGTAAAGAATCCTTCTACAAATGAAAAGAGGCAGTTTCAATCCCTGGGTCAGGAAGATCCCTTGGAGTAGGAAACGGCAACCCACTCTAGTGAACTTGCCTGGAAAATTCCATGGACAAAGAACCCTGGTGGGCTACAGTCCATGGGGCCACAAAGAGTTGGACACGACTGAACACACACACACATCTGGTAACCAAAACAGTTTCTATCGCTGCCTATTTTTCAAAGAAATTAGAAAATGTCAACTATGATTTCTTCTGAATCCTTTACTGAACTTGAAGGCACTTAAATATTCCCAGAAATCAGTGTTTAAAGCCTGGAGCCATATGCCCTTTGGTTACATCTTTCTAGAGACCTTTATGATATTCAGCACTATGATTATAATAAGCATGCAATTTAATTAACAAACATATTTCTTTCTTGTCTAAAAGTCCAAAAATAATACAAATCCACGATTTAATGGAGAAACACTGGGTCAAATTTGTTTTGTCCAGCAGCTAATTGCTAGCCTTAAGTAAGGCATCGGAACTCCCTGGCCCCCAGCCTCCTCATCTATAAAATTAAATCAAATTAAATTAAAATGGACAACCCCCCAAAGTCCCTTCCTGCTCTAACACTCCCCAGTTCTGTAGAGAACTGAGAGAGAGTAATCTTTTCCCTGATTATTTTGTAAGGTTTCCGATGATCAGTTCCATTCTTCTGGTTCCTTTGTATCCAAACCCAAATTGCTTGAATTGTTTAAGAGTAATTATCATATTAAACATGTGCTTGAACTACCAGGGATAGTGGCCAAAAGAATTTTAACATAAAGACATGCGTGCCTTCACTTAATTAAAAAAACTTCCTCTGTGTTTCATCAACTATTAAGTCAACTGCACTTACACTGGCCTTGAAATGCTTTTAATAAACTGTGTGACTCACCAGGAAGACAAAAGTAATAGATTCTCTCAGCGTTGCTGGTAAAAGTGTCCAAGGGAGGACCTGATACGTGGTGCCAAGCAGTATCTTGGAAAGAGATTGAAAATGGTTGTGACAAGAAAGGCAGAAAGTAGAAAGAGTGATAAATAAGTGCTATTCTTCTTCTGGGCTAATTGGTGATAACAATTCATGAAAAAATATTCATGCTATTCCAGCAAAGAAAAGTAATGATAATAAGAGGCCACAACAAATAAATAAGGATGTTTATGCCGGTTTAAGAAGATCATCTTTCTTCCTCTGTGTTTTACTTCCTTTTCAGGCTGCTGACCTAGTCTATTTTGATAGTGATAAGAGTCACTTTGAGAGGTTTTACAAACACTGACTCTGCACAAGTTTGCAGTTATCTGTAAGCTTGTCCCCATGCTCCTTACAGAGGCAAAAAAAAAAAAGAGAGAAAGAAAGAAAACAAATGGTGTGATGCAGAGTTTGCCTTGGAATTGAGTATTCAGGGAAGAAAAGAGGGAAACGTATGCGTGTGTGTAAATGTGAGTAAGGGTGTGTGTGTGGGTGCCCTAGATGAGGCACACTGGTGAGGAAGTTAATCTTCAGAGGACCATGAGATTTAGCCCAGGAGCAGTGTGAGGCTTGAATTTCTGTAGGCTTCAGGTGATATTCCACCTCTCCATCTCCTGTAGACACCTTTACAGCTGGGACCATGAAAGATGGGCTCATTCGATGGGGCTCATTTGACTTTGTCACAGTAAATAAAAATGTCCCCTTCTCGGAGGTATTACAGGTGGGTTCTAGATTTCTGAATAGGTGCGAGCAGAGTGACAGCCTTATCAATGATATTCTGGCCTTTCGTGCCCCAGGGTCTGTAACATATAGGTCCTTTATGCTTTATGAGACTTTTTTTTGCAGCAGTGGGGTAGGACATGATAGAGAGGGAAATTCTGTTTTTAATTCAGTTGCACTTGTTATTAAACTTCATTCAGTCTATTTACAATGCAGTATGAAACTTCCCCTGGTGACTCAGATCGTAAAGAATCTGCCTGCCATGCGGGAGACCCAGGTTCGACCCCTGGGTCGGGAAGATCCCCTGGAAAAGGGCATGGCAACCCACTCCAGTATTCTTGCCTGGAGAATCCCATGCACAGAGGAGCCTGGTAGGCTACAGTCCATGGGGTTGCAAAGAGTCAGACATGACTGAGAGAATAACACTTTCTCTTTTCCATGGAACCTAAGGTGATGTCTGAATCAAATGAATCAGTCTATTAAACAAATTGCAGTATGTATTGAAACTTTATTATACTCTTTCTCCCAAGATATTGTCTACACGCATTTATAAACCCTACGCATCAACACTTGCAGTCTTCAGTTCTTCCTATATATTCTATAATACTTACATGTGTAGGTATATTGTATGTTCTTTCCTTTTAGAAAACTCTATACAGTAAAATCTGAAGTTGGAAAACAGATAAGTCTCAAAGTGATTTTTTTGTGTTGTAGAAAAATCCTTTACTTTTCAGAATAGTTTCCCTGTGTTTCACCTAATCAGTCAATCTTGTTCCCCACCCTAGACTGTTCTGTTTAGCCTCTCCATAGCTTTGCATTTTTCAGAATATTACATAATGTAATTATACGGTATTTATGCAGCATGTAGCCTCTTCAGACCAACTTCTTTCACTGACCAATATGCATTTAAGACTCATGAATGCCTTTGTATGATCTTGTCTTTTCTTTTTTAATTTCTCAGCCAAGCTGTGGCGCATGAGTTATCTTAGTTCCCTGACCAGGGATCAGACCTGTGCCCCATGCAGTGAAAGCGTGGAGTCTTAACCACTGGACTGCCAGGGAAGTCCCTGCATGACATTTTTATGAATACGTGTAAGTCTTTGCTTTTCTACTTTCTGGCATATCATAGGTTTATCTTGTATTCCCTTCCCCAGCCCTGAAACTGTTCCTTTTCATGACAAATCCAGGGGAATGGCATTTAGAAACCAATATCTGGGCACATGGTGTATTTATTGTTACTGAGGAGTCATTGTTTCTAGGGCTCTTCAGTAGGGAAAATTATAATATATGTTTATTTAAGTCATGACTGAATCACACTGACTCCTCTCTTTCTAATCCAGAACCACCTGGTTCTTCCTTTGATGGAAAAGCATTCTACATTCATTCATTCAATTCAGTACCATCTAGTCAGAGGTACTTCTTGTTTTGCATTCAAGTTTGGAACCATTTATTTCTTATTCTGCTCCGAGCCTGACTCAGTAAGAGGAAAGCTGATCTGAAAACTGATTAGCTTTTAGGGTGACCACTTTTCCCAAGCAGAATACAATAGTTTCTACTCCTCTTGCCCGGCTCTGAAGGTGTAATCTGTCATTTCTTTCAGCATCAATTTTAACCAAAAAAAAAAAGTTTGAAAATACAAAGTACTTCACATGTTTCTAAGGTTCTGAGAACAGCCCAAATTGTATAGCTTTCTCCAAGGAAGGCAGAGGAGAGGGAACAGAAATGACATGAACTGATCGTCTAGTGATCCCTTACAGCCTACATTTGTATTTCTTAATATTTGGTGTCCTGAGACCAGGAGAATTTATTTCTGTTACCAAATAATTCAGATATGGTATCTTAACTACCCTTCTATTCTGTGGCCCGTCAAGGGTGTGCTGTGCAGAATATTGCCAAACTATTCATCTTCATTGGCTTCAAAAGGCTGTCCTTTTTCAACAGAAGAAACTTGCTTTTCATGACAAAGCTGGCTTAATTTTCAAGTGTCATGGCCTAATTAAAGTGACTAACTATGGCAGAAATGCAAGTTTCAGGAGGAAACGATATAAAATGCAAACAAGCAAATGGAAGATTTCTTTGTTTCAGGTTCCAAATTCAACAGGCAACTAATGTGAGGAGGGCGAGGCAAGTTTTCCAACAGCCACAGGCAGGATCAAGAGCAACTTGCTCCTTTGCCAATTCCACCTCTGAAAAAAACATGAAACAGGCTCTGAAACTTCTTAGTCCCTGGATGTGAGGCTGAATACACAGTGCAGAGAGGGTTGTGCTTGGGCAAACCTCAACTTGCAGCTGGTTTTACCGCAGTGGCTTTCAGCAAAGTGCTGTTTCACCCAGAGCCGGTTTCCTTCTCTGCAAAAAGAGAAGAAAAAGTCACCGCCTTGCTTACCTCATACGGGTGTCTGAGGCTCAAATTAAATGCGACAATGTCAAAGAGCTTTGTGAACTCAAAAGAGCTATAAATATAAGGTGTTATTAGAAGTGATTGGAAGGGAATGATGAGACAGCTTAATTTAAGTAATTTCAAATCCCCTGGGGTGGAGAAGAGCTGTGTGAGGGTTGTTGTTTAGTCGCTCAGTTGTGTCTGACTCTTTGTGACCCTGTGGACTGTAGCCCGCCAGGCTCCCTCTGTCCATGGGATTCTCCAGGCAAGAATACTGGAGTGCGTTGCTGTGCCCTCCTCCAGGGGATCTGCCCAAATCAAACCCAGAGATCAAACCCTAGTCTCCCGTGTCTCCTGCACTGGCAGGTGGATTCTTTACCACTGAGTCACCTGGGAAGCCCTATGTAAGGGTTGTTGTTGCTCTATGGTAAGGTGGGGGAGGGAGTGTGGAGTATGGATGAGTGGGGGAGAGGGCAGGGCTGGCAAGGGGAAGAGGGTGATTTCTCCTTCTGGGAAGTAGGGTAGGCTGAATCCCTTTTAGAAGAAGACAACTAATATCACAGGGGGTTTGAGCTGACTACTATGATGATAAACCAGGATTTAACTCACTGGAGACAGAAAGATGGTAAGAGGGGTGACATGTGCTCCAGAAATACCAGAAGTGGGTCAAAAGGTGGTGGAGGGTGGTGCCTAGAAATGGAAAGAAAAGAGAGGAAGTCAAAACTAATGAGGACAAAGGAGGGAGAGCTGCTCAAGGCACTCAGGGGAAGCCATGCAACTGAGCTGAGGTGAGAAGGCATTTCCAGGCTCAGGACCAGAGGACCTGGGGCATCAGCATTAGCAAACCCAGGGCCCAACCCAGGAGACTCAGCTGGAAAGGGGCTCCATATCCTAGGTTAGTGGTTTGCAGACTCATAGAGGTTTACTTATTTACAAGTGTCCACTGAGTGCCAAGGGATTCCAAAGTGGTATAGTGATAAAGAATCTTCCTGCCAATGCAGGAGATGCAAGAGTCATGGGTTTGATCCCTGGGTCAGGAAGATCCTCTGGAGTAGGAAATGGCAACCCACTCCAGTTTTCTTGCCTGCGAAATTCCATGGACAGAGGCGTCTGGCAGGCTACAGTCCAAGGGATTGCAAGGAATCGGACACAGTGAGCAACTGAGCACACTGAGCGCCAAGCCCTGGAAAGGGGACACTGCTTTTAAACAAAATACTATGCAGAACTCCACTATGTGAAACAGAAAAAAAGATGAAGCTGCTTTTTTTTTAAAAAAAAAAAAAACCAATTATGATTTTAGACTTTGTTAAAGAGTTCAATGATTTGCACTCAGATGTTATCTAACCAAGAGGTAACCAACTGTAATGCAAAGAACTGGTCTAAAGTCTTTGCACTGATGGCCATAGAGTCTCTTGTGAAGCTGCTGTGTTGAAGTGAGGCTTGGAGAAGCCAGGGCCTCCCAGCTTCCCTCTGAACCCTGTTGGCAGCTCCCAAGTCACCGCTGTAGTACATAGGTTTCTATCGAGAAATGGAGATAAGTCCTCTCAACCTTGTTTTAGCTTTGGTGCCCAGCACCTGAAAGTTACTGGTGCATGCATCCTCAGTCGTTAAGTCATGTCAACTCTGTGAGCTCATGGACTGTAGCCTGCCAGGTTCCTCTGTCCATGGGATTTTCCAGGCAAGAATACTGGAGTGGGTTGCCATTTCCTCTTCCAAGGGATCTTGCTGACACTGGGATCAAACCTATGTCTCTTATGTCTCCTCAATTGGCAGGTGGACTCCTTACCACTGAGCCACCAGGGAAGCCCCTGAGAGGGTACTCAGTATTTCTCAAATGAATGAACATGATAGAGGATAGGTGGTCTGCAGGAGAAAACTCAGATAGTCAGTTCAGGGAACTATGTAACTGTCATGAAGCTGTAACTTATTATCCACAGGTACACATGAAAGTTTCTCAAGCTTTAGACATGGGATGTGGCTGACTCATCAGGGGGTGTGGGAGCCCCCTAGTTAGGGATGTGTGTCTAACCACAGGAGCCAAAGTTGTAGCAGATAAGACAAACCAGAACCAGAAGACACATCTATGGAAACAGTCTTGGTTATTTTGTGAGGAAGTGGGGTCTGGCTGCTCAACACTCAAAAGCCTTCCCAGGTTGGTGGGAAGGAAAGTTTGTTTATTTTGGCTGCTGGCAACCGAGGAGATAGGGGAGGGTAGACTTCTGTCCAAAGGCCAATTCCCTACCCTGAGAATCAGGGGGCAAAAGCTTTTACAGGCTCAGGGAGGGGGTTACATGAAGAAACAGTACAGTCAGCTCTGACAGTCATCTTCAAATTGGTCATCGGTGGTCTGACCAGTGTCATCTTGATTGTTTTAAGTACAGTTAGTCTTCAGTTCCAGGGTTGGTTTGTTCTCATTTCCTTGAGGCCAGTTCTCAGAACTGCGGCAACTTATGTCAAGGCTTATAGTCTGGTCATCATGTAGTGAACTTCTTTGAGCTGGTGGGGGTTTCAGTAATATCTATAAGACAGCTCACAGGACATAGCTCAGAATCTTATCTATAGCCTTTGAGGAGGAACCAAAGGTCCTTGACTTTGCTTAATGATCAAACTATTATTATTATTTAGTCTTGTTGGACTGTTTTCCTTTGCTTCTGCATTTTCTCACTTCTCTGATTAAACTTATTCTTTGGCTAGAGTTTTTCCACAGACAAAGGGCAGGCTGAGGATGTGGAGAACAGGGCCCATAGGGTCCTACTCTGTTTCAACTTCATCATGAAAACACAGCCACTCCACTGCTCTGCTCCTATAAAACAGGATAAAAACATCTAACATTTATTGAGTGTTGACTACTTGCCAGGCACAGTGATAACTCCCTAATGCCGTGTGGTGGCCAAAATTCACCCCCTAAAGATGCTTGTGTCCCAATCGCTGGAGTCTGTGATTATGTTACATTAGACAGCAAAGGAAGAATTAAGGTTAGATGGAGTTAAGGTTACTAATCAGTTGACAGTGAGATGGGTTGATTGTTTTGAATTATCTGGTAGGTAATCACAGGAGTCCTTATAAGTGAAAATAGGAGGCAACAGGCAATGTCAGAGAAGGAGCTATAATAGCAGAAGCAGTGGGTGGAATGATGTGGTGTGAGGGCTTGATTAACTATTGCTGAGATTGAAGGTGGAGGGAGCCATGGCTCAAGGAGTGTGGGTAACCTCTAGAAGCTGGAAGCACAAGAAAACAGATTCTCCTCTGAGCTTCCTTGCCCTGCTGACACCTTGGTTTTGGCCCAATGACACCCATTTCAGGCTTCTGATCTCTAGAACTGTAAGTTAAAAGTGTTTTTCCCTTGAAGCCACTAACTTCGGGATAACTTATTACAGCAGCAACAGGAAAAAAATACAGATTTTTTTCATCCATCCCCCTCTCTACAATAGCCCCATCAGATGGGTACTTAATATTGCTATTTTGCAAATGAGTAAACTAAGGACTTCCCTGGTGGTTCAATGTTAAATAATCTGCCTGCCAATGCAGGAGACATAGGAGATGTGGGTTCAATCCGTGGGTTGGGAAGATCCCCTGGGGTAGGAAATGGCAACCCACTCCAGCCTTCTTGCCTGAGAAATCCAATGGACAGAGGAGCCTGGAGGGCTACACCCCATGGAGTTGCAAAGAGTCAGACTTGACTTAGCGACTGAGCATAAACTAAGGCTTGGGGGGTGGGGGTTGACTCGTTTGACCCAGAGGTGAGTGGTTGGCCTGACTCTGGAGCCACCTGAGGATGGTTTTACTTCTTCATTTCATAAATGAGAAAACTGAGGCCCGGAGGTATGTCCTGACCTGCCCCAGGTCATATGTGAGTTGGTGACGAGGCTCAGCTGTACCCTCATGAAAATGTGTAGACCAGCCCTTTACAAACACATATGCCCACAAGTCACCAAGGGTCCTGTTAGGATGCAGACTCCATCCAGCAGGTCAGGGCTAGGTCCCAGGATGCTGCACTTCTGACCAGCCCCCTGGTGAGGCCAATATTGCTAGCCAGGGAATAGCAAAGCTGTGCCCCTCTTTTGGGGTTCTGAGCAACCCAGAGCCATCAGAAAGTTTTGGGGCACTGAGTGGGATGAGGGGGCCCTAGGAAGGGAGACTTAGGAGCAGATGCCTCACCGTTCTGTGGCAAATGAGATTTAGGGACTCGGAGGGAACGGTCAGAATTAAAGACAGGGCTATCATTCACTGGGTTCCCCTAGAGAAAGATGTCTCCAAACATGACGATCATTTTTTAAAATAGTTTTCTGTGTTACTTAAAAATTTTTACTTATTTATTTCTTATTTTTGGCCATGCTGTGCAGCACAAAGAATCTTAGCTCTCCAACCAGGGATGGAACCCACATTCCCTACAGTGGAAGCATGGAGCCTTAATCACTGGACCACTAGGGAAGTCCCTGTGATGATTACTTTTGTCATTTGGAAAATCCCAGAGCTGGTGCTCTGTGACAACCTGGAGGGATGGAGTGGGGTGGGAGGTGGGTGAGGGGCTCAGAAGGGAGGGAACACAAGTATGCCTGTGGCTGATTCATGTTGATATGTAGCAAAAAAAAAAAAAAATCACAATATTGTCAAGTAATTATCCTCCAATTAAATTAATTAATTTCTTAAAAGTCATTCGAGGTTTGCCAGCATGGATCTGGCATCATGATTGCTTCTACTCTTTTATGGGACAAGGCATACAGGTCAAGGACCTCTTCTTGCCACGGAGACTGAAATAGCTCATGTGATTGTGTGGGAAAAAGCAACAGTCTCCATTGCCTGACATATGTTTTATACATACATATATATATATATTTAGAAAAAGAAGACAATCTGCTTATTCTTCCAGAAACGTCTCTAAAGCTTTGGTGTAATCAAAGGACTCACGCTTCTGGCCCCCTCCTCTCTCAGCCCCCAAACCACTTGTCCGGTGAATCACAAAGTCAGGACAGGAAGGTAGTTCAGTCTGTAACCGCAGTTGTGCTTCTCTGAGTCTACATTTTGTGCTTCACTAAAAAATATGTATAAACATGCATACACAGCAGATCTGTGTGTGGGACATAGTGGGAGTTTCCCCTAACCTCTTCACTGTGGTTGTAAGATTGCCAGCTGTCTGTGGCTACTAGTGCTGCCTGAAGGCTGAGAATCTTCTGGTTTCCTTTTGAAACAACAACCAGGCACGCAAGCAAGAAATATCAGCTTTTGTTTCAGACACCAGAACTCAGAGAAGGAAGCCAGTGTTTGGTTGACAGTTTCCCAGGATATAGAGTGAAAATATGTCTCTATAATATTTACAATAGTTTCAAAATGAAAGGATTGAAAAAAAAAACTCATCCAACTCAGCATTATTAACCTTCAAGGCTCCCTAATCTGTGACCTGAAAATGAAAATTTTAACTGTTTCTATTAATAAAAGAAGTTTTCTACAACCTTTCTTAGTTCTAGGGCTTGCTTCTGAGGATAGGGGTGATTCTTCAGGGAAAAGAATAAAATCTATCCTTAGTTGTCAGGATCAGTCCGCAAGCTCTGAGCAGCCCTGTAAAGGACAAGATAGGTTCTTTGCTTTGGTCAGGGTCCAGATGCTCAGAGAATGAAAGGCCTGGACACCAAGCCCTTCAGTGGGGAGAATACTGACCAGCCCGAGGACATGATGTTATGGGTGGTTTTCTGTGATCAGTGTGAGGTGGTGGAAAAACCCAGCCTGGGAGTCAGACAACCTTTGTGTTATCTTGTTCAGACCCCGAACCTTTTAATTTTACTCTGGGCTTGTGTCCTTCTCTGCAAAATACAACTAATAGCACCTCCTCTCAGGATTATTGTGAGATTAAAGGAGATAATACAAATGGCACAAAGTAAACCTCTAAAAATGTTTGTTCCTCCAAGTGCACATTCAGTCATTAATTTGTGCCTGACTTTTTGCAATCCCATGGACTGTAGCCCACCAGGCTCTTTCATCCATGGGATTTCCGACATGAATACCAGAGTAGGTTACCACTTACCTTCTCCAGGGGATCTTCCTGACCCAGGGATTGAACCCATGTCTCCTGCACTGGCAGGCAGATTCTTTACCACTGAGCCATCAGGGAAGCCCCTTGTTCCTCCAAGAGCCAGAAATAAACAGACTTTTAAGAATAATATCTGTTCGACTGTAGAATATATTACCTTCTGTCTGAAATCATCTTCTTCATTATATTTTCCTTGGTCTACCAGTAATGTCTTTTTATATTTCTTTTGCATGTACAACTGATGACAAGAGAGACAGATCCAAAGTACAATTGATGGCAAGCTGTTGTTGTCACAGTCCACAGAATGAACACATTCAGCCAAATACAGGAGACAGGCGTTGTCTGAAGATGACATGATCCTCTATGTAGAAAACCCCAACGACTCCACCAGAAAATTACTAGAGCTAATCAATGAATATAGTAAAGTTGCAGAATATAAAATTAACATGCAGAAATCTCTTCCATTCCTATACACTAACAATGAGAAAACAGACAGAGAAATTAGGGAAATGATTCCATTTCCCATTGCAATGAAAAGAATAAAATACTTAGGAATAAATCTACCTAAAGAAACAAAAGACCTATGTATAGAAAACTATAAAACACTGATGAAAGAAATCAAAGATGACACAAGTAGATGGAGAAATATACCATGTTCATGGATCGGAAGAATCAATATAGTGAAAATGAGTATACTACCCAAAGCAATCTATAGATTCAATGCAATCCCTGTCAAGCTACCAACGGTATTTTTCAGAGAACTAGAACAACTAATTTCATGATTTGTATGGAAATACAAAAAACCTCGAATAGCGAAAGCAATCTTGAGGAAGAATGGAACTGGAGGAATCAACTTGCCTGACTTCAGACTATACTACAAAGCTACAGTCATCAAGACAGTAATGTACTGGCACAAAGACAGTAATATAGATCAATGGAACAAAATAGAAAGCCCACAGATAAATCCACACACCTATAGACACCTTATCTTTGACAAAGGAAGCAAGAATATATAATGGAGAAAAGACAATCTCTTTAACAAGTGGTGCTGGGAAAGCTGGTCAGCCACTTGTAAAAGAATGAAACTAGAACACTTTCTAACACCATACACAAAAATAAACTCAAAATGGATTAAAAAGCTAAATGTAAGACCAGAAACTATAACAACTCCTAAAAAAACATAGGCAAAACACTCTCTGACATAAATCACAGCAGGATCCTCTATGACCTACCTCCCACAGTAATAGAAATAAAAGCAAAAATAAACAAATGGGACCTAATAAAATTTAAAAGCTTTTGCACAATGAAGGAAACTATAGACAGTGTGAAAAGACAGCCTTCAGAATGGGAGAAAATAATGGCAAATGAAACAACTGATGAAGAATTAATCTCAAAAATATACAAGCAGGTCCGGCAGCTCAATTCCAGAAAAATAAACGATCCAATCAAAAAATGGTCCAAAGAACTAATCAGACATTTTTCCAAAGAAGACATACAGATGACTAAAAAACACAGGAAAAGATGCTCAACATCACTCATTATCAGAGAAATGCAAATCAAAACCACAATGAGTAACAATCTTATGCCAGTCAGAATGGCTGCTATCAAAGAGTCTACAAGCAATAAATACTGTAGAGGGTGTGGAGAAAAGGGAACACTCTTACACTGTTAGTGGGAATGCAAACTAGTACAGCCACTATGGAGAACAGTGTGGAGATTCCTTAAAAAACTGGAAATAGGACTGCCATATGACCCAGCAATCCCACTGCTGGGCATACACACCAAGAAAACCAGAACTGAAAGAGACACATGTACCTCAATGTTCATTGCAGCACTGTTTACAATAGTCAGCACATGGAAGCAACCTAGGTGTCCATCAGCAGATGAATGGATAAGAAAGCTGTGGTACATATACACAATGGAATATTACTCACCTATTAGAAAGAATGCATTTGAATCAGTTCTAAGGAGGTGGATGAAACTGGAGCCTATTATAGAGTGAAGTAAGTCAGAAAGAAAAATAACAATACAGCATATTAACACATATATATGACATTTAGAAAGATGGTAACGATGACCCTATATACAAGATAGCAAAAGAGACACAGATGTAAAGAACAGAATTTTGGACTCTGGGAGAAGGCAAGTGTGGGATGATTTGAGAGAATAGCACTGAAACATGTATATTATCATATGTGAAATAGATCACCCGTCCAGGTTTGATGCATGAGACAGGGTGCTCAGAGCTGGTGCACTGGGATGACCCTGAGGGATGGAATGGTGAGGGAGGTGAAAGGAGGGTTCAGGATGGGGAACACATGCACACCAATGGCTGATTCATGTCAATGTATGGCAAAAACCACTACAATATTGTAAAGTAATTAGCCTCCAATTAAAATAAATATGGCAATCCACTCCAGTATTCTTGCCTAGAAAATCCCATGGATGGTGGGACCTGGTAGACTACAGTCCATGAGTAGCAAAGAGTCACACATGCCTGAGCAACTTCACTCACTAAAATAAATAAATAAATTTTAAAGATATTATAAAATATTTTAAAAAAATGTTCTACCCCTTAAAGAGTAATTCAAGGGGCATGAACAATAAATATAGTTAAATATATTGTTTAAAAAAAAAAAAAAACAAATACAGGAAAGATGGCTGTCTTCAGAAAAAATGATAATAATCAATGAATTGATTATCCTGGTGATGTGAATCAAAGATCCAATGCCAGAAGAGACTTTCTCTGGTGCCTGCTAGTAATTGTTGGGGACCAGGTTTTCCTTTCTTTCTTGCCTTCCCTCAACACTCCCCACCCTGCCTCCTCCCCTGCCAGCTGGCAGAGAAAGTGCTTCCAGGGTGAACTCCTTTGTCCTCTGCTCACATCCCTTAAGCCACACAACCAGGGTCAACTCAGGTGAGCCAGGCATGAGCCCTACCCCTTCACCTGCCCCAAGTCCAAACCTCCCCACCCCTGGCCTTAGCTGTGACATTTCACATCAGGGCAGAAGGACTGGAGTGCTGGCCATTTTCCTGCCTAATTGCCAGTCAGAGGGAGTGAAGCTTAAACTACAGGGCATTTCTTTTGCACTGGGCCTTCTAAGGCTCTAGAAATAGAGCCTCATGGTCATATGTTTTTTTTAAACAAATATAATTTGCAAGGCATATTTTAACCAGTCAGTAAAGACCCTGTTTCTTTTCTCATTTCCTTTCCATCATTCTTTCCCATCTGGTGGGGACATTGTGGCTTTCCTTGGGCTTTGTGGAGGAAGTTGAGCTGGAGATACATGTAGTTTGGGTTTAATGATATATATTGTTGAATGCTGTGGTCTCTGCCGAGTATGTCTAAGGGCTACTTCTATTGTTCACTGGCTGGGAGTCGTGACAGTAAGATGCAGGGAACAGAGGCCATCTCATGACATGGAAAGTCCTGTGGCATTTGGCACTGGAAGCATGAGAACAGTGAAGGAGAAACAAGATTTGAAAGGTTGGAACTGAAAAACATCTTTCAGTTGGGAAGATGTAGAATGTGGAACATTCTTCCAATCTTCAGTAAATGCAAGATTCAGCTCTCAAACAAGTTTGGTCAAAATGCATGTTCTTTCTTGTCAGGAATATACTTGAAAATGCAGTGTAGACAATTACGATACACTCTGTGTGTGTGTGTGTGTGTGTGTGCATGCGCTATGTGCACTAAGTCACTCAGTCATGTCTGACTCTTTGCCCATCAGGCACCTCTGTCCATGGGGATTCTCCAGGCAGGAATACTACAGTGGGTTGCTATGCCCTCCTCCATGGGACCTTCCAAACCCAGGTTTCCTGCATTGCAGGCAGTCTTCACTGAGCCACCAGGGAAGCCCAAGAATACTGGAGTGGGTACCCTATCCCTTCTCCAGAGGATCTTCCACACCCAGGAATTGAACCAGGGTTTCCTGCATTGCAGGTGGATTCTTTATCAGCTGAGTTACCAGGGAAGCCCATATATATATATATATATTTTTTTTTTTTCCTTTCATGTATTGATGGAAATCGAATGCAACAACATTTATCAGAATTCCTGTGTTTGCAGGCAACAAGTCTGAAGTAATACCACAAAAGCAAGGTGTCTGAAGTAGTTCATAAATTAAAAAAACAAAAAGATATTTCAATATTTAAGACAACAATGTTAAACATGTACATGCCTTTACCAATAATGATTTAGATACCAGAGAAAACATTTTCTAGGCAACCAATTGTAAAAAAAAGAAAATAAAAAAGATTTCAATCAACCTTGCTAGAGAGAAGGCTGAATTATGTTTCTATACTCTCCTTAAAAATATGATAAAATTTTGTTATAGGGAGCAAAGATTATGCATCCAAAACAATATAGGAAAAAATTATTTTAAGGGTGTGTCAGGGAGCTAATTAATAAATGTAACATCACTTCTCTGGATTTTTAGCCTTTGGGTATTCAACAGCTTTAAACATTTTGAATTGTGATATTGTCTCATTCTAAATAATAATAAGTAAGTATTCCTTGTATTATTTTTCTTAGTGAGGATCTCCAAAGTCATATAAATTTTAGGTCCCATAAAATGTGGATCTGTCCCTCTTGCTAAGGTATGATTGCAGTATTTTCAAACCTGCAAAGAATTCACAGTCAGAGAGGCAGAGAGCATAGAATCAAAGACCAAAAATGATGTTGCTGATGTACCAAAATGAGCCTACTACTCGACCCTGGACACAGTCTGGGTTCTGTGTCCCAAAGAAGGAATTTGAGATAGACAGGTCACCTGTTCACTGCCTCTCCATCCTCATACAATCAGCAGGCAACCCAAAGGACCCTGCTTGAGTCCTTAAAAATAAAAAGTTTACTTTATATTAGGTCCGTATAGTTAAGCTATGGTTTTTCCAGTAGTCATGTATGGGTGTGAGAACTGGACCATAAAGAAGGCTGGAGCACCAAAGAATTGATGCTTTTGAACTGTGGTGTTGGAGAAGGGACTCTTGAGAGTCCCTTGGATTGCAAGGAGATCCAACCAATCAATCGTAAAGGAAGTCAGTCCTGAATATTCATTGGAAGGACCGATGCTGAAGCTGAAGGTCCGATACTTTGGCCACCTGATGCAAAGACCTGACTCACTGGAAAAAACCTGATGTTGGGAAAGAGCGAAGGCAGGAGGAGAAGGGGGACAAAGGGACAAGATGGTTGGATGGCATCACTGACTCAATGGACATGAGTCTGAGCAAGCTCCGGGAGATGGTGAAGGGCAGGGAGTCCTGGTGTGCTAGAGTCCATAGAGTCGCAAAGAGTAACTGAACAAAACTGAGTGACTGAACTAACTCAGAGTATAGCCAATTAGCAATGTTGTCATAGTTTTGGGTAGATAACGAAGGGACTCAGCCATACATATACATGTATCCATTTCTCCCCTAAACTCCCCTCCCATCCAGGCTGCCACACAATCTTCAGCGGAGTTCCTTGTGCTGTACAGTAGGTCCTGGTTGGTTATCCATTTTAAGTATCTGCTTGAGTCCTTTTGGAGTTACTAATACAACTTTTCTTCCTCTTCTTTTTTTTTTTTTAACTGAATTTGTGTTTTGAAGATATAACACATGTCATAGCTTCAAAAGACAAAGAACACTATATTTCTTTCTAATGAGAGACAGCTTCCCTGTCCAGAGGCCTCCTCTCTACAGGAAACTGATGGCGTTTTCAAAGCAATAACCTCCATACTTTAACCAAATGGGCTGTGTTGCTTTTTATCAATTTTTCAATCATAAACATTACATGTTGACTTTTTACTATAGAATGAGAGAAGGCAATGGCAACCCACTCCAGTACTCTTGCCTGGAAAATCCCATGGACGGAGGAGCCTGGTGGGCTGCAGTCCATGCTAAGGGTCAGACACGACTGAGCGAGTTCACTTTCACTTTTCACTTTCCTGCATTGGAGAAAGAAATGGCAACCCACTCCAGTGTTCTTGCCTGGAGAATCCCAGGGATGGGAGAGCCTGGTGGGCTGCCGTCTATGGAGTCACACAGAGTCGGACATGACTGAAGCGACTTAGCAGCAGAAGCAGCAGCAGAGACACTTCAGTTCAGTTCCACCTTCCCACTTTCACTCTCTACCTCCCTATATGGGCATTTCTAAAATTGGGGTTAAATCAACATTTGGTATTTACATGACCATGAATATGTACATATATTCACTTAGAAAAAGATAGAGATCCCTCTGTCCTGGCTCCGATTGGGACTGGCTGCTCACTGGGTCTGCTCTGCAGTTGTGACTCGACTTCTCTTCGTCAGCACCTGGGGAATTTCCTTTGTCCACACTCTGTGTTGAAGCCTCTGTTGCCTAGAATCTGTGCCTTCCTCTTTCATAGTTTAATTCCTTCCTTTGGTGGAGTACATCCTTCTGGAACTTTCTGAAAAGGAGGTACTCTTTGCCACTGCATGGACTGTAGACCGTCAGCCTCCTCTCTCATGGGATTATCCAAGCAAGAATAGTGGAGTGAGTTGTCATTTCCTTCTCCAGGGGATCTTCTTCACCAGCGGATCAAACCCACATCTCCTGTGTGCAGGCGGATTCTTTACTGCTGAGCCACCAGGGAAGCTCCCGAGGAGTTGATGGAGGGAAATTTTGAAGCCCTTGCTGGTGTGAAAAAGACTTTATTTTATCTTCATATTCAATTGATATTTCAACAAGGCAGAGAATTCTAGGTTGAAGATTTCCCTCAAAATTTGGAAGACATTGCTCCATTCTCATCTAGATTTTGGTGTTGTCGAGAAACCCAATGCCAATCTTAGTCCTTTCTGTAAACTTTCAGGATCTTCCTTATTGTGGATGTTCTGAAGTGGCAGGTAACATGCTTTGTTGGCCCTCTGGTCCCTCATTTTTCTGTTTCAGAGGATACTTCAGTTCTGAGAAATGTATTATTTCTTTAATAAATTTTTCCTCTCCATTTTCTCTGCTTTTTCTTTCTGGAGTACCTAGCATTGTTTATATATTTTAATATATATTAAATATATTTTATATAGCATTGTTTTATACCTAGCTCTGGTATACCAGAATCAGTTCTAGGCTCTTGGGACATAACAATGAACCAAAGGGATAAAATCTCTCCCCATGCTGAACTTGCATCCTTATAATGGTGGGCCAGATGTTGAATTTTCTGAATTAATCCTTCAATTTTCTCATCATTTGTATTTCGCCTTTTTTATAATTACAACTCCCCCCACTTTTTTTTTTTGGACCGCACAACAAGGCACTCCTCACCAGGGATGGAACCTGTGTCCCCTGCAGTGGAAGCACAGAGTCCTAATCACCAGGGAATTCCCAAGACTTTACTTCTTAAAAAACGTTCATTATTTTATTCATTTATTTATTTATTTATATTTTTGGCTGTGCTGAGTCTTTGTTGCTGCACGAGCTTTTCTCTAGCTGTGGTGAGTGGGGGCTACTTTCTAGATGTGTGCAGGTTTCTTATTGTGGTTGGTGGCTTTTCTCTGTTGTGGAGCACAGGCCCTAGGCACATGGGCTTCAGTAGCTGTAGCACACAAGCTTAGTTGCTCAGCAGTATGTGGATCTTCCTGGACCAGAGATTGAACCAGTGTCCCCTGCTTGCCAAGGCTGACTCTTAACTATTGGACCACCAGGGAAGCCTGACTTTACTTTTTAAAGCAATTGTAGTTACCTGAAAAAGCAAGCAGATTGTATAAAGGGTTCTCATATGCACCCCTCTTACCTGTTCCTCTCTGTTTCACTTTCCTCTATAGTTAATAGTTCTCAGTAGAGTGAAACATTTAGTATAATTGATGAGCCAATATGATAACTAGAGTCCATAGCTTTCATTTGAGTTCATTCTCTGTGTAGTACAGGCCTGTGAGTTTTGACAAATACGTGTCATATACCCACCATTATCATATCATACAGAATAGTTTGCCTAAAAATCACCTGTGCTCCATTTATATCCCTCTCTCCCTTCATGTGGAAAATTCTGAAAGAGATGGGAATATCAGACCACCTAACCTGCCTCCTGAGAGACCTGTATGCAGGTCAGGAAGCAACAGTTAGAACTGGACATGGAACAACAGACTGGTTCCAAACAGGAAAAGGAGTACGTCAAGGCTGTATATTGTCACCCTGCTTATTTACCTTGTATGCAGAGTACATCATGAGAAATGCTGGGCTGGAAGAAGCACAAGCTGGAATCAAGATTGCCAGGAAAAATATCAATAACCTCAGATATGCAGATGACACCACCCTTATGGCAGAAAGTGAAGAGGAACTCAAAAGCCTCTTGACGAAAGTGAAAGAGGAGAGTGAAAAAGCTGGCTTAAAGCTCAACATTCAGAAAATGAAGATCATGGCATCTGGTCCCATCACTTCATGGGAAGTAGATGGGGAAACAGTAGAAACAGTGTCAGACTTTATTTTTCTGGGCTCCAAAATCACTGCAGATGGTGACTGCAGCCATGACATTAAAAGACGCTTACTCCTTGGAAGAAAAGTTATGACCAACCTAGATAGCATACTCAAAAGCAGAGACATTTCTTTGCCGACTAAGGTCCGTCTAGTCAAGGCTATGGTTTTTCCAGTGGTCATGTATGGATGTGAGAGTTGGAATGTGAAGAAAGCTGAGCACCGAAGAATTGATGCTTTTGAACTGTGGTGTTGCAGAAGACTCTTGAGAGTCCCGTGGACTGCAAGGAGATCCAACCAATCCATTCTGAAGGAGATCAGCCCTGGGATTTCTTTGGAAGGAATGATGCTAAAGCTGAAACTCCAGTACTTTGGCCACCTCATGGGAAGAGCTGACTCACTGGAAAAGACTCTGATGCTGGGAGGGATTGGGGGCAGGAGGAGAAGGGGACGACAGAGGATGAGATGGCTGGATGGCATCACTGACTGGATGGACGTGAGTCTGGGTGAACTCCGGGAGTTGGTGATGGACAGGGAGGCCTGGCATGCTGCGATTCATGGGGTCGCAAAGAGTCGGACACAACTGAGGAAATGAACTGAACTGAACTGAACTGATGACTCATCTGGGGTTAATTTTTGCCAAAAGTGTAAAATCTGCACTTAGATTAGGAGAAGGCAATGGCAACCCACTCCAGTACTCTTGCCTGGAGCATCCCATGGACGGAGGAGCCTGGTAGGCTGCAGTCCATGGGGTCATGAAGAGTCGGACACGACTGAGCGACTTCACTTTCAATTTTCACTTTCATGCATTAGAGAAGGAAATGGCGACCCACTCCAGTGTTCTTGCCTGGAGAATCCCAGGGACGGGGGAGCCTGGTAAGGTGCCATCTATGGGTCACACAGAGTCAGACACGACTGAAGCGACTTACCAGCAGCAGCACGCTTAAATTAATTTGGGTTTTTTTTGTTTTTTTTTTTGCCTGTGGATCTCCAGTTATTCCAGCACCATTTGTTAAAAGGTCCTCTTGTCTCTTCTACTTTCTGAGAGATTTTCTCATCAGCAACAGATATCTGCATCTTGGTTTAGAGTGTTTTTTTGTTTTGTTTTTAATCAAAAAAAACCAAACCCAAACCCTGTCTTGGCCATGGAAGGACTGGACCCATGCCCTCAGTACCCTCCTTTCACCCTCAGCGTGTGTTTCTATCTGTACCACGTGGTCACTAGGTAGCATCCATTCTGCTGGGCTCTGCCTTTTCCCTCCTTTGTGGTTGATCATACTGGGTTGGCCAAAAGAATCAAACATTTTGGCCAACCCAGTATTTGCAGGTCTTCTGTAGGTATGAAAATTCCAATTTGCAGAAAAAAACAGATCGTTTAAATTCAGTCCAGGAATAGGGACTGACTTCCTAGTGCAGAGAAATGCTACACAACACAGAAAAGAACACTCATAGAGTCATTGTCGGAGAAGGAAATGGCAACCCACTCTAGTATTCTTGCCTAGAGACTCCTGTGGACAAAGGGGCCTGGTGTGCTGCCGTCTATGGGGTCGCACAGAGTCGGACACGACTGAAGCGACTAAGCACGCACGCATGCATTAGAGAAGGAAATGGCAACCCACTCCGGTATTCTTGCCTGGAGAATCCCGGGGACAGAGGAGCCTGGTGGACTGCTGTCTATGGGGTCGCACAGAATCCAACATGACTGAAGCGACTTAGCAGGAGCAGCAGCAGCAGCAGAGTCACTGTAGTTAAGGGGTTCAGAGTATAGATAGCTTGGGTTCAAAGACTGGCTCTACCTCTGCCTGGCCTTGAAAGGTTGCGTAAGACAGTTAAACCCTTTCTGCCTCTGTTTCCTTATCTCTAAAGTAGGGGTAATAATAGAAATTGCTTCCTAGGGTGGTTTAAATGACTTATTTCATGCCAAGGACGGGTAGAACAATGCCTAGCACAGGGGAAAAGGCATAAACATATTTGCTACGCTCATTACTGCCTGACTAAGCATATGAATCACCAAGAACTTAGAATCAAAACTTTAATCCCCTTGTCCAACTTGTCACTGGAAACAAGGCAAGCTGGGGCTGGAATCACAGGGGTAGCTGACTCATTCCAGCTCTTCAGATTTCACATTTCAGGGCTCATTTAGAATGAGGAAGTGCCAGCACCGACGATAAGTGGAAGGGTTTACACTGCTTTAGCAAACTATTTTATTGGCGACCCAGAAATATCAAGACCCCAATTAACCTAGTCCTGGGAACTGGGACTGTGTATAAGTCCCCATTGGGTTATGCCAACTCAGTACTGGCTCAGGAACACTACATTTAGGTACCAAGGAAACTTCAGGACCTCCTCTGATAACCTGACCCTATTTTCTTGGTGCTGCTCCTATCACTTCATCACCCACACCACCTCTGCTTCTAGCTCCCACTTCCAAAAGTAGGATGTTGTCCAAAGCCTTGTCAATCTCCTGGAAGGACTCCAGTTTTCACTTCAGAGTTTGACCTTTTACTGAGTTCAGAGACAGACAAGCTCCCTAGAACTTGGGATCCAGCCCATGGTACTAAGTTCAAAGGAAATAATTGTGCCTCTGCATGCGTGCCCAGTCATGTCTGGTTCTTTGCAACCCCGTGAACTGTAGCTTATCAGCCTTCTCTGTCATGGGTTTATCCAGGCAAGAATACTGGAGTGGGTTGCCATGCCCTCCTCCAGGGGATCTTCCCGACTCAGGGATTGAACCTGCCTCTCCTGCATGGCCAGGAAGATTCTTTACCACTGAGCTACCTGGAAGAAAGGAAATAATACCTATAATGTAAATAGAAAAGTAAATAGAAAAGGTCAATATATATAGTTAGATATCCTGGGAGAAAAAAAAATGAAATAATTTTTTGAAGAGTTCCGAGATGTTTTAAAAAGTTTCTTTAAGTGTTTTCCCTTCCCTTGTCTTCTGATCTATCTCTTACATCTGGATTCGGGGAGTGGTTGAAATGGTATAGTCTTGATTGCTGGGAGAAAGTCATCGTCAAGTTGGGGTGTGTGAAACACAGGTCTCTAAGAAATGATGACTAGCTCTCATTTTCTCAGTCCTTGACAGCAAGGTCAGAAAGAGGGGGAAAGTGGGTCAGTTCTTTTTAAAAGTGTAGAGGATTAGATTGAAAGGTTAGAAAGGTCAAGTCTCCTGGAAACTTTGTGTGGGAATTCCATCACTTTATCTTCAGGACCCAAAGTAATAATGGTCATGATGATGATGGTGATGATGTTTACATGAAAGCCTTTCATCTATAGACAAAAAGCGCAACACAACCACTAATTAATTCTGAGGGCAAGGTAGGCAAACATCATTATCTCCAATTTACAGGTTAGGAATCCAGGCAAGAGGAAATTAAACCCTTTACCCAAGGCCAGAAATGAAGAGTGCCCGCCTCCTTGCTTCTCACTGGCTGCCCTAAAGGTGGCTTCAGAAGGCCTTTAGTTTATGCCGCAAAACAAGCTAGCTCCTTGTCAAGTCTGACTCTTCTCTTTACAGAACTTGATGAGGACAGGAAAGATATCTGGTAGAATGATGTCTCTACCAGAGAATGATTTTGAGGGTGGCTACATCTCTACCTAACCATGGAAGTGGAGGTGTAGAAGATGTACACGAAACACTGTAATCTGCTTGAAGGCGAGAACTGTATAACTTACCTTTTTGTATCACCTACAATACCAAGCATAGAGTCCAGCCACAGATCTTCACCAATTCTGGTTACTTTTCGAGTGATTGGTTCTTTGGCAAGGAGAAATTTCCTTTTTATCTAGAGTCTATTGAGTTAGTTTAATTTTCTTATTCCAAGAACAATTTAGGGAGTGTGGCAGAGAAAGCAGAGCCCACCATCAAGGAATCATGTTCCTTCCCATATAGAATTGCTTGGAGGAAGAGTGTGCCCAACTGGGAAATATATTTCCAAGAAATTTTGCATCTGGGTGACTAGTGTTGGCCAATGGAAAGTGCAAAGAAATGGTGTGTGCTTTCCAGGTTGAAGCAGTCAATTTTCTAAGATGCTTCCTATCTTTCTACCTCTTGGTGAAAAGGACTTGGGTTCCTGAGGAGGGGAATCACCACGTAATAGCTGCATTAGACTTAAGTCAAGTGACAGGCCGTGTGTGTGTGTGCCCAGTTGCTCAGTCGTGTCTCACTCTGTAACCCCGTGGACTGTAGCCTACCAGTCTCCTCTGTCTATGGGATTTCCCAGGCAAGAATACTGGGGGGTGTTGCCATTTCCTTTTCCGGGGGATCTTCAGTACCCAGGGATCAAACCCATGCCTCCTATGTCTCCTTGCCTTGTCAGGTGAATTCTTTACCACTAAGCCACCTGTGAAGCCCAAGTCAGAGGTCATCCTGTCTTACTGCTTTGAGATTTTGGGAGTCATTTGTGATTTTAGTAGGCCTACTCTGACCTTTAGAATATATCCAATGTGATCAACAACAACTAAGAGATGAAGCAATCAGGGCAAAAAGAAAGCAAGGGTAGGAAAACAGGACGAACACAAGTGCAAAGAGTGTTCAGACAATACATGCCCTGTGGGACTGTGCAAGTTGTTGGAAGTAGGCAACCTATTTAGCTTTGGATTTCCCAACATCCAACGTAAAGAGGGAAATTCTGTAAGTTACCAGATTCATAATGCCCGGAGAAGAAAACAGACTCACGTTCAGGAGAAACACACATTTTTCTGGTTATTCAAACCCAGAGGAACCTCTCTTAAGAGGCCTGAAAAAGCGGATCAATGCTGTCAGCTGGATTGGGCCACATCCTTAGTAGCACCAGCTTCCCAGGTGGTATTGGTGGTAAAGCACCTGTCTGCCGATGTAGGAGACATAAGAGACAGGAGTTTGATCCCTGAGTCAGGAAGGCCGCCTCAAGGAAGAAATGGCAACCCACTCCCGTACTTGTACCTGGAGAATCTCACGGGCAGAGGAGGCTGGTGGGCTACAGTCCATAAGGCTGCAAAGAGTGGGACGCGACTGAACCAATTTAGCCCTTAGTGGTATCACAGAAATGGTCCTACAGCTGGCATAGTGTTCACTAATCCAAAAGGGGGCCCTTTTAGGAGAGGCTAAGAAAATACAGCGCACAAAGGAGGCTGTCTGATTGTCTGGCTTAATCCAACGTCCAAGAACCCAACGGGGTGGCTTCCTTGCTCTAGCACAGGCTCTGGGAGTATCACGAGAGAATCAGAACCATCTGGGACTTCCCTGGTAGTCCAGTGGTTAAGAATCTGACTTCCAATGCAAGGGGCATGAGTCTGATTCCTGGTCTGGAAAGATCTCACATGTCTCAAGGCGACTGAGCCGCAACTAGAGAAGCCCACAGGCTGGAACAAAGACCTGGCACAGCCTAAATAAATACATAAATACCATCTGCTTCCGGATGAGCCACAAAATAGAAGCCCCCAAACACCATCCTGTAAGAAAACAGCCTGACCCACTGCCTGGATGGTCTTGTCCTTTGATCAGATGTGCCAGGAGGTGGCCCAACACCTGATTTGCTGACCATAAAGCAAGGAAGTTCTCCACCCTGACCCGTTTGCTTGAGCGGATGGTCCCAGTGTGGATTTTCATTCAGTTCCCACATCTCAGGGGTGGTGGTGGGAAGGAAGTGAAGGCTGCACCTACTGAGGTCACCCTAGGTTTCCTAAGGTCTGCAGGTGTGGATGACAAACATCCAGCCAGGAAGCCGGTCCCTGCCATAAGGAAAGAGGAAGGATCCTTGGCGTCATTCTGGCTGGCATTCAAATCCTTGGGGCTTGTGGAGCAAGGAACGGCCTTCTAAAGGCTGCCCCGCCCAGGTCTTTAGGATGAACTGGATTACATCTCCGAATGTCTCATCCTTCCTGAAGCCAGGTGCTTCACCCTGCCAGCAGGAATCACACGCCTCCCTCTGAAGGAGGTAACCAGTTGTTCTCGGGGAGTGATGTGCCATGGAGAATGACTTTTCTCCCAGAAAGTGTGCTCTCCACTTGCCTAGTGGGACAAAGAGTAGACTCGTCAAAGATTTCAAAGCTGCTTTAACTCTTGTCCTCCCCTCTCCGTTTTCCTTCTCCCATTCCCTTCCTCCCTTTAAGACACAGTTGGAGGGACTTCCCTAGTGGTCCAGTGGCTAAGACTCTGTGCTCTCAATGCAGGGGGCCTGGGTTTGATCCCTGGTCAGGGAATTAGATCCCATGTGCCCCAACCAACACCCAGTACAGCCAAACTAATTAATTAAAGAAAAAAATTTTTAAGACACAAATGGAAACAATGTTAACTATAAACCATGGATATTGTATTTACCAGTGATAGTAAGTAAGTAAGTGTTAGTCACTCAGTCATGTCTGGCTCTTTGCAACCCCATGCACTGTAGTCCACTAGGCTCCTCTGTCTGTGGAATTCTCCAGGCAAGAATATTGGAGTGGATTGCCATTTCCTTCCCCAGGGGATCTTCCCCACCCAGAGATTGAACCTGGGTCGCCTGCATTGCAGGCAGATTCTTTACCATCTGAGCCACAAGGGAAGCTCTGGTAAGTACCAGTGATACTTACAAAGGCTGATACCAATCAGATGCAATAGCCTTCTATTCTTTCTGAAGATCTTCATGAAACCTTTCTTTTTCCCACTTTGAGTATGACCAGGAAGTTGGTGGAACAGAGTCAGCTAAGAATACTGGCTTCTGGCTCATCAGATCTAGATTTGATCCCACCTGCTTTCATCAGCTGCCAGATCTTGGCAAACCCCCCGTTTCCTCATGTGATTGTCTAGCAGGTTTAAGGGAGGTGATGTTACAAAATGCCTAGCTGGAATAACTGGGATCCTGCTTATTAGTATCCTTTCTCTTCAGGCTAGACAGATACAGATACATATTGTTGTTGCTGTTTAGATGCTCAGTCCTATGCGACTCTTTGCTACCCCATCGGGTATAGTCTGCCAGACTTCTCTGTCCATGGGATTTCCCAGGCAAGAATATTGGAGTGAATTGCCATTTCCTTCTCCAGGGGATCATTCCAACCCAGGGATCAAACCTGGGTCTCCTGCATTGCATGTGGACTCTCTACCATCTGAGCCACCAGTGAAGCCCAGATATAGCTATAGATATACACTATATATAATACATATAAAAATTGGTACATGGTATTTAATGAATTCAGTCATTTTATTATTGCTATTTTGTGTAGAAAGATCCTTCCCTATCTTCTTCTGAAAATGTTGTCAGACATACAGTAATTTTTCTAAGTTAAATTGGATTTATTTTAAGAATTTGGGTGAATTTCAGACTCCCTCTGAGACTGTAAAGGAAGCCATGACTATTTGAAAAAAAATAAGAATCAAAACACTAAGCTAAAGCTCTGTGTCTGGTCATTGTATTCTTTAGAGACCTTTCTAAGACCTTTCGTTCTTTGGGGTGGTGGGGAGGGGTGTGTGGGACTGACGTCTTTCCTCTTTAACTAATTTTTCACAACTTCAAAGCCATTATCACACCCAAGGGTCACCAAATGTGCTAGGATCTGAGTCACCGAGGAAGTGCTTGGGAGGGTGGACTCCTGGGTTCCTGGGGCAAGCGATTCTTCTTCCAAAAGTTAAAAAGTGTTAATTGATCAGTTGTGTTCAACTCTTTGTGACCCCATGGACTGTAGCCCTCTAGGTTCCTCTGTCCATGGAATTCTCCAGGCAAGAATACTGGCATGGGCTGCCATGCCCTTCTCCAGGGGATCTTCCTGGAGCAGGGATCAAACCCAGGTGTCCTGCATTGCAGATGGATTCTTTACCATCTGAACCACCAGGGAAGCCCCCACTTCTTCCTAGGGGTATGTGTTATCCTGGATAGAGCCTGGCCTGATGCTGCTGAGGTTTAGAATGTGGTTTTTAACCTTGAAAGTTCCCTCTTAAGAGTCAAATATGCTGTCTCCCTGGCACCTCTGGGGTTAATCCCCTGGAATAGTCTTATAGAGGGTGAAGAAATGCAAGTAAGACTCTCTGGGAACTGGGCTATAATGTCTTTTGTTCCCTCCTTCCTCTTGCCCTCTTGACTTAGAGACCACTCTGGCAATAGCTCTATTTAAGGTGGGCTAGGACTGAGCTTTCCAGTTAATGGTAAACTAGAAGCAATTTTCCAGTAGACTTCCAGTTCACCAGTTTCCTGGGTCCCTTTCTTCAGTACCCAGATGACAATACTAGTTTCCGGGACCCTCAAGCCTATGCATAATAAACATGGCCTTTACCTTGGGTCTTAGTCTGTTCAAGCTGTTATAACAAAAATACCTTAGACTGCATGACTTAAACAACAGAAATGTGTCTTTTACAGTTCTGGAGTCTGGGAAGTCCAAGATCAAGGTCCTGGCAGATCTGAGGTCCAGCAATGGCTCACTGGAGAAGGTGATAGCATCCCACTCCAGTACTCTAGCCTGGAAAATCCCATGGATGGAGGAGCCTGGTAGGCTGCAGTCCATGGGGTCGCTAAGAGTTGGACACGACTGAGAGACTTCACTTTCACTTTTCACTTTCATGCATTGGAGAAGGAAATGGCAACCCACTCCAGTGTTCTTGCCTGGAGAATCCCAGGGACGGGGGAGCCTTTTGGGCTGCCATCTATGAGGTCGCACAGAGTCAGACACGACTGAAGAGACTTAGCAGCAGCAGCAGCAGCGGCAATGGCTCACTTCCTATTCATAGATGGCAAACTTCTTGCTGTGTCTTCACATGGTAGAAGGGGTGAGGCAGCTCCCAGGGGTCTCTTTCATAAGCCTCCTAATCTCCTTCCCGAGGACTCCACTCTCATAACCTTTCAAGAAAAATGCCATCTCTCAAAGGTCCCACTTCCTAATACCAACACCCTGAGGGTTAGAATTTCAACACAAGAATTTTTGGAGAGCGTAAATATTCATTCCACTGTATTTGATGTTGCCATCTGGAAATAGGAAGCCAGTGGTTTAGTCTGCAATAAGCCAGAACCTGAATAAGCCAGCTTACCAATAAATCTGGATCATCACCTTCTCAGGTGGCTTGGTGGTAAAGAATCTGCCTGCCAATGCAAGAGATTCAGGAGACACCGGTTTGATTCCTGGGTCGGGAAGACCCCCTGGAGAAGGGAATAGCAACCCACTCCAGTATTCTTGCCTGGGAAATTCTATGGATAGAAGAGCCTGGTGGGCTACAGTCCGTGGAATTGCAAAGAGTTGGACACGACTGAGCAACTGAGCATACACACACATCTGGAAATAGGAAAACAGTGGTTTAGTTTGGAATAAGCCAAGACCTGAATAAGTCAGGTTAGCAGTTAACCAAGATCATAAGTAGTATGTATTAAATGAAGAAATAGGGCCCAGCCAAGGCCAGGATGTCATGCAGTCCGGATGCTTGTCTCTGTGTTTGATCAACTCCTGGCCCTTGTTGTTCATTTCCGTCTGCCTCTCCCTCTGTGGAAGGGCCCACACTGGTATTTAACACAATGGTAAACTCAGGGAGAGCTGCAGGGGGTTTTGTATGCTCAGGAAAATGCCATGTGAACATGGACATTTAATAACTGTTTGCCGTTGGTGGTGGTGATGACAGATTCCCTCCTGGTAGGATATACAGTTCCTGATAAAGCAAGCATTATAGTTTTGCAGTTAATTGTGTGCTTAAATATATGTATACCCAATATATCGTATATAGTATTGCTATGATATTTATGTGTGTGTATATATACACGCAGGGGTTTCTAGGTGGCTCACTGGTAAAGAGGCTACCTGCCAATGTAGGAGCCACAGGAGCCGCAGGTTCCTTCCCTGGTCTGGGAAGAGCCCCTGGAGGAGAAAATGGCAACCCACTCCAATATTCTTGCCTGGAGAATTTCATGGACAGAGGAGCCTGGCGGGCTGCAGTTCATGGCATTGCAAAATGGACCTGACATGACTTCAGTGACTGAGCATGCACGCACATATACACACATACATATATATACACATACACACACAGACACAGGCATACATATCTTGTGCCTTTGGCTTTGTGGTTTGATTGTTGTAGATTATATTCGAAACTTTCAGTGCCTTGAATGCATCAGATCCCTTGACCTGACATTCTGTTTTGGCGGTGCCAAGGTGCTGATGAGATGTCCGAAGGGCTGCGTGGAGGGCTTCTGAGGGCTCCTTTCACACCTGCCCAGCCATCTTAGTAACAGAACTTACCCTCTGGAAAAGCTACCTCCCACATCTGTCTCTGATGCTGGAATTCCTTCTACTCGGAGCAAAATCATCTATTTCAGTTCCATTTAAGATTCAAATACCCTACTGGAGGCAACCAACACTCACAAGTTAAAACTTGCCAGAAGGCAGTTTTTACATCTAGAACGAGAAGTGTGTAGCCACTTAGCTGGGAGTGGATGCATCAGCAGAAAAAGGAATTGAGAAGAAACCAACACAACACTGCAAAGCAATTATCCTCCAATTAAAAATAAAAATTAAAAAAAAGAGGAGTTGAGAGTCTGAGAGTCAGAACTCATTACTTCACGCTTTTTCTTCCAACTTCATCTTGCTTCCCCGTCTCATCTTTGAAGAAGTTTCCGTTTCCTGACAGGGTAGTGTTCGATGTGAGCCATGGATTATCTATCTACATGCTTTATCTGTGCTTTCACTGTAAATTTTTGACCATCATTTATTCAAGACCTGGCAATAATTAACTCCCCATAAGGAAACCACATGATTTTCTTAGCGAAATGACATCAGAACACAATTTCCTGGAGACATTGAGAACTGTAAACAGCTATCATCACGTTTAGGCCATTGCATGTCAGCCAGTGCCAAAGTCCTCTTTAATTACACACTGTGTCTGACTTCTCTGGGCACTGCTAGGCTCAAGCAATCTGAGTGAGGTAGGCTTTCAGGGAACGTGGGTGAGCCTTGCCTGGGAGTCATGTTGACACAAAATTATCCTGCGTGTTTAACCAAAAACTTCCCTGGAGTTGGAGGTAGCATGATTGTCCAAGTAGCAAACACTTTTTTGGGCTGTGCTGTGCTTATTCACTAGTTGTGTCCAACTCTGCAACTCCATGGACTGTAGCCCGCCAGGTTCCTCTGTCCATGGGGATTGTCCAGGCAAGAATACTGGAGTGGGTTGCCATGCCCTCCTCCAGGGGATCTTCCCAACCGAAAGACTGAACCCAGGTCTCCTGCATTGCAGGTGGATCACTGCAGGTTCTGAGCCACCAGGGAAGCCCAAGAATACTGGAGTGAATAGCCCAACCCTTCTTCAGGGGATCTTCCCGACCCGGGAATTGAACTGGGGTCTCTTGCATTGCAGGCAGATTCTTTAGCAGCTGACCTACCAGGGAAGCACTTTTTTGAGCACCTACTTGCTATTGGAACTCAAGAAGTTTTTTTTTTAAGCAAATAAGTAATAATACTGTTTTAATCTTGAAAAAATGTGTTTGACACAGATGCCTTTCTGTTCTGAAAAGACAGCTACTTTCTCCTCAAGCCTTTAAATGCTAAAGGTCATTCTTATTTGAAGCAAAATTATCTGAAAGCAAATAAGGAGAGTTAGCTTCAGTTCAGTTCAACTCAGACGCTCAGTCGTGTGCAACTCTTTGTAACCTCATGGACTGCAGCACTCCAGGCTTCCCTGTTCATCACCAACTCCTGGAGTTTACTTAAACTCATGTCCATGGAGTCAGTGATGCCATCCAGCCATCTCATCCTCTGTCGTCCCCTTCTTCTCCTGCCCTCAATCTTTCCCAGCATCAGGGTCTTTTCAAATGAGTCAGTTCTTCGCCTCAGGTGGCCAAAGTATTGGAGTTTCGGCTTCAACATCAGTCTTTCCAACGAACACTCAGGACTGATCTCCTTTATGATGAGTTAGCTTAGAGAGAACCATTGCTGCTGCTGCTGCTGCTAAGTCGCTTCAGTCGTGTCCGACTCTGTGCGACCCCATAGACAGCAGCCCACCAGGCTCCCCCGTCCCTGGGATCCTCCAGGCAAGAACACTGGCGTGGGTTGCCACTGCCTTCTCCAATATATGAAACTGAAAAGTGAAAGTGAAGTCGCTCAGTCCTGTCTGACTCTTAGCGACCCCGTGAACTGCAGCCCACCAGGCTCCTCTGTCCATGGGATTTTCCAGGCAAGAGTACTGGAGTGGGGTGCCATTGCCTTCTCCAAGAGAACCATTAGGAAAAATATTTTTTTCAGCTCTGTAACATTTTAGCAATGCTGCCCTCTTCAGGATAAAACTAGAATTTCAGCTCCCCAGTTTATGTTAATATATTTCCCAACACTGGTTAGTTTGAAGAGAACTTGAAGGTCTAGGGATCTTTATCTGTAGAAATCCCTAAAAGGATTTTTATCCATTTTATTTTACTTTACTATTTTATTTCATTTCATTCATTTTTATTATTTCAATTTTTTTTTTTTAAATTTTTGCCATGCTGCACAGCACGTGGGATCTTAGTGCTTTGGCCAGGGTTGGACCCATGCCAGCTGCAGCGGCAGTGTAGAGGCTAAACAGCTAGACCAACAGGGAAGTCCCTAGATGTCAACTTCAAAACGTGCAGGGGGCACAGAATAGCTCACAACTCTTTGAGGGGACTTAGGAAGGAAGCTTGAGGATCCCTGTGCTAGTCCTTCAGTTATATCTGATTCTTTTTGACCCCATGGAGTGTAGCCCGCCAGGCTCCTCTGTCCATGGAATTCCCCAGGCCATAATACTGGAGTGGGTAGCCATTCCCTTCTCCAGGGGATCTTCCCCACCCAGGGATCGAACCCTGGTCTCCTGCGTTGTATGCAGATTCTTTACCATCCGAGCCACCAGGGAAGATCCTGAAGACCCCTCAGTTCAGTTCAGTCGCTTGGTCATGTCTGACTCTCTGCGACCCCATGGACTGCAGCATGCCAGGCTTCCCTCCATCTTGGAGCAGCTCTGGGAGTTGGCGATGGATGGGGAGGCCTGGCATGCTGCAGTCCATGGGGTCACAGAGAGTCAGACACGACTGAGGGACTAACAGAGGGATCCTCAAGCTTCCTTCCTATGTCCCCTAAAATAGTTGTGAGCTATTCTGTGCCCCCTTGCATGTTTTAAAGTTGACATCCAGGGGCTTCCCTGTTGGTCCAGCCGTTTAGCCTCTACACTTCCGCTGCAGGTGGCATGGGTTCCAACCCTGGCCAGGAAACTAAGATCCCATGCAGGGTGGCAAAAATTAAAAATATATATATATTGAAATAACAAAAATGAATGAAATGAAATACAATAGTAAAGTAAAATAAAATGGAGAAAAAAATGCCCCCTGAATCTCCTCATGGGCAAAGTCAGCCTCCACTGTCAAGCCAGTGGACAAATTAAAATTACATTCTCACAGGGGAAAAAAAAGGTTTTTACTCAATCGTTTTCCATTCAAGAAACTGTTTTGTGGTGGCAACCATGGTATTCTTGCCTTGGATACCGAGGCAGGTGAGCGGCTAGGGCAGGGCAGGCTGATGGCTGCCCTGCCCTGCTAGGATTTCCTTCCAGAAAGGTCCTTCTGCTTTGCTCTCATGGGACTTTCCTCTCTCGGATCTGAAGTTTCCTTTTGCTGGGTTGTTTGGTGCATGCTTTCACACACTGGGACCGTATATGTGGTAAGACGTGTGGGACGGTCAGAGGTGTCTCTCTCTCTTTTGTTAAGTGGGAGAAGGGTGACGAGGAGGCGTAAACAAGAGTGAGGGCACAGGCTGAGTTCCCGCAGCTACTTCTGGGGCAGTACAACAGAGATGTTGAGGACGTGGGAAATAGTTTCTGTGGCCTGGCCAAGGGGTAACGTCCTCCAGTGTGCAGACAGTTGACCTAATTCCCCTGAGGAGCAGTCACTGGAAAGCCACAGTCTGACCACAGCCAGGCTCTAAGAAGCTACTCGTATTCAAGCGGCTCCTCTTCTCCCTTCACTCTTGCTCTTGCCCTTACAGGCAATGGCTTTCCTTCGGGGTCACCTGGAGGGCAGGCTTGTGATGTGCCTCTGTCATTGTGTAAAAGCTGTTGTCGTTGTTCAATTGCTCAGTCGTGTCTGACTCTTTGTGACCCCATGGACTGCAGCACGCCAGGCTTCCCTGTCCATCACCATTTCCCAGAGCTTGCCCAAACTCATGTCCCTCGAGTCAGCACTCAGCCTTCTTTACAAGCCAACTCTCATTATCCGTCTGTGACTACTGGAAAAACCATAGCTTTGACTAGATGGAGCTTTGTTGGCAGACTGATGTCTCTGTTTTAAGATTGTGTTCCTAGAAAGGAACTCTCTTCTCTGTCTCTCTTGAAGATTTGATGATAACTTTTGGTCTCTAGCTACTTAGCAAAAATTAATGCCACCGTCCAGCACCTCTCTGCACATATGTACAGGACAGGAGCCTAGGATGGACATAGATGATGAAGCCAGAGGGCCTGGGTGAATGTGGGGATGTGATGATGACCTACCCTCTGCCTCAGGGAACTTGAACACCAGACTAAGCCATTCCAGGCCCGGCACCACCTGACCCCAGCCTACCTTTCTAGGCTCAGCTCTCACTGTCCTCTGCATCCTACTGGTAAGACCGAAGTGTGCTTCCTCACACGCCCTGTACTGTCCCCTATTAGAGTCTAGCTTGCTTGGATTCTCGTCTTGTCATCAAAAGCCACTTTCAAGGCTAAAATACTGTTTTCTGATTATTCCCCAGTACAATCCTCTCTCCTTCCTCCTTAAAAAAATTATTTATGTATTTTAATATTTATTTATTGTTTATCTTATTTGGCTGCACCAACTCCAGTATTCTGGCCTGGAGAATTCCACGGACAGAGGAGCCTGGCAGGCTATGGTCCATCGGTGCTGCAAAGAGTCAGACTCAACTGAGCCACTTTCACTTTTGTTTTAGGCCCTTGTTGGGGCATGCAAGATCTATTTCTCTGACCAGGGATTGAACCTAGAGCCCCTGCACTGGGAGCACGGAGTTGTAGCCACTGGACCACCAGGGCAGTCCCTCTCCTTCCTCTTAGTAATATGATATTCTGTGCTTTTTTACGACATGCCTTGTATTTTGCCTTGTGCTATAATTAGTCAACTACATGTCTCACGGTCCTTTGAGAAGAGAGAGACAAATTCATCTTTCTATTTCCCAGCTGTCTAGCTCAATATCTGGTATGGAGCATGGGCTCTGAAAGTATTTCCAGTCCCAGGGCCATCCCACACCACTGCTGTGTGAGTTTCTAAAATACACCTTCCACGTAAATGCCCAATTCTGTTTTCTCAGATCCAAGCAAGCACTTCTTCTCATCACACATTTCAAGGATGACATAATTTCTGAAACTTGGTAGTTTCTTCTGGAATTCCAGCCAAAGGCATCTGTGAGGTAAAGTAGTTGTGAGTGCGATCAGGGATTTTGTCATGGATGATGATGACACCCTCTGGGTGACATTTGTGAGGCCTTGCCTGCTGCTTCTAGGCCAGTAGACCTGAGTTGAGTGATGGAAGACTGTGCATCAAGGGAAAACCAGGAAGCTCAGTCTGATTCATCTTTTTTTCCTCTCCTGTAAGAGATACTTGGAAGAAAAGCAATGACAAACCTAGACAGCATATTAAAAAGCAGACATTACTTTGCCTACAAAGGTCTGTATAGTCAAAGCTATGGTTTTTCCAGTAGTTATGTATGGATGTGAGAGCTGGACAACAAAAAGAGCTGAGCACCAAAGAATTGATGCATTCAAACTGTGGTGCTGGAGAAGACTCTTGAGACTCCTTTGGACTGCAAGGAGATCAAACCAGTCAATCCTAAAAGAAATCAAACCCGAATATTCATTGGAAGAACTGATGCTGAAGCTGAAGCTCCAACACTTTGGCCACCTGATGTGAAGAGCTGACTCATTTGAAAAGACCCTGATGCTGGGAAAGGTTGAAGGCAGAAGGAGAAGGGGGCAACAGAGGATGAGATGGCTGGATGGCATCAGTGACTCAATGGACATGAGTTTGAGCAAACTCTGGAAGGTGGTGAAAGACAGGGAAGCCTGGTGTGCTGCAATCCAAGGGGTTTCAAAGATTTGAACACGACTAAGTGACTGAACAGCAAGGAGATACTCTGCTCAAAACTCAGACTCATTTATTGATGTAGATTTTGAAACATACTAAGTACCCAAAAATGGATGTTTTCTGGGAATGCTTCTAAATTTTATCAAAGTCACAGAAACATAATAAAATAAATAAAATCAAATAAATAAGTTAATTAAATGAAATAAATAAAATCAAACTTCAGGGTAATTCCCTAAGTATATTCTAACTCCCAACTAAATGCGTGAATTAGATTTAAATGATGGTCATGTACCATCACTTAATGGAGTTTGGATACATGGAAGATAGAAGAAGCGATACAAATTTCCACCTAAATCATATCTAAATTGGCAGGGACCAAGCTCATTTAAATATTCATAAATCTGCAGATAAAAGGAGTACCTGGAACGGTTCCATCGTGTGATGGTTTTCCAAAATAAATCAACCCAAACAAACCAAAAATTGAGAAAATGGAGGCTGTGTAAATTGTCTTACACATGATGGGTAAAGAACAATGCCTATGGAAAAGTGTGGTTTTATTTGACCCTGTGAGGATTAAAAATCTTAGCTATCAAGTAAGAAAGCAAACTGTTGAATGTAAACATGTGCCAAGGCATATGGTACGGCATGATAGTTTCTTCTTCTCGTCCCAGCTCTGCCACTAAGCTGCTGAGTGACCTTGTCTGGAGATCTGCCCATTTTTATACTTAAAAAACTGAACATTGGCCAATGAATGCAGACAGAAACATTTTGGATGGCTAATTAGTCTTACTAAACAATCATCAAGGAGGAAATGATGGGCTACCCAGATGGTGATAGTGGTAGAGAATCCTCCTACCGATGCAGGAGATACAAGAGCCAAGGGTTGGATCCCTGGGTTGGGATGATCCCCTGGAGGAGGAAATGGTAACCCCCTCCAGCATTCTTGCCAGGAAAATTCCAAGGACAGAGGAATCTGGTGGGCTGCAGTCCACAGAGATGCAAAGAATCGGACACGACTGAGCATGCTCACACAGGAGGACAGAAAGGGGTGGAGTGGGAGGAACCGGGAGACTGGAACTGGTACGTATACACTATCAAAATACACATACTTTGTACAAAATACACGGCTGTTGGGAACATATTGTGTAGCACAGAGAACTCTACTTAAGGCACTGTGGCGTCCCCCTAAATCATATCTGACTCTATTGAGACCTCATGGACTGTATGTAGCCTGTCAGGCTCCTCTGTCCATGGGATTTCCCAGCAAAAATACTAGACTGGGTTGCCATTTCCTTCTCCAGGGGATCTTCCTGATTCAGAGATCAAACCTGCGTCTCCTGCATTGGCAGGCGGATTCTTTACCGCTGAGCCGCCTGGGAAGCCCATCCAAAGTAGAAGGGCAATCCCAAAGGGAGGGGATATTTGTACATGTATGGCTGATTCATTTTGCTCTGCAGCAGGTGCTAATACAGCAGCAATTATACTACAATAAAGCTTAATTATTTTTTAAAAAGTCAGCCACTTTTCTGATGCTAAAGTTGAGAGAATTCATCTACCAGCTCTCTCACCCAACCTCCCCTTCTTCCTGAACATCTACTATAAGCAATGCATGCCAGGCACTTAAGTACTGGGCAGCCAGGGTGTTCCCATGGAAACCAGTTCTAATCCGAGAGAGTTTTCCAATCAGGCTATCAACTGGGGTTACTGAGGGCAGCCTTCATCCTGCCAAGAAACAGAACCAGCCTTTCATAGGAGCAAGAAGCTCGCGGTTTACCGGGTGTTTATTCAACATCCTGAATAAAAGCTCTTTGTGGTGTTTCCCGGATGACCTCTTGCTGACCTTTCTCTTATATTCTAAACACCATTCTCATGCCCAGCTTATTGAGAGTTTTCATTCTTAACGCAAGAGCAGGGTTGTCAGATTTAACAGATGAAAATACAGAATATCTGGTTACATTTTAATTTTGGATAAACAACAAAAATTTTTTTAATATACAATATTTGGGATATACTTACACACAAAAAAACTATTCCTTATTTTTCTGAAGGTGAATATAATGAGGTATCTTGTTGGCAACCCTTTGTGGGGATTCAACCGTCCTCATTTTCATAACCACTGGAACGTTTTTCTCTTCTGTTTCTCTGTCATAGCAGGAAACAAGGCTACATAACCCCGACTACTTTACTTATCGAAAAAGAACATGTGCTCTCCCTCCATCAGAAGTTATCAAAAGCACATGATAGACACACTTTTCATTAGTGACAATCCTGAAGTGTGTGTATTCTCTTCTCTCATAATTTCTCTAATGATTGCCTTTCTCTCTTTACCCCACTTCCATCTCTTCACCAATTGTCTCACTTTCTTAAATAAAAAAATGAAAAATCCTTTATTTCAGCCATGGGATGTGAAGGACACTGGTTCTCAAACCCTTTATTTGTGTGAGCTATGGCATCCCATGAGGTCTGAATCCAATAATAGAACAGCCACTTGGTACTGACTCTAGCTAAGTAGTGCTTGTATGAAGTAAAGGTGGCCCTCACATTTATTTTTTATGTTTTTTAATATGACACAATAATGCTATCAGTTTGCTTTGTTTTAATATGAAATGTTTATATAATTTTTTTTTCTTCCAAACATTCTGTAATTACATATTTGATTTCTCCTTGATCTAAGATTTAGGAGAGAGAGTTTCAGTTTCCAAGCAGCTGAATTTTTGTATTGTTTGTGTTTTTGTAGCTTATCCTCTGGCTGTTTATTGTTGGTGTTCTGTAATATCGGCTCTGGGGCCAGTTGGCACGCAGCATCTGAGGTCCCTGACCAGGGATTGAACCCATACTCCCTGCGGTAGAAGCTCAGACTCTTAACCACTGAAGAGCCAGGGAAGTCCCAGCCCTCACCTTTTAAGCATTTGGAGAAGGCAATTCATTTTTCTTTTCTTTACTTAACATAGTTATCTGGGGCATGGTTTTGGAATCAGAGATAACCAAAGTCTTCACGGCTGGCTTCTGCCCTAACTGTTGTCAAGCATTCCTGCCCACAGGAAGGCTGCATGCGGTCCCCCCTCAAGAGTTCGGCCAATGGCCAGCCTCTGTCTGCAGCAGAGTCTGTGTTGGAGCCTGCTGACCGACTCTGGGTTAGCTGGCCTAACACGAGCTGGGGTCACACTCTGCGAGGCAACAGGGAGCTAATCACAAGGAAACAGAACCAGCAGAATGGGCCACGGTCAAAGGCCACCAGTTAGCTGCGTGGGGAGACACAACAGGAAGTGTTCGTACCATCAGAGACAAGCGTGTATCAGTGAGGTGGATAAGCGTACTTAGACTTCTTAAATGAAATAAGCTATTTCTAACTTGGCCATGCACGATGTTCCAAAACAACCACGAGTAAACAACAATCGGAGAAGGTGATGGCACCCCACTCCAATACTCTTGCCTGCCAAATCCCATGGATGGAGGAGCCTGGGAGGCTGCAGTCCATGGGGTCACTGAGTCGGACACGACTGAGCGACTTCACTTTCACTTTCACTCTCATGCACTGGAGAAGGAAATGGCAACCCACTCCAGTGTTCTTGCCTGGAGAATCCCAGGCACAGAGGAGCCTGGTGGGCTGCCGTCTCTGGGGTCGCACAGGGTCAGACACGACTGAAGCGACTCAGCAGCAGCAGCAGCAGCAGACAACAATCAGGAAGTGATCAGGGTTACATACTGGGGCCGAAGGCGTGAAGGATGAAGGATGAAGGAGGCAGAATTCCCCCCTGCCCACCCCCTCAGGGGAGTACTAGAAGCAAGCTAGGTAAAAAGATTGGTTCAGAAGCACTTAGGAACAGGATATCAGTCACACAGATCTCCCTGGATTGGTTCATGACTCAGACACAGGGAGAGGGGACGCCCTCACAGGATCGAGTCTCAGAGACCAACTCCAACGTTCAAGGTCCACATAGCCCAGCACCAACCTCATGTCCCATCCTGTCCCCCACATTTCTCTTACTTGCCGAGGAGCAGGGTCAGCCAGGAGGTCACAGGGCATTGAATCTGTCTTTACTGGGGCTTCTGTTAACCCGGATCACTTATTGTATCCTCCACCCAGGCAGACAGTGTGGTCTTCTTGCATTCTCAGACCTCTCCTGGCGCTTTTTCCTCCCATGCCTCTAGTAGGAAAGCCCTCTCCTTTCCAGCTCTTTCTACATAGCCCTCCCTCATCCACCCCATCTTGTCTGCCTCATCCAAGCCTCTATTCTTATTAGCTTGAATCTAAGTGTGGCAGGTGGGTGAGTATGTGTGGGCCTCCCCACTGAGCCTCAGACCCCTAAAGGAAGAAGATGCCTCTTAACCTATTTTTCTACTTCCAACTACTGGAGAATACAGACCCTGGGACAGAGTAGGTCCTTAGTGAATGTTTGTTGAACTAGATAAGCGGATGGATGGGTAGATAAATAGGTAGATGAGTGGGTAGGTGGATGGATGGATGGATCAATGGGTGGGTGGATGGATGGATAAGTTGATGGATGGATCGGAGGGTAGGTAAATGGGATGAATTTGTGGATAGTGTCTGAGTGGCAGCAATCCACAGTGACCAGGAAATCACCCCCAAGTTTTCCCTGGGCTAGGGAAGCCACAGAAAAGGGGAAAGGTCATGCACAGAAGGCAGAGATGAGAGTCTTCACCTTAGCTTCTCCATCACTGGCCGTGTAATCTTGGGTGAGTCACTGCACCTCTCCAGCCCCAGGTACCATTCACTTACAATCAGTGACAAGAACACATGTCTGTCTGATGTTAGGGAGTTGTCCCAGATGGTGTCTCTTGAAGTCTTTTTCAGCTGTTTCTCAGCCATTATTCTTTCCACAGCACCTCCCAAGACAAGCCACAATAAGGAGGATTTCTATCACAGAGCTTCTGGCATGGTATGTAGACCTGAGGAAGCAGCCTCAGGACGTTTTACTGAGTGATGGTCCACAGAGCCTGACATTTTCTGGCATCCTTGATGCTAGAATACTAATAATGCTTGTTAGAACTTTTTAACCTCTATGCCAGCAATACCTCAAAACACAACCTATGAATTTTTGCCCAGCTTTTACTATTTCTCCTGGACTGAACATGTTGAGCACAGTCTGGCTTGTTCCTGTCCATCTTGGAAGGCAGAGCCTTCGTTTATGAGAAGTTTCCCCTTTAACAGATGAGAAGAATGTGTCCTGACAGCTTGAATGTGCTGCTCAGTCTGTTCTCCTTACACAAGGGGGAGGATTAAATAATCAACTTGGTTTAACACCAAGAACCAACATATCAAGGCCTGGGGAACACAGTTTTCCAGAGCAGCAAAGAGTATAATAAAAATTCCAGTGATGCCTGCAACACTGGTCGTTAGCGTGACGAGGAATGGTGCAAGTCATTTCCCCATGGAGCTCTAGGGTCTAAGTCTGAAGGGTGCCCCCACCCCCACCCCACTGCAGACTTTCTCCCCACCCCCATCTCTCTTCCCATAAACTCTCTCTTCTACCCCTCTTCAGGAGGTAGCCAGATGTGGGGTGGTTCTTAGTCTGTGTGGATGGATGGCTGGGGGTGCGTGCTGCGTGCTCAGCCACTCAGTCGTGTCTGACTTTTTGTGACCCTATGGACTGTAGCCCCTCCTGTCTCCTCCATTCATGGCATTTTCCCAGCAAGAACACTGGAGAGGGTTGCCATTTCCTCCTCCAGGGTATCTTCCTGACCCAAGGATCGAACCTGGGTCTCCTGTGTTATCCTGCCCTGCAGGCGGATTCTTTACCCCTGAGCCATCGGGGAAGCTGAGGGGTGAGAATGGAAGGAAAAGGGCAACCTGGGGCTTAATGCGGAGAAGGCAATGGCACCCCAAATCCCATGGATGGAGGAGCCTGGTAGGCTGCAGTCCATGGGGTCGCTAAGAGTCGGGCACAACTGAGCGACTTCACTTTCACTTTTCACTTTCATGCATTGGAGAAGGAAATGGCAACCCACTCCAGTGTTCTTGCCTGGAGAATGCCAGGGATGGGGGAGCCTGGTGGGCTACCATCTATGGGGTTGCACGGAGTTGGACACGACTGAAGCGACTTAGCAGCAGCAGCAGGGGCTTAACGGCAACTTTGCTTGGACCCTTGGAATTCAGAGAGAACCCTCTCTCAGCAGGATATTTTGGTGGCTGAATTCTGCTTCTAGGCAACACCCTTTCCTTCGCCCCAAGCACCATGCCCCCTCCTTGTGTATCTTTGACGCTCCCATTCTGACCTCTCAGTCACCTCACTCTGGGCCCTAATGAAGGTGTCAGGGGATGTTTCCACATTCGCCTCTACCAGTGAGTGTGTGTGCACGCCTGTGTAGGTGACGTGTCCATGGGTCTGTCAGCTTTGTCCTGGCTACTGGTTGACAGGTCGCCTGGATCTCATGTCTGCTGGGCAGCTCCTCAAGGCTGGGAACCCTCACATTGCCTGGACACAGCCTGAAGGAAAATCCTTGGCAAATTGTGTTTGGGGACATAGCATGTTCCATCCTCCATAGACTTAGGGGGGTTAGTGATAAGGGGCTATGTGAAAAGACACCCTGTACTTTCTTCACTTATCACCTGCTGGAATCTTCCTGTGGTAAACCTGGCGGAGAAGTATCATAATTCTGCATTTTTCACATGAAGACTCTGAGAAGCAGAAAGCTGAACGATGAATTCAAGTCCTTGTCTCCAGCTTCTCTGCTCTTACCTTTTTTTTTTTTTTTGGCCTGGAGGCCTCCCATGGCTATCATTTAATTTATTTCATTTCTATTATGCTGAAAGTGAAAGTCACTCAGTCATGTCCGACTCTTTGCGACCCTGTGGACTGTACAGTCTGTGGAATTCTCCAGGCCAGAATACAGGAGTGGGTAGCCCTTACCTTCTCCCAACCCAGGGATCAAACCCAATTCTCCTGAACCCAGGCGGATTCTTTACCAGCTGAACTACCAGGGAAGCCAAGCCGAAAGGAATCAAACCAATACATGCTCTTTGTTTAACAAATATTTCAAACCTCCAGAAGAATATGAAGTGATTTCTGCAACCCCAACGGCCTCCCTCTCAGAACTGTTTCTCTGAGGTAAACCCTCAGTGAACAGTCTGGGGCTCAACCCCAATATTCATCACAGCGATTCAGTTCTTGAAGTTTTCTGTCTCTTACCAAGGTTCTGCCTCGGGCCTGCCGTTCCTTCACTTGGTCATTTCCTCACAGCTTTCCGCTGCATGTCGTGGCAGCTGGCGCCACGCTGGCGTTCTGTGACTCAACCTGCCCTCCTGTGGTTTCTCATTTACTTTAGGAAAAATCTCTCTTTTTCCCGCTTTAAAATAATTTTTAAGATTTATTTATTGGCTGTGCACGACCTCTGTCCCTGTGCAGGCTTTTCACTGGTTTCAGGGAGCGGAGGCTACTTTCTAGTTGTGGTGCGCGGGTTTCTCATCGCGATGGCCTCTCTTGCTGCTGAACACGGGCTCTAGAGCACAAGCTTAGTTGCTCCATGCCATGTGGGATCTTCTCCAGTTAGGGATCAAATCAGTGTCTCCTGCCTTGGCAGGCTGATTCTTTACCAATGAAGCACCAGGGAAGCCCCTTAAGTCTTTATTGAACTTATTACAATGTTGCTTCTATTTTATGCTGTTTTTTGTTGCTGTTGTTCATGAGGCATGTGGGATCTTAGTTCCCTGATCAGGGATTGAATCCTCAGCCCGGACCACCAGGGAAGTCCCATTTTTTCCTTTTTAATCATGATTTTTTGCTTAGCGAGTGGGTACAGAGGTGGGTAGGAGGGTAGCCAGAGTGAAAAGGAACATTACCTTGTGGGAATAAATGGACAGGTTTTCCCGCAGAGAATGATTTCCTCAGGTTGTGAGGCTCAGGAGTCCTTTGGTGAGATTCTGCGGCAGCCCAAATCGTTCTTTCAAACAAGGTTTAGCTTTCTGACTTTCAGGGATGGATTTGTCAGGTAGCTAAGTGTTCTGATTAATGAATGCTGGGATTCCATATAAATGCAAATTGTCACATTTCTCACTGAGTCCCTTTCACAGACAGACATGGGTAATGTTGTTGCTCAGTCACTCAGTGGTGTCCGACTCTTTGCGACCCCATGGACTGCAGCACGCCAGCCTTCCCTGTCCTTCACCATATCCTGGAGCTTGCTCAAACTCATGTCCATCGAGTCAGTGATGCCATCCAACCCTCTCATCCTCTGTTGCCCCCTTGTCCTCCTGCCCTCAGTCTTTCCCAGCATCAGGGCCTTTTCTAACAAGTGGGCTCTTCGCATCAGGTGGCCAAAGTGTTGAAGTTTCAGCTTCAGCATCAGTCCTTCCAATGAATATCCAGGTTTGATTTCTTTTAGGATTGACAGCTTTGATCTCCTTGCAGTCCAACAGACCCTCAAGAGTCTTCTCCAACACCACAATTCAAAAGCATCAATTCTTCGGCACTCAGCCTTCCTTATGATCCACCTCTCATATCCATACGTGACCACTGGAAGATCCATAGCTTTGACTATATGGACTTAGGTGGCAAAGTGATGTCTCTGCTTTTTAATATGCTTTCTAGGTTTGTCATAGCTTCTCTTCCATGGGTAAGAGCTGACAAAAATAAGGTGGAGTTGGAATTACTGGCTGGCTGTGACTTCATCTAAAGTCTCTCAGAGTAAGGGGGACCTCTTCTTGTACTCATGCCTTGTCACCATTCAGGTACCACAAAAGGTGACCAACCATCAAGGCCGGCTGATGACACAGACTGAAATGGGAACACAAGGTGCTGATAAGGAATCTTAGATAGAGAGGGGGGAAAAATGTCACCAACATTCTGATCTCTGTAGATACAAAGGATCATGCACTCATGGAGTTTCCTAGTGTATCAGATTCTGGCTTCACTCTCACTGCACACTGATGTGCATTTTTCTTTTCCATGCAAGGTAAAGTGTATGGTGGAGAAAGGAGGACTCAGACAGAGGGTGACAGGAGCAGGTGCATGGCCCCCACCACCCCCACCACACCAGAAAGGTTGAGGGCAAGGTGGGAAGAGGCAGACTTGGTGGTCACACACCCCTGGGCTGCCATTGATGGCGTGGTTGAACTTACGCACAAAATCTAACCTCAGGAGCCACTGGGATGTCAATGGACATGGGGCCTACCTCACAGGAAGGCTGAGGGACCTCAAAGATATGTGCCTGCAAACTGCTTAGCACAACACACGTAATAACTTCTTAACAAACACCCGCTTACACTTGACCATGACTTTGTCCCGTTTGATGCTTGTCTTTTATTTCCTTTTGACACTTTTCTCCCAGAACCTGAAGAGGGTGGTAGAGTGCTGAATTCAGCTAATCCCTTCCTGGCATTTCTCAGGACCAGTGAAAATGGTTTTCAATGCTCTTCAAATCAGGAAAAAAAAAAAAACAACAACCCACATCTTAATGAACACATATAACAATGAATCTAGATTGTTTATATTAACCTTTACACTAGTGTGATAAATAAATAAATAAATAAATAAATATATATATATATGTTTTTTTTTAATGGAGGAAGGGGCCACAAAGATGAAGTTCCTTGAGCCCATGAAAGTCATAACCCAGTCCTACAGGTTTTAGAACTCACACAGCCTGACAGTTTTGGATGCTTGGCAAAGACCAGAAGGGCTGAGTCAACAAAATATCCCTTAGGGCTATGTAAGAGACATGCTTCATCAGCTATAGAAAAGTACAAATCTCCTGGAGAAAACCCTTATTGCCCAGATTCGCAGAGCAAACAGTTTGTTCACTGAATAGGTGGAGTGTGAGGGGAGATTCTGTGCTGAGAGCTGAGGGGTGTGGTAACAGTGCTGGGCTCAGCGTTGGGGACGAGGGGCACCGCATGTGGGCATTTTCATTTTTCATATTATCTATTTATTTATTGGCTAGACTGTATGGCATGTGGCTTCTTAGTTCCCTGACCAGGGATCTAATTAGCACCCCTTGAATTGGAAGCTCGGAGTCTTAACCACTGGACCACCAGGGAAGCCCTGAGCGGGCATTTTTCAAACAGCTGAAGCTTGAATCTTAAATTCTATATGCGTGCTTGCTGACTGCAGCCATTTTCGCAGGAAATTTCTTTATAATGCACCACAGTCCCTAGCTATCTCTGTGCCTTTTTTCACTTTTATCCATGGTATATATACACACATATTAAGTCCAGTAGTACTAAGAGATTAAGACAAATAACAATGGCTCCCTACTTCACACTTCTGTCTTTTTGTCTCTCCATTTCTGCTCCTTGAAGGCCATCACCTTCCACCCTTCCAAGCCCCTTCTAGTTTTCTGCTATTGAGCTGAACATTTCTAAGGAATACACACATATAGCTCGTTCCCGACTTGTCAGTTTCTGATGGTAGCTATTGTTGTCCTGTTGCAGTTGATGAGGGTTTAGCTGCTGGGCATCCCTACCTTATTTCTTCCCCTCCCTCCAGCTGTCAATTAGGTTATATCATAAACTTTTTGTTTAGTTTTTAGTGGCTTTGTTTTAGTTGAGTGGCTCAGTGGATAAAGAATTCACCTGCACTGCAGGAGACATGAGTTCGATCCCTGGGTCAGGAAGATCTCCTGAAGGAGGGCATGGCACTCACTCCAGTATTTTGCCTGGAGAATCCCCTGAACAGAGGAGCCTGGAGGGCTGCAGTCCATGGGGTCACAGAGAGTCAAACACGAATGATGCGACGGAGCACACACATATTTAGAATGTTCTTTATTAGTGCTGTGTAAATGTCCCGTGCTGAGCCAACCATTACATTTCCTCTTATACATATTTAGATTGTCCAGAGTTAATCTTTGTCTCCCTTTTATTATTTGGTTATCTTCTTGTGCCACCCTTTAATTCTTCCTAAAGAGGCCAAGTAATCTGTAGAGCGTGATCAAAGCCACCAGGCAATGCATCTGTTCCTTTTATTCCTCCGGAGCCCTGCTGGGAGTGGGGTGGTCTCACCCTGTCAGCATCAGGGTCCCCCTCCTGACTGCTCTCCTCTGTGGGATCCTAGTGTTCTGTATCCACGGCCTTGCCCTTTCTTCCTGTATTCACTCTTTCCCTTTCTTCTCACATTTACTCTTTTGATTGGTGGCTTCTTGAGAAAGCAGACATGAGACACAAAACTACTCAGCATTGTGCATTTGAAAATGCCTCAATTCCACGTATCAATTGATAGACTAGTTCCTAGAATTTTGAAACATCTAGTGTATCCTAGCTTCTCGGATACACTAGAGAAGTTGTTGAGAAGTCCAAAGTCATTCTGATTCTTAGAACTTATATTTGGTTGGAGGCTTTTAGAGTGTTCTCTTAATATCAGGGTTCTTGAAATTTCATGATGCTGTGCTGTGGGGGTCCTTTTTAACTTATTGTGTTGGATATTTAGTGGGCTCCTTTCAGCCCAGAGCCTTATTTCCTTCAGCCTGTTTAAAAGTTCTTATTCTCTTTCCTTAAAATTTCCTTGCTCTGTTTTCTCACTTCTCTCTTTCTCCCATGTCCTATTAGTCAGATATTATACCACCAGATACCAAATTTTCTTACCATTTCTCAAATATCTCTTTGTCTTATTATGCAACTTTCTGTGTCATTATATTAAGTTGATCTAAAGTGAAAGTGAAAGTTGCTCAGTCAATTGTTTGACTCTTTGAGACCCCATGGGCTATACAGTCCATGAAATTCTCCAGGCCAGAATCCTGGAGTGGGTAGCCTTTCCCTTCTCTGGGGGATCTTCCCAACCCAGGGATCAAACCCAGGTCTCCCACATTTCAGGCGGATTCTTTACCAGTTGAGCCACAAGGGAAGCCCAAGTTGATCTAAGTTCTACACAAATAAAAGTCTCTGTATATCCACAATCTTTTAGCATCGTATAAAACTAGGTGGCCACCTCATGCGAAGAGTTGACTCATTGGAAAAGACTCTGATGCTGGGAGGGATTGAGGGCAAGAGGAGAAGGGGATGATAGAGGATGAGATGGCTGGATGGCATCACCGACTCGATGGACATGAGTCTGAGTGAACTCTGGGAGTTGGTGATGGTCAGGGAGGCCTGGCGTGCTGTGATTCATGGGGTTGCAAAGAGTTGGACACGACTGAGCGACTGAACTGAACTGAACTGAAAACTAGGTTGGCTCTTCTTGTCTATCATTGTTTCCTCTTGGGTCCTCCTGATCCTCATGGATTTATAATTTTTAAATTCCTTGATGATCACTTTGGGGGGATTCTCAGAAGAAAGACTGAGGGAGCAGTGCTGATGGGGGTAGGGGCAGAATGGAGGTTTCAGCGCTGTGGGCACCTGGTGGTTTAGTTTCTATCTTGCTGGTCTCTTTATTCCTTAGGACCTGGACATACCACTGGGTTCAGTCACTACCTTCCCCTCATCCTAATGATATCCTCAGTTTATAGAGGGAGAGGACATAATGGAAGATTGTTAGATCGGGGTCCTACAAAGTTAGCTCAAACTCCACTTCTGTTCTTCAGTAGCAGAGTCAGCTTAGACCAGGCGGTAAAGCTGCTACCATGTCTTCCTCTGTGGAATGGCTCTCCCATCCTGACTGTATCTATGACAGGTGATTATATGAGCATCAGATCAAGAGATAACACGTGTATACAGAGAACAAATGAGTGGTTCCCAGAGGGGAGAGTGGTGGGAGGAGGGGCAAAATCGGGGAAGGATATTAAGTGGTACAAACTTCTAAGTATCAAGTAAACCAGTTTCAAAGATATAATATGCAGTATAGGGAACATAGTCAGTATTTTATCTTTTATTTTATTCTGGTAAAGTTATTTTATTTATGTATTTATTTTTGGCTGTGCTGGGTCTTGGTTGCTGTGTGGGCTTTTCTCTAGTTTCGGTGAGCGTGGGCTGCTATCTAGTTGGGGTGCATGAGCTTCTCACTGTGGTGGCATCTCTAGGGCACCTGGGGTCTCAGTATTGCGGCATCCAGAGCACAGGCTCAGTCGTTCTGGCCCACATGCTTAGTAACTTCGCAGCATGTGGATCTTCCCAGATCAGAGATCGAACCCTTGTCTCCTACATTGGCAGGTGGGTTCTTTACCAATGAGCCACGGGGGGAAGCCCTAGGCAATGTTTTATAACTTTGTATGGAGTACACTCTATAAAAATAAAGAATTACTGTGTTCCACACATAAAACTAATATTTTAAGTCAACTGTATTTTTTTCCTTAAAATTAAAAAATTATGGTTGATTTGCAATGTTGTGTTAGTTTCAAGTGTACAGCAAAGTGATTCAGTTATCCATATACATTGGGTTGGCCAAAATGTTCATTTGAGTTTTTCCATAACATCTTATATATATGATATACATTGATATTGATGAGTGTGTGTGTGTGTATATATATATATATATATATATATATATATCAGTGATACTTGCATAATAAAAATGAGAGTGATATATATAAGGGTGTTGTTACACTGTAAGATTTTATGAGCAGGTTAATTATACTTGACAATGAATGGCAGAGCTGACAGCTACTTGCTCAGGAGAATCTCTTGTTTGGAGGGTTTTTTATTTCCTGGCTTGTCCCATGATTCCCTCTGAATACTTGCTACAGACAATGGCTAGATCACTGGGAGTTTTGAACTTGGAAACTCAGTTGCCCTTTGTGGAGGAAACAAGGATGAATCAACCTGTTGAAAAGGACTGACTCCCCGCCAAGAGATACAAATGAGCAGTTGGGGAGATTCTAGCAAGCCTCACCCACTTTCAAGCAAGGTAGCCAGGTGCCATATTGTAGTCACTAGGTGCTTGGAAGGGGGGGTGGGGCGGTAATCAAGAAAGAGAGAACTGGCTTATACCTTGTCCAAAGAAAGACTCTTACACCCCAAAGGCAGATCTCCAGAGTAAAGGGAGGTCAGGGAGCTAGGGCTTATCAGTGTCTTCAATACCCTCAATGAAGATGCCCATGGACACACACCCATTGGGTCTGCTTAGTGGCTGTATTTTCTTAGCAGACATGGCTGTATCTGTCCACATAAGCCTGTTGCTGCCAATAGTGCAATTTTCCTTGCCCTAATTTAGTGCCGATTAAAGAGCTCTTCATTGAGCATGTGCTATGTGATGGACATTCTTCTAGGTGCTTGGGATACACTGATAAGAAAGAAAGGCAAGGATGCCTGCCCTCTTGGAGCTTACTTAACAAGAAGAATAATTGTAAGTGATTAGTCACTGTGCTAGGGGTTGGACTGGGACACACAGTTAGGGGATATGGTTGCCAATTAAATCTTCCCACAGGGAGAGAACGATTGATGAACTAATCCAGATACCTAGTCATTCCTGCATACTAAATACGAATTACCTGCCCTCTGGTCTCTTGTGAGTTTTGTTAGCTTGAGATGGCCCCAAAATTGAGCTTCCAGACACAATGTATGAGGAGAGCCTGGAAAGGCTGACCCCACCCTGTTGATTTTCCTTAGCTCTTCCATGTCTGGATGTGCTGTAATTTCTCTCTCATGTCCCTTTCTCTCTTTAACCACACCAGACATGTTTCTTATGTCATCCATAATCACACTGCCTCTTGCAGGGCACATGGAGGAAAAGGTAGTAAGTTTTCTCCTATTTGGTCCTTAGCTACTTCTTGAGATCTATTTTGTACTAGCTATGGTGCCCATCAGATGAACGGGGCAGTTTCTCTCCACAGGCTCTCCAAGTCTGCAATGACAGGGTGGGTAGCAGAAAGCTCTCTTGATGGACAGAGTTGAATTCTGGTCCTGGATCTGCGGCTGACTTGGGGGAGTGACCTCTGTTTCCTGGGCCTCTGTGATCGCTTCTGTGTCAGAGAAGGCTGACCCCTGACTTTCTGTGTTGAAGTTATGTGTGGGATCCTCTGGAGAGTAACTGCGACGGAAAACAGGATGTTGTTTGGAAGACAAGCAGAGAGGAGTGGTGCGGGGTATTTCTATTTTTGTATTTTCCCACCACCAGACACTTGGCTTTTTTCTCAGCTGCCCTGAGGAGTCACTGAGCAGACAGTCAGTCTCAGACGCCTCCTCTCTTCCCCAACAGACACTGGACTTGGGGTTGGATAAACTGGGTGAAGGATAAAGTGAGCAAAGGCGTTAGATCCCTGCCTACAGGCCTGGGGAGGAGGAGGAGCACCAGGTGAAATCTGTGAGGGGTTCCTGCCCTTCCCGACCTGGGCTTTGCTCTCAGCAAACAGATGGAGAAGGAAACAGCTTCTTCCGGATCCATGGTTTTCCTCCACTCCTTTCCCGTGCTCCTCAAACGCCATTTTCTCAAAGGAGGTGCAGAGAGGAGGGTCCTTTTCCTTGACTTGTAGCCACCCAACTATTATACCTCTTCCTGGGCCCTGATCCTCTCAAAACATGCAGACACACACGTAGACACAGACACTGCACACCATAAATATATTTTGCACATACTACACACACACTACACATGACACACACACACAACACACACTATGCACACACATTACACACTAAACACACTAACACACAATGCACCACCAACACACACACCACGAACATTATACACACACACACCCGGCCTTTAGCCACAATTTTCACAAAGCATTGTTTTCTCATCATTTGCTCAGTAAATAACTATTTACTAAGACCCTGCCTCATGGCAGAAAGAGAAGAGCCTCTTGATGAAGGTGAAAGAGGAGAGTGAAAAAGCTGGCTTAAAACTCAACATTCAAAAAACTAAGATCATGGCACCTGGTCCCATCACTTCATGGTAAATAGATGGGGAAAAAATGGAAACAGTGACAGACTTTATTTTCTTGGGCTCCAAAATCACTGTGGATGGTGAATGCAGCCATGAGATTAAAAGACACTTGCTCCTTGGAAGAAAAGCTATGACAAACCTAGACAGCATATTAAAAAGCAGAGATATCACTTTGCCAACAAAGGTCTATCTAGTCAGTTATGGTTTTTCCATTAGTCATGTATGGATGTGAGAGTTGGATCATAAAGAAGGCTGAGTGCCAAAGAATTAATGCTTTCAAATTGTGGTGTTGGAGAAGACTCTTGATAGTTATTTTGTCTGCAAGGAGATCAAACCAGTCAATCCTAAAGGAAATCAAACCTGACTATTCATTGGAAGGACTGATGCTGAAGCTGAAGTTCCAACACTTTGGCCACTTGATGCGAAGAGCTGACTAATTGGAAAAGACCCTGATGCTGGGAAAGATTGAGAGCAGGAGGAGAAGGAGGCAACAGAGGATGCGATGGTTGGACGGCATCATCGACTCAATGGACATGAGTTTGAGCAGACTCCAGGAGATGGTGAAGGATAGGGAAGCCTGGTGTGCTACAGTCCATGGGGTCACAAAGAGTCAGACAAGACTGAGTGACTGAACAAGATGACCCTGCGAGGTTCCAGGCCTGTTCTCGATTCTGGGGACCCTTGGTGAACAGAATAAAATGAGACTGGCTTCACGGATCTTGCTTTCTGTGGGAGAAAGACCATGAACACGTAAACAAATAAATGCACAATGCAGCATCCAGTTGTGAGAAATGCTGTGAGATGAAGTAGAGCAAGGTTGGGGAGCAGGGACCAGGGATGGCAGGATGGGGCTCGGGGTGGGGAGAGGATGGCTAAAGGGATGAGGGAAGTCTTTCCCCCACGGATCAGGGGATCCGTGTGCAGGGCTCCTGAGGAGTGAATCTTCCCAATTTCCAAAACTTACCTCTTTAAATATCCCCAATTTTTATTCTAACTAGCTTTGACCAAAATTATTTTACAAGCTTTGTATGCCTCTGCTTTATAACACAGAAACCTGGCATAGTCACATCTTTCTTTAAAAGGTGCACCTATTGGGAACACCTGGTAATGTGCTGGGCTAGTCTCTAGGTTGTTGCTGTTGTTCAGTCACTAAGTCACTTCTGACTCTTTGTGACCTTGTGGACTGCAGCATTCCAGGCTTCCCTGTCTTTCACTATCTCTCAGATTTGCTCAAACTCATGTCAGTAGTCAATAATGCCATCCAACCATCTCACCCTCTGTTACCCACTTCTCCTCCTGTCCTCAATCTTTCCAAGCATCAGGGTCTTTTCCAATGAGTCAACCCTTTGCATCAGGTGGCCAAAGTACTGGAGCTTCAGCTTCAGCATCAGTCCTTCCAACAAACACTTAGGTTGGCAGTTTTCAAAGTCTGTCCTGGGACCAGCAGCCTCAGTAACCCCAGAACGCATTAGGAAGGCCCATTCTCAGCTCCCTGAGACCCGCTGAATCTGAAATCCTAGGGGTGGGGTCCAGGAAACTTTTTTTGACCCTCCCTGCCTTTTGAACTGTGGTGCTAGAGAGAGACTGCAAGGAGATCCAACCAGTCAATCCTAAAGGAAATCAGTCCTGAATATTCATTAGAAGGACTGATGCTGAAGCTGAAACTCCAACGCTTTGGTCACCTGATGTGAAGAACCAACTCATTGGAAAAGACCCTGATGCTGGGAACAATTGAAGGCAGGAGGAGAAGGGGACAACAGAGGATGAGATGGTTGGATGGCATCACCGATTCAATGGACATGAATTTGAGCAAACTCTGGGAGATGGTGAAGGATAGGGAAGCCTGACATACTGCAGTCCATGGGGTCACAAAGAGTCAGACACAACTGAGCCACTGAACAACAACAAGAACTCCCCTAGGTAATTGTGAAGTTCACTCAAGTTTGAGAAAGGCTGCTATAAGGATGCTCTTGGGGCATGGCAGGGTGGAGAGGGGCAGAGCTGCATTCTGCCCTACATCCAGCGACTGCTTTGCCCTTTGCAAGAGGAGCTCTTCCCGCCTTTCTGCAGCTTCTGTCTCCCACTGAGGCCTGTCATCCCTCATGGCTGTCAGCAGAATAGTTCTGTATAATTTGTATCCCTTCTAATTTGCTGTTTCAATCTGCTCTGTGTTGACAAACCAGATCACCGGCCATAACTCCATTATGCAGAAAGTAGGCATAAATTTCAGGGCTGCTGGAGCCTCTTGTTACTAATTTGCTGTCTTGCCCTCCAGACATCTGGCAGAGTGGAGAGAACACAGATTCTGGAGTCAAACAAATCGAGATTTCAGTGCAGGCTCCCACTCCCATGAGGATTTTCTCAGCTGCTGTGTACATCTATTGCAATTATGCTTCCTCAAAATGAGATAACCACAGGATGAGTTCAGGGGCCCACTGTGAGACAGACCTGAGCTAAAATATCATTGATCACCTGAGCTCCATAAGCCCCCACTCTAAACTGGTGAGCCACAGTGAAGTGCTGGGTCTCCTGGGACTGGTGTTAACTGACAGCTAGTGTCCACCAGCCCTGGGTGCTCATTGGAAGGACTGATGCTGAGGCTAAAACTCCAATATTTTAGCCACCTCATGCAAAGAGTTGACTCACTGGAAAAGACCCTCATGCTGGAAGAGACTGAGGGCAGGAGAAGAAGGGGACGACAGAGGATGAGATGGCTGGATGGCATCACCGACTTGATGCACATGAGTTTGGGTGAACTCTGGGAGTTGGTGATGGACAGGGATGCCTGGCGTGCTGCGATTCATGGGGTTGCAAAGAGTCAGACACGACTGAGCGATTGAACTGAACTGAACTGAGTGTCCAGTGACTGCTCAATGGCTGGTTATTTCCTTTTCCCAAGTTCACAGTCACTCAGTAAAAGGCCAAAGATCCCTTTGGAGACAGCTGGGATAAAGAGGAACAGTACACATTTTTCTCAGTGTAACAATGTGCAATGCAGGAGACTTGGGTTTATTCCCAGGGTCAGAAGGATTCCCTAGAGAAGGAAATGTTAACCCACTCTAGTATTTGTCCGGAGCCGCCTTAAGCATGCTGACAAAATGGAGGCCTGGCCCCAGCTCCCTCTCTTTGTCCCGCAGGCACGGACCCAGGATGAAGGAGTTAGGCTTTGTGATTCTGACTTGTTTTTTCCTTTCCTCAGCTGAGTTGACTGAAAAGAATATTAAGGTGCTTATTGTTCTTGAGAGGAGCATGAGAAGGCATAAAGTCTTCTGCAGCTGTGTTCAGAAAATAATTCATAAAGTTAATCATTGACATTTGTTCAAGGACTTTTACAAAAGAGTGTTCCAGGGTGAACACATAGGCCGCAGCTTGAGGCCATGGGAGGGATTGCTATCTGAAGCCTACTTTTGAGGAAAGTGTTTATGGCAAAGAAGTTTGCTGAATTTAGGGCTTAGGAATAATTAAAATAGTTAGAAGCTAAAGATTTAAGGATACCAAGGGAAGATTTCATGCAAAGATGGGCTCGATAAAGGACAGAAATGGTATGGACCTAACAGAAGCAGAACATATTAAGGAGAAATGGCAAGAATACACAGAACTGTACAAAAAAGATCTTCATGACCCAGATAATCACGATGGTGTGATCACTCATCTAGAGCCAGATATCTTGGAATGTGACGTCAAGTGGGCCTTAGAAAGCATCACTATGAACAAAGCTAGTGGAGGTGATGGAATTCCAGTTGAGCTGTTTCAAATCCTGAAAGATGATGCTGGGAAAGTGCTGCACTCAATATGCCAGCAAATTTGGAAAACTCAGCAGTGGCCACAGGACTGGAAAAGGTCAGTTTTCATTCCAATCCCAAAGAAAGGCAATGCCAAAGAATGCTCAAACTGTCGCACAATTGTACTCATCTCACATGCTAGTAAAGTAATGCTCAAAATTCTCCAAGCCAGGCTTCAGCAATACGTGAACAGTGAACTTCCTGATGTTCAAGCTGGTTTTAGAAAACGCAGAGGAATGAGAGATCAAATTGCCAATATCCGCTGGATCATGGAAAAAGCCACAGAGTTCCAGAAAAACATCTATTTCTGCTTTATTGACTATGCCAAAGCCTTTGACTGTGTGGATCACAATAAACTGTGGAAATTCTGAAAGAGATGGGACTACCAGACCACCTGACCTGCCTCTTGAGAAATGTGTATGCAGGTCAGGAAGCAACAGTTAGAACTGGACATGGAACAACAGACTGGTTCCAAATAGGAAAAGGAGTATGTCAAGGCTGTATATTGTCACCCTGCTTATTTAACTTATATGCAGAGTACATCATGAGAAACGCTGGCCTGGAAGAAACACAAGCTGGAATCAAGATTGCTGGGAGAAATATCAATAACCTCAGATATGCAGATGACACCACTCTTATAGCAGAAAGTGAAGAGGAACTAAAAAGTCTCTTGATGAAAGTGAAAGAGGAGAGTGAAAAAGTTGACTTAAAGCTCAACATTCAGAAAACGAAGATCATGGCATCCGGTCCCATCCCTTCATGGGAAATAGATGGGGAAACAGTGGAAACAGTGTCAGACTTTGTTTTCTTGGGCTCCAAAATCACTGCAGATGGTGATTGCAGCCATGAAATGAAAAGATGCTTACTCCTTGGAAGAAAAGTTATGAGCAATCTAGATAGTATATTCAAAAGCAGAGACATTACTTTGCTGACTAAGGTCCGTCTAGTCAAGGCTATGGTTTTTCCTGTGGTCATGTATGGATGTGAGAGTTGGACTGTGAAGAAGGCTGAGCACCGAAGAATTGATGCTTTTGAACTGTGGTGTTGGAGAAGACTCTTGAGAGTCCCTTGGACTGCAAGGAGACCCAACCAGTCCATTCTGAAGGAGATCAGCCCTGGGATTTCTTTGGAGGGAATGATGCTAAAGCTGAAATTCCAGTACTTTGGCCACCTCATGCGAAGAGTTGACTCATTGGAAAAGACTTTGATGCTGGGAGGGATTGGGGGCAGGAGAAGAAGGGGACGACGGAGGATGAGATGGCTGGATGGCATGACTGACTTGACGGACGTGAGTCTGAGTGAACTCCAGGAGTTGGTGATGGACAAGGAGGCCTGGCGTGCTGCGATTCATGGGGTCGCAAAGAGTCGGACACGGCTGTGCAACTGAGCTGAACTGAACTAAAGATTTAAGGAATGTTGTAATGGTAGCATATTCTACTATAGCTTATCGAGATTAAGAACTTTAGAGATATTAATAGCTAGAAGCCTTTTTTAAGAAATAGCGAGCTTAGGATGCTAGAGACAACAGGAGTTAGAAAGAAAGATAAGAAATAAACTGAGGAATGTGGTATGCAGCCCAGACATTAGCATGAGTTACTATGTATTCACAAGGATACATGAGAAGTAGATAAGAGAATCGCTGAGGCAGGAACTCCTTTTGAGGGGCAACAGTGATTTTTGGAGACAACAAATCTGGGCCGGGGGAACTGAAAATGTCAAACCTCTGACCTAATGCTTTTGTAAAAGTATAAAAGAGAATCTTAGCTTGAAATAAATAGGCAGTCCAAGAAAACTGAGAGTCTGCCTCAGTTTCTCACCAACACTGCTCACCCTTCAGGTTAAATCCCTGGCTGCTAGCGCTGGACTTTGGCAAGTATTTTTGCCTGGGAAATTCCATAGACAGAGAATCCTGACAGACTAAAGTCCATAAGGTTGAAAAGAGTCGGACATGACTTAGCAACTAAACAAACCAACCAAAAGGTCCCTCCTCAAGGGGGCCTGGCCTCCCCATTACTGGCTGTGTGATCTTGGCAGACTTACAACAAGAGTTGTTTCGCACCAATGAAGTGCACAGCAAAGCTGTTTTCTTTACCTGGGCTGGGAGATACGGGGGAGGGATTAACCTACATGATTTATTTATTTATTTATTTTTGCATGTCATCAGTTTCTGAAATTGTTCTCAACCTTCATATTTTTTTTAAAAGGCAACTTAAAAATGTTTTTGAGAAATAGTCACATTCTGACCATTCACCCATCTAGAGTGCATGACTTAATGACTCTTAGTATATTCACAAAATTATGCATCCATCATGATAAAAATCAATTTCAAAATTTTTTCATTACCCAACAAATAAACTTCACATCCCTTAGCCATCACTACCCTCTACCCTTGCCCCATTTCCTCCAGTCCTAGGCAATCACCTCTAGTCTATTTTCTACTTCTATAGATTTCTCTATTCTGGGCATTTCGTGCAAATGGAATCCTATGATATGTGGTCCTTTGTGTTCTTTCACTCGGGATGCTATTGAAGTTCATCCACATTGTTTGAGTTAGTATCAGTACATTAACACATATTAGTGCTCAGTTTCTCAGTTGTGTCTGACCCTTTGTGGCCCATTGGATGGTAGCCTGTCAGGCTCCTCTGTCCATGGGGTTTTTCAGGCAAGAATACTGGAGTGGGTTATCATTTGATTCGCTGGCAAAGGAAATACGGGGACCCAGGGCTTAAACCTGCATGTCCTGTGTCTCTTGCATTGCAGACAGATTCTTTACTGGCTGAGCCATCAATATGTATTAGTACTTCTTTTTATTTCCAAGTAATATTCCATTATATAGACAGATCACATTTTATTGATTGATTCATCAGATACTAGATTTGGGTTGTTCTTCCTTTGAGACCTTTAAGAATCATGCTACTATGAACATTCGCATACAGATTTTTGCATGGATGTGTGTGGCTATGGCCTGAGTATTGGTGTACGCCCAAAATTCAATGGTTGAAGTTCTAACTCCCAATGTGATAGTATTAGAATGTGGGGCCTTTGGGAGGTAATTATGCCATAGGATGGGGCCTCATTAAAGGAATTAGTGCCCTTATAAGAAGAAGAGACTAGCACGTGCTCTCGCTCTCTCTGCTATGTGAGACCACAGTAAGAAGATACCATCTATAAATCAGGAAAAGAACTTTTGCCAGAACCAAACCACACTGGTACCCTGACCTCAGACTTCCAGCCTCCAGAACTGTGAGAAATAGATTTGTTTGCTGTTTAGGTCACCCAAGCTATGGCATTTTGTTGTAAAAGACCAAATGGACTAAAGTATGTTTTTATTTGCCTTGAGTTTATATCTAGAGATGGAGTTGCTAAATCATATGGCATAGAACTCTATTTTTAAACATTTGAAGAGTTATCAGACTATTTTCCAAAGTAGCTACACCATTTTCTGTTCCCAATAGTGTATGAGGATTCTAATTTCTTCATCTAATTGCCAGCATTTGTCATTACCTGACTTTTTGATTCTGGTCATCCTAGTGGGTGTGAAGTGGTATCTCATTCTGGTTTCGATTTGCAGTTCTCTGATGGCCAGTGATGTTGAGCACATTTCCATGTGTTTGTTGGCTATTTGCATATCTTCTTTGCAGAAATGTCTATTCAGGTCCCTTTCCTATTTTAAAATGGGCTTGTCTTCTTATTAATGAGTTATGAGTTCTTTATATAGTATATATTCAAGTCCTTTATCAGATGGATGACTTGCAAGTATTTTCTCCCATTCTGTACGTCATCTTTTTGCTTCCTTTATGGTGTTCTTTGGTGCACAAAATTTTAATTTTGGTGCTGTTATTTTTCTAAGTCAACTTTTCCTAATGTCACTTGTGCTTTTGGTGTCATATTTAACAAACCATTGCCCAATCCAGGGTCACAAAGGTTAACCACTGTATTTTCCTCTAAGAGTTTGATACTCTTAAGTCTTGCGTTAGTCTTACATTGATGCTTTGAGTTAGTTGTTGTTCGTGAAGGAGTGAAAGTCCAGCTCCACTCCTTTGCATGTGGCTTTCCATTTGTCCCCAGCACCGTCTGTTGAAAAGACTACTCTTTCCCCTTTTGTCTTGGTGTCCTTGTCAAAAACCAATAATCAACCCTTTTGGTTTTGTTTTAATTTTTTACCCACAACAATTTTGCTAGTGAAGATATTGTTATGAGAAAAAACAAACAGACGAACAAAGAAGCAATGCTGAGTATTTCTGGATGGCAGAGTACAGCTTCCATGCAATGTAAAATGCTTTAACCTTCTGTTTTAGTGACCACTGCCCAATTTGTTGGGCAGTTTGCCACTTGGCATTATGTGCTAAAAAATTTTTATTCTCTTTCAAAGCAAAAGAACAGAGACCCCCTAAGAAGTATGCTAGCTCTAGATGGCTAGAGAGACTTAATATTTGCCTCAGTCAACCAGTTTTATTTATTCTAAGACTTTTGACCAACCTCAAAGAGTCCACTAAAAGTCCAGTTGTAAAACAAAAATCCATTGACGATGTTGCTGCTTTTTTTGAAGAATCACAGCATCTGTTTCAAGGCTCCAATTTAAGAAGTTGCTTATTCCCAGAATTGCCTTCTCCAGGCAAGAACACTAGAGTGGGTTGCTTTTCCCTCCTCCAGCGGATCTTTCCCAACCCAGGGATTGAACCCATGTCTCCTGCCTCTCCTTCATTCGCAGGGGTGTTCTTTACCACTGAACCACCTGGGAAGCCCAGTATTGACAACAATGCTCACCTGCAAGTCAGCTCCAGTGATAGGAGAGTTTTCTTCAGTCTGGGCTCAGATTTCATGCCATTTCCAATCGCTCCTCATTGAACACATAGTACATTCAAAGCTCTGTATGTGTATTGTGGGGACAAGGAGATGTAAAGAAAGGAAATGAACAGAGAAATGAGCAATTCTCACTGTAATGGAGTTTCTGATGTAATTTAGCAGGACTTTGACGGAACAGAAATGTTAAAGGAAACAATCTACTGTTTAAAAAATTACAGACTTTTATTAGACAATAGTTTCTGTGTTCAGGGTCCTCTATAGACTCCCAGCGCCCCGCATCAGGTTCAGTGAGTCACTAAAAGGGCTTACAGAAATCAGCAAAGCTGTTATAATCACGGTTGGGACCTGTTACAGTGAAAGGATCTAGACTAAAATCGACAACAGAGAAAGGGTCATAGGATGAATCCTTGGAGAGACCAGGCATAAGCTTCCAGTCGTCCATTCCCAGTGGGGTCACGTGGACACTGAATTCTCTAGGCATCAAAGTGTGGCAGTGCACATGAAGTATCGCCAAGAAGGGCAGCTCGCCTCAGTTTTGGGGTCCAGGATTGTTATTGGGGTTCTGTCACAGAGGCATGGCTGACTGCTTGTGTGGTTGGCCTAACCGCAGAGACCAAGCTAATGCCATGTGGCCCAAGGGTTCCCTCAGTCAAGTTGTTTGCATAAACTGTCTGGCATGGCTGAAGACCGAGGGGTGTGTGTGCTGCGTGCGTGCTGTCTCCTCAGTCATGTCCAACTCTTTGTGACCCTATAGACTGTAGCCCGCCAGGCTCCTCCATCCATGAGATTCTCCAGGCAAGAATACGGGAGTGGGTTGCCATGCCCTCCTCCAGAGGACATTCCCAACACCGGCATCGAGCCTGCATCTCTTAATTCTCCTGCATTGGCAGTCTGGTTCTTTAGTGCCACCTTGGAAGTGAAATGTCTCTAAAACGTGCAGGGTTTAGACAATCTAGAATTGCTGAAAGAATCCTTTACTGCACATTCCCCAACATTTTTGGCTCCAGGGACACGTTTCGTGGAAAACAAATTTTCCACAGGTGGAGGGGGGTGGTTTGGGGATGATTCAAAAGTGTTACATATATTGTGCACTTTATCTCATTCTTTTTATATCAGCTCCACCTCAGGTCATCAGGCATTAGATCCCAGAGGTTGGGGACCCCTGCTTTATTGCAGAGCATCCAAATGAATTTTTGTTGTTAAAGAAATTCAGACACAACAGATAGTTCTAAAGCACTCCTTCCCATGTCAGGAGCATCTTTACAAATTTAGTAAGACTTTATTTGGAAGTAAGGTCTTTTCCCTCCTGGTTCAGTGTTTGCCAGAGCCTCTGTTGTCGTGTGAATCCAGATTCTTTCTCGGAACAATTTCAGCACCTCATAGGAAGAGAGATTCTGCCAAACACACTTAACATAAGAATAACCTGCCACATACTTCCCAAGAAATTCTGAGAAGGACTTGACTCATATTATATTCCATTTGAATCCAGCTAAGCAATGGGACTTTATCAACAAAGGTCCATCTAGTCAAGGCTATGGTTTTTCCAGTATGCATGTATGGATGTGAGAGTCGGACTGTGAAGAAAGCTGAGTGCCACAGAATTGATGTGGTGTTGGAGAAGACTCTTGAGAGCCCCTTGGACTGCAAGGGGATCCAACCAGTCCATTCTAAAGGAGATCAGCCCTGGGATTTCTTTGGAGGGAATGATGCCAAAGCTGAAACTCCAGTACTTTGGCCACCTCATGCGAAGAGTTGACTCATTGGAAAAGACTCTGATGCTGGAGGGATTGGGGGCAGGAGGAGAAGGGGACAACAGAGGATGAGATGGCTGGATGGCATCACTGACTCAATGGACATGAGTTTGAGTGAACTCTGGGAGTTGGTGATGGACAGGAAGGCCTGGTGTGCTGCGATTCATGGGGTTGCAAAGAGTCGGACACGACTGAGTGACTGAACTGAACCGAACTGAAGCAATGGGAAAAGCAGAAAGGAAAACTTCTTTCCTAGGAAAGGAAGACAATCCAGAAGAGGAACTTGTCTTCAAGTGTAGCTGTAAGTCTAGAGTGGTTTATGCAAGTTCCTCTTGAATCACTGAAGAAGCCTATGTGACTCAGAATTGCTAAATTTATGTAGAATTGGTTTTGAGTCTTGCTTTGCCACTTCTTCGTGACTGTAATGGGTTGACTTGTGTCCTCCCTGAAAAGATATGTCCAAGTCCTAACCCCTGATATCTGTGAATGTGAGCTTATTCAAAAATGAGGTCTTTCCCCTGCTTGTTCAGTGGTAAACAATCCACCTGCCAAAGCAGGAGAGACTCAGGAGATGCAGGTTTGATCGTTGGGTCGGTAAGATCCCCTGGAAAAGGAAATGGCAACCCACTCCAGTATTCTTGCCTGGAGCCTCCCATGGTCAGAGGAGCCTGGTGGGCTACAGTCTATGGGGTCACAAGGAGTCAGACACAGCTGAGCAACTGAGCATGAGTACGAGCACATGCAGATGTCAATAAATTAAGGATCTAGAGGTGAGATCATCCCGACTCAAAGAGGGATGCAAATCCAATGTCTGGTGTCCTGAGAGAAAGGCTAGGCAGACTTAACAGACGCAGAGACATACAGAGAGGAAGGCCTTGTGGAGAGGGAGGTAGAGACTGGAGTGATGCACCTACAAGGCAAGCAATGCTTAGGATGCTCTTGCCACTGGAAGCTGGGAGGGAGGCAAGGGAGGGTTCTTTCCTGGATGCTGCAAGAAAGAACATGCTGATGTCTTGATTTAGGACTTCTGGAAGTCCTAAAATCTGGGTGGAGATACATTTTTCTTTCTTGTTTAATTGGAAGATAATTGCTTTACAATATTGTGTCGGTTTCTGCTGTACAACATGAATCAGCCAATAAGCATACATATGTTCCCTCCCTCTTGAGCCTCCTCCCATCTCCCCCACCCCATCCATCTAGGTCATCACAGAGGACTGAGCTGAGCTTCCTATGATATTCAGCAGCTTCCCACTAGCTATCTGTTTTAATCATGGCAGTAGACTGATGCTGAAGCTCCAATACTTTGGCCACCGGATGCGAACAGCCAACTCAATGGAAAAGACCCTGATGCTGGGAAAGATTGAAAGCAGGAGGAGAAGGGGATGACAGAGGATGAGATGGTTGGATGGCATCACCAACTCAATGGACATGAACTTAGGCAAACTCCAGGAGATGGTGAGGGACAGGAAGGCCTGGCGTGCTGCAGTCTGTGTGGTCCCGAAGAGTTAGACCCAATTTGGCAACTGAACAACAACAATAGCTGCATATAAGTCAGGGCTACTCTCTCAGTTCAGGGGATGCATGTCTGTTGTCTTCAACCACTAAGTTTGTGGCCATTTTTTATGGAGCACTAAAAAACTAGTATAGCAAAACCATGCCTTTTTTCTCAGTTTATGCAGTCCATTGTTTTCACGTATAAAATAGTAATACCCTCCGCCTGAGACGATGAAGTGAGATAATGTATACACATAAGAGAGAGATGTCTTACTAATTTGACATTTTTTTTTCCTGTTCAAAAGCGTTAATTGCTCAGTCTTGTCTGACTCTTTGTGACTCCGTGGACTGTAGCCCCACCAGGCTCCTCTGTCCATGGGATTTTTCAGGCAAAAGTACTGGAGTAGGTAGCCATTCCCTTCTCCAGGGGATCTTCTCAACCCAGGGACTGACTGAACCCAGGTCTCCTGCATTGCAGGCAGATTCTTTACCACCTGAGTCACCAGGGAAGCTCTAGAAGAATTTCAATGCTTCATCAAGGTACGGTACTGCTTTCAGGGATTCCAGGGTATGGTTTCATATTTTATCGACATGGTGACCAAAAATGGAGGACAACTTCAGAGAGATGGTCTATGACATCTCACATGATTTCAGTGCAAAAGGGTAAGAAAAGAGAAGAATGAATCAGAACAAGTGAGCTACCTGAGCTTTCCTTTAAGAGACACATCTCCTTCCACTAAGATAGTTATTGTTGGATGACTTCATTGCCTTCTGGAAAGGTCAGTCCCACAACCTGGGGGTCCCACGGTGGGAGCCTGTGTCCAGCAGCACTCACTGTGTCAGTGCATGCTGATGGACACAACCACTGTCTCTTTCCTCTGGGTCCTCTGTGTTGCTGCCATGCGTTGACACAAAATGCCAGAGGGCACTGGGGGCAAGGACCAGATCTTTAACAGTAAAAATTATTCCCCCTGTGGAGCAAGAAGGTCTGTTGCAAGGACTTCCCTGGTGGTCCAATGGCTAAGACTCTGAGTTCCCACTACAGGGGGCCCCAGGTTCGATCCCTGGACAGGGAACTAGATCCTACAAGCTACAGCTAGAACTGGAACAGCCAAATAAATAAATAATAAAGCGTTTTTTGAAAAAACAAAGCAAAACAAAACTAACGGGGAGAAGAGGAAGGAAAAAAAAAACTCTTTGCTGCAGGAACCCAGAATTTCCACACATTACGACTATGGTTCTGCCTTTCCATCATGTCACCATGCTAGCATGTCTTCATTCTTGTCGTCAGCTTGTCAGGCTGGCAAGTCTGGAAGAGCAGTCTCTGGTGTAAGCACCAGGAGCCATCCGATGCCATGGCCCCACATAAATCTGTCCTTGTCACGAGAAGGACTCAAATTAAAGAGGCCCTCCACCATCCTTCAGGATAATAAAATCCTGTGCTTCTCGGAAAGCGGGGGTTAGAAACTTAATTTATTAGAGATTATTCTGCACCAGGAACAGTGTTAGCTGAATGTACATGTATTTTCTAATTTAAGGCTCATTTGATTAACTTGCAAAGATCCTGGTTTAAATTGGATCTGGGAGATATAGCTTAAAAATACATTGACCAAATAATTTAGTCTTTACAAGCCATTGGGAGGAGGATTATCTGCCCTAAGATGCCTTGTTATGGAATCAGTTTTGTCCCAATAGAATCATTCATTCATTTTTACCCACTCATGCAACACGTATTTACTAAGTTCTGTGTGTCAGCTTGGAGAAGGTAATGGCACTCCACTCCAGTACTCTTGCCTGGAAAACCCCACGGACAGAGGAGCCTGGGGGGCTGTGGTCCATGGGGTCGTGAAGAGTCGGACACAACTGAGCAACTTTACTTTCATCATTGGAGAAGGAAATGGCAACCCACTCCAGTGTTCTTACCTGGAGAATCCCAGGGATGGGGGAGCCTGGTGGGCTGCCATCTGTGGGGTCGCACAGAGTCAGACACAACTGAAGTGACTTAGCAGCAGCAGCAGTGTGTCAACTTTCATGGACAAAGCAGCCAGAAATCCCCATTCTGAGGCACTCCCATTCTAGCTCGGGGAGAAGACATAATAGATTGGTAAATTATATGATATGTGAAAGGATGCTGTGCAAGATGAAAAAATTAGAGTAGAACAACGAGTTTGGGGGGTATAGGGGTTGTTGTTGTTTAGTCGCTTAAATTCATGTCCCATTCTGTGACCCCATGGACTGTAGCCTGCCAGGCTCCCCGTCCATGAGATTTCCCAGGCAAGAATACTGGAGTGGATTGTCGTTTCTTTCTCCAGGGCATCTTTCTGACTCTGGGATCAAATCCACATATCCTGCATTGGAGGACAGATTCTCTACCACTGAACTGCCAGAGAAACCCACTATTTGACCAGGCAAAGATGTATATGTTTCTGGTAGGTCAAAGAGACTCTAGTGAAAATAACCAGATTTGAATCATGTTACTGGTATCAGATTGAAGCCACTTAACCTGCAGGAAAGAGGAACCCCAGGAGCAAGAGGTAATGGGATGGATCTTTGGTGCAGATGGGGACAACGAGAAGGGAGAAGAGGGAACTACTATAATTTACAGGGTCACATGATTGGGAATATTGTCTCATAGATAAAATCTGATCTTGCTGGGAGACTCAAATCTGCTCTAAACCACAGATGTATAAATTGCATTTAACTTCACAAACCCCAAGAACCAAGCCAGGTTTACTTGGTACAAGTAGGACAAGGAAAAAAGAATTTTTTTGAGTGACTTTTTGGAATGACTTTTGAGAAAGAAATTTTGAAATGAACAGAAGTGAGTTTCAAATGCTGAAATGAGACTGCTTCAAAACAAGAACCCTTGAAGAATTATAAAATTTGGCCAAGATATCAATAAAGAATGAGCTGAAAGTGAAAGTTGCCTAGTCGTGTCTGACTCTTTGAGACCCCATAGGCTATACAGTCCATGGAATTCTCTAGGCCAGAATACTGGAATGGGTAGCCTTTCCCTTCTCCAGGGGATCTTCCCAACCCAGGGATCGAATCCAGTTCTCCCACATTGCAAGTGGATTCTTTACCAGCTAAGCCACAAAGGAAGCCCAAAAGAATGAGCTATCCATTGGTAAAATTTGACAAGGCCAGCTGGGAAAAATTACTAGAAAAAATAGGATCATCTTATGTTTTAGACAGATGAGTTTAGACTCATGAGTAAACTGGTTATATATAGAAACTAAAATGGATAAAACACTGGTCTTAAATAGTAATCTATCCAGATGTACCACACACCCCTCTCTTTTATCAACCCTGTCTTTGTGGTTGTCCAAAAACTAGAAATGCTAAGGACCCTTCTAGCCATTGGTGAAACAGGAAGAGTTCAAGAAAACATCCTTTAAAAGAATGACATGGCCAAAGGACATGGCAAAAACTGGTTAGAATTAACTAGATCCAAGATGGTGGAAGATTCAACTTTCAGTAGACCTTGAGGCTTAATATACACTCATTGTAATATATTAGCAAATACTAAATAATACACTCATAAACATCACGACAGTTCTGAAAATGAAAACATTAGTCACTCAGTGGTGTCCCCCTCTTTGCAACCCCCTGGACAGTAGCCTCCCTGGCTCTTCTGTCCATAGAATTCTCTAGGCAAGAATACTGGAGTGGGTTGCCATTCCCGTTTCCAGGAGATCTTCCCGAGGCCGATCAATAAAATGCCAAAAAAGTAGGTGGTGGCCTAATCCTGGGAAATCCGCACCCCTTCCCCGAAATAGTTGGAATAATCCTCCTACTCATTAGCCTATGAAATTACCCACCCCATAAAAACTAATCATGCCATATTTCAGGGCCTCTCATCTTCTGAGATAGCCCACACTCTGTCTGCGGAGTGTGCTTCTTTCTAAATAAATCCACTTCTTACCTACCACTTTGTCTCTCACTGAATTCTTTCTGTGATGAGATGTGAAGAACCTGAGCTTCATTAAGTCCTAAGACCAGGTGTGTGATCTTAATGAAAGGACCATGGGTTCAAGCCCCAATCTACGCTGCATGGTTTTACTGGGATGACAGAAAGAGAACCAACTTTTCCTAGAAATTTCCAAAGAAGTGAAGAAAAGTCATCATCAGTGACCTTTGAGGATGTGTTCACCTGCATCCGCCACTGGTAAATCACCCAGATCTGGACTAGTTTGTCAGTGAGCAGATGCCAAAGCTGACCTTGTGCTCGCTGTGTGACACAATTCCCCATGACCCCATGTTTGTGAAGTTGCCATCTTGTTCCAAGTCTATTATTTGGAAGGATCAATGGAAGGAATGAAAGAATGAACAAAGGAAGGAAGGAGTAGATAATATCCACAACAGTCAGAATATAGTTTAATTTGCCTTGGGCCTCCTTATCTAAATTTGAGTTGGGCTGCAGAAACAAGTAGTGACCTATTTCCTGGTTGCAACTATCAGTTCAGTTCAGTTCAGTCACTCAGTCGTGTCCAACTCTTTGCAACCCCATGGACTGCAGCACGCCAGGCCTCCCTGTCCATCACCAACTCCCTGAGCTTGCTCAAACTCATGTCCATCGAGTCAGTGATGCCATCCATTGGTTGCAGTTATATTTGCCATTATATCTGTTGTCACAAAGAAAACATCGAGGGCGTGGGTGGGGGGTGTGGTGGAGGAGGGTACGTGGGGAAATCCTGTCAGATCGGCAGCCCGAGTCCTTGAGGGAAAATGCCTGGGTTCAAGCTCTGACAATTCCATCCATTAGCTATATGACCTTGGGGATTTTTGTTGTCTCTCTCTGTTTCAATTTCCTTATAAAAAGGTGATGTCTACCTCACTGAATTTCGTGAGGCTTAGAGAAGTAATCATATGTAAATCACATTATTAACACTGAAGAGATGTTGGCTGTTGTCATAACAATGCTAATTACTATCATCTTAAAAAACATACAGGCAAGGAGTAGGGGTGAAGTGAGAGTAGAGGGAAAAGAAGGGCTGGCTGCTGTCACCAGTGAGTGAAAACCCAACACTGAGAGTCAAGCGAAGGCAAACCAGCAGCCAAAGTCAGACTGAGAAATCTGTGTCCCCCGTGAGAGGTCCTGGCATTGATGGAGGGTGAAGGCAGTGTCCAGCGCGGCCCGGGACTGGAGGGTCAGGGTTGACTAGACGGGAAGGTGCCTGGTGAACACGTGCAGCTGCATTGTATTGGTTCTAAAGAACATAGAGCCACGGCCCAGGCCAAGAGGCCGCGGCCTGAAGCTCTGACACCTGCCCCGGAGGTGCGGAATTGCCTTGGGGACAGGTGGTTCAGCCAGGATAGAGGCTGTTCTTCTCTGGTTATTTGGGTCCAAGCGCTCATAGTCATCTGCTCCAGCGCCGGCTGATGGGTCCTGATGTCACAGCTTGGTGGGTGTTCCTTTCTGAACAGAAAATGGTTTAAACTCACCTATGGGAAACACAGATGCACTGTCAGAAATGAGGGGTTGAGGGTAATCATTAGTTAAGAATAACAAGATGTTTGGGCTTGACGCAAAATTAGAGGACATTGGAAGCATAATAGTTTTTAAGGAACGTATCCCAAATGAAAATTCCTTTCCTTGGACAGTGCTACAAAATGAATACAGACACTCATGAGCTTAAATAACACAGTGCCCAATTTCTCCAACCCTATCCTCAGACAAACTTGGATTTGAATCTTGCATTCAGCTTGTCTTCCACTGCCTTTACGGACAAGGTACCACGGGGCAGACTTAGCAACAGGAAGTAGCCAGAGCACAATGTGGAGAGGGTGGGGACAAGCAGGAACCTGGCTTTTGTGGTCAAGATTGGACTCGTGACAAATGTCTCCAGTGCTCCTCCAGGAAGCTGACAAAGTGGGGAGTTTCATTTTTGCGGGCAGCCGAAAGTGTCATTTCCCAAGAGCCACGCTTGGTACTGTTCCATTCACTTGTGGGTTTTGACGCATGGTTTTCAAATGGGCTACAGCTACAGTTTCTTAAATAATGGCTAAGTGAGGGTTTCCCTGGTGACAGAGTGGATAGGAATCGGCCCACCCACGCAGGGGCAATGGGTTTAATCCTAGTCTGGGAAGATCTCACATGCCCATGCGCCACAAGTACTGAGCCTGCACTCTAGAGTGCCTCAGCTTCAACTACTGAACCAGTGTACTGCAGCTACTGAACTCCCAGCTCCTAGAACCCCTGCTCGGCAACAAGAAGTCACTCCATGAGAAGCTCTCACACCACAACGAAGAGCAGTCCCTGCTCACTAGAGAAAGCCTGCACACAGCAATGAAGACCCATCACAACCAAAAACAAATAAATGAATTAAAAAACATAATGGCTGAGTTTTGAGAATGATAACTCACCTCTAAGCGTATTCATAGGCCAAAAAGAGAAATAGAGAATCATTTTATTATTACCATCCTTATGCCGATAAGTGTAACCCTCAATTAGAGATGCCCTTGCTTACACAGTGAAGGGTCTTTTTTTGTTTCTGGCTGTGCCCCAAGCTCTCAGGAATATTAGTTCCCTGACCAAGAATGGAACCCAGCCTCCCTGCAGTGGGGGTGCAGAGTCATAACCACTGGACCACCAGGGAATCCCCACGGTAGAGGGGTTTAAGGGAGTGGTTGGGATGCTGTACTTTCCACTTAACTTGAGGATACATTCTGCACATGAAGCCCACAGAGTTCATCTCTTGAGAGCATTTTTTTTTTGCATTTTATTATTTTAAAAAATTGAGACATTTCACATACCATAAAACTCACCATTTAAAAGTATGCAGTTCAGGGGCATCTAGTAAGTATAAAAGGCTGTACAACCATCACAGATGTATCCAAATATGGATATACCACATTTTGTTTATCCTTTCAGCTGCTGATGGACATTGAGTTGTTTCCAGATTTTAGCCATTATGACTAAGGCTGCTGTGAACATTTGTGCATAAGTTTCATCTCTCCTGGGTATAGTCAAGAATGCAATTTCTGGTCAAAGGATCACTCTATGTTTAACTTTCTAAGGAACTGAAAAATTGTTTTTCAGTAGCTGCACCATCGGCAATGTCTAAGCATTCTGATCTCCTCACCAACACTTGTTATTATTAGCTCTGTGTGTATGTGAGACTACAGTCATCCATCCTTGTGGGTGTGAAATGGCCCCTCACTATGGCTGTGATCATTTAAAAAAAATTTAAAATATACTTTTGCCATGCTGCATGGCATGTGGGATCATCATTCCCTGACCAGGGATGGACTCTGTGCCCCCTGCAGTAGAAGCACGGAGTCTTAACTGCTGGACCACCAGAGAAGTCTTGTATTTTTTTCCCCCTAGGTATGTAGTTTATTGAATATGCACTGTAGTTTTAAAACAATACTCCCACACATGTTAGAACTTTGGTTTGCATATAGGAGTTCCCCTAGCCCATGCTAAGTCACTTCAGTCGTGTCCGACTCTGTGCGACTCCACAGATGGCAGCCCACCAGGCTCCCCCATCCCTGGGATTCTCCAGGCAAGAACACTGGAGTGGGTTGCCATTTCCTTATTCAATGCAGGAAAGTGAAAAGTGAAAGTGAAGTCACTCAGTCATGTCCGACTCTTAGCGACCCCACAGACTGCAGCCCCCCAGGCTCCTCCATCCATGGGATTTTCCAGGCAAGAGTGCTGGAGTGGGCTGCCATTGCCTTCTCCATAGTCTATCAGATAAGCTTAACCATCCACTCATTCAACCAAGATCTGCTAATTCTGCTGTGTTTCCCCCACTTCTGAGAACACAAGGTGGGGAGTGGGCAGGCAGAGCTGTTCACAGGGCAGGGGGCAGGCAGAGCTGTTCACAGGTCAAGGGGGCAGGCAGAGCTGTTCACAGGGTATAGGGGGCAGGCAGAGCTGTTCACAGGGCGGGGGGCAGGCAGAGCTGTTCACAGGGTATGGGGGGAGGGGGTCAGGCAGAGCTGTTCACAGGGCAGGGGGGCAGGCAGAGCTGTTCAGCCCTGGGGGAGCTTTTGTTTGGTAAAGACACTGAAGAAACAGGTGAAACACTGAGCAACACAGCTGCATGTTGGTGCAGGCTCCTGAAGGACGTGAGCAAAGACCGAGGAAAAGAATAAGGGTGTGTGTGTGCACAGAGGGTGTATTGGTCAGGGCTCTCCAGGAAAACAGCCAATAGGATGTGTGCACATACACAGAAGGGGTTTCCAGGAGGTGCTAGTGGTAAAGAACCCATTCTCCAATGCAAGTTTGATGAGAGAGACACAGGTTCAATCCCTGTGTTGGGAAGATCCCCTGGAGGCGAGCATGGCAACCCACTCCAGTGTTCTTGCCTGGAGAATCCCATGGACAGAGGAGCCTGGTGGGCTACAGTCCATAGGTTCACAAGAGTCAGACACGACTGAAGCGACTTAGCAGACACATGGACAGAAAGAGACTTACTATAAGGAACTGGCTAACCCAAATGTGAAGGCTTGGGGAGTCCAGAATCTAATGCAGTCAGGGGTCGGGGAGGAGCAGGCTGAAGACTCAGGAAAGACCTGCAATCTGAGTCTGCTCTAGAACTGGGAGGAGCTGATGATGCCAATGAAGTCTGGAGGCCATCTGCTGGCAGAATTCCCCATTGCTCCTGGAAGGTCAGCCTTTGTATCTATTCGAGCCTTTGACTGGTGGAGGTCCACCTGCATTAGGAAAGCCCACCTGCTTTAGCCATAGTCCACTGATCTAAATGTGCATCTCCTCTGAGAACACCCTCAGTGAACCATCCAGAATGATGCTTGACCATATCTGGAGACCGTGGCCCACCATCACTTGTCACGGGGGTATATTTACGGTAGACAGGCAATTGGGAAGTCCCCAGGGCAGGTGATATTTAAACCAAGCTCTAAAGGATGGGAAGAAATCAAGCAGGAAGAGGGACGTTCCCGGCAGAGGGAAATTGGCTTTAGTGTCACTTTCCCTCAAATTGTATTTTTCTTTCTTCCTTCACTTACTATCGAGGTCAATACATAACAAAAGGGAAATGACAGCTGTTCCTGCAGTGGAACCAGGATTGTGGCACCAAGTGACATGGGGGTTGTCTCTGTCCCAAAGCTATTCAGCTCGGTTCCAAAGAAGGAAATTTTATCCATATCCCAAGCTGAACACCAAGACAGATTTCTAAGGAAATCAATGGGGGAAAAAAAAACTCAAAAGTTTCAGAGAAGATGATTAGCACTGAAAATTCAACTTGGTCACTTCCTAGGAAACTGTCTAAAATTAGAAATTATATTTGATGGGCATGAATCTGACTCATTTCTGAAAAGGCAGTCTGTTCTCACAGGGAAATGTCCCCACATTCAGGCCATCTATATGAGAGCTGGTGGCTCTCTCTTTCCCCGGCCTCTGGTGCCTCCTCCACACTTCCCAGAGCCTCTGGTACTGGATACACGTGACTCAGGATTTGCCTTTTTCCATTCTCTTGAGGTTCCAGAGCTCAAGGAAAACCAAACCAAACCAAACCCTACCAAAAACATTTCCCATCTTCCATGCAGCCCAGATGGGACGGTGCCCAGCGCTTGCTGTGGGCTGGAGAACAGCGTACTGGGTTGTGATGTGTTCTCAGCAGGCCCTCAGGCTTCAGGAAGCCAGGCTGGCCTCTCCTCAACCACCTTGGTGGTCTGCACTTCAGGTTTCCTTCACCCTTGTAGGAGGCGCTGCTGGGCAACTTCCTTACTAACCAAAGGCTGGTAATTATTTGTGTTTCTGGTTTGTCTATATAGCAAAAACACGTCTTTTCCCTTTGGCTCCTGCTCTGAGAGTCTTTCTTTCTTGATCTCTCTCTCTCTCTCCTGCTTTCAAGACTCTGTCCTCTTCTTCTTGCAGGCTAGGTGTTGACTGAACCAGTAACTCAACTTTCACATGTACATATATTCACCGGCCAGACTGTAACACTTTCAAACATTGGTCCTAAAGCCAGAGAAGCTTGTACCGTTTGAAAATACATTTGTGAATACTTAAAATTCTGGCCAAAATTTTAGGTATGTGGATGGGTCCTAGGGAACTAATTCTGTCCTTGAATGTTAACTCTTTCTAAGGATAAAAGAAAACTAAGAAGGAAGTCATGGGACCTCTTTTACCTCTCCAGAAATAAAAGTAATAACCGCTAACCTAGGTAGCATTTGTGCATGTGTGTGTGTGTACTAAGTCGCTTCAGTGCTAAGTGTGACTCCATGGACTGTAGCCCGCCAGGCTCCTCTGGCCATGGGATTCTCCAGGCAAGAATGCTGCAGTGGGTTGCCTTGCCCTCCTCCTGGGGATCTTCCCCCCCAGGGACTGAATCCACGTCTCGGGCGGCTCCTGCACTGCAGTCAGATTCTTTACCGCTGAGGCATTGGGGAAACCCTATGCAGCATTTGCTATGTGTCCAATACTGTTCTCAGCCTCTGCAAGATTAACCCACCCAGTCCTCACACGGGGGCTTCTCTGATCATCCAGTAGTTAAGCATCCACCTTCCCGTGCAGGGGATGCAGGTTCAATGCCTGGTCAGGGAACTAAGATCCCACACGCCATAGGGCCACTAAGCCTGCACGCTGCCATGAAGACCCAGCACAGTCAAAATAAATTAGAAGGGGGGGAAAAAAAAACCTCACACGGTCTCAGGGGACAGGTACTATTATCCCTGTTTTCAGATGGGAAAACTGAGCCAGGAGGTGCTTAAGAGACTTGTCCAAAATAGTGAAAACAGTCACTGTGTTTAGAGATCACTGTGCAAAATTTTAAAGTAAGAAGAACTGTACAAAAAAGATCTTCATGACCTGGATAATCACAATGGTGTGATCACTCATCTAGAGCCAGACATCCTGGAATGTGAAGTCAAGTGGGCCTTAGAAAGCATCACTACGAACAAAGCTAGTGGAGGTGATGGAATTCCAGTGGAGCTATTTCAAATCCTGAAAGATGATGCTGTGAAAGTGCTGCACTCACTATGCCAGCAAATTTGGAAAACTCAGCAGTGGCCACAGGACTGGAAAAGGTCAGTTTTCATTCCAATCCCAAAGAAAGGCAATGCCAAAGAAGGCTCAAACTACTGCACAGTTGCACTCATCTCACATGCTAGTAAAGTAATGCTCAAAACTCTCCAAGCCAGACTTCAGCAATACATGAACCGTGAACTCCCTGATGTTCAAGCTGGTTTTAGAAATGGCAGAGGAACCAGAGATCAAATTGCCAACATCCACTGGATCATGGAAAAAGCAAGAGAGTTCCAGAAAAACATCTATTTCTGCTTTATTGACTATGCCAAAGCCTTTGACTGTGTGGATCACAAGAAACTGTGGAAAATTCTGAGAGAGATGGGAATACCAGACCACCTGACCTGCCTCTTGAGAAATCTGTATGCAGGTCAGGAAGCAACAGTTAGAACTGGACATGGAACAACAGACTGGTTCCAAATAGGAAAAGGAGTACGTCAAGGCTGTATATTGTCACCCTGCTTATTTAACTTCTATGCAGAGTACATCATGAGAAATGCTGGACTGGAAGAAACACAAGCTGGAATCAAGATTGCCGGGAGAAATATCAATAACCTCAGATATGCAGATGACACCACTCTTATGGCAGAAAGTGAAGAGGAACTAAAAGCCTCTTGATGAAAGTGAAAGAGGGGAGTGAAAAAGTTGGCTTAAAGCTCAACATTCAGAAAACGAAGATCATGGCATCCAGTCCCATCACTTCATGGGAAGTAGATGGGGAAACAGTGGAAACAGTGTCAGGCTTTATTTTTCTGGGCTCCAAAATCACTGCAGATGGTGACTGCAGCCATGAAATTAAAAGACGCTTACTCCTTGGAAGAAAAGTTATGACCAACCTAGATAGCATACTCAAAAGCAGAGACATTACTTTGCTGACTAAGGTCCGTCTAGTCAAGGCTATGGTTTTTCCAGTGGTCATGTATGGATGTGAGAGTTGGACTGTGAAGAAGGCTGAGCATGGAAGAATTGATGCGTTTGAACTGTGGTGTTGGAGAAGACTCTTGAGGGTCCCTTGGACTGCAAGGAGATCCAACCAGTCCATTCTGAAGGAGACCAACCCTGGGATTTCTTTGGAAGGAATGATGCTCAAGCTGAAACTCCAGTTCTTTGGCCACCTCATGGGAAGAGTTGACTCACTGGAAAAGACTCTGATGCTGGGAGGGATTGGGGGGAGGAGGAGAAGGGGATGACAGAGGATGAGATGGCTGGATGGCATCACGGACTCGATGGACGTGAGTCTGAGTGAACTCCGGGAATTGGTGATGGACAGGGCGGCCTGGCGTGCTGCAATTCATGGGGTCACAAAGAGTTGGACACGACTGAGAGACTGAACTGAACTGAACTAAAAATATGAAGTTTTCCCTCCCATGCCAAGAAATAGACTTGAGAGGGTCCCTGCCGCTCTTATCATTGTGGCCTCGAAATAGAGCTTTCTGAGCCTGCGAGGCCCTAAGGCAGGAGGCCTGTGGTCCCTTTTCTGTCTTGGATTCAGCAAGAGCTTCTGAGGCACATAGACCTGCCCCCTCTCATCTGCAGCAAATAAATCTTTCAAAGTGTTGGGCTTCCCATGTGGCACTAGTGGTAAGGAACACACCTGTTAATGCAGGTGATATAAGAGACTCATGTTTGATCCCTGGGTGGGGAAAATCCCCTGGAGGAGGGCATGGCAACCCACTCCAGTATTCTTGCCTGAAGAATCCCATAGACAGAGGAGCCTGGCGGGCTACAGTCCATGCTGCTGCTGCTGCTGAGTCACTTCAGTTGTGTCCAACTCTGTGCGACCCCACAGATGGCAGCCTACTAGGCGCCCCCGTCCCTGGGATTCTCCAGGCAAGAACACTGGAGTGGGTTGCCATTTCCTTCTCCAATGCATGAAAGTGAAAAGCGAAAGTGAAGTCGCTCAGTCCTGCCTGACTCTTAGCGACCCCATGGACTGCAGCCTACCAGGCTCCTCCGTCCATGGGATATTCCAGTCCATGGGGTTACAAAATTTTGGTCATGACTGAAGTGACTTAGCATGCACATAGCACATAGCACATAGTCCTGCCTTTGAACACATATCAGCTTGTGCTGTGCTTAGTTGCTCAGTCATGTCCAACTCTGTGGGACCCTGTGGACTATAGCCCACCAGGCTCCTCTGTCCCTGGGATTCTCCAGGCAAGAATACTGGGGTGGTTGCCATGCCCTCCTCCAGGGGATCTTCCCAACCCAGGTCTCCTGCACTGCAGGTGGATTCTTTATTGTCTCAGCCACTGGTGAAGCCATATCTGAGTCACCAGGGAGGCACCATATCAACCCCATTCCTACTTATTGTCTCTGTTTTCACTCGCAAAGGTTCGACACTTTTTGGTTTGGGAGGGTGCTGGTTGAATTACTGTTGCTTAGTCACTTAGTCGTATCTGACTCTTTATGACAGCATGGACTGCAGCATGCCAAGTCCTCTATCCACAGGATTTTGCAGGCAAGAACACTGAAGTGGGTTGCCAGTTCCTTCTCCAGCTGGCCGAAATGTGTCCACCCCCAAATTCACATGTTTAAGCCTAATACCCAGTGCCTCAGAATGTGATTGTGTTTGGAGATTGAGCCATTAATGCTGTGATTAAATTAAAATGAGGTCATTAGGAAGGACCCTATCTGACTGAAGTCCTTATAAGAGAAGAATTGTTTTATTTTCTTTAATGTTTTTTTTTAAATTTATTTATTTTAACTCTGTTTGGATGTACCAGGTATTAGTTGTGGCATGCAGAATCTTCAGTCTTAGTCGAGTCATGTGGGATCTAGTTCCCTAATCAGGGATTGAACCCAGGCCCCCTGCATTGAAAGTGTGGAGTTTTAGCCGCTGGACCAGCAGAGGGGTGCCAAGAAGAGGAAATGTGAATGCACACAGAGACAGCACAGTGAGTTCACAGAAAGAGAGGCCTCAGGAGAAACCAAGCCCATCCACACCTTCATCTTGGGCTTTAAGCTTCCAGAACTTTGAGAAAAAAAAAAAATTTCTGTTGTTTAAGCCACCATCTGTGGTATTCTAGTATGGCAGACCTAAGAGATGAGCATGTGTGTGCATGTTAAGTCACTCAGTCGTGTCCGACTCTTTGCATCCCCGTGGACTGTAGCCCGTCAGGTTCCTCTGCCCATGGGATTCTCCAGGCAAGAATACTGGAGTGAGTTGTCAAGCCTTCCTCCAGGGAATATTCCTGACCCAGGAATTGAACTTGTGTCTCTTATGTCTCCTGCATTGGTTCTTTACCATAGTGCCGCCTGGGAAGCCCCAGACAGGAGTAGCGTGGGTACCAATGATATGAACGCCCTCCCGTGTCAAAGGAACTAGGTGCTGGGTGAATGTTGCTAGGAATCAGGGTTCCACCCACTAGTAGGCAAGCTGAAAAGGTAGGTGGATGCTTTTCCTGCTTCTTCAGCAGCTACCGAGGGGGGCGGGTGGCCCAAGTCTGGCCCAAGGTGGAGTGAGGTATGCAAACAAGAGCAGCTTGGAATCAGCTCTGGTGAGGGTACTGGCTCCCTTTGTCCAGGGCCCAGCAGCCCTTGAGCAGTAGGAGAGGACAGTATCTGGTGGTGGCAGGGCTGGGGGGCAGGACTGGGGTGCCATGGGACATTCAGGGGCAGCAGCAGCAGCAGCTTCCCCTGGCCCAGGCTGTCCTGAATGACCCAGATGCAGTGAGTGGCTGGGTGCCCTTTATTCCTCGCCCTTCTTCCAAGCCTGGTTCTCCAGCCATCCTAACAATTCTCTCAGGTCCTCCAGGGAAGCTGGACTTCTGATAGATTCCCCTTCTGCTTAAGCTTCTAAAGCTGGTTTCTCTCTTTTGCAGTCGAGACGGTGGACTGGTACAGTCATAAAGATTTTGAGTAATTGGTCTCACTTTCAAGCTTAAACATTCTTCATCTGGAATTCCTTTTACTTGCCCGTCTTTTATTGTCCTCCCCTAAGAAGCAGAGTGATGAGGTTTCCTATTTCCCATCTGTATTACTTCCAAGCAGACTCTGCGACTGCGGATCGCCTTGGTCCTCACAGGCTGCCTGAGAGTAATCACTCTCTTCATTCACGCCAGGGTCCAGGGAGCCATGGTTGGACACCAGGCCTGCATCTTAATCTTCAGCCTTAAATCAAATGTCTCCCAACAGTTCCTCAGAGCAGTGTGTTTGTTCTGAAAATGAAGAGGAAAACAAACGAGGTTTCCTCCAGTGGAGTTCACGCAGAGCTTTGGCAGCAGTAGAAGCATCTGGTGTGACTGTGGAAACACGGAGTCGAGCCAATTGTCCCACTGACATCTGGATATTGATGTCTAAAGTCCCACTCCCTACTCCAATGGCCCTCAGTCACCAGTTTTAAAATCTTCTACTGCAAAAGCTGTATTAATTAATTATCTGGCTTTTTTTTATTACAGTGCCTGAAGTCCAGTCAGACTGATTAATTTGAAAGTGTGACCTGGCATTGGCTTTTTATTATTTATTTATTTAAATTGCTAAGTTTAAAAAAAATTTATTTGGCTGCATCCAGTCTTAGTTGCAACACGCAGAATTTTCTTTGCATCATATAGGATCTTTCGCTGTGGCACGTGGACTCTCTAGTTGTGGCCTGTGGGCTTACTTGCTCTGGGGTATGTGAAATCCTAGCTCCCCTACCAGGGATTGAATCCTAGTCCCCTGCATTGCAAGGTAGATTCTTAACCTCTGGACCACCAGGGAAGTCCCTTAATTTATTCTTTAAATTAATCAAGACATGGCTACAGAGCTTTGAATGAATCTCTTAATCTCCCCAAAGCCTGTTCCATTATTTATGAGAAGAGAGTCATGGGATCAACTTTACAGGGTGCTTTGAATTTACAGGATCCTAAGTTCTATCCACCACTGGGGATCAGAAAAGGTCCAGCACATTTGGAAACCTGAAAGACAGGCCCAGTAAAAATTTTATTTGCCAAGAGGTTTGACAAGCCTCCTCAGCAAGAATTCCCCAGGACCCAGGCAAGGAGAGTCTGCCCCAGTCACATAGACCATATCCATGGAAGAAGGTGTAATTCCTAATACAATGCATGACTCTGCCTCCCATGTCCAGATCTGATGGAATCATAGGAATGAAGGCAGGACAGGAGGGGAGGTAGCCACTAAGTGCCAACAGAAAGGACCGTTTCACTGAAAATGTTGCAATGTTGGGGAATGAACATCATTGTTTGGTGTTCCTCTAAAGGAACATACTTGGGCTTCCCTGATGGCTTAGTGGGTAAAAAATATGCATGCAAGGCAGGAGACACAGAAGTCTCAGGTTCAGTCACTGGGTTGGGAAGATCCCCTGGAGGAGGAAATGGCAACCCGCTCCAATATTCTTGCCTGAAAAATCCCCTGGACCGAGAAGCCTGGCTGACTACAGTCCATGGGGTCTGTAAATAGTATGCAAAAAGCTGGACATGACTGAACGGCTAAGCATGCTAAAGAAGCATAGAAATAGACATATTGTCCACTTCTTGGCCACAGTCAACCATACTGCTAAGCCCCTCAAGGTCATGTGACCACTCCTGAAAGAAAAAGGCAGAGGTGTCCACCAGGTCAGCTGGCCCCAAGGACGTGGCAATGACCAGCAGAGGGAGCTGAGGCAGATGAAGACGCTAGAAGTGGCAGAGAGCTGAGCAGACTTGAACCTCTGTGAGATACTCTCAGGGATTTTCTGGAAATACTTAGGTAGAGTGCTTTTCTCAGTATTGTGGTCTGGTGTGAAGAGGTGGGAATGTTAGTGAAACTTGGATCATGTAAGAGTTAGGAGCAACAGAGGAAAAACTATGAGTTGGTCCTTATTTTGTGGAAGTGACTAGCCCATAGAATAGCCACAGAGATGGTGACTAACCATTAACCGTATCTGTTTAAGGAGATGACTGATGTTTTAGCTTGGAAGGTGCAAGTGCGTGTTATAGCTTATATTAATGTTAGCGATTTGGAAATCTTGAAAATGGTTCTTGGACTCTTGCTTCTATTTCTTTATTTGTGCGGCTGCGCTGGGCCTTTGTTGCCACACGGGCTTTTCCCTCGTTGTGCTGTATGGGGGCTGCTCTCTAGTTGTCATGCTCGGGTTCCTCACTGCAGGGGCCTCTCTTGTTGCAGAGCGCAGGTGCTTGGGCTCAGCTGCTCCACGGCACGTGGGACCTTCCCAGATCAGGGATCGAACCTGTGTCTCCTGCATTGGCAGGAGGATTCTTTACTACTGAGCCACGAGGGAAGCCCTGGACTCTCGTTTCTCTCTTAATGGACCCCTAGGGAAGAGAGAGGAGGTCATGAGGTCAGAGATCATGAAGGAAGCCAGGGCACTAAGGCATCATCCCCCTTCTCCTGTGCTGCAGGCTAACCAGATTCATGTGAGATGGGCAGTTGGCCCAGCCAAGGACCTTGGGAATTATTTGTTTATTTGATTAGTGGTGAAGTCAGTGACCTGGTGAAGCCCTAGGAGACCTCGGGCTAAATAAAAAGGCCCAAACACTTCTGAGTTAGGAACATAGGGTTGAGAAAAGGAAATTACACTGAGTGTTGGGAAAATACTTATGGGCTGTAAGTGCTATTCTGGGACTCCTGGAAAAGATTAAAATGCCACCTGTGAAGTGTTTACCACCAGATTGATCAGCAAACATGAGAATGAATTAAAGGAAATAGTGTTGCTGAGGAAAGTGAGATACCTGTAATTTTCCTTCCATCTCAGCTTTCTATAATCATGGTAAGTTTTGTTGCCTTTGTGTTTAGATAAACCCCTCTGTATACACCTACTCAAGGCTTTGGTCCTCCAGTTGAGCCAAACCTGTGGTTTAAAATTGTCTTACGGATCCCAAAGGAGAAACCTACGTGCATTTCCTTCTGTTGATAAAATATCCAGGGGATATGGCTGCAATATTGCAGTAAGGAGGGTTGGGAAGAAAAAGGAGAACGGAAGGGGCAGGTTCAAGGTCTTTTGACCAGATGTAATATTCCAGTTAATTTCAGGGCCTGATGGAAGTGGGTGGAGATCAATTCTTTGTCCTTTTTATTTTCTGGCTGCACAGGGTCTTTGATGCCTCCTGAGGACTTCCTCTAGTAGCCGCTGGTGGGTCTACTCTAGAGTCGCAGCGCATGGACTTCTCATAGTGGTGGCTTCTCTCGTTGCCATGCAGGGGCTCTAGTTGTGTGGGCTCAGCAGTTGTGGTGCACGGGCTTAGTCACCTTGTGGAATGTGGGACCTTCCCAGGCCAGGGATCAAATCCATGTCCCCTGCATTGGCAGGCAGATTCTCAACCACTGGACCACCAGGAAAGCCCTATGTCTTATTCTTAACCCCATCCAATACTTTTCTTGTAACTCAATTTAGAAAAAGTCACAGAGAAGATTTTGCTAATCCATCTTCATCAGCAAACAAGATACCTAGCCTCCTACTTTACTGACAAGTCACAGAAAGTCTTTAAGGGAAATCAAAGACAAACAATATGGGGATATAAGAAGCTCTGAGCTCCCTCCTCCCATAAATAGATAATAATTCTTTATATGACACATTGCCTGTTCAAATTCTGTCTCCAGATAGGACAATGTATGATACACATACAGCTCACTGTGAGGGCATCGTAGGGTGCAACCCTCATCCTTGTGGTCCAAGGCAGCACCACTATTCAAAACATCAAAACAGAAGAAATGATAAGGAGATAAAAAGTGGTTGCTTAACACTTCTATTTACATCCAGTTGGCCAAAACTAAGTCACAAGTCCCCAGTTAGCTGCAAGAGAAGCTGGGAAATGTAATCTTCATTCTGGTTGCACAGGTGCCCAGGAAGAATTTCTATTACTATGGAAGAAGGTGAAATCGAGACAAATAGGAGTCCTCATCATATGAGATAGAAATAGAATAAAAGAATCAAGACTAATTGCCTGATTTTCACCTGAGAAAATAGAGGTGGCAGCGCCATATATAAGGACTGGGAGATACGCAGGTATGGGGTAGAGGGTGGGTGGAGAAAGAATCAAAGATCCCGTTTCTGCCATATCAAAATTGCTGTTGTCTTTAAAAATTTAAGTTAAACCATTGACCACAGAAACGTGGCACTCGGGGGAGTCTTAGCATAGAGATGGCATTTAAAGCTCTGTAATTGGATGGGATCATCTAGGGAAAGAGCATAAAGAGAGATGTGAATTAAGTATGCAGCTTGAAGGTCCAACATTGAGAGATTTGGTAGACAAGGGGATACAGCAAAGACAACCGGTAAGGAGTCATTGATATTTGATTATATTAAATGTTGTTCATTTTTTTCTCAAGTGTGATACCAATGGTGTGGTTATGTTTCTTACCAAACAGTTCTTATTTAGAGAACATTGAATACCGAAATATTCAAGAATGAAATAATATGTCTGGGGCTTGCAAATAATTTAGAAGGAGGAAGTGGGTGGGAGATAGATAAAACAAGACACATCATGAGTGCAGCTGACTGATAAGACCATGGGAATTCTTTAGACTCTTCTGTGTACTTTTATTTTTATTAACCTCTTTTTGTTTTGTCTTGCCATAGAGCCAATTAACACTGTTGTGATAGTTTCAGGTGGACAGCAAAGGGACTCAATCATACATGTATCTCTTCTGTTTATTTTTGTACATATTGAAAATTTTCTATAATAAAAAGTTTTAAAAAGCCAGGAGGAGACTTCCCTGGTGGTCCTGTGGCTAAGACGCTATGCTCCCAATGCAGGGGGTCCAGGTTCGATCCCTAGTCGGGGAACTAGATCCCATGTGTTGCAACTCAGAGTTTGCACGCTGCCACTGAGACCCAGCACAGCCAGATAAATAAATAAATAATGCAGGTGGGTGGAGAGTGGAAAGTAGCCACACAAGTAGGATGGCAACCAGTGTAAGAAAAGACTGTGGTGCGGTGGAACCTAGAGAGAATGTGTCCGTGAAGGAAACGATGGTCGATGGCCAGTGCTACTGAGGGTGAACAAGATGAGGACAGAGAACTGGCCGCTGGATATGATAAGAGAGCTGTCACTACTGATCTTCTTAAGAGTCATCAGTGGGTTGATGAGGACAAAAGCCTGGCTGCAAGGGGGTTGTGTAAGAGAATGGAGGATGAGACGGTAGAATGAAAAAGGTAGACAGTGTCTTTGCTCTAAAGAAGAACAGAGAAATGGACGAGTAGCCAGAAAGGTGTGGGGTCAAGAAGTTCATTGAACCTGCCTGTAATGCAGGAGACCCTGGTTCAATCCCTGGGTTGGGAAGATCCCCTGGAGAAGGGAATGGTAGACTCCTCCAGTATTCTTGCCTGGAGAATCCCATGGACAGAGGGGCCTGATGGGCTACAGTCCATGGGGTTGCAAACATCAGACACAACTGAGTGATTAACACTTTCACTTCCACTATTAAAGCCTATCAATATGTTGATTGGAATGATGAAGAACTTGATGCTGTAGGAACAGGAGCTTAAGTAGAGAGAGATGGTTGGAGGAGAGCACAGGATAGAGCTGGTTTTGGAGAGGAGTGCTCATCTTCACTCCCTGCTAGCAATCAAGAAGGCAGAATGTGTGGTCCCAACACAGGTCCTGGGTTTGGTGGTGGGAAAATGAGATAGTTCTCATCCAATTTATCTATTTTCTTCATAGAGTTTGAAATGAGGTCACAAGCTGAAAGTGAGGGGGAAAGTTTCTTGGAGGTTTCAAGATGAAGGAGAAGATGCCAAATGATCTGATTCAAGAGAAGGGACTGGATTCACATGGGGAAACAGAATGCCCAGTTAAGCTGCTGTTGTTTAGTCGCTCAGTCATGTTCAACCCTTGGGACCCTATGGACTATATCCTACCAGGTGCCTCTGTCCATGGGGTTTCTGAGGCAAAAATACTGAAGTGGGTTGCCATTTCCTTCTCTAGGAGATTTTCCTGACCGAGGGATCAAACCCACTTCTCCTGTGTTGGCAGGTGGGTTCTTTACCACTGAGCCACCAGGGAAACCCACCCAGTTAAGAGCTATCATCAATTTAAAGTAAAACAAAAAAAGCAGTAGGATGGTTGCTTTTCTTCATCTGGTTTTGACAGCTGGAGTGCCCGCATAAGGTAGGCAGACAGTTGAGTTTAATTAGGGCTGGAGTTCTGCCAAGTGACTTCAATGGCATGAGAGAGACAGGAGACCAGGGCTGTTTGTAGGAGAGGGGCTAGAATGCTGAACTCTGAGCTGGGAATGGAAGAGATGAAGAGGGTGGCTCTTTTGTATGCTGTGTGTGTGTCCGTGTGTGTGCGTGCGTGTGTGTGTGTGTGTGTGTGTGTGTGTGTGTGTGTGTGTACTGAGCATAAGGGCACCTCGTGATTTTGAAATGTAACTGAAATGGGGGAACATGAATGAATGAGTCAGGAGCTGAGGAAGTTGTGGTCATGCATGAATAGGATGTTTGAAATAAAGGATTTGGAGAACATGTGGTTAATGGTGCAGATGGAGCTGAGGCTGCTCCTGGGGGATGGCTGAGACTGGGTGGAGAAAGTGAACATTGCAGCCAAGAAGCCAAGAGGCTGGAGTTCAGGTCCTTTCCATTCCCACCAGGCCCTACATTCTATCAGTCCTTGGGAACTGTTGGCTAAAGAAGGGCCAGAGGCCAGGTGCAGAGGGGAAGAGGGAGCAGGGATGGATTTAGTAATGAATGTGGAGGGAGGGGGAGGGGGGGAAAAGAGGGAAGAGCAGTTTCTAAATCATCTCGTGTCCCCCTGGGCCTGCCTAGAAAGCTATCACTTGGGAGACTTTAATAGACTCTAGCACAGTAATCTGAGGTCCATGGGAAGACATATTTGATTCCATTCAATTTGACCAATTTTACTGAGCACCTACTGTCCTGGTGGCTCAGATAGTAAAGCGTCTGTCTACAATGTGAGAGACCTGGGATTGATCCCTGGGTTGGGAAGATTCCCTGGAGAAGGAAATGGCAACCCACTCCAGTACTCTTGCCTTGAAAATCCCATGGATGGAGGAGCTTGGTGCAGGCTACTGTCCATGGGGTTGCAAACAGTTGGGCACGACTGAGCGACTTCGCTTTCACTTTCACTGTGTTTAGAATGGCAGGTTCTATGCCTAGAATAACTAGAGAGGTTTATACTGTAGTTTCCCTGGGGGCATGGCTTAGTTTCACTGAGTTAGACGAGGCTCTGGTCTTAATGTGATTAGGTTCACTAGTTTTCTGTGAGTATGGTTTCAGTGTATATGCTGAGTGGATCATGGTGGAGAGGTCTGACAGAATGTGGTCCACTGGAGAAGGGAATGGCAAACCACTTCAGTATTCTTGCCTTGAGAACCCCATGAACAGTATGAAAAGGCAAAAAGATAGGATACTGAAAGAGGAACTCCCCAGGTCAGTAGGTGCCCAATATGCTACTGGAGATCAGTGGAGAAATAACTCCAGAAAGAATGAAGGGATGGAGCCAAAGCAAAAACAATACCCAGCTGTGGATGTGAATGGTGATAGAAGCAAGGTCCAATGCTGTAAAGAGCAATATTGCCTAGGAACCAGGAATGTCAGGTCCATGAATCAAGGCAAATTGGAAGTGGTCAAACAAGAGATGGCAAGGGTGAACGTCGACATTCTAGGAATCAGTGAACTAAAATGGACTGGAATGGGTGAATTTAACTCAGATGACCATTACATCTACTACTGCGGGCAAGAATCCCTCAGAAGAAATGGAGTAGCCATCATGGTCAACAAAAGAGTCCCAAATGCAGTACCTGGATGCAATCTCAAAAACAACAGAATGATCTCTGTTCATCTCCAAGGCAAACCATTCAATATCACGATAATCCAAGTCTATGCCCCAACCAGTAACACTGAAGAAGCTGAAGTTGAACGGTTCTATGAAGACCTACAAGACCTTGTCCAACTAACACCCAAAAAAGATGTCCTTTTCATTATAGGGGACTGGAATGCAAAAGTAGGAAGTCTAGAAACACCTGGAATAACAGGCAAATTTGGCCTTGGAATGAGGAATGAAGCAGGGCAAAGACTAATAGAGTTTTGCCAAGAAAATGCACTGGTCATAGAAAACACCCTCTTCCAACAACACAAGAGAAGACTCTACACGTGGACATCACCAGATGGTCAACACCAAAATCAGATTGATTATATTCTCTGCAGCCAAAGATGGAGAAGCTCTATACAGTCCACAAAAACAAGACCAGGAGCTGACTGTGGCTCAGACCATGAACCCCTTATTACCAAATTCAGACTTAAATTGAAGAAAGGAGGGAAAACCGCTAGACCATTCAGGTATGACCTAAATCAAATCCCTTATGATTATACAGTGGAAGTGAGAAATAGATTTAAGGGCCTAGATCTGATAGATGGAGTGCCTGATGAACTATGGAATGAGGTTCGTGACATTGTACAGGAGACAGGGATCAAGACCATCCCCATGGAAAAGAAATGCAAAAAAGCAAAATGGCTGTCTGGGGAGGTCTTACAAATAGCTGTGAAAAGAAGAGAGGCAAAAAGCCAAGGAGAAAAGGAAAGATATAAGCATCTGAATGCAGAGATCCAAAGAATAGCAAGAAGAGATAAGAAAGCCTTCTTCAGCGATCAATGCAAAGAAATAGAGGAAAACAACAGAATGGGAAAGACTAGAGATCTCTTCAAGAAAATTAGAGATACAAAGGGAGCATTTTATGCAAAGATGGGCTCGATAAAGCACAGAAATGGTATGGACCTAACAAGCAGAAGATATTAAGAAGAGGTGGCAAGAATACACGGAACTGTACAAAAAAGATCTTCACGACCTGGATAATCACAATGGTGTGATCACTCATCTAGAGCCAGACATCCTGGAATGTGAAGTCAAGTGGGCCTTAGAAAGCATCACTACGAATAAAGCTAGTGGAGGTGATGGCATTCCAGTTGAGCTATTTCAAATCCTGAAAGATGATGCTGTGAAAGTGCTGCACTCAATATGCCAGCAAATTTGGAAAACTCATCAGTGGCCACAGGACTGGAAAAGGTCAGTTTTCATTCCAATCCCAAAGAAAAGCAATGCCAAAGAATGCTCAAACTACCGCACAATTGTACTCATCTCACATGCTAGTAAAGTAATGCTCAAAATTCTCCAAGCCAGGCTTCAGCAATATGTGAGCCATGAACTTCCTGATGTTCAAGCTGGTTTTAGAAATGGCAGAGGAACCAGAGATCAAATTGCCAACATCCACTGGATCATGGAAAAAGCAAGAGAGTTCCAGAAAAACATCTATTTCTGCCTTATTGACTATGCCAAAGCCTTTGACTGTGTGGATCACAAGAAACTGTGGAAAATTCTGAGAGAGATGGGAATACCAGACCACCTGACCTGCCTCTTGAGAAATCTGTATGCAGGTCAGGAAGCAACAGTTAGAACTGGACATGGAACAACAGACTGGTTCCAAATAGGAAAAGGAGTATGTCAAGGCTGTATATTGTCACCCTGCTTATTTAACTTCTATGTACAGTACATCATTAGAAACGCTGGACTGGAAGAAACACAAGCTGGAATCAAGATTGCCAGGAGAAATATCAATAACTTCAGATATGCAGATGACACCATCCTTTTGGCAGAAAGTAAAGAGGAACTAAAAAGCCTCTTGACGAAAGTGAAAGAGGAGAGTGAAAAAGTTGACTTAAAGCTCAACATTCAGAAAACGAAGATCATGGCATCTGGTCCCATCACTTCATGGGAAGTAGATGGGGAAAGAGTGGAAACAGTGTCAGACTTTATATTTTTGGGCTCCAAAATCACTGCAGATGATGACTGCAGCCATGAAATTAAAAGACGCTTACTCCTTGGAAGGAAAGTTATGACCAACCTAGATAGTATATTCAAAAGCAGAGACATTACTTTGCCGACTAAGGTCCATCTAGTCAAGGCTATGGTTTTTCCAGTGGTCATGTATGGATGTGAGAGTTGGACTGTGAAGAAGGCTGAGCGCTGAAGTATTGATGCTTTTGAACTGTGGTGTTGGAGAAGACTCTTGAGAGTCCCTTGGACTGCAAGGAGACCCAACCAGTCCATTCTGAAGGAGATCAGCCCTGGGATTTCTTTGGAAGGAATGATGCTAAAGCTGAAGCTCCGGTACTTTTGCCACCTCATGTGAAGAGTTGACTTATTGGAAAAGACTTTGATGCTGGGAGGGATTGGGGGCAGGAGGAGAAGGGGATGACAGAGGATGAGATGGCTGGATGGCATCAGTGACCAGATGGACATGAGTCTGAGTGAACTCCGGGAGTTGGTGATGGACAGGGAGGCCTCGCGGGCTGCGATTCATGGGGTCGCAGAGTCGGACACGACTCAGAGACTGAACTCAACTGAACTGAACTGATACTGTAGTTGGAGAGAGGGCAAAACCCAGGTGTTAGAATGTCAGTCAGCTTCAATGAAGTGCCAAACAGTAAATAAAAAGCCTTACACATCATTGCTGAGCTTCCCAGATGGTGCTAGAGGTAAAGAATCCACTCACCAAGGCAGGAGACATGAGAGATGAGGGTCTGATCCCTGGGTGGGGAAGATCCCCTGGAGAAGGAAGTGGCAACGCATTCCAGTTTTCTCACCTAGAGAATCCCAGGGACAGAGGAGCCTGGAGGGCTATGGTCCATAGGGTTGCAAAGTGTCAGATACAACCAAAGCAACTTAGCACGCACTGTTGACAGTGAAGTAAATCCTTGAGAGGATTGTTTGAAATTGTAGAGTCTCTGCAGGCCTGAGTTCTCTTTGTTTGTTTGTTTTGTTTTTTAATTTTATTTATTTGCCTGCACTAGGTCTTAGTTCCTGCATGTGGGATCTATTTCCCTGACAAGGGATCGAATCCAGGTCCCCTGCATTGCAAGTGTGGAGTCTTAGCCACTGGACTACCAGGAAAGTCCCCATGGAAGACAAGCTTTAATGCAACGTGGAACTGAGATTGAAGAGGCCCCAAATCAGAAACTCACAGAGAGTTGGATTGATTGCTTGATTATTATACACCCCTCTCAGTTCAGTTCAGTCTCTTCAGTCGTGTCTGACTTTTGCAACCCCATGAATTGCAGCACGCCAGGCCTCCCTGTCCATCACCAACTCCCGGAGTTCACTGAAACTCATGTCTATCGAGTCACTGATGCCATCCAGCCATCTCATCCTCTGTTGTCCCCTTCTCCTCCTGCCCCCTATCCCTCCCAGCATCAGGGTCTTTTCCAATGAGTCAACTCTTTGCACGAGGTGGCCAAAGTATTGGAGTTTTAGCTTCACCATCAGTCCTTCCAATGAACACCCAGGACCGGTCTCCTTTAGGATGGATTGGTTGGATCTCCTTGCAGTCCAAGGGACTCTGAAGAGTCTTCTCCAACACCCAGTTCAAAAGCATAAATTCTTCGGCACTCAGCTTTCTTCACAGTCCAGCTCTCACATCCATACATGACCACTGGAAAAACCATAACCTTGACTAGACGGACCTTCGTTGGCAACATAATATCTCTGCTTTTGAATATGCTATCTAGGTTAGTCATAGCTTTCCTTCCAAGGAGTAAGCGTCTTTTAATTTCATGGCTGCAGTCACCATCTGCAGTGATTTTGGAGCCCCCCAAAATAAGGTCTGTCACTGTTTCCGCTGCTTCCCAATCTATTTCCCATATACTCCCTACCTCGCTTCAAAAATGCTCTGAATTTGTATTCCCCAGAGAGAGCAGTTTTTAGCCTACTGTCTCCCTTGTATATCAATCTCACTCGTTTGTCACACACTTATGCCATATGTTGTACTTATCAAGTTTTCTCCAGAGAGACAGAACCAACAGGACACAGGCACGCAGAAGTTTATTTTAAGGTACTGGTTCACATGAATGTGGGGTCAAGTTCAAAACCCACAAAACAGTCTAGTAGGCTGGGAATTCTAGTAAGAGTTATGTTGTAGTCTTGAGTCCAAATCCCCCAGGGCGATAGGCTGGAATCTCAGGCAGCATTTCTGTGTTGCCATCTTGAAAATTCCTCCTGCTCTGGGGAATCTTAGTCTTTGCTCTCAAGGCCTTCAACTAATAGGAAAAGGCCCACACAGACATGATACAGGATAATTAGCTTTGCTCAAAGTCTGCTGATTTAATTGTTCATCTCATCTGAAAAAACACCACCACAGCAACATCCAGACTGGTGTTTGACTAAACGACTGAGCACCATAACTTAGCCAAGTTGATACATAAAATCAGCCATAATACCTGCCTAGAAGATAATTCAACATTAAGGAGTCTAAATTTAATCATCTCCTCTGCACAACTTTCACATTCTACTTGGAGTATAATTTTTGTATAAGTGTCTTATCTGAACTACTAGACTATGAGCTGACTCACTGGAAAAGACCCTGATGCTGGAAAAGATTGAGGACAGGAGGAGAAGAGGGAGGCAATGGATGAGTTGGTTGGATGGCATCACTGACTCAATGGACATGAGTTTGAGCAAACTCGGGGATAGTGAAGGACAGGGTAGCCTGGTGTGCAAAAGGGGTTGCAAAGAGTTGGACAGGACTTAGCAACTGAATAAAAACAACCATGCCTTAGGAGACAGTGGGGCTAGAGAGACACCTTGGGTGTTCTAATTCTGGTTCATAAGAAGAAACTCATTTTTTTCTTTTCAATCACTTTACACAGAAAGAAAAAACATCAGCCTTACATCAAGCTGGTTCCTTAACACACCCTGCTAGGTTTTCTGGGGTTTCATCCTTCCAGGCTCCTAATTACTATACATGATCAAAACAGAAGAGTGTTTCTATGTGCACCAGCAGAAAGAATTTATAAGCACTGACACACCTAGAGTGTGAGAAATTCAGAATGCCTTCCCTGGTGAATTCCCTGGTGGTCCAACGGTCAGGACTCCGTGCTCACACTGCTGAGGGCTTGAGTTCAATCCCTGATAATGGAACTAAGATCCCACAAGCCTCGTGGTGTGGCAAAAAAAGAAAAGCAACAAGAAGAATGCCTTCTCCACTGTGCATTTCCCATCTGTTTATCTGGAGCACCCACACCTTTACCAAGCCCACCTCCCTGCACACCACCAGGATGGAGCCCACGGCTCCTTTCTCTCCTCTGCTCCCCACCAGCGCAGAAAGCAGCCTCTAATTGCACCCTGGCTTGTCATCAACAGGAGCCTCCTGGCTTGTCTATGAGAAGCAAAGTGAATTGGCTGGTCTGGGCAGTTCCAAGGGCTTGGTACTTGGACCTCCCTAATGACTTGGATGAAATAATACAATTTCCTGGGCTTTGCAGATTTCTGAAGTCTCCAGCTATTCAGTGTAGTTCAGTCACTCAGTCGTGTCCGACTCTGCGACTCCATGAACCGCAGCACACCAAGCCTCCCTGTCCATCACCAACTCCCGGAGTCTACCCAAAGCCGTGTCCGTCGAGTCGGTGATGCCATCCAATCATCTCATCCTCCATCGTCCCCTTCTCCTCCTGCCCTCAATCCTTCCAGCTATTAGAGCAACTGCAAAGTACTCTTGGGATACTTTATTAAATATATAATTTTATTTATTTATCTAGGGCTGTGCTGGATCTTCATTTCTGGGTGGGTTTTTCTCTAGTTTGGGGGCTCTGGTTCTCACTACAGTGGCTTCTCCTGTCATGCAGCACGGGCCCCAAGGCCCAGGGGCTTCCGTTGGAGCATGTGGGCTCAGTAGTTGAGGTTCCCAGGCTCTAGAGCACAGGTTCAATAGTTATGGTGCACGAGCTTAGCTGCTGGCAGCACGTGGGATCTTCCCTGATCAGGGACTGAACCCGTCTCTTGCACTGGCCGTTGGATCCTTTACCACTGACCCACCAGAGAAGCTCTCTTTAGGTACTTAAATGCATGATACATGTCTTTTGTTTTGTTTCATTTTCTTCACCCATCTATTCTGTTGCACATGCCCAGTTTCATTTTAGTTTGGCCTGTCCAAGAGGCTCTTGCTGCTCGCATCCTCAAGCGGTTAAGATGCACAAAAGCCTGCTTAACTGAGGAAACAATGGTGTTCAGTGAATGTGAGTGTCACATAAACGCTCAGCAAGGCTAAGAGAAGCTGTTGGTTCTGTTAGTAAGCAGAAATTCCCTAATATGGGCAGGATGGCTAATATCATAGCCAAAGGAACTACAGTTGGTATTGTTAGTATTTGCTAATGATAGGAGGATGCATGATTACTCAGGCTTCCCAGCCTAGAGGTAATGAACCTGGCTGCCAATGCAGGAGACAAAACAGACTCGGGTTCCATCCCTGGATGGGGAAGATCCCCTGGAGAAGGGAATGGCAACCCACTCCAGTATTCTTACCTTGGAGAATCCCATGTACTAAGGAGCCTGGTGGCATACAGACCATGGGGTTGCAAAGAGTTGGACACGACTGAAGTGACTTGGCACGCATGCATGATTACTCAAGTTTACTGAAATTCAGGATCCTTATCATTTAGATATGATGAGATAGGACTGTATTTCACTGTCACTGCAATCACTACATGAAATCTGTGTGTGGCAGTGCCTGGCATGGGCCTGGCAAATGAAGGGTGGCCAGCAGCTGACTGCTGGAGAAGTGAGTGTGGTGAACACATCCCTCAAAGATGAGGAGCTTGTTAGGGAAGCCCCTCCCTCAGTTTTCCTGGACCTTGGTGACACAGTCACCAAAGACTAACCAGAAACATAGAAGTCATTCTGAATATTTAAAACAGGGAAGGTTTGGGGACTTCTCTAGCAGTCCAATGGTTAGGACTCCACACTTTCACTGCTGTGGGCCTGGGGTTCAATCCCTGGTCAGGGAACTAAGATCCCACATGCCATGTGGGACAATCAAAATAAAATAAAATAAAATAAACAGAGAAGATGTGCTCAGGTGATGCAAGAGCTGAGAGACCAAAAGAGGAAAAGACAGACTAGGGTAACTGAGACTAACAGCCCATGTGACCATCAGGGGCTACATGGACAGAGGGCAAACATGGCCTTCCCCAAGCTCAGGGGTCACCCGGCAGAAGTTGGGCCCATGGCAGGTGGGGGGAGGGAGGTGGGCAGAAGCTGGAGCCACAGTGGAGACACAGCTGCCATCAGAAATGCCACCTGAGGGACTTTCCTGGTGGTCCAGTGGTTAAGACTCTGCACTTCCACTGCAGGGGGGTTGGGTTCAACCCCTGGCATGCCATGCAGCACTGCCAAAAACAAGAAAGAAATGTCACATGAGGAGCAGATGAGAAGAAATACCGTGGCTTTTTTCTCCCTTTCTTCCGCTAGTTCCATGCCCCACTAAGAGCAAGAACAGGGGAGAGACAGGAACACAGCTGTGAGTCAACGGGCCCAGGCCCCGGGATACCCAGCTGGCTCCAGAGCCTCTGGAGCAGAGGGACCAAGTGAAGTGGTCTGGTTGGAAAGAAATAGGATTTTTCACATCCCCAGGCGCTTGGACTTGGGGTATTGTATTAGGGGATACTCCGCCCCACGAGCCACCTATATTAGTAGTTCTTAAAACCCTGGCCTCAGATTCAACTCAGGGAATGTGGAGAGCAGAACATTTTTTAGGATTTTCTGATGGCTCATTTGTCATTTATTTCAAGAACGTTTCCATTATCTGCTCTATTGAGCTTAATGTTTACAAACTCCCTCCTTACATTCCGTTATTGAAACCTACCCGGAGCCATCCACAGCGGTCTGTCACCCCAAATTTGTGAAAAGCTTCACGCATCAGGGGAAAACAAATAACAATGAAGACAGTTTATTCTCCCAGCTGCAGAGCCTCTTGCTGATGAGTTCAGTCATTAAAATGTGTATACTGACATGGGAAGATCTGTTAAAGTGTATGGTGTGGGGAAAGTGGAATGAAAATTTATGTCAAACACAGGAAGTGACAAATGAGCAAACACCAGAGTAAAACGCCCAGAAGGCAGTGCACAGAAATGCTGTGTTTGGGGGCTTTTTAGAATGATTGATGATGGGGTTTCCTGGTGGCTCACCCAGCAAAGATTCTGCCTACAGTGCAGGAAACCTGGGTTTGATCCCTGGGTTGGGAAGATCCCTTGGAGAAGGGAATGGTTACCCACTCCAGTATCCTTTCCCTGGGAAATCCCATGGACAGAGGACCCTGGCGGGTTACCATCCTTGGGGTCGCAAAGAGTCAGACACAAATGAGCGGCTGACATTACTATTAGTAGTCATAGGACTGATATTTGTGGAAGGAAACTAAGTTTATCCTAGAAATCCTTGTGTTCAGCAGTAACTGGTCATACTTGCCTTTGTATCCTCAATTTCTTCCCCTTGCCCCATGGAGGAGTTTCAGTGTGTTTCCAAAACCACACAACATAGGCTGAAGACATCGGACCAGACTATCTCTTGACTCTCTTTCCAGGGTTCTTATCTAGCCACGTGTCACCTCAGGCAAAGATGGGGATGAAGAAGGCAGTCAGTTGCCAGGATGGAAGTCACAGAGGGCAGGGAGAGAGACTTGAGAGCTGGTCAGGCTGGGCTCATGATGTCATGGTTGGGATTCAGAGGAAACCAGAAGGCAATGGCACCCCACTCCAGTACTCTTGCCTGGAAAATCCCATGGACGGAGGAGCCTGGCAGGCTGCAGTCCATGGGGTCGCTAAGAGTCGGACACGACTGAGCTACTTCACTTTCACTTTTCACTTTCATGCATCGGAGAAGGCAGTGGCACCCCACTCCAGTGTTCTTGCCTGGAGAATCCCAGGGACGGGGGCGCCTGGTGGGCTGCCATCTATGGGGTCGCGCAGAGTCAGACACGACTGAAGTGACTTAGCAGCAGCAGAAGGCAACAATGAGCAATTCCAGATCTGAGACTAAACAAGGGAGTTTCAGTTCTCTTCTGTACATGTGTTTTGTTCAGGCTCTAATTCTGTGGGCTTTTTCCAGAATGCTGTTATGTTCTAATACATTGCTGCTGCTAAGTCACTTCAGTTGTGTCCGACTCTGTGCGACCCCATAGATGGCAGCCCACCAGGCTCCCCCGTCCCTGGGATTCTCCAGGCAAGAACACTGGAGTGGGTTGCCATTTCTTAGGCCTTAATTTATCATAAGCAACTTTGTTTCCTCTAAAAGGTCTAAGATGGGCAGCAAGAGATTTTCAGGGGCTCAGAGAGGGGGGCCTGAAAAGGAGGGGGGGGGTCTGATAAGGGAATGAAGAGTGAGAGGGCTTCGCCATCTTCGTATGTTAGTCGCTCAGAAGTGTCTGACTCTTTGCAACCCCATGGAGTGTAGCCTGCCAGGCTCCTCTGTTTGCCCCCTTCACAAAGAAACTTCTGCATAAACTCGATTGTACACATCATACTGAGGAACACGAACTTGCTTCTTTGCCAAGACTGTCAGCTGGGCCCCTTAATGTCTAGACCTGGAGTCTCCTGACTCATTACCATGCAACATACTGCAAGGAAAATTAACCTCCTGTTAGACTTCTCAACTCAGCAACGCAGCACCAATTTGCTCAATGTTTTTTTAAAAAGCGCTTTGCAGGGTTTCCCTGGTGGCTCAGTAGTAGAGAATCTGCCTGCCAGTGCAGGAGACCGGTTTGACCCCTACCCTGGGAAGATCCCACATGCCTCACAGCAGCACAGCCTGTGCCCCACAACTCCTGAGCCTGTGCCCTAGAGCCTCTGCTCTGCAATAGGAGAAGCCACGGCAATGAGAAGCCCCTGAAGGGTGGATGGAGGGTAATCCCTTGCTCCCAGCAACTAGAGAACAGTGCAGCGAGGAAGACCCAGCACAGTTAAAGATGAATAGATAAATTTTTTATTAAAAAAGTATTTTGCAATGGGATAAGTGTGTATGTGTTGGGGGTGGGGAGGGGGCGCTGTAATGTATCACGTGACTGACCAGCAGCATGGTTCTCCATCTCCTTCTTCCTGCTCTCTGATTGGCTGGACTATAGTGGCTGTTAATGTTCACGTCAGGCTTCCGAGGTGGTGCTCACGGTAAAGAACCTGCCTGGAGACACAAGAGACATGCAGGAGACCCAAGAGACTCGGGTTCGATCCTTGGGTGAGGAAGATCCCCTAGAGGATGGTGTGGCAACTGACTCTAGTATTCTTGCCTGGAGAATCCCATGGACAGAGGAGCCTGAAGGGCTACAGTCTATGGGGTCGCAAAGAGTCAGACACGACTGAAGTGACTTAGCACAGCATGCAATGCTCCTTCCAGCCTCAGCATCTCTCCAAGGAGCCAGCCCTCCTTGGGAAGTTAAGTTGTTCCTCTGAAGGGTGGATTAATCATGAAAGACTGAAAATAAATATATTAAAATAAGAGAATTTTTATCTAAATAAATGAGCTGTTTCAAACCCTGAAAGATGATGCTGGGAAAGTGCTGCACTCAATATGCCAGCAAATTTGGAAAACTCAGCAGTGGCCACAGGACTGGAAAAGGTCAGTTTTCATTCCAATTCCAAAGAAAGGCAATGCCAAAGAAGGCTCAAACTACCACACAATTGCACTCATCTCACATGCTAGTAAAGTAATGCTCAAAATTCTCCAAGCCAGGCTTCAGCAATACATGAACCATGAACTCCCTGATGTTCAAGCTGGTTTTAGAAAAGGCAGAGGAACCAGAGATCAAATTGCCAACATCCACTGGATCATGGAAAAAGCAAGAGAGTTCCAGAAAAACATCTATTTCTGCTTTATTGACTATGCCAAAGCCTTTGACTGTGTGGATCACAAGAAACTGTGGAAAATTCTGAGAGAGATGGGAATACCAGACCACTTGACCTGCCTCTTGAGAAATCTGTATGCAGGTCAGGAAGCAACAGTTAGAACTGGACATGGAACAACAGACTGGTTCCAAATAGGAAAAGGAGTATGTCAAGGCTGTATATTGTCACCCTGCTTATTTAACTTCTATGCAGAGTGCATCATGAGAAACGCTGGGCTGGAAGAAGCACAAGCTGGAATCAAGATTGCCGGGAAAAATATCAATAACCTCAGATATGCAGATGACACCACCCTTATGGCAGAAAGTGAAGAGGAACTTAAGAACCTCTTGATGAAAGTGAAAGAGGAGAGTGAAAAAGTTGGCTTAAAGCTCAACATTCAGAAAACGAAGATCATGGCATCCGGTCCCATCACTTCATGGGAAATAGATGGGGAAACAGTAGAAACAGTGTCAGACTTTATTTTTTTTTGGCTCCAAAATCACTGCAGATGGTGACTGCAGCCATGACATTAAAAGACGCTTACTCTTTGAAAGAAAAGTCATGACCAACCTAGACAGTATATTCAGAAGCAAAGACATTACTTTGCTGACTAAGGTCCATCTAGTCAAGGCTATGGTTTTTCCAGTGGTCATGTATGGATGTGAGAGTTGGACTGTGAAGAAGGCTGAGCGCCGAAGAATTGATGCTTTTGAACTGTGGTGTTGGAGAAGACTCTTGAGAGTCCCTTGGACTGCAAGGAGATCCAACCAGTCCATTCTGAAGGAGATCAGCCCTGGGATTTCTTTGGAAGGAATGATGCTAAAGCTGAAGCTCCAGTACTTTGGCCACCTCATATGAAGAGTTGACTCATTGGAAAAGACTCTGATGCTGGGAGGGATTGGGGGCAGGAGGAGAAGGGGACGACCCAGGATGAGATGGCTGGATGGCATCACGGACTCGATGGACGTGAGTCTGAGTGAACTCCGGGAGATGGTTATGGACAGGGAGGCCTGGCGTGCTGCCATTCATGGGGTTGCAAAGAGTCGGACACGACTGAGCGACTGAACTGAACTCTATGGATTAAACTTTTGGATGGTTCATGGCAACCGACCACTTTCTTCCTGAATTTTAGATCCTCGAGGTTGGAGATGGTAGGGGTATGAGCTCCCTAAGACTGTCGTGCAAGTCGCCATTAGCTTGGCTTAAAACAACAAAAAATTTATTCTCGCACAGTTCCGGAACCAGTTTTCTGACATCAAGGTGTTGGGAGAGCACCCTCCAGAGGTTCCAGGGGAATCCTTCCTTGTTTTTTCCAGCTTCTGTGGCTTCTGGTTAGAATCAAGGACAGCGGATCCACTCTGTCCACTCCAGGGGGCCTTCTCCCCTATGGGGTCCTGTCAGACGTCCCTCGGCCCCTCTGTTACAACAATCCCTGTGATTGCATTTTGAGCCCACCTGAGTAATCCAGGAGTGATTCCTCCTCTTGGGATCCTTCTATCAGTCACAACGTTTGCCATATAAGGCAGTGTTAGGTGATCTTTCTAAACATCGAGAAGCCAAACTGGAGAGGATGAAGACCTTGAACTTTTTGGCCATGTCATGTAGCATATGGGATCTTAGTTCCCCGACCAAGGGTTGAATCTGGACCCCCTTCATTAGGAGTCTTAACCACCAGACCACCAGGGGAGTCCCAAGGATGAAGTGCTTTAACTGTCAAGTATGCTTTCTTTTCGCCGCTTTTGTTTTTTAAATTTTAAGTTACTGGGGCAAGCCCAGAGTTTGTTTTACTTCAACATCAAGGGATGCCTGAAGAGCGGACACTCAAAAGATGGCCTGGGAGGAAGGAGGTCCTAAAGGGTTTCTGTGGATTCCTCACTTGCCAATTGCTAGGTCAGGGTCTCCTTACCACACATTGCATCACAGTAAACCACACCAGCGTTGCCTTTTGTAGAATTTAACTGATGTGTATCAGGTATAACTAAGGAATAAACATCAGAACCAGTTAAGTGTTTTAACACATATCCAAGACTTCTGATTTGCAAAGAACTGAGCCATACTGAACATAATTTAATCTGATTCAGAATAAATTTAGAACATCTCTCCAAAACATGTACAGATTCTGGGGTTAGGATGTAGACATATTTTTGGTGCTACCATTCAGTCCACTACACTGGGTAATTCTTTTCTCTTATCACAGAATGTGTCCAACTGCACATGAAGTTTGTTGTTTTCTAAATTACATGGGTTTTCAAGTTTTGCTTTCATTTTTTTCGCTTTGCAAATTACCTAAGTTGGACTGAGAAAAGGCATAGAAACCAGAGATCAAATTGGCAACATAGAAAAAACAAGGGAATTCCAGAAAAACTTCAGCTTCATTAACTATGCTAAAGCCTTTGACTGTGTGGATCACAACAAACTGTGGAAAATTCTTCAAGAGATGGGAATACCAGACCACCTTACCTGTCTCCTGAGTAACCTGTATGCAGGTCAAGATGTAACAGTTAGAAATGGATGCGGAACAATGGACTGGTTAAAAATTGGGAAAGAAATACATCAAGGCTGTATATTGTCACCCTCCTTATTGAACTTCTATGCAGAGTACATCATGAGAAATGGCAGGCTGGATGACTTACAAGCTGAAATCAAGATTGTCGGGAGAAATATGATATGTAGATGATACCACTTTAACGGCAGAAAACAAAGAGGAACTAAAGAGCCTCTTTCTGAGGGTGAAAGAGGAAAGTGAAAAAGCTGGCTTAAAACTCAACATTGAAAAAACAAAGATCATGGCATCCGGTCCCATCACTTCATGGCAAATAGATGGGGAAAAAGTGGAAACAATGACAGATTTTATTTTCTTGGGCTCCAAAATCACTGAGGATGGTGACTGCAGCAATGAAATTAAAAGATGCTTGCTCCTTGGAAAAAAGCTATGACAAAACTAGACAGCATATTAAAAACAGAGACATCACTTTGCCAACAAAAGTCTGTATAGTCAAAGCTATGTTTTTTCCAGTAGTCATGTATGGATGTGAAAGTTGGGTCATAAAAAAGGCTGAGTGCTGAATAATTGATACTTTTGAGCTGTGATGTTGGAGAATACTCTTGAGAGTCCCTTGGACTGCAAGGAGATCAAATAGTCAATTCTGAAGGAGATCAGCCCTGGGGTTTCTTTGGAAGGAATGATGCTAAAGCTGAAGCTCCACCTCATGTGAAGAGTTGACTCATTGGAAAAGACTCTGATGCTGGGATGGATTGGGGGCAGGAGGAGTAGGGGACAACAGAGGATGAGATGGCTGGATGGCATCACGGACTCGATGGACATGAATCTGTGTGAACTCCGGGAGTTGGTGATGGACAGAGAGGCCTGGCGTGCTGCGATTCATAGGGTCACAAAGAGTCGGACACAACTCAGCGACTGAACTGAACTGAACTGAAAAGAGATCAACCCAGAATATTCACTAGAAGGACTGATGCTGAAGCTGAAGCTCCAGTACTTTGGCCAATACATGGTGCAAAGAGCTGACTCATTGGAAATGACCACCTGGTGCGGGGAAAGATTGAAGGTGGGAGGAGAAGAGGGTGACAGAGGATGCGATGGTTGATTGGCATCACTGACTCAATGGACATGAGTTTGAGCAAACTCCAGGAGATAGTGAAGGACAGGGAAGCCTGGTGTGCTGCAGTCGATGGGGTCAAAAAGAGTCGGACACAACTTAGTGATTGAACAAAAACAAAATGGCCTAAATAGAAACATGATTCCTGTTTACTTCTTCCTTGTGTTCTGAAAATAAGCTACTCTCTCTAGTTCTGATTATTTAAAAATCCCAGATTTGTGTTGGTGAGAACATACGTGCTAGAATCAAGCTTGGTGGTGGTGGTGGTTTAGTTGATCACCTGTGTCCAACTCTTTTGTGACCCCCATAGACTGTAGCCTGCTGGGCTCCTCTGTCTATGGGATTCTCCAGGCAAGAAGACTGGAGTGGATTGCCATTTCCTTCTCCAGGATATCTTCCAGACCCAGGGATCAAACTCAGGCAGATTCTTTACCAACTGAGCCAAGCTTATGTCTAAAAGTCTGAGTCAACAAGCTGTGACTAGTGCTTTAGTGAAACCAGCAAGAAATTGGCCCCATTTCTCCTTAACTCACTTTGTCATCCAGGAATAAACTTAAAGATCTCCTTCAAAATTAGAGTTGATTCTCATCTTTGATGACTTCTTCAGGCCCGTTAGAGTTCCGGAGAAGTTCTCTGTGCACTGTGTATATTGAACATGCTGCCATTTTTGTTGTTTCTATTTATTTCTCAAGGTCATCAGGAGTAACAAGTTGAAAAATGTGTTGATTCGTTTCTCTGCTGTCTTCGGATTGTCTTCTCTTTAAAGCCATGGACTCTTTCCCTGTCTACTGCAAAGAAACAATTTCATTTTTTCATCCTGGCAAATCTGATTAAAATGAGATTTTATTTCTTTATGTCCTCAGGATCAAGTTGTACAAGGAAAGAGTTTATAATGGGTAACTTCCATCCTGTCTATATATCTATTCGAAATCCTAGGCTGTTCTAAAAATAAAATCTTGAAGAGATTTCTCCTTTCCCTGAGGTTAACATGTTGAGAGGTAGGGAGGAAAAAAAAAAGAAGAAACTTTTCTCTCCGTATCATTCTTTAAAAAGAGTCTTGTTCTGCTCCTTGAAAACCTAGCATGCAGAGTTAGCTCTGGAAGTAGAGGGTTGAATTTCCTTTTAACTTTATTTTAATGAGATGTACATTAGTCAAGACTCTTGAGAGTCCCTTGGACAGCAAGGAGATGAAATCAGTTAATCCTAAAGGAAATGAATCCTGAATATTCATTGGAAGGATTGCTGCTGAAGCTGAAACTCCAATACTTTGGCCACCTAATTCGAAGAACTGACTCATTGGAAAAGACCTCGATACCAGGAAAGATTGAAGGCAGGAAGAGAAAGGGATGACAGAGAATGAGATGGTTGGATGACATCACCAACTTGATGGACATGACTTTGAGCAAACTCCAGGAGATAGTGAAGGATGGGGAAGTCTGATGTGCTGCAGTCCATGGGGTTGCAAGAGTCAGACATGACTTAGTGACTGAACAAGAAAATTAGTCCATCTATTGGACTTTTGGGGAAAGGCATGAAAACCTATAGTGGTCAATTGTTGAATTATTTTTTCAAGCTTTTTTTCCCCCTAAGAGTAAGAACAGTAATGTTGTAATATTTGTACACTGTGAATTTCCACGTGAGTTAATTAAATATTAGAAATAGAGTCACAGGCTCAGAAGAATCTTGTTTTCAGAGCAACAGGCTTGGCCTCAGCCCCTTCTCCACAGCTCCACGAAGAAGCGGCACAGAGAACTGCCCACCCTCATACTCACTTCTTCAGTGTGAAGATCAGACCACCACACTGTCCTGGCCACAATCATGGCCAGAGAGCAGTGGGACATTCAGGCAACAGATCCAGGAGCCTCCTCCCCCTCCATCTTGGCAGCAGCAGCCCAGAGCTTTCAAGGAAGACCTATTTTTCATTGCCTTAAGTCTTCCCTGGTGGCTCAGACAGTAAAGAGTCTGCTTGCAATGTGGGAGACCTGGATTCGATCCCTGAGTTGGGAAGATCCCCTAGAGAAGAAATGGCAACCACTCCTGTATTCTTGCCTGGAGAATCCCATGGACAGAGGACCCGGTGGGCTACAGTCCTTGGGGTCACACAGAGGCAGACACAACTGAGCAACTAACACCATGCTCCACTATGTACTATGTAAGTCTCAAGATTTTTGTCATTTGGGGGAGCTACAGATTGGATGAGGAAGGTCAGGACCAGGGCTGGGAAGGACTGGGGCTGGGTGCTGAATTGACTGGTTTCCAGGGACGGAGGAATCCAAGGATGAGCGTGCGTCCAGAGATAGCTTGTCTTTCCTACGGCCTCTAGGTCAACAGAAGGCAGAAGGGGAAGCAGGCATCATGGACTCTTGGCAGTTTTTCAGACGCCTGCTCTGGCTTCCAGGCCTAGAGGAATATTTACTAGCTGTATGCAGGGACTGGGGAGGAGAGTGAAGGGTTCAGCAGGTCTCAGGCTCTGTTTCTTCATATGGATCATGATCTTTTTTTTTTTCCCCCCCAGATCTTTTATAGTTCCAGCAAATAAACTATAAACAAGCAAAACAACCAAAGCCTTCTTACGATTCAAGGAACGATTTGCTATTTATTTTTATCCAACACAATAAACTCCTTACCATTTTGCACTCTTCTCAGGCCTGAAAATAGTGCTTTTTATTTTGGGAGATGAACAAATAGTTCAGTTTGACTGGAGTGTGGGTAAGGAGCAAGAGGGCTCCTTAACGGGACATGTGACCAGAAAGAAAGGCTGAGGTGGGACCTTGAGGACAGAACTGCAGGTAGCCTCAGGCATGGTGAGACACTGCCCTGGTGTCAGGCTTTGGTCCACCCCACTCTGGTCTTCTCCCAGCCCTTTCTGTCAGAAGGGGGCTGGGAGTCTGTGGGGCTAAAGGGTGTGCCCATCCCGTCAGCCCTTCCTGAGAATCCCCCAGTCAAATATTCCCAGGGGCTGTGTGCTCTCTTCCCTGGATGTGTTGGAGCATACATCTTGTGTACATCTGTGGCCTAGGGTAGCCAAGAGTGGCTGTTTGCAGGGGCAGCGAAACAGACATGAAGGCTGGAGTGTCTACAGGCCTAAGTGTGTTCTTGGCAAACTTGTCAAAAAATGATTGTTTCTCAGCTCTCTATGCTGCACCAGTAAGCAATATATCTGTCTTTATGCTAACCCTACACTTCTTTTTTATTACTGTAGTTTTGTAGTAAGTTTTGAAATCAGGAAGTGTTTGACCTCCAACTTTTTCCTCCTTTTTAAACATTGTTTTGGCTCTTTAGGGGTCCCTTTAAATTCTCCATTTTGAACGTTCAGGAATAGCTGAAGCAAAGCCGATGAATCCCTGAAGTAGTAATTAGTAAAAATTTATTGTGCACATATTGAAAAGATACTACAGACTGGGAGGATTCAAATCAAAACCTGGAATGAGGAGCAAAAGTATATTGTTATAAAGCAGCTTCTATAGGGAGAAAGAAGTAACTGCTCATTCTTCACAGTGATTGGTTCATTTTTCACAGTGATTGGTTATAATAATAGAATTTTCAGTGATTGACTCATACCAGTCTTGGGAAATAGTTCAAGTTTTGCTTATGATTTCCAGAGGCATAAGCAAGAAATGACCCTAGCAGTGTTAGTCTTGCCAGTAAACGAAATTAAGCTTTATATAACTAAACTGGTTTTGTTTTTCAAGGCTGGTCTCCATTTGTTTTTTATTCTAATTGTTGTTTAGTCACTAAATCGTGTCCAATTCTTGGTGATCCCATGGACTGCAGCACACCAGGCTTCCCTGTCCTTCACCATCTCCCAAAGTTTGCTCAAACTCATGTCCATTGAGTCGGTGATGCCATCCAACCATCTCATCCTCTGTTGTCCCCTTCTCCTGCCCTCAGTCTTTCCCAGTATCAGGGCCTTTTCCAGTGAGTCTGCTCTTCACATCAAGTGGCCAGAGTATTGGAGCTTCAACTTAAGCATCAGTCCTTCCAATTTATATTCAGGGTTGCGTTCCTTTAGGATTGACTGATTTGACTTCCTTGCTGTCCAAAGGACTCTCAAGAGTCTTCTTCTGCATACAGTCAAAAGCTTCAATTCTTCCATGCTCAGCCTTTTTTATGGTCCTTTTGGTCATTCTTTCAGCAGGCTGAGAGTATCACCAACTGATATAGCATTACTCTCCTTTACCTACTGTTGATGGATAGTCAGGCCAAAGAATGGCATATTCGCTGTGTCCATTAGTTGAATCATAAGGCCAGAGGGCCATGTGGTCATCATCTTCATTATTTACATGGTTATTGTTGATTTCACCTGGTTGTCTGATTGTGATGGATATCACTTCGCGTGAGAGCGGCTCTGACAGGCTTTAAAAATCCTCAAGAGAATGCAATGACTTCAGGAGGCTAATATGATAACTACAAGGAAACTAATAGCCAAAGATTGGAAAGTTTCCTGAAGCAGAGATTCCCCAGGAGACAAGATTTAAGCAATTAAATAATTCAAATGGGTTATAATCAGATGCAAGTTTTACCTCTAAATCTATTTACAATTTTTTGGATAACGTGTAATTGGGTTTAAATTTTTTAACTTATTTACATGGACTCAGCATGATGTAATAGCAAACACATATCCTCATATTTTCATGGTTGCAAGATGAACATGAAGATGTTGTAATTCAAGAGATGGTATTGAAGGTGAGTTTCCACTAAGATTAAGCTTATAGGGTGTAAGCTGGGCTTCCCCACTGGCCCAGCAGTAAAGAATCCACGTACAATGAGGGAGACTTGCAGGAGATGTGGATTCGGTCCCTGGGGCGGGAAAATCCCCTGGAGAAGGAAATGGCAACCTACTCTGATAGTCTTGCCTGGAGAATCCCATGGACAGTGGAGCCTGGCAGGTTACAGTCCATGAGGCCACAAAGAGTTGGACATGACTGAAGGGGCTGAGCACACAGCACAGAGTGTGAGCAACCAGGTAATTTAATGAGAGTAGTTTCCATGGAAACAAAAGAAAAATAAAGGTTAATATAAAATTATAAATTCCATTTCTGAGCAAATTATAAATTCAGTTTCTGAGTTTGCAGAGCAGCCAGGTGGGAAAATTTCCAGATGTTGAGTTTGCCCTTCTTCAGGTGGAAGGCGGGCAAGCAGCAGCAACAGCTTTCCCTGGTTTGCAATGTGAATATCTCAGGTGATTTTTCTAAGTGATCACATAGCGACAGGAACAAAATGGAGCTGTTGTGATGATTCCTCTGAAGTTCATTTTAAGTTGTTCAGCTTTGGCTTGCATGACTTTGGGAAAAATGACAGTTTTTGTTTACAAGTCAAAATGGGAAAAAATCAGAAATGTTTATTTGGGAAGTTCTAGCCAAGTATTGGAGGAAACTAGAAGAATTCAGTTTTCATTTCAGTGAATAGGTAGAAAACAAAACGTTAAAGATGACAGCACTAGGATCTGATATCCAAAAAGGGGTATTAATAAAATACAATTTTTTCTCTCTATAATCTTCCCCTCTTTTTTAAGTCACAGCTGATTACAGTAAGACAAATTTGTTTGCAAATTATGCTTACTTTCAATTAACTTGACCTGATTATACAAGTGCAGCACGAATAGTGATTGACTATATTATTTTAAATCTCTGCTAGAACTTTAGTCAGAAATCGCAGCTTGAACTTTCGAAAGACTCTCAAAATAAATAAATAAAAGCAAAGATGGAAAGAAAGAAGAAACCTCTCAAGGCTAAGAAGTCAAGGTAAGAACTTGTCCAATTGTGCCCTGGCTCAATGGTAAAGACTTTGCTTGCCTATTCAGGAGACTCGGGTTCGGTCCCTGATCCACGAAGATCTCCTGGAGAAGGAAATGGCAACCCACTCCAGTATTCTTGCCTGGGAAGTCCCATGGACAGAGGAGCCTGGCAGGCTACAGTCCATGGGGTTGCAAAAGAGCTGGACATGACTTAGCCACTAAACAACAACAACAGAGAGGAGATTAAATTCCTATTGAGCATAGACAAATACAAACATTGTCATGAAAAATAAAAATCTTTAATAAGAAAGTCAAAATTCTGGAGGGATCAGGTAAGGAGGAAAATGTAAGTGTGCTAACTTTTGTTGCAAAGATACCTTTTACCAAATTGTCAGAAGTTATTGATAGATTGCTTTAAGGAGTGGAGAAAAGGGAGTCCTTTGAATCCCAGAAGTAAAACATGAAAGAAGCAACAGTGTTTCATATGAAGTCATAAAAATTATAGTCATCCTCGTCAGTTCATCTAGTAGCCTGTAATTAATTCTTATTTATCTTGATCTGTTATTAGCAGTTTTATAAATTCATCAGTTTTCCATCAGAGTTTTAGAAATTCTTACTTTGTTTATTATTATGATCTTCAAGTTATCAGAAAACCTCGTTCTAAAGTACTTGTCAGGGTCTTCTCCATGAATTTCTTCGTGGAGAAGAAATATTTTGCAATATTTTGCAATATTTCTCCATATTTTGCAATATCTTTGAAGAAATTTTGCAAGAACACTTTTGAAAAGCATCAGGGTAAAGCAATAACCATCGACAAATGACAAAAAACTAAAATACAGCCATGTTTATAGATCGAGTGAAAGGGCACAAACGGACACACAAAAAAAATGGCAATTGACAAATAAATTTAGTTATCTTGTGACATACATTTAAAAATGATCATTGATAACATTATGTCAACCAAAAAAGATGTACAACTTGAGACTTGTGAGTTAAGTTTTATTTGGGGCAAAATGAGGACTGCAGCCCAGGAGGCAGCACCTCCAATAGCTCTGAGAGACTGCTCCAAAGCTGCAGTGGGGGAAAGTCCATATATAAGGTTTTGGTGAAGCGAGTTCAATATGATGAAGCACGCATTTTACAAAAGGCTTTTTGTTAGTCATGAGGATCTGATGTCACCATGAAGGGAGTTAGTGCTTCTCTAGATATGAGGAGATGCAAGGATTGAGACCATAAAATCTGTTCCTAAAAACATCCAACTATCTAAAGTCCTGTCCAACCAGATTCCCTGGAGCACAGAGTGCTCCACCCTGAACTCCCTCAGTGGGTGTTGCATGCAGGTCAACAGCTGTAGCAGCATGGGGTTCAGTCTCCATCAGTTCAGTTCAGTTCATGGCAGATGGCAAATGCCTTTGTTGTTCAGTTCAGTTCAGTTCAGTTCAGTCGCTCAGTCGTGTCTGACTCTTTTCGACCCCATGAATCATAGCACGCCAGGCCTCCCTATCCATCACCAACTCCTGGAGTTCACTCAGACTCACATTCATCCAGTCAGTGATGCCATCCAGTCATCTCATCCTCTGTTGTCCCCTTCTCCTCCTGCCCCCAATCCCTCCCAGCATCAGAGTCTTTTCCAATGAGTCAACTCTTCACATCAGGTGGCCAAAGTATTGGAGTTTCAGCTTTAGCGTCAGTCCTTCCAAAGAACACCCAGGACTGATCTCCTTTAAAATGGACTGGTTGGATCTCCTTGCAGTCCAAGGGATTCTCAAGAGTCTTCTCCAACACCACAGTTCAAAAGCATCAATTCTTCGGTGCTCAGCCTTCTTCACAGTCCAACTCTCACATCCATACATGACCACTGGAAAAACCATAGCCTTGACTAGATAGACCTTTGTTGGCAAAGTAATGTCTCTGCTTTTCAATATGCTATCTAGGTTGGTCATAACTTTCCCTCCAAGGAGTAAGCGTCTTTTAATTGCATGGCTACAATCACCATCTGCAGTGATTTTGGAGCCCAAAAAAACAAAGTCTGACACTGTTTCCATGTTTTCCCATCATTGGCAATTGATAAGTGCCAATTTGCAGTTGACAATTATTTCAGAATTTTAGGAATTTTAAATTATTTAATTTCTAGAACATGTTGTTGCTGTTTAGTTGTTCAGTCATGTCCAACTTTTTGTGACCCCATGGACTGCAGCATGCCAGGCTTCCCTCAGTTCAGTTCAGTTCAGTTGCTCAGTCGTGTCCGACTCTTTGCAACCCCATGGATTGCAGGGCTCCAGGCCTCCCTGTCCATCACCAACTTCCAGAGTTTACGCAAAGTCATGTCCATTGAGTCAGTGGTGCCATCCAACCATCTCATCCTCTGTTGTGCCCTTCTCCTCCGTCCTTCAATCTTTCTCAGCATCAGGGTCTTTTCCAAGGAGTCAGTTCTTCAGGTGGCCATAGTATTGGATCTTCAGCTTCAACATCAGTCCTTCCAGTGAATATTCAGGACTGTTTTCCTTTAAGATTGACTGGTTGGATCTCCTTGCTGTCCCAGGGACTCTCAAGAGTCTTCCCAACACCACAGTTCAAAACCATCAATTCTATGGCACTCAGCTTTCTTTATAGTCCAACTCTCACATCTATACATGACTACTGGAAAAACCATAGCCTTGACTAGATGGACCTTTGTTGGCAAATTAATGTCTCTGCTTTTTAATATGCTATCTAGGTTGGTCATAGCTTTTCTTCCGAGGAATAAGGGTCTTTTAATTTCATGGCTTCAGTCACCATATGCAGTGATTTTGGAGCCAAAAAAAAAATAAAGTCTGACACTGTTTCCACTGTTTCCCCATCTATTTGCCATGAAGTGATGGGGCCAGATGCCATGATCTTTTTAGTTTTCTGAATATTGAGCTTTAAGCCAACTTTTTCACTCTCCTCTTTCACTTTCATCAAGAGGCTCTTTAGTTCTTCTTCACTTTCTGCCATAAGGGTGGTGTCATCTGTATATCTGAGGTTATTGATATTTTTCCCAGCAATCTTGATTCCAGCCTGTGCTTCCTCCAGCCCAGCGTTTCTCATGATGTACTCTGCATATAAGTTAAATAAGCAGGGTGACAATATACAGCCTTGACATACTCCTTTTCCTATTTGGAACCAGCCTGTTGTTCCATGTCCAGTTCTAACTGTTGCTTCCTGACCTGCATATAGGTTTTTCAAGAGGCAGGTCAGGTGGTCTGGTATTCCCATCTCTTTCAGAATTTTCCACAGTTTGTTTTGATCAACACAGTCAAAGGCTTTGGCATAGTCAATAAAACAGAAATAGATGTTTTTCTGGAACTCTCTTGCTTTTTCCATGATCCAGTGGATGTTGGCCATTTGATCTCTGGTTCCTCTGCCTTTTCTAAAACCAGCTTGAACATCTGGAATTTCACAGTTCACATACTGTTGAAGCCTGGCTTGGAGAATTTTGAGCATTATTTTGCTAGCATGTGAGATGAGTGCAATTGTGCGGTAGTTTGAGCATTCTTTGGCATTGCCTTTCTTTGGGATTAGAGTGAAAACTGACCTTTTCCAGTCCGTGGCCACTGCTGAGTTTTCCAAATTTGCTGGCATGTTGAGTGCAGCACTTTCACAGTATCATCTTTTAGGATTTGAAATAGCTCAACTCGAATTCCATCACCTCCACTAAAGAGTCGGACACAACTGAGCAACTGAACTGAACTGATGCTTCCTGAGGCCCACTTGACTTCACATTCCAGGATGTCTGGCTTTAGGTGAGTGATCACACCATAGTGATTATCTGGGTCGTGAAGATATTTTTTGTATAGTGCTGTGTATGCTTGCCACCTCTTCTTAATACCTTCTGCTTGTTAGGTCCATACCATCTGTCCTTTACTGAGCCCATATTTGCATGACATGTTCCCTTGGTATCTCTAATTTTCTTGAAGAGATCTCTAGTCTTTCCCATTCTGTTGTTTTCCTCTAGTTCTTTGCACTGATCACTGAGGAAGGCTTTCTTATCTCTCCTTGCTATTCTTTGGAACTCTGCATTCAAATGGCTGCATCTTTCCTTTTCTCTTTTGCTTTTTGCTTCTCTTCTTTTCTCAGCTATTTGTAAGGCTTCCTCAGACAACCATTTTACTTTTTTGCATTTCTTTTCCATGGGGATGATCTTGATCCCCGTCTCGTGTACAACGTCATGAACCTCCATCCATAGTTCATCAGGCTTCCCTGTCCTTCACTATCTCCTGGAGCTTGCTCATACTCATGTCCATTGCATCTATGATGCCATCCAGCCATTTCATCCTCTGTTGCCCCCTTCTCCTAGAACACATAGCATGTAACTATACAAATACAACATAAAGAGAGCTTAATTTAACATATGAAATAAACCTAATCAGTTTAACTTATCTCCTTTAAAAGACAAGATAAATCTTTTGCGATGTTCTAGGGGCCTTTACAAAATCTCAACTTGCTTCCAGATACAAAAGACTCCAGTTTACAATTTGCTTTTGGGAAGTTTGTCAAAACGATTTTACTGAGGTTAAGTTCCTCTTGCAAAGGCTTAATTAAAATTATTTTAGTTTAGCTTTAGTTGGGCAATCAGGTTTTGTTTGCTGTTGGAATTTTCGAGGAATTTTTTTCACAGCATGAATTTTAGGATGGATTTTTTCTGTTTCTCTGAAAAGCACCATTGATAGGGATTGTGCTGAATCTGTAGATCAGTTTGGGTATTAATAATATGAAGCCTTCCAATTCATGAACATGGGATATCTTTCCATTTATTTATGTCTTTCATACTTTTCAGCCATGTTTTATTTTCAGTGTACAAATCTTTAACCTCCTTGGTTAAGTTGATTCCTATGGGGATTTTTTGATGGTATTATAAACGAAATTCCCTTGTTGGATTGATCATTGTTAGTGCATAGGAATGCAATTGATTTTTGTGTAGCCTGCCATTTTGCAAATGTTTTTTATTAGTTCTGTCAGGTCTCTGTGTATGTGCAGTCTTTAGTGTTTTCGACATGTAGGATTATATCATCTATGAACAGACATAATTTTACTTCCTTCTTTCCAATTTGGATGCCTTTTGCTGTGCTTAGTCAGTCAGTCATGTCTGACTCTTTGCAACCCCATGGATTGTAGCCCTTCAGGATCCTCTGTCCCTGGAGATTCTCCAGGCAAGAATACTGGTGTGGGTTTTATTTCTTGCCTAATGTTATTGCAGCATTAATGCTGAAGATATTAATGAAATGGGGAAAGTGAGCAATGGTTAGACTTAGAACATAACATAGAATTATTGGCTTGCATGTTGGCTGTGGGAGAAAGAGAAGTTAAGGATGGCCTCTAGGTTTATGTGAGATTGACTGGCTGAATCACTGCGGTGCCATTTCATTAAATTTTGGGTAAATGAGAGGGTGTGTCCTTGGGTAGGGAAGAGAAAAGCTCTGTTTGGCCACATTACGTCCATGAATGTGGATAATACAGGCTTCCCAAGTGGTTCAGTGGTAAAGAATTTGCCTGCCAATTCAGGAGACACAAGAGATGCAGGTTCAATCCCTGGGCCAAGAAGATCCCCTAGAGGAGGAAATGGCAACCCACTGCAGTGTTCTTGCTGGGATAACCCCATGGACAGGGGACCTGGCAGGCCACAGTTCTTGGGGTCACAAGTCAAACACGATAGAGTGACTGAGCATGCATCCAGGTGGGTAATATAGATAAAAGCAGAATATGATGAGAAGAGATCAGAAGGCAGACTGTTGTGTCTTCTGGTCTCGCAGCCCATTTCTGAAAGCTCACATTTAGAAAAAGGAGAAAAGAAGGAGAATCAGAAAGGAAGCAAAGAAGAAGTAATCCAAGGAATAGAATAGGAACCAAGAGAGTCAGAGAAACAAGGAGGAGAAAGTTTCAAGAAACTGACAGTGGTTAACTGTGCAAAACGAATTGAGGAAGGAAGACGAGGACGAAAACAGGACCTTTAAGTGAGCAGCGAGGATACCATGACAGCATTCGACAGCATTTTCACCAGAATGGATAACATCTCTGCCTAAGCACAAGTTGAAAAAGCAAGTGGGTGTTGGAATCGCCCTGCGCAGCTTTGAAGTGCTATACTAATAAGGTGGTGTTGATTTTAGTGTTGTCATAGAAACGAAAAACATGCAGGAGAACCGAAGCCACTTAAAATTCCTGACTCCAGCCCATCACGTCCCCTTGGTTTGTTGTGAAAGATGCCAATAAAAACAAGGAGAGGGGAGGAGTGAATACAGATTTCTTCCTTTAGTTGTGGTCCCTAAGTAGAAATCTTACACTCTTTATCTTGAGAAGGAAGCCAGCACCAGCTCTGACACCAAAGTTCCTTACAGCACAAATGGCTGTCTGACCAGAGTTCCTTCTTCTCTTGCCATTGGCTGATACCCTTCATAAAATACAATTTGCTGTTTTGCTTTTTTTTTAAAAACAAGCAAACTGAATTACTTGGAGGAGGAAGACAGCAGAGACGGAGGAGACAGAGCCAAGGCAGCTGAAAGAAAGAAAACTCAGGTGAGCATTTTTATCTTTGCCCTGTTAACTTGTTGTTAAAAATTGTACTTTGCTATGCTTCATAGGAAGAAGAACAATTTTTAAAAGTAAGTTAATTTTGTTCTACTATAAACTTTTTTCTACTACATGGTACTTTAAAAAATATTGGGAAAGTACAAAAAAAGTAGAAGGAAGCAAAAACCACCACTGAGATAGCTGCTATTGATATTTGGGGGGTTATTTCTTTCCATTTATTATGTGTGTCTACCTATGATTTTAGTTAATTTTGGTAGTCATGCGTGTACACAACAGATAGGTTTATATTCCTTTTTTCCATTACTGCATACATTTTCCCACATTGCTGTAAATGCTTTATAATCATAATTTAAAATTGCTACATAGTATTACATGGAGGAAATTTTCTGTACTTTGCCCAAGCATTCCCCTATATAGGGTCATATAGCATCTTTCCTTTTTTCATAGAGTGGGTCATTTGATAACATAAGGTATATATATATTTTTTCCTTTCAGAGTCTTGTTTTTTGAGGAGAGGAGGTTAAACTTGAGGATGTAGATTTCAGCTCTCAGTTTTACTGAGAGGCACAGTGAGAGGGAAGGTGTGTATGAGACCGTGTGCTTATAATCTGCTTGTGACCCTTTGGGGACCTCAGCCAGCGGTTCTCAACTCTGGCTGTACGTTCCATCAGAATCACTTGATTCTGGGGAGATTAGAAACTTATCTTTAGAATAATTGAAAATTAACTTTGGTGAGGAGCCACTCATCTGTTGTTGTTGCTGTTGTTTTAACTTTTAAAAATTTCTCAGGTGGCTCTAGCAGGTGAGAAGCATAATAACAACCAACCTAGGTTATCTGTAGTATTCCTCTCTCTCTGACCCATACCTGAAAGCTATACATTTTAAGGGAAAGGGGATACACTATCAAGCAAGCTGTCTAAGTCTCCCTTTCAATACCGCCTTCACTGTTTACAAAATTCCTTCACATACAGTTGTTCATTTGATTCACATGACTGCTGGAGTGTGTAACTCTTACTTTAAAATAAGAAAATGAGGCCAAGAGGACACAGGATCTTTCCTAGGATCGAACCAGAACTGGCCCAATCTGGTTCAGTTCAGGGCTCATACATCTTGAGTAATGGTTATTGTAGAAAAAAATTGTTCAAACTCTGTTATGTCTATATAATTGAATATTCTTTTAGCTCTTTACCAGACATTGACATGTAATAGTTATTTACATGACAATGATCATGATTTAGCAAGAAGAAAAAAGCAAGGTTACAAAATAACATTAAAATATGGACTCATTTTTGTTTGAAAATATGTAGATTTGAAGAAAAGTGAAAGGAAGTAAAGGCACAAGCATTTGTTTATGTGTCTGGTTGGAGGTAAATCTTATCATTTAAGTTTATTTCAGCTGGTATTACATTACTTTTTTTTTAACCACATTCATTGCTTGTGTAATAAAGATGTGAAGTAAATTGAATGGAATTGTTCTTGTCTTTCTGGTTGGCTCTTCTCCAGATACAATGGTACCAACTCATTTTACTTGGCCATAAAGAAGCCTTTCTTTTAATTCTGGATGAGTTTTGTTCATACTTGTCACAAATAATTCTTGTTAGTGTTAGCTAGCATGTTCTTATTATTGTTAGCATGCATCACTGGAAACTTACCAAGTGTCAGACATTGAGTTAATTGTATCAGTTTTCCTCATCAATGCCCAGTCTTCCCTCTGCGGATGAAGGTCTTGAAGCACAGGAATAAGAGTGACCAAGAGGCAGAGCTGAGGCTCAAACCTAGGTCCCCTCTAACTCAAAACACATGTTTTCATTCGTTATACCCTCTTTCCTCCCTGACCTGAGGTCATCAAGGGTGCCCCGCGTCATGTACACATCACTCATTGGGGAAGAAAGTGATGTATTTTTTGTGGTATACTCATTGTGCTGGATGGAGAAGGCAATGGCACCCCACTCCAGTACTCGTGCCTGGAAAATCCCATGGATGGAAGAGCCTGGTAGGCTGCAGTCCCTGGGTCGCTGAGGGTCAGACACGACTGAGCGACTTCGCTTTCATTTTTCACTTTCACACATTGGAGAAGGAAATGGCAACCCACTCCAGTGTTCTTGCCTGGAGAATCCCAGGGATGGGGAAGCCTGGTGGGCTGCCGTCTCTGGGGTTGCACAGAGTCAGACACGACTGAAGCGACTTAGCAGCATTGCATTAGAAAAGACCCTGATGCTAAGAAAGACTGAAGGCAAAAGGAGAAGAGGGCCACAGAGGATGAGATGGTTGGATGGCATCACTGACTCAATGGACATGAGTTTGAGCAAACTCTGGGAGATAGTGAAGGACAGGGAAGCCTGGTGTGCTGCAGTCCATGGGGTTACAAAGAGTTGGACATGATTAGTGACTGAACAACAACAACATTGCTATATGTCAGGATCACCTTGGGCATTTGAGTATCTCATGTGTGCTCCAGACTCAGGGACTCCTGCTTTCCTAGTGTGTCTTGCTCACCAGACATCTGAGGCAGGCTAATCCCCCAAGGCTAAATCTGGAAGGTAGAAGCCTAACAAGGGATTGTGCAATGACCCAGTGAGCTCTGGTTTATACAGCAGCCAAGATGGGCAATGTTGAGAAAGTCAAGAATTGGCCTGGGTTTATCAGCTTTTCTGTAGAGCCTTATCAAATCCACAACAGAACCCACAGCACTGTATCTATGGCGTTCTCACAGAACTGCCCACTACTTCTTTGTGTTGGAATTACTTATGTGTGAGTCTCATTCCTTCTTCTGGATGAAGAATGGCTGAAGATGGAGTCTCTGCAGACAGCCTAGTACACAGGCTCCATTAAGAATAAATATTGTTTATCGCTAAGTCGTGTCCGACTCTTTTGTGATGCCATGGACTGTAGCCCACATGGCTCCTCTGTTCAGTAGATTTCCCAGGCAAGAATACTGGAGTGAGTGAGTTGCCATTTCCTGCTCCAGAGGATCTTCCCAACCCAGGGATGGAACCTATGTCTCCTGCATTGGCAGGCAAATTCTTTATCACTGAGTCACTTGGGAAGCCCTAAGAATAAACGGGCAGGTGTAAATACGTTAATTCATCAATGAATGTAAACTTTAGTTAACAGCTTCTTTTTATCTCTATGGAACCTATTAACCTCTTTATGTGAATTGACCCATGGAGAAAGTGGTATAGTCTTGGACAATCTTTAAAGGAAAACTTCTCTGGCTTGGTGGCAGTAAGGGCTGACCCCTTGGACAGAGAAAGTAATGGAAGCTGGAACAGCAACCTGGAACCAAAGAATCTTAAAGTTGGAGCATCCTCAGGAAGAGCCAGTGTTATAGTGCAGAAGCTTTTTACATCTTCAGTGTTTCAAGAAGAGGTTTTAAAGAAGCAAGCAGATCTGAGGAAGAACAAGAAGAAGGGGGTATAGGTGGATAAGTCAGGGGAGGAGCAGCAAAAGGAAGAAAGAGGAAGAAGGGGTAGGAAGGGGAGTCTGTTTGCTCCGGACGTTCATCAAGCTGGGAGAATCTAAAAGGGTCCAATCCACGGTTATTATTTCTATTGCATGTTATGAAAACAAGAATATGTTTATCATGGAAAAAACAAAACACCATTCCCCAAGTGCCTTCCTGTGGGATTATGGTTTTATCTTGTTTGTTCCTCTAGCACAGGAAACACAATCATCTAAAAAATGCTTGAAGGCATCGCAGATTCTTTGAAATAAGTTTGTTTCTTTTTATTTTGAATCTTACCTCAAGTAGAACTTTGTTCTCTTGCAAATTCTGAGAGATATTAAAGGGACTCCTTTTGTTAGTTGCAGTGGACGTTATTGGCCCAGAGTCAGAAAGACTATTTGCAACCCTCAGAGATAAAAAGAGAGTCACCTCCTATGATGTGTGGGTGTGTTTTGCAACCTTCCTCTTGCCTATAGACCATTGACCTGATATATTCCTGTCCCCGATGGCTCAGCAGGTAAAGAATCCATCTGCAATGCAGGAGACACAGAAGACGTGTGCTTGATCCCTGGATGAGCAAGATCCTCTGGAAGAGGAAATGGCAACCCACTCCAGAATTCTTGCCTAAAAAAACCCCGTGGATGGAGGAGCCTGGCGGGCTACAGTCCAAAGGGTCGCAAAGAATTAGACACACAACTGAGGGGCTAAGCACTCACATGCATTCCTGTCCCCAGATCTTAGATTTGAACTTCAGAGACAAAAAGTTTGTGAGGAAAAATGCCTGGACATCAGTTCAGTTCAGTTGCTCAGTCGTGTCTGACTCTTTGCGACCCCATGGACTGCAGCACACCAGGCTTCCCTGTCCTTCACTATCTCCCAGAGTTTGCTCAAACTCATGTCCATTGAGTCAGTGATGCCATCCAACCATCTCATCCTCTGTGGCCCTCTTCTCCTTTTGCCTCAGTCTTTCTCAGCATCAGGGTCTTTTCCAGTGAGTCAGTTCTTCAATTCTGTTGTAAAAGACCATTGAGAATTTTTCTTCCCTGGAAGATATCTATCGTGAAACACAAAATGAGCAGGGAGTGGGCGAATCATAGCTTCCTCTGCTCACTCACTGGTTGTTTCTTTGTGCACATTTATGGCCACGAGCTATGCCAGCGCCCAGGATACAGCAATGACAAGCAAGGTGTTCTTGCTTCGGTGAGTGAACACTCTGCAGGGTAGGGATAAACAGGAGCTAGTGGCTACCCTGTGGGTGGTGTGAAGACAGGAAGCACTGGAACAGCCAAGACCCAGAGGGCTCAGAGCATGCTCTTTCTAGAAGTGATTCTGGGAAGAAACTTGAGGCTGGTAAGAAAGAGCCTGGAGTAGGAAATGGCAGCCCACTCCAGTATTCTTGCCTGGAAAATTCCATGGACAGAGGAGCCTGGTGGGCTACATACAGTCCATAGGGTTGCAAAGAGTCAGACACGACTGAGCACACACACATATGCAAATAAAGGGCCAGGTGAGGAACTGGAGTTCAGACTAAGTAGGTAAGACAGAGTCTGGTGTGTTCAGAGCATTGAACTAAGTTATGAGGCTGGAGTGGATTTTTTTTCTGAGGACAGCGGTTGAGAGATGACAGCCTGTCGTGGGCAGCCTTTAGAGGGCCCCTGGGTGGAAAGAGGGGCTGGTGGGAACCTTGGGTAACAAGGGCAGGCCTTCCTTGAAGGAGACATTGGGTGGCAGGACGATCTGGGGTTGTGGGCTGAGGGGTGGGGGGAGCCGGCAGTGGGCTTTGTCCTTTGACCTCTCCCTTTTAGGTCACCCATGTCCACTGTCCCCCAGGCTACTGGCAGCTGGTTAGGACACCTTCCTGGACAATTCTCTTGATTTTCAATTTTTTTGAGACCTAGGAAAACATTTTCTTCTTATCCTTTACAGCTTTCTTACTTTCCTTTACAGCAGGGGTAACCCTAACCTCCTAACCTCCAGGATCTAATGCCTGATGATCTGAGGTGGAGCTGATGTATGTAATAATAATAATAGACATAAAGTGCACAGTTAATGTGATATGCTTGAATCATCCCAAAACCATCATCCCCCACCCCGATCCACAGAAAAATTATCTTCCATGAAACCCATCCCTGGTGCAGAAAAGACTGGAGACCACTGCCTTACAGTTTTTTTTTTTTACCATTCTTTACAGGTTTCCTGCACCTGGCATACTATTTTCCCCCTGGCAGCAGCCAGGCTTGCACAGGCTGCTGATGCCTTTAAAAGTGTGTGATGTGCAGGCTCCGTGCAGCTGTGGGGGGTCTTCCATGGTGTTGTCTCCCTGGCCCTCTCAATGATGCCGAAAGGCTGAGTACTTGCTGAAAATGCTCAGGCCACCTCTAAGAGCTAGAGCTAGGGTTTGGCTCCTGTTGGGATTTACTCCTCAAATTTTTCTATGACTTCATCCCGCCACTGTATCCTGCCAGGAATCATATGATGCTTAACTGCCTACCTTGGTCAATAATTCCTTTGCTCCAAGAAGTGAATTTAATAATGGAAGGTGAAATGCTAAGGTGGAAGGGGAAAGACAGAGAGGGAGTTTTCATTTGAGTAAGTGGGCTTTAGGGGAGCCCCTGAGTCGTATCTTGTAGTCACTTGGATTGTGGACAGCGAGAGTCCTGATGCTGGCGCAACCCCTGTGAAATTACTGAGGTGAGTAGGGAAATGGCCTCTGAGATCACACTTGCTGGTTTTCTGTCTTTGGAATCAGAAGACTTGAAAATCAGAGGCTCAGCTGCAGAACGAGTCTGTGACGTTTCTTGGATGTTTCTTGATATTTCTTGGATCAGAAATTGGGTTAATAACAGATACTTCCAATCTTCATAGCCTGACGAAGTGCATCAGAAAACAATTTTTTAAATGCTCAGATTCTTTATGAAATTAAATCCATAATCAGCTTTGTTGCTGCTGTTGTTCAGTCACTCAGTCGTATCCAACACTTTGCAACTCCATGGATTGCAGCACACCAGACCTCCCTGTCCCTTCCTCTTTCCCGGAGTTTGCCCAAGTTCGTGTCCATTGAATCAGTCCACTGATGTGAGCCATGCATCTTGCTCTCAGAGGCAGAAAGGCCCCTCAGTGGCTTGGGTGTTAACCCTCCCCTAGGGTTCAGTCCCCTGGGATAAACTGTTCTCTGGAAGCATTTTTCTCCTCCAAATAGCACATCAAATAACAAAATTAAGGCATAGTTCTCCCCACGTATGTCCACAACCCATGGGCACCTTTGGGCACAGGGAAATTCTCGAGAGTGGAATTTCGGAAGAGAATGTGCAAACTGACTGATCAAGTGAACAGAGCAGGGACAACTGGTCGGCAAAAGAGAGAGAAAAGGCAGCTATTGCTAACCCATCAGCAAGAAGCTGCGACTCAAAGGAGCTGACATTTTGGCAATGCCATTGCTCTCCAAATTGTCACCTTTCATGTATCCGTGCTGATCTTTGCCCTGATGGTGGCCTGGCACCATGCTTCTTCTCGAGGTTCTTCTTCCTGCGTCTTGCGGTGGTGAATGTCATTGACCACACACTCTGCATCTGAGGCAAGCTCTCCTTTTGGTGGCAGCAGGCCACAGCTGCTGTGCACCACATGTGCACCCCACCCCCATGGGGCCTGACACACAGTATTTCAAGCAGCCTGAGGCGGAGTCCAGGCAAGGAAGGTTCTGGTGGCTCCCAGGGCTTCCATCCTTAGATCAGGAAGATCCCCTGGAGGAGGGCATGGCAACCCACTCCGTTATTCTTGCCTGGAGAATTCCACAGACAGAGGAGCCTGGCAGGCTATATAGTCCATAGGGTTGCAAAGAGTCAGAAACACAACTGAGTGACTAACACTTTCCCCCTTCCTGTTTGCCGAATCCTGTGGGGTTCCTGAGAAATCTGCGGAGAGATGAAGGCAGGCCAGGCAGCTTCCTTATAAAAGAAGCCAGTGAGAGGAGGCACTTATAAGCAGGAAACTACTCAGGGCATTCAGCCTCCCACGGGGGCCCTCCGCCACAACGATTCCCACCCCTGCTGCAAAGACTCACTCAACTCTTCCCCTGATGACAAAGAGACCAGATACAAACACTGTTCCTTGGGTCTTCAAGCTTCCCAGGAACTCCTGGAAATTTCATGAAGGGCACACTGACTTTTCTGTCTGCTGAGCCCTGGAGCAAGTCCAGTACAGTTTGGTTGGGATCTGGGAGGAGAGGTTGGGCCTTATGAGCTTTGTAACTTGCGCACATGAACTCCTAGGGAGAGGACAGATAGGAGACAATGAAAGTCGGGCCCTGGAGGGGAAGCTTCAAGGTCATCCTATCAGGCCCAGGACTCTGGTTGAGGGGTCCCACTGGGCCCCAGATCTGTTAAACAGACTGGAGAATTTGCTCCTGTGGGAACTTCCCAAGCCCTAAATGCTATTTAACACCTACTGGTTTACAGCTGATCCGCTAGCACCTCTTTCACTGACAGGCTGACATCATAGCTGTGAAGTGTGGGAGGAAAATGGCATTTGGCAGACAAAGGACCATTAGGCTGGTGGTACGGGAAAGGATGGGAGGGACTGGCACTATGGGACAGACGGGGTGGAGGATCAGAGCGCCAGAACACTCCAAGATGCTGACTCCATAGAACAAGGCTCTGAGTGGTTCACTCATCTGCCCCCTGTTTATTGTAGAAGCCCAGAGACCAGCTCAGCTCCTCATTCAAAAGATATGGTAATCTCAGATCTGTTCGTTTGTATTTCTGTTTTGATCTGTAAGCTTCTAATTCATGTTGCTGCTAAGTCGCTTCAGTCGTGTCTGACTCTGTGCGACCCCATAGATGGCAGCCCACCAGGCTCCCCCCTCCCTGGGATCCTCCAGGCAAGAACACTGGAGTGGGTTGCCATTTCCTTCTCCAGTGCATGAAACTGAAAAGTAAATTCATGTTAGCCCTTGAAAAACTCTAAAAGTATTAATACAAGACTGTTTCTGGGAGGCTAGTGTCTCAAGCTATACGTTTCCACCTGGACATTTGGAGCCTGTTACAACTGAGGGCTGAGCTAGCAGGGCTGGATTTCAAGAACAAGGCACTCACTGATACTTCTTTATTTTGGAGGGTATATTAGCTACCACTCTGGGGCCTCTGGGATTTTGAGGCTGTAAAACGTTTCAATCCAGAAGGTTGAGTCCTCTTTGCACAACTTCAGGGAGCTAAGTCTGTGAACTTTTGCAGTAATAACAGCTAATGATACAGAAGGGCTTTCCAGGTGGCTCAGATAGTAAATAATCTGCTTGCAAGTGCAGGAGACCCAGGTTTGATCCCTGAGTCAGGAAGACCCCCTGGAGAAGGAAATTGTTACCCACTCCAGTATTCTTGCCTGGAGAATTCCTTGGACAGAGGAGCCTGGTGGGCTACAGTCCATTGGTTTGCAAAGAGTTGGACATGACTGAGCTACTAACAATTTTAATTATTTAATTCTTCCCTGGTCTCTCAGACAGTAAAGAATCTACCCTCAATGCAGGGGACCTGGTTTAGATTCCTGAGTTGGGAGGCTACCCTGGAGAAGGGAATGGCTATCGACTACGGTATTGGTGAAATGATGCTGAAAGCTCAGCATCTGTGCACTGGAGCTGAAATGAAACTTGGAGACAAAGTTTGGGGTGAAGTACAAAAGAACAGCTTTATTGCTTTGCCAGGCAAAGGAGGCACAATGGGCTCCTGCCCTCAAAACAGTGTATCCCAGCCCAGAAGGATTCGATGAGGAGTTTTATAGCAAATGATTCAAGGGTGGGAGTGCTGATAAGATTAGCGTGGGTCCAGAGCCTACACTCCTCTAATCTGGTCTCAGTTCAGTTCAATTCAGTCCCTCAGTCATGTCCAAATCTTTGCGACCCCATGGACTGCAGCAGGCCAGGCCTCCCTGTCCATTGCCAATTCCCAGACTTTACTCAAACTCATGTCCATTGAGTCAGTGATGCCATCCAGCCATCTCATCCTCTGTCATCCCCTTCCCTCCTGCCTTCAATCTTTCCGAGCATCAGAGTCTTTTAAGATAAGTCAGTTCTATGTATCAGGTGGTCAAAGTATTGGAGTTTCAGCTTCAACATCAGTCCTTCCAATGAACAGTCAGGGATGACTTCCTTTAGGATGGACTGGTTGGATCTCCTTGCAGTCCAAGGGATTCCCAAGAGTCTTCTCCAACACCACAGTTCAATAGCATCAGTTCTTCGGCACTCAGCTTTCTTTATAGTCCAACTCTCACATCCATCCATCACTACTGGAAAAACCATAGCCTTGACTAGATGAACCTTTGGTGGCAAAGTAATCTCTCTGCTTTTTAATATGCTATCTAGGTTGGTCATAACTTTTCTCCCAAGGAGTAAGTGTCTTTTAATTGCATGGCTGCAATCACCATCTGCAGTGACTTTGGAGCCCCAAAATATAAAGTCTGACACTGTTTCCACTGTTTCCCCATCTATTTGCCATGAAGTGATGGGACCAGATGCCATGATCTTCGTTTTCTGAATGTTGAGCTTTAAGCCAACTTTTTCACTCTCCTCTTTCACTTTCATCAAGAGGCTTTTTAGCTCCTCTTCACTTTCTGCCATAAAGATGGTGTCATCTGCATATCTGAGGTTATTGATATTTCTCCCGGCAATCTTGATTCCAGCTTGTGCTTCTTCCATCCCAGCATTTCTCATGATGTACTCTGCATAGAAGTTAAATAAGCAGGGAGACAAAATACAGCCTTGACGTACTCCTTTTCCTATTTGGAACCAGTCTGTTGTTCCATGTCCAGTTCTAACTGTTGCTTCCTGACCTGCATACAGGTTTCTCAAGAGGCAGGTAGGTGGTCTGGTATTCCCATCTCTCTCAGAATTTTCCACAGTTTATTGTGATCCACACAGTCAAAGGCTTTGGCATAGTCAATAAAGCAGAAATAGATGTTTTTCTGGAACTCTCTTGCTTTTCCACTATCCAGCGGATGTTGGCAATTTGATCTCTGGTTCCTCTGCCTTTTTGAAAACCAGCTTGAACATCTGGAAGTTCACAGTTCATGTATTGCTGAAGCCTGGCTTCGAGAATTTTGAGCATTACTTTGCTAGTGTGTGAGATGAGTGCAATTGTGCGGTAGTTTGGCATTGCCTTTTTTTGGGATTGAAATGAAAACTGACCTTTTCCAGTCCTGTAGCCACTGCTGAGTTTTCCAAATTTGCTGGCATATTGAGTGCAGCACTTTCACAGCACTGTCTTTTAGGATTTGAAATAGCTCAAATGGAATTCCATCACCTCCACTAGCTTTGTTCGTAGTGATGCTTTCTAAGGCCCACTTGACTTCACATTCCAGGATGTCTGTCTGGCTCTAGATGAGTGATTACACCATCCTGATTATCCGGGTCGTGAAGATCTTTTTTGTATAGTTCTTCTGTGTATTCTTGCCACCTCTTCTTAATATCTTCTGCTTCTGTTAGGTCCATACCATTTCTGTCCTTTATCGAGCCCATCTTTGCATGAAATGTTCCCTTGTATCTCTAATTTTCTTGAAGAGATCTCTAGTATTTCCCATTCTGTTCTTTCCCTTTATTTCTTTGCATTGATCGCTGAAGAAGGCTTTCTTATCTCTTCTTGCTATTCTTTGAAACTCTGCATTCAGATGCTTATATCTTTCCTTTTCTCCTTGGCTCTTCACCTCTCTTCTTTTCACAGCTATTTGTAAGGCCTCCCCAGACAGCCATTTTGCTTCTTTGCATTTCTTTTCCATGGGGATGGTCTTGATCCCTGTCTCCTGTACAATGTCACGAACCTCATTCCATAGTTCATCGGGCACTCTATCTATCAGATCTAGGCCTTTAAATCTATTTCTCACTTCCACTGTATAATCATAAGGGATTTGATTTAGGTCATACCTGAATGGTCTAGCGGTTTTCCCTCCTTTCTTCAATTTAAGTCTGAATTTGGTAATAAGGAGTTCATGATCTGAGCCACAGTCAGCTCCTGGTCTTGTTTTTGTGGACTGTATAGAGCTTCTCCATCTTTGGCTGCAGAGAATATAATCAATCTGATTTCAGTGTTGACCATCTGGTGATGTCCATGTGTAGAGTCTTCTCTTGTGTTGTTGGAAGAGGGTGTTTTCTATGACCAGTGCATTTTCTTGGCAAAACTCCATTAGTCTTTGCCCTGCTTCATTCCTCATTCCAAGGCCAAATTTGCCTGTTACTCCAGGTGTTTCTAGACTTCCTACTTTTGCATTCCAGTCCCCTATAATGAAAAGGACATCTATTTTGGGTGTTAGTTGGACAAGGTCTTGTAGGTCTTCATAGAACCGTTCAACTTCAGCTTCTTCAGTGTTACTGATTGAGGCATAGACTTGGATTACCGTGATATTGAATGGTTTGCCTTGGAGAGGAACAGAGATCACTCTATCGTTTTTGAGATTGCATCCAAGTACTCCATTTTGGACTCTTTTGTTGACCATGATGGCTACTCCATTTCTTCTGAGGGATTCTTGCCCACAGTAGTAGATATAATGGTCATCTGAGTTAAATTCACCCATTCCAATCCATTTTAGTTCCCTGATTCCTAGAATGTCGACGTTCACCCTTGCCATCTCCTGTCTGACCACTTCCAATTTGCCGTGAATCATGGACCTGACATTCCAGGTTCCTATGCAATATTGCTCTTTACAGCATCGGACCTTGCTTCTATCACCAGTCACATCCACAGCTGGTATTGTTTTTGCTTTGGCTCCATCCCTTCATTCTTTCTGGAGTTATTTCTCCACTGACCTCCAGTAGCATATTGGGCACCTACTGACCTGGGGTGTTCCTCTTTCAGTATCCTATCATTTTTCCTTTTCATACTGTTCATGGGGTTCTCAAGGCAAGAACACTGAAGTGGTTTGCCATTCCCTTCTCCAGTGGACCACATTCTGTCAGACCTCTCCACCATGACTCGCCCACCCTGGGTTGCCCCGCCGGCATGGCTTAGTTTCATTGAGTTAGACAAGGCTGTGGTCCTAGTGTGATTAGATTGACTAGTTTTCTGTGAGTATGGTTTCAGTGTGTCTGCCCTCTGATGCCCTCTTACAACACCTACCATCTTGGGTTTCTCTTACCTTGGGCGTGGGGTATCTCTTCACGGCTGCTCCAGCAAAGCACAGCCGCTGCTCCTTACCTTGGATGAGGGGTATCTCCTCCCACCGCCCTTCCTGACCTTCAACGTGGGATGCCTACTCTAGGCCCTCCTGCGCCCTCACAGCCACCACTCCTTGGACGTGGGGTTGCTCCTCCGGGTCGCCGCCTCTGGCCTTGGGCGCCGCCCCTGGCTTCTGACACCGGGTGGCTCGTCTCGGCCTTTGCCCTTGACCTCGGACGCAGGGTAGCTCCTCCCGGCCGCCGTCCCTGGCCTCGGACACGGGGTAGCTCCTCTCGGCCATTCCTGCGCCGTCAAAGCCTGGCACTCTAGGCCGCTGACCCTGACCTCAGACGTGGGGTAGCTCTCGGCCACGATTAGTGCGCCGGGTGCCACCGCTGCCGCCTGTACTTAGTGCACCGGGCCTATCTCTCTAAAGCAGTGCAAATTATGCTGTCAATTTATTTCCTAATTTTCTTTGAATTTGCCTCTTCTCAGCTTCGTGTCACATACTTAATTTGTCTGGCTGATTTTTAGAGCCACATATATGGTGTAGTCAAGTGCATGTTTTTATGGGCAGTAAAGAACAAAGTGTTTTAAAGGTTTCTTAAAGGAAAGCCAAGCACTGAATGGAATTTTGGATTTGAGTTGGCCCTGCTTTTAACCTATGACTCTTAGTTAAATGAGGCTTCTAGGAAGCATTGTTGTTTAGTTGCTCATTTGTGTCTTTTTTGCGACCCCATGGACTGTAGCCTATCAGGCTCCTCTGTCCATGGGATTTCCCAAGCAAGAATACTAGAGTGGGGCTACCATTTCCTCCTCCAGGGGATCTTCCCAATCCAGGGATTGAACCCACATTTCCTGTTTTGCAGGCAGATTCTTTACTGCTAAGCCACCAGAGAAGACCCTCTAGGTGGGGGTTTTGTGTTTTTCTTTCTTTAGCTTTCCAAGGATGAAGATGCTGTTCGAATCAATGCCCTGGCTTCTGTAGCCTCAGCCCCTCTCCCTCCCACTGGGGCAGTTTGACAGCCTTGAGCCACGCCTGCTCCCTCCCCTTCACCTCCAGCCCCTCTGGGGCCCAGAACACATCCCAATCCGAGGCAGAGGACTTGAAGTAACTCTGGTACTCTCCTTACCCTTGGGGTTGATCTCTTCCTGATATGATGCCTTGATTCTAAAACTGAGCATCTCTCTCATTCCTGAGATTCGGTCCCCTTCTCAACAAAGGCAAAGGGCCCCTCTCTTGGCATCCCTGGCCCAAATCTCTGCACCCAAGGTGTTGTGTGGCATTCAGGTTCTCCCACAAAGACTGGGGCCTGCCTGCAATGGCCAGGCCTCCTCTCAGGCCCAAAGTCCTCTCTTTCCATCGTAGCCTGGCAGTACAAGCGCCTCGCTGCCAGCCAATGGACCTTTCCTCCTGAGTTCTGCCTCCTTCCCCAATTGCTCAAAAAGTTCCTCTTGCCAGGGGCTCTTGTTGGTTCCCTCACACCCATCAGTATCCTAGGGAGCAACTGCTACCATCTGTTTTTGCTCTCCTGTCCATGCTCATACCTGCTGGGCCCCATGCTCTGCCTGGGATAAGGGACTCTCCCAGCATCTGTGGCTCTCCTTGCAGGCTCACTGCCCCCAGTGATGGAGAGGATAGGGTGTAGGGCCAGACTGCCTTCCTCATTGCAAGTCATAGGGATCCTGTTGGTCTTGAGATGGGAGAAGCAGTTTTAAGGTCTTTATGGTTAAAACATTTAAGGACTTGATTGCCCTCAAGTCTATTTCTATTATTTTAGATCCTTGTCTGATATAAACTTTTCCTAAGATTCTATCCAAGTTCTGGCTCCAAAGTCAGGGCCATATGGACAGGACTCTGTCCTTTTCTAAAAAGGCCATTGGTAATAGAACACATGGGCTTCCCAAGTGGCTCAATGGTAAAGAATTCACCCGCCAATACAGGAAAGGTGGGTTTGATCCCTGGGTCAGAAAGATCCCCTGGAGAAGCAAATGGCAAACCACTCCAGTACTCTTGCCTGAGAAATCCCATGGACAGAGTAGCCTGGTGGGCTACAGTCCATGGGGTCTCAGGAGAGTTAGGCAGGACTTAGCGGCTAAATAACAAGCCATGTAGGACATCACAGTGCATTAGAGTTCCCTGTGCTACACACCGTGTTCCCAACAGTTGTGTATTTTGTACATCGTATTGATAGTGTGTATGTATCAATCCAAGTCTCCCAATTTCTCCCACTCTAGCCCTTTCCTCCTTGTGTGGGCATGCTCAGCTGTGTTCGATTCTTTTCAGCCTCAAGGACTGCAGCCCACCAGTCTCCTTTGTCCATGGAATCTTCTAGGCAAGAATGCTGGATTGGGTTGGCATTTCCTTCTCCAGGGGATCTTCCTGACCCAGAGATCGAACCCATGTCTACTGCATTGATAGCAGTAGTAGCAGTGTTAGCTGCTCAGTCATGTCTGACTTTTTGCAACCCCATGGACTGTAGCCCACCAGGCTCCTCTATCCATGGGATTCTCCATGACAAGAATACTGGACTGGATTGCCATTCCCTTCTCCAGAGGATCTTCCCAATCCAGCGATCGAGCCCAGGTCTCCTGCATTGCAGGCAGATTCTTTACTGTCTGAGCTACAGGGAAGATCATTGATAGGCAGATTCTTTACCGCTGAGCCACCAGCAAAGCCCCGTGTGTGTGTTTTTTGTTTGTATGTTTGTTGTTTGTTTGTTTTGACTGCGCCACATGGCTTTGGGGATTGACTCTGCGACACAGCAGTGAAAGCGCTGAATTGTAACCACGAGACCACCAGGGAACTCCCTGCGGTACTTTGTTAAAGAGCCGTAGGAAACCAATACAACTCTCATTTCACAAAGTAACGGATGCTTAGAAATGCTCATTCCCCCAATAGTAAGTGCTTCCAAATTTCCAAATTTCATTGACTCTAACATAAAAGGTAGAAAGTGAAAGTGAAGTCACTCAGTTCAGCTCAGTTCAGTCGCTCAGTCGTGTCCAACTCTTTGCGACCCCATGAATCGCAGCACGCCAGGCCTCCCTGTCCATCACCATCTCCCGGAATTTTACTCAGACTCACGTCCATCGAGTCCGTGATGCCATCCAGCCATCTCATCCTGGGTCATCCCCTTCTCCTCCTGCCCCCAATTTCTCCCAGCATCAGAGTCTTTTCCAGTGAGTAAACTCTTTGCATGAGGTATCCAAAGTACTGGAACTTCAGCTTTAGCATCATTCCTTCCAAAGAAATCCCAGGGCTGATCTCCTTCAGAATGGACTGGTTGGATCTCCTTGCAGTCCAAGGGACCCTCAAGAGTCTTCTCCAACACCACAGTTCAAACGCATTAATTCTTTGGCGCTCAGCCTTCTTCACAGTCCAACTCTCACATCCATACATGACCACAGGAAAAAGTCATGTCCAACTCTTTGTGACCCCATGGACTGTAGCCCACCAGGCTCCTCAGTCCATGGGATTTTCTAGACAAGAGTACTGAAGTAGGTTGTCATTTCCTTCTCCAGGAGATCTTCCCAACCCAGGGATCAAACCCAGGTCTCCCACATTGCAGGCAGATGCTTTACCATCTGAGCCATCAGGGAAGCCCCCAAAGTAACTTCAGTTCAGTTCAGTCCCATTCAGTCACTCAGTCGTGTCTGACTCTTTGCAACCCCATGAATCACAGCACACCAGGCCTCCCTGTCCATTACCAACTCCCAGAGTTCACCCAGACTCACATCCATTGAGTCGGTGATGCCATCAAGCCATCTCATCCTCTGTTGTCGCCTTCTCCTCCTGCCCCCAATCCCTCCCAGCATCAGAGTCTTTTCCAATGAGTCAACTCTTCACATCAGGTGGCCAAAGTATTGGAGTTTCAGATTTAGCATCATTCCCTCCAAAGAAATCCCAGGGCTGATCTCCTTCAGAATGGACTGGTTGGATCTCCTTGCAGTCCAAGGGACTCTCAAGAGTCTTCTCCAACACCACAGTTCAAAAGCATCAATTCTTCCGCGCTCAGCTTTCTTCACATCCATACATGACCACAGGAAAAACCATAGCCTCGACTAGACAGACCTTAGTCGGCAAAGTAATGTCTCTGCTTTTCAATATGCTATCTAGGTTGGTCATAACTTTTCTTCCAAGCAGTAAGCATCTTTTAATTTCATGGCTGCAGTCACTCTTTAATTCCAGACATTTGAATCCTGGCTTGTTGATCTGGCCCATTATGTAGGGATCCTCTTCATCTATCAAAATCATATTCTAGATAAATTATATAATAACAGCAGCATTTCACAGGGACAGTTTTATAGAACATTAGTTCTGTGGAATAGCAGAATGTTTCAATGTGCAAAAACGTTTTCAGAGTAGAAAAAAAAATAAAGAGGGACACCCTGTATTAATCAGACTTGGTTTTTTTTTTTCTTATAGGACCTCCTAGAGCTTTGACATGTGTTATGAATCTCCAAGAAAGGGATACTAAAGCTTGCTGTGTCTCTCAGGCTGATTTGAACACAGAAGCCTTTCCTTACAGAGAACATCTCATGGAATTCGTAGTTTGTGGAAGATACTTTGGGAAGTGCTGAACTAAAGAAAAGATTTTTTTTTTCTTCTTTTACATCATTTACATACCAACCATGTTTTCTGAGTTGCATCTTCACATCAGTCTCTGAAGGAGAATTGAAAAACATTTTCTGTATTGGAAATACATTTACAAAGCATCCATTTGGGTAAGTTAATTTAACTAACATTTTACCATACTTCTTTTAGAAGTATCATTCTGTGAATTCTCAGAGTCAGTGTTTTCTAGTCAAAGGTCTTTATGAACACCCCTGTAGTTGAACAGCATTGAGTTTATTGACTTGTTGTATCAAGGAGAATGCATACCATGGGAAATCAGAATATCTCAGGAAGAGGGTGTTGGAAAAAGAATTATTGCAGGAATTGTGCTTGTGTTAGGTAATTTGGGGCTTAGATTAAAAAATGGAGGACTTTGCAGAAACAAAAATGGTTATTAGTTCTTATAAAAAACTCTGTAAAATAGGGACCCGGACTACCATACCCAGACAATGAAAACATGTCTCCCCAAGCCACTTGTTTTTTTCCTTAGACATCTAGAAGTCCGCCCCTACCTCTGCAGTTATGGGCTGTCCTGTAGTATTTACATAGGTAAGGCAAGAAGTGTTCAGTATAAATTTCTCTTTGACTAGAAAAGAAGAAATTAAGAACCATGTGATTATCCATGACAACTATGCCTAGTAAATTTACATTTAAACCAATGCTCGGTCAAAGATAAACAAACCTGCACACTTCTAAGAGTGGTAAGACAGATTGTATTCAATAATATACTATTGCAATTTTTTCAATAATATACTAGTCCAACATGAACTGAACTCAGAAGTAACTGGATGTTTTATTTTATTTATTTATTTTTTAAAAAAAATACTTACTTATTCATTTATTTGGCTGTACTGAGTCTTAGTTGCAACACGCGGGATCCTTATTGGATCCTATGGGATCTCTCACTGCTGCGCTCGGACTCTCTAGTCATGGATGTATGCTCAGTAGGTGCAGGGCGCAAGCTCAGTTGCTCCATGGCATGTAAGATCTTAGTTCCCTGACCAGGAATCAAACCCACATTCCCTGCACTGCAAGGAAGATTCTTACCCATTGGACCACCAAGGAAGTCCCTGGGTGTTTTAAAAAGAGAATGAGAGAAAGGAGAGGAGAGTGAGTGAGCAGGGGCTCAGTAGAGTCAGGGAATTTAAAAAATTACAAATAGGAAGGAGGGGTTGGGTCCAAGTGGAAAGTATCTGGGTTTTCTAACTGGTACTTAAGAGACTGGGCTCTTACCCTCCCACAGAGGCTTGAGGCAGAGGCCCTATGTCCAGGTGTTGGCTGGAACAAACACTGAATTCTTTTGGCAGCCTTGATATTTCTCAGGCTATATAAGAAGGGGTCATCCTTGAGATGCAGTCTTGAGTTGTTCACAGCTATGTTAGTGTTTTTATGTTAGTTGTTACTCAAGTCAGCATAAGTCAAGGTTGACACCTGGTTGACAAGAGGATTCAGAGGAGCCTGGCTAGAGTTTCATCAAGAAGAGAATCTTTGTCAGCTTCCAGAGCAGAAGATGTGTAATTGATGACTTTCTCCAGGGTCAGAGACAAGCTTCAGATAATCTTCATCTGGACCCTGGGCAAGAGTTCCCCTAGTCTGAGACTTCAGCTTCAGTCAAATAAATGAATGGTTATTCTGCATTCTAGAAGTTTATCATGAAATGAAATGAAACATATAGTAAAGACAGATGGTAAAAGGATAAGCACATGGTAAGACATAGCCAATATTTTTTGATTCAAGTTTCAAAGAAAAGCTAGTATTTCTCTCCGTTTCATTAAAACCTGGATAAATGTAAGCAATGAAGCAATTTTTTGTATCTGTTTCTTTTTGATTCAGCATGGAAAGAAAACTTGTGTCCTTATCTCCATCCATCTCCGCATCAGAAATGGAAATTAACAGCACCTTCAGCGATCACCATAGCAACAGGAACTGCACAGCTGAAAACTTTAAGAGAGAATTTTACCCCATCGTGTACCTGGTAATATTTATCTGGGGAGCCTTGGGAAATGGCTTTTCCATATATGTTTTCCTGCAACCTTATAGGAAGTCCACATCTGTGAACATTTTCATGCTTAATCTGGCTACTTCGGATCTCTTGTTCACAGCCACACTGCCCTTCAGGGTGGACTATTACCTCAGAGGGTCCAATTGGATATTTGGGGACCTGACTTGCAGGATTATGTCTTACTCTATGTATGTCAACATGTACAGCAGCATTTACTTCCTGACTGTGCTGAGTGTGGTGCGTTTCCTGGCCACCGTTCACCCCTTCCGGCTCCTTCATGCCACCAGCATCAAGAATGCCTGGATTGTTTGTGGCATCATATGGGTCTTTATCATGGCTTCCTCAATAACGCTGCTGAACAATGGCTCTGAGCTGAAGGGCAACGTCACCTCGTGCTTGGAGCTGAATCGTAATAAAGCTCCTAAACTGAAGACCATGAACTACATTGCCTTGGTGGTGGGCTTTCTGCTGCCCTTCTGCACGCTCAGCATCTGCTACCTGCTGATCATCCGAGCCCTGCTGAAGGTGGAGGTCCCAGAATCAGGGCTGCGGCTTTCTCACAAGAAGGCATTGACCACCATCATCATTGCCTTGGTCATCTTCCTCCTGTGCTTCTTGCCCTATCATATACTGAGAACCCTCCACCTGCTCCAGTGGGAGGCGGATACATGCAGCGACCTGCTGCATAAAGCTGTGGCCATCACACTGGCTATGGCGGCAGCCAACAGCTGCTTCAACCCTTTGCTTTATTACTTTGCTGGGGAGAATTTTAAGGACAGACTAAAGTTTGCACTCAGGAAACATCATCCACAGGAACCAAAGTGCTGCTTCCCTTTCTGTGTGTGGCTGAAAAACGAAACAAGAGTGTAAGGGGTTCTGGGGCAAGGCTGTTCCTATGTCTGGTGTCCACCTTCATCCAAAAGACCATGTATTTACACCATTCCCAACAAAGGTCGATTCCCAAGATTTAATTGACCATGATTTTATTCTAAGACCTACTTCAGATTTTTCATTAGGTGTATCTTCCGTGTTTGAGCCTAAATAAGGAGTACAACAGGAAAAATCCCCTTTAGAGTCTTGCAACCAGAAATGTCAGACGGGGAGAACATGCTGAGCACAGTGGCTGCTGCTTCTCATCAAATTCTGTATCAGTCAGATCTCTGGCCCACTAGGCATTCTAAATGCTTAGTTTTAAGACCACCCCAACGTTTCCAGCTTCTCTTGTTCCTCGTCCTTCTTCAAGCTCCTGTTGTTATTCTTGTTCAGTCACTATGTGTCCAACGCTTTGCGACCCCGTGGACTGCAGCATGCCAGGCTTCCCTGTCCTTCACCGCCTCCCAGAGTTTGCTCAAATTCATGTCCACTGAGTCAGTGATGATAACCATCTCATTCTCCTGGGATACAGCCAATTAAAAAAGCTACTGGAGGCCCCAGAACAGATAAGAAAAGCATCCTTAGAATTCAGGGGAAAGATTGTGAAGAGGAAATCTGCCCTCTAACAAGGCAGAGTCAAGGTCCCCAACAAGAACTGAGGGAGGAAAACAGAGAGAAGCCCTGGGACAAGAGAGAAAAGGGAAAAAGAATTTCATTTTGCACTAGGAGAGGATTTCTAGTGCAAAATGAAAATGCAAAGGCAAAAGCTATGCCTTCCTCTTGTCAGGGGCTTAGGAAAGACAGGAAGATTAGGAGAAGGATGCCCTCAGGGTGGAGGGATTATGGGTAGAATAGGAAAGAAGGGGGTCAATTTTACTCTTGAGATTTGGGTTCGGGCTGTTTCCTGCAGTTCTCATCCTACAAGTTAATCCATTTGGATGGGATAAACCTCCAGAATAAAGGAGATGGTGCTAAGGGTTTGGTTGGGCACTCAGAGAGAGGGTGAGCTGGAAGGCAAGTTGCAAAGATTGTGGCACCGCTGAAATTCCATGAAATTCGATGAACATTTTGACAGAACATGAGAAGAGTGGCTTTCTTCTGAGAGAGTGTGGAAAAGCACTGGTCTGTGGGAGGCGGGGTCCTGTCTGCCCACTGAAGCAAAACCAAGTTGACCACCTACTGCCACCACCATGACCACTGTACTGTCAACAGTCGAGTGCCCTCTCTGTGCTGGGCAGACTGTGCAAGGCACTCTGCTGTCCTGTGCTTAGTCACTCAGTCATGTCTGACTCTATGTGACCCCGTGGACTGTAGCTGTCCTTGGGGATTCTCCAGCAAGAATACTGAAGTGGATTGCCATGCCCTCCTCCAGGGGATCTTCCCAACCCAGGGACTGAACCCAGATCTCCCACATTGCAGGTGGATTCTTTACCAGCTGAGCCACCAGAGAAGCCTGTGCAAGGCACTACTCATTCATTAATCCCACTTAACCCTCACACCAAAGCCCTGTATTTTCATTTGACAGATGAAGGAACTAAAGCCCAGAGAAATTAAGAATTTTGTTCAAGTTCATACAGCTCCACAAGAATTTTAAAAACATCTGTACAGAGGGGTTGGCTGGGTGCTTCACCCACCGTTCCCCTGGCAACCCTCCAGGGACATTACTTGAACGTCTTAAGTGAGAGTTTTCTTCCCCCATCAGGTACCTACCCTTTCTCCCTCTCATGAAAAGACTGAAGGCTGAAGTTTCTCTCTTTGGAATTGTCAGCCCCAAGATAGAGTGGAGGGTGGGAAGGAGGTGGTGTTCTGAAACTAGGAAAAGACTGAGGGAAAGTCCTCATAGTGAACAGGAGCCTCAGAGTTCTTCGGTCACTCAGCTGCCAGAATGCTAACAGACTCACACCTTGTCAAGACAGATGCCTGGAGGACCCTCCTACAGGACAGCAGTCAGTGACTACTACACATCGGAGAAAAGGGCCAGAACATGAAAAAGCAACAGGAAATTAGAGGGTAGATAGAAACATTTTCAGTATGAAAGGTCTCAACATTTTCAACACCTTCACATCTTTTAACAGAAAGCTACAGGAGAGTTTGCTTCTCCAAAATAAGAGAGTAAACCGAGATAAAGGAAAACATGACATCTAGAAAGCAGAGACTCCAACACAGGATAAAGATGAAGAAAATTCCTAGGACGTTAGTGTGCAGCAGAAAAACAAGAAACTGATTGATTTACATGTGTTGGAGAGATTTATGTCTTTCTTGGATAGTGTGGAATGAACTGGTAAAAATACACAGGAAAACAGGCAAGTTAAAAGACAAGACAATTACTAAATACTAAGGGGAAAGAAACTGATGTTCAAGAATGGAAATAAAACCATAGTACTCTACATGTTTCAGCTGTGAACAATATTTACATGGAGAATATAAATAGCAAAATACTGTGATATAATTTTTTTCAGGAAATGAAGGAGAGAGGTTGTGTATGTGGAGGGAGGGGTATAAGAAATCTATGTCCCTACTTTTTATCACAGAAAATGCATGATAACTAAAGCTAAAGAATGATAACTACCTGTATAAAAATGTTACTTAACAATAGAAGCTAAAGCCCAGAATAAATAGTAAAAATGATTGATAGGATTGCCTTTGGAGAGAAGTTGGGTATGGGAAGATAGGGTGGGGATTTCTCTCTTCCTTTTAATAACTATTTAACTGTCTAACTTGTGACTATGTATTGCTGAAATAAAATAAAAATTAAGTCAAAATTAAATTTTAAAATTCAAATTAATTCTGCCTTAAAAAATAAAAAAGACAAGGAAGAAAAGAAAGGCTACCAGAAATGGAAATTGAACACTGAGAGAAGAAAGGAAGGCAGAAAAGGAGTACATTTGGATCTGAGCCCCTGAGGGTAGCCCACCCAGCCTTGCCACAGAAAAGAAGCTCCATTTTGAGGTGAGGGGAGTATGAGGTCAGCGGTGATTTGGCATGATAGAACATTTTTTTAGTTGCAAGTACCAGAAAACCCAACTACAAGGGGCTGAAACAGTCACTATATCATATAACTGAACCATACAAAGGAAAGCTGGGCTTCAGGTCCTATTCAGCCAGAATGTCTATGAGGCTTCCTCTTTAGGTTTGGGCTTGGTCCCAAGGCTGAATCACCTCATGGAAATAAGTTGATTGCAAAACAGCCAGGGGCTGCATGCTTCCTTACTTGTAACCAGGAAAAGAAATAGTATATCCTGCCCAAGTCATCTAACAAAATCACCGGCTTCCTTCTGATAGATCTACTCAGATTACATGGGCTTCCCTAGTGGTTCTATGATAAAGAACACTCCTGCCAATACAGGAGACCCCCTGGGTTGGGAAGATCCCCTGGAGAAGGAAACGGCAGCCTACTCTAATATTTTTGCCTGGGAAATCCCTCAGACAGAGGAGCCTGGTGGGCTACAGTCCATGGGTTCAAAAACAAGTCAGACATAACGTAGTGACTAAACAACTCAGATTACACACCAGCTCCTTAATAAACCAAGTAAGGGATTTCTCTGACTGAGTGAGGATGAACAGAGTCTACACCTCAAGAGAGAGTTGGGGGAGGAGATCAAAATGGCGGAGTAGGAGGAAGCAGACCTCACTTCCCCCCACAAACACATCCAAAATTCATCCGCACGTGGAGCAATTCTGACTGAAACCTAACTGGAGACTGGCAGGAACACTCATCTACAATCAAAGCTATAAGAAAGATCCACACGTAATCAGGTAGGAAGGGAAGAGAAGCTACCGGGGATCAGAAGAGAAGGGAGATTACAGGTGTGGAGACCCTCCCTGGGGAGTGAGCAGTTAGAGCCACTTATTAGGCACCCCTGCCCTGGGGTTGGACACCAGGAAGACGCGTCTCTTTGGCTGCTTGGAGGCCTGGTAAGACTAAGAGGACGACTGTGGGGAGACTGGACTCCACTCGTGAGAAACATGTACACAATGTTTTATCAGGGTGGAGAGGGTGGGTTGAAACTGCACGGGTGACTGGGTGGTTTTCCACAGTCGCCCCCGCCTGAACCACGGACCGCTCCAGCCCGGCTTGCTTCACAACGCAGCTCCACGCTGGGGCTCCAGCCCGGCTTGCTTCACAATGCAGCTCCACGCTGGGGCAAGGGCTGCTGCAGTGCGGCCGCAGGGTGGCCGAGGTCAAGGGAGAGCTAGGCTGTGAGGGACAAAGGAGGCTCAGATCCCCCAGTGGTATCTGAGTGTGTGTGTGTTGAGGGAGGGGCAGCCATTATTTCCACAGGCAGCTCAGCAGAAGCAGAAGCATCTGGATCCCACAGCCCAGGCCGCCCGCCACGCTGAGCGCCCGCACAAGCCCTTGTTGCTCCAGCACTGCTCCCGTCTGGGGTGGGCTGCTAGTTCTGGCAGCGGGCAGAGCGGACGCTTACAAGGAAAGAGCCAGCTTGGATCCGACCCTCAGGGCTTCCGCTTGAGCAACTTGGGACCCACCCCCACAGCCAATAAGGAAGTGACAGCCACTGGGCAGAGAAGAACCACCCCCCCCCCCACACACACACACACAAACACACACCTGGCTCTGACTCTCGCCCCTCCACCGCCAGCCCCACCTCCTACCAAGACGATAGCTGCCAGCACATCCTGAGGAAGATGGAACTTGTGTTCAGATCCCCTGGAGGAGGGCACTGGCAACCTACTCCAGTATTCTTGCCTGGAGAATTCCATGGACTGGGGAGCCTGGTGGGCTGGTACAGTCCATTGGGTCGCACAGAGTAGGACATTACTGAAGCAACTTAGCACGCACGTGTTCAGATCCAGGTCTCCCACCAAAGCCAGTGGCACATGCAGTGGGTCCAGGGGTGACTGAACACTAGGATAGCCCTTCAAGACCCCTTCATATAGGTAACTGTTTCTCCTAATTTCATAGAGACAGAGAAAGTTAAGCAAAAGGAAAAGAGAGAAATTTCTTTCAATTGAAAGGGCAAGAGAAAATCCCCTAGAAAGACAACTAATGAAACAAAGAGTAGTAAAAAGTATCCTAACTGGATTAGGGAACAGAACAGATGAAAACAGTGAGAATTTTAACAAGGAAACAGAAACTATAGAGAAATATCAGTCAGAAATAAAGAATATAACTGAAATGAAAAACACACTGGCAGGAATTAAGAGCAGACTATGTGATACAGAAGAATGAATGCATAAACCACCCAATCAGAACAGCAAAAAGAAAAATAAATTTAAAAAATGAGGACAGTCTGAGACAGCATCAAGTGTACCAATATTCACATTATAATGGTCCCCGAAAGAAATGCGGGAAAGGGTTTGAAATGTATTTGATGAAATAATGGCTGAAAAATTCCCCAAACTGAAGAAGGAAACAGATATCCAGGTACAGAAAGCACAGAAGGTTCCAAACAAGATGGTCCCAAATAGACCCACACCAAGACATATAATAAATAAAATGGCGAAAGTAAAAAGATAAAGAGAGAGTTCCACAGGCAGCAAGAAAATAAACAGAATCATGTACAAGAGAAACCCTAAAGGTTATAAGCTGATTTTTCAGGAGAAACTTCACAAGCCAGAGGGAGTGGAACGATATATTTAAAGTGTTGAAGGGAAAATGCTGCAACCAAGTATACTCTACCTAGCAAGATGAGCATTTGGAATAGAAGGAGAGACTTCCCTAGTGGTCCAGTGGCTAAGACTCCACACTCCCAATGCAGGGGGCCCCAGGTTCAATCCCTGGTCAGGGAACTAGATTCTGCATGCCACAGCTAAGACCCAGTGCAGCAAAATAAATAAATAATAAAATAGAATAGAAGGAGAGATAAAGATTTCTCAAGTGAGCAAAAGCGAATATCGTTCATCAATGCTAAACCTACCTGACAAGAAATTAAGGGGTCTTATGTATGTGGAAACCATAAATCAATCACAAGTGTTTAACAAAACAGAAACCAACTCACAGTATAGAGAGCAAACTAGTGGTTACCAGTGGGGAGAGGGAAAGGTGGAGGGGTGAGATAGAAATAAGGGGATGCTACTTATAAAAGCTGGAATCAAGATTGCCGGGAGAAGTATCAATAACACCACCCGTATGGCAGAAAGGGAAGAACTAAAGAGCCTCTTGATGAAAGTGAAAGAGGAGAGTGAAAAAGTTGGCTTAAAGCTCAACATTCAGAAAACGAAGATCATGGCATCTGGTCCCATCACTTCATGGGAAATAGATGGGGAAACAGTGGAAACAGTGTCAGACTTTATTTTAGGGGGCTCCAAAATCACTGCAGATGGTGACTGCAGCCATGAAATTAAAAGATGCTTACCTCTTGGAAGGAAAGTTATGACCAACCTAGACAGCATATTGAAAAGCAGAGACATTACTTTGCCAAAAAAGATCCATCTAGTCAAGGCTATGGTTTTTCCAGTAGTCATGTATGGATGTGAGAGTTGGACTATATAGAAAGCTGAGCACTGAAGAATCGATGCTTTTGAACTGTGGTGTTGGAGAAGACTCTTGAGAGTCCCTTGGACTGCAAGGAGATCCAACCAGTCCATCCTAAAGGAAGTCAGCCCTGGGTGTTCATTGGAAGAACTGATGTTGAAGCTGAAATTCCAATATTTTGGCCACCTGATGCGAAGAGTTGACTCATTTGAAAAGACCCTGATGTTGGGAAAGATTGAAGGCAGGAGGAGAAGGGGATTACAGAGGATGGGATGGTTAGATGGCATCACCGACTCAGTGGGCATGAGTTTGGGTAAACTCCGGGAGTTGGTGATGGACAGGGAGGCCTGGCATGCTGTGGTTCATGGGGTCACAAAGAGTTGGACACAACTGAGCAACTGAGCTGAACTGAACATATAAAATAAACAATCAACAAGGATGTATTATGCAGCACAGGGAAATATAGCCATTATTTTGTAACAACTTTAAATTGAGTATAATAAATAAAAATAATGAATGACTGTGCTGTACATCTGAAACTATACAATACTGTAAATCAAGTATACTTCAATAAAAATAAATAAATAGAGAGATGAATGGAAAAAGAAAGAGGGATTAGGGTTGCGTGTATGCTAAGTCGCTTCAGTCATGTCCAACTCTTCGTGAGCCTAAGGACTGTAGCCTGCCAGACTCCTCTGTCCAAATGATTCTCCAGGCAAGAATACTGCGGTGGGTTGTCATTCCCTCCTACAAAGGATCTTCCTGACCCAGGGATCAAATCAGAGTTCCCTGCATTGCACACAGATACCGCTGAGCCATAGCAGAAGGTTATGGTTAAACCCATTGAAATCTCACCTGGGAACAGGTTGAAATGGTGCTGACAGAAACCACATATTCTGTGTTGTAAGTGAAGTGGAAAGAGAACCCCCAGCCAGCCAGCCATCTCTAATGGACATAATCTGAATCCATTTGACAGACCCAGCAACTGAGCAGGGTGGAAGGAATGATGTTCTCAAAGAAGGGTGAAAGCTAAAACATGTTTTTATTGTACAGTCTTAAAGATTTTTAAATGGCAATTAGAAATCTCAATGGGGGCTTCCCAGGTGGCTCAGCAGTAAAGAATCCACCTGCAATGCAGGAGTCGCTGGAGACACTGGTTTGACCCCCTCATCGAGAAGATCTCCTGGAGGAGGGCATGGCAACCCACTCCAGTATTCTTGTCTGGAGACTCCCATGGACAGAGAAGCCTGATGGGCTGCAGTTTATGGGGTCTCAAAGAGTCGGACATGTCTAAAGCAACTGGGCACAACACAGCACAGAAATCTCAATAACTTTCCAAGGGTCAGCCTAAATAAAGCCGGGGATACTGGGAGCAACCAAGGATCCTTGGGGTGAGTAGTGATGACAGTATTGTGAGTTAGTATCTTTAAGTCTATGGTGTGTGTGTGTGTTTAAGAGAGAGGAACTTAATGATTTACTTTTCTTCTTTCCCAAGACTTCCTTTTCCCAGTGGGGTAAAGAACGCTGTCCTTGAACAGTAAAACAAAAGGGAGCTCTTCATTTACCAAAGTGAAAGCCAAGAGTGTCTGGGGTTTTAGGTACAGTCCTTTTTATTTGAAAAGTTAGGTATTTCTTCAAATAAGTACATATATTGTTCAACGGAGAGAAAAGATTTTTGTTGTGTAAACTTTAGTAGAATTATGATACTGGGACTGTGCTTTTACCATGGGACCTAAAAGGCAAATGCCATTCTATTTTGTAATTATTTTAAATGACCAATTCTCTGATTTTGATTTAGTTAAGCTGATTTGTAATTTATTCTGGAGTAGTGATGTGGTAGTTGCTCAGTCATGTCCAACTCTTTAAGACCCCATGTACTGTAGTCCACCAGGATCCTCTGTCCATGGAATTCTCCAGGCAAGAATGCTGGAATGGGTAGCCATTCCCTTCTCCAGGGGATCCTCCCAATCCAGGGATTGAACCTGGGTCTCCCACAATGCAAGCAGATTCTTTACCATCTGAGCCACCAGGAACTGGAGTAGAGATCATATCAAACTAGTTAAAGATGTGTTAGGAGGGATATCAGTAAGGGAGATGGCTTTCTATAGAGAATTCACTTTTCTTCTTGGAAAAGATGTTGAAAATAGAGGTCCTATTTGTAGAGAATGGGAGTGGGGAGGGAGTCATCTGGGGGATGTAATGACCATGGGCTCCTATACTTTGGATTTTGATCAGTGAAAAAATGTTGAGGCTCATACTGACTTTCCTCCACAGAGGTTTTGCTCTTATTTTCTGCCAGGTTCTTGAATGCATTGCAATCCTATGACCACATTAGATTAAATTCACTGCTGGATTTCTTTTTTACACCACACAGATAGTGAAAACTCTGGCCACAATTCCCCAAGAACTGGCTTGTGATTCACATTTTCCACCTGCATCTCAGGGGTCCACACAGACAAAGTCTATTACTTCTGCCTGATGTCTATTTCTTATTTGCTCTTACACTGAGAATGGAGTTTATGAAACCAAGTAAGACCCTATGGGGATCCTGGGCATGAAAACCTTTCTGTGTCCCCCGTTTCTTGTTTGTAGGGAATAGACTTCAGTCTCCATGACCTTCCCTGAGTTCCATAGGGCAGCTTCAAACAGCTGCTAACTAGGAAAGGAAGGCAATGCAGAAACAAGGGAAGAGCAGTCAAGAAACAATAATACAGCTCTGGGACGGAATCCTGGTCCCATCTCAAAGGATAAATATAACAGTATCTTTGAGCTCTTCTGCAAAACTAAAACCCCCAACAAATGGAAGATGTTAACCACTTGATGAAGCACTCTTCATTCCAGAGAGAAGGTCACAGTCTGATAATCCTGAAAACCACGGAAGCTCATCAGGAGACCACCTAAGCCCAGAATAAAGGAATGTAGGCCCTGCACACACCCTGACCCTTATCAGCAACCCCCCCTTGAACCATTGCTATAAAGGTCCTCACCAAATCCCCCATGTTGGAACACACAGTTTTGAGGGCATTAGCTATGTTCCCCTTTTCCTAGAAAAGCAATAAAGCTACTAGTTTCTACTTCCACCCCAAACTCTGTCTCTGAGATTCAATTTGGCACCGGTACACAGAAGCCAAGGTTTGGCATCACTTACAGCAGTGTTCTAGCTTTATTCGAAGGCATTGTAGACCTTCTCCAGAAAGGCTGCCACTGAGGCCTTCTCGACCTGTGGTTGCATAGTGTTCATCACATCAAAAAGTGGAATCTAATTTCTTGCCTCTTGAATCTAGTCTGGGCTTAGTAACTTGCTAGGACAACAGCAGATAGCAGAAGTGACATTCTGGGGCTTCCAAGACTCGCTCATAACAGCCTTGGGTCATGAGTCTTAACTCTGCCTGAGTCTTTTAGACAATTGCTCTTGAGATGCTCGCTCTTAGAATGTGACTGTCATTCTGTGAGAAGACCAAACTACCTGGAGAGATAACATGAAGATGTTTTGGTTAGCAGCCGTGGCCAAGTTCCAACCAACAGCCAGCATCCACTGCCAGCCACATGAGTGAGCCCTCCCCGGGGGAGAGCCAAACTTTCAGATGATTCCAGCCCCAGCTTCCCTCCAGGTACCACCCCAGGAAACTCCCCAAGTGAGAACTTCCCAGTGAGTCCAGTCAACCCACGGACAGAAATTAGCAGGCAGACGCTGGGGAAGAGAAAAGTAAAGGGAATTTTAATTGAGGGACATGGATAAAGACACAAATAAAATCTAGTGCTTTTTGAAAACTGTAAGCACTCTAATGTAGACTGGTGGACTTACAGGTATTTAGGGGGTCATGGGAGACCATGACAAACTTCTGAGAAGTAGTATTAATATAATAACTAAGCCTCCTGTGTGTGAGAACCGTTACTCTAGAAGTAGCTTAAAGGCTAGATCTTCAGCATAAATATAGAACCATGTTTTAAAGCTGCTGCTGCTGCTAAGTCGCTTCAGTCGTGTCTGACTCTGTGCAACCCCATAGACAGCAGCCCATAAGGCTCCCCCGTCCCTGGGATCCTCCAGGCAAGAACACTGGAGTGGGTTGCCATTTCCTTCTCCAATGCATGAAAGTGAAAAGTGAAAGTGAAGTCGCTCAGTCATGTCCGACTCATAGCGACCCCGTGGACTGCAGCCCACCAGGCTCCTCTGTCCATGGGATTTTCCAGGCAAGAGCACTGGAGTGGGGTGCCATTGCCTTCTCTGGTTCTAAAGCTAAACAGAACTTACTCTTGATTGTCTTCAATTATAAATGATTCATTCTTCTCTGCTAGAGGAGTTAAGTGCAAATTAATTTTATTAAGTTTCCCTGCAAGGAAATGGCATAAATCTATGAGCACAGGAGCCATTTACTTTGAAAAACTTGATCTTTTCAGCTATCCTCAGATTTCCTCATTCTGGCCACATTTAAACTTGTGCTTTTCAGTTGTAGCTGACTCGCCTCTTTAAAGAAAAACAAATAAACCCACACCTGCAAATTCTTATTGAGCATAATTGTAGTCTGAGATGATCATCCTTTTTTTTTTTTTAAAGCTTCATCAGTTATTTGGATGAAGCGTATTTTTAGATTCTCTTTTCAGAACCACACACATCTCCAGTTACCCTCTTTGGAAGATGTCAAATCATTTTTTATAAACAGTTCTCCATTTCAAATTTGAATATACTCCAAAATATCTCTTAAGTATTTGAGTTCTGCTACAAAGGGAAAAGTAACTCTAAAAAAGAAGTGTGCTTATAAAGAAAGAGTGTTTCAGTGAAGAGTCCCATGAGCTGGGGTCTAACATCATCTCAGACACTTTCCAGCTATGTGACCTCAGGCCAAGAACTTAGCTCTCTTGGCTTGGTTTTCTCATCTGTAACACTGGAACGATAATACTCACCCCCATCTTGCAAAGTGATCCTCATGACAAAATAAAATATGAAAACCCATGTCAAATCCTTTTGAAATCCACTAGCCTCCACAGAAATGTCAGCTATTCTATGCTACTAGATGTTATGCATAAACAGAGTTCATAGTAATCAACTTACATGTTAAATGCCTTTGAGGAGTCTGACCCTTAAACGAAGTCAGGCAGTGACTCTTTCCTTAAAGCAAATAATTAATTTGTGACGTTAGTCCCTGATTTCTGGTCTTTGAATTTTGCTATTTTGAGCATTCTGAAAATAGGGCGCACTCAAGTTCCTGCTTAAAAGATTGCAGTGATTATGCTGAGTGTAATGCAGTGCTGGACAGAGGGAGCTCTGATGTTGGCATCAGCTCATGTGATGAGCAACCAGCAAACCTCCTGGAAAGCCTCCACGTGCCCCCCAAGGGCTCCTAGAACACGACTTCGGTCCTCTTTACGTATGAAGTGATGTCACAGGAGCCTAATTTATTATGACTTAAAGCCACTCTGAGTCTCCTTAACCTCTTCTCAAATGCAGGCATCTATAAACAGCTTGTTTCATAAATATAGTTAGCCATTTCCAGAAATATGGCAATAGAGCCATAATCTCAAATGAGAAAGGTTAGACTCTCAAAGCTGCATGCTAGAAATCAAGAATGATCCAAAGCTGGTTGAATTCAGTCCTGACTATTGGTTCTTTAGGGAAGCTTGAAATGCATAACCTTAAACCAGAGGTTATGGGGTTTGTTTTGTGTTGCCTTTTTTTTTTTTTCATTTTACCACACGGCTGCACACTTTCACGAATTGGAGAAGGAAATGGCAACCCACTCCAGTGTTCTTGCCTGGAGAATCCCAGGGACAGGGGAGCCTGGTGGGCTGCCATCTCTGGGGTCACACAGAGTTGGACACGACTGAAGCAACTTAGCAGCAGCTGCACTCAGAATAGTGAGAACTAAGCTATGGGTCACATACAAGACTCAAAGCTAAGGTTCTCAAAAGCAGTTTAGTAGGGGTGTGGGGGAGTGGGGGGAAGTGGGTGGAGTTGGGGGGGATGGGGGGTGGAGGAGTTGGGAGTGGGGATGAGGAGGAAGGTTCTGGACTTGCAGTCTGGGAGACCAGCATTTGAACTGCAGCTCTGGATTCACGGGCAAGGAAGGCAATCTCTAGAACCTTTGGTTTTCTAACCTGTAAAACTGAAACTATTGAAATCTCACAGTGTTGTGAAGATGCTAATCTGTTTAACAGCAGCTAGCAACGCACTGGGTACAGAGGAGGCATTCAGTAAGTCGTGCTTATTCTAGTAGAGTGAACCTGTAGGGGAGAAAAGAGAGTTTTTAAATTAAACTGATGAAGATGGATGCAGTAAAATAAGAAATCTATTTGTTCTTTGTCCCTGGATCCTATCTTGAAAGAAAAGTGAAAGTAAAGGTTGCTCAGTCGCTTTGTGACCCCATGGACTGGATAGTCCATGGAATTCTCCAGGCCAGAATACTGGAGTGGGTAGCCTTTCCCTTTTCCAGTGGATCTTGCCAATCCAGGAATTGAACTGGGTTCTCTTGCCATTTCCTGAGCTATAGGAGTGTGTTTCTCACAAGCGTCCCTTTCAAGGACACAGAGTTTATGCTAATGAGGTGCCTTAGGGTAGGATCCGTAGATAGCCTTGGGGTGACTGGGAGCGGGGCAGAGGGGGGTCACTAGAAAGACAAAGTGATTAAGGGTTGGAACTTTCAGCACCATCCACTAGACTGGGGGATGGGGTGGGTGGGGCTACAGAGGAAACTCTGGAAATGCCCTTGAACAGTGAAAGTTGAGCATCTGGGGTGCTCATGCTGAGCACAGCAGACACGTGCTGAGACGACAGTGCACACAGCTCCATGGAGACAGACGCTCTGCACTTGGGACCCTTCTGGACCCCTCTGTACCTCTTCATCCGGCTATTCATCTGTATCATTTAATATTCTTCCTCTTTTTTTTCAAATGATTAGAAATCTGTCTCTTTTTTGTTTTTTGGCTGCCTGTCAGGCTTGTGGGATCTTAGTTACCTGACCAGGGATCAAATCTGGGCCCCTGCAGTGAAAGCTCAGAGCCTTAACCTCTCGGATGACCTGGGAATTCCCTAATAAACTCTTTGTTGTTTTTGTTTAGTCTCAAAGTCCTCTCCAACTCTTTTGCGACCCCATGGGCTGTAGCCCACCAGGCTCCTCTGCCCATGGGATTTCTCAGGCAAGAATACTGGAGTGGATTGCTATTTTCTTCTCTAAGGGATCTTCCTGACCCAGGCATTGAACCCAGGTCTCCTGCATTGACAGACGGATTCTTTACCACTGAGACATGAGAGAAACTCAAAAAACTGGTAAATATAAATAAATGCTTCTCCTAGTTTTGGGAGCCACTATGGGCTTCCCAGGTGGCACTAGTGGTAAAGAACCCACCTGCCAATGCAGGAGACATGAGAGACACAGTTTCCATCCCTGGGTCAGGAAGATCCCATGGAGTAGGGCATAGCAACCCACTGCAGTATTCTTGCCTGGAGAAGCCCATGGACAGAGGAGCCTGGTGAGCTACGGTCCACAGAGTTGAATAGAGTCAGACATAACTGAAGTGACTTAGTAACACTTTAGCTAAGTCTTTAGTTAGTCTTAGCTAACACTTTAGCAACTTAATCAAACTGAAAGAGGAGGTCAGGGGACCCTCCAATGCATAGCCAGTTGGCCAGAAACACAGGTAACAACTTGGATTTGCAATTGACATCTCACATGGGGTGGAGGAGGGCAGTCTTGAGAGACTGGGCCCTTAATCTGGGAATATGATGCTCTCTGCAGGTAGATAAAGGTTTATATAGTCAAAGCTATGGTTTTCCCAATAGTCATGTATGGATGTGAGAGTTGGACCATAAAGAAAGCTGATCGCTGAAGAATTGATGCTTTTGAACTGTGGTGTTGGAAAAGACTCTTGAGAGTCCCTTGGACTTCAAGGAGATCATCAGTCCTGGAAGGACTGATGTTGAAGCTGAAGCTCCAGCACTTTGCCCACCTGATGCGAAGAGCTGACTTATTGGAAAAGACCCTGATGCTGGGAAAGATAGAAGCCAGGAGGAGAAGGGGATGACAGAGGATGAGATGGTTGGACGGCATCACCAACTTGATGGACATGATTTTGAGCAAACTCCGGGAGATGGTGATGAAAAGGGAAGCCTGGTGTGCAGCAGTCCTTGGGGTTGCAAAGAGTTGGACACGACTGAGCGACTGAACAACAGCCAGGTAGATAGGGTTAGAACTGAGTTAACTGCTTTGTGGTATTGGAAAAACACACAGTAGAACAGATAAACAAGAAAGAGCATATACACAATTATTTAATATAACTGATACATGTCACAGGAAATGAAGGAATTGAAGACCTGGAAGAAACATTTAGACCTGAGTGTTTTATGCTAGGTTTGATAAAGAGCTAGCAGAAATATGACAGGTTAAGGAATATGAGAAGAGTGGAGTAAACTGGGAGAAACCTGGCAAGTCCTATTCAGATTCTTCTTGGAGTCCCTTTATTTTCAGAGATAAGAATGCCTCTTTCCTGTGGGTATGAGAAGGGCACCCCTAACATGAAAGTTTTGTGAAGAGTTTTCAGGGAAGAGGGGTCAAGGAAAGCATTGGAATGATCTTCCTGCTTTTGCGGTTCTTTCAAATTTTCTCAGCCCCAAATATTCAATATGCCAAGATGCCATATTTTTATATGTTGTGTCCTGAATTCCATCAAACCACAGGGTCAGAACACTTGAACTTTCATAGTATTGTAAGATAGTAATGAGAAAGGGAACCATAAAGAATCCCAGCTCAATGTGTGTGTGTGTGTGTGTGTGTGTGTGTGTGTGTGCGGTCATTTTGTAGGTCAAAAGGGAAACATTTCAAGCATTGGATGAAAGTTCCAGCCTTTGTGGTTTTTGTGAAATGCTCTGATCTAAATACCATCATCCTCTATCTATAAATCAACTTGGGCACAGTCATTTTGCAGGAATTTTAGGTTTAGGCCAATTGTGGTAGTAGTGGTAGTTTAGTCCCTAAGTCATGTCTGATGCTTTTATGAGCCCATGGACTGTAGCCTCCAGGCTCCTCTATCCATGGGATTTTCCAGGCAAGAATACTGGAGTGAGTTGCCATTTCCTCCTCCAGGGGAACTTCCTGACCCAGGGATCCAGTCTGAGTGTCTTTCATCTTCTGCATTGGCAGGTGGATTCTTTACCACTGCGCCACCTGGGAAGCCTGCAATGATCTTACACATGCAATCTGTTAAATGATTACCACTTATTTGAATGTTGAATAATCAACAATCCTCTAAGTATTCTCAGACTAATTATATAACTAATAAATCAAATATACAAATTTAATAAAGTGAATTTTTCAAATGTTTAGATATTCCAAAGCTATCTAATCTAATACTTCTAAATGTTAAATTGAAGTCACAAATATATTAGACTTGTAAACGTTTTAACACCTTAAGAGACAATATTTAAAGTATTATAATGATTAAAAATCAGTTAAGTTTATACTAAGCAAGTACTAAGATTGCTAACATTGTGAAAAAAATCCTCCTCTTCTAAAAATGTGAAAAAATCATTCTGTTAGTCTCAAAAACATACAAGCAGCTCATGCAACTCAATATCAGAAAAATAAATGACCCAGTCAAAAAATGGGCCAAAGAAGTAAACAGACGTTTCTCCAAAGAAGACATACGGATGGCTAACAAACACATGGAGAGATGCTCAACATCACTCATTATCAGAGAAATGCAAATCAAAACCACAATGAGGAACCATCTCATGCTGGTCAGAATGGCTGCTATCCAAAAGTCTACAAACAATAAATGCTGGAGAGGGTGTGGAGAAAAGGGAACCCTCTTACACTGTTGGTGGGAATGCAAACTAGTACAGCCACTATGGAGAACAGTGTGGAGATTTCCTTGAAAAACTGGAAATAGAACTGCCATATGACTCAGCAGTCCCACTGCTGGGCATACACACTGAGGAAACCAGAATTGAAAGAGACACATGTACCCCAGTGTTCATTGAAGCCCTGTTTACAATAGCCAGGACATGGGAGCAACCTAGATGTCCATCGGCAGACAAATGGATAAGAAACTTATGGTACATATACACAATGGAGTATTACTCAGCTATTAAGAAGAATGCATTTGAATCAGTTCTAATGAGGTGGATGAAACTGGAGCCTATTATACAAAGTGAAGTAAGTCAGAAAGAAAAACCGCAATACAGTAAATTAAGGCATATATATGGAACTTAGAAAGATGGTAATGATGACCCTATATGTGAGACAGCAAAAGAGACACAGATATAAAGAATAGACCTTTGGACTCTGTGGGAGAAGGCGAGGGTGGGATGATTTGAGAGAATAGCATTGAAACATGTATATTACCATATGTGAAATAGATCACCAGTCCAAGTTCAATGCATGAAAGAGGGTACTCGAAGCTGGTGTACTGGGACAACCCTGAGGGATGGGATGGGGAGGGAGGTGGGAGGGGGGTTCAGGATGGGGGACACATGTACACCAGTGCCTGATTCCTGTCAATGTATGGCAAAAAACCACCACAATATTGTAAAGTAATTAGCCTCCAATTAAAATAAATTAACTAATTAAAAAAATAATTCTACAGCTACTGAACAATGCACCTTACTATCAAGAAAAATTTCCCTCAAGTGGAACGTACATATTTACCCTTACATCCTTCCCAGCATAAGACCTTATGCATAAATGATGTCAACAGCTATTTATTCAACTGAATTTTATATTTAGAACTTTCCTCAAAGCACTGGTATTCTCTTCTCCAGTTTTACAGATGAAGAAATAGAAGCACAAACAAGTTATAGTATCTTGGATTCCAAACAGCCCCTTGCTCAACCCTCCTGCAAGCAAAGCTGCATTTCCTAGAAGTCAGAGGGTGCCTTCTTCTCTAATCTGATGGAGAGGTAAGCCATCGCCAGGCCTGCCAGAGGTCAAGTGATGCATAATAAACAGAATACACAAATAGCTCACTGGGATGTGTATGAGTTAAGGCAGCCATAACAAAATTCCACAGATTGGGTGGCTTAAACTACATTTTCTTACAGTTTTGGAAGATAGAAGTCCAAGACCAAGGTGCCATCAAGATTGGTTCCTGGTGTCAACTTTAAATTCTCAGGAGGCAATGATCCATCAAGCTGTTTATTTGGGATCAAAGAACTGCAATTCAGGGTGCACAGATTTGATTAGAAACCTAACGAGTATCCCATTAGGCAGTGATAGGGTGTTTTTAAAGACAAAAGGAAATGCTTACATAAGTTGTTTACAAAAAATTTTTATTGGTGTTGGCGCGGAATGCTTGCCTTGGCTACACAAGATTTGGTTGCTAAGGCGGTCACTAGGCAGAAGCCTGTGACTGGAGCAAGTTGCAGGTATTCTTGCAGAGTTGTTGGAATATTTGCCACTTGGCCCAGTTCAAAAGTTCGCAGTCCCGTCGAGTGAGGACATGCATCAGGCCCACCTTGATGTCCTCCCAGCTCCACTGAAAGCCCCTTAGTATAAGTGATCCCGTTTTATTTCACCTTTCACACTGGTGAGGTCTCTCTTCCTGACTTGCCAATGACTGCCTGCTCCCTGTGTCCTCACAGGGCCTTTTCTGTTTGCACAGAGTGGGAGGGAGTGGGGCGAATAGGGTGGGAAGGGGGCTCTGCTCTCTTCTTCTTATTATAAAGACACCAGTCATATCAGATTAGGGCCCACCCTTAGGACCTTAATTGCCTCCTTCAGGTCCTGTCTCCAAGTACAGTCATAGTGGCAGTAGGGCTTGAACATATGGATTTGGGTGTTGACATAGTTCATCCATAGGAGAATGCAACAGCTAACTGGAGGCCAAGCCCCCGAAGGCAACAGGACCCTCCTCAGCCCAATGGTTCTGGATGCTTCTTGATGGCAGATTCCACTCTCCTCATGGGCTGTATGAACTCAGAGCTTGGGATATGCAGTTTATTGAGTCTATGAAGACTAAGAAAGGTATTAGAAAGCTTTGTTCTTTGTATTTTTGATCTTGTGCCTAACTTTCACTCCGATTGTTGGTTGGTTTGCAAGTAAACCGAAGGGAAGAAAATACAGAGAATCCAAAGCATCATTTCTGCTGATCTTCAAAGCCAGACTCTCTCTTATGACAACTTTTTTTTTTTTGGCCTCACCACAAGGTATATGGGATCTTAGTTCCCTAACTAGAGATTGAACCCATGGCTTCTGCATTGGAAGAGCAGTGTCCTCATCACTGGACCTTCAGGGAAGTCCCATGATAACTTCTTGCAGAGGCAGCATGGCACAGTGTAAAGAGCCCTCTACCTGGAAACAGAAGTCCAGGCTCAAATCCTAACAGCCTCCTGTAACTCATAAGCCCCTCCAGGTCTGGGGCTCTGGCTCCATGCCCTCCCTCACCCTCACTCCTGACCCCTCTTCTCTCTAACTCCCTCTAGCAATGCTGGTCTCCTGCTTCTTTGCACATGAGCCCAACAAGCACGCTCCCACCTCCGGGACTTGGCAACAGCTATTTCCTCTGCCTGGAATCTCTCCATCAGGTATTCACGTGGACCACTCTCTTACTTCATTTATTGTTGTTCAGTCGCTAAATCGTGTCTGACTCTTTGCGACCCCATGGACTGCAGCACACCAGGCTTCCCTGTCCTTCACCATCTCCCAGAGTTTGCTCAAACTCATGTCCATTCAGTTGATGATGCCATCAAACCATCTCATCCTCTGCCGGCCCCCATCTCCTCCCATCCTCAATCCTTCCCAGCATCAGAGTCTTTCCCAATAAGTCAGTTCTTCACATCAGGTGGCCAAAGTACTGGAGTTTCAGCTTCAGCATCAGTCCTTCCGATGAATATTCAGGACTGATCTCCTTTAGGATGGACGGGTTTGATCTCCTTGCAGTCCAAGGGACTCTCGAGAGTCTTCTCCAGCAGCACAGTTCAAAAGCATCAATTCTTTGCCACTCAGCCTTCTTCATGTATTACTTCACTTAAATGCCAACCCTCCCCCCGAGAAAGGCTCTTCTCTTACGGCACTACCAAAACGACACCACCCACACCCTCCCCTCATGTCCGTCAGCTCTGTCCCCACACACTGCTTTATTTCTCCTTGTATTTATCAGCACCTGACACTCTCGTATATATTTATTGGTTTATGGTTTGTCTTCCCCAGTATACTATAAATTTTCCAAAGGCAGATTTCTTGTAGCCCAGGCCCAGAATATTCCCTGAAACAATGAAGACACTAAATGAATGAATGAGGCACTGAACCTGGTTCCTGTTTCCTGAGCTGGCTCTTCCTCACTTAGGTGCTGCTCTCCGGGGCCTCTGGCCTGCCCTTGGCCTCACGGAGCTCTCTCATCTCAGACCGACCTTGACCAGCATCACCCCACAGCCTCTAGGGCCATGTCAGCTTCCTGCTTTCTGCAGACAATGGGTGGCGGGCTGCCATGAGTTGTGTGAGAAGTTCCAGAAAGTCCAGATTCCCCGAAATGGTGGCTTTCCCCTGAAATGGTAGGGGGCAGAGGGGTGGATGAGGAAAAGCAGGGGGCACAGGGCCAGCTGACCTCTTAAAGGCCGGGAACAAAACTGGCAATGGCAGGCGTTGCCTTGAGAGAGGAGAGGCTGGGAGGGGTTTGCGAAAGACAAAGCACAAGGCAATCCATTGTCCTGTCCATCTGTGCCCAAGATAAAAGTGCCTCTGGAATAAAGGGAGAAGACAGCAGATGAAGCAAAAGTGCCTGAATGAGCCCCAGGATCAGTGCAAAAAAGAGGAGCCTGGAAGCTCTGTGAGAGAAGCCCTGCTCACCACTCTCTCCCAGGTCCCAGGGCAATTCCTGGCACATCACACGGACTCCATCAACTTGTAGTCTGCCGGAAGATTTGTTTAGAGGGCACCTGGTAGGTATGTGTGAGATGAGACCTATCAAAGGTGGCACATGGCAAACACACTGAAGATGGACAGTGTCCAAATGAAAGAGCTCCTTAAAAGAGGCATCAGTGATGAAATGGAAAGTCAGGCAGCCGTCGGGTCCCAGCTGGGTCCCAGTGGTAATGGCCATAGGAACCAATATCTGATTCTTTGCGACCCCACGGGCTGCAGCATGCCAGGCTTCCCTATTCTTCACTATCTCCTAGAGTTTGCTCCAACTCCTGTCCATCGAGTCGGTGATGCCATCCAATCATCTCATCCTCTGTCATCACCCTCTCCTCCTGCCCTCAATCTTTCCCAGCATCAGGGTCTTTTCCAGTGAGTCAGTTCTTTGCATCAGGTGGCCAAAGGATTGGAGCTTCAGCTTTAGCATCAGTCTTTCCAATGAGTATTCAGGGTAGATTTCCTTTAGGATTAACTGGTTTGATCTCCTTGCTGTCCAAGGGACTCTCAGGAGTCTTCTCCAGCACCACAATTTGAAAGCATCAGTTCTTCAGGACTCAACCTTCTTTATGGTCCAACTCTCACATCCAAACACGACTACTGGAAAAAAACATAGCTTTGACAAAATAACCTGGGCAAGTTACTTAATTCCTTTGTGCCTTATTTTTCTGGTCTGAAAAATGGGTACAAATGCTACTCACTTTGCATCACTGTGTATGCAAGAGCCCAGCATGGCCCTGGCATGCAAAGGGCAGTCTACTGAAAGCAGAGGAGAGAGGAGAGGGTAAGAAGGGCTTAAGTGGAGAGGTGGGGCTGGACAGGGAGAGGGCCAGAAGTTGGTGGAGAGGATTCAGGCTGAGGTCCCCTCCACACACCCTCATCATGCAAACAGAGGAAAGGCCGTATGAGGACCCAGTGAGAAGGTAGCTGTCTACAAGTCAGGAAGACAGACCCCACCTGTGTGAAAGGTGAAATAAAATGAGGTTGCTTATGTCAAGGGGTTTTTCAATGGCGCTGGGAGGATATTAAGGAGGTGGGCCTGACACATGTCCTCACTAGGTGAGAAATGAGGGTTATAGAGAGGACTGACAGAGTCCAAAGGATCAAGGAGAGGGAGTTTTGTTACGGGTTGGCCAGGAGTGAGGAGGAGGGAGGTGGGGAGGAGGGGAGGAAGAGGAATCTGGCAACGGAAGTAAATGGGACCTTGACAGAGCCCCAGAACACCGCCAGGCACACCACAGCTGAAGCCCGGCTCCACTGGCTGGTGTTTGCCGTCGCAGAAGGCAGCCCGGGAACCCTCGTGCCCACCTGGGCAGACCCACGATTGGGGCCCACGGAAGTCACAGAGGTCTCAGCAGGTCTCAGAAGTTCATTAACACAGGACTTCTCAGGCTGGGATGCCTGCTGGGGAGGAGATGGAAACACAGTGAATCAATCTCATCCTTCAGAGCAGGAAGGAAATGAAACATTTTGGAAGTCGTTGAAAGGCAGATTTTATGTTAATTGGAATTAAATGTTTGGTTAACCAGTTGCTCTCTGACTTGTTTTTTTAAATTGAAGAAGGGTCACAAAGAAGCGACACACTGAAGCAACTTAGCATGCACGCACACAGTTGACTTACTGTGCTGGAAATGTATTCTTGCTGCTCATCTATTAATATTTTATACGTAGTGGTTCTGTATCTCTTAATTCCATGCTTCTGATTTTTCTCTCCTCACCTGCCTCTTCCTTTCGGCAACCACTAGCTTGTTTTCTGAATCTGTGCCTCTGTTCCTGTTTGCATGTTTATTTACCTAATATCTTTTAGATTTCACATATAAGTGATAAACAGCAAACACTGTCTGATTTATTTCACCAAACATAATATTCTGTAGACCCATTTATGGTGCTCCAAATGGCAGTATTTCATTCTTTTTATGGCTGAGTAATATTCCAGCACACACACACACACACACACACACACACTACATCTTTTTAATCCAATCATCTGTCAGTGGGCCCTTTATTGCTTCCATGCCTTGGCTATTATAAATAGTGCTGCTTTAAACACTGAGATGTTTGTATCTTTTGGAATGACATTACTGTTCTCATTTTTGTCCTGATATATACCCAGGAGTAGAACTGCTGAGTCATATGGTAGTTTCATTTTTAGCATTTGTCCTTTTCTGTCTGACTTATTTCACTAAACTTAATATTCTCTAGGTCCAAACACTTAGGTGCAAATGGCAGAATTTCTTTCTTTTTTATGACTTCTGGATTTTGTAAGTTCAAGATAGATATCATCTTGGCACTCACTGGGAGCACTGTTGAATTCAGGCTTATTCCAACTGTGCAGGATCTGAGTCATTTCACCCACGACTTAATTTTTCATCAGGCTCTTTGCATGCTGAGTGAAAACTCTCATAACCCTTGTGTCAGACACTTTCTCCAAGGACCAGCTTACCTCCTGTGAACAGTGTCCTGTGTTACATGCTGGAGCAGTCACCCCAAATTGGGATGAACTCTTTTGGGGAAGGTCAACTACAAATTGGCACTTGCCGAGAGCATTTGCTGGTGACTGAACGATAGCAACAAGGGCACTTGCCACCTGCCTCTGCGGAGACTGAGCCCTGAGCTGCTGCTGTTGACCTTTAACACCCCTGAGGGAGTTCAGGGCGGAGTGAGGCACTCTGTGCACCAGGGGATCTGGAGGGGCAGGTCTTTAGGTAGTTAAATATTTTCAGGCACTGATTTCATGATCCTAATCTGTGCATGTCTTCACATCTAGAAAAACGCTAAATCCCCGCATGATGCCATCAGATCCTCGTGACTGGCAGAAAAGCTCTTGTAAAGTAAGTGCTTGACTACACTGAACACCCCTTTCACCAAAATCTTATATATTGACCTTTCCCTACTACCTCTTTGGAGCAGGCTCTCAGAACTGAGGTGCTATCTCCCAGGTTGCAGTCCTCATTTTGCCCCAAACAAGACTTAGCTTGAAACTCTCGAGTTATGCATCCTTTTTCAGTTCACAGGACAATGTCATCACTATCACTCATGAGTACCTGGATCAAAACCATTTCCACAGAATGTGTATGTGCGTACTAACTCGCTTTGGTTGTTTGTGTCTTATAGCCCCCCAGGCTTCTCTGTCCATGGGATTCTGCAGGCAAGAATACTGGAGTGGGTTGCCATGCCCTTTTCCAGGGGACCTTCCCGATCTAGGGATGGCACCGACATCTCTTCTGTCTGCTGCATTGGCAAGCGGGTTCTTTACCACGAGCACCGCCTGGCAAGCCCTCACTAGGATGTTATTTGCATTTTTCACTCCCATCGTTTCACTAGTCTACAAGAAGTTCTTCTAGAGATTACTGACATGTGACATCACAACAGTCTGCATGTACAACATATGTGTGAACGTCAGACATTAAAGACATTTGCAAAAATGGAAAACGTCTCTCTTCTATTTTTTTATTTTGAAAATACAGTTATTTTTCATAAAAACACTTTTAAGTCAGCATGTGATGGGCTAATTGATATATATTTTTGCTTACTTTAAAAATGGATCCATATTTTTTAAATTGATATATATTGATACAGGTGAAGATGGGCTCAAAAAAGGACAGAAATGGTCTGGACCTAACAGAAGCAGAAGATATTAAGAAGAGGTGGCAAGAATACACAGAAAAACTGTACAAAAAAATCTTCATGACCCAGATAATCATGATGGTGTGATCACTCATCTAGAGCCAGACATCCTGGAATGAAGTCAAGTGGGCCTTAGAAAGCATCACTACGAACAAAGCTCGTGGAGGTGATGGAATTCCAGTTGAGCTATTTCAAATCCTGAAAGATGATGCTGTGAAAGTGCTGCACTCAATATGCCAGCAAATTTGGAAAACTCAGCAGTGGCCACAGGACTGGAAAAGGTCAGTTTTCATTCCAATCCCAAAGAAAGGCAATGCCAAAGAATGCTCAAACTACTGCACAATTGCACTCATCTCACATGCTAGTAAAGTAATGCTCAAAATTCTCCAAGCCAGGCTTCAGCAATACGTGAACCGTGAACTTCCTGATGTTCAAGTTGGTTTTAGAAAAGGCAGAGGAACCAGAGATCAAATTGCCAACATCTGCTGGATCATGGAAAAAGCAAGAGAGTTCCAGAAAAACATCTATTTCTGCTTTATTGACTATGCCAAAGCCTTTGACTGTGTGGATCACGAGAAACTGTGGAAAATTCTGAAAGAGATGGGAATACCAGACCACCTGACCTGCCTCTTGAGAAATCTGTATGCAGGTCAGGTCAGTTAGAACTGGACATGGAACAACAGACTGGTTCCAAATAGGAAAAGGAGTACGTCAAGGCTGTATATTGTCACCCTGCTTATTTAACTTCTATGCAGAGTACATCATGAGAAACGCTGGGCTGGAAGAAGCACAAGCTGGAATCAAGATTGCCGGGAGAAATACCAATAACCTCAGATATGCAGATGACACCACCCTTATGGCAGAAAGCGAAGAGGAACTAAAAAGCCTCTTGATGAAAGTGAAAGAGGAGAGTGAAAAAGTTGGCTTAAAGCTCAACATTCAGAAAACGAAGATCATGGCATCTGGTCCCATCACTTCATGGGAAATAGATGAGGAAACAGTGGAAACTGTGTCAGACTTTATTTTTGGGGCTCCAAAATCACTGCAGATGGTGACTGCAGCCATGAAATTAAAAGACGCTTACTCTTTGGAAGAAAAGTTATGACCAACCTAGATAGCATATTAAAAAGCAGAGACATTACTTTGCCAACAAAGGTCCGTCTAGTCAAGGCTATGGTTTTTCCAGTGGTCATGTATGGATGTGAGGGTTGGACTGTGAAGAAAGCTGAGCACCGAAGAATTGATGCTTTTGAACTGTGGCGTTGGAGAAGACTCTTGAGAGTCCCCTGGACTGCAAGGAGATCCAACCAGTCCATTCTGAAGGAGATCAGCCCTGGGATTTCTTTGGAAGGACTGATGCTAAAGCTGAAACTCCAGTACTTTGGCCACCTCATGTGAAGAGTTGACTCATTGGAAAAGATTCTGATGGTGAGAGGGATTGGGGGCAGGAGGAGAAGGGGACGATAGAGGATGAGATGGCTGGAGGGCATCACTGACTCGATGGATGTGAGTCTGAGTGAACTCCAGGAGTTGGTGATGGACAGGGAGGCCTGGCGTGCTGGGATTCATGGGGTCGCAAACAGTGGGACACAACTGAGCGACTGAAATGAACTGAACTGATACATGTTTTGGGTTCCTCTTTTTTTAATATTTGTTTTACAATTTTTCTTGCTAAATTAATATTTTTTCCTAATGAAATAGATATTTTAATGAGAAATTTAATTAAAAAGTGAATCTTAGTTTTTAATGTAGTAAATATGATAGAAGCCTGGCATGCTGCAGCTCATGGGGTCACAAAGAGTTGGACACAACTTAGCAAATGAACAACAACAAAATATTATAGAACCCACATAAAGGAAAGGTCTTTGAGGAAATTCCGTGGCTGTCCAGTGGTTACATCCAGCGTTTTCACTGCCATTCACCTGGGTTTGATCCCTGGTTAGGGAACTAAGATGCCTGCCAGCCTCACAGCACGGCAAAAAAAAAAGAAAGAAAGAAAGAAAGAAAGAAAGCTCTTTGAGTGTTCGATAACTTTTTAAGACTATAAAGAGGTCATAAGACCAAAATGATGGCAAACTGAGCGAGAGTGTGTACTTACTTCTGTGCCTGCTCTTTAGTCTTCAGAACAGACCTGCAAGATAAAGCCTTTGCTCTCCAGCTTACAGAAGACACAAAAGAGGTTCAGAGAAAACCCTCACTTCTAACGAGAGGCAGATCTGGGATTGGACATGCACGCGTTCTCTATGCCACCCACTTTTCTGCAGTATCTGCTGACATCCATTGTGGCAAAAGGAAGTCTTATGGAAGAGAAAGAAACCCACAACGTTTAGCAATTTTGCAAGAGGCAAACTTCACTCTCAAGAGATTTCTGAAAAATATGTTGTGTGTTATTTTTTCTCAAGAGAAAGAAACAAACTTAGTTCAAAGTGACCTCTCTTCACCCTTGACTGGGCACTCGTTGCGTCTGAACTGGGCAGGGTCCTGTGATTGAGACGTGAGCTCACCGTGTCTGCACAGCGCCCTCTGGCGGCCCGCCTCCTCTCCAGCACCGCTTGGTGTCATGCAGCGGCCTTAGACCCAGGTTCCCGCTTCCGGCGAGAGCCCACAGGGACCCCTGGAATCTTCCAAGGGATGGGAATTTTTCCAGTAGCAACCAGACTTTCATACGAATATGAAAGGCAGCCTTCAGCATTGAACCCCGCCCTTGGGGCCGCTCCTGGTTTGCAGGTCCATTTTTCTGCCCGTTTTCCACATCCAGAGCTCAGAACACCCACAGAGGACGGCCTTCTCTCTAGTGACTTGAGGGGGAAGCCTGGCATAAGCTCTGGGCCCCCACAAACCTACGTTTGAATCCAGGCCCTCCGACCTGTAGCTTGGCAAGTTACTTAATCTCTCCGAGCCCTACGCTTCTCATTTTAAAAATGGAGATGTTAATATTTCCCTTGCAGTGTTGTGAGCCTGAAGGGGGACAGTTCAGATGTGCTTGACAAGGGGGTGAAAACTGCTGATCTCGGGCTCCCTACTTCTGCTCTGGGCTGACAGGGAAGCTGACCTTGAGTTCCATGAAACTTCAGCACACCCTGGTGGCCCTGTGGTCTCGGCGGTAGATTCAGCTCCCACCAGTGGCAGGGATTTGTGTAGCTCTCAGGATATAAAGTGAAATAAGCTAGGTTTAACGCAGTACCTTCTAATCTTTTCACAAACATCACACAGCTCATTCTTCTCTTAAAAGACTTTTTTTAAAAAAAGTTTTGTTTTGTTTTTTAGCGACGCTATTTGGCTTGCAAGATCTTAGTTCCCTGACCAGGGATCAGACCTGTGCCCCCTGCAATGGAAGTGTGGAATCCTAAGCACTGCACCACCAGGGAACTCCCAAGATTTTAGTTTATTCTTCAAAGTTTTTTTTTTTTTTTTAATGTGAACCATTTTTCAAGTCTTTATCGAATTTGTTGCAATATTCCTTTTGGTTTTTTTTTGGCCAGGAGGCAGATGCGATCTTCGCTCCCCACACCGCTTGCACTGGAAGATGAAGTCTTAACCTCTGGACTTCCAGGGAAGTTCTGATAGCTTACGGTGAACGATGTTGGATTCATGATCTCCGAAGAAGATTTAGCTTCAGGACCAGAGACCAGACCTGACCACTCGGGGCTCCTGTGTGGGAAAAGCTTCGTTACAGTGAAAAGGGACAGAGAACGCTTCTGACACAGACGTCAGAGGGCGGAGAGTGCCTCACCCGCTAGTCTTAGCAAGAGAGCTATATACTTTTTAAATTAGTTATTAAAATAAACAACAGACTGGTTCCAAATAGGGAAAGGAGTACGTCAAGGCTGTATATTGTCACCCTGCTTATTTAACTTCTATGCAGAGTACATCATGAGAAACGCTGGGCTGGATGAAGCACATGCTGGAATCAAGATTGCTGGGAGAAACATCAATAACCTCAGATATGCAGATGACACCACCCTTATGGCAGAAAGCGAAGAACTAAAGAGCCTCTTGATGAAAGTGAAAGAGGAGAGTGAAAAAGTTGGCTTAAAGCTCAACATTCAGAAAATTAAGATCATGGCATCCAGTCCTATCACTTCCTGGCAAATAGATGGGGAAACAGTGGAAGTAGTGACAGACTGTTTTGGGGGGGCTCCAAAATCACTGCAGTTGGTGATTGCAGCCATGAAATTAAAAGACGCTTACTCCTTGGGAGAACAGTTATGACCAACCTAGGCAGCATATTAAAAAAGCAGAGACATTACTTTGCCAACAAAGGTCTGTCTAGTCAAGGCTGTGGTTTTTCCAGTAAGTCATGTATGGATGTGAGAGCTGGACTATAAAGAAAGCTGAGTGCTGAAGAATTGATGCTTTTGAACTGTGGTGTTGGAGAAGACTTGAGAGTCCCTTAGACTTTAAGGAGATCCAACCAGTCCATCCTAAAGGAAATCAGCCCTGAATAGTCATTGGTAGGACTGATGCTGAAGCTGAAACTCCAATACTTTGGTCACCTGATTCGAAGAACTGACTCATTGGAAAAGACCCTGATGCTGGGAAAGATTGAAGGCAGGAGGTGAAGGGGACGACAGAGGATGAGATGGTTGGATGGCATCATCGACTCAATGGACATGAGTTTGAGTAAACTCCAGGAGTTGGTGATGGACAGGGAGGCCTGATGTGCTGCAGTCCATGGGGTCACAAAGAGTCAGACACAACTGAGCAACTGAACTCAACTGAACTGAACCAGACCCACTCCCATAATATACATTTTAAGACAACAGGAAGGAGAAACTGTCCTCAAGCAGGACACATTGTTGTTATATAATCCTTATACAGAGTTTAAGCTGAGTTGTGTTGTTGTGAAATCATTAGGTTTAAAGAAAAAAACATTTTCTGTGACTAAGACTAAGGAATGTAGAGGGTAAAAAAAGATATTTGTCCTTTCGTCCTCCTTGAGAATTCCAGACCCCTCTTTCCTCCTCAGAGACCCCAGACTTATCAATCTACCTAGAAATTGACTGTCTCAGTCCCAAGATTTAATTTTTAAAAGCAGTTTTAGGGTTCACAGCAAATACTGAGCAGAAGGCCCAGATATATCCTATATACTTCCTTTTCCCAGGTATCCACGGCCTCCTCCGCCATCAACATCTCCCACCAGATGGTACATTTGTTACAACTGATGAACCTACATAGACACATCATGACCATCCCCAATTAGCTTACCTGTGGGTTCACTCGGTGCTGTACCCCTGTAGCTTCTGACAAATATACGCAAGCGAAATGCACGTGTGCTAAACTGAAAGCAGGAGTTGGAGGGAGAGAAATAGGAAGCTGCTGGCTTGGAAGATGGAGGAGGGGGCCATTCGCCAGGAATGTCAGTGGCTTCTAGAAGCTGGAAAAGGCAAGGAAGTGGATTCTCCCCTAGAATCTCCAAAAGAAAGACAGCCCTGCCGACACCTTTGATTTTAGCCCAGTGGGACCCATTTAGGACTTCTGATCTATGGACACGAAAGAGAACAAAAGTGAAAACAGTTTGAAGCCCCCAGGTTCCTGGTAATTTGTTACAGCAGCAAGGGGACATAAATACTGGAAGGGGGATACGCTTTGGGGGATCAGAATACTTTTAGTTGGTGGAAAGTGAGAACCCACTCACCCAGTGGTCAGAAGCAAGAGTCCTGCTGGTTTGACCCTCAGGCCTCACTTCATTATCATCATTACCATTCTCTTCAAAACTTGGATAGTTTTGCATTTCAGCCATCCTCCAAATAATCCCCCAAATTGAAATGTTTGTTTCCCTTATGTGAAGGATTATTTATCGAATTAGCTTGTTGAAGTAATTATTCTCGCTCATCAAATTGAATTTAATTAATTTTCATATTTCAAGGGCCTGATGGCTGCTAACTGTATCCACTTGGCCGATCGCTCCATAAAACAATCTGTGTTTTCCCCCATTGCACTTCTTTGCATCCTCAAAGACTATTCACTTCTCTGGAGTAAAACTGTGAGGAATGCCAGGCCAGACGAGCAAATTCTCTAGAGGGAAGAGAATCCGCTAGTAAAACACAGCCCAAGGGTTTGTGGCAAACTGATGAACACTAAGCACATTGCTATGGCAGATGGAAGAAGGCAGAAGAGAGAGGGTGTTTTTCCTTTAAACTCTGTGAGGATCCTGAGAAAGGGGCTGGCTTGCCGGACCCCCCACCCCCAGAGCCCCAGCATCTGCCTGCAGTCTGGGAAAGCTCTCGAATGGCTTTTTCAGAGTTGGCTTCTGGTGGCCTCATAGGAGGCCCAAGTCTACGAATGTGTTCATACCCATCCTGGCTTTTCAGATCTGTTCAGGGACGAGCTGCCTTCAGAGCTGACTGTGTCCTCAGGGCTCCATCTGAGTGTGTCTCTGGTGGCCCAGCTTTGCAGTGTCAGGCTGTATTTTTGAGTCAACATGTACAGCAGCACTTATTCCCACACCCTCGAGGGCAGTGCTAGAAAGTGCTTCAAAAGAAAAGGACAAACAAGACAGAAAAGGAGAAATACGGTATGACATCCCTTGTATGTGGAGTCTAAAAAGAAATGATGCGAATGAACTTACTTACAAAACAAAAAGAGACTCACAGACTTAGAAAATGAATTCATGGTTGCCAGGGGGGAGGGATAGTTAGGGAGTTTGGGATGGACATGTACACACTGCTATATTTAAAATAGGTAACTAACAAGGACCTACTATAGAGCACATGGAACTCTTCTCAGTGTTATGTGGCAGCCTGGATGGGTGGGGGGTTTGGGGGAGAATGGACACATGTATATGTATGACTGAGTCCCTTCACTGTTCACCTGAAACTATCACAATATTGTTATTCAGCTATCAGTTCAGTTCAGTCGCTCAGTTGTGTCCAACTCTTTGCAACCCCATGAACTGCAGCACACCAGGCTTCCCTGTGCATCACCAACTCCCGGAGTCCACCCAAACCCATATCCATTGTGTCGGTGATGCCATCCAACCATCTCATCCTCTGTTGTCCCCTTCTCCTCCTGCCCTCAATCTTTCCCAGCATCAGGGTCTTTTCAAATAAGTCAGCTCTCTGCATACCCCAATACAAAATAAAAAGTTCAAAAGAAAAGGACAACCTATTGGTGGATTTACATGATGCATAGTCAAACTGATACCATTGCTCAACTTTTTATTACACGTCTATACAGTTTGTGTGTCTATTTATATACATATACACACATTAATAGAGACAAAGCATTAAGGCAAAATTTCTTTACAACTCAGGCGAGAGTCTGCCATCAACAATCTATGACCTGTAATTAGTGGTCTGGTCAATAAAGCTATAACCATAAACAAAACATAGCTGTGCTTACCCTTCACTTTCAAATATCCACCCTCCCTGCATATAGACACAGATGTTCCTATGTTACAAAGCATGTTATTTCACTTGATCCCCACAATGATCAGGTTTGACGGTAAGGGCTTAAAGGGTAAGTGATATGCCCGAGGTTACAGAGCTCCCAAATGGTGGGACTGAAGTCAGCTAATCACTTATGTCTATCTTCTGTATGATTACACTTTGCAGAACTCAAAAATACTGAGAAGTTGTGATAGTCATAAAAAGAATGCTTATCATGGATTCTGCATATATTATGTGCCAGGCCCTGTACTGGTCACTTCTGTGTACTTCTTGTGAAATCTTTCTGCTCGCCCTTAGATGTAAGTAGTGTAATTCTTACTTTGTAGGTGAGGAATCTGAGGCTTAGAGAGGCGAATCAACAAACCCAAGGCCACACAGCTCACATCTGGTAGAGCCAGGTGTGAACTCAGTTCTGACTCCAAAGCCCACGCTCTTCCCCTTTGGCTGGGTTTCCTATTTTCCCTTTAGTACCAATTTAAATCAGTGCTTCCACCTTTTGTAACAGTATTTGCATTTTGCAACATCTCCAGTTAAGGAATGGGAAGACTTGTTTCTTTGGTTTGGGTTTTAATTCCAAGTGTCTGGTAATGGAGGGGAGGGTTTTGGAGGGGGAGAGAGTCTAGGGGGTCAGCAGGCAGCCCCCTAGTGTCTCTGAAATTCACACCTCAGAGCCAGCCAGCCCAGGCTGCTGCGGGCACAGCTTCAGTTCTCCCGGAGGGTGAATAGGTTCTTCTGAAAAGTGCTGCATGTGCAACACAGCAGCCCTGAGCCCTCGAGAGAGAACTCTTGAGTCCGAGCAGCCCTGGACAGAGGAGCCTGGCGGGCTGTAGTCCATAGGGTCGCACAGAGTCAGACACGACCAAAGCAACTTAGCACAGCATACATGCACGTGGCCCTGCTCTTGAGGAGCTGTACAGCCTGGACAATTCATTTCCAAACCCTCTTGGAGACTCTGTTCCCTTTTATTGAAACGGGGATTAAATTAGATAATGTGTGTGTGTTTGGGGTGGGATGCCAGGCAAAACAGGGAAGCTATTCTTTCGTGTTCTCTTCCAGGGAGTCAAGTTTCCCTTGGCCCTTCTCTGAGCGAGCGCTCTGCACGAACCCTCAGTGCCTGCCAGGGCAGGCTAATGATCAGAGGCTTTCCCACTCTGCCTTCTGAAGGGTTTGTGCTGGTTGGTACACGTGTCATTTCTTGCAGGAGTTTCCAAACCTCATCACCGAGGAGCTGTCTCCCAAGTAAAGGCTGTTGTGTGTGTTTAGAAATGACTTTGCTCATCCGCAGAGCCCACTGGTTGGATGGCATCACCGACTCAGTGAACATGAGTTTGACCAGCAGTGTTGACCACTTAGTCCTTGTTTTCATGACTGCTGAAAGTGTCTTTTTTTTTCCTTATTAAACTTTAAATTTTGTATTGGAGTATAGCTGATTAACAATGTTATGATAGTTTCAGGTGGACACAGAGGGACTCAGGCACACATACACATGTATCCGTTCTCCCCCAAACTCCCCTCCCATCTAGGCTTCCACATAAACATTGAGCAGAGTTCCCTGTGAAGTGTCGCTTTTAAGTCCTGCATCTTTATTGAATTCATGTCTGCAAAACCAGTCTTGTGCAAACACTTGGATGTCACTTCTCATTCTGGACTTATATGGACCCCACTGGCAGAGCCATGACACCTTCTGAAAGACAGTGTTCAGATAATTCCAGAAAAGCAACAAGCTCTTTGGCACGAGTGTTAACCACTTCATATCAAATTTTCCATGGTTTCTTCGTAGTCTGTAGTCTTGGACCCAAGGTTAAGAAAGAATGAAACATGATAAAGCAACTTAGCTTTTAGAAAGTCTTATCATCGAGACATATAAGTGTGCCAAAGCTGTGTCCTGAGCCCTGGCTGTGTGCAGGACCGTGCGAGGTGAGTTGGTGTGTGTACGTAGGTCATGACCCTTATTTTCAGGGTCCTTATAGTAGACAGCTGGATGCAGACGTAATGTGCTGGATGAAGTGGGGAAAGCATACTTGGTCAGTGTTAGCAGTGTGGCCAGTGAGAGAGAAATCAGCGTTTGTGCAGGTTCAGGGACAGTATCTGGAAACTAAGAATTGTGAGGGATATGCAAGAATCTACAGGAATGAGAAAACTGAAAGGTCAACAGGGGAAGCATTTTAGGCTGAAGAAACAAAGGCACCCAAGTGAGAATTTGCCCCAGGGTGATTAAGGCATTGAGCGTGTTCTAGCCTACTTGGTCCACTTCTTTTAAAACAGTGGGAATCAAGTTTGCAAGGATTGAAGAAAGAAAGTGAAAGTGAAGTCACTCAGTCAAGTCTGACTCTGCGACCCCATGGGCTGTAGCCTACCAGACGGGATTCTCCAGGCAGGAACACTGGAGTAGGTTGCCATTTCCTTCTCCAGGAGATCTTCCCAACCCATGGATCGAACCTGGGTCTCCCGCATAGCAGGCAGACGCTTTACCATCTGAGCCACCAGGGAAGCTCTTACAAAGATTAATTGGGCTCAGTAAAAAGGAGGTTGAATTCTAAGTTGAGGAGTTTGGCTTATTCCTTTCAATAGTGAAGTCTCTGAAAGTTTTTTGAGCAGACAAATGGCATTGTGAGAGTGAAGTTTTAGGAGAGTTATACTGGTGGTGGTGTTTAGAGGGGGTTGTCATTAAGGAGAAAAGATATAAGATGGGGGAGTAGTTTGAGTACTCTTACAAAGAGCTGATAATGAAACCATAAGAACGGGAACTAGGATGACCACAGAGGGAAAGGAAATAAGGGACAAATAAATGCAAATTAGAGAGCAAGCAGATGGTAGGCTTACAGAAACAGCAAGAGAGACAATGACATCACAGGGTGAAGGCGGAAAATCTGGAACTTGTTGGTATAGCTGGCTTAAACAAGTTAAATTTGAGGTCTGATGAGACAACCCCAAGTGAAAGGTAAAAATGGCCAGCAAGTTACTGGGGATTCCAGAAAGCAATTGAGAATGAATTCCAGGCTGTAGACATGATTAGTGTGACATCCGAGTGGAGAGGATGGCTGAAGTTGAGTATTATAGTTTGTAATAAGTTTTTAAATTAGGTAGAGTGACTCCTTCCACTTTATTCTTTTTCATAATTGCTTTAGCTCTTCGAATTCTTTTGTCCTTCCATATCACTTTTAAAATAAACTTGCCTATATCTACAAAAAAAATTTTTGCTGGGATTTTGATAGGAATTGCATTAAACTTGCAAATCAGTGTGGGGAGAACTGACGTCTTTATTACATTGAGTCTTCCAAATATGAACATGGTATGTCTCTCCATTTCTTTATATCTTTCATCCTTTCTTTCATCAGTATTTTGTGGTTTTAGCATACAGGTCCTATACAAGTTTAATTTTATTGGGAAAAAAGTCCAATATAATGATTTTAAAATCATTTATACAGATGATAAGTACAAAGACAAAGGGCTTTGAAATGGAATTAGGTGTCAAAAGCAAATGTTATGTATTTATCTTTTCTCTCCAAAGTAGCAAGAAAGAAGGGAAAGAAGTGAGAGTTGACGAGGGTTAAGGCCCAACAGCAAAGGGCTCTAGGGAGCCAGAGATTCCACAGGAGAAGCAAGCCCAGGGTGGGGCAAAGGGTTCCCTGAGGCAGATGTGCAGACGCACCCCCAGGTGGCCTCTACCTATTTCATACATAGTGCTCTCGAGGAGCACTCAGGGCCGCCACCAGCTGAGGGTGAGACATGGAAGCCTGGGATCTCACAAGCAGGAAACACAGGATCCCTTTTACTGAGAAGGCCCTATATGAGATTCCCAGCTTCCCATCCAACTATGGGAAGGTAGTGTATATGTACTGAAATCACTCAGTGGCCGGGGGACTCAATCCTAGAATGTACACTGTGGCAACCTGCTCTGATGTCATATCCACTGTATTCATGTCTTTTTCTTAACAGCTCAGTATTTCTTCTTATTGCCAATAGTTGTGGCTGTAAACTTACCCTTAATGTTTCCCAGCTGCAGAGCCACTAGGACACATCCTCCAGGTAAGTCTACTGTGGTCCCTACTGCAGGCAGAGGAGCTAACGTCGGGAAAAGTCATGTTATCCCTTACACCCTTGCGAAGATAAAAGTAAAACTGAGCTCAAGCATTGAGAGTTTTTGCCTTAAAAATCTCATCTCCTCCATGGTAAAACAGAGAGAACTAGAGTACTAGAATTCAGAAAAACAAAGATGAAAATGCAATATCCATGAAGAAAACAGAAAATCAAATTGTATTATCCCCTGAAAGAAACAGAATTTTGTTTTTAAAGGCAAATATGGACTTTCTGGAGCAGGATATAATTTTTGGCCCTTTTGTCACAAACAAATCACTAAAAAGCAATAGCATTTTATTATTGCACAGAGCAGTTCTCGAAGAGAAGGAAGTGATGGGTGTGCCGTGTCATGTCAGGCTTCTGTTCAGGCTTATGGAAGATGCTGAAAACACCAAGGTAGGCATCTATCCAAACTCTGTGCAGAAATTCACAAATAAACGGAGCAGACTCCAAGACAGAAAGTGTAAAATAGCACACCATGGGACACTGGTCTCCAGCGTTGTGTAAGTTACAAATTCTAATATAAAGCTATCCGGCATAAATGTACTCAGGATTGCTTGAGAGGGTTCAGAACTAATGCTGGAAGAGAAAATGGGCACCGTATAAGTAGAGGAGTCCCCAGCTGGGCATTTGGAAGGGGGCCCTAGAGAAGGTGAGAGCGTGGTTTTGTGGGGTAGGAGGGATGAGCTGGGAGCCTGTGTGAGCAGGCTCTTTCCTACTTCGTGTGGGCTTTCTTGAACAGGGGCAGTCATGGTGAGGAACGGCACTCCAGAATGAACAGGGCGAACCTCCACATGAGGGAATTTTTAAAAATATTAATTAATTAATTAATTTAGGCTGTGCTGGGTCTTTTTTTTTCCTTCTTCAAGGTTTCCCCTAGATTTTCTGGATTTATTTACACGTTGTCTTAATCCTTTGTCCTTTCCCTCTTTATTTAAATCTTTACTTCGTCTGGAATTAATTTCATTTTAGATATGGCACACTGTCAATATTTTCTGCAAAACAAGGAACTATAACTGTAACTATCTTATTAACTAAAGTGGTATTTAGAAAATTGGTTTAAGTTCTCAACTCTTTTCTCTACCTGTAGCGTGGTTAGCTGCTGTGCAAGGGCTTTCTCTAGCTGCGGCGAGCAGGGGTTACTCTCTAGTTGAAGCACAAGGGCGGTGCTTTCTCTTTCTTTTCTCTTTCTCTTTCTTTGCGGTGGTTTCTCTTGTTGTGGAGCACAGGCTCTGGAGCACACGGGCTTCATAGCTATGGCACGTGGGCCCAGTAGTGTGGCACATGGGCTTAGATGCTCTGAGGCATGTGGGATCATCCCGGACCAGGAATAGAACCGGTGTCCCCTAAATTGCAAGGCAGATTCTTAACCACTGGACCACCAGGGAAGCCTGACACAAGGGAATTAAGTGATGATTTGATCAAGGTTAGAGGGACCACGGGAAGTAGTCAGAAAAGGGAACAGTAGCAAAGGTTCAGTAGTCTCCGTGCTTCCACTGCAGGGGGCGTGGGTTTGATCCCTGGTCGGAGAACTGAGATCCTGCATGCCACACAGTGCGGCCCGCCATCCCTTCCCCAAAAGAGACTCAATAGTGCTTACTCTGGGCCAGGCACTGGTCTCGGGACAGTTTACAGATGAAGAAAGTAAGGCATGAAGAGGTTAAGTAAATTGTCTAAGATTACTCAACCGGCAGAACTTAAGTCACTGCTCTTAACCACCACATTATGAAAGTGGTTTAAAAAGGTTCTAAATATGAGTCACAAATAGAAAAGTTGGTGCCAAGTCCTCCCTATTTCATAGCCAGTTGCCATAACAAATTCCCCTGTTTGGGACTTAAAGACATGGCCCCTTGTCACTGCCATTAAGACTGGAAGATTTCCATTGCTGCTACAAAGACTTAAAGAAAATGCAATCACTGAGGGAGAAATTTTCCATGAGGAGAGAAAGAGCCAGAGAGGGAAGATTTGGTTAAGAGACACAGAAAAATATGGAAAAACAAACAAACACGGATCTGGGATTCATTCAACCTCAATCAAAGGGTTCAGTCTGAAATGTCTAACAAAAAGGTCAAAAGTGTCACCAGAGTGAAATGACCCCACTAGGCAGCTAGTAAACAGAAGAGAGAAACTGATTAAGCTATAGCCCAATCACCGTGTGAAGCAAAATCTGGTTGACTGAATACACTGCATACCTGTAAATGACCTTCTTCATGATTTACTCATAATTTGGCAAAGTGGCTTTGCCCAAGAAGCATCCAAGTAACAGCTAGTCATACTGAAAGCCACTAGGGGGCAGCTCAGTTCAGTCGCTCAGTCATGTCCGACTCTGCGACCCCATGGACCGCAGCACACCAGGCCTCCCTGTCCATCACCAACTCCTGGAGTTTACTCAAACTCATGTCCATCAGGTCAGAGATGCCATCCAACCATCTCATCCTCTGTCATCCCCTTCTCCTCCTGCCCTCAGTCTTTCCCAGCATCAGGGTCTTTTCAAATGAGTCAGTTCTTCAGGTGGCCAAAGTACTGAAGTTTCAGCTTCAACATCAGTCCTTCCAATGAATATTCAGGTTTGATCTCCTTTAGGATGGACTGGTTGGATCTCCTTGCAGTCCAAGGGACTCTCAAGAGTCTTCTGCAGCACCACAGTTCAAAAACATCAATTCTTTGATGCTCAGCTTTCTTTATGGTCCAACTCTCACATCCATACATGACTACTGGAAAAACCATAGCTTTGACTAGACAGACCTTCGTTGGCAAAGTAATGTCTCTGCTTTTTAATATGCTGTCTAGGTTGCCCATAGCTTTTCTTCCAAGGAGTAAGCGTCATTTAAGGGGGCAGTACCATGGAGAAAACAGTGGGAAGGGTGGCCTCCCAAGGTCTCACCTGTTAGAGAAGAGCATGTAGTTGGTTCTCAGCATCCGTGGAAGGTACTAGCAGTGCGCAGCAAGGAGCCTTCTCTTCCATCACAGTCATTTCCTTCTTCTCTGCAATTATGTTTAATAGCAAAACAAGGGACTTCCCTGAGGGTCCAAGAGTCTGCCTTCCAATGCTGGAGGCTCAAGTTCAAACCCTGGTTGGGAAATTAAGATCCTACAAGTCCCATGGTGTGGCCCAAAATTTTAAAAATAAATAATAGGGAAAACAAGACCCATCCTTTCAAACTTTGGCTTTGAGGTTGATCCAGGGTGTAACGTGGGGCACTACGCTGTCTTAGCCACATGACATGGGGTCAGTCCTCCAGACCCACCATGGCCGAACCTAGCACTTTATCACAGAGCATCTTTATCAGGCCTCTCAGAGCTTCTGCTGAGGCTCAGGACAGCAGTCACACCTCTGTTTCAGGCCACAAGGGGGAAGAGAAGGCTTCTTTCTTTCCTCTCTCTCTCAGAGCTTTTGCTCTGCAAAGCAGTGTTCCTTTCAGAATGAAGTTGCCAGCATCCTGCCAGACATAGGTAACAAAAGTCAGCACCCATAGGAGCCAACTCCTGGGTCCCTTTCTGAAACTCTCCAATTATAAGAGTTCTCCCAGTGCTCAGCTCCCACCTGGGACCTCTGGTCACTTGTGTTGGCTTCTTATTTTGTCTGAAATGTCCTTCTCTAATTCCCTCCTTTCTTGGGCCTGCCTAATTCCCATTCATCCAGTAAGAATTACCTTGGTCACCTCCTCTAGGAAGTCTATCCTGACTGCCTCCAGGTTACATGGTAAACTACTCAAATATATGGCCCCCAGCATCCTGTGCTAAGCTCATCACAGCATTTATCAAGCTATAAAGCATTTTCTCTTTTCTCCCACTAGACTGTAAGCTTCATCAGGGAAGGGTGTGTGTCTGGATCATTGTGAATAACCAACATTCAAGAGAAGAAACATTTAGGGTCTTGACAAATATTTGTGTGCATGCGTGCTCAGTTGCTAAGTCACGTCTGACTCTTTTGCAACCCCACAGACTGTAGCCCACCAGGCTCCTCTGTCCATGGGATTTCCCAGGCAAGAATACTGGAGTGAGGTGTCATTTCCTTCTCCAGGGGACCTGCCCTGCCCAAGGATCAAATTCGTGTTTCCTGAATCTCCTGCTTGGCAGGCCACTGAGCCACCTGGGAAGCCCTGACAAATATTTGCAGGATGAACTGCTGTTGGAACCAGGCAGGTGCAGAAAAAAAATCATTTAGGAGTGGGATGGTCAAGAGCACAGGTACTGCTGTCAGACAGATCGGGGTTAGAATCCCAGTCTTGTCACTTAATGTTACACCTCCCTAAGCCTTAATTCCCTCATTTATAAAGCAACAATGACAATAAATAATAATTACTAGCTTTGTTTTTATTACAAGACCTACCTCAGGATTAAAATAAAGATCAGATGAGATGTTCTGAGTGCTTACAACAGAACTCAGCCCATTCTAAAGGCTTGACAATCCTTGGCAATACGCCCACCCCTCCCCCAATGCTGGCCTAGCCCTTCCCTTGCAGGAGTGGATTTGAAGGGAAAAAAGAAATCATTAATTTGCTTAGAAAATCCTGACATTCATATTTGAAGAAAACAACATCGGATTGTTTTTCAAAGACAGCCTCCCATCAGCCAGAAGCCGATTACTCATCTTTTAAGAAGATGAGTAAATATCTTTTGCACTGTCATCCTGGAATGAGTCACAGCGACGGAGGGTCTCGTTTCCAAGGGCGCATTTGAAGTGTGTCTCAAGAGCCCTTTGTTACAGAACTCGCCACTAGGTGGCAGCCGAGCCGGGGACCCTCGGAGAAGAGACCGGCCTGACCCTTAAGAGGGCTTGCGGAGGCCGCGGTGATGGGAAACGAATAACTGACTCATCCAGGGAGTGTTAGCCCCAAAAATGACAAGGGCTTATTTCAACAGCGTGTAAAATATACCGTCCCCGGGCCCAGAGTAGTACTATAGACCCGGGAAGCCTGAGGGTCACCTCCTCAGAAATAAAAAATTCAGGCTGTTGACAAATGAAGACCCAAGAGCTTATAAACCATTTTGGACACGTGTTATAAATTTGATCCCAAGATAATCAAGTGATACTGTGAACAGCCTTATCTTGCTGTGTGTCTTCTCTGTTTAAAAGCCTGCAATGACCCTGTGGGGGTTTCTTAACCAGAGGTGGGAGGGTGGAAGCTGGAGTCTGATGTCAGGATCTCCAGGGGAGCAACCCTGGTTTGAGAAAGAATATCCAATATGCCTGTTTTTCTCTTTTCTTTCCTTTTTCTTTTTGACCGCTTCACAAGGTGTGTGGGATCTGTTCCCCAACCAGGGATGGAACCTGGCCCCTCTGCATTGGAAGGCGAAGTCTTAACCACTGGACCACCAGGGAGGTCCATGCCTACTTTCTTCATAATACAGACACAGGAAGCAAAGCCTTGAGGGGGTCTATCTAGTGGCTGTATGCAAAGGATAAAGTGAAAAAGCGTTGACAGGGCATGACATTTTTTTTAAATGCTATCAGAAACATGGACTCAGTATTAACAACAATAATGATAATGAACATTTATGAAGTATTTAATATGCACAGTTGACTTCCTGTAGCATTGACAGATTTGCTCTCCCTGCAGTCCAAGGACTCTCAAGAGGCTTCTCCAGCCCCACAGAGTGAAAGCAATATATAGTAATATGTTACTATGTGTAAAGTAGATAGCTAGTGGGAAGCTGCTGTATCACACGGGGAGCTCAGCTCGGTGCTTTGTGATGACCTAGAGGGGTGGGATGTGGGGTCGGAGGGAGGGAGGCTCAAGGGGGAGGGGACATATGCATACTTCTTGCTGATTCATGTTGTACAACAGAAACCAACACAACATTGTGAAGCAACTATACTCCAATAAAAAAAACAAAATTTAAAAATAAGGCATTGCTTGCCTTGAAGGCTTTGGGAAACCCTCCTGTCCATCTTCTTTCAAGGGCAGGGCCCCAGCTCACGTTGCTCTCGTACACACGCAGGCTTTGCCCATGTCCTCCTGGCCACACGTCATCAGCTCGGACATTGCTTCCTCTACGGAACCCCGATGGCCACCATCTGCGTTCCTGGTGCTCTCTTCTCTGTTGCCGGGGACTCCGTCACAGCTGGAACCCTGGACCACTGGAACGTTCCACTTTCTGCCTTTGATCCATTTGCCTGCCTCCCACACTGGACTTCCTGAGGACCCAACTTGCTCTTGTTCATCCTTGGCTGTGCAGTCTAGCCCAGTGCCTGCCACAGAAGAGATGCTCACCATTCCACACGTTTACCAGATGATCCTGTTTGTTTCTCAGGATGGAGAGGGCAACACCTTAAACCGGGGTGTTCTTGCCTGGAGAGTTCCATGGTTAGAGGAGCCTGGCGGGCCACAGTCCATGGGGCCCCAAGGAGTCCGATACAACTGAGCAACTGACACTTTTCACTTTCCCCAGCCCCTGGTGCACGGCCTGTTAGGAACCAGGCTGCCCAGCAGGAGGTGAGTGGCACCCTCATTGCTTGCATTATTGTCTGGACCACCACCACCTTCCATGGAAAAATAGTCTTCCACAAAACCCATGCCTGGTGCCAGAAAGGTTGGGGACCAATGCTTTAAACCATACAACTGACCTGCATTTAAGAGCTGGGGGAGGGGGGTCCATGCAATCCCAGTTGTTAGCTCCTGTTCTCAACTACATTCCAAGACACGAGTCTAGGACATTGGGCATGGCTGAGGCTGTCAAAGCGACATTGGCAACTTCCCCCATGGGGCTTCTTCTGGAGCCTGTGTATGCCTGGCTAGAGAGCCCTTTTAGAGCAAGGAGTTGGGGGCCGTCCCTCTGGCCCCTTTCTTGATGCTCCCTCTGGTTCTCATTGAGGGCTGGGAATTCTTCCAGGGAGGAACTCCTCAGTCAGCAAGCTTTTTCACAATTTATTTCAGGCCGTTTGTCTTCCTCTAGGTGTGTGGCACTGTAGGGCTGAAGCTCACAGCCATTGTCCTAAATCCCTTGCAGATATAGATGTGTGCGACTTTTAGAGGATAGAGATGCGGTGCCAAAGCGTGGCTCCCACTGTCAATTTAGTGCTCCCCATGGGCGCAAAAGCACTGCAGTGAACTGGCTGCCTTGGCGAGAGATACCGCCCGAAATCAGCCTCTTCTGAGAGCTCCATCTCCTGAGCTCATAGCAGGTGTTTAGTATGCTTCTTCTAAGAGCCGAGTAAAATGCCTATTTCCTGGTCCTGTCTTGCTAAGGATCTCAAAAATGTATTGAGAATATTTTACGCTCATGGTAAAATTGAGAGACTAATATAACAGACACCTCTCCTCTGTCAGCCACTTTGTCACATGTTAACATTTTACTGTATTGTTCTCAAATTCTTTTTCTTAAGATGTAAATTACAGATACGGATGAAGATTCCTTGGGGGCAAAAGCTCCAAATCTCATCCCCGTCTCTCTTCACAATCTTGAATTTTAATGTTTATCGTCTTCAATAGTTTTAAACATTGACTACATATGTATGAATCCATAAACAAGATTTAGTGCTGTTTTTGAACTGTTTTAGCAGTGTAAAAATGACATATTACTGCACTGATCTTTCTGTAAATTGCTTTCTTCACTCAATAATATTATTTTTGAGATTTTAAAATATTGATACGCATAGGACTAGCTCATTCACTCTAACTACTAAATTGTAAGAATAGATGGTTGCTTTATTTTTTTCTGTGATTTGTGAACATTTTGTTATTCCTTTTTTTTTTTTCCTGCGAAAACAATACCGCAGTGACCTGTCTTATACACATCTACTGTGCAATTTGAGAAAATATGTCCAGAGCAGAATTGGTGGGTTATAGAATTAGATATCTTTGACTTCACTAGATATTGTCAAATTGTTTTCTGAAGTGGTTGTATCAATTTATATGGCCAATAACAATGTCAAGGTTTCCATTTTTTCATGTCCTTGCTTCCTCTATATGGAAAAAAATTTCAAACTTACAGAAAAGTTGCCAAAATGCTACAATGAACACATGTATCTACTTTATTTCAACAGTTACTACCATTTTGCTACATTTGTTTTCCCTTTCTCTTCAAAATTTCTTGGCCTTTTGTGTTCTGTTTCCAAACGATACATATATTGAAACACATGTATACAGACAAAAATGAAGATATTTAATAAATACAAATAAAATTTTAAATATGTATGTATCTATCCTAGAACAAAGATATTCTCCTACATAACATAATGCAATTATTACACTCAGGAAATTAAACACTGAGATAACTCTATTACCTATTATATAGGCCACGTTCAAAGTTCTCCACTGAGCTAATAGTGCTCTTCATAATTTTTCCTCCAGTCCAGAATCTAATCAGGGATTGAACATTGTATTTAATTGTCATATATCTTTAGTCTTCTTTAATTCCCTTTAATCCATAAAAATTTCCCAGCTTAAAAAATAAAATTCCATGACATTAATATTTTTTCTCCTTGCCAACTCTTCATAACGTCAGACTTTTTCATCTCTGCCACATTGACAGGGAGTGAAATATCTCAATGTGATTTTAACTTTTTTTCCTTTGATTCCTAGTGCAGTTGAGAAAACTTTCATATGCATATTGGCAATTCAAGCATCAAAAATATTTTCTGTTTAATATTTTCTGCCTGTTTCAGTACTTGTAGTTTGCATTTGTTTTTATAGATGTATGAAAGTTCTCTCTATATTCTGGAAACTAAACGATTGTCAGTTAAAGGCCATGTTAGCTATGATGCTTGGGTAGGTTGTTGAACAGAGGTTTTTAATTTTAATAATCAAATGTATCAATGTTTCCCTTAATGATTTGTGACTTTGCAAAAAGTCCTTTCCCATCCCAGATTCATAAGACATTCTCATTAAGATAATTTTAGATCTTTTATCCACTTGAAATCTATTTTGTGCATATGATAAGTATCTAATTTCAACTTTGTATATGTAATGTACTGCTGCTGCTAAATCGCTTCAGTCGTGTCCGACTCTGTGCGACCCCATAGACGGCAGCCTACCAGGCTCCGCCGTCCCTGGGATGCTCCACGCAAGAACACTGGAGTGGGTTGCCATTTCCCTCTCCAATGCATGAAAGTGAAAAGTGAAAGGGAAGTCGCTCAGTCATGTCCGACTCTTAGAGACCCCATGGACTGCAGCCCACCAGGCTCCCCCGCCCATGGGGTTTTCCAGGCAAGAGCACTGGAGTGGGTGCCATTGCCTTCTCCGGTGTAATGTACCAGTGCTACTTATTACAGAGCGCATCCTTTCTCCACTGACTCTTAATGCCACCTCTGTCATAATCAGGTTTCCATATAACTAGCATTATGCTCTTTTCATTATATATTGTATAATTGCTCTATAAACTGATTGTATTGATTTATTCTGCCAATAACAATGACAAAGTTTCCATTTCTTCATGCCCTTACCACCTCTCTTTTGGGAAAAATTCCCTTGCTTTATTTATCTGTCCCTATTGGGTTTCTCTGGTGGCTCAGTGGTAAAGAATCCACCTGAGAAATGGGTTCAATCCCTGGGTCGGGAAGATCCCCTGGAGGATCTATGGGGTCGCGAAGAGTTGGACACGACTGAGTGACTTCACTTTCACTTTTCACTTTCATGCATTGGAGAAGGAAACTGCAACCCACTCCAGTGTTCTTGCCTGGAGAATTCCATGGACAAAGGAGCCTGGTGGGCGACAGTCCATGGGGTCACAAAGAGTTGGACATGATTGAGCAGCTAAACAACAAGTTAATATTACACTATCTTAGAGTAGGTACATCTTTGCAATAAGTGCTATTATCTGGTAAGAGTGGAGGTCCCTCAAGGAGGATAAGAGACAGGTGAGGCAGAGCCAAACTTCCTCACCTATATACCTTAGCTGACCTCTTGTCTCCCACTCACAGATACACATTGGCTAATTAAAGCTTGTTGATGAGCCTCCTGAGATTTTTCGGTTGTTTATCATTTAGCGTTAGAAGAATATTGTGAAGATGAAATGAGCAAATCCCAGTGAAGTGCTTGGTACAAAGTAAGCCCTCTGTAAATATAAGCTATTATTCAGCTTCAGTTAATGGCAGTGAATTAGCTGAGTCACTCAAGTTAGAGGCCTGGGCTTCATGAATGATTCTATTCTGTGCATTCACACATAATAACCAAGTCCACTGATTCTGTGTGCATGCTAAGTTGCTTCAGTTGTGTCCAAGTTTTTGCAACCCCGTGGACTGTAGCCCTCCAGGCTCCTCTGTCCATGGATTCTCCAGGCAAGAATACTGGGGTGGGTTGCCATTCCTTCCCCCAGGGGATCTTCCTGACCCAGGGACCGAACCCAAATTTCTTATTGTCTCCTGCATTGGCAGATGGGTCCTTTACCCCTAGTGCCACCTGGGAAGGCCCTACTTATTCTACTTCCTTGGCATTTCTCACACTGGTTCCTTCTCTCCCTCCTTGGTCCTGGCTTCCCTGCAGGCTCAAATGGTAAAGCATCTGCCTGCAATATGGGAGACCTGGGTTCGATCCCTGGATCAGGAAGATCCTCCAGAGAAGGAAACGGTAACCCACTCCAGTACCCTTGCCTGGAAAATCCCATGGACAGAGGAGCCTTGTAGGCTACAGTCCATGGGGTCGCAAAGAGTCGGACACGACTGAGCGACTTCACTTTCCTTTTCCTTGGACCCTGTTCTGGTTCAGGTCCTCACTGCTGCTGATCTGAATTACTGGGCTCCCGGCAGCTCTTCTTATTCTTCCAGTTCTTCCTCCTTGGTACTACCAGAATGATATTTCTAAGATACATTTGATTGTGACAGTCCTTGGTGCCTTTAGAATAATATACTGACTAGCTGTGTGGCTCTGAGTAAGCTACTTAACACCTCATGTCTTTGTTTCCTAATCTGTAATGTAGGGATCATTGCAATATCTCTTATAGCTGTTGTAAACATGGGATCTAATTCAGGTGCGAGTGAGTGAAGTCGCTCAGTCGTGTCTGACTCTTTGCGACCCTATGGACTGTAGCCTACAAGGCTCCTCTGTCCATGGAATTTTCCAGGCAAGAGTACTGGAGTGGGTTGCCATTTGCACACAGGATATGATAAGCACTCCAAAAATATTACTTCTAGTCTTTAGTTTCTCATTTTCTTTATGTGATACCTGATGCTGGTTTTGTTTCCAGCATCCTTATTACTTTCCTTCTTTTAAAGTCTCTTAAGTCTTAGTCATGTAGTTCAGGCTGGATTGACCCCATCCCGACTCCAGAGGTGAGTCCCAATTGACATAGGAGCGTTCCATCGCCTCAAGCCAAGTCAGACCAATGAAAGCCAAACAGGTTTAATCTCAGTGATTCAGTTTGCATTACTGAAAAGTAAATTCTCCTTAACCCCACTCCAATATTCTTGCCTAGAGAATCCCATGGACAGAGCCTGGTGGGCTATATAGTCCATGGGGTTGCAAAGAGTCAGACATGACTGAAGCGACTTAGCACAAGCATGCACAAACTCTCCTCTCCTGGAGATCCTGAACAAGAATATTTGCAGCTCCAGGAATTACAGGCTACCATTGTTGGTTCACAAGTGAAAAGCTAGCTTTATAAGGAATTAAGTCTATGGAGAGCAAACTGTAGGCTTGCAATGAAACATGATTGAGCTGCTGGTTCAAGCTTCACCTGAAGGTAGCCCTCTATCTTGATATTTCATGAGTCCATAAGTTTTCTTTCTTGTTTAGGCTGATTTCATATGGGTTTCCAGCTACTTGCAACATAGAATCTAACATATGGTGCCTGAAAATGGATTCTTGAGCACTTGTGTGTCTTCAGACCATATTGTTCTAAATGAAGCTGCCTCTGAGGTCCACACCTGCTATGGTAGTTTGAGGGGTGGCTCCACAAAAGCAATGTCCACCTAGAGTCTGTGAGTGTGACCTAGTTTGGAAAAAGGGTCTTTGCCAATGTCATTCAATTAAGAATGTTAAAATGGGATATCACTGAATTAGCAGGGTGGGCCCTAAACCCAATGACAAAGGCCTTTATAAGAGACAGAAGATACAACGTGGGTGGAAAAGAAGGGATGGCCGTCTGAAGGCAGAAGCAAATGCTGGACTGATGCAACCACAAGCTGATGACTGTCAAGAGCTTCCAGGACCTGCAAGGAAGGATTCTCCCCTAGAGTCTTCACCACTAGAACCTGGGGCATTTGAATTCAGACTTCTAGCCTCCTAGAACTGTGACAGAATCGATTCCTATTTCTTTAAGCCATCAAATTTGTGGTAATTTGTTAATTAGGAAATTAATACACCTTAGGTGGGCAATCTGCATATTTAGAACTGCCTTAACAAGGGGACCCTCCTCCCCAGCAATTTCTATCCCTTATAGGGGAAGTTGCTGTGCTGTGCTAAGTTGCTTTTGTCGTGTCTGACTCTTTGTGACCCTATGGACTGTAGCCCACCAGGCTCTTCTGTCCTGGCAAGAATACTGGAGTGGGTTGCCATGCCTTTCTCCAGGGGATTTTCCCAACCCGGGGATTGAACTGCATTGGCGGGTGGGTTCTTTTCCACCAGCGCCACCTGGGAAGCCCTAGGAGAAGTTGCCTGAGTGTATTTATTCACATCCTCATAGTCTTCACTATGGTTCTTCCTACTGTAACACAAGATTACTTTCCATATCCATATCCTGAAATTTTATCTCGATCCTTTCCCCTCCTTTTCTATCAAAATTTAAGCCAAACTAGGGTGACCATATGTACCACTTTGCCCAGAACTGTTCAGTTTATACCTCCTGCCCTAATGTTATTATTGCTGTTATTTTAATATTATTTGGCTGAGCAGGTCTTGGGGCTTCCCAGGTGGTGCCAGTGATAAAGAACCCATCTGCCAATGCAGGAGAGGAAAGAGACACAGATTCGATCCCAAGGTTGGTAAGATCCCCTGGAGGAGGGCATGGCAACCCATTCCAGCATTCTTGCCTGGAGAATCCCATGGACGGAGGAACTTGGTGAGCTACAGTCCATAGGGTTGCAAGCAGTCTGACTTGACTGATCCGGCAGCACCCACGAACACTGCCACGCCTTAGCTGTGCCCTCAGGATCATTTTATTAATTGTTGTCTCATGTGGGATCTAGTTCCCAAATCAGGGATCAAACCCAGGCCCCCGGCATTGGGAGCATGAAGTCTTAACCAATGAGCCACCAGGGAGTCCCCCAGTGTTGTTATTATTAATAGCAGATTTTCACTCTCAGTTCAGTTCAGTTCAGTTCAGTCTGCTCAGTCGTGTCCGACTCTTTGCGACCCCATGAATCGCAGCACACCAGGCCTCCCTGTCCATCACCAACTCCCGGAGTTCACTCAGACTCACGTCCATCGAGTCAGTGATGCCATCCAGCCACCTCATCCTCTGTCGTCCCCTTCTCCTCCTGTCCCCAATCCCTCCCAGCATCGGAGTCTTTTCCAATGAGTCAACTCTTCGCATAAGGTGGCCAAAGTACTGGAGCTTCAGCTTTAGCATCATTCCTTCCAAAGAAATCCCAGGGCTCTCAAAGTGTCTTAATTTGGTCAATTAATTCTACAGTTAGTCTTGTGAATAAAATCGGCCAGCCTCTGCCAAGCTCACTGTGTTAAAGATGCCAGTCATCACCTTCCTACCCACACTTCCTGAGGAAAAATTTCGTGCCCAAAGCTCTGGACCCTTAAACGACCGGCACGACTTGTTGCCCCACTCTCGACTCAGCAGCAGCAGCAGCATGATGGATTGGGGTGGTCGGAAGCAAGTGATTTTTTTTGTCATCTGTCTTAAAAAGGTGAGCTGGCTATACTAAACTCTTCTCTTAGAGATTTGAAATTGGGAAATGGAGAGACTTAAGCGACTAGGAACACAGCTATCATGAAAGAACGTGAGGCAGCTTTCAAGACTTGAGGAACAATCAGTTCCCTGTCCCAAGGAACAGGATGGAGGAACCATCAATACGACTGTAGGCTTACACATCCAGAGTTGCCCTCCAGGGGGCGCCATTCACACAGAACACCTCGTGACTAATTCTGAAGCCGTGCGATGCGGGTAGCCCTGATTGTTTTGCTTCCTGGAATCTTTCTGTTATAGTTCCGGTTCTTATATATTTCTATCAGTGGTTCTCAGACGCGGCTGTCTGTCAGAATTACCTGAGGAGATTAAAAAAAAAATCCTGCTCCCCAGGTCGCACCCCACACTGAATAAATGAGAATCTCTTGAGTGAGAACCAGATCTCAGTAGTTTGAAAAACCTCTCGGGTGAGGTGAATGTGTAATCAAGATTGTGAATCACCTGATCAGGGAGTGATTCCTGGGCCTCTTCTCTGAGGTCATGTGAGTGGGTCTCAAGTTGCAACCAAAGGGTTTGTATGCATGGCTCCTCCCAGGCTTCTGAAGGAGCTTGGACACTCCTTGATGTTCTGGATCGGAGGATATGGCCTATGACAGTCTTCTTACTGACCAGCTGTCATAATCCTTATCTAGAAAAATCTGGTGCACTTTGCCTGACGCTGTAAATAATGAGGTAGTTAAATTGCTGGCTAATTTCATGAGCGGTTGGAACAGCTCTTTGCATGAAAATGAGAATTATGTAAAACAGAATCTTGTTTTTCTTCATCCCTCCTGCTTTGCCCCTCTTGATGCTTCTGTGGACAGGGTGAGTCATCTCTCAGCTACAACTGGACTGGAATTTCTTTTAAACTACACAGCAAAAAGTTGATTGTCCTTTTTCTTTCAGTATTTCACACTGGCTTCAGGCTGTCCATTTTCAATCATGTTTTTGCTCTTCTGCCTGGATATAAACATTCCTGTCTCACCTGCAGCAGCTGGCAGATGCCAGAGGTTTATAAAAGAGCATAGGGACATAAGAACTATATTTGGGAATGGCCACTTTGAATGACAAACAGATTCATGCTCTGGAATTTTCTTAATTAATTAGACCTGGAGGAACAGACTTTTCTGTCCACTAGATGACTTCCTTCTGTCTTTGCTGGAAGAATCAGTGATCATTTGCTATTAGCAGCACCCACCTACCCAACACCTGAACACCACTTTTAGAAATGAGATTAAATGATCTGATTCCAGAGAGAAAAATCTCTCGTGATCAACAGTGACAGGCAGGCCTGCCGCCCACCACCATGGTGGTTTGCTTATTTTTCCCATGGAAAGGTAACAGGGAGAAAAGGACGAGCTAAGTCTTTTCCAGGGAGACGTGGAGCCCTGGGCTCATGCATGAAGCTCCAGCCTGAGACGGGCCTTCATAATCCCTGGCTTCTCCGTTGCATGCAGTGCCCAGAGATTTGAACAGATGCCAGCCGGAGGAGAGACTGTGAGAATTCTGGACCAGGCATTCTCTGGAAGAGAGAAAAATACTCATCAGTTTTAGAACTCTCTGTGCTCTTTCTCTCTTTGCTTTTTCACACCCGTTCTTCTTACCTGCCTGGTGAACTCATTCCCATTCTTCAAGACCCAGCTCATGCAACCCCTCTGTGAAGGTCCCTCTCATTTTCTGTGCGAGGACGTGTGGCTCCTGGCCATAATGTTATTATCGTACTTAACCATTCTCTTTACTTAGCCATAGCCTTTCTCACTAGTTAAAAAACCCTCTGGAAAATCCCCTGGCAGTCCAGTGGTTAGGGCTCCCGTGCTTCTGTTGCAGGGGGCATTGGTTCGATCCCTGGTCAGGGAACTAAGATCCTGCATGCCACGTGGCAAGGCCAATAAATAAATTAATTAAATAATTAGATTAAAATGCTCCAAAGGTGGGACTGACTCTCTGACATGTCTCTATAAGCCTATAAAAGTCCCTGAACCCCATAAAAAGTCCTGCTGGCACAGAGCTGGTACTCAAGAAGTAGATGATGAATTTAGAATGACACTGGAAGGAAGACAAGAATGAATGGTATGTCTCTGAGTGCAGAACTTCCATACATGATCTTATTAAAGCTTAACAACCTTATGAGGTAAATAGAAATACAAGAAATATTACAGTGCTTTCTTTCTCACTGCTAATAATGGGCAGGGGTCAGAGTGGCTCTCTTGACTCCCAGTCACATTCTTTCTCCATCCTGTGATAGCCTGAGTTACTCAAAAAGCCTCTTTTAAAATGGGAACATATATTCCTTTTCCTTAACCACAGCATGCTAACCAGCACAATTCACTTCATTTGAAAATTGCTATTTTGAGGGCATCAGCTTAATTTTTTGCCTCTTATATGCAAAACCTTTGAAAAGTAGAAGTATCCGCAATTACACAGAGAAGTGGTTCTTTCAGGAAAAATTTAGCAGGAAACTCATGCCCATACTCAGCATCTTAAATTAAAAGTATCAAGTGGTCTTATGCGCGAGGAGCACACAGTACGGTGGGCTTCTTTCAAAAGGCCCGTTTAGAGACACAGCACAGGGACTTCCCTGGCGGTCCATGGTTAAGACACCAGACTTCCAATGCAGGGGACCCAGGTTCGATTCCTGGTTGGGGAACTGAAATCCCACGTGCGGCTGAAAAAAAAAAAAAAAAAAGACAGAGATTGACTGTACCCAATCAACTGTGTACTTGAAGATCTCAAAATAAAGGTTTTCATTTCCCCAAAAGAATTATTAAAGGAAAAAAAGTGCAGCACGGAGTGCATTGGCATCTCTCAAAAGCAGACACATCCTGCAGTAGCGACAAAATGATCTCAATCCCACGAGACTGTAATAGAAAAACCCCATCTACAGATGAGCTGAGAAGGCAGGGTAAGAGCAGTAAGGGCCTCCGTGTGCCACCGCTGACAATGTGCAAGACTGTTCCAGAGACTGTGATAAGCATCACAGGCCTCAGTATCAGTGATACCCTGCAAGCATGTTCATGAGAGCATTATTCACAACAGCTACAACATGGAAGCCACCCAAGTGTCCACGGATGGATGAATAGATAGGCAAAATGTGGTGTACAAATACAATGGAATATTGTGGTTCAGTTGCTCAGGTGTGTCTGACTCTTTGAGACCCCATGGACTGTAGTGCGCCAGGCTCCTCTGTCCATGGGATTTTCCAGGCAAGAATACTGGAGTGGGTCCCCATTCCCTTCTCCAGGGGCTCTTCCCAACCCAGGGATCAAACCTGGGTGTCCTGCATTACAGGCAGATTCTTCACTGTCTGAACCACCAGGGAAGCCCTACAATGGAATAGTATTCATCCTTTAAAAGGAAGGAAATTCTGGCACATGCTACAACATGAGTGAAACTTCAGCACGTTATGCTCAGTGACATAGTGAAATAAGTCAGCCACAAAAAGACAGACACAGTATGGTTCCTCCTATATGAGGTACTTAGAATAGTCCACATCATAGAGGCAGAAAGCAGATGGTGGTTGCCAGGGAGTGTGGGGAGTGGGGAGTTAATGTTTAATAGACGAGGAGTACTAATTTGTGAAGAAGGAAAGCGTTCTGGAGATGGATGGTGGTGATGGAGGCACATTATAAAAGTGTTTAATACTGTTGATCAGAACACTTACAAATGGTGAATTTTATGATACATGTATTTTATCATAATAAAAAAACTGGGGAATCAAAACAGAATGTATGTATGTGTGTGCTCAGTCACTCAGTCATGTCCGACTCTTTGTGACCCCATGGACTGTAGCCCCCCAGCCTCCTCTGTCCGTGGGATTATCCAGGCAAGAATACTGGAGTAGGTGGCCATTTCCTCCTCCAGGGGATCTTTCCCGACCCAGGGGCACAGCAATCTGATAGCATTAGTTCCCTCTGGGTTGGGGTAGGGAGGAAAACAGGATGGCATGGGGAGGGGGATGGCGGTGCGGGGGGTGTTGGGGAGGAAGCAGGGAGGAGAGGCAGAAGGAACTTGAGTCTTATTTGTAATGCAAAATGAATGCCTGCTTCCTCCTTTTTTCTCCCCTCTGCCTCCTGATTAGGTTCCAAACTCTGTTCTACCTATGATTTAATTGAAGTTGCTCAGTCGTGTCTGACTCTTTGCAACCCCATGGACTGTAGCCTACCAGGCTCTTCCGTCCATGGGATTTTCCAGGCAAGACTACTGGAGTAGGTTGCCATTTCCTTCTCCAGGGGATCTTCTTGGCCCAGGGATTGAACCCTGGTCTCCCACATTATAGGCAGACTCTTTACCAACTGAGCCACCAGGGAAGTCCTCTACCTGTGATTGGCACCTTCCAAACCACAGCCTGGAGCCTAAGTACCAGGAGTGAGAAATGTCAATTTTATCTTCCCGCCTCTCCCTGATAGAAAAGGGTTGGGCAGCCTGGGGAGCTTATCAATGCACACAATAATACTCCGGACAATGAAGACTTTGGCCAATTGCCAAATAAAATCAAGCTAAAGTGAAAAGAATATAGTCTGAAACTGCAGTAGTATAAGCACACAAGAGACGGACATGCACAAGAGACGGACGTGCCCGCAAGCTCTTGATCTCTGTGAACTCTGACATTTCTGCCCTCCTCCCAGGGGGTCTCCCCACCATCCAACTTCCTGAAAGACCCACTCTCATTTCCCCTTGGGATGTTTTCATTCTCTGTCATGAGGAAAGGCACCATGATGAAATAATTGAGAGAAATATTTGGGAACAAAGATGTTCATCACCAAGTTACTTATCATCATAAAGTTGAAAATATTTTGCATATTCAAAAGCAGGAGAGGAATTTAATTTGTGTATTTATGATGAATTCTTTCTGTTCTTTCTTTCTTTTTTTTTTTTTGACCACAGCAATCAGCTTATGGGATCTTAGTTCCCCAAAGTGAAGTGAAGTCGCTCAGTCGTGTCCGACTCTTTGTGACCCCATGGACAGTAGCCTACCAGGCTCCTCTGTCCATGGGATTCTCCAGGTAAGAGTACTGGAGTGGGCTGCCATTTCCTTTTCCAGGGGCAACCAGATATCAAACCTCGGCCCACGGCAGTGGAAGGGTGGAGTCCTAATCACTGGCCCATCAGGGACAGTATTTAGGGACTGAGAAAAAAGTCAAAAGCGACATTTCAAAATATTACATAGGACTGTGCTAAGTCACTTCAGTCATGTCTGGTTCTTTGCGACTCAATGGACTATAACCCACCAGGCTCCTCTGTCCATCAGATTCTCCAGGCAAGAATATTGCCTGGAGTGATATTGCCTGGAGTGGGCCGCCATGCTCCTCTGCAAGGAATCTTCCCAACCCAGGGATTGAACCTGCATCTCTTAAATCTCCTGCTTTGGCAGGCGGGTTCTTTACCACTCACACCGCCTAGGAAGCCCCATTTTCCTTGTGAAAGTAAAAAGTGAAAGTGGCTCAGTTATGTCTGACTCCTCATGACCCCATAGACTGTAGACTGCCAGGCTCCTCTGTCCACGGAACTCTCCAAGCAAGAACACTGGAGTGGGTAGCCACATTATGAGTATTTTCTTTGCAGTTCTTTTTTTTTTTTAACTTTTCAAATTTTTCACAGTGAGTTTGTAATGATAATTGGAAATCTTGTTATTTTCATTTTTTTAAAAAAGAAACACATAAGACCATCCCTTTCTTCCACCCCTCTTGCTGAATTTCACCTCTTGACCATGTTCATTTTCCAGACAAGAAGTTACGCTCTTCTCTGCCTGCTTCCATCTCACTTCCAATATCTGAAATCCCTTTATTTCTGTTGAGAGCAGCTCACTTCCCACTCCCCACACCTGCCCCAGGGGAAGATCATGCTTTTAGGATTTAGGGATGGAGAATTTTCAGATGCTGCCCACAGGTTAGCCCCACTGGCAGAGGCCATGCATGGGTGGAGAGAGGGACTCTTTGGTACAGAGCTAGACCAAGGCATGGTCTGAACCCCACGAACACCCGTGTCACCTCCCCTGTAAGGAACTGTCCAGTGCCAAACAGTTGAGTTCTCAGTTCCCAGCTTCCATTGTCACCCGGGTCAGTAAATGGATCAAACAGAAAGTGAGAAAATGTGAGCTGTGATGACTATGAGAACCACTGATGTGAAGAGGCGTCTCATTGGAAAAGACCTTGATGCTGGGAAAGGTTGAAGGCAAGAGGAGAAGACGGCGACAGAGGATGAGATGGTTGGATGGCATCAATGGACATGAGTCTGAGCAGACTCGGTGATAGTGAAGGACAGGGAAGCCTGGCATCCTGCAGTCCATGGGGTCGCAGAGGGTTGGATACGACCCTTTGCGACTGAATGACAACAAGGGAGACTATCCGCAGATTCCCTGCTAGCCACAGATCCTCTCTGCTATTGTCATTTAAGGTCCCCAGGCCAGACCTACGACAGTGTGGTAATTCAGGCCTGGTTGGCCACGTTAATTTCATCCTTCAGATCAAACGTCTAGTCCGTGGTTAGAAATTCTTTTTTCCCATTTTAGATAGAATCTGCATAGCAGACTACTCTGCATAGCAGAGTAAGCCTCCCGCAGGCTGGAGTCAGAAGGCTACGCTGTCACCTGCAGACCTCTCCAGGGGGGCTGGGGGAATGTTAGTGATAAGGAATTGTTTACTGGGTGCCTCCAGACTGTGGTACCCTCTGGGCAGCCCAGCCCTGCAGGAAGAGCAGCAGAACAGGCACTAACGAGCAAGAGAAGGCAGGGTCAGAAATGGCCATTAGCTCAGAGAACTAGGCTTGCTGACCAGTAAGCTCGGGAAAAGATTGCAAAATGCTTTCAGGCTGGGCTCCCAGTGCAGAATAATAAGCCTGGTGACGAAGGTGCTTTCGCTGTGAATTCCACCCCTTGGTGACCGAGCCCCGCCCCTTGGTGACCGAGCCCCACCCCTTGATGACCGAGCCCCACCCCTTGATGACCGAGCCCCGCCCCTTGGGGGCGCAATAGCCAGCCCTGAGAGGCGACCAAGACTCCAGCAGCTCAGGCCACAGAAAGGAAGGTGTGGTGAGCAAAGAGACCAGTAGCATAGACTTTCTGAGGAGCTCTGACTGTTAGAACACCTTAGAGTCCGCTGCCAGCGAGAGAGGGCAGAAACGGCAGGATCCAGCATGTTTGTGCTTAATCCGGAGGAAAACAAACACACTGGCTAAGGAGGGGGCCGCTGCAGAGGTGGAGAAATAGTGACCAGCTGCCCGTTCTGTCCTTGGACCAATTGGGAGAAAGCCCTCCCTCACCAGTTGGTCAGGAGTGGCAGCAAAAGGGAAAGCTCCCCCCGCTTCCCCATCCCACTCCCCCCAAGCCAGACTATAAACGCTGCTAGGTTCCAAGAACACAGAGACCCTGTGTGTTTTCTTTGGCCGTTCCCTCTGCAGCCCCAAGGCTGTGTCTGAAACATCATAGATGCTCAGAAAATATTTGTTGTCCTGAGGGAGAAACAAAGTGGAAAACCAGAAGCTAGAAAATCTGCAAGTGCAGTGTGGGTCATTTCTTACTTCTCTCTGTTCACCTGACCTGGATTTCAGGCCCTTCTGAGTATGTGATTTTAGACGAGTTGCCACTTCTCATGACCTCATGCTTAGTTTTGGTTTGGTTTTTCATTTATAAGGTGATGATAACAATACTTCATAGGGTTCTTGTCAGGGTTAAATGAGGTAATATATATCAAAGAGATTTGTAAACTGTAAAGTGTTAGATAAATGCTAACTTTCTGCTGTTTTGTGAGGATGGTATGATGATGTTGAGGATGGTGATAGCAATGATGAAACAATGATGGTTTCTTTTGGAAGAGAAGGTTGTGAAACTCTGAAGCGAACTTAAGAGAATTTCGTATGTGGAACCAGAGTGGATGTGTTGATGGAGAGAAAGGGTCACAGGAGCCAGAGACCCCAGTGCAGAATTTTGCTCACATGCCTTGTGTGGTCACCATTTATGTTGCTAAATTTGAACTCTGGATTAGGAAAGCTCATTTAGAGCAAGGAGCGTCTTTCACTCCTGTTTGTTCTTCATGCCCCTTACACAGTACGTTGTTCATAAACAAGCAGTAAACATTTGTTGTGGGGAAATAACGAATGAATGATTTGATGAAGGGTGACATAGCTGCAGTGGGCAAAGAGAAATGAGAATATTATCTGGGCAGAGATTGCTCCCTGAAAGTAATTTGTTCAGGCAGAATCAAAACTGATCTTGTCACTTCCTAATTTAAAAACTCCATTGATTCTTCACTGCTCAAAAAATGAAGTTCAAGTGTATTAGGAGGGCATACAAGGCCCTTTAGAAACTAGATCCAACCTCTCTCTCTTTTTTTAAAGAATATTTATTTACCTATTTAGCTGCATTGTGTCCTAGATGTAGCACGCAAGCGTTTTGTTGCAGAGCGTGAGCTTCTCTCCAGTTGTGGTTCAAACTCAGTAGTTGTAGCACAACCTTAGTTGTCCTTCTGCATGTGAGATCTTAGTTCCCTCACCAGGGGTCAAACCTATGTCCCCTGCATTGGAAAACGGATTCTTAACTACTGGACCACCAGGGAAGACCCCCAGCCTATATCTCTAGTCTCATCTTCCTTCCCTCACTCCATTTCCCCAAACCCTAATTCCTTCCACAACTGTCTTTACTCACTCACGTTCTAACAATGCTGAACTCCTTAGGGTTCTGGACAGGCCAAGTCTTTCCCCAGTCTATTTCCTTCTGTTGGCACACTCCTGTGCATCCATGGAGATACAGTTTCTGCGCTCTCTGTTTTGGAAAGCGGTCCCTGATGTCCCAGGCATTTGTTCATTCACAGAACTAATGTTTCCTTAGCACCTGTGTTTGAGCAGGCCACCCAAGATGGCTGTTCTCTCGCTCTCCGTGCAGCTCCTGTTCAACCAGTCGCTGCTTCACCTCTACCCTACTCACCTAACCAACCTTTCCTCTTCATCATGAGCCTAACCAGTAAATGCCTGTGTACTTGCCCCCGGCCCCAGCTAGTGATGGTTCTAATCTTTACATCAGCACTATCTACCCCGTGATAGTTTAGCAATGGGGCAATAAGGCACACCGGTCTGCTGGTTTCCCTGGTAACCCCCATAACAGGTAATCTCCCTCTTCCCCAGTAGTGAAGACTACTGCTATATCCTGCCCACCATCTTTCTCGGTGGAGTCACTCCAGGTCTTTGCTTCAGACATATGAGAGTCCCCCATCCATCAAATCACTGCTGTCTCTGTTGCTGACCCTGGGCTCTATCTTTGGGCTTGTGATTGGGCAAGTACAGAGCTTGCAGGCCTGCGGGTGCAGCCTAACAACCTGCGGTGAGCCAGACACTGTTCTAAATGCTGGAGGCAGCAGTGAACAGGTCAGACTGCGTCTCCATCCTCATGGAGCATTCATTCAAACAAAAGGGGGTGGGAATTCAAAGCAAAGGAAAGAAAATCATTCTATACTCTGCTGGAGTTCAGTCTGTAAGTCCTGTCTGACTCTGCGACTGCAGCCCGCCAAGCTTCCCTGTCCCCTACTATCTCCCAGAGATTGCTCAAACTCATGTCCATCGCATCAGTGATGCTATCTAACCATCTCATCCTCTGCTGCCCCCTTCTCCTTTTGCCTGTGTTTACTGTTAGGATGTTGTAAAAGTAAGAGGGCGGGGGACTGAGGAAGGGGTTGAGAATTCTGTTTTATTTAGGGTGATGTATCAGTCCCGATAAGATGGCATATGTTGCAATTAAAAAACAGCCCCCTAAAATCTTAGTTTTAAAACAAAGATTTGCTTCTAGTCATGCTCCTTGGTTCCTGAGGGTCATCTAAGGCTTAGCTCCACGTTCCTTAACTCTGAAGATAAGCCCAAGCAAACATTTCTTTTTTTTTTTTTTAATTTTTATTTCATATTGGAACATAGTTGATTAAGAATGTTGCATTAGTTTCAGGTGTACAGCAAAGTGACTCAGTTACATATATACATGTATGTATTCTTTTTCAAACTCTTTTCCCATTTAGATTATTACAGAATACTGAGCAGAGTTCCCAAGCAAACATTGCTTTGGCAGAGGCTAAAGAAAAGGAGAGGAAGCAGACACCGGTGCTCAGGATTTCACCTGAAAATGGTGAAATCCAGGTCCTCTCTGCTCACATTTCACTGGCCCAGATGAGTCACATGATCACACCTGAGTGAAACAGGATGTGGAAAGAGCAGTCCTACCATCTTCCTAAGAAGAGAGAACTGAACATGTGTGAGCAGCCTTGATGATTGCTGCACATGGTCAAAGAAGGCCTCTGATGATAAAGAGACACTTAGGCAGAAAACTCAAGAAAGTAAGGAGTGAGCTGGTAGATATTGCGGGTAGGGGACATCGTCCTTCTGGGTTCTCAGGCCAAAGAGCTTAGAGTCATCCTGACTCTTTCCTCTCTTCCTTTCACTGCCCACATCAAACCTATCAGCAAATCCCATCAGCTATACCTTCAAACTATTTCCAGAGTTGAGTGCTGCTCACTTCCTGCAGTGCTGGTTCAAGCCTCAGCATCTCTTTCCTGTCTTTTTTTTTTTTTTCTGATTGTTGGGCTGCACTGCCAAGCATGTGGGATCTTAGTTACCTGACCGAGGATCAAACCTGTGTTCCCTGCATTGGCAATGTGGAGGCTTAACCAGTGGACTACCAGGGAAGTCCCCTCTCCTCTGGATTATTGCAGGAGCCTCTCACCTGCTCTCACTGCAGTCTGTTCTCCCCACAGCAACCAGAGGGACACTTTCCAAATTGAAGTCAGAGCATGACGCTCCTTTGCCCAAACTCTGCTCTTGTTTCCCATCTTTCTTGGAGTAAAAGCCCTATATTCCCTACAGAGCCTCACACCATCCACACCTCACCCACCCAGTTCCACCCTGCCTTCTCTCTGCCCTCCTCCACAGCTCTCCCTCTCTCGTTCACTTCACTCCAACAACACTGGCCTCTGTGATTTATCACCAGTTTGCTCAATAATGATTTGAGTGCCTGCTCTATTCTAGGCACCAAAATATAAGACTGAAAATGGAGTTAAAAGCAGAGACCAACACTATACTTTCCATACTCATGCTTAGTCGTGTCTGACTCTTTGTGACCCAGTGGATTGTAGCCCACCAGGCTCCTCTGTCCATGGGATTTTTCAGGCAAGAATACTAGAATGGGTTGCCATTTCCTTCTCCAAGGGATCTCCCCAACCTAGGGATCGAACCCAAGTCTCCCGTGTCTCCTGCATTGCAGGCAGATTCTTTACCTGCTGGGCCATCAGGGAAGCCCATACCACAGTCTGTTTACCTGTCTCTCTCCTACTACACTAGTATCTCTGTCTCCATGTTATTCATCTGTCTATCTGTATGCCCAGCACTACGTTTGGCATGGCTTGTTAAGTGAACAATACAGGTTTGAGCGGAAGATAGAACGATGGATAGACAGATAAATCAGATAAATAGACAGACTGACTGACTTCCACTTTACTGAAGCTGTGGCATGTGGGTTCTTTGAGGTGGAATATACCAGCCTCTAAGAGCTAAGGCCATTTGCAAGGAAAGCCTAACAGCAGAGGGCCCTATCTGAATTTGATTGGTATTTTCAAGGAGACTATAAAAGTAAGCAGACTTTCTTGTATGAAGGGGGAAAAGAAATAGATTCCAAATCTGAAACGATTTAGCCTTGCCAGATGATTCAACCATAGGAAAGAAACTCGGGCTCATGGGGTCAACCACAGCCCATTTACATGCCCCTTGGTTTGACTTGAACTTTAAGGAGAGGAAAGAGATGGGTTGATAAGGTCAGAAATAAAAGTAACAGATGACCCACAACATTGGTGGAGAGCATTCGAGGGCCCATCAAAACTCTATTTAAACTAATAAGTTTTCTGTTAACATCTTGTAGTTAAAATCCTCAAATGAGAATATGTAATCTTTCCACTTCCATTCATGTCAGTTTCAGAGAACTCAAATTATTAGTGTGTCCCAGAAGCCAGTTTATCTAAATTGAAGCTGTAACTTCTGCTAAGAGAAATACTAGAATTTAATGTAAAACTAGAAAAGAAATTCATCCAGAAGTTACCAAAAAAAAAAGATTCTTAATAGATCCCCCCACAAAGATGATTCTTTTCTTCTTTAGAAAGATGAAAGTTACTCCCTCTGATTGGGAAAAAAGACAGCATTACCACATTTCATAGACGTGAGCTACTGTGGCTGGCTCAGCTTCTGCCATGTGATTGAGAAGTTTGCCTTCCTAGTGCCAATTGAAAGAGAGAGAGTTGGAGCACTTAGGGATATGAAGAGACTGCCAGCTGAGTCAGGAAGTTCTGGGCCCCCAGTTGTTGACAGAGAATTCACAGCCAACACAGGATAACAGGTATTGTCAGTGACTGTGTGCTACTTCAGAGTCGTGTCCAACTCTTTGTGACCCTATGGACTGTAGCCCACCAGGCTCCTCTGTCCTTGGATTTTACATCCTCCTCCAGGGGATCCTCCCAACCCAAGGATCGAAACTGTGTCTCTTATGTCTCTTGCGTTGGCGGGCAGGTTCTTTATCACTAGAGCTACCTTGAAAGGGTGTGTCCTACAGATTATGTAACAGCAAACACAGATGATTTTTATTTCTCTGAACACACAGGGGATGTGTTTATATGATTACATTGTGTTCCACGTGAGCTCCAATTGTGGCTCACAACCCAAGAAGGTGGTAAGTCCTGATTAGAAAGCATCATTTTGTCTCCTCTTTAAAAAATATTCATTTTTGTTTGTTGATTGTTTTGGCTGCACTGGGTCTTAGTCACAGCACATGGGGTCTTGGACCTTCATTTTGGCACTCGGGATCTTTAGCTGAAGCACTTGAACTCTTCAGCTGTAGCATGTGGGATCTAGTTCCCCAACCAGGGATTGAATACAGTTCCCCAAGTGGGAGTGAGGGGTCTTCGCCACTGGGAAGTCCCCTTCATGTCCTTTTTAAACACAATGCCATTTTACTAGGGATGAATCCTTAGCAGAAGATTAATATATGCCAATTGAATGAATGAGTGGGTGAAAAACATTGCCACTGAGAGGAAGCAGCAAGGGTAACAGCTGCTAGAATACCTTGATTGATTCTCTTTAGAGGTGAACAGTATACCTAATGCATCATAGAAACCTGGTAACTTTGGTTTTAAAGTATAGACATTTAAAAAAAAAACCTGGAAATGCTTTGGTATGCAAAGCGCAAACTACAAAATACTGAGGGCTTCTAAGTTTCTAGAAGGGTAATGTAGGTAATGTAGGGTCTGCTGGTAAATTTCAGATGGTGGCAATGTAAATGGAGTGGCAATTTCAAAGACAGGTGGGTCCCAGAATAAAGTCAGAGTGGGAACTAAAAGCAAACTCAAAAGGGATAAAACCACGTATGTGCCCAGCATGCAACTGAACAGCCTAAAAGGTTTAGGCTCCCTTTCTGTAGACTTTCAGAAAAGGAGCCTTTCAGTGAGAGGTTTATTTTCATGAGACTTTTGTTCCTGTGGTGATCTGCATAATTTTGCTACTGTCTACTTGGCATAAATCATTTGTGAAGAGATGAAAATGTCTCTCACTGACACAGAACCTCTTTGAACCGGCTTGCCTCTGTGCTTCACCCCCTGGGTTCTGAAGAGTGAAATTTTCCACACCACACGTGGGCTCAGTGTGTCATCCCAGGGTGCTGGTGCTCGTGGCGCTGATTGTGTATGAATCTGGCTACGGCAAGGGCAACCTAAAAGTTACATGAAGATGAGAATCAAAGGTTACCAGACACCAGAGCAAAGATAACTTAGCAGCTCAGAACAGCAGAAACAGAAACAAGCAGAGCACACAAGGTGTAGAAGCTGGCAAGGCACCTAGAAGTAAGTCACACTCGCTTCAGTAGCTCTTGCGATCTCCATAGGTGTTTTTTGACGGGTGTGGATGGCACTGGCTCCATACACAGGCATCCCCCCATCACTGTGCCCGCTTTGGATTTGATAAATGAAGCAAAGTACCCTCTGCAGGAGGCTGATCCATGAATCCAAAGACCCAGGTTCTGGGTTCTGATCTTCTTACTAGTTTGTTGATGTATCTTTTCTTTAGTTCTTTTGTCTCTAGCTGGTTGAATGATGGTGGTGGTGGTTCAGTTGCTCAATGGTGTCCAACTCTTGTGATCCCATGGCCTATAACCTGGCAGTCTCCTCTGTCCATGGGACTTCCCAAGCAAGAAAACTGGAGTGGGTTGCCATTTCCTTCTCCAGGGGATCTTCCCAACCCAGGGACTGAACCAAGGTCACCTGCATTGCAGGCAGTCTCCTGCAATGCAGGTGGGTTCTTTACCAACTGAGCCACCAGGGAAGCCTCAGCTGGTTGCATGCTTAGCTTTCATTGTTCACCTCTAGGCTGTAGGTAAAAAATGCCTGCCTGCCTTGTTGTAGGGGAATAAGTGAGAGAAAGGACGTGAATGTACCCTGGAGATGTGAATTCCAGGAGTCAGTCATGGCATGATTTGGGGGCTGAAGATGAAAGAGATAGAGATCTTGGTAGATCAGAGGCAACCACTCAGACAGAACCTCATAGTCAGCTGTCACAAAGTCACTGGGATTTTATTAGTGTAACCAGAGCAGACTAGACTCAGAGGGTTGGATTCATGCAAACCAAACTTACAAGAGATCAGTATTGGAATTAGAATGTCAATTTATTTAATACGCAGTGGGAGATAGCCCTATGCAGTGACAAGGTTTGTAACTACTACCCAAGAAATCCCCCTCCTAATTTTTGAAGGTGGCCAGCAGTTGTTTGAATGAGAAGATTGGACAGGATTCTCAGCTAGATGCAGTAGAAAATAACTATGTAAATGGGTGTAAGTACAAAAGCAATTTATTAAAATTATAGTGGACATTTGGAATTGTGATCAGCAATGGCACCCCACTCCAGTACTCTTGCCTGGAAAATTCCACGGACGGAGGAGCCTGGTAGACTGCGGTCCATGGGGTCGCACAGAGTCAGACACGACTGAAGCGACTTAGCAGCAGCAGCAGCATAGACTCAAGTTCAGGTACATGGGCAAGAGCAAGGCTCCAGAACGGGCCTGAGAACTGATATAGAGAAGGCGTTCTGCTTCAGCCACTGGGCATTAGGTATTGCACTTTGCACTGAGCAGAGTCTGAGGTATTGTTAGTAGAAATAACAAATGCCCACCACCGTCCACCCCTTTGGCTATCCAACAGTAACAGACACTCTTCTTCATCCCAAATGCTTCTGCCTGACAAAATGTAACCATCCCTCACACAATCAGACAATCTTTCACTCCTTCCTCAGAAAGATGGCAACACCAAAGCTTATCAAGGACTGCATCCAGCTCATGACCTGGAAGTCTCAGTGGGACTCTTCTCTCTCTAGAAGAGGAATACCTGTGGCGATTTTCTAGAATACCTATAATGTCCTATGGACTAGATATTAAAGGAGTAAAGATTTAGTGGTAGTTAAAGGGGGTTTCCCAGGTGGCTCAGTGGTAAAGAATCCACCTGCCAATGCAGGAGACCCAGGAGATGTGGGTTTGATCCCTGGGTCCAGAATATGTCCTGGAGTATGAAATGACAACCCACCCCAGTATTCTTGCCTGGAGAATCCCCATGGACAGAGGAGACTGGCGGGCTACAGTCCACGGGGTCACAAAGAACTGGGCACAACCGAGCAACTGAGCACACACACAATAGTTAAGGCAACTACTACGAACTCATTCTATTCAAAATCACGGAGAAGGGAAGAGAAAAGAGGAAAAATAGTTAAAATATGAGCATGACACTATAGTGAAGAAAATACAGAAAAAAATACAACTGAAGAGTCAAGACTATCTGATTGCCTATTGTCCCATTATTAGTGTTTCTCCTTTTCTAAATTTATTTATTTAATTGTCTGCGCTAGGTCTTCATTTCAGCATGCAACATTTTTAGTTGCACCCTGGGAACTCTTAGGTGCAGCATGTGGGATCTAGTTCCCAGACCAGAGATCATACCCGGGTCCTCTGCACCGGGAGCATATAGTCTTTTAGCCACTGGACCACCAAGGAAGTCCCCCACTACCAGTCTTTAACAGGGCTGACCAGCAAGCAGGAGAGATTTTTCAAAGGTGAACAGTGCCTTCACTTGCTAGAAAGCCTTAGGGACCGCTTCTGTGGCAATCCCCTTGAGATTCCCTACAGGCTTCATTCCACGTGACAATCCGCAACAAACCCTTGGAGCCTTGGTGCTCTGCCATCACAATCAGCTGGAGAGAATTCTCTTGCCCCCGCCTCTACTTAAAGCTGCTTGTCTTTCAATGTGTAGTGAGCAGAAACAGAACATCCAAAGGTGGTATATGTTTTCTACAAAATCCAAACATTTCCACTAAGCATTTTCTTTTCCCTTAGTGGTAGGGGTTCCAAGATGTAGCAACAAGTTGTTGACTTGAAATGGTATCCCATCTTGCCTCAGACTTCTGACCTCTCAAGCCTAGTATTTTCATGACTGTCTACCTCCCAGTCTCCTCATTCATAGCAAAGTATATCGAGCTCCAGAGACTTTCTGCTCCCAGAAATCTATCTCATCCATGTACTGAAACGGTGTGATCTTCCATGAGATGATGACAGGGATAATCAAAGCCCCTGCAGACTGACTTGTGAGGCACAGGACAGGAAGTTGATGTGTCCCTGGGCAATACACGGAAGTTATACTGCCCTCCTCCCTGTTGTTCACTTGCTAAGTCGTGTCCGACTCTTTGCGACCCCATGGACTACAACACACCAGGCTCCTCTGCCCTCCACTATCTCCCGGAGTCACTAGGTGAAAGCAAAGTACTCCATATATTTTCTGTTTGGGAGGATAGAGACCAACAGCTGTCTTCTGACGCCATGGGATATATATATTCACTTTACTGAAAAGACCACATCCAGAAGAGTAGTTCCAATTTGTCATTATTCCCTGATTAAGCTTATAACAAATTGTTGTCATGATCCAAAATCTACCACTTGTAATACTACCGAAAGGGCAATCCAATGAGAATGTGAAAATAACCCCACTCCTATATCATTTCAGGTCCATAATAATGGTATTTATGTGTTCAGTTTTATCAAGGTTGAGGCATTGCATTTGATTTACTGAGTAAGAGGTTTCTCACTGACCTTTCCAATGAGAATAGATTTATTCCATGGGTCAAGGACCCAATGAGGGGGTTCTGAAGATTGCTAAGTAAATCTATGATATCAATACACGAAAAAGCTAGGGCAATAACTATGGGGTCTACTGTGAGGTGACTTTAGGTTAAATCTCCATCTGTTGCGTGGCCCTGATAAGCCTCCACTCTATAGATGAGAGTGGCATTCTGGGTCCCTGAAAATTAATGTTTCTTAGAGATAGTGTCTAATGTTCCAGTTAGACTAGGTATATTTTCTTCTTCTAGTAAGTGACCATAGGACCCTTTGGAGAAGCTGCCGGAAGATATGCAATAAAGGACCAGTCGGACGATTGCATGTTCCTTCTGTAAGTGGTCACAGCCTTCCTCTACTCAAGGAGCTCTTGTCTGGAAATTGTCTCAGCTTGGAAATACAGTGAGAGAGAGTGACTCTTTTGTAGTGGCTAATGTAAAGACTTTATTTGTAATCCTTGGAGTTTGGTGGGTTTTACAGATTAAGCCATATCTTTATGTTAAGCTTCTCTGTATTTATTCTCAGGCGTCAAGAGCAATGGTTAGATCAATGGTTCTAAAAGTGTCCCTGGATCTGCAACATCAGTATAACCTGGCAAGTTTTTAGTTGGAAATGCAAATTCTCGGATCCCGTCCATACTTTCTGCATCAAAAACTCTGTGCCCGCGCCCACAACCTCTCCTTTCTCCCTTCAGCCAAAAGGAAGTCCTCATCTTCCATCACCTACAACTTGCTGGGGGTCCAAAGGAGTCACTCTGTTTCCACAGTCCAACTTCTACACAGGTTGGGCCAAGACCACCCTGCTACATTTGATTTAGGAAAGTTATAAATAAAAGAACTGGGGAGATTTTTGATTCTGGAAGCATCATAGCCAAAAACGACTTTGACTATAGGAGGGTAAGGGTTTCAATATCTCTTGTTACAGCGGTTTGTCATCGTGACTCACACTTAGCAAGCTTCCATTTAGCAGTGCATCAGCAGCATATTTTAATCCGGCAAGCAAGTGGACTTCAGTCATTGTCCCAGTGCTATGTAAATAGATGCATTCTCACCAGCTCAGAGATCAGCTTTTCCTGCCGTCATCAGTCCTTGGGAGCTCACCTCAAGGATGACACCCGTCCCTGCCCTCCAACCGCCCCCCTTGCCCCACCATACACACACAAACACACACATCCATGTTTGTGCATTCTTCCCTGAAAGTTCTGTTCAGGCGCCTGGCTCACTTCCAGCCTGATGCAAGGACATGTTTCCTAGCTGTCCCTGATTTCCAGGCCTGTGTCCCCTGAGCAACATCATGACCCATATCTCCACAGTAAACTGTGCTTCCTTTTGAGAATATGATGATCTTTTGAAGGATACTCAATGGCACTTCTGTTAGTGAACAGCTGTGTTCTGACAACATACTTTGTGACCAGGAGCTTCATTACGAGGGTCAAAAATAAAGTTGGACACACAGGGTCAAAAATAAAGTTGAACAGATAGATGTGTGCCCCTTAAAATCAGCAAGGGTCCCCAGTTCCTCCTAATAGCCAAATTGAGTGGATGCTTTCTGATCACCCTTCTTGGTTCCTCTTCTACCTCTGATAGGATAGAATCAGGGAATTGGGAGAGAGTGATGGAGATACACAAACTGGGTTCAAATCCTGCTCCCATCTTCCTAGCCAGGGGACTTTGGACAAGATACATGATTTCTGAAACTGGCTTTTCTTCATCTGTAAAATAAGTTAAATGATTTGCAAGAAAGATTATAATTTATATGGGGCTTTTGGAATACAGACAGTCTCTGTTTTTCAAAAAAATATTTATCTATCTGTCTATTTGGCTGCATTGAGTCTTTTTTTTCTTTGTATTGAGTCTTAACTGTGACTCAGGATCTTCATTGCAGCTCATGGTCTTCTCTATGTGTGGTACATGGGCTTAGTTGCCTGGTGGTATGTAGGGTTTTAGTTCCCCAACTAGGGATCAAACCCACATCCCCTGCATTGGAAGGCAGATTCCTAGCTACTGGACCACCCTAGTCTTTAATAGTGAGAGGTTACTACTACTCTTGTTGATGAGTTTTCATTAGTAAACTCTTCCCCGGGATGTTGCGATACATCCATACATGATTCTCGTTTTATCTCAATTTCCATTTCTCATTCCTCCAATCAAGAGCTTGTATTGAATGTCTCCTATGTTCCTGGCATTTTACTAGCCTTCCTTGGTAGCTCAGCTGGTAAAGAATCTGCCTGCAATGAAGGAAACCCAGGTTCGATTCCTGGATTGGGAAGATCCCCTGGAGGAGGGTACGGCAAGCCACTCCAGTATTCTTGCCTGGAGAAGCCCCATGGACAGAGGAGCCTGGTGGGTTGCAGTCCTTGGGGTCGCAGAAAGTCAGGCACGACTGAACGACTAAGCACAGCACAGGGGTACAGAAATTGCTACTACACAGTCCCTATCCTGGAGAAGCTCACAGACCAGCGGAGAGAGAGAGAGAGACATACAGACAATTATGACTCAAAACTGCTATACTAGAGGTCCACACATGGTGGTCTGAACACAGTGGCTTAAGGTGTCAACAGGATCTGCGAAGTCTTCTGGCCTGAGCTGAATCTTGAAGGATGGCTTTAAATTTGCCAGGCAAACAAAGAAAGGAAGTGTGTCTGGATCCAAAGCCAGCATAGCATCAGTGAAAATCACCTAGCTGGTTCAACATCAAAAGCCTCAAACAGAAAAAAAAAAAAAAAATGTTAAGCCCCAGACCAAAAATAATGTCGTCATTTTTGTCTACAGACTTTTGGATGTGGTGACAGTCTCACACACGATCAAAGTGTTTCCTGAACATCACTTAGGAATACACTGATACAGCAGCTCTCAAAACAGTGGCCAACTGCGTTGTCTTGGCTCTGGGAGGCATGTGGCATGAAAACCAATCTAAAACTGTATAATCACAATCTGTGTGAGATGCTTATACTGTAAATGGCATATTTACTTACAAAACAGGAAGAGACTCACAGAGAATGAACTTATGGTTGCCAGGGGGACAGGATAGTTAGGCAGTCTGGGTTAGGCATGTACACACTGCTGTATTTAAAATGGATATCCAACAAGGACCTACTGCAGCGCACAGGGAACTCTGCTCAATGTTATGTGGCAGCCTGGATGGGAGGGGAGTTTGGGGGAGAAATGGATATTTGTATATATATGGCTGAGTCCCTTTGCTGTCCACCTAAAACTATTATAACATTGTCAATCGTCTATACTTCAATACAAGATTAAAAGTTTAGGGGGAAAAAAAAAAACTCAGACTAACAGAAAAATCACATTCAACTTTCCATCTCAAACTCATAGATATCCTTTGAGTGGATTGGTTAGAAAAAAATCACTATAGGTTTAAATGTTTTTTCTCTTTCTCTCCTCCTTCTCCTGTCCAGGGATATAATTGATTTTGCTCAAGTCAAATCCAAGTATGATGTGACTTCCCCCATCTGAAGCCCCTGTATCAGAATTTGCATGTAATTTGCTGAGATTTTCCTTTTATAGACCGGAACACTAACAATGAAGTCCTGTAGTCCATTTTTTTTTTATTACAAAAACTATAGAGGAATTTAAGACAGTCTTGTTTAAGAACCTTTTACAATAATTACTGAGTTTGGTTGGCAAACAAGTGTTTACATGGCCACAGTTACACATTGCTGATGGCATTGAAGTTGATCCCCTTTTGAAGAGCAGCTTGGCAATACTTATCAATGTCCTGATGATGATCACAATGATGGTAGTGAGAATATTTATTGACTTAACTTACTGTGTATCAATCACAGTAGGTTACGTGTGTTAACCTACCCTTCTCCTCTCAGTAAAACCACTAGTATTATTACTATTTGACAGATGAGGACACTGGAACACAGAGAGTTTAAGAAACTTGCCCAAGGTCACACCGCTAGCAAACGGCAGATCAAGTATCCAAACAAAGGCGCTCTGACTACATGCCGGAGATGATGCTTTGAACTATTCACTATACAGCCTTTTACTGTATCAAATTCTAATATCTCTCTACCCAGTTATTACATTCTGGGAATTGATCCAGAGCAAAAAAAAAAAATCCTAATCATGAACAAAGTGCATAGTATTATGTGTCATTGGAAGCAACCCAAATGTCCAAATTGGCGAACAGTTAAGTAAATGATATATGTCCGGATAGTTGACAACCTCACACCATCAAAAACAGTGGTCACAGCTTCCAGGTGAAAAAGATGGGTTGGATACATGCATCCATTATTACTCCTTCCCTAAGTGACAGTGAAAGGATCTTTTTAAGAGGCTTAAGTCCAGAAGGACCAGAGTAAAAGGAGACCACGCCAGTTTTATTAGCAAAGTCTGAAAGTAGTAGATCATTCAGAAGTAAATGACACAGCACATCAGAGAGAGCAGATTCCTAAATGGGCAGTGGGGGCAAGGTATGAATCAATCTATTGGAGGCTTCTTTTTTTAAGTTACATGTATTTACTCTATTCTGGCTGGGCTGGGTCTTCATCACCGCTCAAGGGCTTTCTCTAGCTGCGGTGCGCAGGCTTCTCTTTGTGGTGGCTTCTCTTGCTGCGGAGCACAGGATTCAGGGGGCATGGGCTTCAGTACCCATAGCACAAAGGCTTAGTTGCCCCCACAGCGCGTGGAATCTATCCCAGACCAGGGATAGAACCCATGTTCCCCATATTAGCAGGTGGATTCTTAACCACTGGACCACCAGGGAAGTCCCAAGGAGGCTACTTTTTAAGGCTCAGAAATTGGTGGCATTCACTTAAAAGTGAAATGACTGGAGGGGGCCACTAGAATAAGGGGAAGTGTGGACAATCTAAGAAGCACTTCGATGTCCCATTTCCCATTATTCTTTCCTGTTCTGCACAAGCCGGTGACTGTCCCTCCTCTGACCCTGGTAGATGGTTGGAGGTTTGGTCCAGGAGAAGATGCCACACAAGCTCTCTGGACCAAATGGATCAAAGTATCTCTGAACTAGAGGGCTCTTCCAGCAGCGCCTGACACAGTTCATCACTCTTTCCTGAAACTTTTTTTTTTTTTTTCCAGTTGACTTCTGGATTCTCTCCCTTGATTCTCTGTCTTCTTAACTGGTCCCTCCTTCTCGGTTTCCTGGGATAGTTACTTCTTATCTCACCCTCTGAATGTTGATGTACATTCTGTGCTTAGTCCACTGCTCAATCTGTATTATTCCCTAGGCAGTTTCACCCGGCCTCATGACCTTCAATGCCATCCCTGGAATTTATGTCTCCAGCCTCTTCCTTGAGTACCTACAATATTGTGATTTATAAGAAATTTGCATCTGGTCCTTCAGATGACCAAAATATATTTTTCATATTTATTTGGTCTTTGTCCACAGTTCCTGGCTCACAGCTCCCCAAACCCGTGGAGTTTCCTGAGCGGTAAGAGCAGTGGGAGCAGTGCCTGAAACCACTTCCAAGCCGTAAAGGTGAAATTCACACACAAAAAAGGCTTTTCTACCACAACTGGGTTTATGTTAATGAGGCAACTTCTGGGAAGCACCTAAGAATGGATGCTGGTTGCCAGGGTAACCAACCAGAAATAGAGGATTCGGACTGATTTGCAGGGAATGAAGAAGGGCTGGAGGCTGAATCAATCACCGGTGGTCAATGATTTAATTAATCATGTCTATGTAATGAAGACTCCATCAAAAAAACAAAAAGAATAAGTTTTCTGAGAGTTTTCAGGTTGAGGAAACAGAACGCTCCCACGTGCCACTGTTCAGTTCAGTTCAGTTCAGTCGCTCAGTCGTGTCCGACTCTTTGCAACCCCATGAATCGCAGCACGCCAGGCCTCCCTGTCCATCACCATCTCCCAGAGTTCACGCAGACCCACATCCATCCAGTCGGTGATGCCATCCAGCCATCTTATCCTCTGTTGTCCCCTTCTCCTCCTGCCCCCAATCCCTCCCAGCATCAGAGTCTTTTCCAATGAGTCAACTCTTCGCATGAGGTGGACAAAGTACTGGAGTTTCAGCTTCAGCATCATTCCTTCCAAAGAAATCCCAGGGCTGATCTCCTTCAGAATGGACTGGTTGGATCTCCTTGCAGTCCAAGCAACTGTGCTGGCCCCAAAAGTCCATGAGAACAGAAGCACCTTTGTTTGGAAACTTACACTATGTATCTCTCTTTTTTTTTAAGGTCTTTTTTTTTTAATGGACCATTTTAAAAGTCTTTATTGAATTTGTTACAATATTGTTTCTGTTTTCTTTTTCGCTTAACTCCCCACCAGGGATGGAACCCTCACCCCCTGTGTTGGAAGGTGAAGTCTTAACCACTGGACGGCCAGGGAAGTCCCCTTTATGTGTCTCTTCATCTGGCTATTGATTCATATCCTTTAATATCCTTAATAAGAAACAAGCAACCCAGTGAGTAAACAGGATTTCTGAGTTCTGTGAGCCTTTCTAGCAAATTAATTGAACCCAAGTAGGGTCATGAGGTGGAGAAGGCAATGGCACTCCACTCCAGTACTCTTGCCTGGCAAATCCCATGGACGGAGGAGCCTGGTAGGCTGCAGTCCATGGGGTCGCTAGGAGTCGGACACGACTGAGTGACTTCACTTTCACTTTTCACCTTCATTCATTGGAGAAGGAAATGGCAACCCACTCCAGTGTTCTTGCCTGGAGAATCCCAGGGACGGGGGAGTCTGGTGGGCTGCCATCTCTGGGGTCGCACAGAATCGGACACAACTGAAGCGACTTAGCAGCAGCAGGGTCATGAGGACCTCTCAGTTATGGCCACTTAGTCAGAAGCGCAGGGACCAAACTGGACTTGTGATTGGTACCTGAAGGGGAAAGTGGTCCTGTGGGATTGAACTCTTTGTCCGTGGAGTCTGATGCTATTTCTCAGTCATGTCTGACTCTTTGCAACCCCTTGGACTGTAACTCACCAGGCTCCTCTGTCCATGGGATTTCCCAGGAAAGAATATTGGATGGGGTTGCCATTTCCATCTCCTGGGGATCTTCCTGAGCCAGGAATCAAACCCAGCATTGCAGGCGGATTCTTTATGGCCTAAGTCACCTCTGCAAAAATGGGGTCTGAATTGAGTTGGGTTATAGTACATCCAGCTGATGCCCCCAGCATTCCTTGATGATGTGGGAGGGTGGGGAGAGCTGCCCCTCCACACATTGGAATTGGGTGCAGAACCATGTAACCCCAGACTTATACAGCCACTTATTATTCCACACATACATTCCATAGATGTCTCAAATATGGTGTGTAAAACCTAACTCATGATGTCTCTTCCAAACCTGCTTCCTTATAATCTCCCCTGTGTCAGCAAATAGCAATTCCATTCTTCCCAATGCTCAGACTAAGACCCTTGGAGTCAGTCCTTGATTCCCTCCTGTCTCTGTCTCCTCAGAACCAATCCATTAGCAAATCCAGAAAACATAACTGGAAACTAGCCATTTCTCAGCAGCAATTTGGTCACAGTTTGGCCCTGGTTCAAGGCACCACCATGATTTGACTGGAGTGATACAATGGTTTCCTAACTGGGTTACTCTTTCTTCTCTTAGCCCATGCAGCCTATTTTATACCTAATAATTAAGATGACTATTCACCTCCTTTCACACTATGCCATGCTGTGCTGTGCTTAGTCATTCAGTTGTGTCCGACTCTTTGCAACTCCTCTGTCCGTGGGGATTCTCCAGGCAGAAATACTGAGGTGGGTTGCCAAGCCCACCTCCAGGGGATCTTCTCAACCCAGAGATCGAACCCAGGTCTCCTGTATTGCAGGTGGAACTTTACCTTCTGAGCCACCCAGGGAAGCCCAAGAATACTGGAGTGGGTAGCCTATCCCTTCTCCAGGGGCTCTTCCCAACCCAGGAATCGAACTGGGGTCTCCTACCTTGCAGGCGGATTCTTTACCAGCTGAGCTACCAGGGAAGCCCATACATTATGCGATAGCCATACCCAAAGGTATCAGGCACGTTCCTGCCTCAGGAACCTTGCTCATTCCCTTTGCTTGGGCGGCTCTTCCTCCAGCACCACCTACATCCCTCAGGTCTTTGCTCAGTGTCATCCTCTCAGGAACATCTTCTCTGATCACTCTATTTAAAATAGCCTTAAATTCATATGTGTGTGTGTGCTAAGTTGCTTCGGTCATGTCCAACTCTTTGTGACTCCCTGGACAGTTGCCCGCCAGGCTTCTCTGTCCATGGGATTCTCCAAGCAAGGATACTGGAGTGGGTTGCCATCCCCTCCTCCAGGGGATCTTCCCCACCCAGGGATCAAACCTGCATCTCTTACGTCTCCTGCATTGCTTCGGTCATGTCCAACTCTTTGTGACTCCCTGGACAGTTGCCCGCCAGGCTTCTCTGTCCATGGGATTCTCCAAGCAAGGATACTGGAGTGGGTTGCCATCCCCTCCTCCAGGGGATCTTCCCCACCCAGGGATCAAACCTGCATCTCTTACGTCTCCTGCATTGGCAGACCGGTTCTTTATTCTTAGCATCACCTGGGAAGCCCTAAATTCATATGCATGTGTGAGTATTAGTCACTCAGTTGTGTCCAATATACCTACTACTATTTATAAAATAAAGGGTTTCCCAGGTGGTGCTAGTGGTAAAGACCCTGCCTGCCAGTGGACGGGCCACGGTCCATGGGGTTGCAAAGAGTCCAACACGACTGAACGACTTTCACTTCACTTCACTCTAGCTCTATCTTTCCTTCACTCCTGTTTTTTTTTGTTTTGTTTTGTTTTGTTTTTCTTAATTCAAAGTGTTTACCTCTTTTTGACAAATCACAATTTTTAAGAATTAACTGATTGATTGATTGCCTGCTTTCCCACTTGCGTCACAGAGGCAGATATTTTTGTGTCTTACCCTCTGCAGCCTCTCCTGTGCTTAAATACAGTGCCTGCCACATGGCAAGCACTCAGTAAACAGTGAGCAGGAAAATCCAGACACAGCTGAAGTGAGATTAAGAGGCTATTTTCATACTGGAAGCTGACAATCCCTGCTGCACTCCCTCAACTAAAGTCCAAGAATGTTCGAAGGCAGGGCTTTGACCTCCATGCAGGAAATTGGAATAGTATGCTTTGGGGAATCTGCCAGCTCACTGAAAAAGGAGCTGAAGACACTGACATTGGGCTCCCTAGGAACTTTTCCAGACAGTTCACCCTCTAGATGATCTGACATCTAGAGGGTGACCTTAGCTAGGACTGAGGGTTCCCTAGTTCAGGGGACATTCAGTATTAAAACTTAGGAGTCCCAGGCAAACCACAGTGCTTTGTCAATACCATCCACATTCTCAGAGCTCCCAATCTCTCAGTTACAAACAAACTTGCTGAAACATCTAAGTGAGCACACATCTGGACAGTCGTTATCTTGAAAGACTAAGACCAAAATAAATACTCAGTTAAAAAGTAACTCGGAAAAAACAAAGACTATGCTTGGAGAAGGGAAAAAAAAATCATCGATATCCTCAGAGAAAGAAGAGAATATCCCAACCATGAAAAGGACAGGAAGTCAGACATTAAAGGTAAGAAAACTAGAGAATTAACCCAGGAGATCTGATAATAGGAGTTCTAAGTAAGACAGAACAGAGAACACAGAGGACAGAAACCATTAACAAAAAAGAACACGGTGGACCCAAAGTCAGTCAACCCAAAATGCTGGAACACAGAGAATAAGAAAGAAAGAGATGGGGCCTAGACTGTGCTGAAGGCTTTTGGCAGATCAGGCAAACGAGGACTGAAAGCAAGCCACTGAGGTCATTGGTGACTTGATAAGAGCAATTTTGGTGGCCCGGTGGGAGTAGAACCAAGTAGGGTGAGTTAAGAAAAAAATAACTAGAAGGAAATGCATGAAAATAAAAAATTGTATATTAAGTTAGGATGAGATTATATATGTCTTTTTTTCTTCAAACTTTCTTTTCGATCTATCATCTATTTATCCTTTTTTTCTTCTAAATTGAAAACTGAACCAATCCCTTCAAATGGAAAGATTTGCATGAAGGTCAAAAGTTACTGTTGTTTTTTGGAGGAGTACACATATCAATTTGTTCTTAGTCTTTCTGGATTATATTAATATCCTGCCTTGTAAAAATGAGGTACTTTGAATATATCAGAGATATGTTGTTTTCACAGAATTGTGAAAACATTGGTAAATGTAGGAATAACAAGGAGTGTGGGGCCTGGGGAGTCCTCGTTTTCATGTGCTAAACACACACACACACGTGCGTGCACACATAAAATTTTAATTCAAAACACATGGCGTGGCGAGGTCAGTCAATCTGATGATTCACTTTTGACCCAGAATCTGGGACAACTTTGCAACGTCAAGAACCTTCACGACATGATGGAAGCAAAACGGAGCCGGCTGTCCCAACGAAGAAACACAGTTGTGCATGAAAATGGCCTCCTTCTTTGGGGAATGCATACCTTTGCCAGAAATACTCTCTACATATTTATTTATTCTAAAGGCTCTACTGAGAAGATGAAAGGTTTTGTTTTATTTGAAAACCAAGGCATAAGTAATCCAAGTAATAAGCAATATTTAGAGTAAGATTATTCTCCTCCTCATGAATCCTCATACCACTGAACACTATTTCTCTTGTGGCCCTTTGTACTTTCTTTGTTATACGTTTATGTCTTGTCTCCCTTGACTTAGTAACTCATCTCTCATTTCCTTCAGCACTAGCTCTTGCACAGGAAAACAGCTTAATAAGGTCTACTAAATTTATTCATACATACGTACGTTCATCCGATGGAAGTCTTTACCTTCCACAACTGTTGGCTCTTCCTCTTCAAATCTGCTTGGTTTTCAGTGTCTCCTTTGGATACCAGGTCATTGCCGTTACTGAATCTGCAGAAACCCAGTACCGCCTATATTCTGTCAAACTTTGGTCTGAGGTCCTCTGTGTCATAAACAATAATTTTGTTCACCAGAATATTGGCCCAAAATTTGAACCAACTGCTCATCTAACATTTCTTTCCTGGGTTAGTTTCATCAACAGCAGCTACATCTTATAATTAACATTATAATGATAATAACATAAGACTTTGTAATTAATTTGTCCATGCACTCTCTATTCCCAAGAAACAGTGACTCATTATATCCTTAATTTGCAAAACACACTCTATTTTTAATTTTTATATTTAGTATAATGAGATACAAAATCAATTTATTCATGGTCTTACAAAACATGATTGCTGAGTCAGGGTTAGAACAAAGTTACCGAGTCTCAGGCATTTGTGTTCTGTCACAGACACTCTTCCACCCGTCCATCCATCCGCTCATGCATCCAAACATCCATTTATTTACTCAGGATAACTTTATTGTGCTAGGCATTGTGCTGACCTCAAAAGAAACAAGAGTTATTGCTACTGCTCTCAAAGAGTTCACAATGGGAAGTGAACTAGAAAAGAGGCAAGTCGTTGGGAAGCCTACACCAGAAAACAGGCAAGTTTAAAAAAAAAAAAAGGAAAAAATGCAATGGTTAGAAGTGTGCATTTTACAAGCACATCTGTAACTTTCTGATGTTTGAACTGATAATGATTTGTATACTTTCTAGAAGACTAAGCTGTGGTTTCCCAAAGATAAGCAGATGCCACCATCACTTCTCAGGTAAGAAAATTTACATGTAGGAATATTATCATTATTTGAGAACAGTGTTAGGTTGTTATCTGACATTGGGGTTTTTTTTTTTTTTCTTTAAAGTCATTGAACTTGTTCTTCAAAGGAAATTTTACTGAACTGAACTGAAGCAAAATAAATACAGATGAGATGCACTGTGTGAAGGCAGAAGTAACAGGTCAGAGCCCCACCCAATGGCTTGCTCAAGATTTCCAAGAAACCCCAAAGACTCTGCGGAACATCATTGAAAACCAATGAAGAAAAGCCACCCTCCTTTCTAGTTTGAGTATCAAATGTCACATCCGTCCAATCTTGTTGACCATGAAAATTAATTTAGGGTCTAATATCTGAATCAAACTTGTCTAATCTAAAGACGGTCAGCCTGTGGGTAGAAACACCCAACTGCATAATGAACCATAGTGGGAACTTGCCTGGCAGTCCAGTGGTTAAGACTCCTCATTTCAGAGCATCAGTTCTATCCTGGGTTGGGGAGTTAGGATCCCACATGTCTCACAGTGCAGCCAAAAAATAAATTAACTAATTAAATATATAAAATAAGCCTCAACAGTACTTCTGAGGCTCTTCAGTTTCATCAGTGGCGTACTTTGTTGCTGTTGCCGTTCCCTGACCTGCGTAATATGCAGAATGCTTTCGGCGGTTTTTAATCACTTTGCCCTCTTCTTTTCAAAAATGGAGCAAGTATTAAAAAAAAAAAAAACAAATATACTGAGGTCTAACTGGCATATAACATTCTATTGGTTTCAGGTATACCATGTAAAGGTTTTATATTTGTGGATATTGTGAAATGTTCACCACAGCAAGTCTAATTACCACCTGTCACTACACAAAGTTAACTTTGAGGACTTACTCTCTCGGCAACTTTCAAATACGCTCTCCACTCTCATTGACCCTTGTCACCATCCTGTACTTTATATCCCCGTGATTTATTTAGTTTGCAACTGGAAACTTGTACCTTCTAAAACCCTTTTCATGTTTTACTCATCCCCAACCCTCCTCCTCTTTGGCAACCACTGTTCTTGAACAAGTATTTTTGAACTTAACCATATATCAGGATTGGAGAGTCAGTGGTTGGAAAGACAGACACACCCCTTCCTTAAAAGTAGCCACACGCAGAAATACACAGTGCTTAGGAACATCACGTAAAGTCTAGGCAAGCATAAAAGAACCCAAGTTCATTATAGCCAGCATTCATACAACTGTCTTATCATTCAATTCAACAAATAATTATTGTTACCTACTAAATGCCATGCTCTATTTAGATGGAGGGAGACAAAAAAAAAAAAAAAGAATGCCACCCTCACCTTCAGGAAGCTCACGATATAGTACAATAACAAGGAAAAGCAGGCTGGCAGGCCATTAAATGGAGAAGCAGATCACCATCATGGTTCCTACAAAGGGTGAGATTAGAGTGCCATTTACAATCAGGAGTGGAAAAGCCTGCCAAACAGGCTTTTTCTGGACCTGTCTTCCCGGCTCATTGAGATAATAATTTTCTTTGGGGGAATCAAAAAAGGACTTTCAGAAATTCTCTTTTCTTTGGGGGGTGGAGGGGGGTGGGAAGGAAGATACTGGAGAGAGAGACAGAGAGAGAGAAAGAGAGAGACAGAGGAAGGGAGATCGGTATAGGATATCTTCACCCAGAAAAAAAATCCAGTTTCCGCTGGATTTTTTCTTACTAGTCTGTTCCTCCTCCATCTTCTCCCACCATCCATCCAGCTAATCGTCCAGTCCCATCCTTGACCCCTCACTTACCCTCCCATATCAAATATCACCCCCACCCATATCCAATGAATCACCAGCCCTGTTGATTCAGCTCACATATCCATTGAATGTATCCACTGCTCTCTCTTCCCTGTTCAAGCACTTTACATTTCTATGCAGTACTTACAAACATTATAATTAATTATCTACATAATTCCAATCAACCCATCCACTATACTCTCCCCACCTCAACTGTAAGATCCATAAAGCCAAGGACCATGTCCACCGTATTCACTACTGTATCCCCAATACTTAGAGAAGGGTCTAACACAGAGTGTGTGTTCAGTGGGGGGAAAAGAGAGTGAAAGGAGGAAATAAGTCTATCCAAGCTCAATAATCATCAACTCTTCCTCTAAACTCCTTCATGATTAGGTGAAGACAAATGTATATAGAAATGCATGTATATTCTTATGTACATCCTTATTTCACTGAAGTGGTCAACTTCTGACAATGTCAAATGCTTCGGCTGACTCTATTTTATGATAGATTAAAAATAAAGAAAATGCAATGTATGAAAAGTGAAAGTGTTAGTCACTCAGTTGTGTCCAACTCTTTTCGACCCTCTAGACTGTAGCCCACCAGGGTCCTTTGTCCATGGGATTCTCCAGGCAAGAATACTGCGGTGGGTAGCTTATCCCTTCTCCAGGGGATCTTCCCAACCCAGGGATCAAAACTGGGTCTCCTGCATTGCAGGCAGACGATTTACCGTCTGAGGCACCAGGGAAGCCCCAGTGCAACGTATATGTCTATCAAATCACCCTTCTGTCCACTACGCACATCCTACAATTTTATGTCAATTATGCCTCAATACAACTAAAATTTAAAAAAGGAAAAACACAAGAAACAGAACCACATATCCCTTTAGGAGTTGACAGAGTGCAGCAATATGATCCAGTTGTTCACATTCTGAGTCTTTTCATTGATTGGCTGGTCTGTAAACACTGGATGGCTTGTGCAATTGAATCTGCTGTGTTCCTATGTCAGGTTTCCCTCGTTGCTCCGCTGGTAAAGAACCCGCCTGAAGTGTGGGAGACCTGGGTTCGATCCTGGGTTGGGAAGATCCCCTGGAGAAGGGAAAGGCTACGCACTCCAGTATTCTGGCCTGGAGAATTCCACGGACTATATAGTCTATGGGGTCGCAAAGAGTCAGACACGACTGAGCGACTTTCACTTCATTATGCTCATATGTCAGCCCAACACTTAACCAAGAGTATGTCCTAGACACATGCATGAGTGAATCTAAACTCAGCATCTCTAATATTCACTGTCTTTAGTTTATCATTATGTTTATTTCATTTCCCAGAAGATACAATAGGCTCTTGTGTCCGTTGTTGCCTCCTCCACGGGATCTTCCTGACCCAGGGATCAAACCCAAGTCTCTTTCATCTCCTGCATTGCCAGGTGGGTTCTTTACCAGCTGAGCCACCAGGGAAGCCTGTTTGTCAAGCTTGTCTCACAATACAGTCTCAGGTGTACGTATCTGGAGCCTGCATTTCCCAGATTGACACATTTTAAAACAGATTTCAGAGGGGAGGGGCCTCCAGCTCACCTTTCAAAGAGTGGAACATCTGCTTTGATTTGGTAAACAGTAGTGCTTCATCCCCTGCCTGCCTGCTCAGAAGCCCACATATCACAAAACCCTAAATGCCACTGGAGGATTCAGCCTCCAGGCTGGATGCATCGTGTCTGGTCCGACCCAGCAATTCCCACGAAGCAAAGTCAGTCTTATTATGGCCTGTCCCATCTGCCTCAAGTATTAGAAAAGGTTAAAACTTGGCAGAAGCTTTGATGAACCATGGCCTGCCCTGGAGAAATACAGACTTGTTATTGCTTTGCACAGAAATGAAACAAGTGGAAGAAAACCAGGAGTGGGTCCTCTGAGTCACAGGACGTGGGTGAAGAGCTCTTACTAAATTGAGAGCTTAAATACTAATTCATTAAATGGAGGGCAAGAATATTTGAGGTCAAGTTCCTGATCTGCTGCAATGAGCTGTGTGAACTCAAGTAACCTGGAGTCCTCTGGGCCTCTGCTTCCCCACTGCTAAAATGGGAATCACATCCGACCCTCACTTCGCTTCAGGACTGATAAAAGGTTGAGATGACAGGTGAGAACACACTTTATAAAGAAAACTATGATGAGGGAGTTCCCTGGAAAGCCAGTGGCTAGGATGTACTGCTTTCGCTGCGTGGGCCCAGGTTCTATCCCTGGTTGAGAAACTAGGAGCCCACAAGCTACACAGCATGCCCCCCAAAAAAACAAAACTGTAACTAAAAGATATTCCAAAATGGAGGAAACCCCCCAAAATCATTGCTACTGGGAACTTGAAACTTACAGGTAGGTTCCTTTGCAACAAACCTGTTTTTCTAGGTGTATATTAAATTTAATGTTTCCTGAGTATGAGTCTGTGTTTTAGAGGGCAAGTTTTTAGAACTGACAGAGGCAGAGGAGAGAAGGCTGTTCATGATTCAAAATTTCCGACAGAAACTCCACAGAGTAAATAGTTGAGTCCACTCATGCCTGTGCTCACGCAATCATTCTTTAAGCAATCGCTCAATGCCACAACAGTTTAATGAGCACCTACTATGCTCAAAGTATGGTGCTGGACACTATGGACACAATGAGAATAAAGGCAGTCCTGATCCCTGCCCCGATGGACCTGATGTCCAAGCACTTTTTGAAAGCAGAAGTGGATCAGATATGATTTCCACCCTGACACAGTTATACACTAGTAGAAAGAGCAGTGGCTGTGAAGGGAAATTGAATCCTTCTCAATGGGCTTTGCTTTTTTAAAAGCAAGAGAAAGAGACGAACGGGTCTCATCAGTCCTGTCTTTTTCCCTAGATCAGCAAACAGCATCAACACCAGCAGACAGGCATGCTTTAGTAGCCTCTAAAACCCTCCCTTGACTTCATGCCCTTTGACATGACCTTTAGCCCATGGTCAGTGTCTCCACTTCCTTCCTACACTTGCCTTCCTCAAACCAACTTAACTGAGATCCTCTCCCCACCACTCCATTGTGACTACTCTAGGCAAGGCCACCTACGGCCTCGATCTTGCCAAATTAAATGGTCCCTGAATTCAGTGGTGAATATCTTCTATTGATACTTGGTTCCATTTCCCTCAAGAGCTTGAATTCTATAGCTGTGTCTTAATAGACATCTCTCTTCTCATGGAGAGTCAACCTTACTCCATTTATCAAGCATCATCTCAGACACTGTGTAGAGAATGTCAGGAGCAAGAGAAGGGCAAACGCATCATCTGGAAGTGCGGATGGGGAAGAGGGTAGAGAAGAAGTTAGAGATGAAACAAAACATTGACATGCTACCCTCCGTTTAAGTGATTGATGCATATATGCTGCTCTCAGGCTACAGTTTCAATGAACCACAGACGCAGTGATGGGTAGGTGGTGGTGGTTTTAACTTTCACTTTTTGTTTTCTCAGGAGCCATGGGGAATGGGGAGCCTGAACCCCTCTTCCAAGCTGGAGCCTGTGGAAGCAGCTCAGCTTGCTGACCCCACCATCCCCCTCCTACCAACCCTCCCCCTGACATCAGGGTACCAGTAAAGGTAGACCTCATTTCCCAGGGAGCCCGTGAAACAGCACTCTGACTGCGGGCAAGATAACAGTGTTGTCTGCCTGCTGTGATGGCTAGAGGATGCTGTGTTGGCAGGAGGGGAGATCTCAGTGTGATAAGGGAAAAAAATCAGCTTGTGTCACTTGTGACAGCCTCAAGGACACAGCTAGGACATGAAAACACATCTGCTCCTACCCAGAAGGCCCCCATCTTCTCCATGGCTCTCTCTATCTGTAGGAACCCAAGCTATGCCTTATTCACAGCAGCAACATGTGGATAACAGAAAGAGTGTATAAGTCGAGATGATAAGAGAGTTTTATTTGCTTTCCCAGAAAGCATACCAGGGAAATGAGCTACCAGAAAAACTCTTGCTTGTATATGATGGATGCAAAAAAATCTCGGAGTCTGTGATTGAGAAATGGTGTCCTTCCCCCGGGACCGGAAGCTCGTGAGACTCAGCAGATGTTCATGGAAGCTTCCCTGTGTCTCTGAAAGCCTGCTCCTGCTCTTTGTAACAAGAGTGACTGGATCAAAGAACATGTTCAGAAACAGAAGCAATGGATTCATCATATCAACAGCTGGCGAGGCCCATGCGGGTTAGCAGGAACGCCGTAGGCCAGGCCCCAGTCCAAAGAGTCAGGCACCCAAAGGAACGCGCTCTGTATTTCTCCTCCAACTTCCCAGAGCTCTGAGCAGGGCAGTCTATCATTTTCCTGAGTGTTACAGTCACCAGCTTGACCTAAGAATGTAAAAATGAAAAGCTAAGTGGGAAAGCCCTGTACAGTCATTGATTTTTTTCACCAGGAGCCATGACCCAGGTCATCAAAACTGTTTTTCAAATCACAGGGCCATAGATCTGGTAGAAACCTGGAGTAAAGGGTTATCCTGCCGAGAAGGCACACCAGCCCTCCAGCCTGATCTGTATTCCCACCTCTGTAAGTGATTCTCTGCCAGCCCTCATGGTGTATTCTAAGACTTAATGGCTTCTCAATCAAAAGGCACTGTATCTTGTCTAATTTAAGTCTCCCTTACCACACACATTCAGATCATCAGGCCCATGCCAAACAGCTGCTTATTTTCCTTCATAGCAATGCATTTTATGAAATTCCCTTGTGGTCCAGTGGTTAGGACTCCATGCTTTCACTGCCAAGAGTGCAGGTTCAATCCCTGATCAGCAGACTAAGATCCCACTAGCCTCAAGGTGCGGCCAAATATTGAAGAAAAAAAAAGCACTTTACCTGTTGCAAGACTTTCATTTTTCATTTATGATTTGCACCTCCCAGTTATTAAAATGATTAAGGTGCCTGCAGAGAACTGTTAACCATGCTTTCTCTACTCTGGCCAACAAAGATCTTTTCCTTTCCAATAATTCCTCCGTGGTTTTATAGACACATCTGTTCTGAGCTGCCCCTCCAATCCAGGAGCTCCACTCCTGCCTGGCTTCACACTACCTGTCCAAACCCATCTCCTTACTACCTCTGCCCACACAGCTCTGGTGAGCTCATTTGTGTTGGTCCCTGAGCGGGACTCCTTCAGTCCTCTGTCCACTCATGTTGCCCACTCATCTGTAAGGCGTGCATTTTCCCATCCATCGCTCCATGAAGCCTTCCATCTCAGCCCTTACTACTCTCTCTCTGCTTTGAATGCCTGAAGAATTCAGTCTGCACTCCACAGCTGAACGCTTCCTAATACCATCACCACTCACCACTGTTTCACATCTTTTCTGTTCCCCCTCCAATTTCATTTTTTAAATAAACATCTTATCATACTTTAGCACAGTTTTAAATGTGCAAGAGAATTGTAAAAATATTACAGAGGTTTCCTATATTCACTCCCCTGACCCAGTTCCAGCACCCACTTGCTACCATCCCACACTATGAGACTCCATTAGTTAAAATTAAGAAACCAACGCTGGCACATTCTGTTAACTGAACTCCAAATCTTATTCTGATTTCACCAGGTTTCCCTTCAAGTTATTTTCCTGTTCCAGGAACCAATCAGGAATACCACTTTGCATTTAGTTGTCATGTTTCCTTAGTATGTTCTTGTCTTCCACTGAAAATTTCTCAGTTTTTCCTTGTTTTTTTTTTTTTTTTTTTTTCCACCCACTTGACCTTGATAGTTTTTGAGGCATATGAGTTAAGGAAGTGGTAGCATGTCCCCCTATCTGGGTTGTTCTGTTGCTTTCCTTAAGAGAAAACTGTGGTTATAGGATTTTGGAAAGAATACCACAGAGGTGAAGTACCTTTCTCATCATGTCGTATTGGGGGTACACGTCAGTTATAGGACATCACTGGTAAAGTTAACTTTATTCATCTAGTTAAGGTAGTATTTGCCAATTTTCACCACTATAAATTTTATATTTTTCTCCTTCTAAATTGGGAAAGGAGTATGTCAAGGCTGTATATTGTCACCCTGCTTATTTAACTTCTATGCAGAGTACATCATGAGAAATGCTGGGCTGGATAGAACACAAGCTGGAATCAAGATTGCCGGGAGAAATATCAGTAACCTCAGATATGCAGATGACACCAGCCTTATGGCAGAAGGCGAAGAGAAACTAAAGAGCTCTTAATGAAAGTGAAAGAGGAAAGTGAAAAGGCTGGTTTAAAACTCAGCATTAAAAAAACTAAGATCATGGCATCTGGTCCAATCACTTCATGGCAAATAGATGGGGAAACAATGAGAGACTTTATTTTGGGGGGCTCCAAAATCACTGCAGAAGGTGACTGCAGCCATGAAATTAAAAGGTGCTTGCTCCTTGGAAGAAAAGCTATGACCAACCTAGACAGCATATTAAGAAGCAGAGACATTACTTTGCCAACAAAGGTTCATCTAGGCAAAGCTATGTTATTTCCAGTAGTCATGTATGAATGTGAGAGTTAGACCATAAAGAAAGCTGAGCACTGAAGAACTGATGCTTTTGAACTGTGGTGTTGGAGAAGACTCTTGAGAGTCCCTTGGACTGCAAGAAGATCCAGCCAGTCCATCCTAAAGGAAATCAATCCTGAATATTCATTGGAAGGACTGATAGTGAAACTGAAGCTCCAATACTTTGGCCACCTGATGTGAAGAACTGACTCATTGGAAAAGACCCTGATGCTAAGAAAGATTGAAGGCAGGAGGAGAAGGGGACGACAGAGGATGAGATGGTTGGATGGTATCACTGACTCGATGCACATGAGTTTGAGCAACTCCAAGTATTGTCGATGGACAGGGAGGCCTGGCGTGCTGCAGTCCATGGGGTTGCAAACAGCTGGACACAACGGAGCAACTGAACTGAAACTTCATTCTTTGGATACATGTCTAGCTCACATTCAAAGGACCCCTCACACTCCTTTTTAACCGCATAATTATTTTGGCTGCATATTGGGGGAACTTTCTAAATTCTCCATGTCTCTTCCCAAAGTTCATCTCTAAAAGGCAGAGAATCCTTTTATACAGATTCAGTCAAGAAGATAAACATCTTTAAAACTTCTGCACATTATCCACTGGTCCATTGTGTGGATTCTTGTCACCTTGTCCTACCCCATAACTCTTTTGCAGTAATTAGAAATCACACAGTAAATAATTTCTAATCTGTCTCTTTCAAAGTGTTTTTAAATATATGTACAAAGGAAATCATCTTAGATAGATCCCTTAAGAAACAACTTCAGGAAGAAAGCAGGAGTGCAAGGCTGTGAAATGGAAAGTTTATCAATATTTTCAGCAACCTCGAAGCAAATGGAAAAATAAAAATAGAATTTAGAGTTCAGAGTGAGTGGGTTGAAGCAGAAGCACAAACTCACTGCATTGTCAGTGTAGGTGGCAGAATGGCTTCGGGGAAAGAAATGTGTTTCCAGACGTGTTTCTCCTCTACAGTCGGTTTTTACCGATTGGACCCACTTTGGGTAGAAGGTTGTGACTGAACGACCAATAAGGTCAACTAAATCTTTAATAATTTTGTGGCTCTACAGCATTCAAATTAATTGGAAAATCACCAGATTTTTTGCTTTTATAATATGGCTTCAACCTAGCTGAGGTCAGTGCTTCCTGGTGTTTGTGTGGCAGAAATCGAATGCCGTGAGACCACCTTCATCCTAAAAGTTCTGGGATCAATTTATTTTGAACAGCTTTTAGACTAGTGATGGGGAAACTTTTCCTAGAAAGGGCCAGCCAGCAAATATTTTAGGCTTCGTGGACTACGTATGATCTCTGTTCCATGTTCCCCTTCTTCCCCCTCCTGCCTCCCTCTTCCTTCTCTTCCTCTCCCTGCCTGGCTGCATCTTCTTCTCAATCTTTTTGTAATGTGACAAATACTGCTTGCAGGTTGTACAAAAATAGAGACCACAGGCCAGTTTTGGCCCATGGACTGGTGGGCAGTTTACCTAACCCTGCTATGGGATCTCCCTGAATGTTCCAAATGTATACAGTGCATTCAGTTCAGTTCAGTTCAGTCCAGTCGCTCAGTCGTGTCTGACTCTTTGCGACCCCGTGAACTGCAGCACGCCAGGCCTCCCTGTCCATCACCAACTCCCAGAATTTACTCAAACTCTTGCCCATCGAGTCGGTGATGCCATCCAGCCATCTCATCCTCTGTCATCCCCTTCTCCTCCTGCCTCCAATCCCTCCCAGCGTCAGAGTCTTTTCCAATGAGTCAACTCTTCGCATGAGGTGGCCAAAGTACTGGAGTCTCAGCTTCAGCATCAGTCCTGCCAATGAACACCCAGGACTGATCTCCTTTAGGATAGACTGGTTGGATCTCCTTGCAGTCCAAAGGGCTTTCAAGAGTCTTCTCCAACACCACAGTTCAAAAGCATCAATTCTTCGGTGCTCAGCTTTCTTCACAGTCCAACTCTCACATCCATACATGACCACTGGAAAAACCATAGCCTTGACTAGATGGACCTTAGTCGGCAAAGTAATGTCTTCTCTGCTTTTGAATATGCTATCTAGGTTGGTCATAACTTTCTTTTCAAGGAGTAAGTGTCTTTTAATTTCCTGGCTGCAATCACCATCTGCAGTGATTTTGGAGCCCCTCAAAATAAAGTCAGCCACTGTTTCCACAGTTTCCCCATCTATTTCCCATAAAGTGATGGGACCAGATGGCACGATCTTAGTTTTCTGAATGTTGAGCTTTAAGCCAACTTTGTCACTCTCCTCTTTCACTTTCATCAAGAGTCTTTTTGGTTCCGCTTCACTTTCTGCCATAAGGGTGGTGTCATCCACATATCTGAGGTTATTGATATTTCTCCCAGCAATCATTAAAGACTCGGAAAAGATATGTAGGATAAAAGTGTATTTGCCATTGTTTAATCGGATTTATCTCAAATGTATTTAACCATGGAACTCTTTTTTTTTTTTCTGCTGCCCACTTAACATCTCACATGGTTCATCTTCTATGGGAAATACTGTGGGAAATTCTGCCCTTTTTCACATAATGAGAATAATGAAGTTTATTCCTACCCTACTCACTCTGTGTACAAAGAAACATTCCAGATTACTTAAAAATATAAATGAAAAAGTGTCAGATCCTACCTCTGTCACATTGGAGTACAAATAGTTTCCCAGGAGAGACTTCAAAAGTACTAAACACAAGACAAATGCATCTGACTACATCAAAGTGAAGGAATTCTTTTCAACAAACAGCACAATAGAAAAACTTAATAATGAGTGTAAGGTTGGGAGAAAATATTTGCAAGTCAAAAAATCACGAAAGATTAGTATTTCAAGGAACTCTCGCAAATTAGTAAGAAAAACCTTGGGATCCCAATTTTGAAAATGGGCAAACCATATGCATGAACAATGTATAGGAGGGAAAATCAGAATGGTTAACTTGTATATAAATAAGATATTCAACCTAATTAATAATGAGAGGAATGCAAAATGAAATAATAAAATACTTCTTTATATTAAACATAAGTTGGCAAAAAAAATTTTAAATAGGATAATAGTTAATGTTGGCAAGGACATGTGTAAACTTTTTTTCCCCCACACACTGTGAGAGCCATAAGACCACTGAAACCATTCTGGAGGGGAAAAATACCAGTTAATTAGCATTCAGAGTCATTTTCTTAAGCAAGCACTAATGTTTATCCAATATCTTAATCAGGGCAAAATAACTGCAGTAATGATGTCAAAATGTTAGTGGCTGAACATGATAGATGTTTTTACTGCTCATGGTGGCTCAGCTGGTAAAGAATCCGCTTGCAATGTGGGAGACCTGGATTTGATACCTGGGTTGGGACGATCCCCTGCAGAAGGGAACGACTACCCACTCCAGTATTCTCGCATAGAAAATTCCATGGACTATATAGTCCCTAGGTCTCGAAGAGTCAGACACGACTGAGTGACTTCACTTTCACACTCCAGTGAGTGTCAGCAGGGAGCTCTGCTCCATACAATCACTCAGAGCCCCAGGCTCCTTTCAGTCAAAGGTTCTGCCATCTTAGAAGAGCTCTGAGGTTCACCACTGGATCTTAAAGCTCAACTTTCAGAAAACTAAGGTCATGGCATCCAGTCCCATCACTTCATGGCAAATAGATGGGGAAACAGTGGCTGACTTTATTTTGAGGGGCTCCAAAATCACTGCAGATGGTGATTGCAGCCAGGAAATTAAAAGACACTTACTCCTTGGAAGGAAAGTTATGACCAACCTAGAGAGCATATTAAAAAGCAGAGACATTACTTTGCCGACTAAGGTCCGTCTAGTCAAGGCTATGGTTTTTCCAGTGGTCATGTATGGATGTGAGAGTTGGACTATGAAGAGAGCTGAGCGCCGAAGAATTGGTGCTTTTGAACTGTGGTGTTGGAGAAGACTCTTGAGAGCCCCTTGGACTGCAAGGAGATCCAACCAGTCCATCCTAAAGGAGATCAGCCCTGCGTGTTCATTGGCAGGACTGATGTTGAAGCTGAAACTCCAGTACTTTGGCCACCACATGTGAAGAGTTGACTCATTGGAAAAGACCCTGATGCTGGGAGGGATTGGGGGCAGGAGAAGAAGGGGACGACAGAGGATGAGATGGCTGGATGGCATCACCGACTCGATGGACATAGGTTTGGGTGAACTCTGGGAGTTGGTGATGGACAGGGAGGCCTGGTTCATGGGGTTGCAAAGAGTCAGACATGACTGAGCGACTGAACTGAACTGAAAGGAAAGACTGCAGAGGAGAGCACCCCAGCTTCTAACTCCTGGTCTGTGGGTGACACCTCTGCTCCCCTCAAAGGCCACGAGTCATACTGCCCCACCCAGAGGCAAAAAGTCTACGAAATGTAGCCAAGGAAGAAGAGAATGAGAATTTTAGTGAAAAATTACCCTGTTTTTGCCACAGCTAACAAGAGGTTAGAGGAAATTTTTAGATTTGATAAGAATTGTTAAAATACAGATTTCCTTTACCATTTGCAAATTAGTTTTAAGACTGTAAATTAGTTACGGGCTATAATTTTTAAAATTTTAAACCATGATTTATGGTTTGCCCAAAGAATACCTTCTCCCAAGTACATGAAGTGATAATTTTTGTTTGTTGTTTTCTTAAACAAAATTGACTTTTTTGCTGAAACTGACTTTTCATTTATTCTAATTTTTAAATATCTGTTTATTTATTTGACCGTGCTAGATCTTAGTTGTGGCATGTGGGATCTAGTTCCCTGGTCAGGGGTCAAACCTGGGCTCCCTGCATTGGGAGCATGGAGTCTTAGCCACTGGGCACCAGAGAAGTGCTTAGAGTGATAATTTTTCAGGGAGTTTAGACTATATTCTGAGCAGTAGCGAAAACTAAAGTTTATGTTATTTTGATGTTGTTGTTGAGTTGCTAAGTCATGTCCCAGCTCTTTGCGACCCCATGGACTGCAGCACGCCAGGCCTCCCTGTCCATCACCAACTCCTGGAGTTTGCTCAAACTCATGTGCATTGAGTTGGTGATGCCATCCAGCCATCTCATCCTCTGCTGTTCCCTTGTTCTCCCGCTCTTAGTCTTTCTCAGCATCAGAGTCTTCCAGAGGTAAACAAAAGTTGACAGTATGATGCAGCCTCATGAACCCATCACCCAGCTCCAACAGTTATTAACTCATGACCTATCTTGTTTTCTTGTTCTATCCGCACTCCCTGCTCTCTCCCTGGCTTCCCTGGTGGCTCAGTGGTAAACAATATGCCTGCCAATGTGGGAGATGCAGATCTGACCTTGGATTGGGAAGATCCCCCGGAGGAGGAAATGGCAAACCACTCCAGTATTCTTGCCTGGGAAATTTCATGGACAGAGGTTCCTGGCTGGCTATAGTCTGTGAGGTCTCAAGAGCTGGACACGACTGAGCAGCTAAGCAACAATCTCCCGAACTATTTATGTCTCATATGTAAACACAAGCTCCCTGTGAAAAAGCAGTTCATATGGGGGTGCCTTATCATAAATGTGAGGGTATCTTGAGTGTGGAAATCATGTGGATCGATTTTCCCAGATGAAGATGAAGCTAATGCCCCTAAAACTTCAGCGTTCATTCTATATTTGTGTGTGTGTGTGTGTGTTCAGTCATGTCCAACTCTTGCGACCCCATGGACTGTAGCCCACCAAGTTTCTCTGTCCATGGGATTCTCCAGGCAAGAATACTGGAGTGGGTAGCCATTTCCTCCTCCAGGGGATCTTCCCAACCCAGGGATTAAAGCCACACCTCCTGGGTCTCCTGCATTGCAGATGGATTCTCTACCCTCTGAGCCATAGAGGAAGCCCCTCTATGTTTGTATATTTTGTATCAGTTTCAAGTGAGATCCCCAAATATTACCTGCCTAAGATAGGTTTCTAAAGTCAGAGTAAATTTCCTATTGCAAAATAAGGCAAAAGAGAAGACAAATGCACACACGAGGAACTCAGCAAAATCGGCTGAACATACTCTGAAAAACATAAACACAAAATGACCATGAGCAGGCTATGAACTGTCCTGAGCTACACAATCGAGTGATAAGACAGATGACCTGGAAAATGAGAGCTGGCGGGGCTGTCTGAGATTGATTAGCTCTCTGCCCTAATGCTCAGGTAATAGGATGCCTTTCATCTCCATTCTGCCTATTTCAGTCTAAATTTGTTTTCCCTGCTGCCTTAAAAATTAGACGAGATCCTGTCACTTTCACCCCACAATCATATGGAAGCTCACTTTCCTTGCATTACTCCAAAATACACAAAAGCAATCCTTTTTCCTTTGCAACACAAAATGCCATTCATGTTCATCTAATGTCATCAACACAAAACCTCACCAAGTACTTCCTGAGAGATTGATTCCAAAGCAAAGCAAAATGTCATGAATCGGACAGGAGGATGAGGAAAAAAGACAACAATCTAATAGATGCAAAGCAGGAAATCATAAACAAGCTGTAAACTTGGAGAAAGAGATGCGAAACTGAATCAGTCTCTGTGCTACAGACTTCATAGCAAACAGTCACTCCAGACCCACAGAGTGGAAGCATAATGAGGTATGCCCATAAAGGAGAGAGTCTGAGAACCAAGTTTGTTTGGGGGGTGGCTGGAAAACCAACCAAACAGATCAATTCAGAACAGAATGGCAGGTCTTGACACAGAGGTGACAATGGTAAGGATGAATTGAAGGCCACGCTTGGGAGTAGATATGTGATTTGCAGCGTATCAGAAATCTCCAACATGAAAAGTTATGTGTTGGGTAATCTTCTCGAAATCTCCATCTGTGTAATCCTAGATAAATTGCTTTCTGCTGGAGAGAAAGCAGCCTGAGCTTTCCCATATAGGTTTGTGAGCTGCCAGTGTGAGTATTCTGATACTGGAGTGGTGCACAGAAAATAATATTTATAATTATCAAGTTTAAAATTAAACTACTGATGTGCATGCATGCTTAATCGTGTCCGACTCTTTGCTACCCCATGCACGGTAGCCCCCTAGTCTCCTCCCTCCATGGGATTCTCCAGGCAAAAATACTGGAGTGGGTTGCCATTTCCTTCTCCAGGGGATCTTCCCAATCCAGGGATCAAACTTGCGTCTCCTGCATTGGCCGGCAGATTCTTTACTACTGAACCACCTGGGAAGCCCATAAAATTAAACTAGTTGATTAATAAATTTAAAAGTTGTTTACATTATGGCCTGAGGTTTCACTTAAAAATCTTATTAGGGTATTTATAAGTCTGATAAATTGTGTAAAATAAAAACAAGAAGGCCTTTGATGGGTCACTCAAAGGCCACTTGATCCACTCACACCGAACATTCTAACAATAAATCCCATTTACAAACTTAGTCAGATCCCTCTAAACATTTTACTTATTTATTTGGCCATGACTTGCCACTTATGGGATCTTAGTTCCTAGACAAGGGATTGAACCCATGCCCCCTGAGATGAAAATGCCGAGACCTAACCACTGGACAGCCAGGAAATTCCCCCTTTAAAAATTTTAAACTTCATTAATTATAGAAGAAATTAATTAAAGAAATTAATTTAAAAGTATTGTATTTGATTGCTTTTTAAGCCCTTCAAATACCTAAAGGGAAGACTTACAACGAGCAGAAGTATTATTAGAAACTTTTGTCCATCTAGTGAATTAAAATTTAAGTCCTTTTAAACAGTATAATACCACTTATAGGCAAGGTCCATTTTTCTTATGCTTTTTGCTTAAAAAGCAAGCCTAAAACCAATTATACATTTTAAATCAAGTGCATAAGACTAAGCTGTCAGTTTCTCTAATATACTAAATTCTCTAAGGTATCACATGTATTTTTATTGTCAAGCATCGATGAAATACTCCCATTCTTAGTATGCATGTGTTCATATATGGGTTTGTCATCTCTGCTTTCAGTTCTTCTTATCTTACAGTTTCCTATAGAGAGTTGAGGCAATTGCCTTGCCAGTGACCACAACAGGATCATCATCGCAGGCAGCCTGAGATTGCTTATTGATCATAGATCTGAAGTCAGTATGCAGGAATGGGGGATGAATAAATCCAAGGGGATTCTTTCTGAGTCACTGAAAGACATCCTGAGCCTTTTGGGGATAGACTCTTTGACAATAAAAGACGTCAAATCCTATATCCTGCACATGAGTTGAGTTGATCCAGGTTTAAAGTTATACTTTATGTCATTCCCTTATGTGATGATCTCAAGTTTTCAAACCCTTACCCAGGCTAAGCTATTTTCTTATGTACCTCACTGAATGGTAGATTCTCTTCTGGTTATTCATAGACCACACCACTTCCTGGCAGATCCACTTAGATTCTGCACTCCTCTCACACCTTCTTCATGCTGTGTGGTTACAACTTTACAGCTGGTTTGAGACAAGAGGAAATGAAGCGAAGGAGGTGGCCTTGCAGGTGGTTTCATTCCGTCCCTGATGTTGAACTGGGTGACTCAGCCAAAGAGGGACCAAAGAGAATGTTTAATCCAAACAACCTCCCTCTGAAAGTCCCACTCAAACTTCCTTCTCCTCTGAGATGTCAATTCCACAGCGCTACAGCACATGTGCAAAGTGCAATGTGTCCTGTTTCACTGTGATGAGCAATATCTCAGGACTCAAGCTGTAAAACAAATGACTATTCCCGGTCCCAAGGAAGACCCATAGTTTGACTCAGCTCCAAGTATTCACATGTGGTAGGCTGAGTAATGGCCCCCAGAGATGTTCATGTCCTAATCCTGGACACTTTGAATATGTGACCTTATATGGCAACAAGGACTCTGAAGATATGACTATGTTGAGGGTCTTGAGATGGATAGATGATCCTAAATTTTCCAGATAGGCTCAACGGAATTACAAAAAGTTTTTATTAGAGGCAGGCGGAAAGTAAGTGCCAAAGAAGGAGGTATGATGATGCAAGGAAGTGGTTGGAGTGATTTGAGGAAGGGGCCGCAAGCCAAGGAATGCAGGCAGCCTCTAGAAGCTGAAAACAGCAACGAAATAGATCTCCCTCTGAAGCCTCTAGAATAAACCAGCCCTAGTGACACTCTAATTTTAGCCCAGTGAAACTGATTTTAGACTTCTGCCTCCCAGAATGTGAAAGAATAAATGTGTAATGTTTTCAGCCAATCTATTTGTGATCATTTGTTAGGAAATTAATAGCAGCAGTCTTTTCCCGACAGCTCTAGTTTCAGTCGTGTCATATGACTCCTCTCCAGATCTCGTCTTTGAATATTATGAGGCCTCTTTAGCTAGACAACCACATTTCTACTCAGTGGGGTCATTGTTTATTGGCTCTCATCGGCCTTTCCCTGCAGGCTGAAATTTCCAGACTCCCACCACCTGGTTACCAGCAGCGTTCATTAGAAGACCAGAAGGCAGGATGGGAGGAGAAGCCAGTGCGTTTTCTACCTTCTCTCCAGACCATGGAAATGGTACCTCTGAGAGTGACTACATCTCCGGCTGCATCTACTGCAATTCCTGCTCCCGCCTATCAGGAGGTCTCTCCAAAGTTCTTGCCTGCACAGTGCAGGAGTCTCCCCCACCCATGTCCCACCCACCTGCCACCACAGTTCTAACCACCTCCTTCTTTTGTCCTTCCAGACAAGAGTGGGAGGCAGTTGCTGCTTCCTATTTCCTTATCGCTGCATTCCCTCACCTTCCTCTGCTCACTTTTCTTTTTTTTTTTTTGGCTACACCTCGCAGCTTGTGGGATCTTAGTTCCCCAACGAGGGGTCGAAACCAGGTCTTTGGCAGTGAAAACACAGAGTCCTAATCACTGAGTCTTGGGGGAAGTCCTTTTTTTTATTTTTAGGTTTTTTTTTTTTTTGGAAGCGGTTCACTTTTTGAATTATTCTGAACACGATGTATCATTTTCCATATTGATTCTACTATGAAAAAACTTGTCTTTTCTGTCTTGCTGCCACAGTGGTGTTGTGTTCCTTTATGTCCTTGCTGATTCAGTGTGGGGAGGTAAGGCAGCTTTCTTCTGACTCTGAAGTCTACCTTGAAACCTGAGAAGTTTCCCATCTCTCATTTCTCTCATCTTCGCGGAAACCTGACCCAAAGGCGCCCTCTGACTCTGGCCCTGAACTTCCCCAGCCCTGCTGTTTCCTTCCGAGCGTACACTCGAGTCGTTTTTTAATATCTTACCATCTCAACAACCTTCTCACTAATTTACCATTTGCATATTAGTCAGCAACTCATAAAGAAGACTGAGCACCGAAGAATTGATGCTTTCGAGTTGTGGTGCTCGAGAAGACTCTTGAGGGTCCCTTGGACAACAAGGATATCAAATCAGTCCATCCTAAAGGAAACCAACCCTGAATATTCATAGGAAGGACTGATGCTGAAGCTGAACCTCCAATACTTCGGTCACCTGATGTAAAGAGCCCACTCATTGGGAAAGACCCTGATGCTGGGAAAGATTGAAGGCAGGAGGAGAAGGGGGCAACAGAGGATGAGACGGTTAGACAGCATCACCGATTCAATGGACATGAGTTTGAGCAAGCTCCAGGAGATGGTGAAGGACAGGGGAGTGTGGCGTGCGGCTGTCCATGCGGTTGCAAAGAGTCAGACATGACTTAGCAACTGAACAACAACTCTGGCAATCTTAAGCCAAAATCATTTCTTGGAAGGATGCGAGGGCTGAGAATTGACAAGGGGCTGTAGGCATTAAACCATTAAAATCGGCAGGAACCAAGGATTTCCAGAAGACCAGGTAAAAGAAAAGCCACAGCCACCCAGTGTGGTGGGTCACTGCTTCAGGTCCCTGTGGCCCCTTTCTCATGTCCTTTCAACACTTTGTCAAGATTCCAGTTCTGAGACAGTGAGTCTGATTGGTTGAGCCCAGATCATGTGCCATCTGACCCCGAGGGAGAGGAAGGGGTAAGTTCCTTTCAGGTTCCTTAGAGCGGTTGTCCCCAACCTTTCCGGCACTGAGGACTACTTTCGTGGAAGACAATTTTTCCATGGACTGGGGCAGGGGGTGGGGGGTGGCTTTGGGATGATTCAAGCGCATTACGTTTACTGTGCACACTATGTCTGTTATTATCACATCAGCGCCACTACAGAGCATCAGGCATTTGATGCCAGACGCTGGGGACCCTTGCGGCTTAGAGGAAGGCATGTCTTCTCTATGCCATGAGGACAATATCCATGGGGGAAGGACATTTCTTTCCAGTGAAATCAGGATGCTATGGAAGGGCATTGATGTTGGACAGCCAAAATCAATAAATGGCCATTTTCTACCCATTATCTTATGTTTCAAAATCCATGACTGATCCAGAAGGATAGAGGCTCTGCATGTTTGAGATATATGGGAAAACTCTGCTCAATTTTGCTATGAACCTAAAACTACAAAATGGAATCTATTAAAAATATTCTCAAACCCATGACTGATCCTTTTGATATAAAATTCTCACAACCCCACATTTCCATGGTACCTCACAAATTCCCACTTCCCTTTGTTCACTTCTTCATTCACATCTTTTGAAAGGGTATTAATCTGGGGCTGAATCATCAGTGATTGGGGGTTTTTAAAAACTATTTGAGAAGTTAATTTCATGATCTCCAAAATACTTAATGAAAGTGAAGTGTGAAGAAATAGTCTATTACCATCCCTGGAAATCAGGTCCAAATGAGACTACACTGGGTTTCCAGTAGACATCTGGAATAAATAAGTGTGTGTGTGTGTGTTCTTATGCAACTGGTTTAACAATCAGCAAAACAGCATGTTCTCCACAAAAAATGCTGTTAAGATGCACAGTATTTCTCCAGTAAGACACACATGCTGTTCAACAGGCATCAGATATTTACAAAGTGAGTCCTTGCTTCACTATAGTTCCCCTGGCCATCAGGGAGGGCTTCAGGCTCAGCCTTCATTCCAGGCTCTTCTGTACCAGCCAAACCTCCTTCCCAGGAAAGAGGAGGTTTGTCTACACAGTGCCTGCTCTGGCCAACAAAATTGTGTTGTTGCATATGGCACACATCAGTGCCTCGATACTCAGACCAAAGTTAACGTTTGGTAAACAAGCCTTCTGCCTTAAATTCCCCTTGAATCACTTCTGCTGTTACACAACCACTCAGTAAGGACATGCAGTCCACGCTAACAAGTGGTGAAAACAGATCATGCCTCTAAACCAGCAGCAGCCTATAGAAGGGGAATGAGACAACTGTTCCCTTTGTGTTGGGTCACAGGCCTGCAGATGGGGACCCTCTCCAGGGCCCTGCTGGAGAATGGCTTCTCTCTCTCTCTCCCAGTGAGAGAAACTTATAGAAACTTTCACTGGCTGCCTGCAATGTATTATGTAATGCTCACTCTGTACTACTCACCATGTGTCCCCAGGTCACACTACACTTACCTAGAACAGAGAAACTCTTAACAGAAATGTACAAAGTGGCTGAAGGGAGAGGGAGCGGTTACTTTCCTTCCATCCCTCTGAGCTCCATCACTAACTTGTGTTATTTTTGGAAGCGATTTCACCGCTTGTTTGTTGGTCTCTGGTTACTTCTTTTATGCTAGCATATTGCGTAAAGAAGATGAAGAAGATCAGCCTCTTACACCTTATTTGTATACCTTATTTGTCTTCCTTGCAATCACAGCACAGAATTCACATACCACATACTATTAAAAAATAGAGCAACAAACAATACTCTCTGCCTCATACAAGGTTAATAATTAATAATTAATACTTGCTGATGAACAGCCAAACTCCATCCAAAAAAAGGAAAGAAAATGTCAGTTATGCAATGATTCCTCTTTATAACCAATACACAGGCATTCACTCATTCACTTATTACATTTGTTGAGTGCCTCCCATGGCTAAGCACCAAGCCAGGCACAGAGGAAATGAAAATAAGCAAAACAAGCCATTGTCTTTGCCTTCATGGAGCAACAGATACTAACCAAATATCATGGAGCAACAGATACTGACCAAATAATTACACAGATATACACACTACAGGGCTCTCCAGGTGTTACTAGTGGTAGAAAACCCACCTGCCAGTGCAGGAGACATAAGAGACATGGGTTCAATCCCTGGGCCAGGAAAATTCTGAGGACACGGCAGCCCACTCCAGTATTCTTGCCTGGAGACTCCCCATGGACAGAGGATGGGGTCACACAGAGTCAGATACAACTGAAGTGACTTAGCACGCACCCATGCAAACCACAACGGTGACCAATGTTAGGAAAAGATACAAGATGCTGTAAAAACCTACACTGGGATTTGAGTAGTTAGACAAGCTCAGGAACATCTTCTCTGAACAAACGGTCCTTGAGTTAAGATCAGAAAGATGTGTGCAAGTGATGTAGCTGAGAAAAGCACAAAAAAGTATCCCCGACTAAAAGAAGAGCTCTGGGGTGGGAGAGAGTGAACGGGGAAGTCACTGGCTCTGGAGAAAGGGAGGGAGGGGAAGCAGGGCAGGACAGGAACCTGAAAACAGCCAAGGACCACAGTTGAGGAGTCTGCCTTATCCTAAGGGTCATGAGAAATCATTGAAAGGTTCCTTAGGCCCTGGAACGAGGGCTGGGCTTGTGGGTAGTAACCAAGAAACCTGTGGGCCCCAACCAGTTCCCCTTGCAAGCACTCTGAAGTATCCTGGTGCATATAAGAACAACATGGGCAGAAGACACCTCCTAGGCCTTCCCTGGTGACGTGGTTACGACTTTGCCTCCTGGGGGCTTTCCTGGTGGCTCAATGGTAAAGAATCCACCTACCAGTGCTTTTTCAGTTACAGCCAAATTTTGATGAAAACGTGAGCTGCACTAATTTTGTGTTGCAGGATGGGGGAGTCGAGGGGTACTGGGGAAATGAATACATTTTCCCATATTTGTCTACATTTGCTTCTTTTTGTCCCCCTTCTCTACAAGGATGGTGTTAAAAAAAATTAATGCACATTTACTAATGCAGGAGACACAGGAGCACCTAGGCCTGTGTGCCACAACTACTGAGCCCACGTGCTGCAGCTACGGAAATCTGGGCACCCTAGAGCCACGCAATGAGAGAAGCCCCAGGAACGAGAGGCCTGGGAACCACAACTAGAGCTTAGCCCCTGCTCTCTGCAACTAGAGAAAAGCCCACGCAGCACCCAAGACCCAGCACAGCCAAAAAATATAATAAATTAATTAAATTATTTTTTTTTTAAAAAAGACTTCACTTTCCAGTGCAGGGGGTCTGTGTTCTATCCCTGGTCGGGAGCTAAGATTCAAAACATAAAACAGAAGGGAAACTGTAACAAATTCAATTAAGACTTAAAAAGAGACACCTCCTGAGCCTCCCTCTCTGCTTCTCAGGGTATCAGCTGTGGTCAGCAGCCTGTCAGAGAGGTCAGTCCTTTGAGTGTGAAAGGCCCTGAACCTTCAGCCTGCCAGTATTTATTTGCTCACCCAGGTAAGGCAACAATTCTGCCCACTCAGAAGTCCACATTACCCAGTGCCGAGTGATGAAATTCTTGCTGGGCTATATTTAAGACCCTTCTGCATCTTTGTTGCAGAATCTGGAAATTCTCTCCGTCCATTTAGGGGCTTTCCATGGGCAAGGCCTCACTGTCCTTTGGCCACAAGGGTTTCTAAAGAAGGTTAGTAATACAGAGATTTCTGCTCTGGAAGTACTGCTCTGGCTCCAGTGTGTGGAACAGGAGGTCCACAGTGGGGGCTGCTGATAGCAGTGAGGAGATGAGGCGGCTTGGACCAGTGTGGAGACAACAAAGGACAGAAAGGGAACAGTCCAAGGGATATTTAGGAGGAAGTGTCAGCAGGCTCAGGAGGTGATGTGGAGATGAGATTCTAGTTTATGAATCACGCAACTAGATGGATTCCCAAACTCATTAAAAACTCATAACAGGAGGACTGTCAGTTTCCAGTTCTGCGTGTAAGGAGCTTGGGGGTTCCCAGTCTATTCTAACAACAAATAGCAAGCTGAACAGGCTGAAAAATCACCAACTCTTCTTGGATCCATATGAGAAAGGGGGACACAGAGCAAACTGCTGCGCCAAGATGAGAGAGACAGGAGAATACAGAGCAGTTCGGTTTACGGGGCCAGAAACTTGTGAGCAGAAATCTATGCAAAACGGTACTGATGAACCTATTTACAGGAAAGGGATGGAGACAGAGAACAGACTGCGGACCCAGCGAGGGAAGGAGAGGGCGGGGCGCGCTGAGGCGGTAGCGCTGACATACACGCACTACCGTGTGTGAAACAGATAGCCAGCGGGAAGCCGACGCCTCCGCAGGGGGCCCAGTCTGCCGCTCCGCGATGGCCTAGAGGAGTGGGGTGGTGGCGGCGGAGGAGAGAGGCTCAAGAAACGAGCTGTCTGTATATAGTTACGGTTGGTCCGCGTTGTTGAGTCCACATTGATTCACGTTATTGTACGGCAGAAACCAGCACCACATTGTAAAGCAATCATCCTCCAATAAAAAATAAAAACATAAATCCACCATATCAAGCTGAATTTTACAAAAGAATTCTTTTTTTTATAATATAGCTTTTAGTAAATTATAGGAAGAAAAGAAGAAGAAATAAAGAAACCTGTGGAAGCCAGTAGTGGGGTTAGAAAATCTGAACTGGCCTGAGTTGCTGGAGACGTGGAGTGAACAGTTCCAAGACTTAAAAACTCCAGGGTGAGCCAGCCATACAGAGGCCCCAATTATGGTGAGACTTACCTCCAGGAGCTTGATCAGGCTCCCACAATAAACATCAGAGGGAAAAAAAAAATCCCCTTGTGCCTCCAGCCAGAGGAGGAAAGAAACCATTGTGAAACAAGTCAGAGCACTGTGTTCTCGACAAAGCCTGCCCTTAGGGGCAACTAGTTAACCAGACCTAACCTGCTGGGATGTGATCAGAGCCTAACTGACCTGGGGGAAGGGAAATACCCAACTCCAGACTGCTTCAGCCACTCGGTCACACTAAAGGGGGAAGAAAAAGCAGAAACACTTGCAAAGTTCACAATTAGCAGACACAGGCACTAAAAACAATGAGATCTACCTAATCACAGGATGATAGAACACACCCGCCACACACACACACACACACACACACACGTCACCATCAGATTAGTAAAGGATTATTTACAGCAGTTTCTTTTACCCAGTACATCTTGTCCACCCACCAAGGAAAAATTACAAGCAAAACACACACACATCAGACATGGTAGGGATGTTGAAATTATCAGACAGGAAATTTAAAACAACTATGATTAATATACTAAGGACTTTGATGGGTAAAGTAGACAACACGCAAGAGCAGATGGGCAATGTAAGCAAAGAGATGGAAATCCTATGAAAGAATCAGAAAAAAATTGCTAGAGATAAAAAAAAAAAACACACTGTAACAGAAATGAAGAATGCCTTTGATGGGCTTATTGGTAGATTGGACATGGCTAAAGAAATTATCTCTGAGCTAAAAACCCATAATAGTGCCATTCACTAAGACAGGCGAACATAGGAGGAGGACCAGATTAGGCTTTGGATATGTACCTCACCCGATGAAAAAACTTTAAAAGATGAAATGTTTTTCTTCCAGCTGGGAAGGAACCATGGTGGTTTTGCCCTGTCTACAGAGAAGCATGTGGCAACTGGATGGGAAAACAAGACAAAGAAAAGATGGGCTAGTGGGAAAAGGCACAGCTTCGATGGAAACCACAGGTATTTACTATTTCCCACACCATTTTATTCAGATTACAAAATAAAACACATAAAGAAGCTATGCAGATAAATGTGGAAGAGGCCCTAAAATGGAAATAACTCCCTAAGTAGTCACCAAGGGTCAATTTTTTAAGTGTTTTTCTCTGAGGCGATTCATGGGGTCGCAATGAGTCGGACACAACTGAGCGACTGAACTGAGCTGAACTGAAGGCAGAGAAACTAGAAGAATCTAACAGATGACAGCTGGAGTTTAGAGCTCATGCTTCATGGAACCTCCACGCTGCTCCAGGCGTGGTTGATAAGGTTCTTCGTTTATGGGAGCATAGCAAATCCCTCCAGGATCTCTGGAGTTCGTTCTCCTCCTAAAATTTATGAATTCCCTGGTGGCTCAGACGGTAACGCGTCTGTCTGCAATGTGGGATTCCTAAAATTTGGTGATGCTGAATTCACTCCAACAGGACTCAAAACACAGGCCATCGTGTCCTTGATGGCTTGCTATGTTTTTGATCCTCTGGGTATGGATCACATCTACCTTCTGAAGGCCACTAGCTTAAGTTGGCCTAGCACTGGAGTCCTGGGCACAACCAGCTGGAAACTTCCTAATAAGCCTGGGGATTCAAGAGGCGATGGTGGGGCCCAAGGGCAAGGGAAGGCAGTGGTTCTACAGAAGCACAGAGCCCAGCAGGGGTCTCGGAACAGGCCCAAGTCTAAGACTCCGCCTCCCACCCAGTATTCGGTCAGCACTGGCGTTATGTTGGGCAACAGAAACACACAGAAATGTAAGGTAACTTATGTGCTAATTCCAGCTACCTCTGGTAAGTATCGTCAGCTCCTTCATTTCTACTAAATTAAACAGAATCAGACTATTTTTATTCAGTAACTGTAATCTGTAAACAGTTACTAGAAGCTAAAACTTGGCTTTTAGCTTCGGAGTGATGCTGTGTCGTTAATTTTTCATTAGCCTGCTACATTAATGTGTCCATTTACAGATGACAGATAATTAAAATGGTAACGCTCTTTTTAATAAGTTTGTGTCTGCAGATGTATGTCTACAAATGAGAAAGGAACAAAAGGAACTCATTTGCCAAGAAGTAGAAGAGTTGGACCGTTTTTCCATTTAGAAATAAGCAGTGTACCCCTGTGGGTGGACAAGATTTTGACATCACCTGCAAGATAGGAAAGAGAGGCTTTTGAACTGAGTATGTTCCCAGCATAGTGATGTTCACCGGCGTTTTTGTACTGTCTTGTAAGGCACCATATCAGGGGCAACCCTATGAGTATTATTTATTACTTGCATCACAGGGGATCATAATCATATTGTTAAGCTGTAGACTGAGAACTCTAGGTTCATTTTAGCAGGAAAAATATATGTAAGGTATTTTATTCCTTAACCCAAGTATCAAAAGATGAAATGAAGCCAATCAAAGGCTATAGCTGGCATGATGCTCAAAAATATGGATCACTGGAAATTGAGAGGAGGAACCAAGAGAGTGGCTGACAACCGGAAAACAATAGGATCTTGGCAAACTAGAAGGACGGATTCTATCTGTCAAGTTAATGTTTAATAAGGATGATACGTATAAGGGATTTCCTTTGCATTCAAAAACCCATTCCACAAGTATTGGTTGGAGGCTATGTAGTTTAGCAACAACACAGGAAAAAGTGTTGTAAGGTTTTAGCTTACTGTACAGCCAGGGCTTCCCTGATAGCTCAGTTGGTAAAGAATCTACCCGCAGTGCAGGAGACCCCGGTTCAATTCCTGGGTCGGGAAGATCCGCTGGAGAAGGGATAGGCTACCCACTCCAGTATTCTTGGGCTTCTCTTGTGGCTCAGCCGGTAAAGAATCTGCCTGCAATGCAGGAGACATTGGTTCAATCACTGGGTTGGGAAGATCCCTTGTAGAAGGGAAAAGCTACCCACTCCAGTATTCTGGCCTGGAGAATTTCATGGGCTATATAGTCCATGGAGCCGCAAAAAGTCGGACTTTCACTTTTCACAGCCAATATGATGTGACTACACAAGAATAATTAGTCTTATATTCCTTTCATAAAATGTGATAGTATCTGGCAAAAGAAAAATAAGTGTCTTTGCTCTAGTGAAACCATACCACCACCTGATTATTGCACCCATTTCTTGGGAACACCTGAAGAGGACCTGTCTTAGTTAGGGTCTGCTAGGAGAGCCTGGTGTGCTGCAGTCCAAGGGGTCACAAAGAGTCAGGCACGACTTGGCAGCTGAACAACAACAGGCTGCTGATACCATGAGATTTATTGAGTCAGTGGCTTAAGGAACAAAGAAGCTTGCTTCTCTCGCAGTAACAGTCCCAGGTGGGTATTCTAAGATGGTAAGTGGCTCTGTTCCACGTGGTCATTTGGAGAACCAGGTTCCTTCCACTATCATTGCTTCATCATCCACCAGGGCATTATCACCTACTAGGGTTTCCCTGTGGCTCAGCGGTAAAGAGTCTGCCTGCCAACAAAGGAGATGTGGGTTCAGTCCCTCGGTTGGGTAGATGCCCTGGAGAAGGAAATGGCAACCCACTCTAGTATTCTTGCCTGAGAAATCCCATGGGCAGAGGAACCTGGAAGGCGACAGGCCATGGGGTCACAAAAAGAGGTGGACATGAATTAACGACGCGACCACAACAACAATGGTGTTGAAACAGGGTTACTACAATGACCAGGTCACAACTGAGGGAGCAGAGGAAGGACACTTCCACCGTCTTGAAGTGCTGACCAAGAATTGCAACTAGGTGGCTCAGCTAATTATCTAAATCTACCTAACTATAATTCTATAGTAACAAGGGATGGAAGAATGGATTTAGGTAGCTAGATGACAGTTCTCTGCTATAAACTCTTAAAGAAACAGCCATCAGAATGATGGGAGAAAGTTGCATATCGTGTTAGGAAGAAAAATATTGTGCTTCCGGTGGAAGTGATTAGACAAGTTTATTTTCTGTGCCCCTAGGGGTTCAAACTGAGACATACATATAAAGGACTTTCCAAAGCAATTATCAGAAGATTAAAATATTGCTTTCTATGGGACTTCCCTGGAGGTCCAGTGATTGAGACTGTATGCCTCCAGTCAGGGGTTGCAGGTTCGATCCCTGGGCAGGGAACTAGGATCCCACATGCCATGTAGCACAGTCAAGAAATTTTTTTAAAGAGGACTTCCTTCTGGAAATGGAAATGCTGTCTTACTAGTGGTGTTTGAGCAGAAACTCTGGACTCCTTTTAGGGGGGTTAGAGTTTCTTTAAGCATTCCAAGTGACAAAATGCCCCTTTCTAGAGGTGGGTTTCTATGATTTTTATCTAAACTTGTGTTCATAACTCATAGGAGAAGGGACAGGAATGCCACAATTTTCGAGGAGCATGCTCTGTGTAAGTCCTTACAACAACCTTTGATGCAGGCATTGTTCCCATATTACCCATGCTCAGAAAGGTTAAGGACCCAGAGCCATTACCTGGCATTCTTGGGATGGTAATTATCACTGATCTGATTGTGCTGCCTCCCAGGATGAAAGTCAAATCTAAATTGTATTCTCTCTTGTCTCCTACCCCCACCTCCTGAGTTCTCAGTCACTCTTTGCGACCCTATGGACTGTAGCCCACCAGACTCCTCTGTTAATGGGATCTTCCAGGCAAGAATACTGGAGTGGCTTGTCATTTCCTTTTCCAGGGGATCTTCCTGACGCAGGGCCTGAACTCTTGGCTCCTGGGTCTCCTGCACTGGCAGGCGGATTCTTTACCACTGTGCCACCACGGAAGCCCTGTCTCCCATCCCAAATCCTTTATCTGGCTTATCAAGATTGACTGCCTGAATGGGACTGGCTGTTCTGTAGGATTTCGCACAGGTCAGGAGCATTTTAACATCCAGTCCTTTCCCCAGCTCTTTCTGCTGAGCCAAATGACTGATTTGTCTCCCACGCTTTTCCTCAGCCCAGAGGCAGAGCCATCTAGGCAACCAGCAGCTTCTGCCTCTGTCGTTCCTTCCCCCAGCAGAGCAGAGGGATTCTTGTAACCCCAGACGAGACTGCAGTGAATCATTTTCTACTTTCACCTGCCAGTGTGGTGGTGGTTGGGGGTGGGGGGGCGGTACAGTTTAATTTTAAATTAATTCTTCAGCCCCTGTGCATTGAAATGGATGTCAAAAGTGAATCAATCACCACTGAAGCTGCCACCCTAGAAAATTTACCCAGATTCCTTCCAAAGAGGATGACTCACGCCAAGCACCTGTTTTGTCTCCTTAGTAACTGCTCTTAGATGTCCCTCTTACGTTTGCATCCAGGCGAGCACAGCAGATTGACTGGGGGAAGGGAAGAGGTTCTCTGCATACAGAGTGTGCTCCGGGCAGAATGTCACCTGTAACGCGGTCTGAGGATTGGCTCCTGCTTTAATGGGCTCGCTCTGCATCCCTGTTATAACCCCAGCATTGATTCAGCTGCAGACTCAGTGTGGGACTGAAGTCTGGAAAATTACTAATGGCCTCAGGGAAGGCTTGGTGACACACAATAAAACTGGTTCTGGTGTAATCTCTGCATTGGGAAGTTGGATTTATCTCTGTATTAGAAATGGGCTTCTCTCGCCTTTGACCTTTTGCTGCAATTAGAGTTAGACACACAGATCTATCAAGAAGGAGATGGGTGGGGTGGATGGGAGAGATTTCAATCAAATGACTTTTCCTGCTCAACCACAGGAAATGATAGTCTAAGGGCGGGGCAGGGTGGGGCAGTTATTCTTCTCTGATTTTTTGGTCTCTCACTGATGTTGGGGTGAAATAGAAAGGGTGTTTGGATCAAGATAAGAATACTTATGTCCCAGTGTGTTCCCAGCCACTCAGGAGCTGCTGCCTGCAAAGAAAGCACAGACATGGCTTCTCAGGGTTTTCTGTTTGGAAACTGAGGGATTTAACTCCATGACGTCATTAACCCTTCGAAGTCTAAAATTTGACGTCATTTCCTGGGATGTTAAGCATTTTGAAGTTAGAACTAAGCAGCTTAACACAAATTTATTGGGCCAGAGATCATCCAGAATAGAAGATTACGTATCCCTTTATTTTACAAATCATGTCCTGAGAAGTTACTTGTCCAAGGTCACAGAAAATTCAAGTCTTTCCATAGTTTTCTTTTTTGTTTGTTTCTATTTTTATCACAATTTAACATGCTTCCAGTTAAATAGCTCTAAAAGACTATTAGGAAAAAATAGCCATTCTCACCCGCCCTCCTTTTCCTAATCCCCCCAAATAGTTACTTTATTGTAAAGTAAAATAAAGTAAAATTAAAAATTAAAAAAAAAAAGATAAAATGTTTTTAACTGATTCTATTACTTACTTTAATATCTCTAAATATTTTATTGTTTCAATTTCAGGTATAGCTTGAAACAGAAAACACACATTTTCCAATCCTCTCTTCTCTCTGTAGTTATAATACTGTTTAGATCAGTAATCAATATTTAATTTGATGACATAAATATTACTTACAGTTGAGCTATGAAGTGTGTCATAATTGCTTGTTCTTTCTGTTTTCTTTTCCCTGAAGTTAATAATTACTATATTTTATTTTGCTTAATTTTCTACGTGTGTGCACGAGTGCTGCTGCTCAGTCGTATCTGACTCTTTGTGACCCCATGGACTCCTCTGTCCATGGAAATTTCCCGGCAAGAATACTGGAGAGGGTTGACACTTCCTACTCCAGGGGATCTTCCTGATGCAGGTATACAACCTGGGTCTCAGCGTCCCCTGCATTGGCAGGCAGATTCTTTACCACTGCGCCCCCTGGGAAGACCAGTTTTCCATGCATAATCACAAATCCAACTCAAATTCCCTACAGTTGTGTCCATCTTATATTTTAAAACTCCTAAAGGTGTGGAACGAATTTCATCTTCTTGAAGACAGATCTCCCAGAAACTTCTGAGCTGCTTCAGTCTGGACCAGCTGTTTCCACAACCTGCTATACACTGGTCTCCACTGTGATCCCCACTGACCATTCTCCCGGGAATGCCCGGCACCCCATCTTGTGTAGGCTCTTCAGTTTTCTGGATTCTACATCATCCTCTTTCTTGGCTCAGTCTCTAACTTTAGCAGAACATTTCCTCTAGAATATTCCTAAGAAAAGATACATGGGGGGTGCTTTCTTACCATGACTTTAATTTGCATTTACCTCATAACTAATGATGTTGAGCACATTTTCATACATCTGTTGACCATTTGGACATACTCCTTGGTGAAATGCCTGCAGAAAACTTTGGTCCATTTTTGGGGAAAGGAGAGTAGCAATATCCATCTTTTCTTATTGATTTATAGGAGTTATTCAGTTCAATTCAGTCTCTCAGTTGTGTCCGACTCTTTGCGACCCCATGAATCCCAGCACGCCAGGCCTCCCAGTCCATCACCAACTCCCGGAGTTCACTCAAACTCATGTCCATTGAGTCGGTGATGCCATCCAGCCATCTCATCCTCTGTCATCCCCTTCTCCTCCTGCCCCCAATCCCTCCCAGCACCAGAGTCTTCTCCAATGAGTCAACTCTTTGCATGAGGTGGCCAAAGAATTGGAGTTTCAGTTTAGCATCAGTCCTCCCAAAGAACACCCAGGACCGATCTCCTTTAGAATGGACTGGTTGGATCTCCTTGCAGTCCAAGGGACTCTCAAGAGTCTTCTCTAACACCACAGTTCAAAAGCATCAATTCTTTGGGGCTCAGCTTTCTTTATAGTCCAACTCTCGCATCCATACATGACCATGGAAAAACCATAGCCTTGACTAGACAGACCTTTGTTGGCAAAGTAATGTCTCTGCTTTTTAATAGGCTGTCTAGGTTGGTCATAACTTTCCTTCAAAGGAATAAGCATCTTTTAATTTCCTGGCTGCAATCACCATCTACAGTGATTTTGGATCCCCCAAAAATAAAGTCTGATACTGTTTCCACTGTTTCTCCATCTATTTCCCATGAAATGATGGGACCAGATGCCATGATCTTCGTTTTCTGAATGTTGAATTTTAAGCCAACTTTTTCACTCTCCTCTTTCACTTTCATCAAGAGGCTTTTTGGTTCCGCTTCACTTTATGCCATAAGGGTGGTGTCATCTGTATATCTGAAGTTGTTGATATTTCTCCCAGCAATCTTGATTCCAGTTTGTGCTTCTTCCAGCCCAGTGTTTCTCATGATGTACTCTGCATATAAGTTAAATAAGCAGGGTGACAATATACAGCCTTGACGGACTCCTTTTCCTATTTGGAACCAGTCTGTTGTTCCATGTTCAGTACTAACTGTTGCTTCCTGACCTGCATATGGGTTTCTCAAGAGGCTGGTCAGGTGGTCTGATATTTCCATCTCTTTCAGAATTTTCCACAGTTTATTGTGATCCACACAGTCAAAGGCTTTGGCATAGTCAACAAAGCAGAAATTGGTGTTTTTCTGGAACTCTCTTGCTTTTTCCATGATCCAGTGGATGTTGGCAATTTGACCTCTGGTTCCTCTGCCTTTTCTAAATCCAGCTTGAACATCTGGAAGTTCATGGTTCACATATTGCTGAAGTCTGGCTTGGAGAAATTTGAGCATTACTTTACTAGCATGTGAGATGAGTGCAATTGTGCGGTAGTTTGAGCATTCTTTGGCATTGCCTTTCTTTGGGATTGGAATGAAAACTGACCTTTTCCAGTCCTGTGGCCACTGCTGAGTTTTCCAAATTTGCTGGCATATTGAGTGCAGCACTTTCACAGCATCATCCTTTAGGATTTGAAACCACTCAACTGGAATTCCATCACCTCCTCTAGCTTTGTTCATAGTGATGCTTTCTAAGGCCACTTGACTTCACATTCCAGGATGTCTGGCTCTAGGTGAGTGATCACACCATCGTGATTATCTTGGTCATGAAGATCTTTTTTGTACAGTTCTTCCATGTATTCTTGCCACCTCTTCTTAATATCTTCTGCTTCTGTTAGGTTCATACAATTTCTGTCCTTGATCAAGCCCATCTTTGCATGAAATTTTCCCTTGGTATCTCTAATTTTCTTGAAGAGATTACATACATATCAAGTCTGGTTATATAAGATATATGTATTATAAATAGCCATATCTGAGGCTTGCTTTTTTGTTCTCATCTTTTTTTTTTAGTAAAGTTCTCAACTTTAATAATTCCAAATTATCCATTTTTTCATTTATGCTTAATACTTTTGGTAATCCATGAAAGATATCTTTGCATATTCCAATGTTACATTCCTATGTTATTTTCACACTGAAGTCCACAATCAACTTAGAATTGGTGTAATGAATGGTGCAAAGTAGAAATCAACGTTTATTTTTTCCAGTTAGATGTCCGATTGGCTTGGCATTATCTACTGAAAAGACTATATACATTTCCATTGTTTTTCAGTAGTTATCTTTGTTATGAATCAAACAACATAATAGGTGTTCCTCTATTTCTGAACCCTTTTTTTCCCCTTTAACCTGTTTGTCTCTCCTTGCATAATATCACACTGTCCTAATTACTGTGTGTGTTAGTCACTCAGTCATGTCCAGCTTTTTGCAACCCCAGGAACTATAGCCCACCAGGCTGCTCTGTTCATGGGATTCTCCAGGCAAGAATACTGGAGTGGGTTGCCATTTCCTCCCCCAGGGGATCTTCCCAACCCAGGGATGGAATCGCATCTGTTACATCTGACCTACATTGGCAGGTGGGTTCTTTATCACTATCTCCACCTGGGAAGCCCCCTCCCCCCCAATGTACTGTTACATTGTATAAGTCTTTATATTCATCAAGATAAGTTCCCAATTTGATTCTTCAAGATTGTCTTGATTATTCTTGGCCCTAAGTTGTTCCCTGTAAAATTCAGAAGCAATCTGTCAGTTAACACACATATGTGCACACAAACTCTGCAGAGTTTTGATTGAAATTACATTGTTTATAAATCAGTTTGGGGAGAACTGATAGTTTTTCAGTTTTGAGTCTTTCAATCCATGAGTATGGTATATTGCTCTATTATTTAAGTCTTCTTTGATTTCTGTTCTTAATGTTTTGTGGGTTTGGGTATAGAGGTATAATACATATTTGAATAAGTATGTTTTATGCTAATATAAATGATATCATTAAAAAGTTTTATTTCTACTTGTTTCTTTCTAATGTTCAGATATACAGTTGAATTCTGTATGTTGACCTTTTATCCAGACTTTGTTAAACTTATTTTTAAATTTTGTTTATATTTATGAGTTTTCAATGTGCTAAATTATATTATCTGCATATCATGGTGGTTTTACATATTCCTTTCAAGTCTTTATGATATTTATTTTTTGGTCCTGATTTCATTGCCCAGAAACTCTAATAAAATGTTGATTACAACTGATGCAGTCATCTCTGACTTATTACTGATCTCAGGAGAAAAGCTTTTAATATTTCCCCATTAAGTACAAAGTTTGATGTAGGTTGTTGCAGAAACATTTTTAATTTTAAATTAAAGAACTTCCTTTCTGTTTCTAGCTTTCTGCAAGTCCTTTGGGAAGCTGAAATTTACCAAATAATTATGCTACATCTATTGAGATGATGATATAATTTTCCCCCTTTATTCTGTTAAGACAGAAAATTGCATTGGTTGATTTTTCTAATGTTAAACAATCATGCATTCCTAGAATAAGCTCAACTTGGTCATGATAATTAATTCATTTTATATATAATATTGAATTCTGTTTGTAAATGTTTTGTTTATGATTTCTGCAACTAGGCTCATGAGCGAGAAGCCTGTAACATTCTTTTCTTGTTCCGTTTTTATCAGATTCTTATGTCAAGGGCTATCTCTGGAATTTTGGCCCTTGAAGTCCTGGCTGCCATGGTTGTTTTCTGGTATCTTCAAATAGCTGAGTTCTTTTAAAAATTGCTCTTCAGCTCTTATAATTGTGCTCAGGGGAGGGTTTGTCATAAGCTACTCAATGATAGCCACAAACAAAACTTTTGCCTTTTACAAATGTGATGAACCAACAGAACTTCAAACAAATCCCTAACCATTAGTTAACCTTTTGACCTCTTTAAGTTCCTGAAAAATTCTTTGGTTACTCAAAGTGTAGTTTTGACTTTCAGGGGCACTTACTGCTCACATCTGTTAAAACAGAACTGTAGGGGAATAAATGAAAATTAATTATAGACACAATATTCTGTCCCCATAAAGAGGAAAAATCCAATCTAGTTGAAAAATGTTAATGTGTCTGTCTTCGATATTCTTCAAGTATTAATCAATTATTATAGTAAAAAGGCACCATAACGCCCTCAATGATAGAACTCAAAAATTTCATTGAACAGAAGCGGGGGGCCTAACTATTCATATCCTATAACAACTATCAGGAAGAGAAAGACTTTATCTGGGCAGCAAGATGAACAAATTATATTTATTAACTTTAAGCAGATATTAAATACAGTTCTTGGATTTGGCTAAGGAAAATGGGACGCATCCTATAGTAACGAAATATATGGAAAGGTCAATCTGAAATAGAAATATCTACAAAGAGGAGGGTGATGTGGGAATAGAGAAGTTGAGGTAATTCCTTTTTTTAACTCCTACTATTTGCCAGGTGCTTTGTGTGGGGGCTCTGCTGGCATTCTCACTTAATCCCTGCAAACATGAGATATTTTTGTTTTAAGATTTTCTTTTATGTGGACCATTTCTAAAGTCTTTATTAAATTTGCTACAATATTTCTTCTGTTTTATGATTCGGTTTTTTGGCCACCAGGGATGTGGGATCCTACAGCGATCAAACCCTCACATCCTGCATTGGAAGACAAAGTCTTAACCACTGCACTGCCAGAGAAGTCCCCCATAATGAGGTATTTTTATTCCCACTTTATAAAAACAGAAATTAAGCCTCAGTTAGAATAAAAACTTTTTCTAAAATCACAAGGACAGCAAGTGGGATTCAAATCAAGCTGTTTGACTCCAGAGTCCCTACACTTCCTACTAAACCAGGCTGAGATTACACAGAAGACAAACTAGGTTTTCTTATCAGTAAAGATTAGATTCTCTATTAGTAAGCCCTGTAAAAGGGAATTGTGGGGAGGAAGAGTTTGGTTATGTGTTCATGGTTTGTCGGGGAAGGATTTTATTTGGGGTGTGTATTTCCTTTGTCTCTGGAGTTCTTGCTATATTCTCAAATAAAAACATTTCCTGTTTACTACTGACTGGGCTAACATCCAATAACCAAGCAATATAAACAAATTCCAACATTTTTCTATCCAGAGTCACATTCTGTGTGTCTGTGACTGACCTGCTCAGTGGTCTAGGAAACATTGCCAGTTAAGGCCAGGTCATGGATTAGATCTGTATTTCCTAAATGTGTTTTATAGAACACACTAGTTTTACATGATAGGGATGGATATTATTCAGGAAAAATTAATTTTTTAATTAGGGATGGTTTATGGCCAAATATGTTTAATAAAATCTGGATTAAACCAAGTTAAACAAATTTATTTCAGACTTTTCTACACCTGAAACACTAATATATACTCTTTAGAGGTAGGTATAGTGTAAGTATTTTCAAATTTTATTTGGCTCCAAAATGCTGTATTTGAGGAGCATCTTCTAGAATAGTTGTTACAAGACCATACTTAGGGGAGGGAGGGGTTACCTGTTTCATAGGCCAATTAGTTTTGCGGCAACACACTACACCACTGGCCACAGGAGGAAGATATAAAAGAATTGTGTACTGATAATCTGCACAATCTAAAAGCTGAGAATTACATTTCATTCAGTGGATTTACTGAGGACTTAAGCCCAGGAGATAGCCCCTCAGATTGCTCTGAGGAAGAGATCAGGGGGGAGCCAGGATATATAGGAATTTTGCAAAAAACCAAACAAACAAAAGAGCAGGGAGTGAGAACATTAAAAGAATACTGTCAATTAAAGAAAACTAGATCTCAAGTTAATGGATGTAGTGCTTTCCTGTGTATGGGAAGAGTCTGGGCTTATTGACCTTGTTCTTTTGATAAGCAGCTTAACTATCTAAGGCCAGTATCCTCCTTTTCTCCATCCTGAATCCCCTCAGGGTACATCTTTGGGGTTAGCTGCAGAGGCTGGTGCTTGATGGCTACAACATCCTTTGTTTACTGACATGGTGGGCGACATTCTTCATCCACAGTATAGACAAAGCAGCCCCATGGTCTGGGCTACCTGGTAAAGAAGTATAGATCCCATCACAAAAGGGTTAGAGAGCCTGAGTGACCTCCCGAAGGCTTAGTGTAGAGGGGACTCCTGCATGGGAGTCTATTCTACATTCTAAGATTCTGTTTCTGTGAAAACCGTAATTCCTTTTAGAAAAAAAAAATCGGCAACTTATAACTATGTATATTAATTAGATAATGACTCTGCAGTCATAACAAAGAGATCCACAATACAAGGTTTAAATAAAACAGAAGTTTATTTCTTCTGTAAAAGTCCCAAGGGGAGTACTTCCGGTTGCTAGGTTGGCTGGATTCTGGGAGATGCCTCAGGGTCCCAGGTTCCTTCCGTCTCATTGCTCTGCTCCTGTGGGGCATTAGCCTCTTCTCCATGACTGCAGCTGACTCTCTGGTAGGTGTGCTTTCCATTTAATGAAAGAGAGTCCTAGGCAAGCACTTTTCTTTCAATTAGCTTAAGCTGAAGTCACTAGCATCAGATCATCCCCAAGTTTACTGATTGAGGGACAATAGAATCACATAGTCATGCTAGCTGCAAAGTTGGCTGGGAAATTCAGTCTCTAACTAGGCAGTTAGGTGACCAGTTAATAAGAAGGAAGAAGAGATTTTTTAGAAGAACAACTAAGACTCTGCCACACTGTAGTTGAGATAAACACTAGCTGGTAATCACTACCTGGGCATGACTCCATTTACTAATGAACAGCCAGTTTAGGCTGACCAAATCCTTCCAAGAAAAATATTGAGTTCCTGTCAGTGTGATACTCAAGTACTCCAATTTACGAAGCAAGGAATTTCTCAGAACAGCTCTGATTATCTGTCCAGGCTGAGGATCAGTGCTGAAAATCTGAGCTTTAAGGGTCAGTAAACAATTGATAGCCTATTTCCTTGCAGGCTTGTTTCTTATTGTCCTTTAGTTTCCTTAGCTAATTTTTTTTTTTTTTTGATGTCTCAAGACGGAAGGAAAATTGACAAATCTTCTAGATTTTCAACAATTTCAGCAACCCACCCACCACACTATGGGGACCAGCTCATGGGGTATGGTAAAAAAATAAAAATAATAGTAATAAAGTCCCTCAGATAGGAAACCAATGTCTTGTAAATATTTTTTTTTTTTTTGGTTTATTATAATGTTTTGACATCTTTAGAAAACCTTTCTGGCTGGAGAGAGACTATGTCTACCTGGGCTAGCTAATTTGTAGAGACATGAAAAAGGACCCAGTCAGGAACTTGCCCTTGTTATGCAAACTAACCAGTCCAGAGCTTTACTTCCTCTATTGGGCCCACAGGCCCCAGGAGGCAATATTCCTCTGCCTTAGTCACCCCGGAGCCAAGTTCCAGGCTTCTAGGGACCACCCCGAGAGCCCAAAGCCTGCAGAACTTCCTTCGAGTAGCCAGTCCTAAACTGTTGACCCTGTTCTGCCTTGCTTTTGCCGAGGAAATGCCAATAAAGTCTCTGGGCTAAAGCTTCCCCTCCCTCTTGCCTTCTGCCTCCTGGCCATCCTGATGATTTTCCCATGTAGCCCTGCGTGGCGTGCTGTGCTCTCACCGACCTGCGAGTATAACAAACTTTATTTTTTCCTGAGCCTTTCCGCTGTCACCTTTTCTGGCCACACCTAACTGGCCATTTCATAAAAGAATACAAAACAGCAGGCGAGAGGGGTTTACACAACCCATGCAGAGCCCCAAAACAGTCTGCTGGTCTGCCTGCCTTGCATTTCACTTCATCCCTCCCTAAGGACCGCTGTCACTTGTCCCAGGATTTTCGGTTCTGCTCCTTTCCTTAGAATTATTCGCATGCAAGGGCGACACTCCCCTTTGCAAAGCCAAGGTCATTCTAGGGACCACCTAGAATGCAGAGTAGGTGGAGTCCGTGTGGAACAATTCAGGGGATGAAATCCCCAAAATCACTTCTCTGACCACCTGCAGCAGGGATTTCACCATCTTGGAATTACTGGGGATTTGAAACTCTCTGAGGTCTTTAAGAGATCCTTCTTAAAGTGAAAATACCTCAGGAGAGGAAAATATCACAAGTTAATTATCCTCAGACCTGGTCATTGGGACCACCTGGAGAGTCCCCACCCCCCCCCCCCCGCACCACCTACTAAGTAAGAAGCTCTGGAGTAAGATGTAGACTTTTTTTAAAATTTATTTATTTTAATTGGAGGCTAATTACTTTACAATATTATATTGGTTTTGCCATACATCAACATGAATCTGCCACAGGTATACACATGTTCCCCATCCTGAACCTCCCTCCCACCTCCCTTCCTGTAACATCCCTCTGGGTCATCCCAGTGCACCAGCCCCAAGCATCCTGTATCCTGCATTGAACCTAGACTGGCGATTCGTTTCTTATATGATATTATACATGTTTCAATGCTATTCTCCCAAATCATCCCACCCTCTCCCTCTCCCACAGAGTCCAAAAGACTGTTCTATACATCTGTGTCTCTCTTGCTGTCTCGCATACAGGGTTATCGTTACCATCCTTCTAAATTCCATACATATGCATTAGTATACTATATTGATGTTTTTCTTTCTGGCTCACTTCACTCTGTATAATCGGCTCCAGTTTCATCCACCTCATTAGAACTGATTCAAATGTATTCTTTTTAATGGCTGAGTAATACTCCATTGTGTATATGTTACCACAGCTTTCTTATCCATTCATCTGCTGATGGACATCTAGGTTGCTTCCATGTCCTGGCTATTATAAACAGTGCTGTGAGGAACATTGGGGTACACGTGTCTCTTTCAATTCTGGTTTCCTCGGTGTGTATGCCCAGCAGTGGGATTGCTGGGTCATAAGGCAGTTCTATTTCCAGTTTTTTAAGGAATCTCCACACTGTTCTCCTTAGTGGCTGAACTAGTTTGCATTCCCACCAGCAGTGTAAGAGGGTTCCCTTTTCTCCACACCCTCTCCAGCATGTATTGCTTGCAGACCTAGACTTTTATATTTTATTTTCAACTTTCCAGATAATTCTATGCCCAGGTTTTGGAACCAGGGACTTATGCCATCCTCAGTTAATAATTCTGAGGATTCATCAACACTTGAGAGATGTTTTCAGAAATGATAATCTGGGGAAGGAAAGAGTGAGAATGGGAAGGCTCTGGAATTCCATGGAAAGGCTTGAGAAACTAGCATGGCTCCTTCTCAGTCTCATGTTTAGCTTTGACTCAAAATGGCTATTTGCAAAACAAGACCCTTCTTTGGCAATTTTAGATCAGACACCCCACTTTATTTATGTAGCTCCAGCTTCTCAGGTGGCTCAGTGGTAAGGAATCCGCCTGTAATGTAGGAGAAACAGAAGACATAGGTTTCTTCCCTGAGTTGGGAAGATCCCCTGGAGAAGGAAATAGCAACCCACTCCAGTATCCTTGCATGGAAAATTCCATGGAGAAAGGAGCCTGGCAGACTACAGTCCATGGGTTCACAAAAGAGTCAGACACGACTTAGCAATTAAACCACCACAATTCTGTTTATAATTGCCAGGAAATATTAAGCAGCATTTTATTTTTATCTTTTTGTTTTCCCCTCATTTCTAAGATCAAATAGAGTAAGGGTGTTGGAGTTGGAATAATCTCCCAAATACCAGGAGGAATCCTTACAAGGTTTAAATGACTCCATCCTCTCTTGCAGCCAGGTCTACAGAACTTCTAGGAAAGGCGTTGGTTCCGTTTCCTGAGACTGAAAGAGAAAGACGAGCCACAGGATCCTGCAGTTTCCTCTGTATTAGACCTTCAGATCAGGGGCCTGTTCCTTACATCTGACTTCATCTTTTCTGCTTGATATTCAAGTCTATTTTCTCTGGTTTTCTACCTTCTGGAGAAACGGAGAACAGCTGTTGGGGGACCTCCTGATCCCTGAAGGCTGAAGAATTCCCCCATTAACATTCTTTTTTTCAGACTAACTAACTCTCATTTCCATAACCTTTCTTAGGGTCTTATTTCTTATTCCTTTATTTTTATAGCTCTCTTTTGGATGTAGTTTCTTATAACAAGAAATGAATCAATGCCAAATATAACCAGAGAGTTCTTTCCCGTATTTTCTGAGACATTCTCCAATTAATATGGTCATCCCCATTTTTAAAACAGCAGCTTTGCTGGCTATTGCTAATTTAGATTCAATTTGTGGTCCACATGTTCTTGGCTTATTGGGGAAAGCTGCTTGGTGTAAAGAAAATAGCTCCAGGCCAGAATACAGGGGCTTATGTTTTAGACCAATTTTGTCACAATTAAACTGTATATCTCCTTTTTTACTTTTTAAAATGCATTTTTTTGGCAACAGGAGAGGGCCCGTTCGCAGGCACCAAGGACCTACCACAGCCAAAAGTAAAAATAAAAATAAAAATAAAATACCTAAGTATTTGAAATCCATTCTTAACATACTTTTCTTTTTTAACTTGGTGCATTTGCTCTGTAATATAATTACTAATAAACTTGGGTTTGTGTCTAGCTTCTTAAAAAAATGCATTTTGACACTTTGTTACATCTACAAAGTGAATCAGATGAACTCGTTGACCTTTAAATTCACTCCCACTATAAATTCTTATTCCTACTTCTTAAAATTTTGATTCATTTCAGATTTTTCAGTGAAGTAATCTAGACACCCACGGCACTTTATTTGTACATTTCTTAGAGCTGTATCACTTTCTGCCTATAATATAATCTCTTTTTTAAAGTTTTTTTTAATGTGGATCATGTTTTAAAGTCTTTATTGAATTTGTCACAATATTGTTTTATGTTTGGCTTTTTGACCATGAGGCACGTGGGATCTTAGCTCTGGGACCAGGAATCAAACCTGCACCCCCTTCACTGGAAGACAGTGACTGCTCCTGACTGCCACGGAAGTCCCTGTAATATAATCTTTGTGTTGTACAATGCACGCCACAGCTTTCCTGCTAGACCAAAAACTCCTTAAAGGCAGAGCCCAAGTAACTCCATGACTGGCTTTGGCACAGTACTTTACAATAAACATTTGTTGAATGAGTCTGTGTGTGAATATTTAATGTTCCTCCGGCAAGTCAAAAGTAACAATTTGGGGAGTAGGCAAACTTGTCCTCTGTGCCCCTGTAGCTTTGTTTCAGGATTCCTGTCCCTCCCCTGTGGTGAGAAGCATCCACCGTTTGTACCGGCCTCTTGTGGATAGTCTAACGCATGTTCCTGCATCAATGACAGGACTGATAACTATGGATAAACAAGATCGTTCTCCCCAGGAGGGACTCTGAGACTTTCAGGACTTTCAGTCAAAGAGAACAAAGACTCCACAGTGCTGGTCAGAAAGAAAGAAAGCCTAGGTTAGGAAATCAGAGAAAAGTTTGAGTTGAAAAAGAAGTATTTGAAGCAGAAGGAGAACAGATCCCCTGAGCAGCCCAAAACAAAGAGATTAAACTCTTCTCAAAGGTTGCAGGCAGAAGCACGATATTAGGGGACTTCCCTGGTGCTCCTTTGGCTAAGACTCTGCAAACCCAGTGCATTGGGCCCAGGTTCAATCCCCGGTCATGAAACTAGATCATGCATGCTGCAACTAAATAGTTCACACAGCACAACTAAAATCTGGCAGAGCCAAATGAAAGAAAAAAGATATTTGGACTCAGGGAAATTGGGGAGAATGGTCTCAAAAGCTAGACACTTACTGGTTCTGGGAACCCATGATTTCCTCACTTGTAAATACCTCGAACTTCTATTAACTCACTGGCTGGAGACAGCCTGTATTACAGCAGACCAGAGACCAGAAGGGCATGGAGTGAGTATTGTCACGATGACAACTTACAAATTGGAGTCGGGGGTTGGGGTGAGAGATTGAAGGGCTTCTGGGCTGAAAGCGCAACATGGCGGCGCCCAGTGCTCTGGGGAACACACTGATAATGGGCTGCCTGATACTTCTGCCTCCATCCCAGGAGGTCAGCAGTAGGCACAGCTAACTGCTGCTGACCATTCTTTATGCTCTTTTCTTGGAAGAAATTGGGTAGGCCTAATAAAAATCCAGAATCACTGCATATGGTGATTGCAGCCATGAAATTAAAAGATGCTTACTCCTTGGAAGAAAAGTTAAGTGTAGTCGCTCAGTCATGTCCGACTCTTTGTGACCCCACAGACTGTAGCCTACCAGGCTTCTCTGTCCATGGGATTTTCCAGGCAATAGTACTGGAGTGGATTGCCATTTCCTTCTTCAGGGGATCTTCCCAACCCAGGGCTCGAACCCAGGTCTCCCGCATTGTAGACAGATGCTTTACCATCCGAGCCACCAGGGAAGTTGAAAGTTATGACCAACCTAGATAGCATATTCAAAAGCAGAGACATTACTTTGCCAACAAAGGTCCATCTAGTCAAGGCTATGGTTTTCCCTATGGTCATGTAAGGATGTGAGAGTTGGACTGTGAAGAAGGCTGAGCACCGAAGAATTGATGCTTTTGAACTGTGGTGTTGGAGAAGACTCTTGAGAGTCCCTTGGACTGCAAGGAGATCCAACCAGTCCATTCTGAAGATCAGCCCTGGGATTTCTTTGGAGGGAATGATGCTAAAGCTGAAACTCCAGTACTCTGGCCACCTCATGCGAAGAGTTGACTCATTGGAAAAGACTCTGATGCTGGGAGGGATTGGGGGCAGGAGGAGAAGGGGATGACAGAGGATGAGATGGCTGGATGGCATCACTGACTGGATGGACGCGAGTCTGAGTGAACTCTGGGAGTTGGTGATGGACAGGGAGGCCTGGCGTGCTGCGATTCATGGGGTCGCAAAGAGTCAGACATGACTGAGTGACTGAACTGAACTGAAGTGAATAAAAAACAGATTGCAATTTATTTTTAATCTTTCTTAGGTCTTTGACTCAGTGGAATAGAATTCAATGTGGGTGAGAGTACCAGAATTCAACAGAGACACCACAGATATTGATGTTCACACAGAGGTTGCCGCCCAGTACCTTCTATAAGCCAGAGATTCAGGGGTGACCTGGCCAAACCAATAAAATTTTGTGTGAAAACCACCGCTTTGTGACAACCTAGAGGGGTAGGATGGGGAGGGAGGTGGGAGGGAGGTTTAAAAGAAAGGGGACAAGTATATACCGATGATGATTTGTGTTGATGTATGGCAGAAACCACCACAATATTGTAAAGTGATTATCCTTCAATTAAAAATAAAATTAAAAAGAATTTGTGTGTAGAGTGAAGATATGTTCTGAGCACCAGAGTCACACTCCACTCCCCATCCCCCTTGTTTTCAGCTCATATTGAAACAATTTGATGCTGCTTCTGATGAGCTTGAGGCCAAGGACTCTAAAAAACAGTACAAAAAGCACCTTCTTATCTGAAGATGATACAATTTTATTAACACAGGCTAGAAATGGCCTTCCAAGAAAATTGTCCTTATCATTTGGTAACTTCCTGAAAGAATGGTCACAAATGAACTGTTCTAAGATCAAGGGCATCATTTCTAATAATCAACTCCTAGCTTCCTCCAGATGTATTCCAGAGTCAATGAATCGTCTTGTTCTAAGTACAGTCTCTGGGGTTACTCTACAGGAGTTTGAAACCTGGTTCTACCTCGTAGTCATTGGATGACATTTATTTAACAGCTCTTGGCCTCAGTTTGTTCATCTGTACATTGGGAATATAATAATAATGATTCATATTTCATAAGGTTGTTGTCAAGATTGAAGGTATTTACGCATAAAATGTTTAAAACAGTGCTCAAGAAATATTGCTCAGTTGCTTCAGTTGTGTCTGACTCTGCGACCCCATGAAACATAGCCTACCAGGCTCCTCTGTCCATGAGCTTTTCCTGGCAAGAATACTGGAGTGGGTTGCCATTTCCTTCTCCAGGGGATCTACCCAACCCAGAGATCGAACCTGAGTCTCCTGCATCTCCTACACTGCAGATGGATTCTTAACTTCTGAGCCACCAGGGAAGCCACAAGAAATATTAACTATCTATATATGGACCATGTCCTGCCTACCAGAGGATATCATCTGGTAACACACAGTTGCTTACCTCTCGAGAAACTAAAAAAGCCCAATGACTCAAAGCAAAGGATTCTGTAGGTTTTATTACTGTGTAGCTTTCATTGGCAATTTTGGTTGCTGCTGTTGTGTGGTTCAGATATTTAACAGTCTATTTGGTTATGTCTACTTTAAAATATTTCTCAAATTAGAATTATTGCAGCAGTGCTCAATGGTGAAAAACTTGAAAATCTCTCTCACCTATAGGTCCGTGAGGTAGTGAACATTCAAAATAACATCCTGAGGACACTCTTGGCCCAGCCCTCCCTTGGTTCAACTCAAAGCGACAGTGGGGGTGGTTTCTAGTTAGGCATGGTCCTTGTCTGGTTCCTAAATTTTTGTAACAGTATATCAGTGCTACCTCCAGATTGACTGATTTTTGAAACGTATGGTTTTGTATTAGACTTGTAATGTTGGAGAGCTGCATTCCAGATATTCATCAGAGGGTATGATTTCTAGCATATTGCTGCAAGTTATAAAGATACCAAAAGCCTTGCTGAGAAAAATAATATTCATGGAGGATTGTGTGTCTTTCCATTCTCTTAGGTCAGTGGTTTCCCAGATATTTATATTTCACAGGCTAGTTTAAAAAAAATTTTTTTTTAATGCTGTTTACTGACATAGGTTGCTAACTTATTTTTACCAAGTAAGGATATAACAAAAGGACAGTCTTTTTTTTTTTTTTCTTTTAAAGACAGTATTTTAAACTGAAGTCTTATGGAAAGTTAGTGTTATGGAAAATTCACTAGTGACTGCACTGTTTTTTTAATTTTCATCATGAACCCATGGAACTTTCATCACTGCCTGCCAGACTGGCACTTGAGAACAGCTAGATAATTTATAACTTATCCCTGGATGAAACCAGATCACTAGTGACTTTACACCTGGGATGTATCATGGCAGGTACCTGAAAAGTACTTTTACTGAATTGCACTTTGATATAATCCTCTTGGCTAAGTGAAGAGTATGATCAAAAGGGGTCCTTTGAAGTGAGTCACTTCATTTAGTCCAAAGATGTTGCAAAGACATAATTGTTTACATTATCCAGAGTTTTCTCTTGGAAGACCTACTAAAGAATTATCACTCTGGCCTTAATGACCAAAGGACCTGGACTTCTCTAAGCAACAGATTAACTCTTTATTTTTTATGTTATATGACTCGCTTTAGCCCCCTTCACACATTCTCCTAGAAGTTTTCAACTCAATTATATAACACATCTCTGGAAGCACACAGCTTTCAGGAAATCTAATTTGCACATTTGCCTTGCTCCCGGTTCCATCCTCTTCTACCATCATTTTCCCTTTGCCTCACTTTTTTTCAATCCCTCTGGCCTTGCTGCACTACTTATTTCTTTGAAAGCCATCTTAAATCCTTTCCAGAACTAGTTGAGATATACTTAAGTACATAAATTAGTGAACAGAGGCCCACCTGTGTCCTAGATAGGGCTTCATGAGGACTTCTAGCTGCCAGGGGACCATATTTAGAACTTGTCTGCACAGATTTCTCAGGGATGATTGGACACAAAATCTGCACATATAGCCCATTAAGATGCTGACAGCCTGATTGCTGTCCTGCTTCATATTTTAACAGGAGCTATCAAGGCCTTAGGGGCTTCTCTGGTGGCACAGTGGTAAAGAATCAGCCTGCCAATGCAAGAGATGCCGGTTCAATCCCTGGGATGGGAAGATCCCCTGGAGGAGGAAATCTCCAAAATCCCCTAGAGAGGCAACCCACTCCAGTATTCTTGCCTGGGAAATCTCATGGACAGAGGAGTCTGGTCGGCTACAGTCCACGGGGTCGCAAAGAGTCAGACACAAATTAGCACCTGAGTATGCATGCAAGCATCAAGGCCTCACCTTATGTAAAGGAAGTAGGAGTTTCAAGTGCTGTAGAAAAGCCAATAGAAAACAGCCCTTAAATTAGTCTTTGTCCAATCACAGATCGCAGTCTATTACAGGGTTATAAAGTTAGAGTTATGACTAACTTTTTTATTGGGATGAACTTTTTGGTCAACCCAATATATATATTTTTTTAATATTTAAGTTCTATGGAAAATTAGCTTTATGGAACATAAATAGAACCAACCCACAGAGTGTATGTCTATGTATATGCATATACATTTGGAGAGAGAGAGAAAGCAAGGAGCAGGGGAAGAGAGAGTCAGAGAGAGAGAGAAGGGGAGAGATTATTTTAAGGAATTGGCTCACAAGATTGTAGAGGCTTGGTAAGTCCAAAAGTTGCAGAACAGGCTAGCAGGCTGGAGACTCAGAGAAGAACTGATGTTGCCGTTTGAGTCCAAAGGCAGAATTTTCTCTTCCTCAGGGAAAGTCATTCTTCACTTAAGACTTTCAACTGATTAGATGAGGCTCACCCACATTGCAGGGAGCAATCTGCTCTACTGCAAGCCAATTTAAATGTTAAATGTCCACTGATTTAAATGTTAATGTCTTCCATAAAACATCTTCACAGAAATACCTAAAGTACTGTTTAACCAAATATCTGGACATGTGGTCCGGCCAAGTTAACAAGTAAAATCAACTATCACATGCACCTTAGTTTACATTCACACAGATGAAGGAAAACAGTGGGTTTTGCCTAAACTACACAAGTTACTGTGGCCATAAAGAGCAGATTCTAAAAGACTGAGCCAGTGGTGTGATGGAGCCAGCTCCTATTGGCTCTTGATTGCTGACTGTGCCAGCAATCAAGTGATGTCAAGTCAATGACATCACTCTGGTAGCATGGAATCATCCATGGGCAAGAGACTGTATAAACTGGGAGGAGAGCAGGGAGGTGGGAATCAAACAGCTGACCTACCATCATGCCATTGGATGTATCAGCTTTTTAATATGTGTTAATCAGTCTGCTATTTGGCATAACAGGCATGCTAACAAAGTCCAAAAATGGGGTATTTATAATTCTAACAATAAAAATAAAGCCCAAATAGTTTCAAAACATCCATTGGTTTCTCTTACTCACACTTTCAAACTGGCAGAACAAACAGTAACTAATGCTGTCAGCTGATAGTGGCTCATTATGCTAACTGTTGTGATACCTTATGTGAATTGATCCATATGGAGACAGCACATTTACTATTATTCAGTTGGCTTAAAAAACAATTGTTGCATTACTATAGGAACACAACTGGCAAAATCCAACCTATGGGGAAGTGTATAATGGCTGTACAATCAGTTTTTTCAACAGATCTACTGAGAGAGAAACTTGAAGTTTAGAGCAGCACTTCCAAACTTTGTATCAGAATCACTTAGAAGGCAGCTTGCAGTGTCCCACCTTCAAAGTTTCTGACTCAGTAGGTCTTGGCTACTAATGCCAGAGAAACTGCATTTCTAAGAAGATCCTAGCTGGTACTAATGATGCTTATCTGGGACCCACACTTTGAGAACCACTGGATTAGTGACTTAGGAGACCAATTTACAGATTACAATATATGGACCTTGCATGCATGCATGCTAGGTCACTTCAGTTATCCGACTCTTTGCAACCCTATGGACAGGCTCCTCTGTCCATGGAATTCTCCAGGCAAGAATACTGGAGTGGTTGCCACGCCCTCCTCCAGGGGATCCTCCAGACCCAGGGATCGAACCCGTGTCTCTTATGTCTCCTGTATTGGCAGGTGGGTTCTTTACCGCTAGCACTGGTATGGACCCTAAACAAGCTGTGGAAAAATTTAGATAATTGGAAAAATATGACTAGTGACTATTTGCTAACATTAATCAATTGTTCTCTTCTTTAGGCATGATAATTATGTTCTGATTGTGCTTTTATTAAAAAGTACTTACATCTTAGAGATATATACTAAAGCATTAGAGTTGAACTGATATGATGTGTGGGATTTACTGCAGAACAATCTACAGAGTGGTAGTGAGTAGCAGGAACACTGCAGAAAAAAACCAGATTGGCCAGAGTGAATAACTGTTGATTATGGGTGATGGGTAATTGTTATTGCATGTTATTCTCTCTGCTTTTGTGTATTCCACTGTAAAAAGTTTTAAAAAGAAAGAAGTGCACACGAATCCTTTTCAAAGTTCCTTTCACTTCTCCAGATATGCCATCTTTATTTTTTAATTGCTTTTCATTATAAAAAGGGCTTCCCAGGTGGCTCTAGTGGTAAAGATCCCGATTACCGAAGCAGGAGACATAAAGAGACAAGGGTTTGATCCCTGGATTGGGAAGATCCCCTGGAGGAGGGCATGGCAACCCACTCCAGAATTCTTGCCTGCAGAATCCTATGGGCGAAGGAGCCTGGTGGGCTACAGTCCATAGGGTCGCAAAGAGTAGGACACAAAATAACTGAACACACACACATTATAAAAACCAAGGCAGAGATGTCATTCATAAAAAGGGCAAAACTTAGAAAAGCAAACAACCCAATCAAAAAGTGGGAAAGGGACCTGGAGACATTTCTCCAGAGAAGACATACAGATGGCTAACAAGCACTTGAAAAGATGCTAAACATCACTCACTATTAAAGAAATGCAAGTCAAAACTGCAACGAGATACCGCCTCACATCAGTCAGAATGGCCATCATCAAAAAATCTACAAGCAATAAATGCTGGAGAGGGTGTGGAGAAAAGGGAACACTCTTGCATTGCTGGTGGGAATGTAAACTGAGACAGCCACTATGGAAGATGGTATGGAGATTCCTTAAAAAGCTAGGAACAAAACCACCATGTGACCCAGCAATCCCAGTCCTAGGCACATACCCTGAGGAAACCAAAACTGAAAAAGACACACGTACCCCAATGTTCATTGCAGCGCTATTTACAATAGCTAGAACATGGACGCAACCTAGATGTCCATCGACAGGTGAATGGATAAACTGTGGTACATATACACAATGGAATATTACTCCACCATCAAAAGGAACATATTTGAGTCAGTTCTAATGAGGTGAATGAACATTATACAGAGTGAAGTAAGTCAGAAAGAGAAATATAAATACCACATACTGACACATATACATGGAATCTAAAAAGATGGCACTGATGGATTTATTTTCAGGGCAGCAATGGAGAAACAGACATAGAGGACAGACCTGTGAACATGGGGGAGGAGAGGCAGGAGAAGGGGAGATGTATGGAGAGAATAACATGGAAATTTACATTACCATATGTAAAACAGATAGCCCATGGGAATTTGCTGTATGACTCAGGGAATTCAAACTGGGGCTCTGTGACCAGCTGAAGGGTGGGATGGGGAGGGAGACAGGAGGGAGGTTCAGGAAGGAGGGGACATGGGTGTACCTATGGCTGATACTTGCTGATGTATGACAGAAAACCACAAAACTCTGTAAAGCAATTATCCTTCAATTAAAAAATTAAAAAGAAAAAAAGGGCAAAACTTTCCTTAATTATTTTTTAATCAGAAAAAGCAATAAATGCAATCACATCCTGTTACAACTCAGAGTCAAGAATGATAAATGCTTACAGCGCTTCCATCTGTCAGGGTGCACATGCGGGCATCATCTGCCCAGTGTAGACTCTGCCCTCTCTACTCCTCACTTCTCCCCTTTTCACAGCAAACCTGCCCTACTTACTCCATGATGACACCCAGGAGCCGCACTGAGCCAGGAGGCTGCTTCCCAACAATCTGCAAAGACTGGGAATGAGAGGGACCCAAAGATTGACGCTCCTTCCTGCTGTGACATCACAGCTGGGATCTGATCAGGTACAATACCCACAACTTTTATTGCAAATAGAAAAAAAAAGGAACAGAAAGACATGGTAAAAAGAAATTTGATTTAAATAGAGCAGGGCTTTTCTTTGTATGAGCATGTTTCCTCCTTCCCCAGAGGTAACCACTGACCACAGCATTTTAGAACCGGAAGAAACCCTTAGCATATCTATAGTCTCTATTCTTCATTTCATAAAGGAAGAAATTGATACCCAGAGAAAGCAAATGATTTGGCTAGCATGAAAAAACGAGCTATTGGCAGAACCTTTCCTGCATTTTCAAAGTTTTTTGGTTAAATGAAAGGAAAAATAGGAAGGAGAAAATCAAGGGTAAACTCCTGGAGTAGCTGTATTCCAGCACTTGTCCATGGATTGAATTTTTGAAATGAAATTCTAGGTACCCGTTAATGTTTTGTTCTATAATTGGAAATAGAGTTGAGAGTACAGTCTATCAATGAACTCAGCTGAAAGCATTTGCAGGACTCCCCAGGTGGTCCAGTGGCTATGACTCCACACTCCCAATGCAGGGGGCCTGGGTTCAATCCCTGGCTGGAGAACTAGATCCCAAATGCTGTAACTAAAGATCCCCTGTGCTGCAACTAAGACCCTGTGCAGCTAAATAAATAAATATTTTTTTAAAAAAAGAAAGAAAACACTTGGTAATTTAAGAGTTAAAGAGGGAAGCAGACACTCCTGGACTGCTGTTGCTCCTGGGATACAGTGCTGAAAATAACAGTCCCTGTAATACTTCTCAGGCAGTAAAGACAATTACTAACAGTTTGGAGCACTCCACACATTTTGGAGCCTCTGAATGTGTCTTGCCGCCTGCCACACTGTTCCCACAACTCAGCAAGGAAAATTCTACTGTCCTCACTGGGTAGATGTGAAACAGAGGTTCAGAAAAGTTAATGTGGTACCCAGGTTTAGTATTGAGAAGGGGTCTAAGCTGTCATTCCCCACTCTTGATAACAGTACTTTTCCTAAGACCACTGGGCTGTACCTACAGGTTGTATCCGGCAAAGGAGCCCCAAGCTGTCAGTGTAGGTCGTGGGGGGATTAGAGATAAAAGTGTAGCCCAGGCTGAGCTTTCCAAGCCATGGAGCTGACTCTGTCTGAAGGAGGCAAACTCTAAAAAAAAAAAAAAAAAAAAAATTATTTATTTGGCTGAGCCAGGTCTTAGTTGTGGCATTCAGGCACGGTTTTTAAATCCACTGAAAGGTACTTCATGAGTGGTACAAGAACCTCTCCAATCAATTTCCATGCCTTGGGTATCCTTATGTGAGCCAACGTTTCTGTAATGCCCTTGTGTCTGAATCACTAGTTGCCTCATAGACACAGAACTGCCACTGTAAATTTGTCCAAAGAGGCTGCTATATAAATATTTCATGATGGGAAGTGACGCCTGGGCTTGGGTGGGCACAGAAATGCACTGCTGTGGGCACAAGTAGCTTTAGGGGGTGATGACGGTGTTCTCAAACTGGATTGATGTGATAGGTGCACAACTGGATACGTTTGCTAAAAATGACCAAGCTGTTCATTTGCAGTGAGTGAATTACACCTATGTAAAGTTATGCAGAAGGAAATGGCTATCCTCTCCAGTATTCTTGCCTTGGAGAATCCCATGGACAGAGGAATCTGGCAGGCTGCAGTTCATGAGGTCAAAAAGAAACAGGACTGAGCGACTAACACACACGAAGTTACATAAAGTATACCTTAATAGGCTGACTTTCTTTAATGTGATGACCAGATCGGCAATTCCTTAAGTTGGAGTCACTCTAAACAGTCACTCTGCAAAGATAGAACATGTCCAGGAATAAACAAAGTCATGATGCAATCAGATGATTATATGAGATCTAGAGACTTCCAGATCAGGGCCGCCTCCTGGGGCTGGGGAGACCTGTGGAGCCACACAAGGCCCCGCTGCTCAGAAGGGCCCCACCCTCCGTTTTATGCTGTGATTGCCATCCGTCTTGAACTTCTTCATTATTTCATCTTTTAACTTGCGTTCTGTAAGCGAAGGCCACAAGATATCGGAGCAGAGGGGTAAGTGCAGTATGTGTGCCCAGAATCCCCTGCCGCCCCCTTCCCACACAGCAAAAAGACTCCTGATGTCCAATAAGCACAGAGTTCTGGTGACCCCCGATGCATGGGGCTTCTGCAAGGCTCAGAAGGACCAGAAGGTAAGCGGGTTCCTTTCTACAACTAAGTAGGTGGGAGGAGGGGAATGACAGCCCCCAAGATACCACCCTTTTTATTTGAAATGGAACTCGCTTCCAACACAGAAAGATAGCAAAGGAGTTCTAAGAAGTAGGAACAACCAAGAAAACCTATCCCATCCACTCAGACTTGCGTAACTTCCGTGTATTGGCTAACTACTTCCACTAAAGAGGACGACAGAGAAGAAAGGGAAGGCCAGGACCCTCCCTGGGTCCCTTTCCTTTGCATCCTTTCTTACTCATCAGTAAAGTGAAGATAGAAGGTGTTCATCGGAGGTACTCATATCAAGAAGTGAAATGAAAACAGCTGAGTTTAGTGTGTGCACTGTACCCACCTTTCTAAGAATGAAAGACATATGCATGTGACCCCTATGTTCTAATTGCATATCGCGGTTCCACAGAAGTTAAACGCTGTCATGTTTGTATTTTTAAATTGCATAATGTAAAGACGAATGATAAAATTCACATTAATATTTTAAAATTCTGATTTCACTTAGAATGATATTAAATAGCAAATTTAAAAGCAAATTTTAAACCTCTGGGACTTCCCTGGTGGTCCAGTGGTTCAGACTCCTCCACCCTTCCTTTACAAGGGGCACAGGTTCAACCCCTAGTCAGAGAACTAAGATCCCATAAGCCATGTGGCACAATAACCAACAACAAGCATGATATAACAACAACAAAACCCCCACCATGACAGCTTGAGAACACTTGGAAGAAAGGAAATGTGCCATGTTACATACCTTTCATAGCTCCTGCCATTTGAATGAGGGGTCCTACATTTTCATTTTACACTGGGCCTCACTGTGAAGCCAGCCCTATTAAAGACAATTGTTCAGCCTCCCATTTCACGTCTGACAAAACTGAGGCTGGAAGACACTGTGCCCAAGATCAGTTAGAAACAGATCAGGTTCTACAGCTCAGGTCCAACTCTGGGCCAGTGCTCTTCCTGTCATTCTTGAGGCTGGGGAAAAAAAAAAAAAAAATCCCCAAACAACCAAATTAGCTTAAAACTAGGGATTCCTACCTGCTGTACTCAGTCACTGCAGTTGTGTCTGACTCTGTGACCTCTGCGACCCCATGGACTCCTCTGTGCCACCAGGGGCTCCCACCAGGCTCCTCTGTCCATGGGATTCTCCAGGCAAGAATACTGGAGTGGGTTGCCATTTCCTTCTCCAGGGGCTGTTTCTGACCCAGGGATTGAACTCAACCAAGTTAGACACATTTGCTTCAGATGGTTCTCAAAGGGTTTGCAGATGGCATTGTGGCATTGTGTTTAGAGCAAGTAAGCATATTTCTGAGCCTCGAATTTCCCCTCACTAGAGAACTTAAATAGTATAAAAAGACAGCATTGAGAGTGATCATGGGAAACCATTAAGGCTAAATATCCGGTTGTATAGCCAGTTGGTTTCCAGCTAGGTTCGGAAGACAAAAATACGTACGCTGTATTTAAATGTGGATGGGGAGGGCCTCAGCCCTGTTTCCTTGAGTATTATATGGTCACTGCCCATAGTGGACACTGGGGTCAGATGACCACACTGGACAACAAGGGACAGAAGGTTTACTCCTCCTCTGACGTGAGCGATCGTCTTGGTAGTCAGAGACAGAGATGTAATTACAACCTGCCCTCTACTTTTCAAATTCACAAGCAGTAATTATCAGAAGCAAACTCTTTACCACCTTCAGAGAAACCTGCAGATTTCTTGTGTATTTAGAATCACAATATATGATTTACAAAAATAACCAGAACAAAACCCTAGATAAATCTAGTCTGAGTTTTAAAGATTCTTCTTGGTTAAATGTGTTGCAGATTAAATCTCCCGGTAGCCCTACATGCTTCAAGTCCCATCCCGTATGCTGTATTCATTCCCCACACGCCAGTTTCCCTTCCTCTTCTCCCTGTATTCCATGTGGTGTCACAGACTGACTATCAGCTCCTACAAAGTGGCCAGAAAGGCCAAATTACAGTCAGGGACTGGGAGAGGGGAGTGGCAATCCTGAAAACTTTTATTGAGCACTTACTGTTTGCTGAGCACTGCACCAAGAGCTCTATGTTCATTATCTCGAGGAATCCTCACAACAGTTCTATAAGACGCGTGTGTGTTCGGTTGTGTCTGACTCTTTGCAACCCCAGGGACTGTAACCCTCCAGGCTCCTCTGTCCATGGTATTTTTCAGACAAGAATACTGGAGGGGGTTGACATTTCCTACGCCAGGGGATCTTCCTGACCCAGAAATGGAATCTGAGTCTCCTGTGTCTCCTGCATTGGCAGGCAGATTCCTTACCACTGTGCCCCCTGGGAAGCCCCACAGCAGTTCCATAAGGTAGGAAAGATGAGGAATCAAAGTCACAGACAGAAGCAACACAAAGAGGCCCCCTAGGTCACACCAAATCTGGAATTCAACCAGATATCGGTTATCTAACAGTCAGGTTAACACACCATTGACTGGGGGATTTTTGCAGAAACCAATGCCTGTGGCGTTGATGTCTCCAGTCAATAATGTGTTATGATATTCAGATGTCTGTGCATTTATTTTTCCTTTTACCTCCACCTCATATCTTTTTACTCATTTCACCTGCTCATCATTATAGCATCCTAACAGTGAGACCTGGGGAATTCCTCTTTCAGCATCCTATCATTTTGCCTTTTCATACTGCTCATGGGGTTCTCAAGGCAAGAATATTGAAGTGGTTTGCCATTCCCTTCTCCAGTGGACCACATTCTGTCAGACCTCTCCACCAAGACCCAGCCGTCTTGGGTGCCCCACACAGCATGGCTTAGTTTCATTGAGTTAGACAAGGCTGTGGTCCGTGTGATCATATTGGCTAGTTTTCTGTGATTATGGTTTTAGTGTGTCTGCCCTCTGATGCCCTCTCTCAACACTCACTGTTTTACTTGGGTATTCTTGCCTTGAGAACCCCATGAACAGTATGAAAAAGCAAAATGATAGGATACTGAAAGAGGAACTCCCCAAGTCGGTAGGTGCCCAATATGCTACTGGAGGTCAGTGGAGAAATAACTCCAGAAAGAATGAAGGGATGGAGCCAAAGCAAAAACAATACCCGGTTGTGGATGTGACTGGTGATAGAAGCAAGGTCCGATGCTGTAAAGAGCAATATTGCCTAGGAACCTGGAATGTTAAGTCCATGAATCAAGGCAAATTGGAAGTGGTCAAACAGGAGATGGCAAGAGTGAACATTGACATTCTAGGAATCAGGGAACTGAAATGGATTGGAATGGGTGAATTTAACTCAGATGACCATTATATCTACTACTGTGGGCAGGAATCCCTTAGAAGAAATGGAGTAGCCATCATGGTCAACAAAAGAGTCAGAAACACAGTACTTGGATGCAATCTCAAAAATGACAGAATGATCTCTGTTGATTTCCAAGGCAAACCATTCAATATTGTGGTGATCCAAGCCTATGCCCCAACCAGCAACGCTGAAGAAGCTGAAGTTGAATGGTTCTATGAAGACCTACAAGATCTTTTAGAACTAGCACCCAAAAAAGATGTCCTTTTCATTATAGGGGACTGGAATGCAAAAGTAGGAAGTAAAGAAACATCGGAAGTAACAGGCAAATTTGGCTTTGGAGTATGGAATGAAGCAGGGCAACGGCTAATAGAGTTTTTCCAAGAAAATGCACTGGTCATAGCAAACACCCTCTTCCAACAACACAAGAGAAGACTCTACACGTGGACATCACCAGATGGTCAACACCGAAATCAGATTGATTGTATTCTTTGCAGCCAAAGATGGAGAAGCTCTATACAGTCAGCAAAAACAAGACCAGGAGCTGACTGTGGCTCAGATCATGAATTCCTTATTGCCAAACTCAGACTTAAATTGAAGAAAGTAGGGAAAACCACTAGCCCATTCAGGTATGACCTAAATCAAATCCCTTATGATTATACAGTGGAAGTGAGAAATAGATTTAAGGGCCTAGATCTGATAGATAGAGTGCCTGATGAACTATGGACGGAGGTTCATGACATTGTACAGGAGACAGGGATCAAGACCATCACCATGGAAAAGAAATGCAAAAAAGCAAAATGGCTATCTGAGAAGGGCTTACAAATAGCTGTGAAAAGAAGAGAAGTGAAAAGGAAAGGAGAAAAGGAAAGATATTCCCATTTTGGGAAGATAATTTGGAACTCTGGAATGCAGAGTTCCAAAGAATAGCAAGAAGAGATAAGAAAGCCTTCCTCAGCGATCAATGCAAAGAAATAGAGGAAAACAACAGAATGGGAAAGACTAGAGATCTCTTCAAGAAAATTAGAGATACCAAGGGAACATTTCATGCAAAGATGGGCTCGATAAGTACAGAAATGGTATGGACCTAACAGAAGCAGAAGATATTAAGAAGAGGTGGCAAGAATACACAGAAGAACTGTACAAAAAAGATCTTCATGACCCAGATAATCATGATGGTGTGATCACTCATCTAGAGCCAGACATCCTGGAATGTGAAGTCAAGTGGGCTTTAGAAAGCATCACTACGAACAAAGCTAGTGGAAGTGATGGAATTCTAGTTGAGATATTTCAAATCCTGAAAGATGATGCTGTGAAAGTGCTGCACTCCATATGCCAGCAAATTTGGAAAACTCAGCAGTGGCCACAGGACTGGAAAAGGTCAGTTTTCATTCCAATCCCAAAGAAAGGCAATGCCAAAGAAGGCTCAAACTACTGCACAATTGCACTTATCTCACACGCTAACATAGTAATGCTCAAAATTCTCCAAGCCAGACTTCAGCAATATGTGAACCGTGAACTTCCAGATGTTCAAGCTGGTTTTAGAAAAGGCAGAGGAACCAGAGGTCAAATTGCCAACATCCGCTGGATCATGGAAAAAGCAAGAGAGTTCCAGAAAAACATCTATTTCTGCTTTATTGACTATACCAAAGCCTTTGACTGTGTGGATCACAATAAATTGTGGAAAATTCTGAAAGAGATGGAAATACCAGACCACCTGACCTGCCTCTTGAGAAACCCATATGCAGGTCAGGAAGCAACAGTTAGAACTGGACATGGAACAACAGACTGGTTCCAAATAGGAAAAGGAGTATGTCAAGGCTATGTATTGTCACCCTGCTTATTTAACTTATATGCAGAGTACATCAGGAGAAACACTGGGCTGGAAGAAGCACAAGCTGGAATCAAGATTGCCGGGAGAAATATGCAGATGCCACCACCGTTATGGCAGAAAGTGAAGAGGAACTAAAAAGCCTCTTGATGAAAGTGAAAGAGGAGAGTGGAAAAGTTGGCTTAAGGCTCAACATTCAGAAAACAAAGATCATGGCATCGGGTCCCATCATTTCATGGGAAATAGATGGGGAAACAGTGGAAACAGTGTCAGACTTTATTTTTGGGGGCTCCAAAATCACTGTAGATGGTGATTGCAGCCATGAAATTAAAAGACGCTTACTCCTTTGAAGGAAAGTTATGACCAAACTAGATAGCATATTAAAAAGCAGATATTACTTTGCCAACAAAGGTCCTTCTAGTCAAGGCTATGGTTTATCCAGTGGTCATGTGTGGATGTGAGAGTTGGACTGTGAAGAAAGCTGAGTGCTGAAGAATTGATGCTTTTGAACTGTGGTATTGGAGAAGACTCTTTAGAGTCCCTTGGACTGCAAGCAAATCCAACCAGTCCCTTCTAAAGGAGATCAGTCCTGGGTGTTCATTGGAAGGACTGATGCTGAGGCTGAAACTCCAATACTGTGACCACCTGATGCGAAGAGCTGACTCATTGGAAAAGACCCTGATGCTGGGAGGGATTGGGGGCAGGAGGAGAAGGGGATGACAGAGGATGAGATGGCTGGATGGCATCACTGACTCAATGCACATGAGTTTGGGTGAACTCCAGGAGTTGGTGATGGACAGGGAGGCCTGGCGTGCTGTGATTCGTGGGGTCGCAAAGAGTCAGACACGACTGAGCAACTGAACTGAACTGAACCGTGAGACATTGTTCATCCAGGTGGTTGAAGGTGAACAATGAGGTACCGAAACCACTTCATCCAAAGGCATCACAGGCAGAGTCTTTGGGGGAGTTAGAAAAAGGCACCTTCCCCCTGAGCTGACACAGGCTAGAGTCACTCTAACTCTCTGCCCCACCCTTAGTCAAGGCACAACCTCTGCAGTATGCACAGAGAACCTGAGCTTAGCCCAGTCATTTCCAATAAAGGTCGTTGGAATGTCCAGTCATTCTGAATGACAGTGATATGATTACACTTCATGTAGTTACACACCGACTGTCTTATGTTCCAGGGAGAATAAGCCTGAACTTAAAAGCAAACATAAGGTTATTCAAATTAGTCGGTTTCTTTCTGCAGTCCTTTCTGTGAGCTCCAACTCCTAGGAGACTGTCTGAGTAAAGACTAGAGAGTTGGGTGCTGTTGAATAGACTCATTAAACTCAATAACACTTAATCGGCAGACATGCAGGGGAAAGCTCTATGTGACTTGTACATTAAAGATCCCAAGAGAGAGCAGAACGCAACCATTAGGGAAATAAACCCAATCAATAACAGTTTGCCTGCACAGAATCCAAGTCAGTGTGTAACGGTAAGAACCAGGGCTGCTTTCAAAACAATGACCTGCTTCTGACCCTAATGATACCTTCCTCCCATCCAACCAAGAGCTATACAGCATCCAAATTTCTGAATCTCCATAAAGCCATTAATGTAGGAAACAAAACCAAAAAAACTGAGTCATTTCCTTTTATTGTAGGAGAAGACTTCATTACTGTGGAAGTCTGGAAGTGTCTAGAATTTACAGCATGGAATCAAATCTTTCTTCTCACTGATAGGAGAGAGAGAGAGAGAAGGGAGGGAGGGAGAGAGGAAAAAAGAAGGAAGGAATCAGTCTTTGGGGATGGCTCAAAATTTTTCCGGTAGTCATGTATGAATGTGAGAGTTGGACCATAAAGAAGGCTGAACACCAAAGAATTGATGCTTTTGAACTGTGATGTTGGAGAAGACTCTTGAGAGTCCCTTGGACTGCAAGGAGATCCAACCAGTCCATCCTAAAGGAGATCAGTCCTGAATATTCATTGGAAGGACTGATGTTGAAGCGGAAACTCCAATACTTTGGCCACCTGATTCGAAGAGCTGACTCATTGGAAAAGACCCTGATGCTGGGAAAGATTGAGGGCAGGAGGAGAAGAGCACAACAGAGGATGAGATGGTTGATGGCATCACCGACTCAATGGACATGAGTTTGAGCAAACTCCAGGAGACAGTGAAGGACTGGGAAGTCTGGCGTGCTGCAGTCCATAGCATTTCGAGGAGTCAGACACAGCTGAGTGACTGAACAACAACAACAACAAAATTCTAACATTTCCAAAAAATTTTTCTAACATTTCCAAGTGTGTACAATACACACTGTCATTGCAAGGGCAGATGGTCAAGACTCATATATTAAATTATATTCCCATCTTGATGTTTCAAGGAAGATTAGGTTAAGCTGTCTTTTCACACTGTCAAAATCTGAGTGTAAAACCAATGCTTCAAATCTACCGTGGACTTTAGGAAGATTCCTACAAAAATTATCCCTATGAAACCAGCCCTGTGGTGCTGAGTTCTAGGGACTGGCCTAATAACAACAGCTGCCATTTTGGATGACATAGACTTGAACTGTGTGAGTCTTAAATCAGAAAAGATCCCTGTGAACCACCACAGTCTTGCTATTCTTCAATAACTGGACAATAGAGCTACAATTTAGTTTGAAGTGTGTGTGGGGAGAATTTCCAGTGGGAATCCAAGCCCCAGAGAATGCAAAGTCAACCCTGCTACCAACAGGAAGTACATCAGTGGGAGCAAATCCTCTGAAGTAGCAAGTTTCTTTCAGGAGATACTGTGCTAAGATTAAAGGGAAAAAAAAAAAAAGTTTGTAAGAAAAGGAAGCAAATGTCAAACAGGTAGCAGATTTATTTTCAGAATTATGTAAAGCACAAAAATGAAAGGACTTCCACTGTGCAGCGTTGCCATGGTTACCCGATCTCTTATCAAACAGGAGAATCAGACAGAGAAGGGAACCCTAGAAGAGGCAGTAACCAGAGAGGCCTGCCTCCACCCACCACCAAGAAGTGCTTTTCATCCAGTTGAGGTTGTTTATGAGGGTATAAAATAGAGGATGACTTTTTGCTGGTCCAGATAATTTTTATAGGATCTTGTTTTGCAACGCAGAATAAGAATCCTGCTATGCTTTCTAAAACATGAAAACACGATGGTTAAAACATCACTGTTTGCAGGGATCTCTAAATGAACAGGGGGGAGAGAACATCTTCTTTAAAATCTCCTCTCTGTTCACTAAACAACAACAAAAACAATCTTTTCCTAAACTGCAAACAGACTATAGCCTGAATTGTTTTCTTAAGAGAGCTGCGTGTTTTACCTCCAAAATATTGCAGAGGATTTTATTTGGAGGCTACTAGTTTTAAAAAGGAACTGGCACGTTGTTTCTAGAGATTAAAAAGAAAGCCTCCTTGGTTTCTGCTTTATAGCTAACATAGGGTGCTAACAGCATAAATAGCCGAGAATGGAGGAACTATTTACCACCTCTCTTCTTCTCCACCAGCTCTACCTGCCCATACAAATGGCTCACCCTCATAAACCTTTATCCTAGAGAAGCAGAGACTTCAGATTGCTTTCCAAATCACAATCCAGGCCTCAACCACCTAACAACAGCTTGCAAAGTGCCCTTACCTCCCATGACAGGTAGTTGGAATCTGCATAAGGTCCCTAGCATGAAAAGACTGGGCTGGGGAGGAGCAAGGGCAATTTGACCCATGTTAATTTCACCTACTTGGAGAAGGGGCGGGAGCAGTGGGGAGCAATAAAAGTCACTGTTTCTTTAACAGTTTGGTCTTTGAATTACTCCACTTCTCATTTCCCGCAGTAGAAAAGCACTAAGCCCAACCAGGTAAACCTTGCAAAGAGGACAGCTAACACTTGGACTCGCAGTAACTTTGACTCCTCCGAGAAGGTAATGAGAAGCAACATTCACTGAGATCCTACTATGGGCTGTGTGTTTCTAAATGCTTCGAATGTAATGTTAAGTGATACAGGCAGCATTCTTGTGAAATAAGTAGTGTTCTCATTTCAATATGAGGACACTCCAGCTCAAAGAAAAAAGTAACCTGCTCTAAGTCACAAAGAACTTACTTGTCAATCACTTGTTGCACCATCCAGCACCAGGGAGAATAGAGCACTAAGTGGTCTCACCCAGCTTAGTTTTCCTCCCCATGGAGTGTTTTGGAAATTTGTAGAATTTATCTTCCAGTTTAGCCATGTACGTGCTGACATACATATCAAGTTATATTCTTTATATTTCTCTTTCATATGACAGGTCGTATTTCACATTTATTATTTTTTTGATCTGTATAGTTAGATTGCCTTACCTGTGAATTTCATTTCAGAATAGGAAAAGGATATCTCCAAATGCGTGGTCTTTAAAGGAAGGCTCTGAGTGTAAGGAACCCAAGAACCACTGGACTAATTAGTTACTCCCAAGTTCATGGAGAGTTGACTCTAAATTTCCTTTAAAAGTTGGGACATGGAAGCATTTTTCAAATCTCAACTGAGAGTCTTTGTTACTGACATACAAGTGCAAAGCTTCTTAAAATAAACTCAACATATTTCTAAACAGAGACAGGGGAGAGGAAAGTAAAATCCAAATTCATTTGAAAGGATAAGTTTCCTTTTCACTGGAAAGTCCATTTCTGTGATATATTGTCCTTCACATCTCAAATGCTCATTTAGGGTCAGAAATCAAGCCTAGAGCCCTGCCCTGTAGGGGTGAGAGGGTAGACTGCTTAGAGAAGCAATAGCTACAGTGTGGGTGCTACACACGAAGCTGGAAATAGGAGATAATGAAGGCTTCATTTAGCCCTGGGGAAACGAGACAAGAGGTAGCTGCTCATTTTGTTGTTGTTTCTAAGTCTCCCGTGGCCAGAGCCATGAAAAGGGGATTCCCTATTTTACTTGTCTGTAGAATCCTAACATATTCACTGGGGCATTTCTCCAGGGAGACCTGGACTTTGCGCTACTTTAAAATAAGAATAGTAAGCATGTCCAACTAATTCACCTGTTTGGTTTTCTGTCTGATGCAGACAGAAACTGCTCTCCCTCCAACTCTTAGAAAGAAGAGTAAGGAGAACACTGGGAATAATAAATTCTCCTCCATTCTTCTTTTGTTATTTTGGGATCAATGCCTTTCAACAATCCCTCATTCAACGTGTATACAATATAAGAAGAAACCACGGGATTTCTCTAGAACCAAACTGACTTTTCCAAGTTTATTTCTTTTGATAAGAAACCATGTTTTAATGGAGGGAGGGCGCTTAGTGCTAGGAAGCTGAAGTTTCAAATTTTATTCAGGCTGTATTTGTACAAGGAACAATATTGTTTTTCCTTTATAGAATCCTGAAAGGTTAAATTTCACATTTCAAATCCTGCAGAGGACCCAAGGTCCAAATCCAACATTGAATGTGTGTGTTTGACCCCATATCGTCTTGAGATTAATAATACGGCTTACATATGAGTATGAAGTGACAAAAACCAGTAACAAAGAGCCACCCACTGCCAGTGGGAACAACTGTGGGGCTTACAGCTACATGGTATAGAATGAACTGTAGTATCTTAACCACATCTAACTAGGAAAGAATATTAGAAATAAAACACGGGCCACAGTAAGGAAAGCAAACAAGGTTAATCTTTAATATGCCTCCATTTTATACAATTAGAGGCTTAAGACTATTGTTCTGTGTCCTATTCTTGCAGAATAGAATCTCAGTATTTAAAACTGAAATATACAACCTTTATAACCCTTTATACTTAGGAGTTTTACAAATAAACTTCTCATTCTCCACAAAAGAGGCAGCGCAGAGTAATAAATTGTGGGTTGTGTGAAAAATCTGATCTGGAATGTTTTTAAGGGACTTGACTATGACAGTCACATTGTACTGTCAATAGAACAATCTTCTTAGGCCTACCATGCAGGCTTTGCATAGCAAATAGCAATCACAGGGTGTTCCTAGTGATATTACCAGAATTCAGAGAAAGGATGCATAGCCTGAATTGTCTAACTGATCCTTTTGAGGGTACCTCTTCCAAGAATTTTCTTCTCTGAAACTGAAAGACCTAAAGGTCAAAATCTATTTGGCATCAAACCTACTAGAGTGGACCCCAAACCAAGTTCATTTTAAAGTCCTTTAATATAGGCCCTTATGGGGCTTCCCTGGTGGCTCACACAGTAAAGCATCTGCCTACAATGCAGGAGACCTGGGTTCGATCCCTGGGTCGGGAAGATCCCCTGGAGAAGGAAATGGCAACCCACTCCTGCACTCTTGCCTGGAAAATCCCATGGACGGAGGAGCCTGATAGGCTACAGTCCATGGGGTCACAACGAGTCAGACAGGACTGAGCTTCTTCACTTTCACTTTCATGGCACATCAACGAAACACAGTGAAAATTTTAGAACTTTGATGTTGCATCATTTCAGTTCTTCCCAACCTCAACAAGGTACCTACGTATCTCTTGCTTTATTTTACCACCATGACTTCTCACAGTCATCTCATCCCTATTTGCTTCTCCTTTGTTGTTGTTGAGTCGCTAAGTTGTGTCTGACTCTTTTGTGATCTAATGGACTGTACCCACCAGGTTCTTCTGTCCATGGGATTTCCCAGGCAACCATACTGGATTGGATTGCCACATCCTTCTCCAGGGGATCTTCCAGACCCAGGAATCAAATCTGTGTCTCCTGAATTGGCAGGTAGATTCTTTACCACTGAGCCACCAGTGAAGTGAGTGAAGCCACTCAGTCGTGTCTCTTTGTGACCTCATTGACTGTAGCCCATCAGGCTCCTCTGTCCGTGGAATTTTTCAGGCAAGAATACTGGAGTGGGTTGCCATTTCCTTCTCCAGGGGATCTAACTGAGCCACCAGGGAAGCCCATCTGTTACTCTGTTCAAACTGACAGAAGCATGAAAAGGTCAAAATGATCTATCTTCAGTAGCAATACAAGTCATTCACAGCAGAAACCTGCTGAGTACTCGGTAATCTATGGATGAAGTAAGGGTTAAAATCCCTTAGGTAAGTGAAGTCGCTCAGTCCAACTCTTTGCGACCCGTGGACTGTAGGCCACCAGACTCCTGCCTCCATAGGATTTTCTAGGCAAGAATACTGGAGTGGGTTGCCATTTCCTTCTCCAGGGGATCTTCCCGACCCAGGGATCAAACCCGGGTCTCCCACATCGGAGGCAGACGCTTTAACCTCTGAGCCACCAGGGAAGCCCTTGAACTTTATGAATTCACTTCACTCACAGAAGACCATGCTTGTCTTTGGCTTCCTGAAAATACTCCCTCTTTATTTTTTAGTTGCAAAAAGTATGCAGTCTCAAGAATATGAAGGATGAGTGCAAAGTAATAAAACCAATATCATAAGTGGCTTATATATGCTTAGCTCTTATAGAGGGTTCATGTTATACCTAGATAAAACTTAGAATAAAATTAATCTGATGAAGAAAATCAAGCACAGACAAGCTTCCTCAGTTCCTGCTTACTCCTATAGGCATGCAGTCTTCTTCATGGGCGTCTCTCCTTCCATCTTTGCTATCCCCTACCCCTACAGTTGTCCTTGAGCAATTATGTAATTGCTCACTTCCCTTAGGGTTAAGTGTTAAAGACCTGAGGTCAAAGAAAATCTGTGATTTGGGGCTTGTGATTGTTTGTGGGGATTATCAGCAGGATTTTCATGTTGAAGGGGAAGAAAGGGACACTCAGAGAAGAAAAAGAGTTTAGCAACATTAAGTCTGATTCCTCAGGATATGATGAGTCTTGGGTCCAAAGCTGGAAAGGATACAATGGGACCGGTGCTTAGAATGTCTAGAGTTCAGCCTCACAACCAGGCAAGCCAACACTGCTACTAATAATAATAATGGTAATAAAAAGAAGACTTGTTTTATGCTTCAGGATGACAGGTCTTAAGAATAAAGCTGGTTTATCTCAGCTGTAAGACAATGTCAAGGTCAAGAAGGCTTCTGTGCTTTGTGAGTAAATCTCCAGCAATCTTCTTAATAGCACATGCAATTCCTTTAACAGAGGGACAAAGTTTTTGTCCCACCACAATTAGAGATAAAAGCTTTAAAAAAATATAAATGCATAGGAAAGGTGACATACTGGTATTGATCTGCTTCAGTCGACGTGCAAATGATGGTATCAGGAGTTTTCTTGGTTCCCTACTGTGCCCTGTCTCTTTAGATAAAAATGTAGTTTTTTTTTTTTTTTTTAATATCTGTCTTTCCACGTGCTCCCTTCTGAGCCTTCATCTATTGATAATCCCTCTGTCCTCCAGTGGGATTGCTCTCATTCGTTCAATATCCTAAGCGCCAAGCAAGGGCCTAGGTGCTGGATCAATCACAGGGGATAAAATAGAAGTCCTTTCCCTGAGGAAAAGACAAAGCAGAGGATAGAAAGTCATGTATCCGGAAAGAATGCTGCAACTTTGAATAGAGGGGTTGGTGTCACCCTAAGAAGGAGATGCTTAAAACCCTGCAGGAGGCAAGGGAGTGAACATTTCAGGCAGAAGAAGTACAAAGGTCTTGGATTAAGACAGATGTGCGCTCAAGATATGTGAAGGAGCCAATGAAAGGAAATCATGGCAAAACTGGCTTTTCTTCCGAGTGATCTGGGAAGCCGTGGGAGGCGTAATGTGCCCTGAATTGCACTTTTATTTTTTTAGTGTATTTCTGTATTTATTGGCTGTCTTGGGTCTTAGCTGCAGCACACAGGCTGTTCGTTACAGAGCTCAGGATTCTCTCTAGTTGTGGTTCGGGCTCCAGAACTCAGGCTCAGTAGTTGCAACATGTGGCCTTAATTGCATGTGGGATCTTAGTTCCCTGTCCAGGGACTGAACTGATGTCCCCTGCATTGGAAGGTGGATTCTTAACCACTGGACCATGACTGAAGTGAAGTGAAGTTGCTCAGTCGTGTCCAACTCTTTGCGACCCCGTGGACTGTAGGCCACCAGACTCCTGCCTCCATAGGATTTTCTAGGCAAGAATACTGGAGTGGGTTGCCATTTCCTTCTCCAGGGGATCTTCCCGACCCAGGGATCGAACCCGGGTCTCCCGCATTGCAGGCAGACGCTTTAACCTCTGAGCCACCAGGGAAGCCCACTGGACCATGAGGGAAGTCCCTGAATTACACTTTAATAGGAACATCCTGGCTGCTGTGCTGAGACTAGATTGACAAACACAAGGGCAAAGGGAGGGAGCCCAACTAGGAGGCTGATGTAGCAGATCCAGGTGAAAGATGATGGTGGTCTGGAAAGCCCCTAGTCACTAGGGTGTTAGCAGTGGAGGTGGCAGGAAGTGATCAGATGCTGGATATATTTTGAATGGACACCAACAGTACTTACTAATTAATAGACACAGGGCTTGAGAATAAGTCGTGTCCAACTCTTTGTGACCCCATAGACTAGCCTACCAGGATCTCCTGTCCATGGGGTTTTCCAGGCAAGAGTACTGGAGTGGGGTGCCATTTCCTTCTCCAATAAGAATAAGAGAAGAGTCAAAGATAACTCTGAAGCTTTGGGCTTTGACAGTTGCAAGAATGGAGTTGTTATCTGCTGGGATGAGGAAGGTCTTGGAAGGATCAGGTATGGAGTGGACTCTCAGGAGCTCAGTTTTGAATGCTCATTAGACATCCAAGTGGAGAAGCTGAACATGAAGTTGGAGCCCTGGGGAGAAGTCCAGACTAGTATTTAAGTCAGGAGATTAGGGTGAAATCACTGTAGAAGTGAGTATAGACCAAAAAAGACAAGAGGATTGAGGACTGGAGGTCGAGCGAACAGAGTGTGTCAGGATAAGAGTGATCACACCTCAAACGCTGCAGGAAATGAGGACTGTTCATTGACTGTTGAATTTAGCCACCTGATGTCTTCGATAACCTTGACAGGGAACTTTCAATAGAAAGGTGGACACACATCTCCCTGACCCCACCAGCACTCACTAGAGTTAATGGAGGAGAGAACGAGAGATGAGGAGTTAGAGACAATAAACACAGTAGACCTCTTTCAAGGTGTTGTGTTGAGAAAGAAAAGAGAAACCAGGCAATGGCTTGACAGGAGAACATGAATTCAAAAGATTTTGTTTTTAAGATGAAAGAAATCTTAGTGGGTTTGTATGTGGCTGGGAAAGATCCAGGAAAAATGAAAAACACTTGTGAAAAAATGAAAAGTGGAAGTGTTAGTTGCTCAGTCATGTATGATCTTTTGCAACCCCATGGACTGTAGCCCGCTGGACTTCTCTGTCCATGGAATTCTCCAGGTAAGAATACTGGAGTGGGTTGCCCTTCCCTTCTCCAGGAAATCTTCCTGACCCAGGGATCAAACCCAGGTCTCCTGCATTGCAGGCAGATTCATTATCATCTGAAACACCAGGGAAGCATCAGTCCGTGGGGCTGCAGAGGCCGACACAGCTGAGCAACTAACACTTTCACTTTTCTCTTTTTCACAAGTTTTTTCCTTTCTCCTGGATCTTTCCCAGCCACATACAAACCCATGGAGATTTCTCTCATCTTAAAAACAAAATCTTTGGAATTCATGTTCCCCTTTCAAGCCATTGCCTGGCTTTCTCTTTTCCTTCTCAACACAACACCTTGAAAGAGGTTTACTGTGAGGCAGCAGAAAAAGAACATTACTGGAGCAATGTCCTTGAGTACAGGAGCAATGGGACTGAGTAGAAATAAATGGGTTGGCCTGAACTAAGTATGGATAACTCATGCTTTCCATGACCCATGCCCATGCTTTCCACTGGCTCCTTCCCCTCAGCCTCCTTGAGCATCTTTTGGCTTCCCCATCGCAAATCAAAGCAAACTGCAATTGCATCTAGTTATGCCCTATATCTCTCCTTTCTTCCCTTAGTAGTCTAGTGTCTTTAAAATATTGTCTACACTTGGTCTGCTCAATTAGCTCCCTCTCTTGTGTCATCTTGAGACACAAGAGAGGGACCTAGCTCTGCCCACCATGGCTCCTAAATTGCCTATCAATGAACTGTTTTCCATTTTTTTCATACTGAACCCCTCTTTCCATTGACCTTTTCCTTTTTAGAAACCCTCCACTCTTTACTATCTGGTATACCTCTAGCCTCTTGGCCCTCTCTCCAGACTTCTATTTCTCTGCCAGATACTTCAAATGTTAGGGTTCGGTTGGATTTTCTCAGCCATCTTCTCATTTGACAAAGGAACACCACTGATCCAAACCCAGCAGAGACATCAGAATTTCTCTACAGGGAGAAGTAGGAGATTTGCCTTGAAGCTGAGTTTACAGAGGAATCTAGATACTTTTATTGGCATAACTCTGTTTATTTGGGACAGCTTATTGGGTGCTTGTATAAGAAGTACCATATCTTTTCAAATGTCAAGGAAATATTTGAGAGAGAAGGGGAAGGAGGAAGGAAAAGAAAGAGGAAGGGAGGAAAACTGAAAACTGAAATGAATAAATGTTTAATCAGGGACTTCCCTGGCAGTCCAGAGGTTAAGACAACTCTCTTCCAGTGCAGGGGGCACAGGTTCAATCCCAGGTGGGGGAACTAAAATCTTGCATGCCCCTGCAGTGCAGTCAAATACGAGAAAAAAAAAATTTAATGTTTAATCAACAGTCTTTAAATCATGTGAGTGGTCTGCAATGTGACTCGTATGATTACCTATTTAAAATATTGTACATGAATTATTTTGATATATTTTATATGATGTGGAAAAGAGCCTCCAAAGCTGAGAGTGCTTCGGGTCTACCAAACAGAGTTATTTACTGAAAACCCACCCCAACTGCTTCCCAAGTGCACACTCTCCTTTCCGATTGTCGGCTGCACACAGTCACATCAGTGACCCCAGGAATCTCAAGTCCAACACACCCCCAGTAAAATCGTCTTTCTTCCCAAATGTGCTTCTACACTTTATGCTGTAGAAGCGCCTGGGCTTGAGTGTCAGCCAGTTTTCTAGGTTCATGTTGTGGAAAGCAAGAATTTAAATGGGTCCTTGAGGGACTTCCCTGGTGGTCTGGAGGCTAAGACTCCACGCTCCCAATGCAGGGGACCGGGTTTGATCGTTGGTCAGAGAACTAGATCCCGTATGCCACAACTAAGAGTTTGCATGCTGTAACTAAAATTCCTGCATGCCGCAACAAAGATCAAAGGTCTGCAACTAACATGCTGCAACTAACACTCAGCAGAGCCAAATAAATATATAAAAATAAGTGGTTTTTTTAATCCTTTAAAAAAAGTAAAACCAAATGGGATTTTGCCAGTTACTAAGAATTATATTTTGCCAATTACGAAGAATTGTAAGAAAGACAGGGAAAAGAGTGATCACAAGGCAGAGCTGTGAGCATAGGAGCGCAATAAACTCTGGTAAGGGCTGTAATGGGGCTTCCCAGGTGGCGCTGGTGGTAAAGAACCCACCTGCCAGTGCAGGAGATATAAGAGACTTGAGTTCGATCCCTGAGTCGGGAAGATCCCCTGAAGGAGGGCATGGCAACCCACCCAAGTATTCTTGCCTCAAGAATCCCCATGGACAGAGAAGCCTGGCAGCCTTCAGTCCATAGGGTCGCAAAGAGTGGAACACGATGGAAGTGACTGAACACACGCACACACAAAGGCTGTAATAGAACGTTGTCAGGATGCCGTGAAGAACAAGGGAAGGAGAGGTCAACAGTATGTTTGGAGAGGGAACAGGAGAGGGTAATATTGCATCTAGACAAGAAAGACCTGTGCAGTCCAGGGAGCGGCTAGGAAAGGGAGGAGGAGAAGATGAGCATGAACTAGTGTGGTCGCCTAGGGCCACCAGCAGATTTCTGGGTGCAGTAGAGGAGATAGGGAAGGGGGCTTGCACTGCATCAGGGGTCCTTGTTTACCAGGAGTCAGAGTTGCCACTTTTCGCTGAGGATAATGGGAAGTCACAGAGGAAATCTAAGCAGGGAACAAATAAGATCCGATTTGCTTTTGGGAAAAATAACTTTGGTAGCCACGAAAGGGATAAATAAGGACCAGGCTGGAGTGGAGAGAATCCTAATAGATGGTTGCAAGCATCCAGACAAGAGACAATGAGACTGAACGAAGACAGCAGTGAGGAGGAAAGGAAGGGAGGGTGAGGAAGGAGTTACGGGGTAAACTGACGGCCACAGTCACGATCGATGCTGCGCAACGTGGGGTGGGAGAACAGAGCTGGCGTGGACTGGCCTCTGGCTCAGAGGCTCATCTGATGCACGAGAGGACTAAATGAAATCATGTGTGTTTGGGACATGGAAGACGTGCAAAAAATATTATTTCTCCTCATTTTCCTCCCTTATTCCTGGCACCATCACCTACCCAGTCTCTGTGGCCAGAAATGTGGGAATGATTCTACCCTCCTCTGTCCTTGACCCACTACAGGCAGAGTCACTCGCAGCAGATGCCACCAAATGGGTAAAGGGGATGACAGAGACCAAGAGAGGGGATCCATCCTCATAAAGCTGACAGTCTGCCTCTGACCTGGCTTTATTTTTTTGAATGAGAGGGCCAACAGAAGCCCGGGTGAGGGGCGCTCTGTGACTTGCCCACCTGCAGGGCTGGCGGCCAGAGGAGTACAGTAAGTTCCCTATATAGGAACAAGTTCCATTCCCAGAGTGCATTCATAAGTCCAATTTGTTCATTCAGTCCAACAAAGTTAGCCTTGGTACCCAACTAACACAACTGGCTATATACTACTGTAATGTAATGGGTTTATACTTTTCACACAAATAATACATTAAAAACAAACAAAAAATAAGGAAAACATTTTTAATCTTATAGTACAGTACCTTGAAAAGTATAGTAGCACAATACAACAGCTGGCGTATAGGGGCTGGCCTCAAGTGAACAGGCAAGAAGAGTTGGAGGAGAGAGAGGAGATGGGAGATGGTAGAGCTGAAGGGCGGAAAAGGCGATGGCACCCCACTCCAGTACTCTTGCCTGGAAAAATCCCATGGATGGAGGAGCCTGGTGGGCTGCAGTCCATGGGGTCGCTAAGAGTCGGAAACAACTGAGCGACTTCACTTTCACTTTTCACTTTTATGCATTGGAGAAGGAAATGGCAACCCACTCCAGTGTTCTTGCCTGGAGAATCCCAGGGACAGCGGAGCCTGGTGGGCTACCGTCTATGGGGTTGCACAGAGTCGGACACGACTGAAGTGACTTAGCAGCAGCAGAGCTGAAGGGTCATCAGCAGTAGGAGGGTAAGCTGGAATTTCACTCATGCCTGACATTGATGGAACGCATGTTTGCATCTTTGAAAGTCTGCAGCTTGAAGGTTAGTGTGTAGGGACTTAACTGTGTACTTCCTAAATCAATGGCTCTGCCCCCAGCATGCCCATCCTGCCTGGGTCTCTTCTCTCCTTTCCCAGCCCCCATTCACTGGCTCCCCGGTTAACAAGTGTTTGGCTGGCTATAGAGACTGGAAATGGGTCTGAAAGGTTATCCATACTCTCCCCAAGGGAAATGGTTAATAAGCTAGACTGCAAACAGAGTCGAATACAGTTTGGGGTCATTTTTTAAGGAGAGGGTGTTTTATTTTTATAAATAATAAGGACTGGCACAGATGTATTAACAGAAAACAAACTTATGGTTATCCAGGGGGAGAGCAGAGGTAGAGGGCCAAGGGAGGGATAAAGGGAGAGTTTGGGATCAACATATACGCAGTCCTACATATAAAATAGATAACTAAAAAGGACCTACTGAATAGCACAGGGATCTGTACTCAGTACTCTGTAATGTCCTGTATGGGAAAGGAATCTAAAAAAGAGTGGATTTGTGTATGTATAACTGATTCACTTTGCTGTACAGCAGAAACTAACATTGCAAATTAACTATACTCCAATGAAACATTTAAAAAATAATAATAAGGACTGGAAAAGGCAAAACTAATGGGGACAGAAAACAGGTGCCTTCTTGCCAGGCACTGGGACCATCCCCAAAGTGAAATGTTTAATACCTCGGTTGTAGGGTTAGTTACATGACTGCTGTATTTTTTCCAAAAGGCATGCAACTAACTGTACATTAAAAAGCATAAATTTGACTGTATGTAAATTGTACCTCAGTAAACCCGACTTTTTTATAAACAAATGAACAAATAAATGTATAAATAAGTAGGTAGGAAGGATTCAGTAAATGTTTGCTAGTGACTGACTGATAGTGATAAAGTATTACCTGTCAGCACTGCAGACTTGACTCCTTCCTGGAAAGCTTGCATTTTAATGCGCGAACATGCTCAGTCATATCCAATATTGCGACCCCCGAGACTATAGCCCTCCAGGTTCCTCTGTCTATGGAATTTTCCAGGCAAGAATACTGGAGTGGGTTGCCCTTTCCTCCTCCAGGGGAACTTCCCAACCCAGGGATCGAACCCAAGTCTCCAGCATTGGCAGGCTCTTTGTCAATGAGCCACCTGGGAATCCCATGCATTTTAACAGAGAGTTCTTAAAGAAAAAACCTTGAAATCCCAAAGAAGTTAGTATTCAGTAGGATGAGCTATTTCAAATGCAAAGTATTTTATTACAACCTGAAGGGAGAGTTCTAGATGAAAGGAAAGGCCTGGAGGCAGGGAGCAGGTAAGACCTTGCCTGTCTCACAATTTACAAACCACGGAAAGAAGATATTTTTGTAAGTAAATATCCTCCTCTACCAGTTCTCCACAATTTCCAACAGAGGCCTGAGTTTTCCTGGATTATTATCTGGGCCTTTGATGTTAGATTCTTACTGGAAAAACAATACTTATTTACCGGAGGTAAAAAGATGCAGGAGACATCAGAGTTGCAGGTTTGATCCCTGGGTCGAGATGATCCCCCAGAGAAGGGAATGGTTATCCACTCCAGTATTCTTGCCTGGAGAATCCCATGGACAGAAGAGCTGGGTGGGTTACAGTCCATGGGGTTGTAGATTCGGACACAACTGAGCAACTGATCACACAAAAGGATACTACAACTAAATTCAGACGGGAATGAGAATCAGTGCCTGGCAGCTGGAACAGACATGATTTAAAGTCACCCAGGAAGTATAAACTGTTAGGTATAAAATAAGCTACAAGCATATGCTGTACAACACAGGGAATACAGCCATTATTTTATAACACTATAAATGGAGAATATAAATTATAATATATATAAATTATATATAAATATATAAATTGTAACTATTGTACACCTGTAGCTTATATAATATTGTATAGCTATACTTCAATAAGAAATGTAAAAACAAAGATAAAAGAGTAATTATATAAATAAAGTCGACCCAGGCTGAAATTTGTCCCTGACCCACTGCATATGGGCCAAGCCAAATGGTGGCTTTGAGCTGACCACCTTTCTCCCATCCCGCTGAGCTGCCAGTCAGGTGGCAAATGATTAGACTGATTTTAGCCTCGTTCTGCTGCTTTGGGTCTGCCAAGAACCAGCAGAACACCCCAGACGTCCTTACAAAGGAAATTTGATTTCTCTAAAATTCACTTTCCGATGCTGTATTGCCAAAGCATGTCACTTTTCTTTTTAATTCAAATTTTCTCATCACAGAGGACAAGGATCCTCTTTTACAAACCATTCAGGGAACTAATTTTTTTTTCTAAGCAATTCAAAACCGCAGATGTCAAATTCCTGACTTTTCTGCTGCCCTGGACACTTCTCACCGCTTGTTTCCTCTGAGTGCACGTGAACACACTTTTGAACCAATGAAACAGCACCTATCACCTTTGGCAGCAAAAAGTGGAGGAGTGACACTTTTCCACAGCGTGTTGTCCCTGACACTCCACCCTGGTGAGGGGTGGGAGGAGGGTACTGCCTGTTCCCCCCAGGATAAGTAGTTCATCAGTGTGACCAGAATTATCTATTCCTCAGCCTCCCTGAGAGGCAGGTTCAGAAGAAGGAAGTGTTGTGCTGGAGAGGAGGGGACAGTGACCAGAGCAGGGGTGGCCTTCTCTCCTTGTGCTTTGGGCCAAGATGTCTGGGAAACTCGGAAACACAAGCAGCTCTCACACTCCCAGTCAGCTGTCCCTAAAACATTTGTCACCTAGCTCTGCCCAATTCTGTCCCTAAACTGCCCCTCCAAAATTGAATCCTCTTTTACAGCACTTGATCTGGCGCCTCCAACTCTGTGCTTCCCTGGGGCACAGCCCTTATGGGGCTTTCTGAGCCCCGCCTCCCTCCCCACCCTCAATAACAACAAAACACAAAGAGTCAACCCCATTAATTGCTTCCTTCCTACCAAGAGGGCAACTTGAGATTGTTCTAACTCTTGCCTGCAGAGTTGATGAAAGGGTTCTACTTCTTTTGAAGTTCAGTAAAAGCTAACTTTTATGGGCTTCCCTGGTGGCTCAGTGGTAAAGAATCTGCCTGCAATGCAGGAGACAAGGGGACAGGGGGTTCAATCCCCGGGTTGGGAAGATATCCCCTGGAGGAGGGAATGGCTACCCACTCCAATATTCTTGTCTGGGAAATCCCATGGACCGAGGCCCCTGGAGGGCTTTGGTGCATGGGGGTCAGACACGACTAAGCAATCAAGTGAGCATGCACACGCAACACGCACACAAAAGCTGACTTTTACTGAGTGCTTACTATAGTGCCAGACATCACGCTGACCTCCATTATGTCAGTTAATCCACGCATGGAAACAGAGCTGCAGAGATGCAGTGGCTAGCAGCAGATGCAGTTGGGATTGAAATCCATGACCTGCCATAACCACAGCTACTAAACTCTCTTCACTAAACTAGGTCACCAGTCCCTCCTGCTCTCCCTACACACAGCCCCAGTCTGTTCTAATTGGGATTGAGGACTCCAAGGGCGACATGGAAAGTGCTTTATTGGTCTGAAGGCTTTATGGAACTCTTCCAGAAAATTTTGTGGTCTATCCAGTCAAATGGACATACAAAACCAGGAAATAAACATGTATAGGAAGACATCTCAGGAGAAATATAAAGCTTTCAATGTTTTATCATAATGTAAGAATCTGACAGTGCTGAGTTCAGTTCAGTTCAGTCGGTCAGTCGTGTCCGACTCTTTGCAACCCCATGAACTACAGCACGCTAGGCCTCCCTATCCATCACCAACTCCCAGAGTTTACTCAAATTCATGTCCATTGAGTTGGTGATGCCATCCAATCATCTCATCCTCTGTCATCGCCTTCTCCTCCTGCCTTCAATCTTTCCCAGCATCAGGGTCTTTTCAAATGAGTCAGTTCTTCCCATCAGGTGGCCCAAGTATTGGAGTTTCAGCTTCAGCATCTGTCCTTCCAACGAATATTCAGGACTGATTTCCTTTAGGATGGACTGGTTGGACCTCCTTGCAGTCCAAGGGACTCTCAAGAGTCTTCCCAACACCACAGTTCAAAAGCATCAATTCTTCAGTGCCCAACTTTCTTTATAGTCCGACTCTCACATCCATACATGACTACTGGAAAAACCATAGCCTTGACTAGACAGACCTTTGTTGGCAAAGTAATGTCTCTGCTTTTTATTATGCTGTCTAGGTTGGTCATAACTTTTTTTCCAAGGAGCAAGCATCTTTTAATTTCATGGCTGCAGTCACCATCTGCTGTGTAATAACTGTAAATATTGTGTTAGGCATGTTTAAAGTAACTCTTTTTTATGATTGTAAATTTTTTTAATTTATTAATTATTTTAATTGGAGGCTAACTACTTTACAATATTGTGGCAGTTTTTGCCATACATTGACATGAATCAGCCATGGGTGTACATGTGTCCCCCCTGTACGTGTGTCTGATTGTAAATTTTAAACATTCTCATTGTAGAAAATCTGGGAAATACAAAAAAAATTAAACCAAAAATGAATCTTACACACATATCCATCTCCCACAGTTAACCTCAATATAATGTTATATCACTATATTATATATAACCTCAATCACTAATATATTGGTGGGTTTCCTTTCAGTTGAGCTTCCGTGGTGGTTCAACTGGTAAAGAATCCTCCTGCAATGTAGGAGACCAGGTCCAGTCCCTGGGTCGGGAATATCCCCTGGAGAAGGGAATAGCTACCCCCTCCAATATTCTTGCCTGGGAAATCCTATGGACAGAGGTCTTTTTTCTACATGAATATGTATATATTTTCTAAGTAGGATGCCTATGATATAAAAATACATATACTTGGCTTTTCACTAGATATTATGTTAGCCAGCATTTTTTCCTGTAATTAATTTTTAGAAAATAGTGTTCTAATGGCTGCAGTTTATTCAATAAACATTAATTTATTTAGCCATCTCCCTAATGTTGGGCCTTTCAGTTTTTCCCAATTTTTCACTGTTATGAGAAATGCCATCTTCCTCAATATTTCCTCGATTGTTTACTAAAAACATAATTACTGAGTCAAGAGAACTTTTATAATTTTGTAAACATTTTTTCTACATACAGTTTAATGATTCTAAGTATTCATATTGTTCTTTATATGATTGTCCAAAAGAAAGTGTCAAGCTTATATTGAATACAGCATTGTTAGCTTTGTATAGCTAAAATCCTTTTGGTAAAACCATCATCTTGACTTGAATGAATAAATCTTCAAAAAGAAAAAAAGACAGTTGCAAATAATACCTATCTTTGCAGAGTAGTAGGTGTTTAAAGGCTTCAGAATATCTTGAGAGAATTTGTTATGATTGAAGATATAGTATACAGGAATTTTTTTAAAAAAGAAAAATTTTTCTCCAGAATGAAAAGTTGATTATAAGAAAAAATAAAAGCACAAGGAGGCTGAATTAGTGGTGATTGTTAAATTTGAAGGAATTCTTGAATCTTTGATTCATTCCTTTCTAAAAGCTTTTTCAGATGTCAGCTTCCTAAGGTTTTTATGTTCTCTGCTGCATTTAGCAAACCCGGTTAAATGTCGATGATAAAGACTGTTAGGAAGAACATTGTGCTTTGGTGAGTCACAAAACTTAACCTTCAATAGCTAAGAAGCCAATTGTCTGCAACCTGAGCTGGGTAGACCCTTCCTTTCTTTCCTTTTCCTAATAGTTACCCAGATTTATGCTCATTTAACACCTCCTTAGGACCTAGAGCAAACGTGGGCAGAAGACATGAAGGAATATAAACCTCAAATCCATCAATTTTGTTACAGCAACTAAATGAAGCAGATTTTCTGTATGACATGGGCAATACTGATTAGTAGCACCTACCACCCTGAAGGAACACTTCCGGGTGCTGGGGAGACAAAGGAGCTTAGGAGACTGTCAACCATCCCAGGATGCTGGGCCAGAAAAGGCATTGTGTCAGCAGCTGACATTGAAAACAGGAGCAATACTCAGATAGACTTCACATTTTGTTGTAATTGTTTAGTCGCTCAGTCGTGTTCAACTCTTTGCAACCCCATGGACTATAAGCCACCAGGCTCTTCTGTCCATGGGATTCTCCTGGCACGAATACTGGAGTGGGTTGCCATTTCCTTCTCCAGGGGATCTTCCCAACCCAGGATGAAATTCTCGTCTCCTGCACTGGCAGGTGAATTCTTTACCACTGAGCCAGCTGGAAAGCCCACTTCACATTTAGGTAGAGTTTTGCAAATTTCAAAAGGTCTTCACATATATGTGGTCATTTAGATCCCCTAATGCTGTAAAGAAATAATCATTGATATTCTAGAAATGGAGCAGCACAGACCCTCAGAGAGGTTAAATGCTTTGCCCAGTATCAAAAAGCCTGTAGGTAACAGGATTAAATATCAAAACCGATGTTCTGATTGCAACCCTTGTAAACTCCCCAGCTGCCCTCTTATAACAAAATTTTATTGAGTCCTACTGGATGCCAAATCCTCCTCTAGATAAAAGAGGATAACTGAGCTCCTTCAAGGAGCTCAAGATTTATCAAAAGGAACAGACAGAAACTGAAGCTGTAATACTAAGTGATGGAAGCCATATCTGAGATTCATGGTAGCGAAGTACTTTAGATTTCAAGTGTGGCCAAACTGTCTTATAAGGAAACAGCCACTAATGTAATGATAAGGAAGGACTTTAGACTTAACACATGTCTTCTCTCTTCTCTCTTGCCCTAAATTTCATGGTGGTGGTTTAGTTGCTAAGTTGTATCCAACTCTTGCAACCCCATGGATGGTAGCCTGCCAGGCTCCTCTGTCCACAGGATTCTCCAGACAAGAATACTGCAGTGGGTTGCCATTTCCTTCTCCAGGGGATCTTCCCAACCCAGGAATCGAACCTGGGTCTCCTGCATTGCAGACGGATTCCATAAATCCAAACTAATTCTTTTGGCAGTACTACGTGGTGGGTTAAGAACTTAGACTTTGGATTTAAAACCTGGTTCTGCCACTTACTGGCTCTTGAGCAAGTTAACCCTGAGCAAGTGGCCAACCATTCTAAGCCTCACTTCCCAACTCAGTCCAGTGGGAATGACTGCAATAGTATCTGCCATCCAAGTGGCTATGAGGGCTAAAAGAGACAATGCAGTAGAAGTTCTTAATACCTTGCCCGGTGTCCACCAGGGCTTTAATAAATACTAGGAGGAGGAGGCAGAGAAGGCAATGGCACCCCACTCCAGTACTCTTGCCTGGAAAATCCCATGGGTGGAGGAGCCTGGTAGGCTGCAGTCCATGGGGTCGTGAAGATCGGAGATGACTGAGTGACTTCCCTTTCACGTTTCACTTTCATGCACTGGAGAAGGAAATGGCAACCCACTTAAGTGTTCTTGGCTGGAGAATCCCAGGGACGGGGGAGCCTGGTGGGCTGCCGTCTATGGGGTTGCACAGAGTCAGACATGACTGAAGAGACTTAGCAGCAGCAGCAGCAGCAGGAGGAGGAGGAGGATGACAATGATGACTGGGTACCTTGATTATGAGAGGGGGAAAGGAAAATGTCATCACAATAGGCAAAGATATCTCAAGGAGGACACAAGGAGCACTAGCCAGAAAGGAAATATAATTTGGATTAGTTGCAAGAACAATGGGCCACTGAGATCTAGAGTGTTGGATCTGAGTGAGAAATGTTTGCGTTTCAATCAGAGGCAGATCTACCAGGAAGCTAAGCTTTAAGACCCTTCTTTTGCAAAGGCCCTGACAATCTGTTTGTGTGGTCATGTCTGTCTGTAAGCTGTGCAAATCTTAAGCTTTATCAGTCTTGGTATGTCCCAGGGAGTGCTGGCTGCAGCATCTTTTCCTATCCTATGGCATCTCTTCATCTGAGCTGGAAGCTACTGCCAATCAAGCAGGGCAAGCATCTCTGAAATCTGTTTGCCATTCTTGTGATTGCTTTTGTCCAGATTTAGATTTGATGTAGAGACTGGGGACCATCAGCAGAAATGGGTGAGTGGTTCAGAGAAAAGAGAACTGTGGCAGGACACATGGGGCATGAAAAAGACTATCTCCTCGGGCTTCACTGGTGGTCCACTGGTTAGGAGTCTGCTTTGCAATGTAGGGAACACCAGTTCGATCCCTGGTCCAGGAAGACCCCACATGCCGTGGAGCAAGTTAGCCCATGCGCCACAACGACTGGAGCCCACGTACTCCAGAGCCCACGCTCCACAACCAGAGAAGCCACTTCAGTGAGAAGCCTGTGTGCCTCAGCAGAGAGAAGCTCCCACTCGCCACAGCTGGAGAGAAGCTCCCACTCGCCACAGCTGGAGAGAAGCTCCCACTCGCCACAGCTGGAGAGAAGCTCCCACTCGCCACAACTAGAGAAAGCCCATACAGCCATGAACACTCAGCACAGCCGCAAATATATATTAATTAATTAATTATTTTTTCAAAAAAGAGACTATTTCCTTGACCAAACTTTGGTCATATTCCTCAGAACTTTCTTCTCAACTAGGAGCCAACCACTAAAATTCTGTGTCCATCTTTTCATCACCCAGTTTTAGCAAAAATGCTGCCATGTCAGTTGACCAAGAACCTCACCCTCCATATCTGAACAAATTCTTCATCCCCAGGGCCCTGCCTTCAGCAAAAGTATTATCAAGTTGGTTTAGCCAGAATGCCTCTGTACCCCTGATGTTTCCTCTTGGTGATTTTCCATCTACACCTTGATCCTTGGCTATTGAGCCCCACTTGCCCATGGTATACTCAGAATTGAGCTCAGTTCTATAGACTGAGCACCATTTATACTTAATTGCCATTCAGCACAATAATTCCTTCTGTATCCATTAAAAAAAAAAGAAAAAGAAATAAAATTTATTAAAAAAAAAGTGTGTATCCAATTAACTTTGATGACAACCCTTCTCCTAGCCTCGCTCTCTTTCCTTTTGGTAATTCAATTGTGACGTTAAAAACTCGAGAGGATGTTGCTTCCAGGCTACAGTAAGGAAGCTGTGCTGCTACTGTGTCATAGTTCCCACGCAGGGCTGGAAGTGACTCATTTTCTTGTTAACCTGTGCTATATATACTCCAGAAAAATGAGTTGGCATTTCTAAGAATACCTGAGAGAAAAGAACAGACATTTTTCTTTCTCTTCCTGTCATCTGAAACTCTTAAATCATAGACTGTGTAGTATGGGGGTTGGGGGGAGCTGAAATACACACTTCTCCCCAGAAGGAGGGGCCACAACAGGCTCCCCATCCCCCACCGCCACCATCGACAGCCCAGTATCAAATAGTCTCTCTCACTCTGAAGAAATTTTCTTTACAAAAATACAACAGTGGTTGTTGACATCCTTCATCGTGCAAACCAACAAAGAACTATTAAATACCTGAAACAAACAGAGCCTGTTTCTTCTTTTTCTCAAAGCTTGTTTCTGATCCTTTGATGGAGAACTTGGGCTAGATAAAAAAGAAGCACAGAACGACAAGTCATCATCCCACAAATATTTCATTCTCTCACCTCACAGCTTTAGATACACCTGGGAAAGACAGAGATGAATAGTTGAAAGAGTGACTATGTACTTGAAGTCATTCATACCAGTAATCCAAGATGAATAAAAAGAGTAAAACCATGAATAAAACCCATGTTAAAATGCAATTTATGTCTGAAAGTAGTTCTCTGTGTGGAAACTGGAATTATGGAAGAATCAGTGGTAAGCCCTTTTGGGGATGAGGTTGGTTGATTTACGTCTCACAGCAACCCATTCCAGTATTCTTGCCTGGACACTTCCGTGGACAGAGGAGCCTGGCAGGCAATGGTCCAGAGGGTCGCCAAGAGTTGAGCATGACTGAAGAGACTTAGCATGCACACACAGTTGTGTTACTAGAGTGAAACTGGACTTACGATATTGTTTCAACTTCTCAGGACACTTCTTCCTAGAAAAGAGGCAATTAACAGGAAGGAGGAGGAAATGTTGGAACAACAATGGCTAAATTAAAATGACTTTGGCCTTTTACATGGTAAATTCCAGTGAGATCCATGCCTCGGGGAGGGCGATGGACCCAGTTTTCCTCGGTCCCATGGTGTTGCTACACCACACTCTTCTATTTTGGAACATTTTAAAATTCAATGTAAAAATTTCTGTCTTGAATAAAGATGATCCAAGGGGCCTACGAAAGATGCTGGCAGAGGGTCTCCTTTCCAGTGTGATTGATTATCTCAGGAACCTACACTGACTGGGTTGCCCAAGGCCCTTCACCTTGGGGAAGGTCCTGGCCTTATTTGGAAAACCCATCTCATTCTCTGAAAGTGTCAGGTAAGTGAACTTTTCAGTAGAGATGCCTGTTAATTTTGCATTTGTGCAAATTCCTTGATCTCTGGGAATGCTATTTGAGCAATGCATGATATACTTACTAGTCACCAGCTGCTGACGGGGCTAAAAGAGGTTTTGCTCCAGAGGCGCAATAATTAAACTCTAAATAAAACAAAACAAGAGACTTGAAAGCCATGTTTCCAGGCTAAACTAGGAAACAGGCCACATTCATCATTAGTGCTAGTCCTTATGGATAGACCTTTATCCTGCTCCACGGCTATCTCTTTAATCACTAAACTGAAGCCTTTCAAAATAGCACCTAGGGACTTTCTTGGTGGTCCAGTAGTTAAGATTCCACACTTCCAGTGCAGGGGGCACAGGTTCAATCCCTAGTTGGGGAACTAAGAGCCCACATGGTGAGTCAATTATTTGCTCTAAGTCACAAGCACCTTAAATAAGTCACCATCTTTGGCTCTACCCTGTTGACCATAGTCTATTTCACCAAGATGGCACCTCACTTCAGTCTCTGAACTTACATTTGTATGTGATAAACACCATCAATAAACCCTGTGTCTAGATGTCCTTACCTTTCATTCTCAGATCTGTGCTCCTTGAAGTTTTGTTTTGTTTTTTTAAAACAATTTGAACAATTCCTTGAGTACCAATTGTGTGTGTGCTAAGTTGCTTCAGTCATGTTTGACTTTTTGCCACCCTATGGACTGTAGCCTGCCAGGGTCTTCTGCCCACAGGATTCTCCAGGTAAGAATACTTGGGTGAATTGCCATGGCCTCCCTCCAGAGGATCTTCCTGACCTAGGGGTCGAACCTGCGTTGCAGGTGGATAATTTACCCATTGAGCCACCTGGGAAGCCCAGAGTACCAGTTAAGCATATTTAATTCACATTCACTACAGTAATACCTGCAACGTCACCGCACCTTAACAACCAAACAGGTTGTTATGACTGAATTCTAAATGCAATCAATAAGCAAATGGTTATCACACTGACTTCATTTCTGAGGATCTGATGTACAGCATAGTGACTACAGTTAATAATACCCTATTGCATACTTAAAATTTTCTAAGAGAATAGATCTTAAGTGTTCCCGCCACACTAACAAAAAATGGTGACTATATGAAATGATGAATATCTTCATCAACCTGACTGTGGTAATCATTTCAAAAGATATACATACATCAAAACATCACATTGCACACCTAAAATATATACAGTTTTCATTTGCCAATTTTACTCAACAAAGCCAGGGGGGAAAACGAAGTTATCTTCTGTTTTCTAGATTCTAATTATAATTATCTTTAGAGCTGCATAAAAATCATAACTTTCCAACATAATATATTTTTCAGTGATGGTATACTCCATATCTATTTCCAAACACTAATCTATGGAAAAATATTGCTTATTATTCTCATATAATTTTGCAGCCACCACTCTCATGACAGATACCTATCTTATTTATCTTTCTTTTTTTCCCCAATAATAAGCCATTATGGAAAATTTTGAATACATGTCTGAAATCTGTTATAAAGCTTTCCTGATTTTTTCCCCCTAGTCCTTGGTTTTTTATATGAATTTAAGCATTATCAATTTGATGTTAGCAGTGGTATGTCTATAGTGTGAAAAAAGAAATGTAAAAGACTCTGACTTCATAGAATAGATTCTAAACAACTCTTCAAGTTCACTGTTCTACTCCCCTTAACATCTTATTTTGCCTTTCTTTCAATTTGGAGATAAGTACAACACAGCAGGTAGAAAACAAAAGGAAAACTCAGGAATTCAGGGTTGAAAATGAGATAAAACTTATGTTTTTCTGTGGCCTAAAACAAAGTCTTCACCTTTCTCCCACTCTTTAAATTGGAGCCCCTGATGAAGATTTACTTAACATTTGTAAAATCTAGAAGAGGAAGAAGAGTCATAGTATCGAATGAAAGTCAAGAGAAGTGTTTCGTGTTGAAGAACAATCACAGTGTGTAGTTATGTCTACTAGAAAAAAAGCATGAAGGGTTCCCAGGAGGCTAATCCTATAAGTTAGTCACCATTAATTCCAGTAGAAGCCATCCTCACAGCTGCCCTGTTCCTCAGCCGAAAATCCCTAAGGGTTCCAGCCGCACCGTTGCTGTGGTGACTGCTGCGACCACGTGCTAGTTTCAACTGAAAAACACATTCAGGTTGCCAGCCTGTGCCACCAGATGATTTTGGCTCAGAACATTAAGGTTCTGACATTGCCTTCTCAAAGCATATTATCAATCCAACATGTGGCAGTAAAAGAAAGCTGAGACGGAGCTCTTGTCTAGGCTGGGAGCCAGTCAGGGTCTCGGGGGATGACGATGTCTTTGATCATCTCATTTAGAGTCTAGTCCTCAACTTTATGACTAAAGGGTCTGCTCTGTTGGTACGCCTAGAGACTGCTAGGCTTTAGGGCTCCAGTTAACATTAATAACATTCACAGAAGAATAATATATAAACTGCCACATCTATTATTTTTCATTGAGAAATGTAACCATCAAGAACACTGGAATTCCCATTCCCACTGGTCTCTGTGTGGTACCTAGAGAGTCAGATTCAAGTGGGAAGATTACTGTTATCCAGGAACCAAAGACAAAGGAATAAGAGAGATGATTTTGGTGGCTGTTATTATCAAACTCAACAGCTTCCCCTTCAAATATTTTCTGAGTTCTTTGCAATGTATTTCCTCGTGTAAACCATCTTCCTTTACACAGTGCAAACAGGCTAATATGGGTTTATAGTTTAAACTAATCTGATGAGTTTATAGTTTGATTGCCTTAATTTAGCATAGTACGTCCCCAAATTTTCAGGTTCACAGTTACAAATCATTACTCAGGATGCGTCAGTTCTAAAGATGGCGGATGTGAGGGTGACTTTTCCTAATCTAGTCTTACGTACAGTTTTGGGGACGCTTACACCAAACACCAGAAACAGGCTAGTGTTTCCAATTGTAGAAGAAGCCGGAAGACAGTGTAGAATAAAGACTTGATAACAGCTGAATATTTGATTTCTGGCAAGAGATTTGATTTTTTTACATTCCCGTATCAGACAGTCACCATTTGTTGTAGGGTCTCAGAAATGTAAACCCTTAAGAATCATGAGATACACACAGAATAAAACTCAACCACTGCCACCATAACAAAAACAAACAACCCAGCTGAAAAATGAGCAGAAGCCCTAAATAGACATTTCTCTAAAGAAGACATGCAGATGAGTAAAAGCACTTGAAAAGATGCTCAACGTCATTAATCATTAGATAAATACAAATCAAAACCACCTCACACGAGTCCAAATGGCAATCATTAAGTCTACAAATAAATGCTGGAGAGGGTGTGGAGAAAAGGGAATGCTTCTACATTGTTGCTGGGAATACAAGTTGGTGCAGCTACTATGGAAAACAGAATGGAGGTTCCTCAAAAAACTAAAAATAGAATTACTATATGATCCAGCAATCTCACTTCTGGGCATTTATCCAGACGAAACTTGAATTCAAAATGATGCATGCACCCCTATGTTCATAAGCGCTGTGCACAATAGCCAAGACATGGAAACAGCCTAAATGTCCATCAACAGACGAACGGATAAAAAGGGTGTGGTACACATACACAACAGAATACTTCTCAACCATAAAAAAAAGAATGAAATAATGCCGTTTTCAGCAACACAGAGAGACTTACAGATTATCATACTAAATGAAGTAAGCCAAAAAGTGAAAGACAAATACCATAGATATCACTTATGCATGGAATCTAAAACACGGTACAAACAAACATATTTGTGAAACAGACTCACATAGAGAACAGCCTATGGCTGCCAAGGGGGAAGGGGGCTGGGGAAGGATGGATTGGGGTTTGGGATAAGCAGATGCAAACTATTATATATAGAATGATAAGCAACAAGGTCCAACTGTACAGCATAGGAAACTATATTCAGTGTCCTGAAATAAACCATAATGGAAGAGAGTGTAAAAGAGAATGTAATATACATGCATAGCTGAATTATTTTGCTGTACAGCAGAAATTAACACACTGTAAGTCAACTATACACTTCAGTTTAAAAAAAAAAAGAATCATGAGCGATATTCCATGGCTGCTGGGACATCCCTCAAAGTAGGATAGGCTTTGGAATCATTTTCATTTAAAAATTATAAATAAAAATCATTTAATTTAAAAATTATAATGGGGCATCCACTGCCGTGTCCCTGGCCAGGCCAAGAGGCAAAGGGGAGGGTGTCATACAGCAAACCATCCAGAAGGTGCTGGAGAAGAACCACCACCTGACCCAGTGCACCCTGGACGACCTCAGCAAGGGCAAGGCAGCCGAGCACGCCCAGTGCCAGGAGAGCCTGCATAGGAACCCAGTCTACCTGGCCACAATATGGGGCTCCAATCAGAACATGCAGTCCCCGCTCCTGCCCAACCAACCTGGAGCACGATGCTGGGCCCCCGAGGTCTGTCCCTGAGTGGCTCTGCCCAGGAACTGCACTCCCCAGGGCAGCCTCACTGATCCCGTGGGCATGGCCCAGATCCGCAGCCGTCCGAGCCACGTGTCCACGCAGTAGGCTGAACAGAGCACGCTGCCTGCCGCCTCCCCCGTGAGCTTATCCAGCAGCAGCCATGGCTCAGGGCCTGGCCACAGCCTCTTGGGACCAGCCTCGCAGAGCGTGTCCTTGCCAAGGGCCAAGGCGCCGTCAGCAACTAGGTGTCTCAGGCCAACATCATGGTGCAGTCAAACCCCAGCGGGCCTCATCCTGCTAGACTAGGCCAGGGAGGGAGCCAGCACCCCCAGGAGCCAGTCCATGGCCTTGGATGGTGGGAGCCAGGCAGGGAGCAGCGGTCCACAGGGCCCCACAGGGTGCCCCAGCGGGGCTCCTCCCAGGGTACCTGCGCAAGGAGAACTGCAGCAGCCAGCAGTTTCCAACTGTAAAAACGCATTTAAGAAATGCACCATTTTAATCATTTTTAAGTGTGCAGCTCAGTATCATCAAGTACTTTCACACTGCTGTGCAGCCAGCCGCCACAAACCACCAACAACTCCAGAACCTTCTCATCTTCCCGAACTGAAACAGGAAACACTAACTCCCCATCCCTGAACCCTGGCCACAAAGATCCCCTGGAGAAGGAAATGACAACCCACTCCACTATTCTTGCCTGGAGAATTCCATGAACAGAGGAGGCTGGCAGGCTATAGTCCATTGGTCGCAGAGTCAGACACGACTGAGGGACTCACACTTCGGGCTGAGTGATATTCCACCATATGTTTAAATTACATTTCGCTGGTCCATGCATCTGTCCACCGACACTTGGACTGCTTCCACTTTTGGGCTATCATGAATAGCTGTGTGTGAATGTGAGTTTACAAGTATCTCTTTGAGACTCTGCTTCCCATTCTTTGGGGTACAGGCAGACCTCTGAGATACTGTGGGTTCGGTTCTGACCACTTCAGTAAAGCAAATATCGCAATTTAAAAATTAAAACTATAATGGAACAAATGAGCCAATAACACTGAAAGATTTGGGATACCCCAGCCAGCTGATATCTGTTCAAAGGACCTGTTATGAGATGCTGCAGCTCTCTCTCCACCACCCTAATCTCAGCACCTGTGGCAGCTTTCCCCCTGCATGAGCAACAGGCACAATGGCAAGAGAAGGAGCTTTCAAATTTCTTAAGGTAGGAAGATCGACTGCTTTGTAAGATGTGAGCTCTAAACAAAACCTTGGTGCAAGACCAGTGATACCACTACACCGTCTGTATACCACCACTGGAAATGCTCCTGACCACAGAAAATGAACTGCTCGTGTGTTCAGAATCCATGGTTCAGTTACTGCAGCCGCATAATCATCATCTAAGTTGGACATCAGCACATTGGTGAAAAGCCCCTCTGGGGGCAGTGGAGGCCCCATTAACTTTGACCCCAAAGTCCCTGTGATATATGTTAAACTCTCCCCACACTCTCATCTCAGGTAATTGGCAATGCCAGTGTGACTCCATTACTCCCATCTGAGTTGCGGCAGTTAAGCCCTGTGTTAACAAGGCCTGTTTTAGCAATACCCCATACAACATCAAACTCCTCTCCTGTAAGACTCCCACAGTTGTGTTTCTTGAGCAGTGACCCTGAATGATCTCATATTTTAAAAGGAAAAAAAAAAGCCTCAGATCCAGAGACTAAAATAATAAAAATAATAGAACCTCTCTCTGAATCATCTCAAACATGCACAAAGCAGCTTTAACAGTAAACATCATAAGGGCAGAAACTTTGGGTACATCTGGTTCACCATTATCTCTCAGAATCTAGCTCAGTGCCTGGCAAACCACATGACCTTAATGACTACATCTCTTTACTGTTCCTAAAGGTCAGGCTTCATTTGCGTGTTCTGGTCTCCAGTCTTCAAACACTATGCTTTAATCCATCCAGGCAGCTGGCTGCCTCTGTCTCCCCGAAGACTTCCAGGACAAGAGGCTACATTGCCTCCTCAGGCTGCTGAGTCATCTTCCTATCAGGAAATTGTTTCTGCCTTGGCTAAATAGGTAAGCAATTTTCTGACTATTTCAGACAGAAAACCTAAGTTTAAAAAAGATTACGTGACTAGCTCAAGGTTATACACAGACTCTGACCCAATTAGGAGTAGAATCCAAGTGGTTCCTAACATTCAATTCTAATAGTTTCCATACTGCTTATTTTCCAGGGGAACCTATCTTTATCATTTATAGATATTGTTCCCAAATTGCTCGCTAGGAAATTCTGCCGAAATATTGAAGGTAAAACAGCTTCACGTATCCAATAGAGAGAGAATATATATACAAAGAAATGTTTCCCACATGAAGAATGAATCGCTGTAAAAAACATTCATTCAGTTGTTTCATTTTAAAATAAGAGCCTTCCTCCCAGCTGCCACAATATCCAAATGCTCCATTTTTGTTACTAAACAATCTTTTTAACACCAAGCCAAAAATAAGTCACAATGTTAATACAAGCATCTTGCAAGCCGAATGAAAGGACCCGGGACCCGTGCCAGATTGATCCAAGAGGGAAATTGCGTCACAGATCTCTCTGAGAAACTTTCTATCAGATCACCAGTCAATAGGGTACCAACATCTGCTGATGCTCACTGAAAGACATGAGTCATAACAGACAGCTTTAGAAAATACATTTTCTTCCATAGTTAGCAATGCATGACTCACTAGAACTCTCCAGACACTATACTGCATGAATGACTCAAGACTCTACCAAGGACAGAGCACAATCAGTTCTCTTCCTGCACCAGGATTTCTCGTTTCAATTATCACTGATCTGTTAGCTTACATTAAAGGCAGAAAATCTTGGTCTGTTCTCCTTCCTTTTTTAAAAGCAGTGGAACCACAAAACAGAAAGAGACTTACAGGCTTAGAGAATGACCTTATGGTTGCCAGGGGTCTTGGGGGCAGGATGGGGAGAAGGGATAGTTAGGGAGCTTGGGATGGACATGTACATATTGCTGTATTTAAAATGGAGAACCACTAAGGACCTACTGTAGAGTGCAGGGAACTCTGCTCAAAACTCTGTAATAGCCTAATGGGAAAAGAATCTAAAACAGAGTGCATACACTGCTATATTTAAAATGGATAACCAACAAGGACCTACTGTACCACACAGGGAACTTTACTCAATGTTACGTGGCAACCTGGACAGGAGAGGAGTTTGGGGGAGAAACTATCACAACATTGTTAATTGGCTATACCCAATACAAAATAAAAACTTTTAAAAAGTTTTTTAAAAGACAGCAGTACAAATATTTTGATATAAAAATTAATATTGGAGGTAGGTGGGAGGGAAGCTCCAGAAGGAGGGGATAGGTGTATACTTATGACTGATTCACATTGCTGTACCACAGAAACCAACACAACATTGTAAAGCAATTATCCTCCAATTAAAAAAATAAGTTAAATATAGCTAATAATAAATAAATATTGAATGCTGCAGGAAAATAGAAATTACACATTATAGAGAATGCTGACAAGTCTTCAGCTGGCCCAGCTCCCACCATTTGGGAGGTCAGGCTGGACAATGCTGCTACTGCTGCTAAGTCGCTCAGTCGTGTCCGACTCTTCGTGACCCCATGGACTGCAGCCTACCAGGCTCCTCCACCATGGGATTTTCCAGGCAAGAGTACTGGAGTGGGTTGCCATTGCCTTCTCCAGTTGGACAATGATCATGATTAATCTCTTTCTAGAATACTGAGTAATAAGTAGAGATTATTGCAATTTGAGAGATATTTTATTGTTAAAGATCAATGACCTGCCCATCCAAATCTTCAATAGGCAATAACAGTAATTGAAGAGGACTTCCCTGGAAGTCCAGTGGTTAAGAATCCACCTGCCAATGCGGGGGACACAGGTTCTATCGTAGCTCCAGGAAAACCCCGCTTACCATAGGACAGTGCTGATGCACTCCAACTACTGAGCCTGAACCCATGCTCCACAACAAGTGAAGCCACTGCGATGAGAAGCCCTCACACCGCAGCAAAGGGTAGCCCTCAATCGCCGCAACTAGAGAAAGCCCGCACGCAGCAACAAAGAGCCAGCGTAGCCAAAAGTATATAAGCAAATAAACAATTCTTTAAGAAACAAAACAAAAATAATATCAATGAAAGATTAAAATTTTATTTTAAAAATAGTATTCAAAGATACTTTGAGAAATAGTTTCAGGGTTGTTCTCCATGACAGAGGTCTTGATTTCTCTCAAATAATATTCTCTTTGATAATCACAGTAGCCTCCCAGTCAAGGACCACACTTTCATGCTCTTTCCTTTCCATTCCATCTAGCAGTCCAACTCCAGATTAATTTTCCTGAAAGATTGCTCTGATTATAATGTTAGCTCGGTATGGTAACAAAGAGCACAGGTCTTAAAATTAGACCACCTGATGTCAAAACTTGAATTCACCAATTAATTTCTAAATCTCTCTGTGTCTCACTTTTGTCATCTGTGACAGAGAGTTGGTGAGATGCTTGCATAACTATCATTTTTAACTCTTTGTGTTAAAAATGAGTGTGTAAGAAAATGGAGAGCTCATGGTTAAGAGCATTTTGGAGTCAGACCTGGGAGAAAATCCTGGTTCTCCCATTGAACTGGGGCTTCCCAGGTGGTGCTAGTGGTAAAGAACCCTCCTGCAACACAGAAGACATAAGAGATGCAGGTTTGACCCCTGGGTTGGGAAGATCCCCTGGAGGAGAGCTTGGCAATCCACTCCAGTATTCTTTCCTGGAGAATCCCATGGACAGAGGAGCCTGGTAGGCTACAGTCCGTGGGGTCACACAGAGTTGGACACGACTGAAGTGGCTTAGCACACACGCATGCCACTGAACTGCCTACGAGTTATCTACTTCTGTGAAACAAATTACCCCCAAACTGTCAGGCTTATAACAGTGATAATCTTTTTTCATCTTCCTCAGCTTCTGTAGTTCAGAAATTTGGGAGCAGTTTGGCTAAGTGATTCTGGCCCAAGGCCTTTCATGGGGTTGCAGTCAGCTGGAGACTAGACTGGGCCTGGGAATTGTGTTTCCCAGGCAGCTCACTCATATGGCAAGGCGCTGTAGGCTATCGGCAGGGAGACCGGTTTCCTTCCAGATGGACTCCCCAGGCAGCTTAAGTGATCTGATGACTTTGCAACTGGCTTACCCCAAAGCAAGTGAGCCAAGGGAGCAAGGCAGAGGCCACAGTGATCTTGCCTTGGAAGTTACATGACCATCACCTCTGCCATTTCCTACCGGTCACACTGGTCAGTCCTGATTCAATGTGAGAGGGGACTTCACCACGGTACTATCACTAGAAGGAAGGATCATTGGCAGCTGTCTTTGGAAAATCACTGCTGAGAAGACCTTGGACAATGTTTTTATTTTTAGTTCTTTAAACCTTGTTCTCCTTATTTGCCTAATACAGACAGGAATAATATGTCTGTTTCATAGGATTGTTATGAGAATTAGGCGAGATAATGCATGTAAAGTACTTAGTACGTATTAAGTACTCAAAAAATGCTACTTAATATTATTACAATCCACTGTTGTTGGTCAGTCACTCAGTCATGTCCTACTCTTTGCGACCCTATTGACAGTAGCCTGCCAGGCTCCTCTGTCCGTGGGATTCTCCAGGCAAGAATACTGGAGCGGGTAGCCATTCCCTTCTCCACAGGATCTTCCCAACCCAGGGATCGAACACGGGTCTCCTGCACTGCAAGTGGATTCTTTACCATCTGAGCCACCAGGAAAGCCCCATTAGTAAACAAGATGGATACAATTCCTGAACTAAGGGTTTAGGAAGGAAATAAGTAGCTAGTCAAGTCTCCAAAATAGACTTTGACAAGTGCTACAGTAGGGGCAGTATCACAAGTATTATGGAATTGGTGATTGGGGTCACCTAACCTGGTCCAGAAGGCGGTGGGGATGAGTGAAGGCTCCCAAAGGAAATAGCATTTAAGCAGAAGATAGAAAAGGATGCAATATGACCAGAGCATTCCAGGCAAAGAGAACCACTGTTTCAAAGGTCAAGTGGAAAGTAAGCCCATGGTACATCTCAAGGACTAAAAGCAGCTCAGTGTGGCTGCAGTATAAGATATGAGAGGGCAAGTGGCAGGAGATGAGAGGTCCAGACAGGAAAACATCAGTATATAGTGAAAGTCAGGATGGACAGACAGCTGGAGAATGATGTTGATAAGACATGGTGATGAACTGAAAATGAAGAGGGGCAGAAGATATGCCAAAGATGCCACTCAAGTTTCCAGTTTACGAAATTCGTTAGAAACCTGCAGAAAGAGCAATACTTTGTTTTATTCAGGGCAGGGGTAAAGATGAGTTTGATTTTGGACAAACAAACTTGAGTTGCCCATGAAATACCTACAAAGTGTCCAAGAGGCAGTTGAATATCAGGGTAGTGAGCTTGGGAGAAGTGTAGATTCAGGAGTCATCAACTTTCACTTTTGACTTTCATGCATTGGAGAAGGAAATGGCAACCCACTCCAGTGTTCTTGCCTGGAGAATTCCAGGGACGGGGGAGCCTGATGGGCTACCGTCTATGGGGTCACACGGAATCGGACATGACTGAAGTGACTTAGCAACATGTTACTTCTTGTTTTTATTTTTAAATTAAATATATATATATATATATTGGCCATGCCATGCAGCACTGCAGATGGTGTCTGCAGCCATGAAATTAAAAGATGCTTGCTCCTTGGAAGAAAAATTATGACCAACCTAGACAGCATATTAAAAAGCAGAGACATTAGTTTGCAAACAAAGGTCCATCTAGTCAAGGCTATGTTTTTTCCAGTAGTCACCTATGGATGTGAGAGTTAGACTATAAAGAAAGCTGAGTGCTGAAGAATTGATACCTTTGAACTGTGGTGTTAGAGAAGACTCTTGAGAGTCCCTTGGACTGCAAGGAGATCTAACCAACCCATCCTAAAGGAAATCAGTCCTGAATATTCATTGGAAGGACTGATGCTGAAGTTGAAGCTCCAATACTTGGGCCACCTGATGGGAAGAACTGACTCACTGGAAAAGACTCTCATGCTGGGCAAGATTGAAGGCGGGAAGAGAAGGGGACAACAGAGGATGAGATGGTTGGATGGCATCACTGAGTCAATAGACATGAGTTTGAGCAAGCTCCTGGAGTTGGTGATGGACAGGGAGGCCTGGCATGCTGCAGTCCATGGATCACAAAGAATCAGACAAGACTGAGCAACTTGCAGTTCAGTCAAGTTGCTGAACTGCATGCAGCATTTGGGATCTTAATTCCCTGACCAGAGACTGAACCCATGTTCCCTGAAGTGCAAGTGCAGGCTCTTTAACTACTGGGCCCCCAGGGAAGTCCCATACTTCCTGCTTTTAAATGATAAATCTGAAACAGAAATGTGAAGTAGCATGCCCAGGGTCATACTAATAGGTGCAGGGCAGAGATTTAAACACTGGTTTCCCCATATCCCCTGTCTTTGCCCTTTCCATGGATATTTGCAGCTGTAATGATGTGTTTTGATTAGGAGTGTCAGGAAGATGTTACAGCAGAACCATGCTCTTTCATTTCCATTGCAGATTTCCATTTCTGGAACATATAGAGAAATGTAAATATGTCTTATTGTGTAGCTATGCAGATTCTGCAGCTTGTGCAGCCACCAAATCACCTACTGACAACAGCCAGCTACTCATCCTAGTCCTTTGGATGCATTTCCAACAAGAACTCTCTAGTAAACTGAAAGTAATCTAGTAACATCTGAAAGTTCCCTTCCCCACTTCTGTAATCCACCCCAAAGAGTACAAACAGTCAGAGAAGCCCTCCTTTTACAGGTACCTTAGATCCCCTGTCTGTTTCCTGTGCTACCTAAGGAGCCTGTGTGGGAGGAAGCGCCAGGCATCAGTATGTCAATTGCATCAAGACCTGGAGCCCAATCAGTCATTCGTGCAGCCATTAAATGGAAGCCAAACTTCCCAAGTCACTGAGTAAGTGGATTAAATACAACTTTTACAATAACTTTACATTGAATATCAAACAATGACCAGAAAAGACCTAGGGGTGAACAATCATTCCGGCTGCATTATTTTATGGTCTTCAGAACACAATTAAAAACCACAGAAGATGCGCAGCTGCAAATGAAAACTCTAGGGCTTCTCTGGTGGCTCAGTAGTGAAGAGTCCGCCTGTCAATGCAGGGGACACGGGTTCAATCCCTGATCTAGGAAGATCCCACATGCATGGAGCCACCAAGACTGTGCACCATAATTATTGAGCCTGTGCTCTAGAGCCCGGGAGCCAAAACTACAGAGAGAGACCAGCTGCTGCAACTACTGAAGCCCCTGTGCCTTAGAGCCCGTGCTCCACAACAGGAGAGGTCCCCACAGTGAGAAGCCTGTGCACCACAACTAGAGAAAAGCCTGTGCAGCAACTAAGACCCAGGACAGCCAAATACAAATAAATACAATTATTAAGAAACATATTAAAACATAAGCTCTCGAGGTACCACTGAGAGCTTTCCCTGGCAGGGAGGCCGGCCCGCTTTCCAGCCTTCTTGCATTCAACAAGCATTTCCTGAGCCAGTCCCCATCTCCTTTCAGTTCTGATTGGTCCTGTCTTTTCTGCTTCTCTGCCTCAAGCCTAACGAGCTTTTCCCCAGATTTCTCAATCTTAGCTTATGACTTGAAGAGTCATTTAACACTATTAACCCTGTTCCTCCTACAATTCTGATCCTCATCCTACAAAGCTGATCCCCTGCTTTGACTGACGTCACTCTCCTCCCACTCATTTCCTGCCTCTCCGTCAGCTTCATCCATACTCCTATTATTGACAACGCTTCTTCTCTATGCCCTTTGAGTGATGCATTTCCTGAGATTCTCATCTGGGTCTGTCTTCTGAAATCCTTACTCTTAATTCCTTAATTATCTCATCAACATTCCCCTCTCCCCATCCCAGCTTTAACTATTTGGAGATGACTTCCAAATCCACTTCTCCAGCCCTGAGCTTCAAGTCATGTATTTTCAAACGCCTGGTAAATGTTTCTCCTTGGCTGTCCTGACAGCTCCTCTAGGGCTCAGATGCTCAGTCATGTCCGATTCTTTGTGACTCCGTGGACTGTAGCTCACCAGGCTCCTCTGTCCAGGGGATTTTCCCAGCAAGAATACTGGAGTGGGGTCCCATTTCCTCCTCCAAGGCATCTTCCAGACCCAGGGATCAAACCCAGTTCTCTTACATCTCCTGAATTGGCAGGCAGATTCTTTAGCACTATCAGCCCCTCTAGAACATATGGTTTTGCTGTCTTCTCCATTCTGAGGATAGCCCCCTAGGCTTCCACCCACTCAGGCTTGAAATCTTGGAGCCGTGGCTCCATTCACTTTAATCTTCTCAATCTCTGGAGCCCGCTGTCTAGAAAATAAAGCCAAGACTCCTCAGATGGCCCCCACAGCTCTAGGAAAATCTAGCTTCCACCTATCTTTCCAGCCTTTCTAACCTCTGACTCACATTTCTCTTCTGCCGCCTACCCTAATCCTCTCCTCGTGGTCTTCCACTTTTGTTGTGCCCTGGGTTATATTACCCCTGTATCTTTTGTTTCTATCTTTTCCCTTACCTTAAAAGGCCATTTCTCATCCCAATGCTCATCCTTTAAAAAAATTTAAACACTTTTAATTTTGTATTGGGGTATAGCCGATAAACAATGATATGATAGGGACTCAGTCATACATATACATGTATCCATTCTCTCCCAAACATCCCTCCCATCCAGGCTGCCACATAACATTGAGCAGAGTTCCCTGTGGTTTACAGTAGGTCCTTGTTAGTTATTCATTTTAAATACAGCAGTCCAACCCTCATTCTGAACTGTTGGTATAGAACCCATTCTCAAGCTCATCTTAATCGCCATATTCCCGAAATATCGTGTGTCCTCCACCTGTGAGAAACCAGTCATCCTTGAGGTCCAGATGCATGCTGTCTCTGTATTCAATCTACCACCAGCCCCAGAAATTCTATTTTCTCAGTATTGCTTGAATCCACCCATTTTTATCTCCGCTACAAGACCTTTGTCTAAGTCAGCACCATTGTTCACTTGGGTTACTAGTGTGGTCTTCCAGCTGACCTGCTAGGTCCTCTGCAGCCCATCCCCAGCTTGCACCTCATGATACAGAAGGGTTTTTCTGAGCATAAATCCAGCCAGACCCCCACACCATCTTCAGTGTCTTTCCCTGCTGCCCAAGCTCACGGGCCCTTTTGCTGTGAATTCGGCCCCCTTCTACAGCTGCTCTGGCTCTTCTCAGGCTAGACCATGCCCCCTCCTATTGTGGGGTCCTTTCATCTTCTGTTCCCTTGCCCAAAATTCTCTTCCCTTTTTACCCTGCTCCCTCCCATTTAGAACTCATTTTAAACGTCCTTGCTTCAGAAAAGCCTTCTCTGACTGCCTTCCCCCAGTTATCCATGGTTCTGTCTGTGGACTTTCCCTTCATGGTGTCTTCCCCATTCATTATGTTGCCATATATATCTATTATTTGCTTCACATAGGCCTTCTCTACTAGAGCTCACCATTTTATCTGTTTTTATCCCAAATTTCCAACGATGCCTGAATATAGTAGGAGGTACACAATAGATACTCATTCATTGAATGATTGAATTGTTACTCTCTGCTCTCCGATTCCCTGATGAAAAGGAATCCCTACTTTATCTACTATTTCTTTCATATTAACCATAGTTTTCTCAAAAAGAAGGTGAAAAATTTTAATGCACTTTGTTTAATAGGCCCTGTGTGTCTAATAACAGCCATAATTCCATGTTCCAGCTTTCATTTTTTAATTATTAATGGGTACAAAAACTGGTTGCAAGAGGAAAAATATTAGGTGGACCTGAATGAGGTTAAGGGAGTTGTATGCTTTGACTACACAGTGGACGAAAGTAATTTATATATCTTTCCTTCATCCCACACAAAGCTAGTTTCCAGAAATTAGAAACAAACTAGGCCCTAATAAATGTGATGTTCACAGGTTATAATGAAGATTTTTTTTTAAGAGATTTTTTTCCCCCTAGTCAACTAATTGATTTTAAAGCTCTTATTGCAAGTGACTCACACTGATTTTAAAACTAAAAACTTTCCAAATCTCTTTATCTCTGACGTTTGTGCGTAAGCCCAAGAGGAGAGTGAGAGCAACACTGACTCGGGAAAAACATTCAGAGCAAATACAAATACATTATCTGTTCTCACATCTGGCTCTAATGAGATACATGCGCAAAAATCTGCTTGTAAACATTCCTGCTCAGCTGTCTCGAATTCCACTGATCAGGACTGAGAGGACAAGAGGTGGTAAAAAGGTACAGAGAAATGGAAAGAACATTAGGTGACAGAAAACTGGGATTCTAGTTGTCACCACTACAGCTTACTAGTTATTAGACAAAGCATTTAATCACTCAGTGCCCATGTTTTGGGAACTAGAAAATGGCAGTGATCAAGATCTCATTCAGGAGGGTAGAAGACACACATGTGCTGACCTCACTGTCCTCCCAGATATCCCTTAGATCAATAATAAAGATGTATGAGGAGGACACAGCCATAACAGTATCAAAAACTAAAGCCTTGGAAATGACTCATGTTGAGAGAGGAAGTCACAGCCCCGGACTCACGCAGGAGACTGCAGCAGAGACAGGAGTTGAAATTGTTCCTCCCTGTAAGATCAGAAGGAACCCTAAGCCCAGAGTTAGCAGATATGAGAACAAAAGTGAGCTGCAGCTGACAGTAAGCATGATTCACCTGGGTGGGGAAGGTCCCCTGGAGAAGGAAATGGCAATCCACTCCAGTATTCTTGCCTGGAAAATTCCATGGACAGAAGAGCCTGGCAGGCTTCAGTCCGTGGGGTTACAAAGAGCCGGACACGACTGAGTGACTGAGCATGCTCACACTAAACATCCATTACAGGAGCAGACTACTTTTCTCCCTCACCATGAACCGCACATACCCCAGGGGCAAGTCGTACCAGATCTTCACAATAATAATCTAGTACTTTATTCATAAATATAAATGGAAAGCTAAGGAGTCCTCATAATTGAGAAAAAAATCAAAACAGCCCCAAAGAGGGACACCAAGAAGAAGGTAAAATTGTGAAAATTTCCCAGTGAGTTGAGCATAATTTTAAAATATAGAGTGGAGGTGGGGACTAAGAGAAATACAAAAGATAAATCCAGGAGAGTCATTATGCACCTAAGAGGAAATCTAGAAAGAGGCAGAAAAAAACAAAGGAGCTTTAGCAATTAAAAAAAATAATTCAAGGAAATTTCCTAGAGCTGAAGAAAGGCTGGAGCTGTCAGAGTGAAAAAGCCCATTGAGTGACCAAATAGATGAAAGTTCAGAAAACTGAAAAGGATAAAAAAATTTTTTAAACTTCAGGGACAAATAATAGATTTCCTACCCACCCCTCAGAGATTGACAATTGGATTTTTCATCAGCAACCTTAGCAACTAAAACACAATGCAGAATTGCCTTTTAAAGGGTGAAGGAACATTATTTTGAAACAAGAATTATATGTTTGGCCAAACTGTCAATCATAAAGTCGGTGAAAACAGATTTTCATCCTTGTTATGACTCACAAAATTAAGCCCCTGTCCAAATTTTGTGACAATTGCTTTAAATTTTATTACATGTTCTTTTAACACAAAAAGGAATCCAAGAAATAGAACACTGTACTGTATGATACAAATATTAGAGGATATATCCCAGAAGTGAGGCACAGAAATTTCAGTATTCTAGATGCATAGTATACCTAGAGAGGAGTGGAACCAAACTTAGAAGTCAGAGGATTCTAGCAAGAAATGTATTCAAGAAGAAAGTGGATTCCTTTAAAATACATAGTAAAGTTAAAAAAAAAAAAAACAACTATGTAATTGTAAGTGATTTGGTGAGGACTTCCCTGGTGACTCAGATGGTAAAGTGTCTTGCTTACAATACGGGAGACCTGGGTTCGATCCCTGGGTCGGGAAGATCCTCTGGAGATGGAAATGGCAACCCACTCCAGTACTCCTGCCTGGAAAATCCCATGGACGGAGAAGCGTGGTGGACTACAGTCCATGGGGTCGCAAAGAGTCGGACACGACTGAGCAACTTCACTTCACTTTGTGATCTTCTATCAAAACCATCTTAGATTGGATATCCTAGCTGTCTTCATCAGCTTGGGCTGCTATCACAAAAAATCATAGACCGGGTGAGTTAAACAACAAACGTTTATTACTCACAGTTCTGGAGGCTGGGAAGTTAAGATTGAGGTGTTGGCAGATTTGGTGTCTGGTGAGAGTCCTCTTCTTGGCTTGCAGATAAAATTTCTTGCTATTTGCTCACTGGCTTTTTTGTGGTGTGTTTGGATGTAGAGAGAGGAAGGGCTCTGGACACTTTTTTCTCTTCTTAAAAGGACACTAATCCCTTCATGAGGGCTCCAACCTCATGACCTCATCTGAACTTAATTACCTCCCAAAGGCCCCACTTCCTAACACTGTCACAGTAGGGATCAGGACTTCAAAAGGAAAATTTTTGAGGAGGAAAAATATTTAGTTGATAATGCCAGCAGAGCTTAAGACGAGGATTCTGTTACAAGTGATTTATTGAGGAAACACTCTTTGGAGAAGGAGAATGAGGGAAATAATAAAAGATTTTTTTAAAAGCTAAGCAAAAATGTGGCTCTGCTCAATACAAGCTATATAGTAACTCCACAGGGAAATAGGGATCACAAATTGCAGGAGAGAAGGGGCCCCATCTTGCAGTAAACTGGTCTACTGCCCCCATGTCAGTCATTCAGACAGTCAACCAGCTACAGGTTTGTGTGAAAAGGGGTAACCTCCCTGGAAAGGCAGCTTCCATTAGACCCAGGACAGTTCTCTGGAAAAGCGGGCATTTATGAGCTCTTAGAAGCCAATGCTGATTGCAGCTGAGACATGGCTATAAAGTGGAATGACAACATAGGGGAAAAGTTAAGCAATTTAAAATTCTAGGAAAAACAAAAAGCTGTAAAAAAACAAAAAACAATAGATCCAAATGTGACCCAAATTGCAGCATTGCAGTCCAGTTTTGGACAATCAATATCACCTAAATCTCATTTGATTTTGACACTTGAAACAGTCTCCTTTAAATTACATAGGTTTAATTACAAGACTACCTTTACCGCTGTGTAAATAATCACTGATTAGATGTTGTTGTTAAGTCGTGTCCAACTCTTTTTTGACCTCATGGACTATATATAGTGCATGGTATTTTCATAATCATATTAGAATAACTATCATGTTTTAATTTTTTTAATCAACCCATAGACAAAGCGTGTAAGAATTAATTATAGTTACAGGACACAAGGTAAAAACTTAAAATCTTAACATACAAAAGTAATGATAGAACTGATAGAAGTTTGAAGTAAAAGGGAGAGAGATGAGATAAAGGATAATATTCTTTGATGTGGTAAAGAGTGAAAATTCTTCATCTGCCATAAAGTGGGTAAATATATTTTTTCTAAAACTGAAATATGAAGCATTCCAGATTTTAAGCACCATGTTATTTAGTATTATAAAGATATGCAATGAAGAATTAAAATAAAAATATAACTAGCAAAAAGTTGAGTGAAAAAGGAAGATATTATAAATAAGCTAAATTTCTCACTTTCACAAAAAGGAATCCATTTAGATTCTTAGATTCTACCTAAGGCTGACAAGTAAAGAAATGACCAGATGCTATTATTTGAAATTATACAGAAAAGTACCAGAAGAGAAAAGAAAAGCAGTTGAAAATGGTAACATATGAGGAAAGGTCTGGGAAGAGATTTTTTTTTTTTTAGTTGCTCAGTCATCAGACTCTTTGCAACCCCATGGACTGTAGCCCACCAGGCTCCTCTGTCCATCCGATTCTCCAGGCAAGAATACTGGAGTGGGTAGCCATTCTCTTCTCCAGGGGATCTTCCCAACCCAGGAATCAAACCCTGGTCTCCCACACTGCAGGCAGATTTTTTTTTTTTATCATCTGAGCCACTAGGGAAGCCCTTTTTAAAAAAATTTTTTTATTTTGTAATTGTCTGTATTGTTGGAGGGTATTCTGTCTTTATTGTACCACTAATAAAAATGGCAATAAGAATACTTTCTAGCCTATCCCATCAAGTAATCAAGAAGGTTCATTAACATAATGTACAGGAAAGCACTTTGCAAACTCTTAAGTACTAAGATAAATGTGAAGCGTTATTAAGAGGGCAGTCTTAGGCAGTTCAAGATTGCGAAAGGAACCGTAGCACGTTCCTTTATCAAGCCCTATTTTTAAGGTGCCAAGATCCAAATTAAAAAGGAAGCTGTCTCTAAAATGCTGACCATAAAATATCTGAAAGAAAAAATGTGCTGAGAGAAAGTATTTGGAAGAACGACAAGAAGAAAATTTAAAGAGTGTTTCGAAAGAGCTATTAGGTTTCCATCAAGTTGTTTCTATAAAACAAAAACACCGGGGGAACTACACATCAACAGCGGTACTATCGTCTTAGAAAACGGTATCACAGAAAAAAAAATTATAATTAGAATAAAGACTTACCTCCTTACATCTAAACCGTTTTCAGATACTTTTGTAAATAGTCTCATAATTAGCATCACAAATGTTTTAGAATACCATATTTTTCATAACTTGTTAATTAGGCAGGTAGTTCTGCTCAATAGTCCCATTAAGGGTTTTGAAATAAAATTGTTGATTCATGTGTCTATCTCCTTTCCATAAAAAGGAATTTTTCAAAACAAGGAACTATGTCTTAAAACACTTTGCTCTGCATTTGTTTGTTATTTTGGGGCCTCCTAGCACATAGTCCTAGCACTCAATAAAAGTTTGTTAAATGGATAAATTGATGAAAGAACTAGAAAACAATGCTTTTTTTAATTATCCAAAGCATATCCTTGTCTGTCTGTGATGATGAGGACATACTATTCAGATACTCTGTAGGGCTTCTGATCTCTGAGAGACCCGTCTGAAAAATGAAAATAGTGGTATCTACTTCAGAAGGATTTTCATAATGATTTGCTGAAAATAGTGCATGAAAAGTTCTGGGTGCATATGAATGGTTATTATTGTTGTTGTTTGGGTGTGCTTCAGTGGCCCCATGGACTGTAGCCAGCCAGTTTCCTCTGTCCGTGAAATTTTCCAAGCAAGAAAATTTCCAAGCAGGTTGCCATTTCCTCCTTCAGGGAACCTTCCTGACCCAGGGATCGAACCCACATCTCTTGTGTCTCCTGCATTGGCAGGCGGGTTCTTTACCACTAGTGCCACCTGAGAAGCCCCATTATTATTAGCAGCAACTGCAAACAATTGCTGAGAGAGTAGTATGTGCAATCATTGCCCACAGATCTAGACCAATAAAGATAAGCAAGATTAGTACCTTATTGTCAAGGAGGGGAAATAAACAAGCTCCCCGGTCACCCTACTGTGCCTCTCTCTCCGTGGGCTCCATGGCCAAGATACTCAAAGAGAGTATCTCACTGGCCCAGCAAGAGGGCATGCATAGGCTAAGAGGGTTAGTTACAGAGGTATTTGTACAGAATTCTCTGTGATCATCCTTTCCCATCCCTAACTCCAAACCTACCTAGGGGCAAACACAAACAAACAAAAAAAAACAATCTTATTCATCTTAGTTCCCCCCAACCCAGTTCCTAGTATGTGTGTCCCAGAGTACTAAATGAGTATTCGTTCCATGGCCCTAAGTTAGTCAAAGCAAGAGACTGATTGATGGGAACAATCCAGAAAGTTCAGTTCAGTCGCTCAGTCGTGTCCGACTCTTTGCAACCCCATGAATCACAGCACGCCAGGCCTCCCTGTCCATCACCAACTCCCAGAGTTTATTCAAACTCATGTCCATCGAGTCGGTGATGCCATCCAGCTATCTCATCCTCTGTCGTCCCCTTCTCCTCCTGCCCCCAATCCCTCCCAGCATCAGAGTCTTTTCCAATGAGTCAACTCTGCATCAGGTGGCCAAAGTATTGGAATTTCAGCTTTAGCATCATTCCTTCCAATGAACACCCAGGACTGATCTCCTTTAGAATGGACTGGTTGGATCTCCTTGCAGTCCAAGGGACTCTCAAGAGTCTTCTCCAACACCACAGTTCAAAAGCATCAATTCTTCGGTGCTCAGCTTTCTTCACAGTCCAACTTTCACATCCATACATGACCACTGGAAAAACCATAGCCTTGACTAGACGGACTTTTGTTGGCAAAGTAATGTCTCTGCTTTCCAATATGCTATCTAGGTTGGTCATAACTTTCCTTCCAAGGAGTAAGTGTCTTTTAATTTCATGGCTGCAATCAACATCTGCAGTGATCTTGGAGCCCCAAAAAATAAAGTCTGACACTGTTTCCACTGTTTCATCTATTTGCCATGGTTGGTAAAGAGGGCTCTGATCTCAGTAACTCACAATGCAGAGAGCAGGAAATCCCAAGAACCTGAAGGAGTTGTAGTCTGACCATGGGCTCAGAGGTTCTGATTCTACAGGCCCCAAAACTACCCCCAAATAAAGAGGCCAGAAGCAAGTCCTTATTTAAACCATCAGGCTTTATGTCTTGTGGTCCCTTCCATCCTGGCTCTGACATACTGAAGTTGGGAATTGGTGACCAAGCCTTCATTTAGGGTCTGCAGTTAAGGCACCAGAGTCTCCAGGAAAAGATGAAGAATGACCCATTTCCTCCCCACAGCTCTTGAATTTCCATCTTTCCCGAGCCTTAGTCTTATAGCTGTTGGGTTGTATGATACAGCAAGAGCAGTGACGTCTTCCTACTGGAGTCTCCTCAGTTCTGTGATTTTTCTGATTGCATGGGGAATATTTTATCTTTGCTTTCTCATCGTTTTCTTGGAGTCCAACTTCATTTTTTAAACTAAGGAAGATAGCACACCAAAAAAATTGGCAGTAGATTGACATCATTTTATACCTAGGTTCAGTTTCTTATGATCACACGCGTCACCTTTAGAATGTTCTTTTTATTTGGGTAAGAAAGATTTAAAAGACTCAGAGAAATTGAATGTGCAAAAAAATTTGTGATTTTGTGCATAACACAGAGTGTATCAGGACACCATTTCCTTTGAGTTCATTTTAGAGCCAGGCTTGAGATTGAACGTGATCACATCCTTCACGTCTTTGGTGGCATACTTCATTCAGACCTTTATCACACGGTACAGTATCAATGTCTCCTGATTTTCCAGCACCCCCGCTGATTAAACAGCAAGGATCATTTTTCTTGGCCCTGTAATGATTTTGCAGTAAAGGGCAGAATTGATTTCAGAGATATGACTCAGGGCCTGGTAAAAAATATTGGCCAAGAAGTGGGTGTAAGCGGCCACTGGCACTCTGGGGACTTCTATACCTTGAACAGAAATCTAAAAATTCGCATGCAATCAAAGCTGCTAATTGAAGGAAAACCATCTAAGTTATTTGACAACTATAGCTTTCTTCTTGGGAATCTTTAAAGGATTAAGTAGTTTGCTATACTAATACTCTTTCTTCAGCCATTTTGTGGGGAGGAAAGTGGGCTGGTATAAAAAATAAGACCTTTTTCTTGCAAGCCTACTATGCACCTGTCACCAAATAGGGGTAAACAAAAGAAGCAAAAGAACTGATTCGTGCCTTCCAGGAGTTTATATCTAGTTCAGGGGGAGGCTGAAATCAGTTCATTCATGAAGCCAAAGACCCTAAGGTAGTGGTCAAAGAGGCCAGTGTTGATGGGGCTCAAGAATGAAGGTGATTGTGTTTCTGGGGTGAGGGCACATTGTAGTGGAGAAGGGGCTTCTCAGAAGCTGAGCACAGGCCGTGCTGGGTCACCCAGACCATGGGGTCTTCAGCCATGGGCCTCCAGAGATAGAAGGGAGGCTTGAGAGGCAGGGGTGCTTGAGAGAACTTCTTCTTTTTAAAAAATTGAAATATAATTGCTTTACAATGTTGTGTCAGTTTCTACTATACAGTGATGTGAATCTGCCATATGCATACATATATCCCCTCCCTCCCCTCTCCCATCCCACCCCTCTAGACCATCACAGGGCACCGAGCTGAGCTTCCTGTGCTTTGCAGCAGGTTCCCACTAGCTATCTGCTTTCTCCCTGGTAGTATATATGTCAGTCCTGCTCTCCCAGCTGGTCCCACACTCCCCTCCCTGCCACCTTGTTCACAAATCCATCCTCTACGTCCGCATCCCTACTCCTGGCTTGGAGACAGGTCTGTCTGTACCATTTCTCTAGATTCCACACATATGTGTTGCTGTGCAATATTTGTTTTGCTCTTTCTCACTTCTTGCCCCGAGCCTCGAGCTCCCAGCTCCAGCTTTCTCCGATCATGTGGAAGGAGCAGATGCTTTTCCACTTTGGGCGGCAACACTGGCTATCACGCAGGCGCCACAGACTGTCGGTCCCCCACATCTCACTGCCCACAGGTGAAGCCCGAGGCATAGCACCTCACAGCCTAGCTCCGGGCTCCCTGCCTAGGGTTCTTTCTGATACCAATCCCTCTCCATCTTTGCACACTTCAAAACTTTCTTAAAGATTTATTCATTTATTTTTTTTGGCTCTACTGGGTCTTCGTTGCTGTGGGAGGGTTTTCTCTAGTTGCTGCAAGCGGGGGCTACTCTCTAATTGCGGTGCACAGGCTTCTTGTGGGGGCTCCTCTTGTTGGGCAGCTTGGGCTCTCGGGTGCATGGGCTCAGTAGCCGCAACATGTGAGTTCAGTGGTTAGGACTCACCAGCTCTAGAGCACAGGCTCAGTAGTTGCTCTGCAGCAAGTGCGATGTTCCCCACCCGGGGATCAAACCCATTGCTTCTACCTTGGCAGGTGGATTCTTTACCACTGAGCCACCAGGGAAGCCTCTGATAATAATGTGCTTTCTTAACCCCATGCTTTCACACACACTGTCTCCTCTATCACCCAGAGAAGTCTTCCTTGTCATCTTTCCTCTTTGAAATCATACCTGTCCTTAAGACTGCTGCTGCTGCTAAGTCGCTTCAGTTGTGTCCGACTCTGTGCGACACCACAGACGGCAGCCTACTAGGCTCCTCTGTCTCTGGGATTCTCCAGGCAAGAACACTGGAGTGGGTTGCCATTTCCTTCTCCAATGCATGAAAGTGAAAAGCGAAAGTGAAGTCGCTCAGTCGTGCCCGACTCGTAGAGACCCCATGGACTGCAGCCTACCAGGCTCCTCTGTCCATGGGATTTTCCAGGCAAGAGAACTGGAGTGGGGTGCCATTGCCTTCTCCAATCCTTAAGACTAAGCTTCTATATTCTTCATTTACAAAATCTTCCCTGCTTCAACCCCTAAGCCACTGACTGCTGGGCTGAAAATAATCTCACTCCACCAATGCTTGCAATACCATTTTATTTGTAGTTTTTATCACACTCTTCACATTATACCTTGACCTGAATTCTCTGTGAACATCCTTTGTGCCCCCACCAAACTCTTGGAGGGGCAAGACAAATGCCTCTTTCATCTCTGCCCTGACCCGTTTCCTTGCCTGTTTCTCCTACAGAGCACCAAATGAATATGTGTTGTATGAAAGTGAAAGTGCTAATCGCTCAAACGTGTCCAACTCTTTGCAACCCCATGGACTGTAGGTCACCAGGCTCCTCTGTCTGTAGGATTTTCCAGGCAAGAATCCTGGAGTGGGTTTCCATTTCCTTCTCCAGGGGATCTTCCTGACCAGGGATCAGACCCGGGTCTCCCTCATTGCAGGCAAATTCTTTACCATCTGAGCCTCCAGGGAAGCCCCAAATATGGGTTGCATGTCCCTAAAGTTAGTCAAGTCAAAAGACTGAGCATCATAGAACAATCCAGAAAGAAGTGGTCAAGGAGGCTCTGATCTTCAGCAACATATTCAGAAGTGGCCATGCCAAGGCTTCAGTGATTCAGTCTAATCCAAGATGGCTGCCTGCCAGGGATTCTTGTATATAAACAAATGGTGGTTAAATGTAAACAGGGCTTTGAACATGCTTTAACTTTTCATTTGAAATTAAATGTTGAACTATCTGGTTTAATGTGGTCCTTCCCCTAGAATGTTACCCTTCTCCTAGGCAGCACACTCCTGCTCATCTCTGTGCAGACCCAAGCTTGGTGGTGACTCCGACAGGCAGGAAGAAGGCTCTGGTGCCTGTATCTTTCCCTGACCCTGACAACTAACTCTTGATTTAAGTTGTAAAGACAGTTAAAAGAGTTTTTTTTAAAGATAGGGGTTTTTTTTTAAGGTAAAATGTAAGTACTAGTGATTTTAAGAAATATATAGTAAAATCAGAAAACCTTGCAAAGAATTAATAGAGCAGACTATTTTAGGATACAGCAGTAAATTTCAAAAGAAAATTTTAGCTACTTTAGGTGGCAGTTTTTCTAAAATTAATCATAAGCTGCTCTCTAAGGCAGAGCACATGGAACTGAATTTAACCTCCTTTGTAAATGACCCATTATCATCGCTGAAAACATCAGTGCAACTAGCTAACTGCAGAGCTGACCAAAGCAGGCCAGCTTCTTTGCCTTCTCACGCAGCGGTCTCAGGACAGCTGTGATTGGAGCTTCGGAACCCCCTGCTAGTTTTTATAAGTCTTTTCAGACTCTCAGGGTTCTAGCCATTACTTTTTACTTCTCCTCGTAAGGGTTTTCCTGGTGGCTCAGTGGTAAAGAATTTGCTCGCCAGTGCAGGAGATACGGGTTCAATTCCTGGGACAGGAAGGTCCCCAGGAGAAGGAAATGGCAACCCACTCCAGTATTCTTGCCTGGGAAATCCCATGGACAGAGGAGCCTGGCAGGCTACAGTTCACAGGGTTGCAAAAAGAGTCAGACACAACTTAGTGACTAAACAACAACTCCTAGTAAGTCTGCCTGAAATAGCCCTCTAACTCAGTTCTTTCTCTGATCTCACCCCATTTGACTGTCTCTGATTTGCTTTGTTAGAACGATGTCTGTAATAACCAGAAAGAGGCTCTGACTGAGCGGTTCTTCCTTAAGCAGAGGCACTTTGCAGCGAAAGTCTTGGCTACCCTGATATCTTTGTCTGCTTATTGCTTGATGCTCAGCTGTGTTCTCAAGAGATAGGAATTCTAAATAACTGGGTTATAGACAGGAAAATCTTGCTTTGACATCACTAGTCAGTGTAATGTATCTCAGAATAGATAAGAAAGGAAATACTTTCTCTTCAATAATTCTTGAAGAAATTCATTCAGTACTGGGAAATCTCTTTTCAAAGAAAAATAGAAAAGAGTTTATATGCTGTTCCCTCTGCCTGAAAGTGTCTTCCCTCCTTTTCTCCCTGGGAAAATCTTAATTATCTGTTAAGACCCAAGTGTCCTCTTATTTGCCAGGGAGAATCAGGGAAGCTTTTCCTTGGTAAAATTATCTTTTTTACCTTTCCTACTCCCAAAGAGTGGAAGCATTTGACCAAATAGACTATGAGTTATTTGAGATCAGGAATTATTACTATACCTTTTCATCTTTGGATGTCCAGATCCTAATGTGGACACTGACATTTAGAGCTTAAAATTATTTGTAAATAAATGTATGTATTTTAGATTATACCATTCCATTTTGTGGCTGCCTTAAGGTGTGAGAAAGAGGTGTAGAGAGTTGAGGATGGTACCAGGAAAAAACAGGTGTGTGAAAGGAATAGGTAAGAAAGTCAGGGAATGGAGAAGGAGAGAAAAGAAAGAGAATTTATGAATGATGGGGAGGATATGTTGAAAAGGAGGACATGAGAAGGAGGACAAGACTTGATAGGTTCTTGAGTGTTGGAAAACCCACTTTTACAAGCAGTTCTATTTATTCAACCATACATTTTAGTTGCTATTATTGTCCAGTTGCTAAGTTGTGTTCAACTCTTTTTGACTCCATGGACTATAGCATACCAGGCTCCTCTGTCCTCCACTACCTCCTAGAGTTTGCTCAAATTTATGTCCATCGAGTCAACGATACTGTCTCACCATCTCACCTTTTGCCTTCGATCTTTCCCAGCATCAAGGTCTTTCCCAATGAGTCAGCTCTTCACATCAACTGGCCAAAGTGTTGGAGCTTCAGCTGCAGCATCAGTCCTTTCAATGAATATTCAGGGTTGATTTCTTTTGAAATTGACTGGTTTTCTCTCAATGCAGTCAAAAGGACTCTCAAGAGTCTTCTTCAGCACCACAGTTAGAAGGCATCAATTCTTTGGCACTCAACCTTCTTTATGGTCCAACTCTCACATCTGTACATTTCAGATCTTGGTTCTTTTCTTCACTGTCCTCTGAGACATGAATTAGCTTTCAAAACATTGTTCATAATTTTTCATTTTTCCTTACCTTAATTCTTAAAGCTTCAAGGCTATTCATCCATCACTCTTACTCTCCTGACTCAGAATTTCACATCTCCTAACTGCTTCCTCTCTTTCAATATCAGAATAACATGATCAGAATACAGAAAACATTTCTGTCATCAGAATATTTCAGACTGGGTGAGAGGGAGAAGCTGCTTAAGGAGTTAGGAGTCATCCTTGATCAGAATAAGTTTATTGTGACCATCACTCGAGGAAATCAATCTCACCTGATTTTTTGGATTATATTCAGTATTTAACAAACTACCCTTTTACTTGAGGAGAAGTTAGAAAAGAAGAGAGTGGAGATGAGGATGCAAAGAGCTTATTTCATACCATCTATAAAATCAAAAGGCAAACAGCAGGGAGTCACAGAGAGCAAACTGAGATTCAAAAAAGAAAATATCAAACATCTGAATTGCACAGTTTCAGAGTAATTTATTCACCATGACCCAATCTCACAATTCATTAGTTTCACCCCAGAGACAGGACTGAATGTCAACTATTTTCCTGACCTGTAAATAATAGGTGCCACTTGTTCTGAAATGAAACTTAGTTAGACCATAATACCAAAGTGAATCAATATGATTGTTACAAAGCTGAAGTACAACAGGCTAGGTCCTGAATCTTTGGGGAGAGAAGATTCTTATTCCCGCTCTTTATGAAAAAAAAATTTGACAGGAAAATTGATAAATTATCTTTTAGCAGCACTACGTTTGAACCAAAAACTAATCTAACAATGAGAAATAAAAAGTCATATTGTTCAATTATTTATTCAATCTGAGTGAATAACTGGGAACTATGATATTACATCTTAGGTTAATGACGACGGGGCATGGTTGGATGTGGCAAGACTGAATTCTAGACAATGGGATGTGAGTAGAATGTGTGCCTGACCCTAAAATGCACCCTGCCACATGCATTTCTCTGGGCTCTTTCTTCATTCCTGCTGGTGGGAATGAAGATGATTATGGTGACCTGAAAGCCGCTTGTTCAATGCGGCAGAGCCTCTGTCAGCCTGAGCCCCTGAATGACTGCAGGGAGTAGAGCCCCCACCAACCACCTTGGAACCTGCTCTCTGCTCCAGTACATGAGCAAGAACTGAAACCCTAGTTCTCTAAGCCAGGATATTTTTCAGTTTAATTTGTTAGAGCATCTCTATTTCACACAGGTGTATATATACACACATGTAAATACACATAATTACATACATATTACATACATAATTTTATATATATAATTTTTTCCATAAAGAGCTGATATATATATATATATATATACACACACAGACGCACAAAAGCGGCTTCCCAGGTGGCACTGGTGATAAAGAACCTGCCTCCCATTGCAGGAGACATAAGAGACACAGGTTCGATCCCTGAGTGGGAAAGATCCCCTGGAGAAGGAAATGGCAACCCACTCCAGTGTTCTTGCCTGGAGAATCCCTTGGACAGAGGAGTCTGGCGGGCTACAGTCCACGGGGTTGCAAAGAGCTCTACACGACTGAAGCAACTTAGCACAGCACAGCACAGCACATGTACACATATTCACATACACAGATATAAACTATACATTCCACCTTTATTTCATCTTTTAAATTTTTTAATAAAAATAATATGATTTTATTGAAAAAAATATTGTAATACAAATAAGTCAAGAAAGAGGAAATAAAAATCTGTAATTACTCAACATAATGAGATCTACTATTATAAACCAGGGGTCATACTTAACCTATCATTTTGGAAGGCACTTTTTTCACTTAAAAAATATCATGAACATCTCCCCTTCTGTGTCATTAAGTAGTATTCTGCCCCATAATTTTTAATGGATGCATGATAAAAATTACACAGGTCATTGGGAAATCACAGTCGAATGAACAGCAATATTTCTGTCCACAAACTAATGAACCTAGAACATCTCTAGGCAGCAGTTGTTCTCAGAATGCTTAGATCCTGAATTCATAGGTGACTGCTTGGAATATTATATTCGGTTCTGGTGGTACATGACTATTGAACCATTTGATGTTGTGGTAGAAGTTGAGCTTCTGTAAGAAAAAAAAACAAAACATCTTTGCCAGAAGGCAGGAAACATTTGTCATTAGAATACTTCAGATGATGCAGGAGAGAGTAGTTGTTTAAGGGCTATGACTTATCGTCAGTCAGAACAAATTTGGTATCACAGTCCAGCAGATCCAGACCAGCTTGGCAACTCTGCTTTCCCCCACAGGAAAGAGAGAAGTCTGGCCAATTTCTTGATAGAAATTGAAGATTCGCCTCTGCTTACATTCCATTGGCTAGAGCTTAGTTGAATGGCCAAATCTAACTTCAAGGGCATCTAGTTAACAAAGCCCCTACAGAGGGGCCTGTTATTCACCCCCAAACTCCACAATAGGGAAGAAGGAGGAGAACAAACTTGGGTGGTGAGGAAAAGCAATCTGCCACATCCTCCAAAGTTAGCACCGAGCAGTGTTTAAGAATCAGAGCCCTGGGGATTTTCCTGGTAGTCCAGGGGTTAAGACTCCATGTTCTCAATGTGCGAGGGTTTGGTGCATGGTCGGGCAACTAACATCCTGTATGTCAAGAGATGCAGCCAAAAAAATAAGAAAAAAAGAACAGGAACCCTGAAGACTTCTCTGGCCGTCTACTGGTTAAGACTGTGCACTCCCAACGCCGGCGGCTTGGGTTGAGTCCTTGGTGGGAGAAGTAGAATCCCACATGCAAAAAAAAAAAGAAAGAAACTGAGGGGAGAGGGAAGAATAGAAGTTCTGTCTCTCTAATAGCTACTCTCACCTTGGCTAATTAATTGCTAGGGACTTAGGACATTTACTTAACCTCAGTTTGCAAAACAAAGATATTGAAATTCACACAGCAGTTAGTTATGGGAATTAAATGATTTAATTTTTATAAAGTGCTTATAAAATACTGATTGTACTTACTATATATCCAGAACCAATAGAACATCGCTATCATATGGTCAGAAGAGAAAAGGGAACATAATAAACCAAGGAAGCAAAATCCTAAACTACATTAAGTCTGCGTGCTCACTCGCTCAGTCATGCCCAACTCTTTTGTGACCCATGGACTGTAGCTCACCATGCTCCTGTGTCCATGGGACTTTCCAGGCAAGAATACTGGAGTGAGGAGCCATTTCCTTCTCCAGGGGATCTTCCCGACCCAGGAATCAAACCCACATCTCCTGCACTTGCAGGTGGATCCTTCACCAATGTGCCGCCTGGGAAGCCCTACATTAAATATAGTACAGTGGCTAAAAGCATAACTCTACAGCCAGGCCTCCCAGATTTACCCACTTGGCAAGTTAAGTTACTGCCAGAGCTCACTTTCCCCATCTGTAAAGTAGAGCTCTCCATTAGTATCTACCCTGTAGGGTTGCGCTGATGATTACATGAATTACACAGAAAGTGTGCAGCACAGAGCCTAACAGGTAGCAAGCACTCTGTAAGTTAGCTTCTACTCATGATTAGTGTTGCCCAAGAAAATAAGCCAGCATTTTTATAAAATTCACTAATTCACCTGAGTATTTGCAAGTGACTTCCACCTCCATACACACTGACCATTACACAAACTATCACACCATTTCCATTTCTGTTACCCAGTACTAAGAGCTCTGTGCTTCCCAAAATCAGTAGATTGGTATTCCGCAGCATAGGATCTGGGAATACTTTCATCATGCAAATCAGACAGGAATAACATCTATGCCCAATATCATTTCCTTTTGGAGAGTCATGCATGTTCTCATACATCTTCCTTGGTTCTTGTAATACATGCTCCTGAATGAACACAGTGTCCTTTCAGGTAATGAATCTTCCCAAAGAATGTCCCTGTTGATTCTGAGATCTTCAGATTAAAAATTATTCTCAGAAGCCAGAACTGAATTAGGTTTTGTCTTTCTTTTCCATTGTTTTTATTCTTTATTTTTTTCCATTGTTTTTAATCAAAGCATTCTTGCATAATGACATATGCCCCAAAGTCCTTCAGTATGATGTCCACACTTTAGCTGCAATTAAGTTTATCTATCGAAATCAATGATGATTTGTAATCAGAAAGGAAAAAAATCAAGATGATCAGAACCTCCCTGCAAGTCAGATTCTATCAATCTACTCAGTCTCTGATAAATGTAATTCATTTGTGGACCATTCCTAGTTTTGCAGAGGATTGCATTTCTAGAAATAGTGGCTTAAGTCAAAATTATGTAAGCTTAAAATTGTTTCTTCACAGACTTAAAGTCATATTAGGCCATTAAATTCCTAATTAAAGGTTTAATATCCAACTTTGTTTTAAAATGAACCTATAGACTATGTTTCATCAATTACAAATTACATACCTAATATATGCTACAAAATATATAATGTCATATACCAAATTTTTATCTTCTGTATAATTTCTGCCCTACTTCATTGCATAAATCTAAAGGTGAAGGAATATCTTCACAGAATTCAGAAAGACTTTATTTTCTAACTTTTCATTTTAAAACAGTTTTAGACTTCAAGAAGGGCTTCCTTTGTGGCTCAGCTGGTAAGGAATCCGCCTGCAATGCAGGAGACCTGGGTTCGATTCCTGGGTTGGGAAGATCCCTTGGAGAAGAGAAAGGCCACCCACTCCAGTGTTCTGGCCTGAAGAATACCGTGGACTGTGTGTACAGGGAGTTTCATATCCCCTACACTCAGCTTCCCCAAATTTTTATCATTTTATATAACTATAATAAAATTGTTAAAACTAGAACATTGACACTAGTACAATAAAACTAACTAATCCATAGATCTTATTTGAATTTCACCAGTTGTTCTACCTATGTCCTTTTTCTGGTTCAGGAACCGAGCCAGGATCCCATGTTACAGTTAGTTGTCATGTCTCCTGGTCTCCTCAATTTGGAAAAGTTATTCAGACTTTTATGAAAGTGTACAATAGAGTCCTTTATTTTGTAGGATATCTCTCAGTTTGAATTTGTCTGATCTTTCTCATGATTAGTTGAGTTTATGCATTTTGGGAACAAGAATACAGAAGTTCAACCTTCTTAGTGCATCAGACCTGGAGGTACATGATATCTGTATGTCTTATTGTGGTGATGTTAACTTTGATCACTTGGTTAAAGGGATATCTACCAGGTTTATACTTTTAAAAGTTACTATTTGGGGTTTCCCTGGTGGTCCAGTGATTAAGACTTAGCCTTCCAATCCAAAGGGTGTGGGTTCCATCCCTGGTCGGGCAGCTAAGATCCCACACACCTTGAAGCCAAAAAACCAAAACAGAAAACAGAAACAATATTGTAACAAATTCAATGAAGACCTTAAATATAGTCCACATCAAAAAAAAAAGTCTTCAAAAAAATAAATAAAAGTTACTATTTTCCTTTTACATTAAGAATATCATGAGAGGGAAACTGTACAAATATCTGTTTTTCATGATGTCTTCACTGCTGATTTTACCATCCACTGATGGTACTTGAAACAACTATTATAGAAGTGTTTGCAAAAGGTGGTTTTTCTATTTCATTCCTTCTCCATTGTTTAACTGGTAGTCCATAAGGAAGAGCAGTTCTCTCTCTCTCTCTCTCTCTCTCGTTATTTACTCAATTATTTATTAACATCAATATGGATTCTTGGATATTTGTCTTGCTTTATGCATTATAATCAATCACTATCATTATTTATTCTGTTGCGCAAATTGTCCTCAGCTTGGCCATGAGGAGCTCCAGAAAGGCTTAAAGGTTTCAGCTGTCTCTGACTAGACCTGCAGGGGAGATCTAAGTTCACTTGAGGGCTTTTGAGAAAACCAACCAAGGGATGTGTTTGTCACTCTTTTATGAAAACAATTCTGGGCAAGCATAGGTATTAAAGAGGAAGTTTGGACTCTGTTCAAAATTGCCTGGGGAACAGACATTCATTTATGTTTACTACCATAAATCCAGGAAGTATTAACATGGGTTAATATCCTTTGGAGTTTCTCTGTTCAGATGTACAAAATCACTTTCATCCCTTTTGGGAAGTCAAATTCTCCCATAGATAAAGAAGTGTCCAAAAACATTTCTTATTCCTCTCTCCAGTTTATTACAAGCTCCTCCCCAAAGGGAAGGAGAATTGCCAATCTGATTAGAGATTAAATGCTAACTGCACTGTGTTTAATAGTGGGCCACCTTACTGTGCGATATAAAAGATAGATAGTTATGCTCTGCTTTTTCTCTTGCTGAACCTGTGAGGTAAGCTAGCCTGCAAGGTTTGCTGCTGAAACAGCCCAGGCAAGGCCTCTCTCAGGCCCATTCTATTCTATTCCAAATGAACAGAGACACTGCCCTTCTGTTTTCAAGAGGAAATGAATCCAAAGCCTTACTGGAGCCTCCCAGTCTAAGCCACACTTGAAAATACAGCTTTTGACTAGAGAACCCTACTTTGGAGACGGTTGGGTGCTCATTGTGTTGTTGTTTAGTCACTAAGTCGTGTCCGACTCTTTTGTGACCCCATGGACTATAGCCCTAACCCTAAACTGCTCCCTACTAGTTTCATTTGGCTGAGAGCTCAACCCAATCTTTACCCTTTCCCCACATATACACAGGGGGGGAAAAAAAGACCAAACTCGGACATGTGGGGATTATCCTGACCTCTTACCTTCCACCGAGCTTTGTTTTTTTTGGCTGCACTGGGTCTTCATTGCAAAGTGTGGGCTCTTCCTTGCATTGTGTGAGCTTCTCTAGTTGTGCCACTCAAGCTTAGTTGTCTCTTGGCATGTGAGATTTTAGTTCCCTCACCAGGGATTGAACCTTCAACCTTGCATTGAATGGCAAATTCTTAACCACTGGACCACCAGGGAAATCCCTCCATTAAACTTTTTTAAGACAGGGACCAAGTTGTACTATTTTTTAATAATCCCAGAAATAATTAGCATCTTGCCTTAAAATTTACGACACTAAACTGCATTGAGAGGTTCTAGTTTCAGGTAAGATGGAATAAGCACACGCTACCTGTTTCTTCCACTGAATACAGAATGCATGGGGCAGTCACTCGAGGATTCTGTAAAGAGTGTAGGCAGATTAGGGGAGAAAACAGATTTCAAAGTACTCTCAAATCCACAGTGAGTTTATTATATTTTCCCCTACTGTCTCCCCTGGTCTAGGCTAAAGGCAGCCCAAAACCTGGAAGTGGGCATTGGTGTGGATGGAGGGAACTCCGGGAGAAACCCTGTAGTTCAGACTCAAGGAGTCAGTCCTAGCAGTGACAGCAGGGCTAGTGGGGACCCACAGTGTCTGCTGTGGCGTCGGTGCTGAATTGCCCAATAATGATGGTGATAATAATAAATTATACAATGATGATATTAAAAACACTAGCTAGTATTTACTAAGGTCTTACTATGTGTCAAGAACTCCTGAGTTCATGGCTAACTTCATCTTCATAAAAATGCCATGATGTAGATATCTATTCTATTTCAGGGATCTGCAACCTTTCTATTAAAGGGTGAGATAGTAAATATTTCAGGTACTATAAACCAAATGATCTCTGTCACAACTACTCAACTCCACTGTTATAGTGTGAAAGCAGCCACAGACAGACAATATGTAAACAAATTACATGGCTGTGTTCCAGGTAAACTGTATTTGTAAAAAGAGACAAGAAGATGGGTTTGGCCCCAAAGCCATAATGTCATACACACACACATACACACACACACACACGTATATATGTGTGTGAGTGTGAGTGTGAATATTTATTTATTCTTAACTTTTCACTTTGTATTGGGGTATGCTGCTGCTAAGTCGCTTCAGTCATGTCCGACTTTGTGCGATCCCATAGACGGCAGCCCACCAGGCTCCCCCGTCCCTGGGATTCTCCAGGCAAGAACACTGGAGTGGGTTGTCATTTCCTTCTCCAATGCATGAAAGTGAAAAGTGAAAGCAAAATTGCTCAGTCGTGTCCGACTCTTCACAACCCCATGGACTGTAGCCTACCAGGCTCCTCCGTCCATGGGATTTTCCAGGTAAGAGTATTGGAGTGGGTTGCCATTGCCTTCTCCGTGTATTGGGGTATAGTCAATTAACGATTCTGTGATAGTTTCAGGTGAACAGCAAAGAGAGTCATCTATCCATCCTCCCCAAACTCCCCTCCCATCCAGGCTGCCAAAGCCCATAATTTTCTAAACCCTTTCCCATTTCGAAGATGGGAAAATTGAAACCCAGGGTGATTAAGTAACTTGCCCAATGTCACAGAACTGAGAAATGCCAGTGGTGTGTGTGCTCAGTCATATCTGACTCTTTGAGACCCCGCCAGGCTCCTCTGTCCATGGGATTTCCTAGGCAAGAATACTGGAGTGTGTTGCCATTTCCTTCTCCAGGGGAATCTTCCCAACCCAGGGATCGAACCCGAGTCTCCAGCATTTCCTGCAACACAGGTGGATTTTTACCACTGAGCCACTGGGGAAGGCCATAAAGTTCAAACCTGGTTGAGTCTTAATCAACTGTGCTATGTTGACATTTTTGAGTTAATGAATGAAATGATGACATAGAGGTGGACCCAAGAGATACCTTTGGTATGAAACTTTTCAGAGCCCATGAGTAAATGCTGAATGTCAGGACGTGCCAAAGAAGATAAAATTACAAGCCTGAATAAGACTATACTTGTTTCCCATTGCTGCTCTAACATGTCGCCACAAACACAGTGACTCAAAACAACACAAATTTATTATCTTAATATTCTGGGGGTCAGAGGTCAAGAATCACTCTCACTAAGCTGAAATGTTGGGAAAGATTGAAGGCAGGAGGAGAAGGGGATGACAGAGGATAAGATGGTTAGATGGCATCACCGACTCAATGGACATGAGTTTGGGTAAGCTCTGGGAGTTGGTGATGGACAGGGAGGCCTGGCATGCTGCGGTTCATGGGGTTGCAAAGAGTTGGACATGACCGAGCAACTGAACTGAACTGAACTGAAGCTGAAATCAAGGTATGCACAGGGCCATACTCCTTCTGGAGGGTCTAGAGGAGAAGCCACTTCCTTGCCTTTGTTTCTATTTCTAGAGGCTGCTTGTATCCCTTGGTTGTGAACCCTTCCTCCATCTTCAAAACTAGCAGCATAACATGAGTGGCCCTCATATCTCTAATAAAACCCTGGTGACTTCACTGGCCCACCTGGATAGTCCAGGATAATCTCCTCATCTCAGGTTCCTTGATTTAATCACACCTGCAAAGTCTCTTTCCCATGCAGGTGACATTCACAGGTATTAGAGATTAGGACGTGGACACCTTTGAGGGGCTGTTTTTTCCGCCTACCACAAAGACCTTAGGGACAAATAGCACTGACTCAGCCTCCTTTTTCCTCTAATGTCTGCTCACAACACCTCTGGCAATTTGAGTGAAAGCAGAACTTGTAGAAACTGTGCTGTGTCCTCATGTCTTCGTGCATAAGTGTGCACAGCACAACCCACTGTCAGAGGAAAAATTAAACACTTCAGGACCTGAGATAAACCAAAAATAAAAGAACATGACACTTTATCTGGGTATATCTGGTCTAACTAAAACTGTTTACCTTGGACTGGGACTTGAACACATGTGCTGGAACTCAAACCCAACCCAAACCCATGGTATCTGGTTTCAGGACCTAATGAAGCTCGGGTTCTTGATGCCTCATTGCAGAAAGAATTCAGTGAGAGACAAAGTGATAGGTAAGAAGTGGATTTATTCAGATTCAGAGACAAGCACATGCCACAAACAGAGTGTGGGCCATCGCAGAGGGCAAGTGCAGCCACAAAATGTGGAGTGATTAGTTTTTACAGGCTGGGTAAAATATGCTAATGAGTGGGAGGGTTATTCCATCTATTTTGGAGAAAGGGTGGAGATTTTCAGGAATTGGGCTACCACCTACTCCCTGGTCTTTTGATAGTGCCTTGGAACTGTCATGGGTTTCCCCAATAGCTCAATTGGTAAAGAATCCACCTGCAATGCAGGAGACCCCAGTTCGATTCCTGGATAGGGAAGATCCACTGGAGAAGGTATAGGCTACCTACTCCAGGATTCTTGGGCTTCCCAGGTGGCTAAACTGGTAAAGAATCTGCAGGCGGGAGGCTTGGGTTCAATCCCTGCGTTGGGAAGATCCCCTGGAGAAGGGAAAGGCTACCCACTCCAGTATTCTGTATATAGTGCATGGGTCGCAGAGTCAGACACGACGGAGCGGCTTTCACTTTGGAACTGTCATGGCGCCTCTGGGTGTGTCGTTCCACTTGCTGACTGAGGATCAGGGTCTAATCTCGTCTGCCATCTTGGTTCTGTTTGATTCTAATGGGTGTATGCTGTATCCTTGGGCTACGTCATTCTTTCAAAAGTTGTGCCCTGCCGCTTTCCCTTCTGTTACATAACTACCAAAATAAGTGAAATCTTAAGCCTTTCTTTAACAGGATGGTGATGTTTCAGTTTTGTTTTTCCTAGCAAAAATGTCAACCCTGACCTGTTGCTGGTCTCTGAAGACATCAGTGTTGGTCTGGGTTTTCTGGGAAGCAGGGGTTGAGATGGAATCAGAGATGCAAATATTTATTGAAGAAGATGCTTTTAAAGAATAAGGGGGCAAAGGACCAGGAAGACACTGAGAGCTATCTGTGCCAGAAGAGAAGAAAGAAGACACTGTCAAGATGAAGAAGGGGGCTTCCCTGGTGGCATAGTGGAAAGGAATCCGCCTAGCAATGAGGAGGACATGGGTTCAATCCCTGGTCTGGGAAGATCCTACATGCCTCAGAGCAACAAAGCCTATGCACCGCAACTACTGATCCAGTGCTCTAGAGCCCATGTTCTGAAACAAGAGAAGCCACAGCAGTGAGAAAATAATTTTTAAAAATACATGTTTAAAAAAAAAAAAGATGAAGAGAGACTTGCGTCTCCTTCCTGCTCTTCTATCTCCCACCACAGCCTCCCCTTGGCCAAATCGAGTCAGACACCAACTGGCAAGAAAGCCTGGGAGATGCAGGCTTCAGGGATCAGCCCCTGTGAAACAGAGCTGGACAGGGAAAGGACAGAGCAACCTAGTCTAGGACACACTCAAGCTCTGTGCCCTGGCCAGCTCCCTAGAACTTTCTAACTAGCTTATAAGGAAAGAAATTGTCCTCAAGACAGATAAGGACACACAGGTTAGAGGTTTCTTTCTCATTTGATGTTGCCGCATTTTCAATAAACTGGCTTCAGATGGAGTTATGTAGCCTATAAGAGGAACTCTTTGTTTTCCTACAAACTGTTCACCTTCTCTAAATGAACAATGCTTCTTTGAAAATCAGTTGCTCATGACTTCATGGTCATTCTTTCAAAGAACCGATATTGTGCAATGGTTAACTTACCAAGTACACATTTTTCAGGTATCCTTTTAAACTGTAATTATAGTAATTATATTCAAAAAAATTTCACACCTCTTCAGGATTTAAAATAATCTGGGATATTCAATTCAATACTTTGGCCACCTGATGCGAAGAGCTGCTCATTGGAAAAGACCCTGATGCTGGAAAAGATTGAAGGCAGGAGGAGAAGGGGACGACAGAGGATGAGATGGTTGGATGGTATCACCGACTCAATGGACATGAGTTTGAGCAAACTCTGGGAGTTGGTGATGGACAGGGAGGCCTGGCATGCTGCAGTCCATGGGGTCGCAAAGAGTCGGACACAACTGAACGACTGAACTGAACTGGAATATTCAAAATATTAGAATTCTAAAGGACAGTAGGACAAAATATTTGAGTTATACACTTCTTCAAATTTTTAAAATAGAATCCTTCCACTAAGATTGCATTTGCTCCCAAGTAAAGCATATGCCTTGGAGAAGGAAATGGCAACCCACTCCAGTGTTCTTGCCTGGAGAACCCCAGGGACGGGGGAGCCTGATGGGCTGCCATCTACGGGGTCGCACAGAGTCAGACACGACTGAATCGACTTAGCAGCAGCAGCAGCAGCAGCAAAGCATATGCCTATAGGAAAATGCATTGCAGTCCAGCTCAAAAGACCAAAATACATTTCTATCTCCTGTGAAATTCAAAGTGGGATTGTTTATCAAATGTATGGATTCCTTTTGGAACTGAGGATCCAGGTAGATGAGGGAACATTTACCATAAACAAATACTATCTTCATCTATGTACCAGAAAATGGTTTAACAGCAGTCCAGTCATGGAAGGAGCCGTGTCTTATATTGTAGAGTAATACCCAGTCACAAGGACGTCCCCAGTGGCTCAGAAGGTAAAGAATGCGACTGCAAGGCAGGAGGCACAAGAGATGCCGGTTCCATCCCTGGGTCCGGAAGATCTCCTGGAGAAGGGAATGGCAACCCACTCCAGTATTGTTGCCTGGGGAATTCCATGGACAGAGGACTCTGGTGGGCTACAGTTCATGGGGTCACAAAGAGCAGAACATGACTGAGCGACTATCACTTTCACTTTCACACAGTTGCAAACAAGGTCAGAAGACTACCCGCACCTGTCTATAAGCCAAGTTATAGCTTGGGGCACTGCTGGGAGGATTCACATTCATGTCAACAACTGCAGATCACCATTCTAGGATTCCTTTGTCTGGATTTCACTGTCCTCCTTCTCCCCTGAGCCTGCATTTAACTGAACATCCAGACTTCCAGTCACCATAGGAATTTTTAAACTGCTTTCTGGCTCTCCTTCTCAGATTTTTTTTTTAATTTGTTGCCTTTGGTTTGGCCCCTGATCATGACTTCATACTCATTTTTTTTTTTAATTGAAGTATAGTTGATTCACAATATTGTGTTAGTTTCAGGTTTACAGAAAAGCAGGTTAGTTTTATTTTTCAGATTACTTTCCATTATAGGTTATTACAAGATATTGAATATAGTTCCCTGTGTTATACATTAAATCCTTGTTGCTTATCTATTTTATCTGTAGTTGTTCGTATCTGTTACACTCATACTCCTAGTTAATCCTCCTTTTGTAAACATAAGTTTGTTTTCTTTGTCTGTGAATCCATTTCTGTTTTGTGAATAAATTCATTTGTATTCCTTTTTAGATTCCACATATAAGTGAAATCATATAATAGCTGCCTCTGTCTCACTTACTTCACTTAGTCTGATATTCTCTAGGCCAATCCGTGTTTCTTTAAATGCCATTATTTCATCCTCTTTTATGGCTGAGCCTCTTGATGAAAGTGAAAGAGGAGAGTGAAAAAGTTGACTTAAAGCTCAACATTCAGAAATCGAAGATCATGGCATCTGGTCCCATCACTTCATGGCAAATAGATGGGGAAACAGTGGAAACAGTGTCAGACTTTATTTTTGGGGGCTCCAAAATCACTGCAGATGGTGACTGCAGCCATGAAATTAAAAGACACTTACTCTTTGGAAGAAAAGTTATGACCAACCTAGATAGCATATTGAAAAGCAGAGACATTACTTTGCCAACAAAGATCCATCTAGTCAAGGCTATGGTTTTTCCAGTGGTCATGTATGGATGTGAGAGTTGGACTGTGAAGAAAGCTGAGTGCAAAGAATTGATGCCCTTGAACTGTGGTGTTGGAGAAGACTCTTGAGAGTCCCTTGGACTGCAAGGAGATCCAACCAGTCCATTCTGAAGGAGATCAGCCCTGGGATTTCTTTGGAAGAAATGATGCTAAAGCTGAAATTCCAGTACTTTGGCCACCTCATGCGAAGAGTTGACTCATTGGAAAAGACTTTGATGCTGGGAGGGATTGGGGGCAGGAGGAGAAGGGGACGACAGAGGATGAGATGGCTGGATGGCATCACTGACTCGATGGACGTGAGTCTGAGTGAACTCTGGGAGTTGGTGATGGACAGGGAGGCCTGGCGTGCTGCGATTCATGGGGTCACAAAGAGTCGGACACGACTGAGCGACTGAACTGAACTGAACTGAATATTCCATTATATATACCACATCTACTTCTGCTTTATTGACTATGCCAAAGCCTTTGACTGTGTGGATCACAACAAACTGTGGAAAATTCTTAAAGAGATGGGAATACTAGACCATCTGACCTTCCTTCTGGGAAATCTGTATGCAGGTCAAGAAGCAACAGTTAGAACTGGACATGGAACAACAGACTGGTTCCAAATCGGGAAAGGAATACATCAGGGCTATATATTATCACCCTGCTTATTTAACTTATATGCAGAGTACATCATGAGAAACGTTGGACTGGATGAAGCACAAGCTGGAATCAAGATTGCCAGGAGAAATATCAATAACCTCAGATATGCAGATGACACCACCCTTACGGCAGAAAGTGAAGAGGAACTGAAGAGCCTCTTGATGAAAGTGCAAGAGGAGAGTGAAAAAGCTGGTTTAAAACTCAACATTCAGAAAACTAAGATCCAGGCATCTGGTCCCATCACTTCATGGCAAATAGCTGTGGAAACAGTGGAAACAGTGACTTTAGACTTTATTTTGGGGGGCTCCAAAATCACTGCAGATTGTGACTGCAGCCATGAAATTAAAAGATACTTGCTCCTTGGAAGAAAGGTTATGATAACCCAAACAGCATATTCAAAAGCAGAGACATTACTGTGCCAACAAAGGTCCATCTAGTCAAGGCTATGGTTTTTCCAGTACTGATGTATGGATGTGAGAGTTGGACTGTAAAGAAAGCCAAGCGCTGAAAAATTGATGCTTTCGAACTGTGGTGTTGGAGAAGACTCTTGAGAGTCCCTTGGACTGCAAGGAGATCCAACCAGTCCATCCTAAAGGAAATCAGTCCTGAATATTTATTGGAAGGACTGATGCTGAAGCTGAAACTCCAATACTTTGGCCACCTGATGCAAAGAACCAACTCATTGGGAAAGACCCTGATGCTGGAAAAGACTGAAGGCGGAAGAAGGGAACGACAGGATGAGATGGTTGGATGGTATCACCAACTCAATGAACATGAGTTTGAGTAAACTCTGGGAGTTGGTGATGGACAGGGGGGCCTGGCATGCTGCGGTCCACGGGGTCGCAAAGAGTCTGACACAATCGAGTGACTGAATTCAACTGAACTCAACTCATATATCACATCTTCTTTTTGATGTGGTCTATACATATATATCAGGCTTCCCTGATAGTTCAGTTGCTAAAGAATCCACCTGCAATGCAGGGGACCCCTGTTCAATTCCTGGGTTAGGAAAATATGCTGGAGATGGGATAGGCTACCCACTCTAGTATTCTTGAGCTTCCCTTGTAGCTCAACTGGTAAAGAATCTGCCTGCAATGCAGGAGACCTGGGTTCAATTCCTGGGTTGGGAAGATCCCCTGGATAAGGGAAAGGCTACCCACTACAGTATTCTGGCCTGGAGAATTCCATGGACTGTATAATCCATGGGGTCACAAAGAGTTGGACACAACTGAACAACTTTCACTTTCATACATATATATCTCATGTATCTTTCTGAATTAGAGTTTTCATCTTTTCTGAATATATGCCCAGGAGTGGAGTTTCTGGATCACATAGTAGCTCTGTCTTTGGTTTTTTAAGGATATGGCTTCATACTTTTGATTCACAGTACCAAGTCTGCCGTCTCCCTCTTGTTCCAACACACCTTCTTGTCCTTGAGTGGGCTTTTAGCCCCAGCCTTTCCTGGCTTGGCCCACCCTACCCCACTGTCCCCACAACAGGAAACCTTATATTTACACAAGTATTGATAACTTTTCTAGGTTGACCAGGCCAACCCCTTAGTAGTAACTACTTAAAATCTACTTTTGGAAAGTATTCTGAGGCCAAGCTGTAGTACATACTATGACTGATTGGCAAGATCTGCCATGGGCAGGGTACTTTTTGTAGTAACTGTGATGCCAGAGAGAGCTTCTAAAGTTTGAATGCTTGCTGTGCATCAGGCTCTAGGCTTAATAGAGCACTTGTATGCTTTCTTGTTTAATCCTCATGAAGAAAAGGAGGCCCTAGTAGTTAGAAACTTCCCAGAATCACACAGTTAGTAAGGGAAAGGCCTGAGACTTGGATTCAGGTTTGTTTCATCAAGAACCCTGGCTTTTAGATCAAACACTTCTTGATATTCTGAAAAAACACGTAAGAGAACAAATGCCCATTCCTGTGGATTGTACACTCATTAGGTGTATGGTCACTGGTAAGCCATGTGCTTGTCTATTAAAATATACCTGTTCAGACCTATAAGGATTCTGGGAAAAAAAAAAAAGAAAAAAACAGAAGCTATGAAACTGAACCACTGTGGTGGGGCATCAAATGGAGGAGTGCAATGGAAAAATAAAGCAAGAAAGATCTAGAGAAGACAGTAACTGATATCCTATTTTAAACATGGTGTTGAGAACAAAGCATTCATCTTACTCCCTCGATCACTACACCCTGTGTTGCACACACTAAGGCCCTGCAACTTGAAGTCTCCCACTTGGGATTTCTGTTGGAGAAAAATGCAGCAAAGGAGCTTCAACATGCAGCTATCTGTTCCCCAGCCAAGGATTTGTCTTTGCTTGCATGTTCAGTCATGTCCAACTCTTGGTGACCCCGTGGACTGCGAAGTCCACCAGGATCCTCTGTCCACAGGATTCCCCAGGCAAGAATACTGGAGTGGGTTGCTATTTCCTCCTCCAGGGAAATCTTCCCAACCCAGGGATCGAACTTGCATCTCTTGTCGCTTCTGCCTTGGCAGGTGGATTCTTTACCACTGAGCCCCCTAGGAAGCCCTAAGGAGACTTAGCAACTGAACAACAACTCAAACTTTCCAGCCACTGAAACCTGGGGGGCCCTCCCAGTACAAAAGCCCCATTTCTTATCTGTAGGTTAAAGGCTTTAGCTTTCTAGACTTTTCCTGAGTTCCAAAGGGTATATTCAAACAGTTACTAATTGGGAAATAAGGGGATGCAGAAACAAAGGAAAAGCTGTGCAACAATAGAGCAGCAATAAAATAGAGTCCTGGCTCCTCCTCAAGGGATACACATACAAATATGTCTTTGAAGTTTTCTAAAGGACTAAGGCCCTCGCCCAGAGGGAGGATGGTAACTTCAGGCTGAGGACAGGATGCCCGGAGCACCACCCCATTATCTCACCACCAACCAATCCAAAGAAACTTACTCATCCTGCAACCCTCACCCCAAATTTTGCCTTTAAAAACTCTTCCGCCTAAACCATCAAGAAGTTCAGATCTTTTGATCTTGAACTGCCCGTACTCCTTGCTTGACCCTCCAATAAACATTGTGCTTTCCTTCACCACAACCTGTTTTGAGTAAATTGACTTTGTTGCCTATTGAGTAAGCAGACCCCAGTTCGGTTTGGTAAGAGCACCATGTGACTGCACCCAAGCAAAGGGATCTCAAGGAGCCCAGAAAGGGTGAAAGTGTTGCCAAGTATGGGTCTGGCCCCACTCACCAAACTGGGTGCTCCAGGCTCAGCTCTGTCAATCTTGGAGAAAGAATGACTGTTTTCTAATTCTCACCCAGAGGGCACACATTTTTCGAATTCAGGTAATAGCTATTTCCCTGCTTGTAGTTTTTTCTTGGCCTCACCAGACCAGATTTCATCTATTCTGTAGTTCCTTAGACCTTTCTCTGGGAGTGGAATGAGCTAGAGATGGAATTTGTTTATGTTGTTGCTGTTCAATCCCCAAGTCGTGTCTGACTTCACTACTACATGGACTGCAGCACACCAGGCTTCTCTGTCCCTCACCATCTCCCAGAGTTTGCCCAAGTTCATTTCTAATGAATCAGTGATGCCATCCAAACATCTCATCCTGTGTCACCCTCTTCTCCTTCTGCCTTCAATCTTTCCCAGCATCAGGGTCTTTTCCAATGAGTCAGCTGTTCTCATCAGGTGGCCATAAACAACATTTATGTTGTTACTTTGATTATTTATCAACAGCCTCAGAAAAGAACTTGGTAGACTCTCTGAAAACCCGATTGATGTCTCTGAAAAATACACTGAATGGTTATCAGTAGATCAAAAAGATATGTTGGTAGATCTCTAAAAGAATTACAGAGAAACAAAAGAAAATGTTGAGTATTGGTTTATTTGCTTAAAACCATAAAATTCTAGAGAGAAAACCATTCTCCACTGCAGAGATTGGCTTTAGTGTCTAACAGCCTTCCTACCAGCAGGGGAGACTGGAAAACAATTTCACAAAGAACTCTGCAGTATTCCAGGCTCTGAGCACGAGGAATGCAGAAAGTAAACAGTCAGTCTTACAGAGGTCTCCACAGTGGACATCCAATGACTACATGAACCAATGACCCAGGTTCTATTTCTGTCTTTTAAAACATTTAACCATATTGCTTTGTTCAAGGCAACGTTTAGTGATTTTGATTGATTCGATTCCTACTCTTGTAATACCCAGATGAAGGCTAATTACTCAATAAATATGAGTTGCCTTAAGCTGTCAAATTCCAATAATATTTCATCATTTTCAAAGGCACTCAGATATAGTGCTGAAATGTTTAAAAGAGACAGAGGGATCAGCATATTTATTTGATTAAAAATAAACTACCTTGTTCCCTCTCTTTGCTGGTTTCTTTATCTCATCACTGTAGCAACATGGAAGAGTCTATGTTTGGGAGCAGCTCAGCTGCATCCTACTGCAGCCATCTCCCCAGTCCTACACAAAATGGTACTGGCAACCAAACGCCCTTACATCACAGCAGGAGCAACTCTGGTTCTGCAAGGAGGAATCTCAGAAGCCACACTCAACACACACGGGGCACAAGTGACAGGCTGGCATGAATTCCTCAGATTTCCACTGGGCTAATTCAGCTTTAGCTATTTTGCTAACCCGTGGACACCCCACTACCTCGGGGGCTCATACTCTTAGTTCATTTTGCTGGATTCCAAATCCTTGGCCGGCCATGGCTGGAAAGCTTACACCATGGATGTTGTCCTGGATACGGCATCTAAAAGGACTTCAGTGACTTTTGCAATGTTGTTTTCCTCTCTGAAGGGAATCGTTTGTTCATACAACAGATACTTTTAAAGCATCCAATAATGTACCTCAAACTATTCTAGGCTCTGGAGACATAGCAGTAAGCAAGAAAGACGCAGTCATAGTAGAAGGGGAGTCAGATAATATACAAATATAACGTGGCAATGATAAAATGAGCATGGAGCAATGTAAGAGAGTGAAGGGAGGAGGTACCATTTTCAAAAGGGTTAAAAAGCAAGACCTCTTTGACAATGTGACATCTGAGCAGAGGACTGAAGGAGTGAGAAAGTAAACTATAAGGCTCCTGGAGGGCAAAAAAGCGTTTCTTACAGAGAAAAGGAGATGCAAAGGTCCTGAGACTAAAGTGGGTTTGGTGTGGTCAAGGGACAATCGGGAGACCAATATGATCAGAGAGACCAGCAGCAATCTGTAGGAGAGGTCAAAGAAGTAATAGGGGCTGGGGGCGCTGAGACTTTTGCTCTGGAGTAGATGGGAAGCCAATGGAGAATGTTGAAAAGATATAACCTTTGATGTTAAAAGAATCTTTAGGTTTTAAAAGGCTGCTGTGCTGAGAATAGACGAAGACAAGGAGCTGGGAAGAGCCAAGAGTAACATCAGAAAGAAGAGTTAGGGGACACTTCCAATAACCCAGGAAAGATCATGGTGGCTGCAGTCAGGGCAACATCAGTTGAGGTGAAGACGTGGTCAAATTGTGAATTTGTTTGGAAGATGGTACCAATTGGATTTGCCCAGTGGATTTGATGTGAGATGAAGAAAGACTCAGAGTTGACTTTGAGTGCCTGAGCAACTGGAAGGACAGAGAAAGATGAGGTTTGTAGGCAGAAATCAGAAGTTAAATATCATACATATTACATGTGAAACACCCATTAGTCTTTTAAGAGGAGGTGTTGAATAGAAGAACTGAGAAAGTGGTCTGCTGGACGGCATTGTTTCAAGGAGGAAGGAAGATTGTTTTCAAAAGCTGCTAAGAGAGTAAGTAAAATAAGGACTGAGAATTGACCTGCAGATTTGGCAATTTGTGGGTCGATCGATAACAGTGTTTAGAACTGCTCCAGTGAAGTAATGGAGCAAAAGCCTGATGGAGATAAATTCAAAGGAGGATGAGAAGAGATGAAAGTATCAATAGGAACAGCGAGTGGAGACAATTCTGTCAAACAGCTTTAATGGGACAGAGAAACTTAGCTGTAGTTGGGCGGGGATAGGGAAGTTATAGGGCAATTATTTTGATGGAAGACACTATAACTTCTTTGAATGCTAATCAGAATGATCCAGGACTTCCCTGGTGGTCTAGTGGCTAAGACTCCGTGCTCCTAACTCAGGGGGCCTGGGTTCGATCCCTAGTCAGGAAACTAGATCGCACATGTCTCAACTAAGATTTGGTACAGCCAAATAAATAAATAAGTTTTTTTGTTTTTGTTTTTGTTTTTTTTAATGAGAATGAGGGCTTTCCTGGTGGTTCAGTGGGGAAGAATCCACCTGCCAATGCAGGAGACACAGGTTCGATCCCTTTTGTCCAGGAAGACCCCACACGCTGAGCAGCAACTAAGCCCATGCTCCGCAAATGCTGAGCCTGTGCTCTAGAGCCTGGGAGTCACAACTCCTGAAGCCCGCACACCTAGAGCCCGTGCTCCACAGGAAGAGAAGCCACTGCAACGAGAAGCCTGCACACCGCATCTAGAGAGTAGCCCCTGCTAGCCACCACTAGAGAAAAGCCTGCACCACAACGGAGACCCAACACAGCCAAAAGCAATAAATGAATAATTTCTTAAAAAAAGAAATTTTAAAATTGAGAATGATCCAGTGGTAAGGGGAAATTTGATGATACATGAGAGAAATACTCCTGAAGAGGAAGGAGGGGAGGAGGGTCTGTGTGCAGGTAGTTAGGTTGGCCTAGATAGGAGTTCCAGCTGGGCTCTTATCTTCCCACTCTAAGAATAGATAAACATCTCTTACTGAAATTCTTTGATTCTTTTCCTTCACCCACCCACACCCAAGCAGGTTTTTCTTATCTGCCCACAGGAACTCCAATATGTAACCTACTTTCCCCCTATTTCCTAACTAACTGACATTGCTGATTTTCCTTGATTTCAATAAATTTTTCTCTATCACAAGTCCTTTGCTTCACTGGCTTATTCAGTCAACAAACACACCCTTCTAGCTCTCCAGTTCTCACCATTCTTAAGTCATGGAAAATAACTACCATCCTAGAATTCTACATCCAGTGAAATTACCTATCAATAACAAAGTCAATGTGAAGACATTATATAAACAAAAACAGAAAGAGTCAGCCACCAGAAGGACCTCAAGGAAGGAAATGCTAAGGTATTATTGTTCTTCAGTCATTAAGTCATGTCCAACTCTTTGCAGCCCCATGGACTGCAGCAACCAGGCTCTTCTGTACTTCACTATCTCCTGGAGTTTGCTCAGATTCATGTCCAGTGAGTCAGTGATGCTACCTAACCATCTCATCCTCTGCTGTCTCCTTCTCCTCCTGCCCTCAATCTTCCCCCAGCATCAGGGTCTTTTCCAATGAGTAGGCTCTTTGCATCATGTGGCCAAAGTATTGGAGCTTCAGCATCAGTCCTTCCAATGAATATTCCAGGTTGACTTCCTTTAGGATTGACTGGTTTGATCTCTTCACAGTCCAAGCTTAAGGATGTACTTCAGGGCAAAAGAAAATGATTGCAAATGGAAGAAATGAAGTGCATTGAAAATAGTAAATATGTACATAAATGTAAATTAAGATCATATGAAACAACAATAATACTTATATAGTAATAATTACTATATTACTAATAATACTATATTATTAATGTTTAAAACAAAGCGAGAATTAAATATTTAACATTTATACCATATTGCTGAGGAGCATGAACAAATGCAGTTAAGAATCAGAAGTCTTCATATTATTTGGAAAGAAAGTTAGGCTATTAAGTTTAGAATGATGTCAGTTAAGGCCCACAGTATAATTTCTGGGGGAGTGAAAAACAGTGCAAAAAGAAAAATGAAGGTGTGACTGTCAAGCTAGCGTGTTACTTCAAGTTCATGGAGAAGCAGATACCACAACAGGATTAGGAAAACAAGAGGTTTGCTGGAGGAAAAAGTCTGTGAAAGAGAAAGAGGCTGAAGTCAGAGACAGCAGAAAGAACCTTAGACAGACTCGGATGCAGATCTGACATCCAGGAGGGATGGGGGAAGGAAGAAGGATTGAGTAGGATCCGAGCTGCTACTGGAGGAGAATGTTCCAGGAAGAGGAGGACCAAATACAAAGGCAGAAAGGAAAGCTCATGAAGCATTTGTCATCATCGTTCAGTCGCTTAGTCGTGTCTGACTCTTTACAACCCCATGGACTGCAGCACGCCAGGCCTCCCTGTCCATCACCAACTCCCAGAGCTTGCTCCAACTCACATCCATCGAGTCGGTGATGCCATCCAACCATCTCATCCTCTGGGGTCCCTTTCTCCTCCTGCCCTCAATCTTTCCCAGCATCATGTCTGTCTTTTTTTTTTTTTTTTCTAGTGAGTCAGCTCTTCTCATCAAGTGGCCAAAGTATGAAGCATTCAGCAACCAACAAAAGGTTCAGTATAACAGGAAAATTATGCAAGGAGCTCCGAATAGCAAGACAGCAGGAGGAGGAACAGCCTGATAAGGGTACAGTCCCAAGGACCTTACATGCCAACCCAGGAAGAAATATGAATTTTAACCTGAAAATGATAGGAAGTCATTGCATGACATTTTCTAAGAAAATGGCTTCTGTTCAACAGGTATTGGAACACCTACTACACACTAGGCACTCTGGCTGCCTCAGAACAAGACAAACGCAGACCTAACCTTCCAATCAGGGTTGGCAAAGGAGGTCATAGGCTTTGGGGGAGGGCCAGTCAGTGTATAGCAATGCGGGGAATTAGGGTTATGAAAATGAATCAGTACAGGTAAACAAAGGATAAGACTCAAACAAAATGTCAGACCAGCCAATGGCAGAGTTCCATCGTGTCTCTGTGGGGCCTAGACTAGGGAAAGGCAAGCAAGATACCCAGGGGTCAAAATTTAATGAGGCATTTACTTCTAGGCTCATGCAAGTGTGGGGTTCACACTTGAAATGAATGCCACCTTATTTTTTTCTTTTAAATAATGGCTTTATTGGGAATTCCCTGGTGGTCCAATAGTTAGGACTCAGTGTTTTCACTGCTGAGGGTGTGGGTTCAAACCCTCCTTAGGGAATTAAGATCCTCCAAGATTTTCAGCCAAAACAAAACAAAGAAAAAAAGTGAGGAAAAAAGTACTAGCTTTATTAAGATATAATTTAGTACCCTAAAGTTCATCCTCTTAAACAATGAACTTTAATTCTCAGTACTATTCACAAAGTTTTGTCTCCACTACCATTCATTCCAGAACATTTTCATTACCCTAAAAGAAATCTCATACCAACCAACCCTCAAATCTCTGTCAACCACTAATCTATTTTCTGTTTCCATGAATTTGCCAACTTGGACAGTTCATATAGATGGAATCGGACATTCTATCTGGCTTCCTTCAGCTGGCTTACTGTTTTCAAGGTTCAACCATGCTGCCGCGTGTATTGGCACATACATGTGTCTTTCCTCTTTCTTGCTCAGTGATGTTTCATTGTATGGATCTACCTTTTCTTTATCCATTCATCCATTAACACTTCCGTGGTCTCTACTTTGGGGCTCTTAAGAATTCTACTGCTGTGAACATTCACGTACAGGGTTTTGTGTGTACATTTATTTTCAGGTCTCTTGGGTATGTACGTAGAATCATATAGTAACTCTATCTTTAACCTTTTAAAGAACTACCGAAGTGTTTTCTGGGCTTCCTTGGTGGCTCAAACAGTAAATTGCAAGCTCCTGCCTGCAATGCAAGAGACCTGGGTTCAATCCCTGATTTGGGAAGATTCCCCTGAAGAAGGAAATGGCAACCCACTCCAGTATTCTTCCCTGGAGAATCCCCATGGACAGAGGAGCCTGACAGGCTACAGTCCATGGGGTCACAAAGAGTTGGACACGACTGAGAGACTAACTTTCACTTTCAAAATATTTTCTAGGGCCGCAGAATCACTGCATTCACATCAGCAACCTATGAGAGTTCCAATTGCTCTACATCCTGACCAACATTTATTTTTCCTTCCTTTTCATTATAGCCAAGCTAGCTGGTGTAAAGTATTATCTCATTATGGTTTTGGTTTGCATTTCCCTAATGACTAATGATGCTGAGCATATTTTCATGTGCATTTTTTCAACACACTCATCACCCAACCGTCATCTTAGAATCTAAAGAAATGAGGAAGACAAAAACATCTCTTCAATAATGTAAGAGACTCTGGGCATACCTGTCCTGTGTCATTCCTATACCCAGGAGGTGCTTAACTAATTCCTCCTAGCAAGAGAAGTTCAGGATGTACACATTTTACCAATAGGTAATCAAGCATCCTTCGGTTTCAGTCACAGACTCATGCTTACATCAAAATCACCACATGACATCCTTTCCCTTATCAGGAGAAGACTTGGGGTTTCCTCAAAAACAACCTGCTAGAAAGACCCATAGAAAGTATGACTCCTTAACCTCATTAGTGAACTTAGAGCTAAACCACATTTTACTCTTCTCAGACACAGGAGAATAAATTCAAGCGTTTGTTTTTGTTTGTCTGGGTTGAGCTGAAATGTCAAATATTCTCTATGTAGACAAAAACACCTGCCAGACTATCAGGCTAGCACAGCTAAACTTAAATGTTCACGTGTGATTTATTCAGTAGCAGAGTAAATTACACAGCTTGTTTATATCAGCCTTGTCAACAGCAACATGAAGCCACTTACCAAAAAACCATATTGATAGAGGTTGCTGCTATGACACAGGACTGAAATCTGACTGAAAGATATCAAGAAACACCATCTGTGTTATGATTTATGACAATGCTAAAAAAAAAAAAGGGGTTGTAAGACTGCTTTGGAAATACTAAACGCATTAAGGGCTAAATGCAGCACTTGGTGCTACATTTTATAATTTGAATACATTTTAAGTATATCCGTCTTTGAAATGCACTGCAGTTTCAGGGGAAAAAATATTTTTCTTAAGTCTGATTTGTTTTGAATAAGGATAATCATGGGAAAGTTAGACATCAGCTTATTAAAACTTAAGCCAACATTCAGAACAGTTTAATTACAGAGAATCCTTGCAATTAGACCCTGTAGGAAACTTCTCTCTGGCTAAAATGTTTCCATATTTTGTTCCTTATTTTTAAGGCAAACTTCATCAGCCATGAATCTACTATGAATCACTGAATTGGAACAAATGTATCTTAAGTTATAAAGAATGAGAGCCTTTTTCTATTAGTGTGGCATCAATTAAATTTGAATTTAGTCTTTTAAAAGAGTTTTCTCACAATAAGTTTCAAGATTTTATAAGGAATCAGTAGAATGTCAAATGGCTGCAAATTACACAATAAGAACACAAATAAATCTATGTTTAAATGAAATTCCAAGTTTCATTTTTCTTTATTTTTCCTTCTAATTAAACCATTCAATTCTACCTTTTTTTCCAGCCTTCAAGACTTCTGTCATTGGGATATGAATTCCAGTTCTTATAAGCAATAAGCACAGTCCTTTAAAGGCTTTTGTTTTATAACACTGGATTTCTGAGTAAATAGTAACCTCTACTAAAGTGATAATTATTGCTAATGGTTTGTAAATAAACGTTTCTTCAATGCTGTCATTGCTTTGCTGTCTCAGAGTATTACTCACTCAGAGTAATAAGAAAATTGTACGAAAGAGAGTCAAACAGGAGTCTGAACAGTTGTCCCATAACTTCGAGCATATCTTTCCATTCTCTGCTTTGTAGTGCCCATGCCAGGACCTTGCAAACCACATTTCTGCTTTGCCATCTAGTTCCCTGTCAGACTCACCATAAGGCAGCATTATAGGGAGACTGCAAGGCTGGAGGAAGAAGAAAGGACTGCACTTCCTGTTTGCTTCCTCTTTGCTTCCTGTTTGCTTCCGGTTCCTGTGACTATCATCCTACATCCTGGCAACTTCAGTTCCTTCCCGTCCCAGTAGTTCGATGAGTCTGCAATTTTTCCAACACTCGCAGAACAAACCTCGTGACACTCCCTTAGAGACACCAGCACCAACTGGCTAGTGTCCCCAGCTCAGGAGTCTGGGCCCCACCTCCACAGGGCTTCTCCTTCAAGTTTAGAGACCTCACAGACAGTCACACTGTGTCCCCTTCCCAGTGGTGTGAGTTCCTACTCACAGTTGGGGGAGGGGAGGCGTCTCCTCCAAATTTTTGAGTTTTAATAATTCCAGCTTCTTCCCTGTGGTTGCCCAGCCACAAAGACGGAAACTGTCCCCACATTTGCTGTCTTCATGATGTATTAGTGTTCTCTTTCTACCTCTTCTGTTACCTAGTTATAAAAATTTTCTTTTAAGATAATTTTGGGACTTTTTCCTGGTGGGACAATGGTTCAGAATCTGCCTTGCAATGCAGGGGATGTGGGTCCGATCCCTGGTGGGGACACTAAGATCCCACGTGCCTCAGAGCAACTAAGCCTGTGTGCTCTGGAACCCCTGTACTACAACTAGAGAGAGTCCATGGGCAGCAACTGAAGATTCCACATGACGCAACAAAGATCCCTCGTGCTACCTCTAAGGCGTGACACAGCCATAAATAAATATCTTTTTAAGTTGTTTTTTTTTTTAATGCGGACCATTTTTAAAGTCTTTATTGAGTTTGTTACATTTTGTTTCTGTTTTATGTTTTGGTTTTTTTGGCTGAGAGCCATGTGGGATCTTAGCTCCCATGACCAGGGCTCAAAGCCACATCCCCTCCATTGGAAGGCAGTCTTAATCACTGGACCACCAGGGAAGTCCCACCTAATTATCAATTTAATACCTGGTTAATCACTCTTTATATTAAATTATCTTTGTTAAAATAACTTGTATAAAGTCTGTCTCCTGAGACATCAACTACACATGAGTTAATACCAGAAATTTCTAAGGGAAAGTTTTAAAACTATGATTTAGGGGATTGATTTGGTTGTGTCCTGAGGTTGAATGCAGTGCTTTGATCATGGCACTAGTGAATACTAGTGATTCACGCATTGGTAGTACAGTTAATCAAGTTATACCTCTGGTTGGTTATGAAAAGTTCTCAATGGATTCAGTACTTTGGAGACACAAATGATTGCTTCACTTGATTGTTAGGTTGACCACAAGGGTTGTGGCATTGAATGGATTCTTCTGAGTGCAAAGGGAGCAGTTACAGAAAGAAAATTACGAGTCCAGGTCTCTACACACTCCAGCTTGTCACAGATTATCAGATAACTTCTGTTCTATCCCTGAAAGAATTTCTTATATCTGGTCAGTTCAGTTCAGTCGCTCAGTCTTGTCCTACTCTTTGCCACCCCATGAACGACAGCACACCAGGCCTACCTGTCCATCACCAACTCCTGGAGTTCACTCAGATTCACATCCATCGAGTCAGTGATGCCATCCAGCCATCTCATCCTCTGTCGTCCCCTTCTCCTCCTGCCCCCAATCCCTCCCAGCATCAGAGTCTTTTCCAATGAGTCAACTCTTTGCACGAGGTGGCCAAAGTACTGGAGTTTCAGCTTTAGCATCATTCCTTCCAAAGAAATCCCAGGGCTGATCTTCAGAATGGACTGGTTGGATCTCCTTGCAGTCCAAGGGACTCTCAAGAGTCTTCTCCAACACCGCAGTTCAAAAGCATCAATTCTTCGGCGCTCAGCCTTCTTCACAGTCCAACTCTCATATCCATACATGACTACTGGAAAAACCATAGCCTTGACTAGATGGACCTTAGTCGGCAAAGTAATGTCTCTGCTTTTCAATATGCTATCTAGGTTGGTCATAACTTTTCTTCCAAGGAGTAAGCATCTTTTAATTTCATGGCAGCAGTCACCATCTGCAGTGATTTTGGAGCCCAAAAAAACAAAGTCTGATACTGTTTCCACTGTTTCCCCATCTATTTCCCATGAAGCAATGGGACCGGATGCCATCATCTTCGTTTTCTGAATGTTGAGCTTTAAGCCAACTTTTTCACTCTCCTCTTTCACTTTCATCAAGAGGCTTTTTAGTTCCTCTGCACTTTCTGCCATAAGGGTGGTGTCATCTGCATATCTGAGGTTATTGATATTTCTCCCGGCAATCTTGATTCCAGCTTGTGTTTCTTCCAGTCCAGTGTTTCTCATGATGTACTCTGCATAGAAGTTAAATAAGCAGGGTGACAATATACAGCCTTGACATACTCCTTTCCTGATTTGGAATTAGTCTGTTGTTCCATGTCCAGTACTAACTGTTGCTTCCTGACCTGCATATGGGTTTCTCAAGAGGCAGGTCAGGTGGTCTGGTATTCCCATCTCTCTCAGAATCTTCCATAGTTTATTGTGATCCACACAGTCAAAGGCTTTGGCATAGTCAATAAAGCAGAAATAGATGTTTTTCTGGAACTCTCTTGTTTTTTCCATGATCCAGCAGATGTTGGCAATTTGATCTCTGGTTCCTCTGCCTTTTCTAAAACCAGCTTGAACATCAGGAAGTTCACAGTTTCACGTATTGCTGAAGCCTGGCTTGGAGAATTTTGAGCACTATTTTACTAGCCTGTGAGATGAGTGCAGTTGTGCAGTAGTTTGAGCATTCTTTGGCATTGCCTTTCTTTGGGATTGGAATGAAAACTGACCTTTTCCAGTCTTGTGGCCACTGCTGAGTGTTCCAAATTTGCTGGCATATTGAGTGCAGCACTTTCACAGCATCATCTTTCAGGATTTGAAACAGCTCAACTGTAATTCCATCACCTCCACTAGCTTTGTACATAGTGATGCTTTCTAAGGCCCACTTGACTCACATTCCAGGATGTCTGGCTCTAGATGAGTGATCACACCATCGTGATTATCCGGGTCGTGAAGATCTTTTTTGTAGTTCTTCTGTGTATTCTTGCCACCTCTTCTTAATATCTTCTGCTTCTGTTAGGTCTATACCATTTCTGTCCTTTATTGAGCCCATCTTTGCATGAAATGTTCCCTTGGTAGCCACAGGCAAATATCTTTGAAAACTGAACTCAAAATTTAATAATACAGGTTGCAGAATTACAGTGTAAATTAAATTCATAGTCTGCCTAAGTCTCTCATGTAAAAGTGAAGGAATTGATTGGAAAAGAATGAGATGAGATTTGGAATGGAGATATCTGCTTGGGTTCAGAATATGAGAATTTTAACCAGCTCCCCCGCACAGGCCCTGCCACCATCACCATTACTAAATCACTTTGAGATTCTCTCGCCAGTAGAAGGAGCCTGCCCTACATGTCTAAAGTGAAGCAAAAGTTGCTCAGTCATGTCGGACTCCTTGCGACTCCATAGACTATACAGTCCATGGAATTCTCCAGGCCAGAATACTGGAGTGTGACTCCTTTCCCTTCTCCAGGGAATCTTCCCAACCCAGGGATCGAATCCAGGTCTCCCGCACTGCAGGCGATTCTTTACCAGCTGAGCCACAAGGGAAGCCCCTCATGTCTAAGGAGACTCTCTAATCCTTGCTTGAATACCCCATAATAACTTCACCTGAAGCAGTTGCCTTATAAAGTGGCACTCATCCTCCTGAAGAATTTGCCTCAATGTTCCTTATTGTCCAGGTACCTACAAGGTTAGATCTCATCATGTTCAAAAGGGGAAAGTACATAGGGTGATTCAGGAGAAAATGGCTTAAAGAAGGGCAAGGATTGTTGATTGTGCTGACATAGACATGGAGAAAATGTGTGAGAATGTAAACCAGAAGGTGAAAGATGAACCCCATGAAAATTCAGGAACCCATCTCCTCAGTAAATTTTCCAGATTCTCATGAACTAGAACATGCTGAGACATCCATCAAGGCTGAAAAGAAAAACAAGTCGCTGCACCTTCTACCACCAACCACTAAAAAAGTGGCACAACACGTGGTGGGCTTTTATTTTGGAGGCAATTTATACCACTTTTTTTTTTCTTTTTTTTGGCTGCACCAGATCTTAGTTCCTGCAAACTAACACAACACTGCAAATCAACTGTATTTCAATAAAAATAAAAGAAAAAACAAAAACAATAAAAAGAAAAAAATGTTTTTAATTTTCAGCAAACCAAAAATGTAATTTAGAAATAGAAGCAAGCTAGAAACTTAAGAATAAATGTAATACATATCTATAAGAACCTTATGAAAAAAAAAAACTTTAGAATGTTATTAAATATAATGTTTTCTAAAAAGACCTAAAGAAATAGTTCCCCCAACCACAATTTTAAGACAGGGATTTTTTTTTTTTTTTTTTTTTTTTGAGGGGAAAGGGGTGTGGTTCTATGAATCTTTGCCCTGGAGGACTGCCGGGATTTCCATCAACTTGGAGAGACATAAATGACCTAGCTTGATAAAAGTTATAGTCTGTAAACAATATTTAAAGGCCTTACTGCTCCAACCAAGCCTTTGGCAGCCCCTCGAGGAATGTATACTATGCTCTTGCCATAGGGGCAGAAGTTCTGGGGTCCATATGGTTTCTGCAACTAACAATATTGGGAGGAGTGATTCATCTGCACGATGGGCCCTCTCTTTCCCTCTTCTACTCCTTTTAAAGGTAAAAGAGCTCCCAAATAAAAAAGGAAAGGGAGGTAATTATGCAAGTAATCATAATATTGATAAATTAGAAATCAACTTGAACCATAAATATGGTAATAATGATTGCCAACACATATGGAGCTCTCACTGTATGCCAGAAGCACTTTACAAGTATTATCTCATTGAATCACCACAATAACTCTAGGAGGAGGTAATATTATCCTCTTCTTTTTATAGAGGCAGAGGCTAAAATATAGAGGGTTAGTTAACCCCAAAGTCACATCTAGTGTATTGGTTTCTTAGGGCTTCCATAACAAATTATCACAAACTTGTTGGCTCAAAACAGCACAAATTTTTTTTGTGTTGAGTCTAGAAATCAAGATGTTGGCAGAGACAATTCCCTCTGGAAGTTCTGAGGGAGAATCCCTCCCATGCCTCTCTCTTAGCTTCTCTGCAGCCCTTGGTGTTCTTGGCCTTGGGACTGCAGAACTCCTATTCCTGCCTCCATCTTCATGTAGCCTTCTTATGTATCTCTGTCTCTTCTCCTTTTCTGCTTCTAATAAGGACAATCGTCATTAGATTTAGAGCAATGCAGGAGAACCGGGTTTGATCCTTGGGTCGGGATGATCCCCTGGAGAAGGGAACGGTTACCCACTCCAGTATTCTTGCCTGGAGAATTTCATGGACAGAGGAGCCTGGTGGGCTACAGTCCATGGGGTCGCAAAGAGTTGGATGTGACTGAGCAACTAACACTTTCACTTTCTAATCCAGGATGATCTCATCTTAAGAGCCTTACCTTAATTACATCTGCAAAGACTTATTCCAAATAAGGTCACTTCCTGAAGTTTCTGGTTGACATAACCCAGTACAATTAGTAAATAGTAGCACCAGGGACTTATATACAGTTCTGTTTAAGATCTTAGTCTCTTATCCATTATTTTACACTTCTTTTTAACCAAGTGTTACATATAGTAGATGCTCAATAAAAGCTTCATGGCTGGACAAGAAGTAAAGAATAAATAAGATACTTAGTCTTAGAGTTTATTGTACTGGAATTTAATCTCTGGTCACTTCTCAGAAGACTGATTCTGATTAATCGCACTGTGTATAGTTACTAGTCCTACAAAGATATCACTAACTTGCCACTTCCTCCTTGTCATTATCCAGTTCCTCTTTGATCCTTCACAATCTGTTCTTTTAAAAGCAGAAACCAAAGGCAAATTACAAATTCACTCAGGAAAGAATTAAAGAGAGAGGTGTGGTCAGTGAGCCCCACTAATGAGGTAAAATGGTCAGTACCAGGCTTTATTCCCACTGATCAAAAGGCAAAATGAGCAGTCACAGGCCTCTCTCGGCATCTCTGTTTTCGACTCTCGAGTAAACACGGGACTGTAACACTAATCCACTTCTCATGTTTTCCAAGAACTAGAAAGAAGAGTTCCTAGAACAAAAAAGGTAGCCGGGTCATGGGGTGTTCTTGGGCTTTACTGTGATTTGAGCCTCAGGATGTTTCTGAGGTGGTTAATCTCTCATGTCTATGTCCCAGAAATGTAAGGACATGGAAAAAAGAAGAGAAAGAAAAAACAAAAATTCCATCCTAAGTATCTTTTTAATTGAAAAATGTGGTCATATGAATGATGAATAAAATGTTTGAGATGAGGTTACCAGTGAAGGCTATCAGCTCTTTCTTTTTGAAATGATTTCTCAAATCTATGAAAAGAAAGGTTTAGGTTCAGAATCATTAACCATGTGAGGTAATCTCAGTATTTGTACACTGAGGAGGCATGGTATATTCCCATAGTCAGTAAAACTGTTTCAAAGTCAATTTAGTGCAAATAGGTTATTGTGAGCTATCTTTCTAATTATGATATGTCAAGTGCAATCATGTTCTTAGAGGATGACAATGGAAAATTATTTGGGGGGCTATGTGGTATGGAATTAAATTCTTCTCAGATTGTCTGATTGCCTCCTCACCCCTACAAAAGCAGGGCTGGGGAAAGAAATCGAGAGACACAGTTAGGAACTGGTGGATTGGTTGGTTGCTTGCTTGCTTTTATCCACGATGTCAAGCTTTCCAGAAACTTTCTATTTCCAGTTTCCCCACCAGAAAGAACTGGTTTGACCGAAAAATTCATTCGGGTATTTTTCCATAGAAAAATCCGAACAAACTTTTTGACCAAGCCAATAGACACTGTTTGGAGAAGGAAATGGCAACCCACTCCAGTATTATCACCTGGAGAATTCCATGGACAGAGGAGCCCGCAGGCTACATTCCATGGAGCTGCAAGAATAGGACATGACTTAGCAACCACACCACCAACCACCAACAGTGTTATCTTACTGAGAAATGATGTCTTACAGTGATAACTTTTTAAGTCAATGTCTATATGCTTCTTTAAGATATGTTATCCACATTTTAAAATTAAAAAGTAAAGCCATAGAGTTCACTATTCCACCACTCCAAAGCACACGTTTGCTATCCAGAACTAATATTTGATGCATCCTGAGCAAGCCCTGGATCTCACATACACCGAGAACTTGACTTCTTTCTCCTTCTCACCCCAGTCTTCCTTGAATGGTCTGGGACTCATGGCTGAACTTCAGCTTGCATTATCCCAGCTCCAAAATTTTGTCCACTTTGTCACAAAGCACAGTGGTCTCAGGCTGGTTTATGTCCAACTTCACCCAGATCCAACATTCCTACTTCATCTCTATGTTGTTTTTGTTTAGTTGCTAAGTCATGTCTGACTCTTTGCAACCCCATGGACTGTAGCCTGCCAGGCTCCTCTGTCCACGGGATTTGCTAGGCAAGAATACTGGAGTGGGTAGCCATTTTCTTCTTCAGGGATCTTCCTGACCCAGAGATCGAACCCACGTCTTCTGTATCTCCTGCATTGGCAGGCAAATTCTTTACCACTAAGCCACCTGAGAAGCCCTTCATCCCTCTGAAAGCATTTGTTAACGATGCAGGTACACTATTACTTTGACTTCCAGCAGACTTCTATATTCTAATTTTCTCCCGCCTCTCTGACTACTCTTCTTCATTCTCCTCCTTTGAATTTCTTTCCCAAGTCAACAACTTTTAACACTGATGTTCCTCTGGATTCTTTCCAGAGCTTCTGGCCTTTGCAGCCTCCCGCCCTAGGCAATTTCATCCAAAGATATAGTTTAAACAAGACATCAGCAAGCTATAGCTCCCAGGCCCAATCTGACCCACTGCCCTTTTTTTAATAAAGTATTATTGAAACACAGCCGCGTTCATTTACTTACGTATTGTCTATGGCTGTTTCTGTGCTAACCACAACAGCACTGAGTCATTAGACCTCAGGAGGGGAATTGGTGGAGGAACAATTTTAACAGGAATGAAAGGTAGCAAGAGAATAGGTTTAACTTTGCAGTCTTTTCAGTTGTGTGCCCGTGGGACAGCCAGTTCACATCGAGAGAAAGTCAGAAAACGGAAAGTCGAGGGGGAAGTGTGAGAATACAGATTTGGGAGTCATCACAGTTTACACAAGACCTGAGTCCTGAACTAGGAATGAGATCTACTGGCAAGCATGTAGAAAGTGTATTCAGCAACCCCAGGCAAAGGAGGCCAAGAGAAATCAATATCTTCTTTGGTGTAACCCTAACTCACTAATTTGGTAAATGCTGATACTGCTTAAGAAAAGGGAGAAGTTAATCCACAGAAGAAGACAACAGAGCTGTGCCCTAAGTGCCCCATGCCAGGGATCAAGTGCTCAAAATCTGTGTTGCTGCAGTAGCTGCTGTTGCTTTAGGCAGCCAACCTTGTAACTTTAGATAGTTTGATAGAAAGATAAGCAATTCCCTGGCAAATTTAATCCATGCAAGCCACCAGTGCAGATCAATCTTAGCATTCATTCTCAGTGACAAATTCTTTTATCTGAATTTCCTGGCTAACCATTCCTATATTCACTAGACTTTTTTCATTAAAGAATTTTTGTGTGTTGACGCATATATTTCAAATAAAACATATTACTTATGTTTACATGTAATAGATTAATTTTTTTAAGTAAAGCTGTTCATTTTAGAGTGATTTTACGTCGACAGAAAAGTTATGAAGATAGTACATGGTTCCTATACACCCCTCACTCGGTTAACCTTGATGTTAACATGTGACATTGTTATTATTATTTAGTTGTGTCTGACTCTATTGTGACCTCATGGACTGTAGCCCGCCGGGCTCCTCTGTCCATGGGATTTCCCAGGCAAGAATACTGGAGTGGGTTGCCATTTCCTTCTCCAGAGAATCTTCCAAACCCAGGGACCACATATCCTGCATTAGCTGTATTCTTTACCACTGAGCCACCAGGGAACCCCCAACATATGTCATTACAGTAGAACATTTGCCAAAACTAAGAAGCCAACATTGGTACATCACTAATAACTACATTCTGGACTTTATTTGAATGTCATCAGTTTCCCCACTCAGATCCTTTTTAAAAAAATTTTGAATTTTTGGCAGGGCCACACAGCATATGGGATCTTTAGTTCTCTGACCAGGGATTGAACCTGTGCCCCCTGCAGTGGAAGCTCAGAGTCTAAACCACTGGACCACCAGGGAAGTCCCTCAGCTCAGGTCATTTACCTGCCCCAGAATCCCAAGCAAGTCGCCACTTGGCATTCAATCATGTCTCCTTTGTCTTTTCTGCTCTAGGACAGTTTCCCAGTCTTTTGCTTTCTTTCCTAACCCTGACAGTTTTGCAAAGTATTGATCAGGCATTTTGCAGAATGTCCCTCCATTTGCATGTATACGATGTTTTCTCATGATTAAATCAGGGCTATGGATCTTGGGGTAGAATACCTCATAGCTCAGGTGCCCTTCTCATCACGTCGTATCACTGGGCACACGAGCTCAACATGACTTATTGCTAGTAATGCTGACCTGGATCCTGGGCTAAGATGGGGTTGCCAGATATCTCTATAAAGTTACTATTTTTTTCCTTTCCATACTCTATTCTTTGGCAACAAGTCGCTAAGTTCAGTCCACACTCAAACTTCACATTATGGAGAGGGCAATAGCTACTTATATTATTTGAAATTCTTCATTAAGGAAGGCTTGCCTCTTCTCTCCTATTTATTTGCTTATTCAACTACTTTTTAGATTTTATTGATGTCTTTATTTTTGGTTGTGCTGGGTCTTCACTGCTGCGTGGGCTTTCTCTCGTTGCGGAGAGTGGGGGCTCCTATTTGTTGTGGTGCTCGTGGCTTCTCTTGTTGTAGAGCACGGGCTCTAGGCAAGAGAGCTTCGGTAGTTGAGGCACCTGAGCTCAGGGGTTGCGGTTCCCAGGCTCGAGAGCACATGCTCAGTAGTTGTGGCACCTGGGCTTAAGCTTCCCTGCATTGGAAGGCAGATTCTTAACCACTGAGCAACCAGGGAAGTCTCTGTTTATTCAATCATTTATTTATATCAGTGCGAACCAACACATACTTATTTTGTATTTGGATTGTGATCTAACACCGTGCTGTTTGCTTTGCCATTCAAATTGTTGCGGGTCATTGGTAGCTCCTTTAGGTTGGCTCCCGTGTCCCTTTAATATGCCTTCATCTTTAATTTTTTTAGCACTTCCATGCTTTCTTGCACTACAGATGCCCCAAGCTCATCTTGTATTTTCTCTGCTAGAATCACCCACTTCTTAGCCATTTAGAATAAAGGAAACAGCTTGGCAGTAGCTTCAAGCATTAAACATATAGTTATCATATGACCCAGCAGCTTCCTCTGTAAGAGAATGAAAACATATGTCTACATAAAAACCTGTATGCAGATATTCATAGCAGCATTATTTAACATAGCCCCAAAGTAGGAACAATATAAATGCCCATCAACTGATGAATGGGTAAACCAAATGGAATACCCTGTGGAATAGTATTCAGGCATAAAAAGGAAAGAAATACTGATATATGCTCTAACATGTTTAAACCTTAAAAACATTCTACTAAGTGAAAGAAATTAATCACAAAAGGCCACAAAATTATCTGATTCCATTTATATGAAATGTGCAGAATAGTCCAATTCACAGACACAGAGAGTAGGTAAGTAGTTGCCAAGGGCTAGGGAGAGAGGGAACAGTAAGTGACAGCTAGAAGTTATGGGGTTTCTTCAAGGGGTGATAAAAATTTCTAAAGTTAGTGGTGAGAGTGGCATAATTCTGTGAATATTCTAAGAACTACTGAATTGTGTACTTTAAAAGGATCAGTTTTATGAAACATGGATTACATCCAATAAAGCTACTGTTGAAACAAAAAACTTTATATGATTGTCCTTTGGACACCTAAAGGCCTTCATCAATATACAAATATGGTAAGATTTTTCGAGTAAATAAATCTTTAAAATACTGAATGAGCATGGCAATAATAAGGCAATTTTTTTTTAATTGATTTGGCAGTGTGGGGTCTTAGTTTCAGCACTTGGGATTTTTAGTTGCAGCATGTGGGATCCAGTTCCCTGACTAGGAATCATACCCGGGCCCCCTGCATCAGGAGCACAGAGTCTTAGCCACTTGAAAACCAAAGAAGTCCCAATAATGGTTACTTTTAACTGAATACTCGCTATATCTGGAGAAGGAAATGGCAATCCAATCCAGAATTCTTGCCTGGAAAAATACATGGACACAGGAGCCTGGCAGGCTGCAGTCCATGCGGTTACAAAGAGCCGGACACAACTGAGCATTCGTGCGTGCAAGTCAAGACTAGGTCCTTGAATGCATATCATTTTCAGCACCATAAATGCCCCCAGTGGCTAGCAAATAGTTCCAATGAGGTGAACTGAGTTGCCTGAGGTCAATGAATACCTGGAAAAGCCAGGATTCAAATCCAAATCTGCCTCCTGCCAATGCTGAGCTCATTCTGCTGGTCCTTAGTGGGTCCCAGAGTAAAGGGGGCTATTGAATTTTACATGTGATGATTCTAACCATTATTTTAATGAAAATTAGTCACATACAAATATACTTGCATTTAAAAGGGGCAGGGAAAATTGAACTACTCAACTTTCAACTTGGCGTAGACTCGAAAGAGCCCATATCAGAGCTTAGCATCTTTCTGATTTTAGACTTTTCAATTTTAAGGTGTTAGTGCATCTCTCAAATTGCTAATAGTCCTGACATCTCTAGGTAGGCAGAACTTAATATTTTTAATCTTCTGACTGTTTTCTAGGACCAGAGGGGATCCGGAACTTTATGCAAAACAGAAACAATCAGTGTACACAGGTTGGACAAGACTGTTGACTCTGACATAAACTGCTCTTTAAAAAAATTTTGTTATGTGCATTTCATTTGTTTTTTTGTTTGCTTTGTTTTGGTTTTTTGGCCTCCCTCGGGATCCTTATTCCCGAACCAGGGATTCGACCCACACCCCCTGCATTGGAAGTGTGAAGTCTTAACCACTGGACCACCAGGGAAGCCCCTGACATAAACTGCTTTTAATTTTCCTTGATTTGTTTCTAACTTTATCTCAGGATTTCTCTACCCTACAATTTCGTCTTGCCCCAAATTCTCAGAGTTTGATATGAATGCAAATTTTTAATGACTAGAACTTTTTCTCCTCTGTCTCCTCTGCCAATTTCTTCTTGTATTTGATGCTTTATCTCTCTACGTCTATTTCTTCCAAGTTTATGTATTTGAGAATTAGCATCAAACTTCTTCTCTGTGTTGAAAGAAAGTGAAAGTGTTAGTTGCTTCAGTCGTGTCCAGCTCTTTGTGACCCTATGGACTATAGCCTGCCAGGCTCTTCTGTCCATGGGATTCTCCAGGCAAGAATACTAGAGTTGCCATTTCCTTCTCCAGGGGATCTTCCCCACCCAGGGATTGAACATAGGTCTCCTTCATTGCAGGCAGATTCTTAACCATCTGAGCCACCAGGGAAGACTTATTTGTGTTGTCATGCTATGAAAAAATAAAGTTTAGACTGTATCTCTAAATATATATTTACAGGTTGAGTTTTTTGTGGGGGAGGGGTGGAGCATGTTAGCATTTTCTACATGGTCTTACAGAGCACAGAGTGAATATGTGTGTGGTTGGAAGAAAATAGAAAGGAAATAATAACCTCCCCACCCAACCTCACACTCCCAACACTTACCCTGTTTTGTCTCCTTAGACCTCAACACCATCTGACATAATATTCATTTGTTTCACTCTCCCCACATTCAAATGAAAATCCCAGAAGGGCAGAGCGGTTTGTTCCCAGTTATATCCCTAGTCTAAAATGGAGCTTAGGCTATTGAAGGCTCGCAGTAATTATTTGTCATATAAACAAATGAATTAGCAACAAAAACACAAAAGAAACAATAACCTTAAGGAGAATGACAGGTCTTTTTTTCCTCTAAAATTTTCTCTACAATTATGATATCGTATTTTACAACCAATCAAAAAAGAAAGGAAAAAAAATGCTTCTTATTCAACCTGAAAATGTTAAGTTCAAATGCTGACAAGCTTTGTGAGACTAGCTGACTGGTCTGAAACATGAGAGGAGGGTAAAGATTAAATGATTTATCTCAGGGAGAGGAGCAAGCATGGGGGCCCCTGAGCAGGATGACAGAAGGAAAGAGAAGTCCGTTTGACAAGACCATAGAATACATTTTTCCTTCTTTTATTTTTTTCCTCTTTCTCTTCCTTTGATGCATAGCTGATTCCTTTGTCTTAAAATTAATTGCAATAATCAGAAAAGATCCTAATTAAGAGCAAACTCTGTTTAAGCAGGACGAGTAGATTATAACCCGGTTTGAAGGCATGTGGCCTTTGGCTGAGGGAAGAAGTGATTCTGAATGGCTGAGCAAGTCAGGCCACATGCTCAGAGCCAATTAGATTTGCCGATGTCCAAAATGTAGCAATTTCTAGTTTAAAAATGAGCTTTTCCCCCCCCCCCCACGAAACAGCCTTACTGCCATTTAAAGACAAACTCCTTATTATTATGAGGGTTTTTTTTTTTTTAGTAACTATAACCTGTCATTCACCAAAATGACACCTTAAAAAGTCAATTTCAAGAATCACCTTGGCTGTCACTCAGTCTCATAAATCTTTCCAAATCCCTTTAGAGCCTGCTTGACAGCACAGCCTCACACAATTTAGGATGTAAGTCAGCTACACCTGTTGCCTATAAAATATGGTTTATTGTAAACCTATACGTCCCAATGCTGTTTTATGGCAAAAAGCAAGCACTCTTGACTCTTGTATTTGATGCTGAATGGTTGTCTTGAATAACACACAACATTTAATCTCTCTCAACACGGCTGTTCTTGAGGCACATAGATCATAAGCTGGACTTTTGTGAATTGTGGCTTCCCCAAGATAAACCATATTGCCTATAAAATGATTAAATGGTAAATAAGTCCATTGTGTGATCTCTTTAAAAGCCTTGCATTTTTCTCAAATAAGAATACAGTATGTCTTTGACATAAGTTTCCTGACCAGATTACAAATCTAGTAATTATATCCTGATGCTATAAATCTACCCCCCTTTCATTTCAGATGAATGAATTATATTCATCTCATCTTAAATGCTAGGGAGATTTGCTCTGCACAGTTAAATTGCTGCCATCCTTCTCCTGAGAGAGTAATAATAATTTACATTTGTATAACTTGTCACAATTTGCAAATTCCTTGCACATCGCTTTCTTTCTTTTAATTTATCATAGAATACCTCTGAGCCAGGTCTTATTAGCTCCAATTTTACAGAAGAGAGAATTGAGGCTAAGAAGAGAGTGTTAGTCACTCAGTCATATCCAATTCTTTGCAACCTTATGGACTGAATAATGGAGTAGGTTGCCATGCCCTCCTCCAAGGGATCTTCCTGACTCAGGGATCAAATGCAGATCTCCTGCATTGCAGGCAGATACTTTTGCGTCTGAGCCTTCAGGGAAGCCCAAGAAGAGTTAAGTAAGTTGCAATAAGTCAGACAATGATCTTTCTCATGGATTTCACCTCAGGCAGTGCTATCTTTTATCAGTAACTTCAGCCCTGTCTGGGTTCTGACCAAGGTAAAGGGTATACAAACGTTAGGAACCTCAGGCACTGATCAATAGAGGTTTGAAGCTGGTCTTGCTGCAGACCAGAGTCAGCCAATCCTGGGCATTCTGATGCCCAGGGACCTGCTACTCTTCCCTGCCTCTGCTTCACCTCCAACCTAGCACCTGGTTCCCATCTCAGTTCTCCCCCTGGTACTGGAGTTACAGTGAGAGCTCACTCCCGCTCGTCTTGGCTTAAAACCTGACAATATGCCAAACTCATGCCAGCTTCATCTCTTTAGGAATTGAATCCAGTACCCTTAACTGCTGCTGAAAACTTGCCCTAATCCATCTATCTTGTCCGTGTGTGTGTTCAGCAGTGTTGGACTCTTTGCGACCCCACGGACTCTAGCCTGCCAGGCTCCTCTATCCGTGGGATTTTCCAGGCAAGAATACTGGAGTGGGTTGCCATGTCCTCCTCTGGGAGATCTTCCCACCCCAGGGATCAAACTTGCATCTCCTATGTATCCTGCATTGGCAGGCAGATTCTTTTAACACTGAGCTGCCTGGGAAGCCCTAACCCACAGAATTCCCCTAAAACTACAATACGTTAAGGCCAACACTGACCTGCAAAGAATGAGCCACTCTCTGGAGAATCTCACCCAAGAGCTCCAGATACCAGATAAGACATGATCCCTGTGAAGACTATGGAAAGAGACCAATCACTAACATAGCTCCTGGAAAGAAAGCTCCTACTGTACAAAATTGCACACATTGGTCTTATTTAAGAATTAATGATCAAAACCCAAATTTGCTCTCAGTTGTTTCTTAGCAAGTAATAGAACACCATGTTCTTAAGAGATCACCACCTCTTCTTGGGATCCTACACACATAGAACAGGAAAATCCTCTGAGTCAGTTGGGATTAGGTTCAGCTTAACTATTAGAAAACTCACATTAATAGTAGCCAAAACATGAAATACTTTATTCTAAAGTTCTGAATTGATACTAACTACAGAGTTGGTATGAAATCCATAAAGTTCTAAGGAACATAAGTTCCGCCCAGCTTTCTGCTCTGCCATCCATAACATATGGGCTTTATTGACCTGGGTCAAAACGGCTGTTTGAGCTCCAGCCAATGCTTCCATATTCCAGCCACTAGCTAAAAGGAAAGGATCAAGACGAGAACACCACAACCCTTTGAAGATTTCCCAGGAGTCACATATGACACTTCTGCTTAAATCCCATTGGCTGTATTTTAGCTACATGCCTACATCTAACTGCACGAGAGGTCAAGATTTAGTGTTGATTCTAGGTAACTGTATGTCTCTCTGACAATTTTCCTAACAGAAAATTAGAATTCTGTTAATAAATAATAAGGATTCCCTGGTGGCTCAACTGGTAAAGGATCTGCCTGCAATGTGGGAGACCTGGTAATAAATGTGTTCAGTTTGTGAAAATTCAGCATTTATATTTAAAATATATGCATTTAAGATGTATACTATACAGCAGAAACTAACACAATATTGTAAAGCAATTATACTCTAATAAAAAAATTTTAATATATATTATGCTTCAATAAAAAGAGTTTCTCTTAATGTTTAAAAATATTTCCAGACGATTCTGTTGTATGTCAAGCTATGGAAGCACAGTAAAGAAGCCTAATCAAAACTTGACTGTAACTAGTTTCTGGAATCAGAACCTTTATCTACGCTATTTCTCCTGGCTTAACTGCCATTATTTTTCACAACAGTTTTACTGTAGGAAGCAAGCACTCATTTATTCACATATTGACAACTGAATCTAGGTTTGAAACAGAAGATAGGAAAGTGTGAGTTGGAATATTCTTCTGCATTTTTTTGGAAAATCTGAGTTCATCCTACCAATTTTCAGCCTCTCAGAAGCATTCTAGGATATGTTTTGTTTATATTTTTTATTAATTTCCATTCATTTTCTCCTTTCTCTACTGGCTTCTCCTCTCTGTGTGGTCTACCTTTTACTTGGAGAAAGACTGGCCATTGTCACAAAAAGCAGTAGAAGTAGGGGCTTCCCTGGAGGTCCAGTGGTTAAGACACCATGCTTCCATTGCAAGAGACACAGGTTCGATCCCCATTTGGCAAATTAAGATCCCAAGTGCCAATGCGGTACGGAAAAAAAAAAAAAAGTAGTAGTAAAGAAGAGATCAGATGGACAGGAAAATGAGTTGTAAAAGAAGAGATTCTATCTACCTAAGCCAATCTCTCTCTGCACATGTGAGAGATGAATGCAGGCCTTCTTGTCCCCATGAAATGACAGGAAAATCATCAGGGCAGGGCATGCCATCATCAATTCTGGGCTCCATTCCTATTTGAAGTGTCAAGGCATTGTACAAAGACATGACCCAACATAGGCCTGTCTTGAAGTTAAAAATATTAGAAAATTCCCTGTAAGAACCAGCATGCTGAGCAGAAACTACCTCACAGTCCACCAAGCCTTGCTTTTCCCACAAAAAAATATGGGTGGAGATGTTTTGAAATACTTGCCTATCTTATCAACTCCAAATAAAACTTTCACTGCAGTCATAACAATTTTTACCTTAGATCCATTTTGAAACGTTTGCTGATGATGCAAACATTCCTGTTGGAAATGTGCTTGCCTTTAAGACAATGCCAAATGAAACAATTTTCTGTGCGTATAGAACATTTTATTTTGAAAACCCTTGCTGATGTATGCAGGGTCTGTGCAATGTCAAGAAACATATTTAATCAAACATCCCTGATAGAGCAGCTTAGTACCATTAGCCTCATCATACAGATAAGAACACTGAGATCTAAATAGGTTAACTAGGGGTTGCAGAATGCTCCATAACAGCAGAGTGCTCTAAAAATACTGTGCATACAGAAAGAAAAATGTGATCTCTCATAGGAAAGAGAGCAGAGAAAACAGCTCAGAGGCGAGGAGAAGTTATATTTTTGTTTTGAAAGCTTTCACAGCTAATGTCAAAGAATACATTGTTCTCCTGAGCCATGTATAATTTTCTCATCCAATATTTTGGGGAATTATGGCACTTCATCTCCAGAATTCAAGCAAATTAGATGCATATCTGTGGCTTTCCTCTATGGAGTGCAAAGCATAGTAAGAGAAATCTGGCTATGTTATTGCTATCAATATCATGCATTACCAGCACATTGCTGATGGCACCATATTCCATACACACCTAATAAATAAGTTGCAGGAACATATCAATTCTTGTTTCTTCATTCATTCAACGTTGATTGGGTGGCAACTTTGGATCAATCAATGAGTTAAGCCTGGAGATTCAACAACAAATAAGAGAACCCCCACTCTCTAATAGGGACTTGCCTGGTGACTCAGTAGTAGAGAACCCATCTGCCAATGCAGGAGATACAGGTTCAATCCCTGATCCCAGGAGATCCCCTGGAGAAGGAAATGGCACCCTCTCTAGTATTCTTGCCTGAGAAATCCCATGGACGGAGGAACCTGGCAGGCTACAGTCACAAAGCCATGAAGAGTCAGACACGAATTAGCAACTAAACAACTCTCTAGTAGCTTAGCATGTAGGAGAGAGAAACAAAACAGAATCAAATAATTAGAAAATAAAATGATTAGTTAAATTAGAAATACATAGAAAGTAACCCAAAAGTACAGAGAAAAGTACAGTCTCCTCTGGTTATAGAAAACAGCAAAAGAATTAGAGGCTGTGACATTGAAACATTAAAACAAAACAAGGCAAACAAGGTCAAAGGCATTGCACATAGATTAGAGGTATACATGGAGGGACAGAGAAGTACAGAGGGCATACTATGGGAAGAGATGGGAAAAGTTTGAAAGTTTAGTCACTCAGTTGTGTCTGACTCTTTGCCACCCCATAGACCAGGCTCCTCTGTCCACGGGATTTTCCAGGCAAGAGTACTGGAGTGGGTTACCATTTCCTTCTCCAGAGGATCTTCCTGACACAGGGATTGAACCCAGGTCTCCCACATTGTAGGTAGATGCTTTACCATCTGAGCCACCAGGGAAGAGATGGGAAATGAAAATAAAAGATCAAATGAAGAGCTACATCATCTACAAGGAGCCAATGAACATTGTAAAGAGGAAAGGAACACCATCACACTTGTATCTTAAAAAGACAAATTCGAGTATAGAACAGACAGGCTGAAGAGGGACACGCTGTAGGTAATGGGGCCCAAGAGGAAATCCTGGGTCTGTGCAGTGATTCATGACAGAGGTGAAGACAACTAGAAGCTTCTCAATGGCAGTGAGGGTAGAGAACAGAGAATGGATTCAAAAAATGGTTGGATGGTAGAATCCACACAACTCGGAGACCAATGCTAGAGGCAACGACTTGGGCTTTATGGGATGCTGGTATCATTATCTGAGTTAGGATTATGGGGGAAAGAGCAGGTTTGGGAGAAGACAATCACTTGGGATTTTATGTACACATGATTTTCTTCCTGAGTGAACAGAGTGCAGGAAATATACCTGAACCCTTTATTGACTGACTTGCAATACCGTACAAACTTTGTCCTGAAATGAAGAGCTCTCCAAGTCCATCAGAAATGTGTAAGTATATGAGTTCAGCAGTGCTTGTTTTGAAGTTTCCTTTTTGCTTGCCTTGAGAGAGAGGCTTCCTTCCTGGACCCCAAATATAAGCTCTGCAGAGCTATCTCTGAATATATTTATTGAATATAAAGCCTGATAGAAGTCAACATAGCAAAGGTGCATGCGAAATGGGAATTGAAAGAGACAATTCAAGACAAGCCTCTCTGTCCTTGTGTTCCCAGCTTCTAGTAGAGGATACAGCCCATGGACCATGCTAATGAAATTTGAATCTCATTATCATCCACTAAGATCTGTAATAAGTCAGTGTGGGAGGTCCTGGCTTTGACCATTAGAAGCAATTAATGACACAGATTTGGAGATCCTGTTATTCAGGAAATGCTTCAAAAAGAAAGATTCATAACACACTGACCTTGTGAGTGACATCGGCCATGGAAAAGTTTAAGCATAAATGTCCTTTGGTAACCGCAATTGAGTTTAATAATCTGACCCAGAAGTCGCCACAGCACCCATGTTTCTACCTAATGGAAAAGTTGCTTTCAGTTTAGACCCCAATTAAGAAATTATTCTCCCCATTCCCATGACACAACAGATCACAGCAGCTGGCCAGAACAATTAGACTAAAGATAGAAAAGGTATAGAGCCACACAGAGAAGAAAATTATTCCCAGGTAATGAATAATAAGTAGTGGAAGGCATTTTATAGATCACAGTGAAGTGAGTAACTTCATTTACATGTTATTAAAAGAGCATTTATACTCTGAACAATCACATAAGAATTGAGATTTTTGGCAAATAATGAATTTGATTTTAAAAGAGTCATTTTAATCTCTCATTTGACTAAAATTTTAAGATTATCTAGCACCCATGACTAAAGACTTCTGTCTCCCAGAACTATTCAAAGCCTGCTCTAATTAGGGGACTGCAGGGGTCACCTGTTTACCTTCCCAGGCGTGGTACATATGTAAGGATGCAAATGTGGTCTTTCTGTTCTTCAGTAAATTCTCTGTGAAGTGAAGTGAAGCAACTCAGTCGTGTCCGACTCTTTGCAACCCCATGGACTGTAGCCTACCAGGCTCCTCAGTCCACGGGATTTTCCAGGCAAGAATACTGGAGTGGGTTGCCATTTCCTTCTCCAGGGGATCTTCCCGACCCAGGGATTGAACCCAGGTCTCCTGCATTGTAGGCAGACGCTTTACCGTCTGAGCTACCAGGGGTCTCCCAGGAAATTCTCTATTCTCCCCCAAATTTAGATGCGTCAGTTTGTTGAACGCTCTGTAAAAACTTAGACCAGCTTCCCTTCTCAAACTACAAATCTGGATTTCTCAGTTCATCATTTTGTTCTTGTTCAAAGGCTTCCCTGGTGGTTCAGATGGTAATGAACCTGCCTGCAATGCACAAGACCTGGGTTTGATCCCTGGGTTAGGAAGATCCCCTGCAGAAGGGAATGGTCACCCACTCCAGTATCCTTGCCTGGAGAATTCCATGGACAGAGGAGCCTGGCGGGCTACAGTCCATGGGGTCACAAAGAGTGCGATACGACTGAATGACTAACACCAAAGAGCAAAAGGATTCGGGTACAATTAGACATTTACTGATTATCGTCATGTTATTTACCTTGTGGAGAAATCTGTCAAGAATCACATGAATCTGTAAACATTTTGTCACCTTTACTTGCATTGATTTGAGAAACAAGAGTTGGCTACAGACAATGCAACACAGACGTAAGCTCAGTTATTGATCCTCATAGATGACCTGCACTGTAATATTTCTGGTCAGATGGGAAATACCCTTGCAGTGTAGACAGAATAATTCAACTTTTATTTCAATTATTTGAAGGCATGGTCTCCATTCTCCTCTAGTAATCCTAATGATATTTTCATTTTGTTTTGTTTTATTCTACTTGTTCACTTGTTTATTTTACTTAACTATTTCTGATGCCTGATTATCTTCAGAAAAAAAAAAGACTTTGTATAAGTCCCTGAAACTAAAACTATCTTTAAAATATGTCCTCCAAAGGGCAATTGACTCATATTTCCTGATTCCAGGCAAAACATTAATCCATGTAGTAACTTGAATTACATGGTGAGTTCATCAGAAAGCTATTTTGTTTAAAAAAAGAAATATTCCATGGGAGCATTACTGAGATTTTTCTTGGCCAAAATTATTTGTCATGCTCAATGGGTTAAAACTTTCAGGAATTCAATCATATATTTTTCATGGGCCTAAGAGGGCTCACTCTTTCTTGAAGAAAGCTTTTCCTCTGAAAGTTGCTTGCAATATTAAGTTATTATCTTCACCAGCTTTTCCTGTAGCTCGTCTGAATCACCCAAATATAAAGTGTAACAAATGCATTTCAGGTTAACTGATGTTTCTAGATAATTGAGCTCTTACTATTATAAATGATTAATAATTTTTTCAACATAGATTCCATGTATTGAGTGTGACTTTAAAAATGCCTTTTCAAAATAGCTTGTCCTATTTCAAATGAATAATGTCATTGCAGACCACCTCAAGGATTGTGGCTGCAGTTCAAAGGAGGTTTCTTCAAACATAAATGCTTTAACCTTTTAAAAAGAGATCATTATTTGGTTCTCTATTACAGCCATTCACATTTCTGTTTTAAATAATCTTACGATAGACGTTAGCCCACAGCTTTTTACTTTATGAATGCATGCAAACTGATCTCAATATTTTTAGTTCGATGTGTTATTTGGAGGAAGAAGTAACTGTGGAGTGTTCTTAATAAGCATCAATTAAAGAAGAAATTATCTTTCCTGGAAAAGTGGAGTGTGGTAGAAGCAAATGGTTATTATCCTCATTTCAAACTATTCCTAGAAATGTTTTCACCTGAGTATTTTGGTCAGTGGGATTAAGGGGAAGAAAGGAATGTATCAAGACTTTGTCCAAAAGAAATAGGATCCGAGTCATTTCGTCTGGAAATGGAGTCAGTTTACAGCCAGGTCAGCCTCCAGACAGACGTGCTCTGCCATCCGCACCTTTGTTCTCTTACAAGGCAGAACCTTGTGTTCAACAGGAGGAGGGGCTGTCTGGAGATACCTGAACAAAGAGAAGTCATTCACTGCTCAGTATTTACATAAAGCATGTAACTTTTCAGTAAGTCTCTTTGCTCTCACTGAGCTGTGGCATATACTGAAATTACATGAATCTATTATTTCCTGTGACAAGATATTTATATCGTTATGACTTTGAGATTGAAATTGCCCTCTCAAAAATATTGTTTGGATTTGGTCAACATGAAATGATGGCTATCCCTTGTTCCCTATCAAAAACGTTGTGCTAAAAAAAAAAAAAAAAAAAAAACATTGTGTTAAATCCCACATTTAAAAGTTTCCAAAACAGTATATTTAGGACCTTTGGATCACAAGTGTTTGTTTCTAATGTGTTAAACTTTCCATCTTATGTTTATCCAGTCATTCATCCATTCAACAGTACTTATATGTATAGTTCTGTGTTGGGGCCATAAGACGTTCAAAAGAAGTATGAGGAAAGGCACACTCCTATTAAATATTTAAGTGACATAAGACAAAAATTTACAAATAAACTGAATGGCGAAAGGAATTCAAAAGAGAAAACTATGTGTGTGGGCAGGAGTGGTCTAGAGTAGCTTCATTGTAGAGTCATCTTAAAGCCAAGATTATGAACTAAGATCATGGCATCCAGTTCCATCACTTCATGGCAAATAGATGGGGAAACAGTGGAAACAGTGGCTGACTTTATTTTTGGGGGCTCCAAAATCACTACAGATGGTGACTGCAGCCATGAAATTAAAAGATGCTTACTCCTTGGAAGGAAAGTTATGACCAACCTAGACAGCATATTAAAAAACAGAGACATTACTTTGCCAACAAAGGTCCATCTAGTCAAGGCTATGATTTTTCCAGTAGTCACGTGTGGATGTCAGAGTTGGACTGTAAAGAAAACTGAGTGCCGAAGAACTGATGCTTTTGAACTATGGTGTTGGAGAAGACTCTTGAGAGTCCCTTGGACTGTAAGGAGACCCAGCCAGTCCATCCTAAAGGAGATCAGTCCTGAGTGTTCATTGGAAGGATTGATATTGAAGCTGAAACTCCAATACTTTGGCCAACTCATGAGAAGAGCTGACTCATTTGAAAAGACCCTGATGCTGGGAAAGATTGAGGGCAGGAGAAGAAGGGGACCCCAGAGGATGAGATTGTTGGATGGCATCACTGACACAATGGACATGAGTTTGAGTAAGCTCTGGGAGTTGGTGATGGACAGGGAGGCCTGGTGTGCTGCAGTCCATGGGGCTGCAAAGAGTCAGATATGACTGAGCGACTGAACTGAACTGAAGAAGTTGCTCCCTTCCACTGCCTTCCTTTCAATACCCCTGACTCCAAGTACCCATTCCCTCCTGTCACCTTCTTCATGCCTCCCTCAGTCACATATAAATCCAGCACCAGTGGGTACAGAGAAGCCCATTATGAACTTCTTCAAAGCAGATTGCATGAGATCTTTCTTCCCTCTTCTTTTCCTGTAATTTATCCTGTCTTACTATACATTAGACTATCTTCCATGGTGGGTCTTGTTTTCTGCTACACAACTTTCTCACATATCCCATGCCTTCATGACTAATTTAAAGAAATGGTTTGACCATGATAATATTGAACAGCAGAGTGAACAGGTTGGTGGCAGTAATATTTTTGACAAGATGGTCAATCTAAGTAGCCACAGCTTTCTCCAGCACAACTGGCCAACCTCATGCTAGTGGTAAAGAGCCTTCCTGCCAATTAAAGAGATGTAATAGACTCGGGTTCGATCCCTGGGTCGGGAAGATCCCCTGAAGGACAGCATGGCAACCCACTCTGGTGTTCTTGCCTGGAGAATCCCACGGACAGAGGAGGATGGTGGGCTACAGTCCATAGGATTGCAAAGAGTCAGACAAAACTGAAGTGACTTAGCACGCAGCATGCATTCATGCATTTTGACTATCTCTGTGTTAAATTGGCTTCCCTGAGAAGAGGGATAGATGAGGTGTGAACTGCAAAAACTTCACTTAGAGAGTGCTTTCAGGACATTGTCCTATAATGGAGTGAAAAACAAAGTTAAAGCAAAGGAGCTGACCTGCAAAGTTGTTGCAACTGAGTCCTCAGCCAGCCCTTTAAAGGGCTCTGGGGCTGGGTGTGGTTCCATACTGAGGCATGGGGGCTGGTCCTTTTCTCTCTATATCCTCCAGTCATCGGTCACAAGCCGCTGCTTAGTGAGAGCAGTTCCTTGGGGGCAGTTCCAGTGAGAAATACAGAGTGAGCTGAAAGCAGCCAAAGTGCCCAGCAGCTGGGGGATGAGAATATTATTCCTGAAGAAAGAATCTGATAGGGGACCAAAGTATGAGGGCAAGATTAGGAGAGTGTCTATTAGTATTAGGTCACCCTTGGCTCCCAAATTATTTTTAAGAGTAGGTTTCCCACATTAACAGGGTGGATGCTAACATTATTCCCTTATATGTTTATATTTTGTGATCAATAAGTTTGATGACTTATGATGACTGTCTCCATCACCTTAATAGAGCTCCCAGGTGACAGGAACATGGTTCAAGAGACTCTGTAGATAGTCTGAATGATGTCATCAGTTTCCTGATGATCCTTCTGGAAGGGTGCAGTGAGCTCTTCATTTTAGACTGCTGTCACAACTGCCTGACTACTAGCATACAATGCATTCAGGCTTTTAAATTCATACATACAGGAAGAAACTATACTTTTGGACTGCAACTCTGTATTTTGCAATGGGGCAAGAAATTTGGTCTCTATGTGCTCAGTCGCTCAGTCATGTCAAACCCCTTTGCAACCCCACAGACTGTGGCCCAGCTGACTCCTCTACCAGTGGAATTTTTCAGACAAGAATGCTGGAGTGGGCTACCATTTCCTCCTCCGGGGTCTATGGAATCAATTCATTTACACATGTGGAAGCAAAATAGTCCTCTGAGATACCGTGATTTTGCAAACGCTTGAGTTCTCAAGTAATTAAAAATGGGATTTCATGCTTTCAATTTAGTATGCAGTTCAAATTTTAATTTATTACACTGTACTTCTAAGAGGGAATCTCATGAAGAGGACAAAGGTCCTTATTTTAGAACACATAATTTAATGTGGTGCCATTTCATTTGAAATATTCAGACTCAACCTTCTACCAAAACTAGCTGGTGTTGAATTCAAAACACATCCCTCTAGGCTAAAAATTATATCCTCTAATTATCTGGTCTAAATTTATGATGTTCTCTATTGAGTCTCTAATCTGTTTAGACATACCCTTTTCTGAATCATTGTACTTGTGACAGATATTCAGGTTGTTATTTGGAACTCCTTAACGTCATTTTGAAATTCAATTTATATCCCTCGAAATATCATTTCTATCAAATCATGAGCTCTTTGGCCAGTTTAAAGCTGGATGACTTTGGAATTATAACTCAGGAGGTTGAAAGCTACGGGAGATGGCTGGGTAAGCATCCAAGTCAAAACTGACTTCACGAAAAGGGTCTGTTAATTCAATTAATTAAACTGGCAAGTTAAGACTGTTGTTGAAGCATTGGACTTTACTTCCATCACCAGTCACATCCACAGCTGGGTATTGTTTTGGCTTTGGCTTTATCTCTTCATTCTTTCTGGAATTATTTCTTCACTGATCACTGATCTCCAGTAGCATATTGGGCACCTACGGACCTGGAGAGTTCATCTTTCAGTGTCCTATCTTTTTGCCTTTTCATACTGTACTGTTCATACATTCTAAAGGCAAGAATGCTGAAGTGGTTTGACAGTCCCTCCTCCAGAGGACCACGTTTTGTCAGAACTCTCCACCATGACCCATCTGTCTTGGGTGGCCCTACAAGGCACAGCTCATAGTTTCATTGAGTTAGACAAGGCTGTGATCCATGTGATCAGATTGGTTAGTTTTCTGTGATTGTGGTTTTAGTACTTCAACAGTACATGAACCGTGAACTTCCAGATGTTCAAGCTGGATTTAGAAAAGACAGAGGAACCAGAGATCAAATTGCCAACATCCATCAGATCATCAAAAAAGCAAGAGAGTTCCAGAAAAACATCCATTTCTGCTTTATTGACTATGCCAAAGCCTCTGACTGGGTGGATCACAATAAACTGTGGAAAATTCTTCAAGAAATGGGAACACCAGACCACCTGACCTGCCTCCTGAGAAATCTGTATGCAGGTCAAGAAGCAACAGTTAGAACTGGACATAGAACAACAGACTGGTTCCAAATCAGGAAAAGAGTACCTCAAGGCTGCATCTTGTCACCCTGCTTATTTAACTTATATGCAGAGTACATCATGAGAAATGCTGGACTGGATGAAGCACAAGCTGGAATCAAGATTGCCAGGAGAAATGTCAATAACCTCAGATATGCAGATGATACTACCCTTATGGCAGAAAGTGAAGAAGAACTAAAGAGCCTCTTGAAGAAAGTCTTTCACTCCTCTTTCAGGAGAGTGAAAAGGTTGGCTTAAAACTCAACATTCAGAAAACTAACTGGCCCCATCACTTCATGACAGATAGATGGGGAGACAATGGAAACAGTGATAGACTTTATTTTGGGGGGCTCCAAAATCACTACAGATGGTGATTGCAGCCATGAAATTGAAGGATGCTTGCTCTTTGGAAGTTATGACCAACCCAGACAGCATATTAAAAAGCAGAGGAATTACTTTGTCAACAAAGGTCCATCAAGTCAAAGCTATGGTTTTTCCAGTAGTCATGTATGGGTATGAGAGCTGGACTATAAAGAAAGCTGAGTGCTGAAGAACTGATGCTTTTGAACTGTGGTGTTGGAGGGAGAAGACTCTCAAGAGTCCCTTGGACTGAACGGAGATCCAACCAGTCCATCCTAAAGGAGATCAGTCCTGGGTGTTCATTGGAAGGACTGATGCTGAAGCTGAAACTCCAATACTTTATCCACCTGATGTGAAGGGCTGACTCATTTGAAAAGACCCTGATGCTGGGAAAGATTGAAGGTAGGAGGAGAAGGGGACAACAGAGGATGAGATGGTTGGATGGCATCACCACTGACTCAATGGACATGAGTTTGAGTGAGCTCCGGGAGTTGGTGATGGAGGGAGGCCTGGTGTGCTGCAGTCCACGGGGTCGCAGAGTCAGACACGACTGAGTGACTGAACTGAGCTGAAGACTATTGTTAATACCCTGAAAAGGGTAAAAACTTCTCAGTAACTAATCTCTAGAAGTATATGACTCTTTTAGGAATACCCAGACAAATTTACATCACCGTATTGCAGTAAAAGGACCTGCACGATGCTTTATGAGGCCCCAAACTAAACAGCCACATGTTCTTGTATTATTTACTCAACTGGGGGGAGAGGGGCAAGTCGTTCCGCTTATGAGAATATTGCTAAACCTCATTAGCAGAAGCAACCTGACTCCTCGAAGATACAAACAAACATGCAGGGAAACCCTGTAATAAACTGTGTTTATTAGAGCTAAGAGGAAAATTAGAGGTTAGATTCCTGTCTCTCTCCACGTGTAGATTTGACTGAAACGTAGCAGTGGGGGTAGTGGGGACTCGTAGGAAAGATTAGATGGTTTGGAAATAATTTATCCTTCCCAGTTTAATTGGAAATACTAATAAGGACAGGTCCTTTTGTCTTTTCCTTTGAGCTCTTAAAAGACAGGATGTTCATAATAATGCTTAATACCTAAATAATACCTTTCTTCTTCAAAGAGTTTTAAATACAGTAACTACCTGCTAGAATCTGTACCCAGCAGGCCAGGGGAGCCTCTTACCTCCAACCTCATCTAACTGCTGAATAGCACTTGTTAAAGTGCAGTGAGAGTGGGAAATAGGTAGGAAATAATTGATCTACAATCACCCCATACCATAAAATCATAGAGTGACTGGTTAAAATCCTGAACCCTTTTATATCCTTTCAAACCTACTGTATTTTCAAATAAACATTTAGGATATTTTTTTTTCTTTTTACAAAAGGAACATATGCTTATTGCAAAAAACTTAAGAAGCTTGTGCAAGGGGAAAGAAAAAGCTTAGTGAATTGCTGATTCACTTTATATGTTGTGATCGTTGGCCTCATGACCCTTTTTTGTACCTTTTTTGTTTTTAAAAAGTGCAAATGGGCTTCCCAGGTGACTCAGTGGTAAAGAATCTGCCTGCCAATGCAGGAGGCACAAGAGATGTGGGTTTCCATCCCTGGGTTGGGAAGATCCCCTGGAGTAGGAAATGACAACCTGCTCCAGTATTCTTGCCTGGAAAATTCCATGGACAGAGGAGCCTGGCAGGCTACAGTCCAAAGAGTCGGACACAACGGAGAGAGACTGAGCACACACAGGCAGACACACACACACACACATACACACACACACACACATACAAAATGAGTCACAATAAAAGACTGAAGGTTTAAACCTGAAAGCAGTTGCAACATAACTGGAGACAACAATGAGTAGGTACGTTAATGAGAAAGAGCAAGGTACATTTAAATCAAGCAACTTGATTTTGTGTGTGTGTAATTTTAAGCCAGCTATTCTTAAACAAGATGCTTTGGTTTCCATTTCAACAGCCAAAATATTTACTGGAATGTGTTAACCAGGTTTTGCTAATTTTTTCCCCCTCTGAATCTTCCTTGTTCTTTATTCATGTAGTTATTCATTCAGCAATTAAGTACTGAGACTATCATGTGTGAACAGCTTGTGCCAGGAGCTGAAAAAGGTGTTTAAGCCAAGCAAAAACTTGAGAACCTGATTTCTTGTTCCCTGAGTTGGAGTCATCTAATTTTTAACATTATGAGTAAATAATACTAACATATGAAAGAAAGATTTGAGTAAGTATTTAGAAAATAAAAACCTTTAAAGGTCTCGGATTTCTCTTGTTTTGTTTTCAATGTAATATTTTACAACAGATTCTAGATCAAGCTGATTTAAGGATTTATTTTTCCTACTACATACTTGAGCCTTATCTAAACTACATAGACCTGTGTCCTCTGTTGAGAAACTACCTACAGTGCTTCATACATAACACTCCATGGAATGTGAATTTCACTGCTAAGAGAAACACTAGATAAATTATAGGGTAGGAAAATTTTTAAGGGTAAAAAAATTTTACTTAACTCTTATTAAGTAAAGAATTTCTAGTTCAATGAGCTCCTTTGGAACAGGGAAGGTGTTCTTTTCCCCTACTGTGTGCCTGTAAGATTTCCTGCCTACCTTCAAGGACCAATATGATAATGCTCTTTCCAGGCGCTTTCTAGATCATGCTGGCCTACGTGATTGTTTTCTATCCTTGAAATTCTATGGCACTTATTATACGTGTGTTGTACATAAGACATGCATATAAGACAGAAATGTTATTGGTTATCTTGCTGTCTGAATATATTTGCCCTCTGAAGCCAAATTATAAGTCCTTGGAGGAAATGTCGTGATGGCTAATGTTACTAAAACAAACAAACCAAAAAAACCTCATTATTTCTGGGTGTGTCTGTGAAGGTGTCTCTGGAAGACATTATCGTCGTGGTCCAGGCATGGGTTGGAAAAGAATTTCCAGACACGAGGCAGAATGAAAGAAGAATAAAGTTTATTAGAGTGGGGAGGGGAGAGTCACTGCAAGCACAACAGGCCAGCTTCCTGACAGTCAGGGAGAGCCGACAGTGAACAGGGGTTCTTGATTCATTTTTATACTCTGGGTGTAAGGCGTGGGAAAGGGGTCTTATGGGTCATTTGCTGATTGAATGAGGTAGGTATTTGGGGTGGGGGGTGAAGAGTAATGCAAATACCTTCTCCCTATATGGGGAAAGGGTGGGGAAGGTTATACTGGTCAGAAGGACCTAAAATTCATTAATAGTTACATCATTGAGGATGGGAGGAAAGGTCAGTAAGAGTCTGGTTTTTCTGTTCCTCCATTCCAAGACCCTCCTTGGTGTTTTATCTGCTCTTTCGTCCTTGGGTCACCACAAATATCATTTGAATGAGTAGACTGAATAAGGAAGATCCCTCTCACCCGTGTGAGTGGAGGATGAACCGATGAAAGCCGTTCGGTCACGTCAGACTCTTTGCAACCCTTTGGACTGTAGCCCTCCAGGCGCCTCTGTCCGTGGGGTTTTAAAGGCAAAAATAATGGAGTAGGTTGCCATTTCCTACTTCAGGGGGGGTCTTCCAGGGATCGAACCCGAGTCTCTTGTGTCTCTTGGGATAGGCAGGCGGATTCTTTACCACTGTGCCACCTGCAGGCAAATTTGTTCTCTCTTTGCCTAAGCTGGCACTTCTGTTTTCTCCTGTCCTAACACACCCGGTGCCCCTGGTTCTGGGACTTTTTGATTCAGACCAAGAGCTGCACCATCAGTTCCCCTGGTTCTCAGACCTTAAGACCAGGCCTGAATTACACCCAGGCTTTCAGTTCTTCCGCTTGCAGACACAGATCATGGAACTTCTCGTCCTCTCTAACCATGGGAGCCAATTCCTATAATAAATCTCTTCTCATGTCTGTACATCCACATATATCCTGTTGGTTCTGTTTCTCTGGAGAACCCTGCCTCAAACAGCTATATCCCTTACATTTCATTGTATTTTCCCAGAGTACCTCCCAAACCACTGTTGCTATGTAACTGCAGGAGATTCTGTTTACATAAAATCCTAAAAAGCTGCAACACTGTAGCCCTGGAGATTTTCACAGTGATGATTGTATGTGTTAGTACATGTTCTCTTTAGAACTATTCTAGTGAATTCCCTGGTGGCCCAGGGGCTAGGACTCATTTCCACTGCAGGGGGCACAGGTTCAATCCCTGGTTGGGGAACTAAGATTCCACATGCCATGCAACAGTCAAAAAATAAACAATGAAAAATTTTAAAATAAACTAAAAAAAAAAGAACTACTTTAAATCCTGTCTGCTTTATCCAATGTCCCCATTCTTCTTAAAAAACATACTGATCACTTTGTAGCTTCCTGTGTTTAACTATAGAAAGATTTTAAGATGGCTGTTTGTAAAACAGGTGGGACAGCACAAAAAGTAATCCTGGCACAATGCCCTAAGTCCCAAGCAGGGCCAGGACACTGTGGAGGAGGGTCACCCTTAGTAAGTCTCCAGCCTTTGAAGTGGATTCCAGGGTAGGTAAGACCATTATCCCAAGAGAAGAGAAAAGTGAGAACTCAAGATCTTCTCCTTTTCTCTAACAAAAATCATTTTATTATTTATCACGGTGTTGTAGGTCAGGGATCAGCCAGGTGATTGTTCTTTTCCACGTGGAGTTGATAGGGTCCAAGATGGCTTCCATCACTGCCTGCTGCCTTGGTGACACTGGCTAGAAGCCTGGGCTCAAGTGGGGCATGGACCTATATGTGGCCTTTCCATCACAGTGGTCCAGTCAGGCTTTCAGTGGCAGCTCAGGGCTCCTAGGGGGAAATAGTACAAGAGCCCAAATCCTTTCTGATGACTTAAAACTTGTCCTTTGCTTCATCCCTACAGTTGTTTAATTAACCAATACTCTTAGGAAAGATGTTTTGTTTTTAATAATATGAATGTTCTTACTATTATATTTAACTTTTTAAAAGTTGTGTTATTATTTTTGGTATTAAAAGTTCATACATCCACAGTCATGTAAGAGATGCAAGAAAAATATAAAATTACAAGAAGTGAAATAAAAATAATCTAAAATCCCATGACTGTCAATTATTGGGGGCTTTGGTAAACATCTTTCTAAATAGCTATGTATTTGTATACATATATACTTATTGTATATACACATGCCATATATGACTTTATAAACATGACATTTTTAGGACTTCCCTGGTAGTCCAGTGGTAAGAATCTGCATGCCAGTGCGGGGGACATGGGTTCAATCCTGGTCCAGGAAGATGCCACACGCCATGGGGCAACTAAGCCCAAGGGCCACAACTACTGAGCCTGTGTCCTGCAGCCTGGGTGCCACAAGAGAAGCCACTGCAATGAGAAGCCCATGCACCACAGCTAGAGAGGAGTCCCTCCTCTCTGCAACTAGAGAAAGCCTGGACACGCCAGCAAAGACCCAGCCCCGCAAAAAATGCCACCTTATAACTTAGTCATGGAGAAAGCAGCTGGAATATATATTTGATCTCTTATAGTGGTCAAATAAACAACCAACTAATAGCAAGGAGATCCAACCAGTCCATGCTAAAGAAGATCAGTCCTGGATGTTCTTTGGAAGGAATGATGCCAAAGCTGAAACTCCAGTACTTTGGCCACCTCATGTGAAGAGTTGACTCATTGGAAAAGACCCTGATGCTGGGAGGGATTGGGGGCAGGAGGAGAAGGGGACAACAGAGGATGAGATGGCTGGATGGCATCACTGACTCGATGGACACGAGTCTGAGTGAACTCCAGGAGTTGGTGATCGACAGGGAGGCCTGGCATGCTGCAGTTCATGGGATCACAAAGAGTCGGACACAACTGAGGAACTGAACTGAACTGAACTGAACTGAGTAACAAGTTCTTTCTGTTTCCTGCTGCGCTAACATAGGTTCATAGGAATGTAACCTTACTCATTGATGAGGCTAGGTAACTATCAGCCAAATGTTTGCATTTTACTGCAGAAGCCCCCCCAAAAAAAGAAGGTGGGGAAAAGAAGGAGGGGTTGGGAGGAGGAAGGAAGAGGGCGGGGAACAAGAGAGAAAGGGAAGAGTAACATAAATAAACTGGGGTTTTATTTTTCTCTAGCGGCAAGAAATAGAGAAATAGAAATTCTAGGGCTGGTCAGCAGCTCCATGATGTAATCAGTGTCCAGGTTCCTGTATCCTTCACTCAGCCATGCTACTCTGTTCATCACTTTGGGCTCCCAAGACGGTCACTTCACTTCCCAACAGTGCGTCCATGTTCCTGATGGAAGGCAGCTGAGGGTCTAAAAGGAAAGGGCAAAAATGTTCAAACCAGCTAAACCTGTCCTCCTTCTAAGGGTTTTCCTGGAGGTCTTGCTCAATAAGTTCTGTTCCCATCTCAGCATTGGGAACAGGATTGTCCTCTTCTGCAAGCAAGACTTTTGAATAGTTTTGGCAACTTGCTTGTAAGAAAGGACATTCTCACTTTAGGAAGGCAACTATCTCTGCCACAATAACTAATATGTGGTATTTTTAATACACGTTGGTGAATGTATATGTACATATTCCCAAGAAACTTGATCAAAGAAAGGAAAAGATGAAATGGATAAAATTTTTCTTGCGAGTGAAGTTTTATTTGGGGCAAAATGAGGACTGCAGCCCTGGAGGCAGCCCCTCAGACAGCTCTGAGAAGCTGGCTCCTAGGAGGCAGTTGGGAGATCAATATATGTGATTTTGGTGAAGGAGGAGTTCACATAATTAAGCACTTATCTTACAAAGGTTCTCTGCTAGTCACAAAGAACTGATGTCACCATGAAGGGATTTAGTGCTTTTCTAGATATGAGGAGATGCAAGGATTGGGATCATGAAATCAGTTCCTGAAAATATCTAACTATCTAAAATCCTGTTCCACCAGTTTTCCTGGAGCACAAAGTGCCCCAAAATAAATAAAACTTTCATATAGATAGAGAAGTCTGAAAGTATGAGATTGATTCTAGAATAATGTCCATGAAAATTTTCAATGAAAAGAGAATTTCTTCATTTTCAATTCAAGTTAACGAATATCTAAGATATGAGAAGGAAAAAAAACCCATGATGGATAGAACTATTTTCCTGCCCTCAAGGATCTCAGCCTAGTGACACAGGTGTTCAAATAAATAATTTAATATAAAAATCCCTTTTGCATGAAAAATGTATAAAGGAATACGTGAGGGGTGGGAGAACTTTGGAAAGGAATAAAGATAGGGTCTCCTGTGCAGTAGGCTTAACAGATAAGTAAAAGTACATCAAAGGGATGAAATAAAAGAAGTACTTTTCGGGGCAATGGAGTGGGAAAATGCAACGTATATCAGGTTCCAACTGCTCCCTTTAAAATATTGTGTAAGAAGTCCGTGTGTAGCCTGGGTTGGTCAGAGTTTGGTCTATGAATCACCCATATCACCAATATGATACTCCAACCCCTAGTGATTCTGATTCAACTAACTCAGTGTTTCTGAACTTACTCTTTAGAATTCTTAGGCACGTCGAAGTTTGAGAACCCTAGGTCTAGCTTGATGGAAGAGAAACTGGGTCAAAGAGACTATTACCTTATCAGTCCCTTCTTGTATTCCTGTCGTACAGTCTAACTATATTTCTGAGTTATGTTGACTTTTGACTCCTTCTTGGACACTCCCTCACTGAGGTCTTGGTTCTGAATCCCTACCATGGAGCCAATGTAGGCAAAATAATTCGAAGATGTTAAAGCCTTGGGTCTGAGATTTTATCCACTTTTTGGGTGAAAAACCCCTTTGGTAATCTAGTGAAGATATGGCACTCACTTCTAAAAATAATGTTTTAAAATACATAAAATTAAACACATAAAACAAAGTACATCAATTAGGTTGAAAAATAGTTATCAACATATTGAAAGAAGGAAGTAAACTTGCCCTACTACTTGCCCTATGCTTTTTTTTATGTTCTATCTAACAGGCAAATGTTTATAAATTATATGCAGAGAGATATAAGTTATATAGGTTATACAGTGATAAATAGATGGGGTCTGTAAGTTCTCACATTAGAGACCAATGTGAATGTTTTTGTTGCTGGGCTTGAACAGAGCATTAATGGTGGTCTTTGACAAAGCAACAAAGTATGTCATATCAAGTGTGAAAGTCTATGTATTTTTTTTTTGGAGTCCATGGATCTCCTGAAATCACATGAGCTTCTGCAGATCCAGCATGAAGAACCACTATCCAGTAGATTAACTAGTTGAGTTGGCCTCAAATGGGGCAGTACTGCTGTTATGGTGTATGTGAGAAACGTGAGGAGGCAATTTGAGGTTTCACATAATTGGGAAGATACTATTGGCCATTAGAGGACAGGAGGGCCAAGAATGCTGCATGGTCAGCTATATGCTGAGGAAGTCCCATTCAACAAAATACTGTTCTGTCCTGAATGACTCTCTAATGTTCTACTATACCATGAAATTAAAAGACGCTTACTCCTTGGAAGAAAAGTTATGACCAACCTAGACAGCATATTCAAAAGCAGAGACATTACTTTGCCGACTAAGGTCTGTCTAGTCAAGGCTATGGTTTTTCCAGTAGTCATGTATGGATGTGAGAGTTGGACTGTGAAGAAGGCTGAGCACCGAAGAATTGATGTTTTTGAACTGTGGTGTTAGAGAAGACTCTTGAGAGTCCCTTGGACTGCAAGGAGATCCAACCAGTCCATTCTGAAGGAGATCAACCCTGGGATTTCTTTGGAAGGAATAATGCTAAAGCTGAAACTCTAGTACTTTGGCCACCTCATGAGAAGAGTTGACTCTTTGGAAAACACTCTGATGCTGGGAGGGATTGGGGGCAGGAGGAGAAGGGGACAACTGAGGATGAGATGGCTGGATGGCATCACGAACTCGATGGACGTGAGTTTGAGTGAACTCCGGGAGTTGGTGATGGACAGGGAGGCCTGGCGTGCTGTGATTCATGGGGTCGCAAAGAGTCGGACACGACTGAGCGACTGAACTGAACTGAACTGATGTGAAAATCCTCTCTATAATCTTCTGAACTTAAGACCTATCTCCATTTTTACATAGGAACAGAAAAATTTTTCATAAGATAAGTCATATCTGACTCTTTGTGATCCCATGGCCTTCCGCGTGACAGGCTATTCTGTCCTCTACTATCTCCTGGGATTTGCTCAAATTCATGTCCATTGACTTAGTGATGCTGTCTAACCATCTCATTCTCTGTTGCCCCCTTCACCTTCTGCTTTCAACCTTTCCCAGCATCAGCGTTTTTTCCAGTGAGTCGTTTCTTTGAATTAGGTGGCCAAAGAATTGGAATTACAGCTTCAACAACAGTCCTTCCAACGAATATTCAGGGTTGATTTCCTTTAGGATTGACTGGTTTGATCTCCTTACTGTCCAAGGGACTCTCAAGAGTCTTCAGCACCACAATTCAAAAGCATCATAAAAATAATATGTGTTGAATTACCCAGAAAAACAACAATGATGCAAATTCAGAGAGGGACCATTGTAATTTGTGTCATTTAAAACTTTGTACTAAAGATTTTTCACTATTTTGGAAAACTATGTCACCAATAGCAAGGCCATTGAAGAAATTTGAGTCCCAATAAACAATACTTTTGTACCCTGTAGCTATCGTAGTTATATGATTCTATGTATGGATGTGCATATGTAGATGTGCACACATATTTAGCCTCTTAATTTAAATGTCAAATACGAAGTAAAATATAAAATAAGCAGTAAATAACATCAATGAGAAAATGTAAAATTAAAATGTGAAATATATTGAGTTAAATATTGCTTTCCTTCCCTTAAATCTAAACTTAAACATGATAAGTATATGTAAGCACATGATTACTTCATCATGCCTTCTAGTGGTTGTATTCAAACTTTTATTGACATAAAAAATTGTACTTTAAAAAAATTTGTTTATTTTGCTGTATTGGGTCTTCATTGCTGTGCACAGGGTTACTCTAGTTGTGGCGAACTGGTGCTACTTTTCCTTGCGATTCTAGGGCTTTGCATTGTAGTGGCTTCTTTTGTTGCTGAGCAGGGGCTCTAGGCACCCAGTATTCAATAGCTGGCATGTGGGCTCAGTAGCTGTGGCTCTTCTGCCCCAGGGCACTGACTCAGTAGCTGTGGCACACGCGCTTTGTCACTCTGCACCCTGTGGGATCTTCCCAGACCAGGGATTAAACTCATGTCCCCTGCATTGGCAGGCAGATTCTTAACCACCAAGGAAGACCTCCAAGGAAGCACACTATTTTTTATAATTTTCTTTCCTTCTACTAAGCAGTTGTGACATTATATGGATTGCTTAAAATTTTTATTTATTGTTATATTATCTATGTATTTTATTTCATGAAGTAAAGAAGGCACTACAAAATACTAATTACAAAAAGATGGATCTGGGTCAGATATGGTTGAGAATCACTTGATCCTGACCAAAATTTTCACCGAAAGAGCTATTAAAGCACATGCTTCATTCCACTAGAATAGAAATGAACTTACAAGGAAAGTGTAGGATACGAGATGTAACATGGAGAACAGAAATAGCTAAAAATATGCCAGTAAATATGAATAACAGTATAAATTAATGCACAAATATATTTTTTGCTCAATTAAGAAATACACTAAAACTTTAGATATAACCAAAAAAAAAAAAGTAACAAAATGCAAGCGCTGAGAAAGCAGGGGAGTTGTATTTACTAAAGAGTAAAGTTTGCCAAGATGGCACTAGTGGTAAAGAACAGCCTGCCAATGCAGGAGACATAAGAGACACAGGTTCGATCCCTAGGTTGGAGAGATCCCCTGGGGGAGGGCATGACAACCCACTTCACTATTCTTGCCTAGAGAATCCCATGGACATAGGAGCCTGGCAGACTACAGTCCATAGGGTCACAAAGAGTCGAACACAACTGAAGTGACTTAGCACAAGGTCTGCCAAAACTGGAACTGTGCTCAGTGAGAGGATAGAAATAGAAATAAATACATAAATCCACTCAAAAACAGAAAAATAATCTGCAATTTCCAAGCCAGCAGAGAAAATTATGGGGCACATGAAAAACTTTGTTTAACCCATTAGAGAGCAAAAAAGGAGAAAGCAAAGAAAAATACAATTAAAAAAAGACAACTAGTGTGTAGAAATATGTCTAAATAGATGAGCAATCACGATAAATATTAAAAAATTACATTCACCTATAAAAGGATAGAGATAATCAGAATGTACAAAAATATGGGCTCTAGATGTTTATACAAGACACAAGTAAAACAACTGCACAGAAAGACAAAAAAATAAAGGAACAGAAAATTGATATATGCTAAATCAGACAGATAGAAAAGCTGCTGCTACTGCTGCTGCTGCTGGTGCTAAGTCGCCTCAGTCGTGTCCAACTCTTAGCGACCCCATGGACTGCAGCCCACCAGGCTCCTCCGTCCATGGGCTTCTCCAGGCAAGAGTGCTGGAGTGGGGTGCCATTGCTTTCTCCAATAGAAAAGCATTTAATAGCAAAAGTAAAATGAGCCAAAAGAGAATTTAAGCCAAAGGTATTAATAAGATAAAAGAGACAGTGAATAATAAGAATGATCCACCAAGAAAATAGAACAACCTTCAACACGTAGTGTGAAAGTGGTAGTCACTTCAGTCGCGACCCTCTGGACTGTAGCCCACCAGGCTCTTCTGTCCATGAAATTCTCTAGGCAAGAATACTGGAGTGGGTTGCCATGCTTTCCTCCAAGGGATCTTCCTGACACAGGGATAGAAGCCGGGTCTCCTGCACTGAAGGAGGATTCCTTACCTTCTGAGCCAACACGGAAGCCAATATGTACTTTAAAACATAGCTCCAAAATTTATAAAGCAATATCTTACTAAATTACTAGGAGACATGAATGAATTGATAATCTCAGTGGGATATTTTAAATGGAGAGCTCAAACTCAAAATGACTAATAAGAATTTTCTCAAGAGTTGAACAACAAAACTAAAAGGCTTAAGCCAATAGATATGAATAGATCTTTGCATCAGATAGAAAATATACATTCTTTTCAAGTGCACATTTTTTAAAAAATGACTACATATACATCACCAAAGAGAGTTCAACCACTTCAATAAATCAGCCATGTATAAAATATGTTCTCTGCCCAGGATAAAAAATATTAGAATTCAAGAATAAAACATGAATTTAAACTGTTTGGAAAGAACAAAAAGTACTCCTAAATAGCTCTATGGATCACAGAGAAAATCATAATAAGAAGTAAAACATTTGTAGAACTGAATGGCAATGAATGAACTACACAAAAAGGCCCTCAGGAAGTACTTGTTGAAAGAGTAAACTAGTATCCAGAATTTTTGACTCCCAGGTTGGTGGCTCTCGAGTATTATTATGAAAAATACAAAATGAAGAATTTTGAAAACAATAGACAAAATTAAAGGACCAGGTAAACTTTAAATTAAAAAGATAACAATTTTCAAACCATCAGGCTGGCTTCAAAAGATACTTAGGGTATCTAATAAAACAAAAGTGTTTTTAAGATCTCACTATAAAGGGTATTATCCCTACCACCTACATGATAAATAGACCAGGAAAAAATCTGGTTTATAAAAGAAGCAAACAAAAATTCCAGGGGTAAACAAATAAGCCACCATTAACAATGGTGATGGAAACCGTTCTAACTGATGGCAAATCAGAACTTCATATCATATACTGTCCCAAAACTATCAGCTATGAATTTAAAAAGCTTAAGTCAGTCTTCAATTGAGAGAGTAGCATTGACATATACACACAACCATGTGTGAAATAGATAGCTCATGGGAAACAGCAGTATAACGCAGGGAGCTCAGCCACGTGCTCTGTGACAACCTAGCGGGGTGGGATGGGGGCGCTCAAGAGGAAGAGGATATAGCTATACACATGGCTGATTCAGGTTATTTGGCAGAAACCAGCATAACATTGTAAAGCAATTATCCTCCAATTAAAAATAAATTTAAGTAAATAAACATCCTCAATAAAAGTACAAGTTGAAAGAAAAAAGAAATATCTCTTATTTTGCTGTATCTATTTCAATTCTTTCTAAAGAGGAAAAAAGAAATTACTTGAAAGAGTAAAATTAACTGGAAATCCAGGCAAATGTTTTATATCCTTTTCCTGAACAACAAATATTTCATTCCCTGGAAAAGAAAAAAATTTAACACCAGGTTTCATTTATACGTGTTTGCCTACATCTTTTGCTGTAGTGTTCAATGGAAAATTACTGCAATAATCCCTACAGTTCTAGTCTAGAAAATTTTCACCTACAGGTTACAAAGATCATCATTAAGAATAATTTAAGCAGGCTTTTTAAGATTAATGGATGCAGTTCTTTTCTTTGAGTTACCTTTGCATCATAGAGAAAAGCTATGCAAAAAGATAATAAATACTGTCTTCATGAGATAAATGCTCAGGTGTTTTTTTAATTCATCATTTTACTCTTTCTACTTATAGACAAAATGCTTGCTTCCTTATAATCAGACCATTAATGGAAAAAAGTCATTGGGTTTGCCTTTTCTTCACACTAGGTGGGTTGCATTTTTAAATCCCCTTTTCCCAAATAAGGTATTGGATTTGAAAGAAAGATACTAATTTGAAATCCTCTGAGATTCAGTAGAGTTAAAACCGTGTTATAATAGACAATCTACATTCAAAGCACAGGCAGTCCCTAAGTTGCAAATGGGTTATATTCCAAAAGTTAATTTGAAAGTCTGCTGTTTAGAACTTGTAAAGGCATTTTGCCATGGAAACAAAGTTATAAATGACAGTTGAATTTCCAGACTAGCCCACAAAAGTCTATCTAACCCATAATGTGTCTGAATCCAATTGCTTCACGGAGAGGTTTGTAACAGAACATAATAGTCCACTGACAGGTTGATGGGTGGCCCACTTTATTGGTGTGTCTCAATTTAGGGTTGCTGACTTGTCATTTTAATATTTCTTCATTTTATCCCCAAAAAATGTATTAGTCAAATACTAATACCTTTCTACAAAAAGAACTTAACATTTTTCATAGCCATGTAGATTATTTTTGGACTTTGATTTATCTGACAGCAAAGGATAAACAAGTACTCTTCTTTTTCCTCTGTGATGAAAACCAGTTTCTTTCTCTAAAAGTTTTTTTTCCTTTTTTGGCTTGATGTTTGCTTTTTTGCTAACCCTGAAATCTATGCAAAGTTAAAATTCCTTTTCTAATCACTTGTTTTGATGGTTAATCCATAAAGGTTTTTCTCTTGTCTTGTTTTTATTTGTTGGTTCTTTAAAAAGCCTTTGGTAACAACAGCGGCTTGACAAATATCAGTGATGAAGTCCGTTAATCACCAATACCAAACAGCTTCTCACTTCTGCCATTTCACTTCTCTGATCTCTGATTTAAAACATGTGGTTTCTAAATTCCTCATGTGCCACCCAAGGTCCTTCTTAATCTGGCCCCAACCTACTTTTTCTGCCCTGTGTGATGGCTTTCATCACAAACTTTTGCACAAGTTTTTATTTCTTATCCCCAGGAATACTTGGCGTTTCCCCAATTTCATGCCCTTGTTAGCTATCGTTCCCATTAAAGTGCTCTCCTCTGACCAGTCTATTTGAAGCTTATTCTTCAAGATCCACCTCAAGTATCACCCCTTCTGAACTAACATGGAATAATGGAAAGGATGCATACACAGACCTAGGTAAGAATCTCAGCTTTGCTACCATCTTAGCTGTATGTAAGCATATATTTAACCTCTCAGAACCAGTATTTCTCATCTATAGAATGAGAACTAATAGTACTTTGATCACACTGTTGAATATTAAATCCAAAAAAATTTAACTGAAAAAGCATGGGACTTCCCCAGTGGTCTAGTGGCTAAGACTCCTTGTTCCCAGGGCAGGGGACCTGGGTTTGACCCCCGGTCAGGGAACTAAGATCCCACAAGCTGCAACTAAGAGCTCACATGCCACAACTAAGACCTGGCACAGCCACATAAATAAATAAAATTATTTTTTAAGAAAGAAAAGGCATGATGCCTGTGTTTGATCAACCCATAGCAACTGATTGGCTACTTTTTTGAATCCCTGCAGGATATTTTATCAGAGTAGTTTATTTCATATTTTATTTTTCTGAATGTTTCCTTTTTTTTTTTTTGCATGAGTAAATATTGTCTCCTTGACCAAATATTTTAAATCTACCTGATTAGAATCTACCAATCAGAGTCCAGGCAGGAAGTCAGAAACCATGCTAGGTATTTCAGATGGAGGAATTTAACTCAAGGAATTAGTCACATGGATACTGTAAAACTGAAAGGGCAACAGGAATGGTAAAGAATCTACCTGCAATACAGGAGGCCCAGGTTCAATCCCCGGTTCAGGAAGATCCCCTGAAGAAGGAAATGGCAACCCACTCCAGTATTCTTGCCTGGGAAATTCCGTGGGCAGAGGAGCCTGGTGGGTTACAGTCCATGGGGTTGCAAGAATCGGACATGACTTAGTGACTGAACCACAGTCACATGGGTATTGAAAAACTGAAAGGGCAACAGGAATGCTGAAAGCATTAATAGCTAGAAACTGCTGGGTTGGGCTGGGGCAGGGCAGATAACTAAATAAAAAAACTGCTTGCTTATAGGAAGAGTCTTCATATTGTTAATACCTAGGTCTATGAGGAAAGTATGTCAAGGCTGTATATTGTCAACCTGCTTACTTAAATTCTATGCAGAATACATCATGTGAAATGCCAGGCTGGATGAAGCACAAGCTGGAATCAAGATTGCCATGAGCAATATCAATAACCTCAGATATGCAGATGACACCACCCTTATGTAAAGAACTAAAGAGCCTCTTGATGAAAGTGAAAGAGGAGAGTGAAAAAGTTGACTTAAATCTCAACATTCAAAAAACTAAGATCATGGCATCCAGTCTCATCACTTCATGGCAAATACATGGGGAAACAATAGAAATCATGATAGAGTTTATCTGGGGGACTCCAAAATCACTGCAGATGGTGACTGCAGCCATGAAATTAAAAGACACTTGCTCCTTGCAGGAAAAGCTATGACCAATCTAGACAGCATATTAAAAGGCAGAGATATTACTTTGCCAACAAAGGTCTGTTTAGTCAAAGCTATGGTTTTTCCAGTGGTCATGTATGGATGTGAGAGTTGACTATAAAGAAAGCTGAGCGCCGAAGAATTGATGCTTTTGAACTGTGGTGTTGGAGAAAACTCTTGAAAGTCCCTTCGACTGAAAGGAGATCAAACAAGTCAATCATAAAGGAAATCAGTCCTGAATATTAATTGGAAGGACTGGTGCTGAAGCTGAAGCTCCAGTAACTCTGGCCACCTGATTGGAAGGACTGACTCATTGGAAAAGATCCTGATGCTGGGAAAGATGGAAGGTAGGAGGAGATGGGGATGACAGAGGATGAGATGGTTGGATGGCATCACTGACTTGATGGACATGAATTTGTGCAAGCTCCAGGAGTTGGTGATGGAGAGGGAAACCTGGCGTGCTGCAGCCCATGGGTCGCAAAGAGTCGGACACAACTGAGCGACTGAACCGAACTGATGAGGGAGGTGTTGTATGGCTGGTGTTTACGCTAATAAGGAAGCAAGAGTTGGCTAGTCCTAGCAGCAGTGGAGGGGTGTGGCATCGCTGGTCTAAATATGCCCAAAGATATTGAAATTATTTTGGAGCTGTTATATTTTGACAGGAATTGCAAATAGAAAGCAAGTCCTGTCTCCCCTTTACCGCCCTTCCAATATCTCTTTAATTACCACAGCCTCCACTAGGTGACCCTAAGATGAAGGTAACTGGTAAGGGAGTCTGGGAAATGTAGTTTCCAGACCCAGACCCAGCATCCCAGGGCAGAATATGAAAGGGTGGGCATGGAACTGAGAGCACAACATAAATAATCAGCACAGAAAATAAATTTGTTAAGGTCAGGCATTTGTTCTTTGTACAAAGCCTTTAATATAAAAGGTATTCTATAAATATTTTTGATTGATTCTGTCCTTTGCAATGGAGAGCTTCCCGGATGGCTCAGTGGGGAAAGAATCCACCGGCAAGAGACCCTGCTTTGATTCCTGGGTCAGGAAGATGTGCTGGAGAAGGGATAGGCTACCTACTCCAGTATTCTGGTCTGGAGAATTCCGTGGACTCTATAGCCCATTGGGTTGTGAAGAGTCTGACGTGATTTTCACTTCACTTTTTTGCAATGGACTTCTCTCTGAAGCAGATTTGGATTATCAGTCTAAATTCTTAGGAGGAAGTAGTTGTTCTTTTTCAATGTTGAGTAAGATGCCTTGTCTAATATCCATGTTTAATGAAAGTGAAGTGTTTGTCATTCAGTCATGTCTGACTTTTTATGACTCCATGGACTGTAGCTCACTAGGCTTCTCTGTCTGTGGAATTCTCCAGGTAAGAATACTGGAGTGGGTTGCCATTTCCCTTCTCCAGGGGATCTTCCCGACTCAAGGATCGAACCCAGGTCTCCTGCATTGTAGGCTGATTCTTCACCGTCTGAGCCACCAGGGAAGTCCAATGTTCAATGGAAGCTGTTATTAAGAATATTAATATAGTAAATCATCTCTTTAACATCCAAGACCCTCCTCAGAAGTTGTTTTTGTAGCTGGGGTCACAGTTTGAGCTAAACTGTTTTTTGGTCTAGGATTTGAGCATGTTTGGGCACATTAGCAAAGCAGCAGAGCAGTCTATTTACAAAGGAGAAAAACAACTCACCCTAAGTGAAGAGAAGTATGAAAAGTTCGCTTTAAGGTCAATTGCCCAGTATTAGCAGAGAAGGCAATGGCATCCCACTCCAGTACTCTTGCCTGGAAAATCCCATGGACAGAGGAGCCTGGTAGGCTGCAGTCCATGGGGTCACTAAGAGTCGGACACCACTAAGCGACTTCACTTTCACTTTTCACTTTCATGCATTGGAGAAGGAAATGGCAACCCACTCCAGTGTTCTTGCCTGGAGAATCCCAGGGACGGGAGAGCCTGGTGGGCTGCCGTCTCTGGGGTTGCACAGAGTCGGACACGACTGAAGCGACTTAGCAGCAGGAGCAGCCCAGTGTTAGAGAAAAAGGCTTAGTGGAACATGTTGTCTATTCCATGAACTCATGCCTAAGTCCTAGAGCTACAAATAAATTATATAATTATATGTTTTGCAACAATGTACATGGGGGTTTGGGAGCAAGGGGAAATAGTGGCCGACGGCAAACTGTATCTTGGTACAGACATGAGCGCCTTTCAAGTTAGGGGTTGGCAGCTTTGGCACAGAGAGAACTGCAGTGGGGGAGTTTTGTCGGGTTCGGAAATAACAGGAGAAAATACCTCAGTACACCAGCGGAGGGAAGGAGGAAGTCGGTGAACGCCATGGAGTTTCTCAGAGGACTAATTTCTTGGACAGTACCTGTGTAAATCCCTGGGGATTGTTAGAATCCTGTGGAAGAAATTTGCAGGTGGATGGGAGAAGAGTGTGGGACTACTCTGCGAGTTCTACCACAGCTCTGTTTTTAATTGTAGTTTGCTGTAACTTGAGAAAATGGGCTACATCTGAATTTCTAATGTTTTAAGTCAGTAGTTTCTCTAATTTGAATCTAAATATGTAGTTGGTGAAGTCATCTTTCATTATTTTTAAAGTGAATCTCTTCTTTTTACTTTATTTTAATAATGGTCATTACTTCCAGTAATTAATTTTAGTTTCTGTCTTTTCAGTAGAATGGTACTGGATTTATATCTTGGATGTACACTGTAAAGAGAAAACAAGATCAAAGGTCAGATGTGTCTTGATTTTTAAAAACTTTATAATGAAAATTTGAAATTAAATTAGTATTTTATTTACCTCATTAAAAGTATTCAATTTATAAACAATTTCCCTAGTTTTTCCCATTTGGAGAAGGCAATGGCAACCCACTCCAGCACTCTCGCCTGGAGAATCCCGTTGACAGAGGAGCCTGGTAGGCTGCAGTCCATGGGGTCGCTGAGAGTCAGGCACGACTGAGCGACTTCCCTTTCAATTTTCACTTTCATGCATTGGAGAAGGAAATGGCAACCCACTGCAGTGTTCTTGCTTGGAGAATCCCAGGGACGGTGGAGCCTGGTGGGCTGCTGTCTATGGGGTTGCGGAGTCGGACATGACTGAAGCAACTTAGCAGCAGTAGCAGCAGCAGTTTTTCCCATTACTATACCTCATTGTCCTTATTTAAAAGATGCCTGTTTCACTTGTATATGTAAAAATTAATGATAACTTATTGTATAAAGATATTTGCTCTACTTACCATGAGTAGTTGATTTGCCTGTTAGTTTGAAAATGCAACTCAGTTTAAATATTTACTTCTGAAGTTTGCGGAAGAACTTTGGTGACAATTGCATTTAGGTTATCTGAACTTTCATTTCCTAACTTCTTTAAATTTTATTTTTATTTTTTCCAGATTAACATCCCATTGTTATCTTGATAAAGTATTGCTCTGGTTTTGAAATTTGATTTTTTGAGAAACAAAAGGTAAGTAGTTTGGAGATAGTTTTTTTTGAATCCTAAGTCATCTTTGGCCTTATTATCCTTATAGATGGCTATCTCCTTCTTCTGTCTTTAAAACTGATTCATATGTCATCTGGTTATGCTGGATAATGATTATGGTGTGTTCAACTCCAGGGCTGCTATCACTGCCTCCTAAAGCTGTACAAAACATCAAAGACCTGTTGACAGTCTAAAAGACAGATATAAAAACCTTATTTTCTCAACCTAGAGAAAATCCTTATAATCTGGCTATTATTGTATGGCCTCTTCAAATCAGGAACCTATTCAATAAGTCCTGGCCGGTAATCAGATAAGACTTTTCCTTCTTTGGAAGTAAGACTGTCTCCTGTAGCATTGCTTTGAAATCATATCACTAACATTAACAAATTTGGACTATTAGGATATCATTTTGTGATTAAGGAATTAGGAATTAGTCTTTCCTAATTGGTCTCTCTATAAAGAAACAACATGAAAGACTTGAGCCATAGACGGTCAGTTTTCTTGAACAACTAAGTCAATCCTAGTTTAACTCCATGTCACAGAGAGAAAAACCATCTCATTTTGTGAAAGCTGACTGCTGTCTGAGCTGTTCTAAGATGTTCAAAGTACAGCCCATGGACTGCCTTTTTCAGAAACTCTTGGAGTGCTTATAAAATACAGATTCATGAATCTAAATCTTTGTGTGGAGGACACACGGTAGAACCACTATATCTTAAGCAAGCATTCCAGGTGATTTTCATTCATGCCAAATTTTAAGAACTACTTCTGTAAAACAGAGTTAACTCTTTATCAAAAATCACTGAATGGATCTTTTTGATTTTTTGAAAAGAAAATAAGGCTTCCAAAGCTATTTGGGATACAAACGAGGACAGAAAACAAAGAGAAAAATTTCTGAGTAATAAATGAACAAGAATTTGGGATTGTCCCAAGACAGATTTCGGGGGTGGGTCCCAGAAATTTAAAAAATCATGGGGAAGGTTTTTAGCAGAGTGAGGATCCGAGGCAACAGAGTGGCAGAGTGGGATCTGAGGAGAATGATGGCCTGTGAGAAATTTCCCATGATGAGAATGGCCAGCGTTGCTTTCTGTTTTATTCCATGTTTCCTTTGCTTTTAGGGAAGCAGCTATTTCATCCACACAGGAAAGCATGGGTGGGAAAGTGCAGTGAAGCATGGAAATTGCAATAGGATTGAGAATTTGAAGCAAAATTTGACTCTGACCAGTCTTTGGAAATACTGAGGAAGGTTCTGAACTTTCCTACCCTCACCAGGTCACAATCATCAAGGACATCCTACTCATATAGTTAGTAATATTACTTATTTATTGAGCACTGGGCATATAGCAGGCATTTTCATGCATCATGCCACTTACTCTTGCAAAGTAGATATTTTATCTTTAGATTACAGGTGAGGAATTGAGGCTCTGAAGGATGACATGCCCAAGATTGATCAATCAGTCAGAAATAGAGCTGAGATTTGGGCCCAGATTTACCTGATTCCAAAGCCTTTCTCAGGCTTCCCAGGTAGCACCAGTGGTAAAAGTACCCACCTGCCAATGCAGGAGACATTAGAAACTTGGGTTTGATCCCTGGGTCGGGAAGATCCCCTGGAGAAGGGCATGGCAACCCACTCCAGTATTCTTGCTTGGAGAATCCCCCATGGACAGAGGTGTCCATAGGGTCACAAAGAGTCGGACATGACTGAAGTGACTTAGCACACTCACACGCAAGCCTTTATCTCCTCCCCCACGTTACATCACATCCCTCAGAGACAAATGAAAAACTTCAGGCTGCTTTAACTGATGTACCACCAGATCAACTGCTTTTACCTCCCTTTCCTCTTCCTGACTTGCAACAGTTCCCTATCCAAAAAGAAGAGCAAATGACAATCAGTGTTTCTCTCTGGCTCTGTTCTGAGTTATGACTCCCAGCGTTGCTCAGGTTTGATCAGCAAAATGTTCCCACCTCAATCTCTTGTCCCAGCTCTCTTCCTCACGAGACTTTCGCTCCAAATTTCCCAAAAGACAAATCTCCACCTGCTGTTTGACCTTTTCATCTCTTTCTTTCATTTCAATGCATTGTACCTTGTTAAGAGCTGTGAAGGGTCTGAGATTTTATGCTCCTTGCAAGCTAATAACTTAGCCTGCTACAGTTTCTTGGATGCTAGCAGAATATCTGAGTCTTCTGGGTGAAAGGACTGTATTACACATGGCATGGGCTTTCTTTGTGGTTCAGCTGGTAAAGAATCAGCCTGTAATGCAGGAGACTTGGGTTTGATCCGTGGGTTGGGAACGTCCCTTGGAGAAGAGAAAGGCTACCCACTCCAGTATTCTGGCCTAGAGAATTCCATGGAATGTACAGTCCATGGGGTTGCAAAGAGTCGGACATGACTGAGTGACTTTCATTTTCACTTTTTCACAGCAAGGAGCACCAGCTTCCTGTTCACAGCATTTCTCATGATGTACTCTGCATATAAGTTAAATAAGCAGGGTGACAATATACAGCCTTGACATACTCCTTTTCCTATTTGGAACCAGTCTGTTGTTCCATGTCCAGTTCTAATTGTTGCTTCCTGAACTGCATATAGGTTTCTCAAGAGGCAGGTCAGATGGTCTGGTATTCCCATCTCTTTCAGAATTTTCCACAGTTGATTGTGATCCACACAGTCAAAGGCTTTGGCATAGTCAATAAAGCAGAAATAGATGTTTTTCTGGAACTCTCTTGCTTTTTCCATGATCCAGCAGATGTTGGCAATTTGATCTCTGGTTCCTCTGCCTTTTCTAAAACCAGCTTGAACATCTGGAAGTTCACGGTTCATGTATTGCTGAAGTCTGGCTTGGAGAATTTTGAGCATTACTTTACTAGCCTGTGAGATGAGTGCAATTGTGCGGTAGTTTGAGCCTTCTTTGGCATTGACTTTCTTTGGGATTGGAATGAAAACTGACCTTTTCCAGTCCTGTGGCCACTGCTGAGTTTTCCAAATTTGCTGACATATTCAGTGCAGCAGTTTCACAGCATCATCTTTTAGGATTTGAAATAGCTCAACTGGAATTCCATCACCTCCACTAGCTTTGTTCACAGTGATGCTTTCTAAGGCCCACTTGACTTCACATTCCATGATGTCTGGCTCTAGGTGACTGATCACACCATCGTGATTATCTTGGTCTTGAAGATCTTTTTTGTACAGTTCTTCTGTGTATTCTTGCCACCTCTTCTTAATATCTTCTGCTTCTGTTAGGTCCATACCATTTCTGACCTTTATCGCGCCCATCTTTGCATGAAATGTTACCTTGGTATCTCTCATTTTCTTGAAGAGATCTCTAGTCTTTCCCATTCTGTTGTTTTCCTCTATTTCTTTGCATTGATCGCTGAGGAAGGCTTTCTTATCTCTTCTTGCTATTCTTTGGAACTCTACATTCAGATGCTTATATCTTTCTTTTTCTCCTTTGCTTTTCACTTCTCTTCTTTTCACAGCTATTTGTAAGGCCTCCCCAAACCGCCATTTTGCTTTTTTGCATTTCTTTTCCATGGGGATGGTCTTGATCCCTGTCTCCTGTACAATGTCATGAACCTCATTCCATAGTTCATCAGGCACTCTACCTATCAGATCTAGTCCCTTAATCTATTTCTCATTTTCACTGTATAATCATAAGGGATTTGATTTAGGTCATACCTGAATGGACTAGTGGTCTTCCCTACTTTCTTCCATTTAAGTCTGAATTTGGCAATAAGGAATTCATGATCTGAGCCACAGTCAGCTCCTGGTCTTGTTTTTGTTGACTGTATAGAGCTTCTGGATATTTGGCTGCAAAGAATATAATCAATCTGATTTCGGTGTTGACCATCTGGTGATGTCCACGTGTAGAGTCTTCTCTTGTGTTGTTGGAAGAGGGTGTTTGCTCCGACCAGTGCATTTTCTTGGCAAAACTCTATTAGACTTTGCCCTGCTTCATCCTGCATTCCAAGGCTAAATTTGCCTGTTACTCCAGGTGTTTCTTGACTTCCTACTTTTGCATTCCAGTCCCCTATAATGAAAAGGACATCTTTTTTGGGTGCTAGTTCTAAAAGATCTTGTAGGTCTTCATAGAACCATTCAACTTCAGCTTCTTCAGCGTTACCGGTTGGGGCATAGACTTGGATTACTGTGATATTGAATGGTTTGCCTTGGAAACGAACAGAGATCATTCTGTCATTTTTGAGATTGCAACCAAGTACTGCATTTCGGACTCTTTTGTTGACCATGATGGCTACTCCATTTCTTCTGAGAGATTCCTGCCCACAGTGGTAGATATAATGGTCATCTGAGTTAAATTCACCCATTCCAGTCCATTTTAGTTCGCTGATTCCTAGAATGTCGACGTTCACTCTTGCCATCTCTTGTTTGACCACTTCCAATTTGCCTTGATTCATGGACCTGACATTCCAGGTTCCTATGCAATATTGCTCTTTACAGCATCGGACCTTGCTTCTATCACCGGTCACATCCACAGCTGGGTATTGTTTTTGCTTTGGCTCCATCCCTTCATTCTTTCTGGAGTTATTTCTCCACTGATCTCCAGTAGCATATGGGCACCTACTGACCTGGAGAGTTCCTCTTTCAGTGTCTTATCATTTTGCCTTTTCATACTGTTCATGGGGTTCTCAAGGCAAGAATACTGAAGTGGTTTGCCATTCCCTTCTCCAGTGTACCACATTCTGTCAGCATATCAGAAAGCAAAGACATCACTTTGCCGACAAAGGTCTGTGTAGTCAAAGCTATGGCTTTTCCAGTAGTCTTGAATGGATGAGAGAGTTGGACAATAAAGAAAGCTGAGCACCAAAGAACTGATGCTTTTGAACTGTGGTGTTGGAAAAGACTCTTGAGAGTTCCTTGGACCAAAAGGAGATCAAACGAGTCAATTGTAAAGGAAATCAGTCCTGAATATTCATTGGAAGGACTGATGCTGAAGCTGAAGCTCCAATACTTTGGCCACCTAATGCAAAGAACTAACTTATTGGAAAAGACCCTGCTGCTGGGAAAGATTGAAGGCAGGAGAAGGGGACAACAGAGGATGAGATGGTTGGATGGTATCACTGACTCGATGGACATGAATTTGAACAAGCTCTGGGAGTTGGTGATGGACAGGGAAGCCTGGTGTGCTGCAGTCCATGGGGTCAAAAGAGTCAGACATGACTGAGTGATTGAACTGAACAGGTAAACCCATTCAACCTTCACTACAGAAGGAGAAGTTATCATATTGGATGGTAAACAAGGTGTGCCTCCTGCTCCAGTGGGAAACACAATCTCAACCTTCTAAATCTGATATACAAACATCTGGAAAAGATAGTCTAGATCAAAATCGCTGGTGTCTCTGCTTACTAGATGTACTGAAGTATGACAGCTCTGTGAAGAATTGTCTGCCAACGCATACCATATCTCTTTCTACTAATCATACAAAAGTTTCCTCTCTCAGATCTCCTAATTGTGTGATTCAACAACTTTCCAGAATGCCAAAAGGAACCTCAGAGGACAACATTAATTTAAGAAATATTTATTGGGCAGCTATTAAATGCTAGGCACTGTGTAAGCAAAAATAGGTTCAGTCCTTCTCCTCTTGAAGGGAACAATAGACTCATGCAGTATATACGCATACCAAATGCTATGTATGTGCGCTCAGTCATGTCCGACTCTTTGCAACCCCATGACTGTAGCCTGTCAGGCTTGTCTGTCCATGAAATTTTCCCAGCAAGAATACTGGAGTGGGTTGCCATTTCCTTCTCCAACAAAATGCTACAAACTGAGGTAAGTCATAGAGGGAAAAGTACATTAGTTGTAGAAGGGCTTCATCAACAAGGGGTCTTGAACTTGCCTGGGAAGTTAGAAATGTTTTTTCCATACTCAAGTTAAAAGGGAGAAGAGGGTCATGTGCACAGAGCCTGTGCTGTTGAGACTGCAGCATGTTTGAGAATATAAAAGGTGGTGGGGAAGTCTTCCACACAGGAAGCCAGGGGAGAGTGGTGTCAGATCAGATTAGAAAAGGCAAGACCTCACATGCTGTTAGGCCACCTTAAGAATGCTAGTCTTATCTTAGAGCAGGGAGATGCTGTTTAAGGGTTTTATGTGAGAAGAGAAATAGTCTTACTTGCTTTTAGAAAAACTGTTTTAGCTGCAAAGTGGAGAATTGATGGAAGGGCTCAGATCATATGCAGTGAGACCAGATTAGATTGGTGACAACAGGAAAGTAGGCCAATTTGAGAGATTTTGGAGAGAAAATTGCCAGAACTTGGTGTTGCAATGAATCTAAGGGAGATGTCAGGGGCTGATTACTGCCTGATTTGAACAACTGGATAGATGAGGATAGGGCTTCCCTGACAGCTCAGATAATAAACAATCTGCCCGCAATGCGGGACATCTGGGTTCCATCCCTGAGTCGGGAAGATCCTTTGGAGAAGGGAATGGTTACCCGCTCCAGTATTCTTGCCTGGAGAAGCCCATGGACAGAGGAGCCTGGCCGGCTACAGACCATGGGGTCATAAAGAGCCTGACAACTGAGTGACTAAAACGTGCACACACAAACATAGATGAGGAGAAAGGAAAACAAGAAGAGTTTATCAACTAAGTTGGTCTAAACTTTGTGACTTTGAGACTTTAAGTGACTGAGTTACTGAAGCAGTTGATTTGGAATTTAGGATAAGGGTCAGGGCTAGAGACACATACCTGGTAATCGTCAACTTTTGATGGTAACTTAAGTACGACTGAGCAACTGAACTGAACTGAACTGAACTGAAAGTAACTGGGGTGGGTGATGATGTTCAGACCAAGAGATTATAATGAAAACAGAAAAGAACCCAGACTAAATTGTGAGGTACTCCTGTATTTAACAGCTAGGGAGAGGAGAAGGAATCTGTGAGGGAATTAGAGAAATGATACCCAGAAAGGTAGCAGGAAAAGGCAAGAGTATAGTGCCAAAGGAGGAGCTATTCAAGGAAATAAGTGATCCAACTGTTGGGTATTACTCAGAGCTCAAGAAAGATGAGGATTTTAAATAACTTTTATTGATAAGGAAAATGAAGCACTGAGAAGTGACTTGTTCAAAGTCAGTGTAACTTAGTGTCGCTCTCTGGATTCCCAAAAAATTCATACTGGTGGCCATGCTAGGGTTATTTATGTGTGTGATTCATTCTCTCCACAGAACATAAATTCCCCAGTCCTCACTTGACTCAACCTTACAGCATCGTATATTGTTGACTAATCTATGTCTACTTCTATGGTATTCTGAATTACGTCTTCAGTTCAGTTCAGTTCATCAGTCGCTCAGCCGTGTCCGACTCCTTGCGACCCCATGAATCGCAGCACGCCAGGCCTCTCTGTCCATCACCAACTCCCGCAGTTCACTCAGACTCACATCCATCCAGTCAGTGATGCCATCCAGCCATCTCATCCTCTGTCGTCCCCTTCTCCTCCTGCCCCCAATCCCTCCCAGCATCAGAGTCTTTTCCAATGAGTCAACTCTTCACATGAGGTGGCCAAAGTCCTGGAGTTTCAGCTTGAGCATTATTCCTTCCAAAGAAATCCCAGGGCTGATCTCCTTCAGAATGGACTGGTTGGATCTCCTGGCAGTCCAAGGGACTCTCAAGAGTCTTCTCCAACACCACAGTTCAAAAACATCAATTCTTGGGCACTCAGCCTTCTTCACAGTCCAACTCTCACATCCATACATGACCACAGGAAAAACCATAGCCTTGACTAGACGGACCTTAGTCGGCAAAGTAATGTCTCTGCTTTTGAATATGCTATCTAGGTTGGTCATAACTTTTCTTCCAAGGAGTAAGCGTCTTTTATTTTCATGGCTGCAGTCACCATCTGCAGTGATTTTGGAGCCCCCAAAAATAAAGTCTGACACTGTTTCCACTGTTTACCCATCTATTTCCCATGAAGTGATGGGACCAGATGCCATGTCTTAGTCTCCTCCAAAATGGCTTTTCTTTCTTGTTGTGCCTATACATGTAGGTATGCCCCAAATATAATTTTTAATAATATAGTTTTTTTAATGACATTTTTCCCCCTCACCCCCACACCAATTGCAAAGGAATTAAATCTTGAGGGATAGATTACAAGATTCTGTCTTTTTAAAAAGCTCCTGAATAGGAAGCTTTGGAAATTACTTAAGAGTTGGCTTTGGAAACCACTAGCTTAGTCTCAGACCAAATAGAGCTAGGGAAGCAATATGGAGAAGCCACCCAACTCACCCACACTCTGATAAGTCCTATTTTAAAACATACAGTTATGCTTCAGTTATTCAGAGATCAGCTTTCCAGCAATTGTCTGGAAGAGGGCCAAATCTGAAAGTTAAGAAAAGGAAACACCTCTCTCCCTTGCAGGAAAAGAACTTTTGAGAGTGAACAACAATGAAAATATCTCAAGATACCACTTGATATCACTGTCCTATTTACTGATGGGAAGAAGAGGAAGAAACCAAATCTCTCATTGGCTGATTGTGGGTATAAACACCTCATCAATCATTACCTGGAGCTATAGAGATAAAGCACAGAAGAAAGGAGAAAAGAGTGAAAAATAAACAGTAAAGTAGAAAGGATGAGAGGAAGGATCTGAGTGGTTCAAGAGGCAGGTGAGAAGAGGAGAAGCAGTAACAGATATTAGAAAAGGTAATGAGAACATTCCAAAGAGAAGAAAACAGAGATCCCCTAAGAGACCCTATATACCTCAGCGATCCTTTGGGACTTTAGGTTATGGCCAAGGTATGGCATCTGATGGCCAGTCATCAACAAAGGATTTCATTAACCATTGTATCCCTTAAGGTAGGGAATAAATACATTTTCAGAGAATTCCTGTTAAAAGGTGGAGGAAAAAAGAACTGCTATTTTTGAAAGGCAGCACAATTAATAAACCGAAATAAAGCCAGATAAAGAAGCCTGGTTACATCGCCATTGTTTCTGAAGGGTCAGTTCCTGGGTTAGACGCCCCGTCCCAAGGACTACCCCTATCCCAAGTCTTCGAGTAGAACCCGCAAAAGGAAGCAGCCCAGGGCAGCCCTCAGGCATTATTGCAGCGCCCCCAGTCGCTGGAGGTTCAGGGAAATCTCGGCTGCGTTCCCTTCCAGGTCTTCGGGCTGTTGCACAAATTAAGGTAATGGGATTCCATGCGATTTGACTGGGGACGAGGCCAAAAAACTAACCCCCACATTTTCAACTGGAGTAAATATCTAAGTGTTTTTTGCTTGCTGAGGAGATCCCGGGCACTAAAGCGTTTGGAATTGAAAACATCCAAGCCCACTTCGGTTGGCTTCCTGTTCCTTGGGGGAGTGTCTTTAAAAGCACCTGCCGGCATCAAGTTTTGTGCTTTCGGGAAGAGGCAGACCCGGTGCGCCTCACAAGGAGTCTTTTAGAGTTTGGACTGAGAAATTGTGTGAGTGGTCCCAGGAACGTCCATTATTAACTCATTTCTCTAGTGTCGCCAGCAGCCTGGCCACCGCGGCGGCTACGAAGACTCGGGGGCAGTCGGGCCTCGGGAGAGAGCCCGGAGCCCGAGAGGGCGGTGGGCGTCCGGGGTTGCGGCGAGGTGGGGCTACTCGGCCGCCCGGCGCTCCGAGGAAAGACCCGCCGGGCGGCGGGCGCGGGCGCGGGGCGGGGACGCGGGGTCCGGGCCGGCCGGGGGCGCCGTCGGCGGGGCTCGCGCAGCCGCACTCGGCGAGCCGACTCCGGGCTCCTCCTCCCGGCTCCGTAGTAAGCATGGCGGCGGCGGCGTTCGCGGTCCCTCGGGTGAAACAGAAAGCGGGAGCTACGCGGAGAGGGAGCGAGGAGCGGGGCTGAGGCGGCGCCGTCACTGCCGGGAAACCACCCCAACAGTCAGTGCGCCGGCGGCTGCGGCGGCCCCGAGAGCTGGCCCTGCCGCTGAGGTGGAGCGAGGACGATCAGGAACCCGAAGAAGAGGCACCGGGGTAGCCGCCTTCCTCCGCCTCAGAGCGGCGTGACTCGGAGGTGAGAGCGCGGGCGCTCCCTTCGGGAAAGGCGGGCGAGACTGAGGCGTCCCGGTCCCGTCGCGCCCCGGGGCAGGCGTCACGGAAACCGTTAGGCTGAGTGTGAAGGGCCGGGGCTCCGAGCCGGGGTTCGGGCCCGTCGAGGGGCGCGGCCCACCGCGTCCTGGGGGCGCGCGCTCTGCCGAGCGGGGGGAGTGGGCCGCGGGCGGGACGCATCCGCTTGTCGGGCACCTGCCGGGCCCGAGTCTCTCCGGGAGGCGCTCGCGGGGGCGCGGCCACGGCCCCGCCACCAGCCCGCGGAGGCGGCGCGGGGGCGCGGGCGGTCCTCCCTCCGCCCCCCCTGGCCGGCGGCCCGCGGCGAGCAGCGCCGCTCCTGGCGGCGCGGGGGTCGAGTGCCGGAGCCCTCCCGGAGAGGATCGCCGAGCGTCCGCAGCGCCCGGGCTTGTGGCCGCCCGGCGGCCGCCGAACTTGAACGCCCCTCTCAAGAGACTCTCCCCCCGCGCCTGTTGGGGTTCAAACCTCGAAAACCCGGACCGGTGTGTTTGATCTTGTTTGGCTGGTGCCGATACCTGGCCGTTCCTCAGCGGGCTGAGTTAACCACCTGTTCAGTCGCGGGGGGGGTTGGACTCCAGGCTGCAGTCCTCGCCCTGTTTAACAACCTGGATCTTTGAACTTTTGACACGGCGGTGGAAGGACGTCATGTGTTAGGTAAAGGAAAATGAACTCATAATTTAGCCGTAAAATCGCGGGCAGAAAAGCGGTTATTTTAATTAATGTTTGTTAGTCGTTCTTTTATTAAATTGTTAGCGTTAAAAAAAAAAAACACCTTGGGTTTTTTTTCTTTTTTTGTAGGGGTAGGGGGTGCATAGTGGGGGTGCTAGGAATCGTAAATTCGGGATTTTCTTTTGTGAAATTTCATATAAGTTCCTTTGGACACCTTTGCGTCTGAGCATCTATTAACTAAGAATATCAGGCTGACAGGATTTTTTTTTTTTTTTTGGAATGTAAAGCTCATGTGCATGTAGGTTTGTGGACTCGAAATTGAGCGGCAAAACGATTTTGCTTCTTTCCGTGTTTTTAGTTCTTGAAAGCAAAATTGGTATTTTTCTCTACTATAAGAATGAAAAGTTGAACTGTTACTATAATATTTTATCACCATGATAGTACCAGCACTAGTGCTAAACATATGCCACCCAGGAGTTGGAGCCATATGTTAGGCAGAAACTAATTGAGTCTTATGGCTATGATCTTGTATTTGGATAAATATTTAGTTTTTGTGTATTTGCTAAATCTGTAGTTCTTGCCATCGTGTAAGCTTTTAAATCACCTAAAAATAGTCCAGAGAAATGAGTCTCCTGCCTTTTTGATATTTTCTCGGTTGATTTGATTTTGCTCAAGTAATGAGATAAAAGTGCACACTGAGACAGATGGTGGACTTAAAACAGTGATAAAAGGGATTGGTTGTAACACATCTTCTATAATGTAGTGCCTAAAATTTTTGCTTTCAGCTTCTTAACCCACTGATAATTCTTGCCATCACCGCTTATACCAGTTAGTGGGAAGAGAGGATACTGACTTGACAGGGAAAAAAATTGGTTAAAATTTTTATAAATAATTTTGTTTCTGAATTTTAGCACTATCATAGTAAATTTTATGAAATTTTCTTTTTTCCTTTCAGAGAACCTCTCTCAGTTTTCTTGGCTAGGTTCACTGAAAATGTTTTTTATCTCCGGCTGGCTTCTTTTAACCACCTGTATGCTTCTGAATGAACTCCCTCTTTTTCCATTTTGTCTGAACCTTCAAAAGTCATTGACTGTTTAGGAAAAATTAACTGCTAGTTAATTGGTTTCAATCAAACATAGGAGTAATTTACTTCTCCTAAATTAATGATATGCATTCAAAAAAACCGATTTAGAATTACCTTTTGATGTCGTCTGTGTGATCACTTTCCCCCTTTATATGAGTAACTGAAAGCTGATTTATTTTCTCTTGCATTTAAGAATTATGTTCTAATTTTTTAAGTTCTGTGGTATACTATTGAACATATTTTATTACTGACTAAGAAAAAATTTCTTCCTCTTCTCTGACCAGCCAGGCAGAGGTCAGGATTTAGAGGCTACAAAACCCAGAAAAGAACAGGGATGCATGATTAATATTCTCATCATCTTTTGTAGCTTTACTTGGGTGAAGAGCATTTATAATTTTAGTTTAGATTGATGGTTAATAGTTATGTCTGTTTAAAAAATAATTGTCTATTTTAATATGTATATACCCAAGGCTTGTGCATCTATTTTGCCTGTATTTTTAAAATACAGTTTGATGAGATAACCTAAAGGTTTTGTTTTGTTTTTTAATGTTCTTGAGGCATTTTTCTATGAAAATGAGTCTAGGTGATGTCTTTGAGAATGATGTAGGGCTATGCATATGATTTCCAGTTTTATTAGCCAGGTGATCAAAAGATAAATGATTGCTTTTTTCCCCGGAGCAGTCTCTAGCAGATTTCAAATAAATTCACAATATTGTAAATCCAAAGGTTTAGAATGCTCTGCCTGCAATTCCACTGAGTCTTTTTCAGTGCTTCTGTTTATCACATTGCAAAAAGAAAAAGAAAAATGGCCCCTGTGGATATCAGTGTCGAGAGCTGCTTGCTTAAAAGAAATGAATGACCAATAATGGTGAAAGACAAATTTTTTTTAACCTGTTTTGGGAGCTTTTACTATTTTCTTAATATTTTGGCCTCATTTTATTTCAGAGTGTTATGCTGTGGCCTCTTTATCCCTTGATCTTATCTCCATCCTCCCACTGTGGTAGTTTTGCTTACCTTTCACATATACTTTATAAGTTTGTGGTGTAATCTATGGTCTTACATCAAGTTCCTTTGTACGTGTCTTCCTTTGATATTTCCAATCACTTATCATCCATTACCAGGCCTCAGGCTTTTTTTTCTCAAGATAGAGAGTTGAATGTGTCATCTCTAGAGAAATGACATGCTCAGAGGATGGTGAGCTATTAGAGTCGGGATACAAAAGCAATGGGATGTGTTTCCTTCCTTCAAGTAGTTTACAGACTAGTTGGGGATACTAGACTAACACACAAGAAATCCTTAACAAAAAATACAAGATGGCCTTATTAAATTATGTGGCAAGAACTGGAATTTAAAGGAAAGTGAGGCTACTGAGGGCAGGAATGATCCTGGAAGGCATTCAGAAGAAGTCAGACTTGAATCTTAGGAAGGATTTCGGGATCAATCTAAAGGAAGGCCATTCAAGGAGACCAGTCTGAGAGGGTAAGTATCAGGAGGAAGAAGAAAAGAAGGTTCAAGTCAAGATTTTGGCTAAAAGCGCCGTAACATGGTCAAGAAAGGAATAGGCAGGGCTGGACAGGACAGTTTGCCTGTGTCATTGTGAAGCCATCACTGGAAGAATGCTGCATCTACCTTGACATATTAATAACTTAAGCTTTATGTTTGAGGAATAGCTTATATATTTTATATGTGTGTGTTTATTATAGCTTAGATCAGGGATCAGCGGACTTTCTGTAGAGTGCCAGATAGCTAATACTTTAGGCCTTGTGGGCCACTTATAGTCTCTGTTGAATATCCTTTTTTATTTGTTTTCTTCCAATCGAAGAATTTGACCAGCGGGCCTACTTTGCTGACTGTTGGCTAATAATTGGCTAGTTAATTGTCCATATAGCACATAATGTGAGCTGCCTTACATCATTTGCCTACATGGTTGTTTTGTGTGTTTTGAGTATCATTTATGTTTTTCCATATGTTAAAAATAAAGAGAACAGGCAGAAATAACTTCTATTGTAATTGTTATTTTGTGACCAGACTTCTAGCAACTGCCTAGACTGAGTTTCAGAACTAGGAAGTGAAAGAAGAAAAGCCTCTGAGCTAGTCCTTAGAGCAGTGAAAATAGCTACTCCAGGGCTTGATTTAGAATCTGTATAAGGTTAAGTATATCAACTGCCTATTCAGGTTGTACATTTTTTAAACTTCAGCTGTCATTGTAGAAGCCTTGGGTGGGATGCTGGTGGCCTGTGACAACTGGGGAACACGCAGCAGGAAACAGTGTCTGTAAAAGTAGTTGAGGAGTTAGTAAAGAGAAGAGCAGTTGCAACATCCCTCAGTAACTCCGAGAGTCACATAATTGACATTCACATTGATGAGCTTGAGTCATCAAGAAAAGATTGTATCACATGTAGATTGAGGCAGAGAAAAAAGACCTAGAAATCTCTTTTAAAATATTTTCATTGTGATTGTTTAAAGATAAGTTACAGTGATTTAAAGGGTAAGTATCAGTTATTTTGAAAATTCCTCTACATGAAATATCTCTTTTGAAGTTTCTAAATTTATAAGTGTGTGTTTCGGCAGTTCTGTTTCCTTCAGCACATTGTGTTTCATGTACCATTACCAGATAAATAGTGGTGCTTCAGGTTATGGTTGCATGAATAAAATTGGCTAGGGTTACTCTGTATTTTGTCTTACCAAGAAAGTAAGAATATATCATGAGAAGTTTATTTGAATCAGTAGGTATTAGTGAATACATTCTGTATGTCAGAGATAGCATTGGGTGTTGGGAAAAGTAAAGATATATAAGATGGAGAGCTGTCTGGGTAAAATCAATAGAGTTTCTTTTTTTCCTCTTAAAGACATTGAAAGCAGACAAACCAACAAAACCCCCAAACTGAAGTTAACTCTTGCCCTTTTACTTGTACTAGCATTTTCCATACTTTGTGTATGTGTTTACTGTTTTCAGTTTTAAGGCATTATAGACCTTTTGAACTAAATTTCAAGCCTTCATGAATTGCTACATAATAAAAGTTCAGCTTTTTAAATTTCGCTTTAAGGAGAAATTAACAATTCACTCTGCCACCCCACTTTTGTCAGTATTTGAAACAGCTTCATTATTCCAGCTGTTTCCGTTTCCTAGATAGGAGATAAAAGTACTTTGGATTTTAGTTCCAACTTTACCCTTATTGGCCATATGATTTCAGATTACGTGTTTTATTTTTCAGTCTTGGGTTCCCAGTTCTTAAAATGGAGAGTAATATATATCCTATTTTCCCCACAGAAATACCGTGAGCACCCAAAGAGATGTTGGAAACCATGATGGTATTAATGTACCATATGTTTTTACATTGCAAGCAATGCAACCTTTTTTTAGTAATACCAGAAATGAGTTCAAGCTTTATCCTCCAAAGTTCTGTAAATAATAGTATTCCAGTAAACATTTAGTTTACTCAAAACTTTTAACTGCCTGCTTGGCAAAGAGAGTGCACATTTTAAAAGCTTTCTTTCCATTCTTATTAATCTTTCATTGTCTATCCAATGCCTGTGTTCCTCTTTGCAGGAGAATACTGATCTATTCCAAGGAAATTCAGCTAGTCTTTCCACAGTGGGATAGAAATATGCAAAAGTGAATTCCTTATGTGTTTTTTTTTTCAAGTAGATGACTATTTCTGTATATATAGTAATAAGATCCACTTGAACTCTGACTGGAAAGTTGATTATATTTTTTAAATCCCATATAGACTGCCAGATATGTGGTGGTACTCTCATTTTATAGATGAAGCTATTCTGATTGACTTCTATCTCTTCCTGCCTCACTTCTTGAGATTGCTTATGTGCTAGTTGTTAGAAATACAAAGTAAGTATGATATGTGCTTTGAAATAAACCTCGGTGTAAAAGATCTCTGCATTTGATAGATTGTTAATCAGACTCTATCAAAAATGTCTGAAAGTTACCGTGTTCTGCTTTCCTTCTTTAGAATCCACATTTTAACATATATTTGAACAGAACAATTTAAACAATTTAAGTGATTTCTTAGTGAAATCCAATTCCCTAGTGAGGAGGAAAAAAAATCTGCCTACTTCTCTGGCAGTTCTAAACAGATGTTTAAGTACATTTTAAAGCACAGTTAAGACATTTCTTTAAAAAGTAATTATATGCTTTCTTTGCAGGAATAGATGTCAAATACAACTGTGTACTTTTGTTGAGATCTAGCTTGAAGGGAGTAATGATTTCATTTACTTCAAAATCCATTTGTCTTTAGATTGGCGTAAATGAAAATAAAAGTGAAGATGTAATTTTTTGTGATTTTATTATGTTTTCATTCTCTAAATTTTTTGGTTGGCTTGTGATAGCCATTCTTTTTTGTTTTCCAAAGTTTTTCTTTAATTAGAGCATAGTTGATTGACAATGCTATGTTAGTTTTGGGTGTACAGCAGAGAGATCAATTATACATGGATCTATTCTTTTTCAAATTCTTTTCTCATTTATGTTGTTACAGAGTATTGAGCAGTGTTCCCTTGTTGCACAGTAGGTCCTTGGTGTTTATCTATTTTATATTTAGCGGTGTATACATGTCAATCCCAAACTTCCATTGTATCTCTCCCTCCCATCCTTCCCCTCGGTAACCATAAATTCATTCTCTTAAGTCTGTGAGTCTTTCTTGTGACAGCCATTCTCAGTCACAGTTTCATTCTTAGACTTAATTTTTTTTATGTAATATTTTCATTTGCAATATATATTTTCCCTTACATTTTAGTTAGTAGTTTATGAAATATATTTTTGTTTCTTCTGTATTAGGACTAGCTCTTGCCAATACTTCAGATCATTATTCTTCAAAAGCCACAGTGTGCTAGAATCATATTTTTTTTTATCAATTACTTGAACCTGACCAAAACTGGTCTAATGTGTGTGACAGAGTAGACTTTGGGTAGAATGTGTGGGCAGCTGTCCCTCTAGTTCATCTTCAGGCTGCTTCCAGACTATTCCTTCAAAAATACAAATTTATTTAAATCATTGCTCAGTTTTAGAAATTAAACTACACTACAGTTCCTGCTGTGTCAGTTATAAAGTATTCTGTCTTTATCTTAAGAGTTTGTACTCTGATGATATCCTGTGGCTGGGCTTCTCGGGTGGCTCAGTGGTAAAGAATCTGCCTGCAATGCGGGAGATGCAGGTTTGGTCCCTGGGTCGGGAAGATCTCCTGGAGAAGGAAGTGGCTACCCACTCTAGCGTTCTTGCCTGGGAAATCCCATGAACAGAGGAGCCTGGCCGATTACAGTCCATGAGGTCTCAAAGAGTCGGACATGACTTAGCGACTAAACAACAACAAATTCTTTGACTATATCCATTTCCCACCACTTGCCAACTTTGTAGTATAAACAGCGTGTATTTTACGTTAGGAAGGTATAGGTTTCTTTGTTGACTTCTTCCTTTACTGGCTGTTATGAACATGAACATTTTACTTTACCTTTGTTTCCTTACTTTAAAGAGGGGTAATACAGGGATCTGTCTCCTAGAATTAGCTGTTACAGGGATTTAAAAAGAGCCTATTTAACATGGCAAGTAAAATACTTGCTGTGGGATACTTATATCTAGACCTTTGATAGGCATTTCTAATCGTTGTTAGGTATCCAAATTCTTGTTTTCACCATTCACTTATATATCTATCATTTGTTAAAAAGCTTAAATGTTCTGGATACTTAGAATATGAATGTCACAGAAATCAACATTGTATTCCTTTTGTGTAGCAATTCACACAGTTGGATAAGAGAGAAAGGCATATAAAAATATTTTAAAATGAAAAGTAAATAAAATACCTCTTCTTTTATCTCTCTTCTCTTGTGTGAATCCTTTCTGTAGTTTAGTACTGAACTGCCGTATGTTTCCACAGTATGCTCAGAATATCATGATTGTGTACATAACATCCTGTAGCATATATATATATGTATATATATTTTAACTTGACTGTCTCACCTGTTAGACTGAACTCTGTGAGTTTGAAGAGTACTTCACAGGTTGGCAGTTTTGTTTTGTTTTTTTCTGTAAAGGAGCAGATAGTAAGTATTTTAGGCTTTGTGGCCATATGAACTCTGTTGCAACTACTTAACTGTGGTTTAGGAGCCTTACAAATAGCCATAGATAAATTATAAATATTGGGTATAACTGCATTCCAATAAAAGCTGGCAGGAGGCCAGATTCAGTGCACAGGTCTTAGTTTGCTGACCCCTGTAATGCTGCATACCTTTTGGCTGGCAAATGTAAGGCACTCAGTAAATGGTAACAATTATTTATGTATTAAATGCTTTCTGTATTCTGTATACTGTTGTAAACAACTTTATATATATTAGTTTACTTAATCCTTAAAACAACTCTTTGAGGTAGATATTATGGTCATCATTTTTAAAATGAAGAAACTGAAGCACAAAGAAGTTAAATAACTTGCTTAAAATCATATAACTAGTTAGTGAAAGATTTGGGATTTGAACCCAGGCATCTGACTCCAGAGCCTAGCTTTGAATCATACCAGTTCTGATACGTAGAATTCCAGGAGTGTAATATTGATTCAGTATTAGGAAATATATTAATGTAATTCACTATATTAATAGGTTAATGGAGGAAAGTGTATGTTTCCCTCTTTGATGTTAAAAAAAGAAATCATTTTCTAAAATTTGGTTATCCCTGACAACTTTTTATCAACCAAAAATAATATTGTAAAGAGACTACCAGAAACCTGTATTAAATGTCATCGTGAACTATTAGAAGTATTTTCATTAAAAGAAGGGAACATTGGTCAAAGTAGCCAGTACATTAAGAAACAAGAAAAATAACCTCTAAATAATGGGGAAGAGGAGTGAGGTGGAATATATTATAGTTACTATTTGCAGTTGATACAATTATCTACTTAGAAAATGTAAGACAGGCAACAGAAAATTATTTAAATCAAAAAGAGATTTCAGTAAACCAAGTGGCTATCAGATAAACTTAGAAGATTCATTAGCTTTCTTATAAACCAGCAATAACCAACTGTGAAAAACAGTAAGAAAAGTAGAAGCCTAAATTATAAAATACTTAAGAAATTTTTAGAAATATGTTGCACCATCTGAAGGAAAAAAGTACAAGAAGATCTTAAACTAATAGAATAATAGTATATTCCTGACTGTGAGAACTCAATTACCAAGTTAATCAGTAAAGACAGTGTAATCCTAATTAGAAATCCAACAGAATTTTTAAAATGGGATTTGACCAACTGATGTTTCAAGTTTTGAGAAAGTGCACCAGTCTTTTGGACTCTGGGAGAGGGAGAGGGTGTGATGATTTGGGAGAATGGCATTGAAACATTTATAATATCATATGAAATGAATTGCCAGTCCAGGTTCGATGCATGATACTGGATGCTTGGGACTGGTGCACTGGGATGACCCAGAGGGATGGTACGGGGAGGGAAGTGGGAGAGGGGTTCAGGATGGGGAACACGTGTACACCTGTGGTGGATTCATGTTGATGTATGGCAAAACCAATACAATATTGTAATTAACCTCCAATTAAAATAAATTTATATTTTTTAAAAAGTGCACCAGAATGGACAGATACGTTTCAATATGAAGCATAACAAAAGGGAATTTATCTTTTGTTTTCAAAGATTAAAAAAATACCATAAAATTATAATTATTAATAAGAGTTTGGAGTAGGAATGAGCATGTTGATCAAAGGAACAGAATAAGGAATTCAGGAGGAGCTCCATGGTTACAGAAGAATTTATTATATGATAAACGAGTAATGGAAGAGCTAGTCTATAAATGATGCCAGACAATTGGCTGTTCTGTTGAGGTAAAGATAATTTAAGTACTCACTTTGTGGCACTCTCAAAACTAAGTTCCAGTTGGACTAAATACATTCAGTAAGTAAAAAATAAAATGGCAAAAATTTTGGAAGAAATTAATTTTTAAAAAATTTCAGGGCAGTGAAAGCCATTTCAAATGAGATGTCAAACTTAAATGGCATTAAAAAAGACAAGCATGGTGACTTGGGCTAAAATATTTGACATGTAATAGACAAAGTAATATTCAAGGTATATAAGGTGTGCCTACAAATCAACCTGGTAGAAAATGAGAAAGGATGTAAGTAGGAAATTCATAGAAGTAGAAATACAGCCTATACAGTTTTGAAGAGATACTCAAACACACCAATAATAAGAGAAATTCAAAACATCGATGAGATAAGATGTTTTTAAATCTTTGTTAATTGGCAAAAATTGGAAAACCTCAGCTAAGTATCAGATTGGAAAGTAGCCACTCAAACTGTTGAATTTCGAATATGAACAGTTTTATCTTTTTAGGGTAGAAGTTTAGCAATATCTATCAATTTTGAAGGCTTCCCTGATGGCTCAGAGGTTAAAGCGTCTGCCTGCAATGCGGGAGACCTGGGTTGGGAAGATCCCCTGGAGAAGGAAATGGCACCCCACTCCAGTATTCTTGCCTGGAGAATCCCATGGACGGAGGAGCCTGGTGGGCTACAGTCCATGGGGTCGCAAAGAGTCAGACATGACTGAGCAAAAAGTGTGTACTTCTAAACCAAAAGTTTCATTTCTGTGTATCTATAATACAGAAATAATATCATAGCTTCATAGAGAATATTACATGATTTTTCCTTGAAGAAAGGGAAATACATGAAGAAAGATGAAAGCATGTTGTGCTCATCATTGGAATTATAGTGTACCCTCCTGGTAGAATATTAGACAGTCATGAAAAAGGATGAAGTAGATACAGATATACTTCTTTAGAAAACTCTTAAGACATTTTACATGAAAAAGCAAGACACTCACCAGTCTACACAGTTATATTTAAACCACTCCCCTAAACCTCATACAGGCTTCCCAGGTAGTTCAGCGGTAAAGAATCTGCCTGGCAAGCAGGAGACACTGGTGCACAGGCTTCAGTAGTCTCGGTTCCCAGGCTCTAAACCACAGCCCCAGTAGTTACGAAACGTGAGCTTAGTTGCTCCATGGCATGTGCTATCTTTCCAGACCAGGGATCGAACCTGTGTCTCCTGCATTGGCAGGTGAATTCCTTACTGCTGAGCACCAGCGAAGCCCTGGCTGTGTCAGGTCTTAGTTGCATCTTGCAGGATCTTTACTTGTGGTGCACAGACTCTCTAGTTGCCATGTATAGGCTCAGTTCCCTGCCACATGTGGGATCTTAGTTCCCTGACCAGGGATTGAACTTGCATCCTCTGCGTTGCAAGGTGGATTCTCGACCACTGGACCACCAAGGAAGTCCCAAATTACACATATTTTTAAGAGTCACTCTTCTGGAGTACCATTAACATCAAACAGGGTAATTGAATTAATTATAATTAGTCTTACGAAAAATATAATCTAACATCATGTACTTATTGCCAGATCTGTGAAATGTTTGTTTCGGGGTGCTGGTAAGAAATAATAAGATGATTTTGCATAGTGGTTTCTGTGACTTTCATCTCAGTAAGTTTCACTGCAGGGGTATTTTTAAATGCTCCCCCTCCTCTTTTTTAATCTAATGTAGTCAAGTTTAGAAAGTAAAAAATCGAGACATTTGAAAAAAAATAGGATCTAAATTGGAAAAGTACATTTTAGGATATCAGTTCATAAGATGAATTAGTAATTTGGATAAAAGTCCAAGTTCAAGCAGAATTTCTTGAAATTTCCCTGAAAGGATATTTAGATAGTTTATTACAGCTGGATGCAACTCTGTAGTTGCCTTGAGAAGTTGTGGCTTCTCAAGACCGTTCATTTTTAAATCAGAATTTTGATAAAAGTAAAAAAAACTATAGCCATATTACAAAACAGTTGACAAAATAGAGAAAAAAATACTGTAATTCCACTATCTTAATATAGTTGCTACTGTAATTTTAATATTTTTACCTAATGTTTTTTCATATGTATATTTTCAAGTAATGCTAAAATGTAGATTTAAATGTACTAAATCTACCTTGAAGTGTATAAAAGCCTTGTGATTTCATGTGTGGCCTTGGAATCCTATAATTTTTAGTTTCATTGATTTAGACAAGGCAAAAGACCAAAAAAAAAAAAAATAGGATTTCTCAATATATTAATAAATGTACATAATTTTCCTATGTGTCTGTCAGTTACACTCTGGCTGTAATCGAAGTAGGATCTTTCTTTGTATTTTCCCACATCGTTTTTGAACAAGTAGAGCTGAAGTTTCAAACCCCCGGCTAAGCTTATTTCCATGAGTTATCTACCTTGGCTTCTAAGTCTCGACTGTTATCATTATGACAGCAGCATCATTAAAATAGAACAAGTTCATGTAGAATGGATGGCTGTTAATAAAAAGGTTAGGAAGAGAAACTTTGGTAAAATGTATGCACAAGGAAACTGGTACAGTTTCAGAATTATGACAGGGACTGAGTGAGAAAACAGTACTGTTCCTAAACCTAGCAGTGTTGTAACCGAATATCTCCTCCCCCCACCCACCCACACAAACTCACATCTTGAAGCCCTAAACCTCAATGTGATTGTTTTTGGAGGTAGAGTCTTTGGAAGATTATTAAGCTAAGATGGGGTCATGAGGCTGGAGGTCTCATGATGGATTCACTAATTCTTATAAGACACAGAAGATACAGCAAGAGAGTAGCCATTTGCAGGCCAGGAAGAGGGCCCTCACCAAGAATCTGTGCTGGCACCTAGTCTTGGACTCTCAGCCTCCAAGAACTGTGAGAAATAAGTGTGTGGTGTTTAAGCCACCCAGTCTATGGTATTTTGTTCCAGTAGCACAAGCTAAGACAGTAATTGGTATGATAAGTAGAGTGCAATGGTAACATATTTATCTAAAAATGTGCAAGTGGCTTTGGAACTGGGTGATGGGTAGAGTTTGGCCACCTCATGTGAAGAGTTGACTCATTAGAAAAGACTCTGATGCTGGGAGGAATTGGGGGCAGGAGGAGAAGGGGATGACAGAGGATGAGATGGCTGGATGGCATCACAGGTTCAATGGATGTGAGTTTGAATGAACTCCGGGAGTTGGTGATGGACAGGGAGGCCTGGCGTGCTGCGATTCATGGGATCGCAAAGAGTTGGACATGACTGAGCGACTGAACTGAACTGAACTGAATGGGTAGAGGCTGGACAGACTTGACGTATGTGCCAGAAAAAGGTGTGCTGCAGTCCATGGGGTTGCAAAAAGTTGAACGCAACTGAATGGAACTAAGGTCCCTAGCATGAAAAGACTGGGCTGGGGAGAAGGAACGGCAGTTTAACCCATGTATTCGACCCATGTTAATTTCACCTACTTGGAGACGGGGCGGGAGCAGTGGAGAGCAGTAAAAGTCACTGTTTCTTTAACATTTTGGTCTTTGAATTACTCCCACTTCTCATTTCCCCCAGTAGAACACTAAACCCAATCAGGTATCTCTTGCAAAGAGGACAAATAACCCTTGGACCCACAATTACTTTGACTCCTCCAAGAAAGAAATGATGAGAATCAACATGCACTGAGATCCTACTATGGGCTAGATGTGGTCCTAAGTGCTTTGTATGTAATGTTAAGTGATACAGGCAACATTCCTGTGAAGTAAGCGGTGTTCTCATTTCAGTATGAGGACACTCCAGCTCAGAGAAAAAGTAACCTGCTCTAAGTCACAAAGAACTTACTTGTCAATCACTTGTTGCACCATCCAGCACCAGGGAGAATAGAGCACTAAGTGGTCTCACCCAGCTTAGTTTTCCTCCCCATGAAGTGTTTTGGAAATTTGTAGAATTTATCTTCCAGTTTAGCCATGTATGTGTTGATATACATATCAGGTTATATTCTTTATATTTCTCTTTCATATGACAGGTGGTATTTCACATTTATTTTTTATCTGTATAGTTAGATTGCATTACCTGTGAATTTCATTTCAGAATAGGAAAGGGATATCTCAAAATATGTGATTATATTAAGGTAGGCTCTGAGTCTGAGGAACCCAAGAACTACTGCACTAACTAGTTACTCCCAAGTTCATGGAGAGTTGACTAAGTTTTGGAGGCAAATTCTTTACCGACTGAGCCACCAGGGGAGCCCAAAATTGTCATTAAGGGACTGCTAATGGCAAATAGTGAGAGCTTAGAAAGAAGAGAGGAGAGCTGGAAGAGAAAAGCTCCATCATTTCAGAGAATTCATAAATGATCATGGACAGAATGTTGGTAGAAATATAGACTAATGGCCATTCTGAGGAGGTCCCAGATGAGAATGAGAAACTTGTTATTGGACAATGGAGAAATGGTGATCCCTATTATAAAGGAGTGGAGAACTAGGCGGTGTTGTGTTCATGTTCTAACATTTTGTGGAAAGTGAAACTTGTGAGTGATAAAATCAGATATTTAACTGAGGAGATTTCTAACCAAAGTGTTGAAGGAGTGGCTTGATTCCTTCTGACGGTGTATAGCAAAATGTGAAAGAAGAGAAATGAATTGAAGAAGGGTTTGTTAAGCAGAAAAGAACCAGAAGTTAAAAGTATTTGGAAAATTATCAGCCTATCCAGGTTGCAAAAATGAGAAAGCACCTTCAGAAGAAAAAACACCAAGAGTGTGGCTCACCAACCATTTAATAAGGATATTAGTGTGGACCTGAGCCAAGGACTTAATCAGCATCTCAACAGAAGCTAGGAAGAGATGGAATTATACCGTTAAAAACACTGCCAGGTGGGGCTAAAGGGCCAGGTGTGAGACTCAAGGAAGCAAGGAGAATGCAATGAAGGAAGGCTTTAAACATGTGTTATTCTTCAAGAATAGAGACGTATCCCAAAGGTGACTCAGGGTCATCAGGGCTGCTAGTACCACAGGGTCAGAGTGCACAGGCCTGAAGGGCAGGGTACCTCCACCTTGATTTCACAGAATGGAACTTCTGCCCTGCAGAGCCACATGGATAAGACTCTGCCAAGCGAAAGGAATGTCTTTGGAAGTGATGGCACACCCCTTAGGGTCCAGAGGGCAGAGCCTGGAACCAAAGATATTCTTATTCTCTGGCCTGAAAATCTAATGGTATTTGCCTTGCTAGATTTTGAACTTCCTTGGGACCTGTCACCCTTTGCATCTGATTTCTTCCTTTTGTAATGAGAATATCTAATGCCTATTTTACTGTTGTAGTTTGGAAGCATGAAACTTAACAGGTTTCACAGGTTCACAGTGGGAGAGGAATTTTGTCTCAGGATGAATTGTACCTCAGGTCTCACCCAAATCTGATTTAGATGCAATTTTAGACTGTGTTGAAATGGGTTAAGACTTTTGTGGCTCTTGGGATGGAATGAATGTGTTGTGTGTGTGTGTGTGTGTGTGTGTGTGTTTAATTTACATGAAAAGAGGATATGAATTGGGGGGGGCAGGGGCAGAATTTAGTATGGACTGAATGTTTGTGTCCTTCCAAAATTCATATGTCATAACCCTGTACCATTATGTGTTGATATTAAGGGAGTGGGGCCTTTGTGAGGTAGGTGATTCATGAGGGTGGAGCTCCTATGATGGGATTAGTGCCCTTTAAATCCAGGAAGAGGAAGACAGGCCAGAGCTTTCTCTCTCTTGGCCATGTGAGGGTACAGAAAGAAGATAGTCCTTTGCAAGCTGGGAGAAGGGCCCTCACCAAAAACCTGACCATGCTGGCATCCAGATCTTAGACTTCCTACCCTCTAGAACTGTGAGAAATAAATGTCTGTTGTTTAAGCCTCCCAGTCTGTGGTATTTCGTAGCAACTGGAGCTAAGTTTGCAAGTACTTTTTTTCCATTTCCATAGATTGCCTTTTCACTCTATTCAGTGTGTCCTCTGACGCACAAAAGTATTTGAGTTTGATGTCCTGTTTGTCTATGTTTGTTTTTGTAGCCTTTACTCTTGGTGTTATATCTAAGAAATAATTGCCAAGTCCAGTGTCTTGAAGTTTTCCCCCTGTTATCTTCTTGGAGAGTTATGGGTTTCACATTTGGGCCTTTAATTCATTTCGAGTTAATTTTTGAATGTGGTGTACAAGATAAGGGTTTAACTTTTTTTTTTTTGGCATATGAATATGCAGTTTTCCCATCACTGTTTGTTGAAGAGACTGCCCTTCCTTGTTGACTGGTCTTGACATCATTGTCGAAGATCATTTGCCCATATACATGAGAGTTTGTTTCTGGGCTCTCTGTTTTATTCCACTGGTGTATTTGTCTTTATGCCATTATCACACTGTTTGATTACTATGGCTTTGTAGTATGTTTTTTGAAATCAGAAAGCTTGAGTCGTCCAACTTTGTACTTTTTGAAATTATTTTTCTGTTTTGGATTCTTGAGATTCCATAGGAATTTTAGAATGAATTTTTCTGGAAAAAAAAAATGCCATTGAGATTTTGATAGAGATTACATTTGCTCTTTGATCTTCCCTGGTGGCTCAGAGAGTAAAGCGTCTGCCTCCAATGCAGGAGACCGAGGTTCCACCCCTGGGTGGGGAAAATCCCCTGGAGAAGGAAATGGTAACCCACTCCAGTATTCTTGCCTGGAGAATCCCATGGATGGAGAAGCCTGGTAGGCTACAGTCCACTGGGTCGCAAAGAGTCAGACACGACTGAGTGACTTCACTTTCACTTTTCACTTTTCACTTTCACATTTGGTCTGTAGATTGCTTTGGGTATTATGGACATCTTAACAATATTAAGCCTTCTAACTATGAACACAGGATATCTTTCCATTTATTCGGGTCTTCTTTAATTTCTTTTAGCAATACTTCATGGTTTCAGACTACAAATCTTTGTTCTCCTTGGTTAGATTTATTCCTAATTATTCTTTTTAAAAGTACATGAAACAGATATCAGGTTGTTTCAGTTAGTTTATCGAAATGCAGCTGATCTTCATGCATTGATTGCATGTCATGTATTTTTACCAAATTTATTTGTTCTAATAGTTTTTTAAAAAATCTTTAAGGTTTTCTACATTTAAGATCCTGTCATCTGTGAACAAAGATAGTTTTACTTATTTTTCCCCAGTTTGTATGTCTCATTTCTTTTTCATGCCCAATTGCTTTGCCTATGACTTCTAATACTGTGTCCGATACTATGAATAGGTATGGTGAGAGTGGGCATCTAACCTTTTTCCTGATTAGAAGAAATCTTTCAGCCTTTCATCACTGAGTATAATGTTGGCTCAGGTTTTCACACATGGCCTTTATTACGTTGAAGTAGTTTCTTTCTGTTCCTAGTTCGTTGCGTATTTTTATCATGAAAGTTGTTGAATCTTATCAAGTGTTTTTTTCCTGCATCAATTGAGGTGATCATGTGTTCATTTTAACTTTAAAAAATAATTTTATTGAAGTGTATGCAGAGAAGTACATATATAGTATAAAGCTAAATTTATAATACACTGAAAGTGAAGTCATTCAGTCATGTCTGACTCTTTGTGACCCCATTGACTGTAGTCTGCCAGGCTCCTCTGTCCATGGGATTCTCCAGGTAAGAATACTGGAGTGGGTTCCCATTTCCTTCTCTAGGGGATCTTCTCCACCAAGAGATTGAACCCAGGTCTCCCACATTGCAGGCAGATTCTTTACCCTCTGAGCCACCAGGAAGCTTATAACATACTAGTAATTACCATGTAACAGCCTCCCAGGTCAATATGTAGAACAGTAGCAGCAGCCCCAAAACTGCCTTCATGCCCCTCCTGGTCCCCATCCTTTCTTCCTTTCCAAAGGTAATCACTACCTGATTTTTAATACCAGACAAATCTAATTAGTTTTTAAACTTTCTATAAATTCTTCAGTATGTACTCTTTTTTTGTGTGTCTGGTTTTCACTCACATTGTATTTATAAAATTCATTTTTGTTGTTCTCTATATCACTAGTCCATTACTTTTTATTGCTGTATAGTAGTGAGTTGGATGAATCAGATACCGTGTTCCATTTACTGTTGAGGGACATTTAGATTACTTATAGATGGCTATTAAAGATGAATGCTGCCATATATACCTTCATGTACTTATCTTTTGATACACATGCTCATGCATTTCTTTTTGGCATATACTAGGAGTCTAATAGCTGAATCATAGCCAGGTCATAGAATATTCATATATGTTCAATTTTGGTAGATAATATCAAACTGGTTTCCAAAGTGATTTTTATGAGTTTTCATTCACATTCCTTATGATTGTGGCAGTTGCTCTGTAGCTTCGCTAATACTTGATATCATCAGTCTTTTCCATTTTTATCATCCTAGTATGTGGTAGGCATTTCATTGTGATTTTAATTAACTTTTTCCCAATAATGAACTTGAGAATCTTCTCATATGTTTATTGGTATCTTGAATTTCCATTTTTGTGAAGAGTGTATTCAGGTCTCATCTCATTTTTCTTTTTTTTTAAAAACTCAATTTGTTAGGAGGCGTGAATTTGCTAAATATGTGCTCTTTTACAGTTATATATGTTGTAAATATCTTTCATTCTGTGGCTTGCTTTCTCATTCTCTTAAAGATTTTTTTAAATGAATCATAGTTCTTAATGAAGTTCAGTATGTCATTCTTTTACTTTATGATTTAAGAAACATAATTTATACCCTGTTTAAAAAACCTTTCTCTGTCTCACAGTTATGAGATTTTCTTTTGTGTTATCTTTAGCAGCTTTTTTGTCTTACCTTTTGCATTCAGATATGCAATCTGTCTGGCATCAATTTTTTAAACATTGTTTAATTTGACATTAGTTAGAAAAAAAAATTTGCAATAGTACAAAGATAGCCAGCTATTATTCTTCACCCAGACTTGCTAGATGTTAAATTACTATCACAAATATTGATATATAGATATCAAATATTGATATATAGATATAGAGAGTGATATGTTGGAGCCATCTTGTACTTATGTACAAAGTGATTGTTCAAAATTCAGGCATTTTCAGGTCAGTTTTTAAACCATGGTGGCTTGGAATGGACTGTGGGGGAATGTGTATTCATTCCATAGAAATTAGCAAGTGTGACAAATCACTTCTCTTTTTTTTTCACATATCAAATTTACTTAAAAAAAAAAACAAGTGAAAATAGATACATAGGATTCATGTTGATGTATGGCAAAACCAATACAATATTGTAAAGTTAAAAAAAAAATAAAACAAGTGGGTATTTGTGGTCACAAGATGAGAACATAGGAACTGAGTAGTAGCAAAATTAAAAGAAATTGATTGAAAGAAGCTGACAGTTCTCTGGGCAGGAATGAAAGGAACTTTTAGGTTTCCAGATGCAACATTTTAGTTGCATGACTGAAGTTTCCAGTTTGCAAGCTGAAGTAAAACCAGCTGCTTTGCATGTAGTGTGAATATGGCCATACAAGAAAGCAATCCAAGAAAACTGCAGGGGGTGAGGGTTTGATACCGGTCATGGAACTGAGATCCCACATGCCATGCAGCACAGCCAAGATGAATAAGTAAAAACAAAATTCCATTTAAAAAAGCTAAACATTTTGACCCTACTGAATTGTAGACTACTACAAGCATCCAACAATGTTTATTTTACCTTTCAGTATAGGTTTGATAAAATTTATGATTGACCTCAGTTGTGCTCATTTTAACATGTAATTTGCTGACATTGGTTGATGTTATACATGGTAGATTGATACTACCTCAAATCTTTTGCTTTTTATTAAAATAAATAACAGGTGATACTGTGTATACAGTTGAAGTGTTCTAAATGTATGAGCTTTTCTCACTGAAATGATTTGGCTTATTGTAAGGTTCTTAGGAAGAAACAATAAAACCAGAATGACAGAAGACCAAAGCCAGAACTTAACACTTAAAATTTGAAGTTTCTTTTTCTAATCCTGAGGAAATTTTTCTACCATTTTGCTCTGTCTGAGGAATCAATAAAAGATTGTAGTTCTTGTGTAGTTCCTAGAGATTGATAGGGTGATAAGAGTTAATTGTTTCTTCATAAACACCTTCTCAGCTCAATTAAAAAGAATCAGTGATAGAGCTGCCTCACTCAGTCATGCATTTTAATTCTTATTCCAGGGTTTAGCTAAAGTGTAGTGGTGGTTAAATTAAATAAATGGTATGTAGAGATGGAAGGAATAGACAGACAGACAGACATGGAATTTAAATAGAAGCTCCTGATAACATATCTTGATTTGCTGTCTACATTGACAGATGGTTGGTAAACAAGAAATGTGTTTCCTTAAGTGATCTGTTGACAGAAAGAAGAGTCAGAATATCTCTTTATCTTGAATGCATTGTATTTTAGTGTATTTTTAAGGATGTACATACAAATGGCTATATATTTTTGTTTTTCAGAGTTGGAGGGTTATCCGGTATATTAATGTCTTATTGATAATGGCAGAACATCCACCACTACTGGATACAACTCAGATTTTAAGTAGTGATATTTCTCTTCTGTCTGCCCCTATTGTAAGTGCAGATGGAACACAACAGGTAAGGAAACTGAAATGTTTATTTTCTAATATCTAGTACACATGTATTTCTTTCAGAAGAATGCAAAATTTAGAACAGAATGAGGCATCACAACAATGGGTTCCTGTTAATATTTTAAAATCCAGTTCACACTGTTGTTCTGGTTTCATAGGAAAATGAAATGAGACTGTTTTTGAAGCTGCTTCTAAAATGTCTCACTAATTAATGGTTAAATTTCTTGTGTTTCTATTTAGTTGCCACTGAACTTGTTTTTAACATTTTACTTTAGGCAAACAGTATACTAGTCCCTGAACGTTTTTTAACTAAGTTTAACCTTGTGCCTCAATGGTTATTATAGATCATTACTTCAGATCACTATGAAATCATGATTTAATTATATGATTAAATGACTGCCTGCATTATATTATAATAAAATATTTTCTTCTCACCAGAATCCCTCTCCCCCCTAAAAGCAAACACACAATTCCTGGTGTGTTTTTCTCCCAGGGCTTTATAAATAAAGTTCTGTTATTTCGTTGATGCCTCATTCCCTCAGAAATCCTAAAGGGGTGAGAATGATGGGCTTTCATAAGTACCTGTGATGTGCCAAGCTATGTACTTAATTCTCACGACTACCTTGTATGGTCTGGATTTTAATGTTGTGAGTAAGGAAGCAAAGATTAAGGACATAATAAATAATAATGAGGGAAGAGAAGGAACAATTCCACTTCTCACTATGGGAAAAACATGCGCTAAGAACTTTATGATCTTATTTAATTTTTTCAGCAATCCTGTCCCTATTGCAGATGAAACAAAATGAGTTTCAGAAAGGCCCAAGATCACACAAAGCTTTTTTGCTCCATTATTCATATTGCTTCCTTGGGAAACTAAGAGAAATATAATCATATTTTGTTATTTTATAAACTTAGTATCTACAGTGGGCAATTATTTGCTTACCAGATAACGAACTACTTTGTTCACTTTGCTATTGAAAAATTGAGTGATGAGCTTGTGTTCTACATTTTTCTGTTTTGAATAAACATGGTATGAAAAGTATACACTGGTTTTTATTTTCACGCATGCTCTGATAGCTTGTAGCAGCAACTTCATTTCACTAAAGTTGCTTTTTATGATAAAATTCAAGTCTGTTAAACAGGCTTTTTCTCCCTTAAAAATAATAGATGTGGCAGATACTCGTTTACTTCAAGGCTCTGGGAGTGCCTTTTATCATTGTTGCCTCAGGCAAATCACTGGCTTCAAGTTGTTTATAGTGTAATACAAGAAAGAATCTGAAGCTGTTAATTACAGTACGATGATGTAGTTCCTATAGTGTAGAGTCTGTTAAAGGGAAGACAATAGGCTGAAACAAGACCAGCATGCCCTCTTAAGACTTCTTTCTTTCTTTTCTTTCAAAAGGAGATTCTTTCGGCAGAATTTTTCTTGAGATCTTAAGAGCACCATGGCTAGCATATAGTAGTGACTGTGTAGACGGATACAGAGAAAGGAGCTGGGAATAGAAGAGCATACTAGAGCAAGATTTGAAGGATCAGGTGGAGTCAGTAGTTCTAGAAGACAGGTTTTTAGGTAGGCTTTGAAGTCAGGTGTCAAGAGGTGGAATAAAGCCTTAAATTCTAACTAGCACTCTTTGCTAGTTAGGGGAGAGATATCAGTGAGTGGAACGAGCATAGGATTGGTCGATAGATTTGATTTGGGTGACTTAAGACAAATCATTTAACTTCTTTCTGAGAGAGAGGTAATAATAACTGTTTACAGTAGGTGTACCTTTGAGGGTGAAATGAGCTTCAGTAAATATTTTCTGAATTTGAATTGAAGCACTCAGTGAATGCTTAAAAGACTGAAGAAACTCTATAGGTATGTCAGTCAGGACTTAAGTCAACAGATGTAGTTATAGTAAGCTGAGAAATAATCATGACTGATACTGAGTATAAGTGTAACAAAATAGACCAATAGCTATGGTAGACTGTAAGGAGCTGAAGCTAACAATAAGTAGGTAACAGTTGACAACACACATCTCTTTGTCTTAACTCAGGAACTTACTGCTATGCCAAGCATGGCCAAACTAAGAGCTTGCCTGTGGTGATGTGACACCACCTGGTTGGTGCCCAGAGTAAAGAGGCAAGCTGAAGACAGTTCCTGACAGAAGGAAGTCTTGTGTACATGCATGATGTTAACAATTTAGGATAACAGACAGGTTGTCCTTTGTCTTTACTGTCTTGGGAATATCATTCTGTTTCTTCTTGGGAATATGAGATGATTTCTGTTCCGCCTCTTGAGATCAAATTAATTTTCTTATGGTTGACCATCCAGATTATCTAAAATACTCATCAATATTTTCTTACTTTTTTATAGCAAATGCATTTTATACAATGTCACATACATAGTGGGTCTTTTGGCTTATGAATTACACTGGAAGGAATCACTCCTGACATCATTACTGCTAGTGTTGCTTTTAGGGAAGGTATGATAGACATTTATCTTTCATTTTGACTGGCAGCACCTGAACTGTTTTTTGTGTTTGAAAAATTTAATTCATCTTTTTTAAATTTTTGGAGTGTTTTAGGTTTACAGAAAAATTGAGCTGAGAGGTTTTCTCATTGACATCTTACACACAGTTTCCCTTATTATTAACATCTTATAGGAACATTTGTTGCAATTAATAAACCAATGTGTTTAACTGCTCGGTTGTGTCTGACTCTTTGTGACCCCATGGACTGTAGCTTTCCAGGCTCCTCTGTCCACAGGGATTCTCCAGGCCAGAATACTGGAGTGGGTAGCCTTTCCCTTCTCCAGAGCATCTTCCCAACCCAGGGACCAAACCCAGGTCTCCCACACTGCAGGCAGATTCTTTTCCATCTGAGCCACCAGGGAAGCCCAATAAATAAACCATAATAACCAGTATTGATACATTATTGTATCAATAAACCAATATTGATACATTATTAAGTTCCACAGTTTACATTAGGGTTCATTCTTGGCATTGTACAATTCTGTGGGTTTTGAGAAATGTGTAATACTATGTATCATTATTAGTTTAACTTCCTTAAAACTCCCCGATGCTCCATTATTCCTCCCTCACTCTCCACCCCCTGAAACTTTGGCAAATAGCTGTATTTTTACTGTCGCTATAGTTTTTATCTTTTTCCGGAATATCTTATAGTTTGAATCATGCAGTATGTAGGCTTTCAGACCAACTTCTTTCACTTAGCAATATGATGTAGAAAGTTTCTTTTTGTGGCTGTTTCAGTAGCTCATTTCTTTTTATTATTGTATGAATGATACTGTTGTATCAACATTGTCTGATTGTATTGTATGAATAATACATTATATGAATGATGCTTCATTGTATGAATGTACTGCTTAATTCATTTACCTATGAAAGGACAGCTTGGTTGTTTGTAGTTTCTGGCAATTATAAGTAAAACTGCTTTAAACATTTATGTGTAGGTTTTTGGTTAGACATAAGTTTTCAACTAGTTGGATAAATATCTAGGAACATCATTGCTCGATCTGTGTTTAGCTCTATAAGAAACTAACAAGCTGTTTTCCAGAGTGGCTGTGTCATTTCACATCTTCAGGCATGTGCTTGATCTGAGATTGTATCTTTTCTTGGTAAAGCCCTTATGAGTGCTCCTCCTACCCTGTTAGAACCCACACGTGTGCTTTAGGCAAGAATACATAGAAGACCTGTACAAAAAAGATCTTTATGACCCAGATAATCATGTTGGTGTGATCACTCATACTCACCTAGAGCCAGACATCCTGGAATGTGAAGTCAAGTGGGCCTTAGGAATCATCACTATGAACAAAGCTAGTGGAAGTGATGGAATTCCAATTGAGCTATTTCAAATCCTAAAAAATGATGCTGTGAAATGGCTGCACTCAATATGCCAGCAAATTTGGAAAACTCAGCAGTAGCCACAGGACTGGAAAAGGTCAGTTTTCATTCCAGTCCCAAAGAAAGGCAATGCCAAAGAAGGCTCAAACTACCGCACAATTGCACTCATCTCACACGCTAGTAAAGTAATGCTCAAAATTCTCCAAGCCAGGCTTCAGCAATATGTGAACTGTGAAGTTCATTCCAGATGTTCAAGCTGGTTTTAGAAAAGGCAGAGGAACCAGAGATCAAATTGCCAACATCTGCTGGATCGTGGAAAAAGCAGAAGAGTCCCAGAAAAACATCTATTTCTGCTTTATTGACTATGCCAAAGCCTTTGATGTGTGGATCACAATCAACTGTGAAAATTCTGAAAGAGATGGGAATACCAGACCACCTGACCTGCCTCTTGAGAAACCTATATGCAGGTCAGGAAGCAACAATTAGAACTGGACATGGAACAACCGACTGGTTCCAAATAGGAAAAGGAGTATGTCAAGGCTGTATATTGTCACCCTGCTTATTTAACTTATATGCAGAGTACATCATGAGAAACACTGGGCCAGAGGAAGCACAAGCTGGAGTCAAGATTGCCAGGAGAAATGTCAATAACCTCAGATATGCAGATGACACCACCCTTATGGCAGAAAGTGAAGAAGAACTAAAGAGCCTCTTGATAAAAGTGAAAGAGGAGAGAAAGCGTTGGCTTAAAGCTCAACATTCAGAAAACTAAGATCATGGCATCTAGTCCCATCACTTCATGACAAATAGATGGGGAAACAATGGAAACAGTGGCTGACTTTATTTTGGGGGGGGCTCCAAAATCACTGCAGATGGTGATTGCAGCCATGAAATTAAAAGACGCTTACTCCTTTTTTTTTTTTTCATAATACACAAGTTTGTTTTTATTTATTTTTTTTTCATTTTTTATTTTTATTTTTTTTAATTTTAAAATCTTTAATTCTTACATGTGTTCCCAAACATGAACCCCCCTCTCACCTCCCTCCCCATAACATCTCTGTGGGTCATCCCCATGCACCAGCCCCAAGCATGCTGTATCCTGCATCAGACATAGACTGGCGATTCGCTTACTCCTTGGAAGGCAATTTATGACTAACCTAGACAGCATATTAAAAAGCAGATATTACTTTGCCAACAAAGGTCCGTCTAGTCAAGGCTGTGGTTTTTCCAGCAGTCCTGTATGGATGTAAGAGTTGGATTATGAAGAAAGCTGAGTGCTGAAGAATTGATGCTTTTGAACTGTGGTGTTGGAGAAGACTCTTGAGAGTCCCTTGGACTGCAAGGAGATCCAACCAGTTCATCATATAGGAGATCAGTCCTGGATGTTCATTGGAAGGACTGATGTCGAAGCTGAAACTCCAATACTTTTGCCACCTGATGCAAAGAGCTGACTCGTTTGAAAAGATTCTGATGCTGGGAAAGATTGAAGGCAGGAGGAGAAGGGGACACCAGAGGATGAGATGATTGGATGGCATCACCAACTCGATGGACATAGGTTTGGGTGACTCCAGGAGTTGGTGATGGACAGGGAGGCCTAGCATGATGCAGTTCATGGGGTCGCAGAGTCAGACACGACTAAGCGACTGAACTAAACTGAAACTTTTGGTTAAGGTCTTTCAAAACTCAGTGCCTGTCTAGTGTCTTTATCAGAATCTTCTCCGTTTCATTAATTTATTGTTATTTTATAAATCTCCATTACTATTTTATCTCACTTGTCCCTGTAGGATTTTAATTTATGGAGGTGACTTGAGTAATGATATAGAGAGACTAAATTTATGTTACTTATATTTCCTGAAAGAAGAGAGCATGCCATGCCATGTTGGGCCACAGGGAAAACACCAGATTTTGGTCCGGAAGTAGAAGCAGAAACAGGCAGAAAGCGTAGACCAAAGCCATTAATTAGTGCTTTCTCAGGAAAGACACAACAGGGTAAACAGCTTTGGATTGGCTGTTCCTTAATTGTGGCAGGGAAGAAATAACTATTGATCAGGTTGTGGAGAACAGGGCACTGTGGTTCACTGTTGATAAGAATGTAAATTGTTGCAGACATTATGGAAAACAATATGGAGATTCCTCAAAAAATTAAAAATAGAACTACCACATGATCCTGCAATTTTACCTCTGGTATTTATCTGAAGTAAGTGAAGTCAGTGTCTCAAAGAAGATATATGTACCCCTGTATTGTGTTTGTTACAGCATTATTTGCAATAGCGAAGACAGGGTATGGTCTCACTTATATATGGAATATATATTTTTTATTAATAAATTTATTTTAATTGGAGGCTAACTACTTTACAGTATTGTGGTTGTTTCTGCCATACATTGACATGAATCAGCCTCAGTGTACACGTGTTCCCCATCCTGAATCCCCCGTCCCCATCCCGTCCCTCTGGGTTGTCCCAGTGCACCGACTTTGAGTTCCCTGTTTCACGCATTGAACTTGGGCTGGCCATCTGTTTCACATGTGGTGATACACATGTTTCAGTGCTGTTCTCTCAAATCATCCCACCCTCTCCTTCTCCCACTGAGTCCAAAAGTCTCTTCATATCTGTGTCTCTTTGGCTGTCTCATGTATAGGGTCATTCAGTTCAGTTCAGTCGCTCAGTTGTGTCCAACTCTTTGAAACCCCATGGACTGCAGCACACCAGGCCTCCCTGTCCATCACCAGCTCCCGGAGTTTACCCAAACTTATGCCTGTCGAGTCAGTGATGCCATGCAACCATCTCATCCTCTGTCATCCCCTTCTCCTCCTGCCTTCAGTCTTTCCCAGCATCAGAGTCTTTTCAAATGAGTCAGTTCTTCACATCAGGTGGCCAAAGTATTGGAGTTTCAGCTTCAGCATCAGTTCTTCCAGTGAATATTCAGGACTGATTTCCTGTAGGATGGACTGGGAGGGTCGTCATTACCATCTTTCTACATTCCATATGTATGCATTAATATATTGTGTTGGTGTTTTTCTTTCTGACTTACTTCACACTGTATAATAGGCTCCAGTTTCATCCACCTCGTTAGAACTGATGCAAATGCATTCTTTCTAATAGCTGAGTAATATTTATATAGAATATATTTTTAAATGAGCTCATAGATACAGAGAACAGATTGGTTATTGCAGACGTGGGGAATTAGGGTGGTGGGCAAACAGGGTGAATATGGCCAAAATATACAAACTTCCAGTTATAAGATAAATAAATCCTAGGAATGCAATGTACAGCAGAATGACTGTAGTTAGCAGCACCATATTTGAAAGTTGCTTTTGTCAGGAGGAGGAAATGACAACCCACTCCAGTATCCTTGCCTGGAAAATCTCATGGACAGAAGGCTGCAGTCCATGGGGTCGCAAAGAGTCAGGCACGACTGAGTGACTAACACACTTACTTACTTTGACTGTGTGGATCACAGTAAACTGTGGAAAATTCTGAAAGAGATGGGAATACCCGACCACCTGACCTGCCTCTTGAGAAACCTATATGCAGGTCAGGAAGCAACAGTTAGAACTGGACATGGAACAACAGACTGGTTCCAAATAGGAAAAGGAGTACGTCAGGGCTGTATAATGTCACCCTGGTTATTTAACTTACATGCAGAGTACATCATGAGAAATGCTGGGCTGGAAGAAACACAAGCTGGAATCATGATTGCTGGGAGAAATATCAGTAACCTCAGATATGCAGAAGACACCACTCTTATGGCAGAAAGTGAAGAGGAACTAAAAAGCCTCTTGATGAAAGAGGAGAGTGAAAAAGTTGGGTTAAAGCTCAACATTCAGAAAACGAAGATCATGGCATCCGGTCCCATCACTTCATGGGAAACAGATGGGGAAACAGTGTCAGACTTTATTTTTGGGGGGCTCCAGAATCACTGCAGATGGTGAGTGCAGCCATGAAATTAAAAGGCGCTTACTCCTTGGAAGAAAAGTTATGACCAACCTAGATAGAATATTGAAAAGCAGAGACATTACTTTGCCAACCAAGGTCTGTCTAGTCAAGGCTATGGTTTTTCCAGTGGTCATGTATGGATGTGAGAGTTGGACTGTGAAGAAAGCTGAGTGCCAAAGAATTGATGCTTTTGAACTGTGGTGTTGGAGAAGACTCTTGAGAGGCCCTTGGACTGCAGGGAGATCCAACCAGTCCATTCTGAAGGCGATCAGCCCTGGGATTTCTTTGGAGGGAATGATGCTCAGGCTGAAACTCCAGTACTTTGGCCACCTCATGCGAAGAGTTAACTCATTGGAAAAGACTCTGATGCTAGGAGGGATTGAGGGCAGGTGGAGAAGGGGACGACGGAGGATGAGATGGGTGGATGGCATCACTGACTCGAGGGATGTGAGTCTGCGTGAACTCCAGGAGTTGGCGATGGACAGGGAGGCTTGGCATGCTGCGATTCATGGGGTCGCAGAGAGTCGGACACGACTGAGCGACTGAACTGAAGAGAGTAGATCTTAAAAGTTATCATCACAAGAAAAAGCTTGTAACAGTGTGGTGGTAGATGTTAACTAAATTTACTGTGGTAATTATCTCGTAATATATTCATATCAAATCATGCTGTACACTTAAAACTACCAATACAGTGTTTTGTCAATTAAATATCAATATTAAGAAAATAAAAAAATGATTCTGGCAGATTTGGGGCTATACAGGTGGTCTTTAGTTGCCTGTTACTTGGCCCTGGGATGATTTAGAGCATTAGAAATATTGGCTTGTAAGAGTTCAGTAAGGGGGTTAGTTGGAGCTGTAGACTTGTAATTGGTTGGTTTGCATATGAGGGGTGTGCTCCTGACTGACCCCTTTGCCACTTCTAAGAATTGGTTAGCCCTGGGATGGGCAGTCTCTTCCCTAGCCAGCTCAACCATAAATGCCAAAGCATCAAGAACACAGAAACTAAGAAAATATGGTTAAAGTAATTGGTCCTGTGATAAACAGATGCCAGAAAGAAAATTTAAGAAAACAGGGAACATGCCCTCAGCTTACTCTTTTCAAAACATGTTTAAATTGTAAACTATAACCTATATAGATAGAGAAGTACATAAAACAAAGATATAATATAGCACATGACTATAAAACATAAATTCTTATAACTGCCAGCCAGACTAACTGCCAACATCGTAGAAATCCCCTGTGTGTTCCTTCTACCTCACAATACCCTCTATATTTGGAGGTTACCATTATCTTTACTTTTATGGGAATTACTGCCAGACTCTTCTTTATAGTTTTATGTATGTACATATCACTAAGCAATAATGGTTTAGATTTGCCTATTCTTGACCTTTAAAGTAATCTTTACTATAGCTGATCTTTTGTGTCTTCCTGGTTTAATCCAACAGTGTGATTCATTTATTGTTGTATGTTGCTGAAATGTGTTCTTTTCCTTGCTGTATAGGATTCCATGTATGGATTTACAGCAGTATATTCACTTATCTCTTCTATTCTTGATGAACATCTAGGCAGTTTCTAGTTTGTTGCTGTTTTTTTCTTTCGATTTGTCAAAACCCTTTGTATATATTCTGGATATAAACCTTTTATCAGGCACCAGTGTAGTGAATTAGAGAAGGCAATGGCACCCCACTCCAGTACTCTTACCTGGAAAATCCCATGGGCGGAGGAGCCTGGTAGGCTGCAGTCCATGGGGTCCCTCACAGTTGAACACAACTGAGCAACTTCACTTTCACTTTTCACTTTCATGCATTGGAGAAGGAAATGACAACCCACTCCAGTGTTCTTGCCTGGAGAATCCCAGGAACGGGGGAGCCTGGTGGGCTGCCGTCTATGGGGTCGCGCAGAGTCAGACACGACTGAAGCGACTTAGCAGCAACAGTGTAGTGAATGTTTTCTCTTATCCTTGTAACCATACTTTTCAGTATCTTGATGAACAATTCTTAATTTTAATGTAGTCACATTTATCAGTTCTTTTATCTATTTGTGTTTTTTGTTTTTTTAAAAAATTCTTCCCTACACTGAGGTAATGAAAATGCTTTTCTACATTATCTTCTAAAAAGTATGGTTTTACTTTAAACATTTTATTCAAAAATTCACTGGAGTTTTCTTCTGTGAATTGTGTTAATTTGATTATTTTTCCATATATATATCTAATTATCTCACACCATTTATTGAAACAACCATCATTTTCCTGTTGCTTCACAGTGATATTTATGCCATAAATTAAGTGACCATAAATCTGTGGAATCTTTCCTGAATTATTTATTCTATTCTGTTGATCTGTTTTGATTATCCCTGTGCCAAGAACACACCAATACTTTAAATGATGTCTTGGAATCTGTTAGGGCAAACTGTCTCACTTTGTTGTTTGAGAGTGTTTTGACATGCTTGGCCTTTGCGTTACATACAAATTTTAGAAATAGCCTCTCAGTACACACAGACACAACCTTCTGAGATTCAGATTTGGATTACTTTGCATCTGTAGATCAAATTAGGAAAGAATTGACATCTTTACAGTATCAAATCTTTCAGTCCTTAAAGTTCAAGTTGGTATATCTAAGCTATTATAGATTGTATGCATGTATATGAAATATCATGTTCTGTTGTTGGTAAATAGAAACACAGCTTATTTTTGTATATTGCTTAGTATGTAGTAACCTTGCAGGATAATAATCTTTTATTATATTTTTATTACAAGAGAGTGGTATCCCTCCCATTTTTATCCCTTGACTCTTGGACTTGGACTGGCTATGAGAGAAACAGCAACATATATTGGACACCAATTTAGAGCATATGCCACCTGCTAGGAAACCTTGCTCCAGCCCTGCAATGTATTGACACTTAGCTGTTTCTATAACTTGAAACATTAAATTTTTTACATTATTTTAGTGAAATATTTATGAGTATACACACACACTTAAACCTGTCGTGGAAGACAGAATCATCAAATCTAAAGGGAACAGCATCTTAGTGAAATAAAGCATAATGGTCATGGAATTTTGATGGACTCTGATCTAAAAACAATAGATATTCTATTAAATTAACTCCTGGATAGTATACAGTCAGAATAATTCCTGATTCTCTAGTTAAGGAACTCTGTATTTAGTCAGCTTCTGTGCCCCAAGAATTGTTGACTTTTAAGAAATGTAAGTTGGACTGAAGTGAGGAAGAAGTAAAGAATAACTGGTAAGCAGCACTAAATAAATAAGGAAGTGCGTTCAACTGAAATTTATCCATGGGATACTGAAAATTCTTTAAAGTGAATCTGATTATAAACTTCTGTAATAAGAGACACTAAATGAAAAGGAGGCTTCTTACAAAGATGATTTTTCCTATGATCTTTTGTATGTTCTTACGTTAGCTTAATACAAATCGAGATTTTTTTTTTTGTCACAAACTATATAGATGTTTGTAGAACTAGAAGTTGAATTCTGCTTTTTCAGTTCTCATAATGTTTCCCTTTCAATAATAAACTTATGGTTGTTTTATATTCAAGTGCTGTTGTATATCTACTTAGCGCCAGATAGAACGCCCAGGATTCAAATTCCTGAAATGCATTTATGTGATATTTCAAAAAAGAACATTTTGAAAATCAGACAAATATGCACACGTATATAAATACATGACAGAAAATTATACAAGAAATTATAAGCAGGGACTGACCCCAGAAGAAGAGTTTACATTTTATACAACATTTTGTACTGTTTGAGTATTTTTTTAATCTTGTGGATTTATTATTTTTTAAACTTAAAAAAAAGTTCTAACAATTTGAAAAAGGTAAAAAGCTATGCAGTTCCAAGTGTACATACACATATATCATAGGAAGAAAAGCTCTGTACACACACATATCCATTTATTAACAGTGGTTCTTAGGAAAGAGGAGTTTATTGGCAAGAGGTTAAAATTTTGCTTTATCTGAAATGTTTAAGATTTTAAGAATGTCTTTATTTAAAACCAACATAAGTCAGAGAAGTGCACAAATCATTTCTGTACAGGCCAATTAAGAAAACTAAAAGGAGCGTAACCCCTGTAGCCATCCTCAGGTCAAGCAGTAGTACTTTACCAGCACCCCCAAGAGGCTTCTTGGGAAGGATTTGAAAGGTAATCAATCCCAAGAAGTCTCTTGGGAAGGATTATGCTTTTAATCCTTCTGAGAATTATTCCCTCTCTCCCAAAGATTATCTATCCCTTTTTACTTCCCCAAACCAAAGATTAGTTTTGCCTGTCTTTGAACTTTACATAAGTAGAATTATACAGTATGCATTATTTTGGTCAACATTCATTCCTGTTACCATTCATAGCTGTACATAGTATTTGCTGTATAATATTCCATCCTATAAATATGCCTCAGTTGCTTCAATTTATTGTTGATGGAAAATTGGGTTGTTTCCGGTTTTTGCTTACCACAAGTGATTTCTTCAAGAACATTCCTGTACACAACTTCTGCACATGTATATGCTTTTCTTTGGGGTATGTACCTGGTAATGGAGTGCATGGGTCATAGGGAATATATTAATATATGTTCAAGTAGTAACTGCAATTATTTTTGTTAGTTTATTTCTAGTTATACATCCCCAATACCTCAAATACAATTGAACTCTTCTCATATTCCCTCAAACACCAAGCTTTTATTGCTGCTTCAGTTTTTCCTTATTGTAGAGGACTGTAATTTTCCCCAAATAGCTGCTGCTTCCTTCTAGGGTAAGATGATTTTTTCCTGTCCTACTATTGGCAAAAAAAAAAGGTTTGCCAAGAGACAGCACCGGTTCCACAAGCAGTATGTTTTTGGCTATTGCTCTGCAGTCAAATCAACATTTGGAATTCTCTGTTTGTTTCGTTTTATCTATTATCATGATAGATATATATACTATTTGAATTTTAAAGGAAATATCTACATGCCTCTTGTGGAAACAAAAATAGATATGCCTCCACTTGGGGAATATCTGAATAAAATACCTATTATTAGTAAACATCAGTTCCAGTGTGTCATAAGTATCTGTGAACATAAAATTGACCGCTTATTGGTCTGTGTACCTATGTGTGCTTCCCTAATGGCTCAGTCGGTAAAGAGTCTGCCTGAAGCGCAGGAGAACCAGGCTTGATCCCTGGTTTGGGAAGATCCCCTGGAAAAGGGCATGGCAACCCACTCTAGTATTCTTCCCTGGAGAATCCCATGGACAGAGGAGCCTAGTGGGCTACGGTCCATGCAGTCACAAAGAGTCGGACACTACTGAGCAACTTAACACATGCCTATGTAATATAAAAACTGATGTTTTAAAACTAAAACCACTGGTAAACTTAACTGGCACATTAATGAGTGCTTAGTGTGTAAGGAAAGAATTTCATGTTAGCTGCAAAGTTGGCAACAAAGTGCCTGTATGTAACAAAGTACCCTATCTTCTTGGGATGATTCATTGGACTAATTAAGGGTTTTGGGAGAAAAAGGAGTTTGGAACTGTTTTGAAGAAGGGAAATGCTAATTAAAACCTTAGCGATAATGTAAATATTAAGAAAACTGAAATATAGTAAGTCTGTGGAGCAGTGGAATCCTTCATACACTGCTGGTGCAACTCTTTTTGGAAGTAGCCTGGCAATATTTAATAAAACTGAAAAAATGCAGACCTAAAATCTAATATAATATTCTTCTAGGTAGTTATCCTACAGAAAATCTTATACATCTATACAAGGGCACATGTGCGTGCCTGTTCATTGCTTTGTAATAACAAGAAGTAATATAAATATCTAACAGAGAAATGAATAGGATTTAGAGGATTCATATGATAGAATACCTGCGTGTGTGCTGTCACTTCAGTCATGTCTGACTCTTTGATACCCCATGGACTGTAGCCCACCAGGCTCCTCTGTCCATGGGTTTATCCAGGCAAGAGTACTGGATTGGGTTGCCATGCCCTCCTGCAAGGGATCTTCCCGACCCAGGGATCAACCATGTGTCTCTTCTGTCTCCCGCATTGGCATGTGGGTTCTTTACCATTAGTGCCACCTGGGAAGCCTCATATGATGGAATGCTAGAATATGATCACCAGTATTCCATTGTCTGAACCTATACTATGGCTAAATCTTAAAAAGTAAAAGGGTGCATGAAACAGCAAATTAGAAAGGGATATTATATCTGATCATTATATTACTATAATGATGCCACTGACGTAAACTGGAAAAAAAAAGCCTTACAAATCAATAGTTATGTATCAGTACTAATATTAGATATATACAAACATGAATATTGAACAAAAATGAAAAAGATACACCACAAGTTTAGGAAAAAATTAACTATAAACACATTTCTTTTTTCCAAAGAGCTTCTGATGCAACATTGTAAATCTGTCAGATCCTGTATTCAGAATATTTACAGAACTCTTAGAACTCAGCAATGAAAAGACAACCCAATTAAAAACTGGGCAAAGGTTTTGAATGCTCATTTCTTCAAAGAAGGTATGTCCATGACCAATGAGTACATTAAAAGTTGTTCAACATCATTAATGTTTCAGTTCAGTTCAGTCGCTCGGTCGTGTCTGGCTCTTGGTGACCCCATGGACTGCAGCACGCTAGGCCTCCCTATCCATCACCAACTCCCGGAGCTTACTCAAACTCATGTCCACTTAGTCAGTGATGCCATCCAACCATCTTATCCTCTGTCATCCCCTTCTTCCGCCTTCAGTCTTTCCCAGCCTCAGGGTCTTTTCAAAACAGTCGGTTTTTTGCATCAGGTGGCTAAAGTATTGGAGTTTCAGCTTCAGCATCTGTCCTTCCAGTGAATATTCAGAACTGATTGCCTTTAGGATGGACTGGTTGGATCTCCTTGCAGTCCAAGGGACTCTCAAGAATCTTCTCCAACACCACAGTTCAAAAGCATCAATTCTTCGGCACTCAGCTTTCTTTATAGTCCAACTCTCACATCCATACATGACCACTGGGAAAACCATAGCCTTGATTAGGGGCTTCCCTGGTGGCTCAGAGGTTAAAGTGTCTGCCTTCAAAAAAGGTAGACCTGGGTTCGATCCCTGGGTCTGGAAGATTCCCCTGGGGAAGGAAATGGCAACCCACTCCAGTATTCTTGCCTGGAGAATCCCATGAACGGAGGAGCCTGGTGGGCTACAGTCCACAGGGTCGCAAAGAGTTGGACACGACTGAGTGACTTCACTTTCTTTCTTTTTGGCATTAATGTTCAGTTAATTTAATTAATGTCATCATTAATGTTTAGAAAAATGGAAATGAAACCATACCCAGTAAAATGGCTAGAATAAAAAAGTCAAATAGTAGCAAGTGTTAACAAAAACATGGAAAAATTGGAACGTTCATACGCTGCTGGTGAGAATGTAAATTGGTCTATCCACTTTAAAAACAATCTGGCAATTCCCCAAACAATCAAAATGCAGTTATGATGTGACCCAGAAGTTCTTCTTCTAGGTATTTACTCGAGAGAAGTGAAAACATATGTCCATATAAAAATTTGTACAGCTTTTTTATTAATAGCCCAAAGGTGGTAACAATCCAAATGTCCATCAACAAATGAATAAACAAAATGTGATGCAGTGAAATGTTATTCTGCCATAAACTGTAATGAAGTATTCCACAGTCTAGATAAAAGATTAAATGCAAAACAAAAAGAACCCTAATTAAAGGAAAAGTTAATTGTTTCTGAGGGTCTGCTGTATATCAGGCACTGTGCTGGCATTTTACATACAGTGTTTCTGTTAATCCTTCAAAAACACTACATTTTAGAAAAGAGGACACTAAAGTTCATGGAGTTTAAGTAATTTGTCTAAAAACCACGTTTATTAAGCAATAGAGCAGAATTTCAGTATAGAATTGTCTGATTCCAAATTCATATTTTTCTATTATAGTGCTTTTATTTCTAAAAAAGCGATTGTGAAGACAGATGACCCTAATAGAAAGTATTTTCTGTTTATCACATTTTATATTGCATACCTTTTCTAGCTTAGCATTGTAATTGGCTGTAACTAATTTCCCTTAATGATTCATCCGTATATCCTCAGCTCTGCAAAACATGCCTAACGTTTAGTATTTGCTCATTAATTACTTGTTAACAGATCTCAATTGTTTCTCTATATGCTGGTATTCTTACCTGAGTTTGAAAATGATTTTCCTTCATAGGACTAAGAATTAAACTCAAATTCATTAGTTTGATAGCTGCCCCTTTACTTACAGTTATTAATCTCTATGTAGACTTCAGCTGAAATGTGTTACATCAGCCAGCCCCCCTACAGATTGGCAGCGTCCAGTGAAGAACAAAGCATGGTTCAAAGTTCTCAATAGTGAAGTCAGCGTAATAACATTTTGACGTTTAAGTAGTTCATGCTTGTTTGTGAAACCAATTTCCTGGCTTAATTTCTTAGGAAAATCATACAATGAGTCTAAATTTAGACATAATAAGATTGGGTATCTGCAGTTTATCAAGGTAAGTAAATCCAGAAATTAGTTGGAAATACAGTTTTGGAGTTTGGGGAATCTAGAGCTATACTCAGTAGCCATTAACTACATGTGGCTATTTAATTAAAATTAAGAAGATTAAAGAAGATGAGTTCTTCATTCTTCCAAATGCTCAGTAGCACTTGTGTACATTTTCAGGCCATGTATAGCCAAATATAGCTAGAGGCTATTATCAGACAGCACCATTATAGAATACATTCATCATCACAGAAAGTTTTATCAGCTAACCTTGTTCTCAAAGCCAGAAGGAAAGATTTAGGAGCTATTTAGAGACTGAACACTAGTGAATTCAGCAAACATTTCTTCACCTTCTGTAGTCTCTGCATGTAAACGTAAATAGACTAAAAAAAAAAAAAAAAGGTAAATAGACTGAAGTAAAAGGCTCATGTGTGTTGTAGCAGAACTGACAACATGCAAACAAGTGAATACAGTCATGCACCAAGTAGTTTAATAGAAGGATATACAAAGTGCTGTCTCTAATACAGGAGTTACCTAACTGTGCTTTAGGGTGTCAGCTTGTTGAAGGATGAGTAGTGTTTCCTGAAGAGGGAAGTACTTCCTCATAGGAAAATGTCAGCAGAAGTCAAGTGTGAATCAGATTGTGCTGGAGAATAGTAAATAAATCATAGGCCAGGAAATGAAGATGAAACTTCTGACTATGGAATATTAGATTGAACGGAATAGAGCAGACAGATAGCTGAAAAGCTATAGGATGGTCAGTACAGGAAAATATGGAAAGTAAGAGGAAGGCAGGTGTCCAGCATCAGTTCAGGAGAAATCTTATAAACAGTGTGTCCTGTGTATGTTCTTTCTCTGTCCTGTAAATTTGTGCGGTTCTCCTACGCTAGAGAGCATATCCTTAAAGCAACAGATCTGCACTGATAAAAATAATAAAAAGCTGTTCACTCATTATTGTGTTTCCTTTAAAATATATGTAGATATTACTAATAAATAATTATGCCCTGACATTTGGATAAAGTTAGGCACTTTTATGTAGTAGTTCAGATTCCAAGGTGGTAAATGTTCATTTGAAATTGCCTCACTTTAAGTAGTTAGCTGATAAGTTTTAAGTCCACTGCACTGGGAGTTTACCTTAAGGGAAAGTTTGTTTGAATGGTCTTGTAAAATGAAGTAACTTTTCAGTAACAACGATAATCTCTTATTGTACTTTTAAAGAAATAAATCTGTGTTGGACTAAATGATATCTCGGGTTTCCTTAGCTCTGACTTTCCCCAGGCTGTATGCCCTGTTTGTTTAGAGGTATTCATGTCAGGCTTGCTGATTTCTGTTATCTATCTATGCATCTTGGTCCTTCTCTTTCCTTCTCATTCCAGAGATGTCTTTTTCTTCTGCCTTGCTTTTTTTTGAAAATTATTTCTTTCTTTAAGAAAATAATTTTATATTTGATACTCTTAAATTTTATCTGTTTTCTTCCATAACTTCACCAAGCCACTGTATTTTTTTTAATTATTATTTCTTAGGAAATTTAAGAAATGTTAAGTGTTAATCACATTTTTCTAGATTTCTCTAGTCTTCATTAGTATATATACTAAGCATGGTTGTAACTTTAATCAGGGACATTTTCATTACACTTCTTTGTGTTACGTTTATGTAACATTTTTTATTAGTATTAGTATTTTATTAGTATTAGTATTTTTATTAGTCATCACCTTGTTAAGTCGCTAAGTTATATCTGACTCTTTCAACCCCATGGACTGTAGCCCTCCAGGCTCCTCTGTCCATGGGGTTTCCCAGGTAAGAATACTGGAGTAGGTTGCCATTTCCTACTCCAGGGGATCTTCCCAACCCAGGAATTGAACCCACATCTCTTGCGTTGGCAGGTGGATTTGTTACCCCTGAGCTACCCGGGAAGCCCATGTATCATCATCGCCTACTTGTAAGAATAATTTAAGAGTCTCCATGATATGGCATTATTTACAGTCATTGTCAACTTTAATCTGCCCTTTGGTGGTAGCCATCTTATCCAAAACATATGTTTCAAGCACATGTTTTATCTGTTATTCAGGAAGTAATATAAATATTAGTAGTATGAGTATTTAAGTTCAGAATGCTTAATGCTCAATAGCTGTATGTGTCTCTGTTCAAAATGCTAAGAGAGCTAGAAGTTAACTATTGGCAAATATTCAGGCAATTCCTTTTATCAGTTGTCCACTCACCCCCTGTTGACAGTATTAACGGAAATCAGGCATTAAAAGCATTTTATGTAAAGAATGACAAAAGAAAACTGCCTAGCTGATCTGTCCTGAGAATTGAGTGAGGTCTTAAGCATGGCAGCATGGATATGAGGATGTAAGAAATGAAAGAAGCTGAGTGGAGAAGAGAACCTATTCAGTAATTTTACAGAGTGTAGTGTAACTGTCAGATCTGAACTCTGTTTTTTTAAAGGGGTTAGGAATTGGAAGGTTAGCAGTGCAGTGTCTTGTTTTTATTCCCTTACTTTTGGCTTAAGTCTGATCTCCAGAAAAGTGAAGTAATTAATTTTTTCAACAAATGCGTAGTCCCCATTTTCCTTCCCTATTAAATAGCATACATCTACTCTCTTAACTTGCAACATTTAATATCTTGATATGCAGATTTGATCTGCTGTTCTTATAATTAATACTTCTTCCCCTCATTTTAAGGTTATTCTGGTACAAGTTAACCCAGGGGAAGCATTTACAATAAGAAGAGAAGATGGACAGTTTCAGTGCATTACAGGTAAGAATGGTAATTTATTATCTTTTGAGACAAGGCTAAAGTTTATGATAACATAAAAGTGTTATATGTTTGTGGTTTCTTCCTTTCTTTCTGACTGCCACCACACCAAGGCATGAACTTCACATACTTTATGGCTTAACTATTGTAGTAGCATCCTAATTAGTCTCTTTCCCAGGGTTTCTTGGTTAATATACTATAATGTTGTTCATGTCAGTCTCCTGCTCAAAAATCTTCGGTGAATCCAGTTCAGTTTCCTTAGTCTTTTTGAAAGATCATTTCACCATTCTCGCTTGCTTTTTTCCCACTTTCCTTTCAATACTATTTTCCTTTAGTCTTGCTAAGTTGGCTTATCTGCTGTCTCTGAACCCTTTTTATTTGAATACTTTCTGTACTGTTCTTCTTATCTACAGTTTACCCATATCACCACTACCTCCAGCCTATCCAAGTGCTTCCAGACTGAGCTCAGATCTTATCTTTAAAAGGTTTTTTTTATAAAGACCCATCATTATGTGTACTCATGTACTGGTTGGATGAATAACTACATAATTCTTCTGTAGTAAAAGAATTTTGGTTGTGTAAGTTCCAGCATTCATTCTAACTAAAGAGTCCTTGATTCCAAAGTAACCTGTTAATTAAACTAAAATCTTAGTTAATTTTGGAAGTGAGTACTCTGAATGAGAGTCCTAAATTTAACAAGTATACCTATGCAGAGGCACATTTCAAAGAGTAATCAAGCTAATGAATAGTTATTGCTCCTAATAGACCTGTATAAATAGGATGCCCACTAGCTAATTTACTAATTCAAATTCCTAATGATATAAACACTTGTAAGAGAAATTTCCACTAAACTTCAAAACTTACAGAAATAATGATACTGTCTTTAGCTCGGTACATAAAACCTTACTTAATAAAAATGTTCAAGGAGTAATAGCTTCCTTCTGTTTTGATTTCTTAACAACAAAAACTGTGTCATTTTTACTTTTGATTCTCTGTGCTAAAATAATGCCTTTTGCTTAGTAGGTGTGCTGTTGATATTTATTAAAACTAACTGCTAAAATATTTTTAAGTATATTGGTATGCTTGTTTGCCTTGGTAACTACTATGTACTGAAAATATATTTTTATACTCAGAGGTATTTTAATGCTTTAGAGTTTTCAATATGAGCACCAATTAAGATTGCATGGTAATATGGAAATTTTAATGTAAAAATATAAATGTAGTGAGCCATAAGTAATGCCTAGATGTCAATCATTTAGCCAAATCCTGGATTTCTGGCTATTTTTTTATGATTTGACTCTCACATGTAAAAAAAAATGTTAAAGTAAATTCAAGTTTGTTGAAAGCAGTAGCTCACCTTACCTCGAGAAGCCAGGAACTAATCGACAGTTCCCCAGTGTGTTGATTCCACGCCCCTTGACCCGCTACAGTTAGTGTGCCATTGATACTACCTCTGCCTCTAAATCTCCCTGCTTTCCTTTTTGTTTCCAGGTAGCTCTGACCAGCTTCTCAGTGGTTACTGATGTGTGTTTCACCATTGTTGCTGCTGGTGTCACTTTCTAGTCTGCCAGTGGGAGGTTACTGGACCCTTGGTGCTTCCACTGTCATCTAACTCAGAGAGCGACCAGCACTGTTGCTCCTGGGGCGGTTATTGTCAGCACCTCTGTTCCTGTTTGTCTTCCCTTTACTGCTGCTGCTCTTTATTACTGCTTTTCTGCTCTCACATTATCTTCTCATACACCTGATCTTGACTCTCCCTGCCTTTATAGGGGCTTCTGAAGTTAGGGAAGGTTTGTCCCCGCTAGTAAGTACCACTCTGTTCTCCATGTGTTTGGGGATCATGGTGAGGATAAGCACACACGTGGTCAGCTCTTTCATATTTGCCATCTCCTTTGCAGAGCATTTTGTTAGTAAGTCTCTCCTAAACTGAGCCACATGACATTTAGGTCCTTAGTAAAAGAACATTTTGTTAAATACTTACAAGCTCTGTATCCCAGTTATCCCAACTCTGTTACCCTAGAGTGAGTTCTCTGCACTCCAGATGTTAGCACTTCCGGCCTCTGTGTTCTAGTCTGAATCCTTGTACTCGTTAGGTCTGTTCAGAATGCTTTTGTCTTTATAGTTTTACCTTTGCTAGTAGTAGCTCATAAATGAAAGCATATACAGAATTTTCCGTTTGGCTTCTTTTCACTTAGTATAACAAGTTTGAGGTCCATCCATGTTTTCATGTGTCATTAGTTCGCTCATTTTTATTGCTGAGTTGTGTTACATTGTGTGAACACCCCCATATTGTGTCTGTTAAATCATTTGTTGAGGGACCTTTGAGTTGTTTCCAGATTTTGGCTAACATAAATTAAATGGTTGCAAATATTCGTGTTTTAAAAAAGAGCCATTTTCTCCCAGGATGTCTTTGTTGGGGATGGGAGAGGAAGATTTCATCCAACTAGGACCCCTAGTGACCTGCTCTGATATCCTAGAATCCCTGAGACGTGTACAAACTACACCTTAGGCCCCATGAATCTTGTTAGATATATCAGATCTTTGATATTAAAAATGTCTGAAATTTATTAGAAGTTAAATGTCTGTTTTATATATCATGGTCACTATATTGTTTGCTATAATTACTATAACTTGCAGAATGAAATATAATTTTTCTTACTAAATTCACAATAAAACTTTAAAGAAATATTAATAACAAAATGTATGAATTACTTAATGGTGTATTTTTAAAGGTACAAGTCTGGGTGTAGGTCAGCTTGGGTTCTGAGACTAGTGGGTGGGAGTTAAAGGAAAACAAATTTAGCTTAATATGAGGAACAACTGTGTAATAAGCAGAGCTGTCAGAGAGACTCAGGAGCAATCAGTTTCCCATCTGCCTTTGTAGGTGGTAATGCATCTACTGAGTCTTCACTTGATGGTGCCATTAGCAGGTTTAATTTCTCTTCAATGGATGGTTGGAGTTCTTCACAAGTCTAAAATGTTCTGATTCTATATCCTTCAGTAGATTACTTAAATTCTGCCTATTATTTTACACATCTGTGAAATGAGGATGCGCTAGTGTGAATTAGATTCAACAATTTTCTACCAACTCTCAATTTTTTAGATATTCATAATTATGGTAATATCTTATGCCATATCTTAAATTTATTTTAATAATAAGTAGATCAGGCTTCAGCAATAGGTGAACTGTGAACTTCCTGATGTTCAAGCTGGTTCTAGAAACGGCAGAGGAACCAGAGATCAAATTGCCAACATCCGCTGGATCATGGAAAAAGCAAGAGAGTTGCAGAGAAACATCTATTTCTGCTTTATTGACTATGCCAAAGCCTTTGACTGTGTGGATCACAATAAACTGTGGAAAATTCTGAAAGAGATGGGAATACCCGACCACCTGACCTGCCTCTTGAGAAACCTATATGCAGGTCAGGAAGCAACAGTTAGAACTGGACATGGAACAACAGACTGGTTCCAAATAGGAAAAGGAGTACGTCAAGGCTATATATTGTCACCCTGCTTATTTAACTTCTATGCAGAGTATATCATGAGAAACGCTGGGCTGGAAGAAACACAAGCTGTAATCAAGATTGCCGGGAAAAATATCAACCTCAGATATGCAGATGACACCACCTTTATGGCAGAAAGTGAAGAGGAACTAAAAAGCCTCTTGATGAAAGTGAAAGAGGAGAGTGAAAAAGTTGGGTTAAAGCTCAACATTCAGAAAACGAAGATCATGGCATCTGGTCCCATCACTTCATGGGAAATAGACGTGGAAACAGTGTCAGACTTTATTTTTTTGGCTCCAAAATCACTGCAATTGGTGACTGCAGCCATGAAAATAAAAGATGCTTACTCCTTGGAAGAAAAGTTATGACCAACCTAGATAGCATATTGAAAAGCAGAGACATTACTTTGCCAACAAAGGTCCTTCTAGTCAAGGCTATGATTTTTCCAGTGGTCATGTATGGATGTGAGAGTTGGACTGTGAAGAAGGCTGAGTGCTGAAGAATTGATGCTTTTGAACTGTGGTGTTGGAGAAGACTCTTGAGAGACCCTTGGACTGCAAGGAGATCCAACCAGTCCATTCTAAAGGAGATCAGGCCTGGATGTTCATTGGCAGGACTTATTGAAGCTGAAACTCCAGTACTTTCGCCACCTCATGCAAAGAGTTGAAAAGACTCATTGGAAGACTCTGATGCTGGGAGGGATTGGAAGCAGGAGAACGGGACGACAGAGGATGAGATGGCCGGATGGTGTCAATGACTCGATGGATGTGAGTTTGAGTGAACTCCGGGAGTTGGTAATGGACAGGGGGTCCTAGTGTGCTGTGGTTCATGGGGTCGCAAAGAGTCGGACACGACTGAGCGACTGAACTGAACTGGACTGAGATCAGTATTCTAATTTTTTTAAAGACCACTGATAATCTTTGGACTAAGGACTTTTTTTTTTTTTACTACATATGACTGAACTAAATGAAGTTCTTTAAGGTATATGGAAATTATAATTAACTCAAGTCCAAACCATATGTAGTAGTCTTTTCCCCATATGATTAGCTATTATATTTTTTTCATAATTTAACAAACTAAATCATGGAGAAGGCAATGGCAACCCACTCCAGCATTCTTGCCTGGAAAATCCCAGGGACGGGGAAGCCTGGTGGGCTGCCGTGTATGGGGTCGCACAGAGTCGGACACGACTGAAGTAACTTAGCAGCAGCAGCAGCATACATTACTTAGGAAAGCTTAACTACCCTTAGGAAATACTCTAAAAGCATAAGTAACTATGTGGTGGAAATCCATTATTTAAAAATTTGCCCTCTACATTTTTCCTTCTAAAATGAAAACATCAGTTTCGCTAGAGAGGCTCAAAAGACTCATTTTGAAATATTAATGAGTCTTGTTTTTGAAAATGAAACATAATGGATCATCCATTCATAAATTCAGCCCATTTTAGGTTAAGTGAATGATTCATCCTGAGTACTTTGTGTAATAGTCCCAGATTGTCCCTAAATGCTATTAAATGTTACCTTTCAAGAGAAACTGTGTTATATATGACTTAGTTAAGAGAAAACTGCAATGTTTATGCTAAAAAGGAAAATTCAGGCAAATTAAGTTGTCTTCAATTCTTTATGTTCCTAACGAATAAAATATCATTGTTAAAGTTGTTCTCTTGAAAATAGGAAATCTCAACCAGTTCAGTGAGTTCTGTTTTTTTTTAAGTGATAAAAATCTCAATTAAACAATTTTTAATGAGTGGTGATGGCAAAAGGAATGGAAGATCTAGAAATATGATTGTGTAAAATAGCTAACAAGGAAATGAGAATCTTAGTCCTAGAGCCGTAAGAATCTCAATTCTGCCACAGCCTCATGAGATTGGAAAAGGACTCCAGCCTCCAAATGAGAACACACCCTTGCCAGTACTTTGATTTTTCACTTTGTGAGACCCTGAGTAGAAAACCCAGTTTATACAACACTCGGATTTATGAACTACAGAACTGTGGGCGAATAAATGGGTGTTTCTTAAAACCACTAAGTCTGTGCAAATGTTAACAAAGCAATAGAAAACTATGACAATTATAACGTGAACATTTTTTCTCTCATGTGTCATGTTCAGAGGTCTGTTAGTACTTGTATGGAGTTCTTTGCTCCATAGGTAGTAAAGGAATTCAGGTTACTTCCATCTTGATCTGCCATCCCTAGAATATTACACTCGTCTGCATGAGCCGTGGTGGCTCACCACCAATGTTCATGTCCCAGACAGAATGGAAAAGAGGAAGAGAAGAAGAGATAAAAGATATGCCCTCTTTCTTTAAGGACATACTTTGGAGATTATACAGGTAACTTGTGCTCACTGGCCATAGCTTAGCTGATCAGTTCTAACTAAATAAGAAAACTAAAAGTTGCCTTTGGATGAGGTGCCCATGGATCCAGCTAACGTTCAGAAGATTATTACTATGGAAGTGAAGAACAAATACCAGAAAATAACTGATAGATGCCACAGGCTATTTTAAATAATAATAATAATTGAAAACCTTCAAAGATCTTCTAAAAATAATTACAGTGTTTGCTTATGGAGTGGTGGTGCATGAAATTGGGAACAGGGATGAAGGGGAAGTTTTTCTTCTCTTTTTTATACTTTTTCATTTTTGAATCTTGTAAAATATAAGAATTGTATATAAGAACCGCCCCCCTTTCTTTTTACCCAAAAGATACTTGTCTACCTTCCCTCAGCCACATTTTACCTGTCCTAATGTGATTAGTATTTCTCCACTGTTCCTCCTTGTCCCTCTTGAGATTTTCATCATTTGGAGTGGAGGCCATGTCAAATATATTTATATATATATATGTATATATGTATGTATGTATGTATATACATTGCATATACATATATATATATACCTTAAGTATATAAGGTATTTTTAAGTATTTGATACATTCTGATGTATTTTACAGTAATAGGAAAAGGTCATTCTACTCTGTTGTCATTGCACATGCACAATATTTTAACTACTTTTTAGGCCATATCAGTATTTATTTTGTGAGTTTTTAATTATAGCAGAGCCTTTATAAAGTTGAAAGCATGGAGTAGTACATTCTGGGTTTGAAATATCTATTTTGCCAGTTGACTTTCTAATAAGTTGAGTACTGTTTGTATGAAGCAGCTCCTTCCTAAATGAGGACACCAAGGCTGATGATACTGTAATTTAACAAATGAATCTGACTAGCCATATAAATTGGGGAAAGTGAAAATGTTAGTTGCTCGGTTGTGTCCCCAACTCTTTGCAACCCCATGGACTGTGGCCGCCAGGCTCATCTGTCTATGGAATTCTCCAGGCCAGAATACTGGAGTGGGGTTGCCATTCCCTTTCCAGGGGATCTTCCTCCCCCAGGGATCGAACTTGGATCTCCTGTATTGCAGGCAGATTCTTTACCATCTGAGCCACCAGGAAAGCCCTTAATAAACTGGGGAAATTTCCACAAATAGCCACATTAGAGAGCTATACTTTCTAACTGGATTTGATTAAAACTTGTCACAGAAATCTGTATAAGTATGTATTATACCTAATTGAGTAGTTTCATGCCCTTTTGAGCACGTTACTGTGAAAGTCGCTCAGTCATGTCCAACTCCTTGCAACCCCATGGGCTATAGAGTCCATGGAATTCTCCAGGCCAGAATACTGGAATGGGTAGCCTTTCCCTTCTCCAGGGGATCTTCCCAACCCAGGGATTGAACCCAGGTCTCCTGCATTGCAGGCAGATTCTTTACCAGCAGAGCCACCAGGGAAGTCTTTTAATAAGCACATTAGTCCCACATTGATTTGGATTCAGATTTCTTTACAGAAATGTTATTTTCCATATTTGTTTCTGTAACTACAAGTTTGGCCTTCCTAAAGCATGACTTTTTTTATTACTATGCTAAAAGCAAACTAAAAAACCTTGCCTTCTTTCATTTCATACAGCATAGGACTCTTAGCCTCATTTTCTGGGCACTCCATCAACTCATTCCAGTCTTTCTTTCTAGTTTTAGTTTCAGAAATTTCTACTCCAGATATACCAGAATTAGTAGATACTCCAGTTTCTACCCCTGGAGAAGAGCATGGCCACCCATTCCAGTATTCTTGCCCGGAGAATCCCCATGGACAGAGGAGCCTGGTGGACTTCAGTCCATGGGGTCGCAAAGAGTTAGACACGACTGAAGGACTAAGCACAGCACGAGTCCCCATATATTTCTTACAGAGACCCCTCTCTTACCTTTGTTTACATTGCCCCTTCATTAAAAATTACACAAGAGTGTGCATTCACATGTGTACACACGAGAGCTTTCTGAATTTTTGCAATTCTTCAAAATGCAGTACAAACTAGTTCCCCATCCCTTGAGATTTTTTCTGACCACCCCAAGGTTAAAAAGTGCTTCTCCGTTTCCTTTGGCACTCATTGTCTGGCCTTTATCTCTAACTTGGCATATGTCTTTTATTGGTTTATATGTCACTTACTGGTTTTTCTCTTTTTTCTATTTTAGAGTCCACCACTAATAATGTAATTGAGTTCTCATTGTCTGACAGCATTGTGGTGTGTACAATTAATCTTACTTAAACCTTAACAGAGTGAGAAACTTGAGGTTCATTAAAGTCTCATAGATAGTTACTGAAAGATCTGGGACTCAAAGGAAGGTCTTTCTGACTGTAAAGATTATAATTTTTATCCCTCCACCAAGGGAGCAGACTCAACAGGGAAGTTTAAACATGCAGGTGGCTAGACCCACATTAACCTTTCTCAAATGATTATGGTACAGACCATATTGTGTCTAGATCTCCTTTCCTTCCCCATTAGCACCTGGTACTGTCCCTTGCATTTATAGAAACTCTAAATGTTAATCGACTTAAATTAGGAATAAGCAACAAGTTGTCTATTTCAGCACTTATTTCTAACTGCAAAACCAGTGCTTTATAGAACTGCAAGTAATGGGAAAAAGGGCAGAAAGTGACTTATAATTTAATTAGCATGTACGATACTATCTAATGGTTATTGAACAATTACTGTAGCAGTTACTTTTGTAAACATTCTGAATGTAATTAATCTATTTAATTTTCCTATCACCCCTGTGAGATAGCTATTACTGTCTTCATTTTATGGACAAGAAAACTGAGACCTAGGTTAATAACTTGCCCAGTTTCGGGTGACTGAACAGCTGAGCTGGGACCTGAACTCTAGTAGTCTGGCTGCAAAATTCACACTTTACAGCCATTTCTCAAACATAAGTATCTGAGATGGCATTCTACTCATGACTTAACAATAGTTAGCTTCTCTCAACCACATACTTTTTTCCAAAATATTTTCACATATTTACTACAAGTCATTCAAAATTCTAGTCTAGAAATGGGAGTGTGTTACTTCAAAAGATCCAAAACCAAATTACTATGCCCTAAGAACTCTTGCCTGGAAAATCCATGGACAGAGGAGCCTGGTAGGCTGCAGTCCATGGGGTCGCTAAGAGTCGGGCACGACTGAGCAACTTCACTTTCACTTTTCACTTTCATGCATTGGAGAAGGAAATGGCAACCCACTCCAGTGTTCTTGCCTGGAGAATCCCAGGGGTGGGGGAGCCTGGTGGGCTGCCGTCTCTGGAGTTGCACAGAGTCGGACACGACTGAAGCAACTTAGCAGCAGCAGCAGCAAGAACTTTATAGTCCATCTCTGAACCCTAAGACCAACCCTATCAAAAAGTACAACATAGCTTTATGTATGTTGTACTACATGATGCTGGGCGGGGGGGAAGACCTCTTACTTTTAATTGTAAGATACAATTTTTTCCTCAGAGCACTGAGAAAGCATGTTTCATTTCATTTATTGATCTTCTTTGAGGAGAGAATCTACCATAAGAACTTTAAGGAGTAAATAGCACCATATTTTATATATTGGGATTCCCTGGTGGCTCAGACAGTAAAGTGTCTGCCCACAATGAGGGAGACCCGGGTTGGATCCCTGGGTGGGGAAGATCCTCTGGAGAAGGAAATGGCAACCCACCCCAGTACTCTTGCCTAGAAAATTCCATGGATGGAGGAGCCTGGTGGGCTGCAGTCCATGGGGTCTCAAAGAGTCGGACACGACTGAGCGAATTCAAACGCTCTAAATGTTAGAATTTGAAAAGGTTCTTTTCTCATTTATACTTGAGAAAGATCTTAATTTTTATTACCCTAAAATAATGGGGATGGTCTACAGGAAGATTTGTATCTTTCGATTCTACCTTCTCATCTTTGGGGGAAGAAATTTTCATCAGTTGGATTTAAGTATTTTTGCTAAAGATGATATTATTAGAGTGTTAATTAAGCAGTCTAACTTAGTACGGCATAAGATATATGCCTTAAACTTTAACCTGGGGCAAGGTGTTCTTGTTAAAATATTTTCTGATTAACTGAAAACCAGAAAATCTTTTTCCGAATTATGTAACTGAAAATATTTACAAAATAAACACTTAAATTTAGCCTTAGTGAACAGAATGTACTGAAAATAATTTAGAATCTTCCAGTGCCCTAAATCATTATAAACATTAAAACTGATTGTTATGGTGGTATAGTGCAGATTGATTAGAAGATTGAGTTGCTGAGTAAATTGCTGAGTCTAGATTAGGATATTAGGTTTCATTTTAAAGCCATTCTTTTATTTAGCAAATTATTATGAACTCGATATGAACAGTCACTATTCCAAAACTCTGGGGATTTACTGGTGAGTAAGACAGACCCTATCCCTGCCCTTCACAAAGTTTGTGATCTCGTAGGGAAGATTGTCAGTAACATGAGAAAAGGAAGAAAACACGAAGGGTGCTATAGAAGCTCTGGTAGGAACATCCAAACCAGGCCAGGGACTAGGAAAAATGTCCTGGAGGACACACAAAGGATAAGCTCTGGTTTTACTTTTTATTTCCCCAAAATGGAAGATTAAAAAGATTATTAATTAGTAGTTTTGTTCAATCAGGACTTGAATCTTGAAGTCTCTTTATTGATTATAAATTACTGAGGGTATCAACATAATTAGCTTTTTTGTAATAAGGAAAAATATTACTTTTAATGAGTATATATGCATCAAAACTAATTTGAGCACATTTCCTTCAAGTGCCTGCCCCTCTGTGGTAAGATTATAGGACTCTCTTTCCTTCTTTATGTTTTCTGTACAACTTGATAATTTTGATCAATATTAATTGCTTAAATAACCATATAAATGTTGTAACTCTTTTAAAATTTAGTCCTGATTTTATTTAATAAAATTTAGAGTTTGAGTTTTTTTTAAGCTGAGACCCTGAGCTTATTAAGGAAAATGGTGGACCATTTTGGTACAGATAAGTGATTTTTTAACTAGTGAAAGCTAAAAATATGGGACATACCAAGCTTACAAATATATAATATTAATAATAGTCTGACAATTTTTGAAATCAAGGGGGTGGAAAAAAGAAATGTATAAATTTGATACCATAATTTAGAACTGGCTTAAAGAATTCTGACATTAAAATGGACAGATATGAACCCAGGGAAAAGCCATTAGATGTTGAGGACTTTTGTCAGCCCCCAAAAAATACCAGTGTAAGTAAGCTAGTCCGTATTTATGAAAGAAGAAGTGTTTGTTTGGATCCCCTCTGTTTAACCAAATCATTCTGTGAAGGGATACTAGAAAAGAAATAAGTATTTACTACAAACCTACTTTGTGCTTTGCATTCTTTTTCTTAGCCTTATGTCAGAATGTCTAGAAAGATCACTTTCCTTATTAAAAATAAAGACCAGACTCTCTAAAGTTAGCATCACTGGAAGGATCTCCTGGTGAGAAGAGCAACTGAATACAAACTGATACAGAGAGTTATCTTATTTTAGCCCTGTAGTGACTGCAACCACGAATTTGAACTCAGGGAAGTGTTAATTAAGCAGTCTAACTTAGGCATAAACATTTCTGTTTTTTTCCCCCCAAAGTGTAGCTGGGGCAACACAAGGCTATGATCTTCCATGAACATTTATATAAAGTTATAAAGAGACTACCATGAATTAATTATATAATCTGACTTATATATCCTTTTACCTATTGCAAAGACTGTCCCAGGAAAAAAAAGATCTTTCCTGGTTCCTTTCTTTATATGGCAACAATATTGAATGTGATTTTTAGTACCTACCTAGATAATAAAGGGCTGGAAAAAATCATTCTTTCACAGTTCTTATCTTCCTGTGTCACAGCAGCTAACACGAGCATAATTTCATATCTAGTACAGACCCTTCTTATCTTTATAAAAGTATGACTTTGCCTCTGACTGTGGTTGTGGTGTTACATTAAGGCACATCTGAACACGCTCCCATTAACCATAAGAGTCAGGCCACAACATAATAAAGGTGGTGGTAGAAGTTTTCCTTGCATGTCTGTTTTAGTTTCTCTAAGGCTCCAGAGGCAAAGTTACTGTCTGCCAGAGTCATAATTTTAACATAGGACTCTGATCTCAAAATATGTGCAGTAACATTATTTAAGGATGTTGATTCACTTTTAGAAGGTGAACTTTAGTCAAATCCCATTCCCATTATTTATGGAACAGCAAAGTTCTCTTGTCTTTGACATCCTCTTCTGCTTCATTTTATCATATAATCCCTCAATTTTTTGGAAAAACCCTTTACCATTACAGTGAAAGATCATATTTAAAAATTTTACTTTATTTTTAGTCTTAACTATGTTGGAATTTCTCCCCATCCTGTACTCAGTCTCCCATGCTTGGGTGTTGCCAGAACACAGAAGACATGATACCTAAAAGTGTATGCATGCTCTCTTCCTGGAAAGAGAATTTGCCCCAGTCTGTAACTGTTCTGGAGGACGACTCATTCTTGACAGCCATTTGAAAGACTTAGACCCTGCCTCACAGCACAGTGGGGAAGAAAGGCAAGTAATCTACAGTTAAAACCGAGAGGGTGATATGTTCTGTGATGGAATTAAGTGTGCCCAGATGTATGTGGGAGGCCAGAGGAGACATACCTAACCCAGCTAGAAATATTTGTTGAGTACAGTCCAAAGGGTTGCACAGAGTTGGACATGACTGAGTGGCTGGGCACACACATGTGCTGGAAAAAGCTTCCCAGGTGGCACAATGGTAAAGAATCTACCAGTGCAGGAGATGCAAGAGATGCAGGTTTGATCCCTGGGTAGGGAAGATCTGGAGGAGGAAACGGCAACCTGCTCCAGTATTCTTGCCTGGAAAATTCCATGGACAGGGGAGCCTGGTGGGCTACAGTCTTAGGGCCCCAAAGAATCAGACACGACTGAGTGACTGAGGACACAGACACGCACGTGCAGGAAAAGGTGATGGTTAAAGAAATAGTTGTTTAGCCAAGAGGAAAAATAACCGAGAAATATCTTAGAAGTAGAAGGAATAGCATGTGCAAATGCATAGCACAGAGAAATCAGAGGAGACTGAAAAGGTATGAATAAAGAAATATAATGGAAAACAGAATACACTGAGGAGTATCTGAAAATGAGACTAAAAATGGAAACATAGGTGCTCAGTCAACCCAGAAGCCAAACCCACGTCTCTTGCATTTCCTGCATTGAGGTGAATTCTTGACCAATGCGCCACCTGGGAAGCCCCATAGGGTGTGTTACAAATACCTTTATAGCATGCTAAACAGTTCAAGTGTTCCCTGAAAAGAACAAAGTGCCACTGAAGGATTCACTTTAAGCAGGAAAATAGCAACAACAAAAGCAAATAAGTAATAAGGATAATAAGACCTGGGCACTCAGTGTGGAGGGTAAGAAGAAACTAGAATGATTTACAGATTTCATAGTCAGTTGAGCATAAAGATAAATGACAGTGTCTTTCGCTGTGCTGCAACATATACAAGGAAGAGAAAAAAAATTGGTTTGGGTAGAAGGATAGAGATGATTAATTTATTACTGAGCATGTTAGGTTCAAAATGCTTTTTGGTTTTATAGCTCTTTCTCATAAGAAAGGTGTGTAATGTGTCCTAGGGCTCTCCAGGAAGTCCCAGTTTGATAACTGCTGGTAAGGGTGTGTTGATAAGAATATAAATACAAACTCTGAGATTTGATAACTTGAAAAACAAATTCTCTTTGATATAGCTAATAGCTATTTCACTTCTAGTAATTTATCCTGTTGACATACTGATACATCTATGAATTATGTTTGTGCAGAGATGTTCATTACACCATTGTTTGTAACAGCAAAATGTTGAAAATAAGTTGAGTATCAATAGGGAAATGGTTAAATTATAGGACATTGTTATGGTGGAATACTATGCAGCCATTAAGAGATTGGAGCAGCCTGTGCATGTACCCACATGGAAAGCTCTCTAAGCAAACTATATTATTAAGGTGCAGAACAATGTGTGTAGTATACTGTCACCTGTGTTTTTAAAAGAGTAGACACATAATTGCTTTTGTATGCATTAAATACCTCTATTAAGATTTGTACTCTCGAAACTAACACAGCATGGTTAATCGACTATACAGCAATAAACGCAAAACTAACACAACATTGTGAATCAGTTATACTCTAGTAAATACTAAAACAACAACAACAACTCACCAGCTTTTTTTACATTCTCATAAAAAGCACCATTAGTTGAGGGAACAACATGAAGACAGGTGCCTGAAAGCTTGGGAAAGACGTGGTTTCATGTTAGCCTGATTATGTCAAACAGTGATAGAAGGAAACACCTCCAGCTCTCATCTCCTTCCGGCCTTCCAGTTCTCCTGGGAAGTGATAGTCCTTGAGTAGAACGTGAGAAATGAGAAGGAAGGGTGATGCTTTAAGTGTAGAGACCAAGTTCCTTTTCAGAAGAACCTGAACGTCCTGTGGCACATCTCCAGGGATAGGTTCTGTTCCTGTTACAGGAGATGAAATCTCTAATTCCAGGTGGGTACGCATAATTCAAAGAGAAGGGATTTTGAAACCTGATACATGGTTATTCTTAATAAGCTATCTTTTCCAATCTATCTGTAATCATAAGAAATTAATATTTTGATGCCAATAAAACTAAAAACAGTAACTGCTAAAAGAGGAAGGTGACGGTGGGAAGAAAACTGAGGGAGCAGCAAACGCTGAGGCATCGGAGTAGTGCTCCAGATCTAAATCTGACTATTGTTTGCTAAGCATACGTTACATAAAATACTTAATCAGTGCTGGTGGTGTAGTCTTCAGAAGATGGGTCCAAAGAGCCTGGCTGCGGAGGCCATTTTCCAGATAACTCATGTGGCTGGCGGAGCCTTAACATATGTTTTAAAGGTCCAGACCTTAAACCACAGAAGCTGTGAAGAAACGTAAAGATAAATATAGAGTCTATATGTGGAAAATCTATAATTAAAATAAAATTAAACTGTTGTATAAAAAGGACCTAACACAAGCCTCTTCATCAGCAGCAGTACTGATTTAATCCAGTCTGTACATGTTGGATGACGGGTCTGCCCTGCCATGCAGGCACTTTTTTTTTTAACCTCTGTGGCCTTAATGTTTGATCCTGACGGGATTTGCGTCACTGATCCATATCACTGCCTGTGTGATGTCAGCATGTGGGTGTACAGTTAGTGCGACCTAGTTAACCTCATGTGCTGTAGTAAATCCCAAGCACTATTTCCTACTAGAATAACAAAGAATGATTCGTGGTTGTTCACATTGGACTGGTACTAAAAATAGTAATGTTCACAACCTGCTGCATCCATGCACATTAATATCAGAGCCTTTGTAGCTTTCTAAACAAGAGCCCTAAAAATAACTCTTGTTTAGAAGCAGGTGCCTGCTTGGTAAACATATCTACTGTTTTCTATCTATATACAGCTTGATTTTGTGCTAAAGATAGATTCTAACCATAGTATGATAGTCATTCTTCATCCTTTTCCTACTTGATATGCTTGTCATTGATACATCTAAATGCTTAGCAAGTCTGATTATAGAAATTTTTAGTTACCTGTACACAGATAAATGAAATTACCCATAATTCTAAATCATCCATAGACCCCTGATTTTAATAGTCTACTTCATCCAGCCTTAAAAAGGAATAATAAATTTTCAAGGAAAAGAAAGTCTCCTAAAGCAGTGAATAATAATTACCTTGATCTTTTTTCTTTAATCTCCTACTTCATTCTTTTTCCCAAATTACAGTTGTCACACACTTCTAATGCCCAGGATTAGTGTTAGAGTCCATACTTTCAAGGACCTTTCAGATACACTAAAGAAAAATATATGATTAAAAAAAAATACATACAATCAAATTACAATCGACTAACTCATTTCACTTCCAAGACTATATAGGCTTGTGCTGATTGCCAACCTCATGTGAATAAAAATTATCAGGTGTTTTGTAACCTTAACAAATAAGCATCGCTTATTAATAGGGTGACCTTATGTCCCATTTTGTCTAGGACAATCCCAGTTTATTCCTCTCATCTTGATATCTGACTGGTTTAACATTTGTTCCAGACTTTTCATTTTTTAACAGTATAATTAATAGTTCCATTAAAATAAGCTGTGATGTATTGATCAGCTTTCATTTCGTGTTGCTAGTTTCTGCCATGATCTCCTCTAAGCAGCTTGTCTATCTCTTGTTTTTACTTTAACCTGTGATTATACTTAAAGGCAACTAGAATAAACCGTTTCTTTCTCCTGACCCCTGTCAGAAGCAAGTCAAGCATGGCAGTTAAGGGACTTAGTAGTAGAGCAGAATGTTCTTTGATAAGGAGGGCTAAGGGCAGAACTCTTTCCAGTCTCCTGCGGGTGGCCACAGCAGTATGTGATGCTCATGCCCCTGATGGCCACTTGGTGTCACCAGGCCTCCAGTAACCCTCTGCAAACATTTGAGGCAGTGTTGAAAAAATAAAAACCAGGAGCCTTTTGTTTGTTAAAATTGTCATATAATCAGGTACAAAAGGGAAAATGAAAAATGTATTCACCACTGCAAAATGTTTTCCTGTAATTGTGGTGTTCTCAATGCATTCTCTCTCTTTATTTCTGTGGAAAAATTGATGCACATTGTTAAATTAACATATCTTTAGAAAACATGAAATATATTTAACTTTTATTTTTCTATTGTAACTGAAAAGTCCTCGAAAATATGAACCCTAACACTAACCTTGGGCATTAGAAGTGTCGCAGCTGTGGAAATAGTTGAGGATAGTGAGGGGATAGAGCTGAATCTTGTTAGGAGGGTACTGAAGACAGACCCCGTGCTTCCCAGGTGGCGCTAGTGGTAAACCAGATAGGAAACAGTATGTCAAGGCTGTATACTGTCACCCTGCTTATTTAACTTGCATGCAGAGTACATCATGAGAAACAATGGCCTGGAAGAAGCACAAGCTGGAATGAAGATTGCCAGGAGAAATATCAATAACCTCAAATATGCAGATAACACCACCCTTATGGCAGAAAGTGAAGAACTAAAGAGCCCATTGATGAAAGTGAAAGAGGAGAGTGAAAAAGTTGGCTTAAAGCTCAACATTCAGAAAACAAAGATCATGGCATCTGATCCCATCACTTCATGGCAGATAGATGGGGAAACAGTGGCTGACTTTATTTTGGGGGCTCCAAAATCACTGCAGATGGTGATTGCAGCCGTGAAATTAAAAGATGCTTACTCCTTGGAAGAAAAGTTATGATCAACCTAGATAGCATATTCAAAAGCAGAGACATTATTTTGTCAACAAAGGTCTGTCTAGTCAAGGCTGTGGTTTTTCCAGTAGTCATGTATGGATGTGAGAATTGGACTATAAAGAAAGCTGAGTGCCGAAGAATTGATGCTTTTGAACTGTGGTGTTGGAGAAGACTCTTGAGAGTCCCTTGAACTGAGAGGAGAGCCAACCAATCCATCCTAAAGGAGATCAGTCTGGGTGTTCATTGGCAGGACTGATGTTGAAGCTGAAACTCCAATACTTTGGCCACCTGATGGGAAGAACTGACTCATTTGAAAAGACTCTGATGCTGGGAAAGATTGAAGGCAGGAGGAGAAGGGGATGACAGAGGATGAGATGGTTGGATGGCATCACAGACTCAATGGACATGAGCTTGGGTAGACTCCGGGAGTTGGTGATGGACAGGGAGGCCTGGTGTGCTGCAGTTCATGGGGTCGCAAAGAGTCGGACACGACTGAGCGACTGAACTCAACTGAACTGATGCAGACCCCAGTAGAGGAGGAAGTGGAGATCAGCTCAAGACTAGAAAGGGGGGGAGATAGCTTTAATCCAGTGTGAAAGGACAATGATTGTTCTGAAAATAGAAGAGGTGAGAAGAGTTTGTAAACAACATTGAAAGAGTTCAATTTTATGCTGAGATATGCAGTTGAGGTTGAATTGGGGGATATCCTTAAAGAGTGGTGGGGATCTCTGATAATCCCTGTAGAAAACAGGATACAAGTTTATTACCCAGGAATAAATTCCTGAAAGGATTCCTGGGCAGTGCTGATGGCTGAGTTAAGGTTGGATATAATTAAATTCATAAACATGCTAGTCCACATAACATTGGATTTCTACAGTTCAGGTCTATGAGAAGATAATTAAATCTGATTTATTAGAATTGGGTATTTTTAGTGAAGGCAAGGTAAAAGGAAGACATGGATGGGAAAAAAGATCAGGCTATGAAGACACAGGTGGATCAGGAGAAACAGGAGATCACTATGAGGAAGACCTAATGTCGCAGAAGAAAGAGAACTAGTGAGATGCTAGATACAGTGACTGGAGACTTAAACATGAGAGCTTTAACATTTCAAAGACGAGATTCTGTAGTGGAATTCTGAATGATAAATTCTAAGATATATCATTGAACATGCATTACTAAAAACAATAGAAGAGTTAAAGAAAGGTATGTTAGGTTTTCTTGGACACGGAAGTTGTCTTGCTGATGGGCAAGAGCTGGGAAAAAACTCTGTGAACATGGTGCTGAAGCTCTCAATAAATGATGGCAGTGAGAAGGGGCAGAGGGTGCTGTATCACCATACATTACTGTGACGTGATCTCGAGGAACAAGAAGCTGAAGCATGAAACAGCAACAGTAGTGGCACTGAGAAACAGCCCTTCGGGTGTCTGGAGCCTGCCTCAGGAGAGAATGAGAAGCCGCTGCTCCCAGCAGCTACTGGAAGAGCTGTCCTGGAGGCGAGCTGGGTTTCATTTAAAGAAAGCCCATCAGCAGGTGTTCTGTGAAAAGGTTGAGGATCTAGGGGAATTTATAACAAGGAAAATGTTCCAGTGAGCACAATGGGAAGAAATGAGAAGATCATCCGTTAAAGAAAGTCAAGAAATGGAAACACAGCTGTGTGAGAACATGAGCCAAAATGAGGAAGTGGGCTGCTGGGACTTGCTTTTTGTTTAGGGGCTAAAGATCAGAGGCATGGTTGGATTTACTGGGAGCCTGAATCCAACATTTATGAGAAGATTCTGTTGAGACCAGGAGACTTTTAGGTATTAAGCTATGCTCTTCAGGGCAGCTTTGCCTTTTAGTGAGACTTAGAAGGTAACAATTACCCTTCCTCACTAGTGAGAATGATACTTCAGTGTCTTATCTCCTCTGAAATGTCTGGCATGTATTTATTGAAACCTCCAGTTTATCCCTTGCCAGTTCTTTTCCAGCTTTTTGGAAGACCAAGTCTTTGAACATGGTTTATATATGTTTAAAATATTGCCTTGTTGTTAAAATAATCCTGGCTTTGCCTCATTGTGTGCTCTTGGCAAGTTACTTTATTGCATTCTGCTTCAATTCCCTTACCTATAAGCGATGCCTATTTCAGTTATTGTGAGGATTGAGTTAACACATGTAAAACATTGAATAGTACCCTGTCCATTACTTTCTCAAATGTGTGTGTGTGCAGTCATGTCTGACTGCGACCCTGTGGATTGTAGCCCGTCAGGCTCCTCTGTCCATGGAATTTTCCAGGCAAGAATACTGGAGCAGGTTTCCATTTCCTACTTCAGGGTGTCTTCCTGACCAGGGATTGAACCCATGTCTCATTTGTCTCCTGCATTGGCAGGCAGATTTTTTATCACTGAGCCACCTGGGAAGCCCCATAGTGACCATTCTTATAATAATAACTATCATTTATCGAGTGGTGGCAGCCAGTGTACTTGGTACTTTAAATTTATCTAGTTTGATTCTCACAACAATGCTATGAAGTTGATTGTTTTAACCATTTTATAGAACGAAACTGAGTCTCACAGAAGAGCAGTAAATTGCCTTGCTAATAAATATTGATGCTGTTGTTAAAACTTACATCTTTTAATACCAAAATGCACTTTCTTTCCACTGTTCAATTTATTACAAATCACATTCATTATCATTACCTGTATATTTGTATTAGCTATAAATAAATGTCCTTAACTACACAGCACCATAAAGTAATGAAAAGCCCTCCGAAGTTCTTATAGTCTTATTACCCTCTCTTATAACTGAACATTTAGTCTTCTTCCTGGTCTCTACACCTGCTTGAGTACTTTAAGTACTTTAAGCCCCAGTCATGACCTGTCTTTTCAGATTTCATGAGCATGAGTGAGAATACCATCTACCAAGTATCTGTATTAGTGTCCAGGTTAAACCTTTAGAAACAACAAGAAAAAAATCAGATGAAAAGAAAGTAAAACCAGTAATAATAATTTTTAAAAAGGTAGTGTTTATTAACTTGAGATGTTAAATGCCTGTCTGAAATAGAAATCCCAAGCTTAAAGAACAAGTTGATGAAGCCTGTATTCTGTAGATAATTCTTTTGTGTACTGTGGGCTTTCCTTAAGGGTTGCCCACAATACACAAAAGAATTTTAAGGGATGAGTATGGAGAGTGCATCAAGTTACACGAGGACATTTCAGAGTGAGTCTTCTAAATTAGTGTTATATGTGTCCTAAAACTTATAAATGAAAAGCAGCCGGCTGAGGTAATAAAATTTGAATTAGTAGATAGTATGTAGGGCTTTCCAGGTGGCTCTAATGGTAAAGAACCCATCTGCCAATGCAGGTAGACTAATGAGACGCTAGTTCGATCCCTGGGTCGGGAGGATCCCCGCGAGAAGGACGTGGCAACCCACTCCAGTATTCTTGCCTGTAGAATCCCATGGACAGAGGAGCAGAACAGGCTGCAGTCCATAGGGTCGCAGAGTCGGACATGGCTGGAGCGACTTAGCACACAGGCCTATTAGTTATCAGAGGAAAATGAGAACAAAGGGAGTTATTTTACATCAGATATCTATGTTTCCATGAATATTGATGAGCTTTTGAGTTGGTTCATAAAGGAGTCTGAAGATTTTCAAATCCAGGGCAGAATCAGTAGAAATCTTTTAATCATTTACTGTATGCCAAACACTGCCAGCAGGAACGCTTGCTTTTTTTTGCTCCTTCCCTTTCCGCGGGTCGCTGCAGGTCACGTGGTTAGTATCACGTGACTCGGTCAAAGGATCTTTTCCTCGTAGCTTTGCTAAAAAAAAAAAAAAAAGGCAGCAACCGCGGTTCTCCAATTAAAGCTGCTAACGTGTACTACGCTGTTTCCTTGTTGGATTTTCTTGTTCTCTGCTACTGTAAAAACAAAATGAGTGGTAAGATTTACTGGTTTTGAACATTCTGCTTTTATTTTAAAACGTAGCAAGTATTGTATTACTCTAAAGTCATGCCGTGTGTTTTTTCAATAGATGCCAGATCTGTCGCTGTAAAAATTTTACATTGTGGCCATGTAGTTATAAAAAGACTCTGTTTAGAGTTGGGTTGATTTTATATTCCACGGAATATTCCTTTCCAGAGCCTTTACTAGGATTTTCTTTTTACAACTAAAATCTGCAAATTGGCATCAGATTATTTGGAAGCCATTGTGAAAGCTTGCTTGTAAGGAGAATGTGTGGCACGTCAGCAGCCCGTTGCATGTTACGAATTTGAACCCAGACAGATCTCTCGTTTTGTTTTGTTTTTTTTTAATCAGATGTCTGCTAATATCTGCTAATAAAGAAAAAATTTAAAGAGAGCTGACATTTTACTAGATGAAATACCGTCTTTACTGAATCATTGATGGCAATTTTAAAGGAATTTAGGCTTCTCAGATTTCTTAAGGCAATTGGTAAATAGAGCTGTTTACTCTTATGCAAGATTTTAGAAAAGGAAATATGCCCTTAAAAATCTAGGTATATGATTTGTGGTAGATTTTGCTCAAATCGTATATATTATTAAGGAGTTAGTTGGTGGATCTACAGTGGTTCAGATACAGCTACTCTCCTGCCAGATGTGTTTAATGGTACAGTCTGTAACAGATTTAGCTTCTTCACTGAGACAGGAGCTCCCTCATTGCCCTCAATCAAGAGTTTGTAGTTAATCTTTTCGTACCTCCTAAATTTAAAAGTATTGTTGGAACTAAGGAGGTGATGGAACTTCTGCATCATCAAGTATGCGAGGTTTTGGAGTTTTGCTGCTATAGACAGGAATAGCAACAGAAATGGTGCTGTAAATATTGCAGTTCTAAGCAACAAAATAAATACCTGTATTTATTTTGTTTATACAATGGGAGTTTTATAGGTTGTGTTGCATGTTACTTCACACCAGTATTTTAGATATTAAATAATGCTATACATGAAGTGTGTGGTTTTGTTTTGTTTTGTTTTAAAGAAAAAAATCTAACCTTGTATCATTTTCCCTCAGGGTAAGAAAATTCACTTGCTAAAGTGAAAAGATTACTTCATAGGGATATGAGTTAATGATTATTCCTGGACTGCAGCTAGTTATGGGTTTACTGCTGGTTTATTTGAGATTAGGTTTGTTTTGTGCTCTCTTCAGTAATCACACTTAGATATAAAGAATAAAGTAGAATTTTGTACTACTAAATTACAAACACTTAGCAGCTTTCAAAGAATATTATGGTTTGAATTGCAACTACTTAGTATTTATATATTCATATCTTTAGTGAAAGAAGAGCAACCCAAAGCAGTTAAGTAGTTTTACAAGTTTAAATGTAATTGGTAATAATTTATTTTTTACTCTGATGGCTAAAAAACAAAAGCTTGTTCTGATAACTTGAAATAGGGATTAAACTTGACCACGTATGCAAGGAACCAGTCTCTGGCACATACAGTAGAAACACAACAAAGTAATTTTCCTTTATTAAAATTATAGATAATAGTTTTCAGTGAATTCTCTTTCTGGTTCTCAGCAAAACTTCACACATTCTGAATAATCTCTAAGCCAGATCTCAGGATTCAGAAAGCTAGCTTGCTATAGTTTTCTATAAATTAGCTAACAGAAGTAAACCAGCATAACTTTAAAACTGCTGTCATTTCTTGAGTCCAGCATATAGAAGTTGAAAGGTGAGTTATGGATGAAGCCTCTCTTGCCTAGAGTTGTAAAGCACGTCACAAGTATTGTTTAGTAAATTTATAGGTAATGTTGACTTAGATGTAGGAAAACTTTGTTTTTGTTTTCCAAGGATATGAAAATAAAGAAGGCCTTACTTGTCCTTAGAAGCTTCAGAGCATATTTCTTAAAGCTCATTACATCAGTTGCTAAAAAATACATAATATTTTAGTGTTTACTAAATACATAGTAGAAATATATCCTTAGATATGAAACAACTTTTTAAAAAAGTTGTTGGGAAAGGATATCACTATTAAAATGAAAAGAAATGTAGAGTTTAAGACTAGCTGAGTTTTCTTTTTTTTAAAAGGACTTTTCAGTGTAAGAAACAAAGTTTTATTTGGGTAAATACTCATGTATTCCATTTTTCTAACGTTCTCAAGCCCCCAAAGGCATGACTTATGCATTACAGGGTTAAAAGAGATTTTTAACCCTAAGAAAACAAGTTCCAAATTTCTAACTAATCTTCCTCTTACTGCTTCTTTCTCTTGACTTTTTCTTGATTTTTCCTATTGTTTTTTCAAATTTTGCCTTTTGTATTTTTCATTGATTTTATATGCAAAATTTGGTTTGATTTTCCACTGGGTCAGTGTTTCTTAATTTGCACAATTTGCACAGGAATTACCTGGGACATTTGTAAGTACACTGATTCAAGACCCCCATTTACTGTAAGCATACTAAACAAGAATCTCTAGCTCCCTGACCAGGGATTGAACCCGTAGCCCCTGCAGTGGAAGTGCAGAGTCCTAACCACTGGACTGCCAGAGAAGTCCCTATGTGCTTAAAAATCTCCCCAGGTGACTGTTACGATCACCAGGCAGGTTTGAAAAACATAACTGTAGGTAAAGAGCAGTCAGTGCCCTTTACAAGATAAACATTTCTATTTTAGCAGGTGAATCATCTGAATTTCCTTTCATGGTTATACACTATTAGTTTAAGGGTTTAGTTTAAAATGAAGAATTCAAAATGTAATTCAAATTGTTTTCAATTTTTGCTTGTTAAGTAACCCAGGATTAATAGATGATTTCTGTGATCTGTTCAGGTCCTGCTCAGGTTCCAATGATGTCCCCAAATGGTTCTGTGCCTCCAATTTACGTGCCTCCTGGCTATGCCCCACAGGTATGTTTTGTGTTACTTTTGTCTATATATGTGTGTGTTAGTGATCGTAATGTTACTATTTAATGCAAACAAAATTTAGATGCCGAAGCTTATTACCCAGTATAGTATATCTTTGGTAAATCTATTTCAAATTTAGCACAATCAGTGCTATTTGGAAAGGAGGAAAAATTAAGTTAGTAGCACTCATCATTTGGCCTTGTCTTTTGGGTGTTGAATTATAATAAAGAATTAATTTTAGGGTTTTTTTCTCCTGGGATATGTGAATAATATAATTAATATCATAAGGTTTAAAGGCACCCATGCTAACATTTTGAAATTAACCATTTACTTAAAAGTAATCCAAGCCAGTGCGTCCAACTTCTTTTTTACACTCATTCACAGGTGTCCATGATCATTGGATGGCACATTGTGGTCTATACAAGAGAATTTAGACCTGCAGACCTGCAACCCTAAGGGCTAAGGGGACCAGTATTACCACACACCTGTAGCTCTTTCTTACATACAAGTTGAAAAGCTCTGACTTAAAGAAAAAAGGATAGCTTACTTATTTGCACAGGCAAACTTAGTAAAACTATGAAATCTATAGGTGTCAATATCTGCTACTGAGATTCTACGTAGTCAGCACTCATTGCTTCAAAAGCTGTTTGGAAATAGCCAGTTTCTCATCCTAGCACTGAATTTGTACTTGAAAAATTTTTTAAGATGTGTTTATTTGTTTAAATTATGGCTGTGCTGGGTCTTCATTGCTACAGGCAGGCTTTCTCTAGTTGCAGTGAGTGGGGGCTGCTGTTCGTTGCCATGTGTGGGCTTCTCCTTGCAGTGGCTTCTCCTGTTGCCACTCCTGGGCTCCAGGGACACAGGCTTCAGTAGTTGCAGCACAGAGGCTGCACGTGTTGTCCTGCAGCATGTGGGATCTTCCCAGACCAGGGATTGAACCCATGTTGCCTGCATTATAATAAGGCAGATTCTTAATATAATATAATATATTAATATGTTGAATATATATTTAATTATAATTAATGTATATTTGATTATATTAAATATATAATAATTATATTAAGATATAATATATCTTTATATAATAAGACAGATTCTTAACCACTGAGCCACCAGTGAAGCCCCTATACTTGGACTTTTCTTCAGAGCCTCTCTTATATCCTCCCTGATTATGCCAAAATACTGGTGGGCTATTGTGGTAGATTCACTGGCCACTATCTGAAGCCTACCCCACTATATGAATGACAGCAAAAGAGGACCATGATGCTGGGGAGAATGGAAATAGTATGAGAATTAGAGTCCAAAAGCTGGATCCATATCATGTTTAAAACCCTTGCTGGCTGCATGGCCTTGGACAAATCAACTTCCTTGAGCCTCAGTGTCCTCACTGTACGATAAGATGATAACATATATGAGATAACATACTTGAAAGTGGAGAAAGAAATGGCAGCTCACTCCATTTCTTGCCTGGAAAATCCCATGGACAGAGGAGCCTGGCAATCTACAGGCCATGGGTTTGCAGAGTCAGGCACAACTGAGTGACTAATACTTTAACTTTCTTTCATATTTGAAAGTACTTTGTAAGCTTTCCAGAAGAATAATCTGGTCATTATTTCTGCTTTTGTTTAGCCCACTGACTCCTTAGCCTGCCTGCCTTTTTTACCATACTAAAACTACTCTCTGGTATACACCAAACCAAAGCCCTTTTTCCAGCATAATCCTCTTTGACCTCTAAATATTTGTTAAAAACATAACCATGTATGGATGTGAAAGTTGGACCATAAAGAAGGCCGAGCACTCAAGAATTGATGCTTTTGAACTGTGTTGTTGGAGAAGACTCTTGAGAGTCCCTTGGACAGCAAGGATATCCAACCAGTCAATCCTAAAGGAGATCAATCCTGAATATTCATTGGAAGGACTGATGCTGAAGCAGAAACTCCAATACTTTGGCCACCTGATGTGAAGAACTGACTCATTAGAAAAGACCCTGATGCTGGGAAAGATTGAAGGCAGGAGAATGGGGTGATGACAGAGGACAAGATGGTTGGATGGCATCACTGACTCAATGGACATGAGTTTGAGCAAGCTTCAAGAGATGGTGAAGGACAGGGAGGCCTGGTGTGTTGCAGTCCATGGGGTTGCAAAGAGTCTGACACAGCTGAGCGGCTGAACAGCAACAGTCCTCTTTGACCTCTGAACATTTGACCCTTCCCTGGTGGCTCAGTGGTAAAAGAGTACGCCTGCCAATGCAGGAGCCTCGGGTTTGATCCCTGGGTCAGGAAGATCCCCTGGAGAAGGAAATGGCAACCCACTCCAGTATTCTTGCCTGGGAAATCCCATGGACAGAGGAGCCTGGCAGGCTACAGTCCGTAGGGTCACAGAGAATCATACACTACTTAGCAACTAAACAACATTGATATGATTTACCCCAGATTACCCCAGATTTTCCTGAAGTAATGCTATCCTGGTTCTTCCTACTTCTGTGTGTGCTCCTTTTCAGACCTTTCTCCATCTCCATAAAGAGGATTACCTCGTCTTTTCTCTCTAGCATAGCTCACTTTAACAAACATGTTGAATGGCATCATGTGCCAAGCTCTGTATTGGGTGCTAGTGACATAAAGGTATTTAAGACAGATTATTCAAAGGCAATTGTAGGTATTCTGCTGTTCTCTCAGCTAACAGTACCTTTCATTTTTATGGCAAATTTCTACTCTTCTCAACTCACTCAATTATAACCTTCTAGAATTAACTTTCCTTGAACCTTTTCACTTGCCTGTCCATTTGGGTTCTCATAGCACATTATGTGTCCCTCTTTTAACAAATTTTTCACATTGTTTAGTTAATAAATTCTTTCCTGAGAAGAGAAGATTATGAATTCATACAGTTCCTATATTTAACAGTAGTCAAAAGATATGTATTGAGTGCTCTTACATGTTAGGGACTCTCTCAGTGCTTGAATAAAAAGAGGCAAGGACCTCTGTACTTCTGTAGTCTACATTCTTGTGGGCCAAAGGGAACATAAGCATAATAAATGGATAAATTATATATAATGTATTCGGTGGTAAAATGGGGGGAAAAGAAAGAAAACAGAGCTAGTTACATTTTAAGATAGGGTAGTCAGACTAGGCATCATTGGAAAGGTGCCTTTGAACCAAGTCTTGAAGGACAGTTGGGAGTTAGCCATGCATTTATTCAGGGAAAGAGGATTCTGGGAACAGAAACAGCTGGTGCAAAAGGCCTAAGATGAGAGCATGCTTGGGAACAAGGGGGCCGTTGCAGCTGGACTGAGTCCTTAAGGCAGAATAATAGTAAAGAGTGAGGTCAGAGAGATAATAAGACTAGATCATACAGAATTCTCATTCATCTTTATTTCCTCAGTGCTGAGTACAGTGCCTGTCATGTATTAAGGGCTCAATAAATACTAGTAAATCAATCAAATGATCATCCAAGTTGAGATTCTGTATCTTTTTTAAAATTTATTTTGCCATGCCACATAACATATGGAATCTTAGTTCTCCAACCAGGGGTTAAACCTACACCCCCTGCATTGGAAGCACAGTGTTAACCACTGGACCACCAGGGAAGTCCGAAGTGCTGTATTTTTAGGGCAAGAGCCACTAAAATAATCTTCCTATATAACTTCTTTAATTTTTTCAGTTCTGTGCGCATTAGTTGGCTTGGCCACTCAGTGAAGTCTAGATTTCTTGACACATAAGGCCTTAACATAGTTCTGTTCTGGTTTGTCTCTGTAGCCTTCTCTTGATAAATGTCATCACCTATCTATTTTTTTCAGCCAAACAGGACTACTCACATGCTCACTTGATGTTCTTCTTTCTCCATGGTTTTCTTAATGCTGTTATCCAGGGAATGTTATTCATTCCCTCATTTCTGCGTTTTGAAATTCTACCTATCTTTGAGAACCTAGATCAAGTTATTTGTACCATTCTTTAGTTACATATGCATACCTGATACTATAATTATGTGTCTATATATTCTCCTTAAATGGGATTTTAAATTCCTTGAGTGTATGGAGGTACCTTTTTTTATTTTTGTTCTGTAGTAACTCAAATATAGTGTGTATTTCATAAATATTTGTCAAATAAGAGAATAAACTTTAACAGTAATCATTGTCTCTAGGAAATGTAATCATTTTAAATCACACAATGGTAATCCAAAGACAAAAATCTATTCTCATCATTATTGAAATGATTTAAGTACCTAGTGTGTAAGAATGAATTCTAACATTTTGACATCACCATTGACATCACCCTATTGCCTGACATACACAATTTCTCATGTTAGAAAATACTTACCAAAAGCCAAGTTCTCAGCACAGCTAAGAGCTTGATAATTATCCAAAATTTAACACATAAGCAAACATAATTATATTAGCAAAGATAGAAGCTGGGAGTTGAACCAAACATTAAGACACATAGATGGCTGTTATAAGTTGCATGTTGTATTTGGCTCAGTGGGAGCTAAAGGAGCACACACACTAAATCCAGGAATAGCTGTCATCTGCAGTCTCTTTTTAGACTTCTGTACACTGTTCTCCCCTTAGGGCAGCAGTTTAATCAGCTCCACCCCTGCCTTCTGTGTATCTGTTGTTGAAGGCCAGTGATCGAAGGAAGGTCAAGTAATGTTTTTGCTTTACCATCATGTAATTCAGTACATAACACTAACAGGATTCAGCAAATGTAAATATCCTAAAACATTTGGTCAGACAAGCAAGGACTGCAAAAACTAAAATCCAGTATGGCAGAAACTAACACAATGTTGTAAGACAGTTATCCACCAATTAAAAATAAATAAATTTAATTTAAAAAAATTAAAATCCAATGTTGGGACTCTCTAGCTCTACCACTGAGGAAGCAATCATGCTGCAAATCAAAGAGCATATTGAGGCGGAAAAATTAAAGATTCAAAAGATAAATAATCTTAGATGAAGATCGAGATTTAACAAAGAACTTAAGTAGAAATAAAGAAATCATGATTTACCCAGGATAAATCAATCTTTAAATTTTTTATGTTTGTACAAATGCCATTAAGTTTAGAAGCACTTCAGAAGTGCACTTATCAATAATTCACATATATTTTAACTTGATTTTTGAGAATAACAGACAGGGTATTACATGTTAGGTAATTTGGGGATTCGTTGGTTCTGTTTTTCTCATTTGCCATTTGCAAAGCCCAAAGTTGCTGTTAAAATTGCCAATTTTGTTATACTTTCTTTGCTGCTTTATCCAAGAGTTCTATAATATTGTTAATTTATATTTGTACCTTATTTCTCTGATACTTCAGCATTCTACTTAGCAGTAATGAGAATAGTCAGTCTTAATTTTTTAGTTGCATACTAAGCTTTTGTTGCTGGATCAGAAAAATGGATCATCATTTTCTAAAATTTTTTATTAATCATCAGGTGCTTGCAATATGATTGGGAAACCTAAAGTTCATTAAAATTTTATGCATAAAGTAGTCCTGGGTGTTCATT